>NC_091262.1:18125000-19354500 GCF_042477335.2 Ovis canadensis
AGGGAGAGGACAGGCGCCTGAGAGCCAGCGCTGGGGAGGAGGCTGGGGCTCGTAGCAGCCCCTCTGGGGGTGCTGGTGGGGGTCACAGCTCCAGGAGAAGGATGGACACCACGCAGACAGGGTCTGGAGAAGTCACCTCTCAAGCGACCCCCTTGTAAATTCTCTAGACAAAACATTTGGCCAGAGACCACAGGTTTGAGCTCGTCATCAGAAGGAAGCATTCTCATTGGGATCGGGGGAGGAATGGAGTCCCTTCTAGTTCAGCAGCCACGAGCAGGAGCAGGGAGGAGCAGCTGCCAAGTGAAACCAGGAGGCATTCCCGTCCCACTCAGCCGGGAGCCAGCGGGCGCTGGCACGCACGGCCCGGCTCTGCAGGGCAGGCTCATCTCTGGCGGCGGCCCGGCTCCCGGGAGTGGGAATGTTCCTGATAACATAGAGCATTTTCTCCTGGGACGTCTCACCTCTTTGATCAGAGAGCCCAGGTAGAGGGCGGTGAGGGGGGTCTGCTCCGCCGGCTTCAAGACCACAGTGTTCCCGCAGCAGAGAGCAGGAGCCAGCTTCCACACCAGCATCAGCAGAGGGAAGTTCCACTGTAGCAGAACACAGAGGGGTTGGGGGCCCCGGGGCTGCCCACGCCGCCATCCCCAAGGCCCAGGGATGCCTGCGGGGAGCACTTGCTTTGCATGGTTTAGATGCGGGGTATAGGAGGTCACGCAGGAGTATGCAAAGATCAGGGGCTTCCCTGGTGGCTCAGGGGTAAAGAACCTGCCTGCAGTATGAGAGCACCGGGTTTGATCCCTGGGTCGGCAAGATCCCCCGGAGAAGGGAATGGTTACCCACTCCAATATTCTAGCCTAGAGACTGCCATGGGCAGAGGAGCCTGGCAGGGTCCTCATACAGTCCACAGGGTCGCACAGATCAGAAATGAGTGAAGCAGCTAAGCAGGAGCAACAGCAGCATGCAATGATCAGAACTGCATTCCTGCCCAGCGTCTCCTGAACTGCACCCTAGGAGATGCTAATAGGTGGTCACTGCAAAGAGGATTCTGCTGTAGGTGTGCTACCATCTCCTCCTGCAGGTTAACAATGCCAGCAGCACGTTAGTACCTGGGAAAAGCCCCAAAGGAATGAGGCCTGCCTCTCCTCGACTCAGGCCTGCCTGGCCTCAACCCCTATCTCTCTTCCTACAGAGCACAGACCGACCCCTGCCCGATGGGTGTTTGGTGACATTTATCTTGGAAAACTCTTGTCCTCCTTTCACCACAGAGGCAGGGACACCAAAGTCTCTCTGGCATCAGGCCTGAGAAGTACCCTCGCCCACTGGGCGTCCACTGTGAGCCTGGTGCAGTTCCAAACGCTGAACTCATCTGATCCCGAAACACCTGTGTGGGGGCAGTCACACTGCCACTCCCCTCGACAGAAGAGGGGACGCGGCACAGAGGGTGAGCTCACTGGACCAAGGTCCCAACTGTCAGACGAAGGCCAGATTCACAGCCAGGCTCGTTTCCCTCACCTCACTGTTGCCTAAGTGTCATCTGTGATGAGACAAGGTGAAACAGAGCGTCTCCAAGAGCACACCACGCTTGATTCTAGCCAGCCCTCATCCCTGTGCCCACTCCCCCCATTTGGCTCCTTAGGCTCCGTGGATGCCTCTCCTCCAGCAGGGCTGATGAACGGCCAGCTAGATTTCGCCCCAGTTCTGTCTGAAATTCCTACCACTGTACACCAAACAGAACACCCCAGGTCCCAGGGGCCCGTGAGGCTGGCTGATAACAGCAGGCACAGCCCCGCTGGTCCCCGGGCTCTGCTCGTCTTCTAGACCCCCACTCCTAAGCACACAGATGCCATCAGCTCTCCCCTCCAACAAGCAAAGCTGCACCTTCTCCTGGCCTCTGCCTCTCCTCCTGGCTCCCTGCTCTCTCACTGCAGCTTCTGGAAGGCCCAGGCCCATGTGCCCTTTCCATTGGCCCCAGCTACATCAAAGACACCCCTGGCACCTCTCTTGGGGAGCACATCTAACAGCAGGTCTCTCTTTTGTTTTGAACTTCCAGGTAGGAGACAACCTGGAGATGGAGACGGAGGATGGAAATGACCCCGTCGACCGCAATCTCTCTCTGAAGATGTGTCATGCCCCTGGGGGCCCCTGACCCTGGCTGCTCAGGCTTCTCCCTGGGATTCCTTAGTGGTCCGTGGAGCTCCCCTGGGCCCTCTTTTCTCAATCTACATCCATCTTTAGGGGACCGCTTCCCAACTTGATGGGCAAGAGCACCTCTGGCCTGACCATTGACTGGCTCTCAAACCTGATTACTGAAGCGTCACCCCTTCCTTGCCCCCAGAGAGTGCTTCTCCAGGCCTCTCCACACTGCTGCCTGCCTCCGCAGCTGCCGCGGTGGCCTGGGCCTTCCTCCCACAGACGGCAGAATCACAGCAGCCCTGGCACCT
Organism: Ovis canadensis; assembly: GCF_042477335.2. Classification (NCBI taxonomy): domain Eukaryota; kingdom Metazoa; phylum Chordata; class Mammalia; order Artiodactyla; family Bovidae; genus Ovis; species Ovis canadensis. Next base: position 18,127,442 of record NC_091262.1, read on the forward strand.
GCCAGGCGCTCCCCTACCCAGAAAGTAAAGTCCTGGGCCCTGGGCAGCATGGTGCTGGATGCTGGGCTGCACCACCTGCCGGGTCCGCCTCCTCATCCTCACTTTGTCCCTGCCTAAGCTCCCACCTCACCAGCTATCCCACTTGCCCCCAAGTAGCCAGACACTTCTCCACTCTCCTGCAGGCCATTCCTATGCTCAGAAACCCCTTTGTCCTGGGGAACAACTCTTTCCTATCCTTCAAGGCCCAGTTGAGAGCCTCCTGCCCAAGGGGAGCTGACCATTCCTGACCCCTCTGGTTGGAATCCATGTGTCTTCTGCTGCATTCCTGGAATTGGCCCCTTGAGAACAGGAATGGGGTCGGGTCCATCTCGGCCCCCAAGCATCAAGGTCCATGCCACACAGCAATGCTCCGCTAGTGCCACCGCAGTCAAAGCAAAACCCACTAGAGACGGGTTCCCAAGACTGCAGTGCAGTGGGGTGGGATCTACAGATCTCGCAAGAAAAGCTGCCCTACTTACAGGAGTGATGGCCCCACATACACCGATGGGCTCGTGCCTGGTGAAACACACAACATTGTCATCTGGAAGAGAGATGAAGAATCTCTCAATCTCACGTGGATCGAGCTTAAGAATCCTAAGTAGTTAAAAAGATAAGAAACAAACCCAGAGGCCCATCAAAGAGTCAACTCTAAGTCCTATCTGTTTCATAAAGAAGTGATTTTTAACAATTTCAAAAGCAAAATTCCTTAGAGGAAGAATCGGCACAGTGCCGTTTCTTTTGCCAGGGGGCGTGGGAAGGATACTCTGGAGAGAAATCAGAGGCTGCTCTGAAGAGGCTGCCTGGAGGAGAAAGAAGACTGGGCCGGGAGTTCTGAGCTGGCTCACCTGTGGGGATGGTCCTGCCCTGTATTTTGTCTGCCCACCCAGCAAAGTATCGAAGGGTTTTGATACAGCCTTCCAGGTCGATGAAAAAGGCATGAAGGAACGGCTTCCCTGTGTCCATCGTTTCCAGGGTCTGCAATCATAAGACGACATGTTTTTAAGACACGGTTTTCCGTTTGACCCTCAGGTTGGCAAAGAGCGCAGGGAGGGAGAGCAGGGTCGTGGAGTGCTGCCCTCAGGACCTCAGAGCCACGCAAGTCTCGGAAAGCAAGACAGCACGTTCAAAAGAAGGCCTGTCCCAGGCTGTCAAGGACTGCTTTTCTTTCAGAGCACCTCAACCTGGGGGATCGGCCAGAGCATGGCCACGGGTCCTGTGAAGGACGGCAGCGGCTGTTCTGGCGCCTCTCTGGGAGGGAATAAATGCGCCCTGGCAGGCCTTCTGTCCTCCTTCCAGAGCACAGTTGGCGACGCGAGTCCTCGCGCTCCAGGAAGCTCGCAGAAGGTGTGCCGGCTTCAGGTTGGCTGGGAAGGGGGCTAGGTCCTCTAACAAAGAAGGGTCCCCGGGTTCTCTCTTCTCGGCCTTGCGGACCAGCACAGCTGTGGAAAGCATGCCGGACCCCGAAGAGTAGACAAGCAGCACAGAGGCGCGACTCCCGTGCGGGCTGGGAAACGAGCAGGCTTGCCCTGGGTGGTGAGGGGTGACTACTCCCCAGGCGAGCACGCAGCCACCCAATGGTACGGATTCTTTTCTGTTTCCAACCAGGCTCAAAAGAACCCCTGTGTCCCTCAGACAAGCGGCCCCAGGTGAGCCCAAGGCTGCAGCCGCCCATCGTCATCCGTGGCTGCAGGAAGCGGCCACCCTGACACAGAGCCCAGGGCAGGATTCGGGTCGCAAAGGCGCTGGGGCGAGATGCTGGTTTATAGAGGAAGAGAGGACCCTCCGTGCGCAGGTGCAGACGCCTCGCCTCCAACGGACAGCTCTGCTCCCGCTTCAGGGTGCAGACTCCAAGGCTAACGGAGCCCAGGACCCATTTATGTTACCAGGCGGGCAGGGGCACGGCCGGCACTGAGTCCGGGCCTTCTGACTTCCATCAGGTCAGCGAGGCTCTTCAGGCCGCGGCCCTGGACTTTTGCACCAGGGCGTGTAGGGTGGCCAGGTGAAAGGCTGGCGCCACCTTATCTTTGCTTCAGGAATGAACCAAGCATTCTCTGAACAGGAGGCAACCCTTTCTTAGCTGAGTGGCCGTGGCAAGTCCCTGAATGTCATCCTGCCTCAGTTCCCTCATCTGTAAAACAACACTAATAATGGTATCTACCTTACAGGAGTCCTGTGTGGGTTAAAGGAGTCCCATTCATAAGGCACTAACAGCAGTGTCCACCCATGGTACCAGTCACATCCACTGTTCAAATGATGGTAATAAGAGCTGTGACGATTGTCGTCCTTTTCCCTTTTGGGGCCAGACAGGTGGTCAGCAGTCCTCATCTGGGGACAGTGAGGAGACAGGAGTGTGTGTTGCTAGAGATGACAGGGCTGGTCTGGGTCTGGTGTCCCAGCCCTGGTGAAAGCTGCTCAGGGATCCAGTCAGGGCAATGTAACAGCCAGTACGCTGTACCTTTGGCTCCTACTGATTTACATTCCAAGTTGGAACTTTTCTTTTCCCAGGGGGAACTCAACAATTGTAAATAGTGCCAAAATTCTCCAGGGCCCAGTTGCTCCACACAACATCTGGTCGTCTATCAGCAGAACCTCGAGCTTGTTCTTGGTGCTTTTCTGGGATGGGAAAAAAGGGAAGGGCTGGGCAGAGCTTTGTGGGGACATGCGGGGCCTGAGCCACTGCCCAGCTCCAGTCCTGGCTCACCCTCCGGCTGGGTAAACTAGGACAGATGACCTAACCTCTCTGGGCCACAGCATTCTTATCTTTGAAACAGGATGATAAATACTACAGATCAAGTGCCTGCAACAAGCCTGGGACAGAGTGAGCATTCAACAAGCATTGACTATTTTTATTATTAATTTAGTCATGTTTGCTTACTCTCGTGATAACAGGAATTTGCCAGGTTGGTGTTATGGAATCTTTCCAAGCAAAACTGGGTCACGATAGCTTTAGAAAGGAAATTCTTTAAAAAAAAATAAATAAAAAACAATTTTCAGGTGATTACGCAGACATGAAGCAGAGAGATGAAGAGTTAGCTACTCGCCAGGACTTTTAAACAATTATTGTGGCTGGACCATGAGAGAACCACAGCTGCTTTTAAGTTTCTTTTTAACATTTTAGGAGAAAAATGTACCTTTTGAGAAATCAACACATGCTAACCCTTAAATACTAAAGAATGAAGGGAAAGTGCGGTGGGGACATGCCCACGATACCCTAGTGCTGAAATTGAAATGAAGGGCTCAGAAGTTGAAATGGGGCTCTGCTTGAGACAAGAGCAAACAGCGACAGCTCCTCTTTGGAGGCTCCCGAGATGAGCATGCAAACACCAGAGCCTGGGTCCAGGTACCGTGGTGAGGGAAAAAGCGCCAGGGCCGCTGGATCTGCCCACGGTCTCCAAACACTGAACACAAAGTATTCAGGCCCAGCTCCGTCAGAGCCACCAAGCTGGCAAGGGAACATGACGGAAGAGGCATTTTGTGCAGGAGAAGGCAGGAAAACCCTCTCAAGGGCGTGCTTTCCCTTGATGCAGTCTGGGTTCTAAAAACTGTATTTGCCGGTCACTCGCTTTGCCCCTTCTACGGTGTGGTGAAGAGCTGGACCTTACTTCTCGTGGGCAGTGAGTCTTGATGGCAGAGGCACCCTGCTCCATGTACTCACAGCAGCCTTCCAGGACAGCCGAGAGGGCTGAAGGTGAAGTGGGTGGGGGGGGGGGGCTTGCAGCCACCGCGCCCCAAGACGATACTGACGCTTAAGGACAGGGAGGGGAGGGTACCGGGCACATCCTCTCCCGCCTGCTCTGAGTCCTCACGGACATTGCAGACGGATGAGCTCATGCTGGGGGAAAACAGAAATGTTTTTGAAGAAGCCAGTTTGGCAGCTTGAGAGTTGAGCCTGGCTTTTGCTGCAGGAAGAACCAGAGGCTCTGTGGAGAGAGACACTGACCCTGGAGGGATCTCTCTCCCCCACTGCAGGCCGGCCAGCTGGGGCGGAGGAAGGAAGCTGCAGGTCTCTCCGTGTTTGTGGACGCACCCGCAGGGCAACACACCCCCGAGCAGCACCCGAAATGGAGTTTCTCCAGCCTCCACCCATGACACACACGCAAGGCCAAGAGAATCTCAGTGTCCTCTCTGGCGCTGACCTCCACGCGGGTGTCCACCTGACCACTCATTCCCAACATCAAATCAAGAAAGGAAAGAACTGTTTTTCCAAATCAGAGGCCAAAAAGGAGGTTTCCTTTCCGACCAACTGGGCCTCCAGTTCTGGGACAAGTGTTACACGGGAGTCTGAGCTATGAGAGCTGCGTGTGCAGGCCTCTAAGGAAAAGGCCCCAGGGCCCCAGGATCTCCTCCGATCAATCACCCACCGCAAGGACAAAGGAAGGTCTGAGGATCCCAGTAAATTCTACACTTGCTACTCCTAAATGTCTTCACAGCCCATCTCATGAGAGCAGCCCAGCCTCACACAATGGGATGAATAAAGATCCACATTTTGCAGCTGAGGAATTACGGTGCTAGAAATCACCAGGAGAGCACACAGCTGAGCTTAGAACCTGGTCCTCAGATGGCATTATTAATAACTTCATCTGTTTAGTGCTTACTGGATGACGGGGGCTGCAAAAGATTTTAAGTGGATCATTGTCACAACACTCAGATATCAATAATAGTGACATTCTCCGTGAAGAAACATACACTCAGGGAGGCTGAGCAAGTTGTCCAAAGTCACACAGCTAATAAAGCGGCAGAGCTGAGAGTTCGAACCTAGGTCTTTCACACTCTGAAGTTTCCTGTAGCTAAGTTATCCCTCACCATCACTCCACACACACTCACCACTGCCCATTTCAAGGGTGAAACGGGTGATTTTAAAGCTATATATGGACACTTTTTCTGTGTCAAGGGGTGGCATTTATTTTAATAAGTATTAGAAAAACCACACCGGCACATTACACCTGTAATTTCATAGACACTGTCCCCGAGGATGAGGTTAAATTTCAGTTTGGAAAGGAGTTGATGTAAGAAAACAAGTTAAGCTCCTAACTGCACGTAGGACCAAGGTGCGGCCCAGCCCGGCTGTCTGTGAGCATCTCGAGTCTTGCAGCCACTAGTGCAGCCGAACTTCCTCAGGCAGAGAAGACAGCGGCAGGGGCAAAAGTGTGACCTCAGAACGGATCGTCTGAGTCCAGGGGTGCGACGCCGGCCGGGGGCTGGAGAGCCGTGCCTCAGAGGGCAGCGCAGCCCCACCACCTCCCAACCGGCACCGAGTCCTGTCTCGTGCGCCGGGAAGGGGCGGGCCCGGGGGCCAGCGGGCCACGCCCCGCTCCCTGCGCGGGCGCGGGTGCTCACCGCCCGGACGGCGCGCTCCCTCCTCCTCCCGACCCCGCACTCCAGTCCTCTCTCCTGCGCCGCCGGGAAGGGGCGGCCCCGGGGCCAGCGGGCCTCCCCCCTCCCCGCGCGCGCGGTCCCGGGTACTCACCGCCAGGACGGCGCGGTCCCGCTCCACCAGGTCCGCCAGCTGCTGCAGCAGCCGGCCGCGGCTCGGGGCGTCCAGCCGGCGCCACGGAGAGCCCCTCTGGAAGGCGGCTTGGGCGGCCTCCACCGCCTTGTCCACGTCAGGCTGCAAGGCCGAACAACCGAGAGAGCGTGTCACCTTTCGCGGAGGGCTCGGCTGTCCAGGAACTGCAGAGTCCGGCCTCCATCCCGGCACAGAGGACGGAGGTGGGCGGGCAGCTCAGAGCAGTCGCCAAGGTTCTAATCACGTCAGTGGTCAGGGACTTTAAGGGATTTTGTTTTTGCTTTAAGTCTTTCAAGTTTTCTACAAGGGCCAAGGATTAACTTTCCTTCTGATTGTACAAAGTATTTAAAAGAGTCATAAGACCAGTGACTGTAATCATTTTTCTTGCTGACCTATGTAGGAAGAGAGCATCGACTTGCTACCTAAGTTTGGACACAAACACACTCCCACAGCTCACCAATGAGGTGGGAAATGTCTGTCTTGGCACTTTACTCCAGCTGAGAACCACATGCGGTCCAAGAACGGGGGCAAGAATCCTCCTCTGGATCTCAAAACTGACCGCATTGGAAAAGCCCGCGTCAGGGACTTCTCCCTTTAGCCTCACTTCACCTACCCTGGGGCTTCCCTGGTGGCTCTGCCTGACATGCAGGAGATGCGATTTCAATCCCTGGGTCAGAAAGATCCCCTGGAAAAGGAAATAGTAACCCACTCTAGTATTCTTGCCTGGAAATCCCATGGACTGAGGAGCAGCTAAACAACACTATCAGCTATCCCCTGGGAGCTGTGATCATTTTATAGACAAAGAGCTGGATCTTCTGGGCACTGACAGAAAAATTACAATCAAATCTTTACTAGGAAAGAACGAGAGCTATTTAGAGCAATGTCACCCATTCTTTCAAAATTTTTTATTTTTTTAATATTGCTTGGCCACACCATGTGGCCTGCAAATCTTAGTTCTCTGACTAGGGATCGAACCTGCATTCCCTGAAGTGGAAGCTCAGAGTCCTAACCACTGGACTGCCAGGGAATTCCCTGACATCCATTCTTATGCTCAAGAAAATGAGGTTTGAGGCTTTGGTTGGTAATGATCAGGGGCTCACTCCCCAGATCCCTCTGAGCCTCTCTTCCTTAGGGAGATGCAGCCAGCAGTGGACACCCAGCACCAGTCAAGAGGGACACTCCACCAAGCTTCTGTGTATCCAAAATGAACTTGGAGGGGAGTAGAAACTTTGGCAAGGGAGATATTAGTGCTTTGAATTCCTTGTCCCAGGCTCTGGAGTGGAGGCCAGGAATTCTCCAGCTGCAGGGATGGGGAAGCCTCTGTCTTCTGGTACTTGGAACAGTCACTCAGACCATGGGATAAACCAGAGCCCGTGGTGGGGATCTCACTGCTCCCTGAAACCTGTGTACTACACCTGGGAGACGTGCTCAGCATCGTGTCCCACCCCTACACCCTAACGTCTTCACATAAGCTCCTCGGTGCTAGTATTATAGACACAGAGCTTTTCATGGGGTGCTGCACACGGGAGGGGCTGAACAGGTAAAAACACGGTGCTTGGCACACTGTGACAAAAATCTTGCTACTAGAATCAAATTCAAGCCTATTTTACACATGTCATTCACACTACCTACATATTTATGAACATCAGATAAGTACTCCAGTGGTTGAGAAGACGGCTCTGTTCCTCTTCCCTCCTTACAAAAGTTGTACTTTCAACCTTTTCCCTAATGACACATATTCAAAAGATATTTTATGGTTTGAAATGTATCAAGGACATATCCAGGAGTCTCTTAGCTTTATATGTAATAATGCGATTAATATATTACATATATATAATGTCAGTCAGTTCAGTTGCTCAGCCGTGTCCGACTCTTTGCGACCCCATGAATCGCAGCACTCCAGGCCTCCCTGTCCATCACCATCTCCCGGAGTTCACTCAGACTCATGTCCATCGAGTCGGGGATGCCATCCAGCCATCTCATCCTCTGTCGTCCCCTTCTCCTCCTGCCCCCAATCCCTCCCAGCATCAGAGTCTTTTCCAATGAGTCAACTCTTTGCATGAGGTGGCCAAAGTACTGGAGTCAGCTTATACAATATACCCTGCACTATCAAATAGGGTTATAGGCTATAGCTTTACACAATCATTTAAGTTTCTGGTAGAAAAAAAAAAATCTGGCAATTGCATAACATTATTACTTCTGCATGACTTAGCAAGTCTTTGGTCTCCTTCAAGTCTTTTTTTTTAAAAAAGTGTCTCCTGCCAGAATGTTGCATTTGGTGAAACACACCAGCCAGCCGGAAATGCTTTCAGGAAAGATTCTTTAATGCTGCCAGGTTCAAATCATTGATAAAAACCTTTCCTTTAGCCACATGATAAGGACGGCTGAAGTCATCCTCACAGATGGAAAAACATCTATCAAAGGAGAAGGACTCTACAGCCCAGGGTCCCTAATTGATCCCATTCTGGGCCATGTGTCTACGAAGCAGCTTGCTTAGGTTCGACCTCAGTGTGGGCCAGCTCTGACTTACAGCTACGCTGAAGCACTTCCTTATCCTCTAGTGATCTGTAATTGAATTACTGGGCCAGGGGGAGGGCACCCACCTTATCTGCTTCTTCTACTTCACATATTTTCTCTAGAGTTGAAGGGTTATACGTGGCAAACTTTTTTCCACTCTTGGATTCGTTCCATTCATTGTTGATGAATATCTAACCAGGAAAGGAAATTGTAATGCATTAGGCTTAAATCAAAATCATATAATTCCAACATGCTGCGGACCTTAGGTCACGTCTTTTCTTTCCCTCCTGCCAACCTGCCTGCCTGCCGTTTTACAGGTGGGACCTGGAAGGGGGAGACAGTCACGTGCCTATCTGGGAGTACACTCAGAATTATCAACAGAATCCAAGTCTTCTGACTTTTAATACATTTCCAGAGAACTATAAATTGTCAAAATAAAACTGAAGTAATTTAGAATTTTTTCTAAAATGTTTTTAGACAATAAGATGGAGTCACAGAAGAATAAAAGAGCTAGTTACAAAAAAGACATGAGTTAAATTTTACACACTCATCAAGTTCAGGGGACCCCCCCCCCCACACACACAGTGCCAAGCAATCTGCCTGCCCCTGAAGAGTATGCCAGCAGTGAGTGTCCCCTTCTCCCTCCTTCCTGCTGCAACCCCCAGCTGGATCCGCCAAGGAACTGGATTTATAAAAGGATCTCACTCTAACCCTTTAGCCCTCAATAATGCACATCAATGCTATCTCCCCATTCTCTTTAAAATGTCTATTTTCATGTTGGGCTTTAATAAAAGCCAGTGTTGGAATAGCAAGATAAATATCTGGGTTAGGAAATGTTCGGATTATATTAACATATGTTGCAAATAACTGCTTAGATCCAGAACTAAAGAATCAACTCACAAAAATCACTTAGTTCTGAGGCTCAGTTATCTAGAACACAGCCAAGAATAGAGACGTTAAAAAAAAAAAGACATTATGAACAAACTAAAAAGAATTTCATGGTCTATGCACTGAAATATGTGTCCTATTTACTCTTAGCTTACCCTAAGTTCTTAAAATATATTAAAAGAGAGGATTTGGGGAAAAGAACTAGGAACTGAGGTGACAGATACCACACAGACCATTTTCTCACAGAACGGAGGTCCTGGCCCCCCAGTAAGAGGACAGACTCTCCCGCTGTACCCGCTAGGGACCACCTCGTGGTCAGAGCCCATCGTGGCACCAGGGAGACCCCAGTAGTGAACATGGCTAAAATGCTTTTGAAGCATCTCCACAGAGTAAAATGTCATCAACAATTTCTAAATACAGAACCAGCTCATCAGATTCCATCTCCATATCTATGTACATGCTAAGTTGCTCAGTCGTGTCCGACTCTTTGTGACTCCGTGGACTGCAGCCCTCCAGGCTCCTCTGTCCATGGGATTCCCCAGGCAAGAATACTGGAGTGGGTTGCCATGCTCTCCTCCAAGGGATCTTCCCTGACTCAGGGATTGAACCTGAGACTCTTATGTCTCCTGTATTGGCAGGTGGATTCTTTACCGCTGAGCCACCAGGGAAGCCTCCGTATCTATATTCATATGTTTATACACATACATTTATATGCATGTCTTTATATCCATTTATTCTATGTATCTATATGCTTATCTTTGATTCATTTAAAGGGAGAACTGCATCACTATAGGGCTAATTTCCATCACTGTGACTACAGGGCTAATTTCCACAACTGTGAATTTCGTTCATTTGGAATACCTGGTCCCCCGGTGAGGATGGGTGAGAGGGTGGCCGATTTATCCAGCATGTGACCTGTCTGTTCTCTGTCCTCAGCTGTCCTGTAAAAACTCCGAAGCTCAAGGGAAAGGAAGCCTTCTCTGGGAAGCCACTGGGGTACTGTTTTGATAACTCTCCCTGGAAAGCAGGGAAATTTGAGAGTGGTGGGGACAAAGCACAGAGGGCCAGCCCTGGTGGGGTAGGTGAGCAGTGTCCCTGCCTGCTCGTGTGGGGTCCAGGCTGACAGTGGCCTTCAACTGTAGGACATACCCATCCCACTTCTGGAAGCTCAGTGCCTTCAGCCTGAGGCCAGGCCCCCAGGGAAGCATGTGGGAAAGGCCAGGCTACAATTACAGGCTTATTCTTCCAGCTGAAACCAAATCCGAGAGTTCACTTTTGCCATCCAGCAAGCAATCACTCGGTAACAGTGAGAAATTAATAAGTAGAGCAGAGGGGTTAAGTTAGCGCAGGGAGGAAAGTACAGCCAGGAAGAGAAGCCCATTTGTCGGAAGATGAAATTTCGTGGGTTAGATAATAGAGACTGTCAGTGAAATCTGCTGATTCTAGGACCTTCCTGATATCAATTACAAGGGGAAGGGAAAATGAGCAGGTAGTAGAAGAGAATATAAATAAGGGGATAAAAACACATTGCAATGATCAGATGTCTGTTATACTTCAGCTTCAAGCATGTTCTTCCCAAAAAATAATTACTCGGTTGTTTTGTGACATTGATCCATAATCCTTTCTAACCAGCAACTTAAAAAAAAAAAAGTTCAGGCTACTCAACTTTACTCATATTTTCCCATCACAATGTTTCTAATTTAGCAAAATTTTTTGCTTTATACTACATTACTAAGCAATCTTGTAAGTGGTTTCTACTGTTGATTTTACTCTGCACTAAAAGAAAACGAAAACACAAATGAGGAAGGGGTCAGAGAGTGTGGCTTATCAATTATGCTGGCTTTCTTGATTTGAACCCCAAATCAGGCAAGTGGGTCTAAAAAAAAAATCTGTTTTCCTTGACTTGTGAACTGGTAAGAAACAAAACTTTCAGAGGAATAAAACCATGTTACACAGAGCGGGTGGGATTCACACTTTACTGGAGGAATGGAATGGCATCCTATCCAGACTGAGTTGGAAAACCACAGCCGTGGTTGCAGTCAGGTGCCCCAGGGAGGTGAGGGTAGTGGTTACACAAGAGAGTTCTGTAGTCACCGCTTACAGAAACTTCCACTGAACCTCAGCTCTACTCAAAAGCAGTGTTTTCAGAAAAGGAGAGTTGAGGGAATTTTACTTTTCATAGAAAACAATCATCAAAATCCAGCGTTTTATTGAGCCAGAAAATCTTAAAAAAGAAATTTTCTGCTACTGAATTGTTAAGGATTGTTAAGGAAAGTCAGGGACCTTCTGCAGTGAAAGGGGCTGCTACCCTCTGAGACCGATGTGGGCCTTCTAGGGGACCCTCCCCTCCCCCAAATCAGAGAACAGAGCCCAATGTTAAAACATGCAAACAAACAAAGGCGCTTCTTCCTTACAGAGACTGGACTTACCCTGGGATGTGGTCCCCCAAGGCTGGGGCCCAGACCCATTTCCTGCATGTCCTCCATTAGCAAGAAGCATCAGGAGTCGGGTTTGAAAAACAACAGACCGTTACCGCTCACACGTCAGGAGGGCCTCGATTCTGTAGCTCTGATTCTCCATTTCTTTCCTCGCACTGGGGGCTGCCTCTGCAGGCAGAGGCTCTGCAAGCATTGCTTGCCTGCCCTCAGTCACAGCCACCCTGGCACCCCTACCCTACAAGTGCTAGGAGGAGGCCTCCGTGAGGTGGGCCTGGAGCGGGGACAGCGAGGCTCCAGCAGAAAAGAGGATGCAGAGGCCTGCTGTTGGGCTTCCTCAGTCTTCATCGCCAGAAGCTGCTAAGGATCTGGCTTTCCAGCCCCCTCCATCTCATGCCGTCCCCTGAGCCTTAGTCACAACCCAGTTCTATTCCACTAAGAAGATGGACAACAAAGACTGACTGGTCACTCTGCAAATGTGCTAAGATCCACCTCTCTAAGTAAGGGCTGTATCTACGCTCGCAAAGGGCCAGAAAGAATTGCAAAGGGGCAACTTTCCATATGCGGCAACATTGCTCTGATAGCACTGTAAAAGGTTAAAAGGGATAGGAAAACAACATATATAATTTTTGGTTGCTATAAAAGAAAAACAAAATGTCACCATCACCTACAACAGGTGACAACCAACAGTGTTAGGGGCTAAAAATATTTAGCTACTATTTTCAGTGTTCCCAGAATTTGCACTCTGAAGCTGCTCCTACTTATGAAACTACATTAAAAATGGTCTCCATCGGACTGTCTCCGTTGATTACAGAGCCCTCTGGAAACAGTTAATTTTAATGTCATGTGATCAGAGGTCCAGCCGACCATACGTGCCAAGAGATCAGAATCTGAAGGCCACACATAGTGGCCTGCAACTTTCTCTGCTTGATTAAAACTATTTGAGACACATAATTGCTACTTTTGAAAGCAAATTGATGGAGGAATTTTCTAAGTGCTGTGTCAGCTGAAGTCGGGGTGGCGGGGTGGGGGGTGATAGCAATGGATAAGACGCAAACATAAAAGGAGATAAACTTGAGGAAAGCGAAGCCCACAGTGACTTTCGGCCTACGTCCCTGAAATGCCCCCAGACCCAGTCCAGTAGCTTCCAAACAGCCTCAGGGTGTCCCTGCACTGGAGAGGACGCGCTCCGCGCTGGCCGCGGGGCTGCCAGCTGTGCCCAGCTCAGGCCTCGCCATCTTCCTTTCTGCCCCAGGCAGGTGATCCCGCCACTTTGCGGTGCCCCAGCCTGCCGGCCCCGCGGCGCAAAAAGGACCGCGAGGTGCGGGACTCCACGGCACGATGGAGCCCTGCAACCCTCGGTCTCTTAGGCCCAGACCTGAGACCCTGATCTGCCAAGACCAGGGTCTCGGGGCTCCGGGGCTCCGGGACGCCTTCCCGCTAGCCCTTGCTCGGCTGGTAAGCTGGGACGAGCTGAGCTAAGCACGGGAGGTGCCCTTCTCTCCGCTTGCTCCCGCTGACGTTTCCGGACGCTTCCCAGGGCAGCCTGACCTCGCAGAGCGGCTCTCGGTGTTTTCAGGCACCCTCTGACCTCCCCGAAGCCCGACCCCTCCAGCCCCGGAGACCTCGCCTCAGAGTCTGCGGGGAGACCACCGCGCCGGTCCCCGCGGCCCACCGCTGGCCTTCAAAACGGGCCTGCAAGGGCACGTCGGGGCCGCAGCGGCCGCAGCCTGGCACCGCGCGGCCGCTGCAGAGCCTCCCTCGCCCGGGGTTCGGCGCCGGAGAGTCCGTCTGGGGGTGCTAATCTCGGGGTCCCTCTCGGGGTGCGCGGCGGACGCGGGTGGGGCACGGGCATCCGCCGGGATGTCCAGCGCTGAACGCGGCTTCGGGAGGGCCGGGCCCGGCGCCGAGGCTCGGGTCCCAGAAGCGCCCAGCGGACCCCGCCGCCCCAGGCACCCGCACGCCCCAAGCGCAGCGGCGGGGCTCGCGGCCTGCGGGCCCCTCGTCCACGCCCCCGCCCGGCCAGGCAAGCCCAGCGCAGAGCCAGGCTGCCGTCGGGTGGGACGCGGGCCCGTCTCACCTTGGTGAACTGGACCTCCAGGTTGCGGACGGGGCGCGGCAGGGCGGGCGCCCTCCTGTCGGGCTGCCCGTTCTCCACAGCCCCGTTGGGGGTGGCCATGGCTCCTCGGCGCTCCCCGGCCCGCGGCGCCCGAGTCCCCGGCGCCTGCTCCGGCCTGGGCGGTGCGCAGCCTGCTCGCAGGGTGACAGCTCCGCGCCGCTTTATGGAGCGCCCCACGCCTCCCGCCCGAGGGGGTTGTCTAATTGGCTGCAGGACGGGAGGAAGGGCGGGCGGGCGGGCGGGGAGGGGGCCGGCCCGCCTCACCCCACCCCGCCCGCCGCCCCTGCGGGAGCCCGGCCACCCCCGGCCCGGCCACCGCGCCGCGCGCTCCCCGCCTGGCAGGCCGCCCTTGGAGGAGCGCCCCTGAGCTCCGCCGGGCCCCGGAAGTCCCGGGACGGGGAGCGGGGACTCGGGCCGCTGCCCCGGCGCCCTCGCCGAGGTCGAGCGAGCCCGTCCGTGGCACCTGCCGCCCCCGGCCGGCCGCTGCTCGGCTCACTCGCTCCTCCTGGGGAGGGCGCGCCCTCCGGCCGGCCCGCCGGGGGCCTCGCTCCGCGCCCCGCGTCGGGGACTCGGCGCGGCGGCCCCGCGTCGCCGCCCACGTGCCTCGGCCTGGGGTCCGGCCGCCGCCGGGGCCTGGCTTGCGGAACCGACGCCCGCCGTGCCGCACTCGGCCGGCGCAGGAAGCTCCCGGGCCCTGGGCGTCGCACACCGAGGGGCAGAAGGTGAGGGAAGAGCCTTTGGCCCTTCCTGCCCCGCGCTGTGGCGTCCCAGGCCGCCGGCCTCTGACCTTCACAGCTGCACAGCGGGCCTCCAGCCTGAGTCCCTGGGATGCAACCGTTTCGATTTTTTAAAATGCATGCATTATATTTCAATTTAAAAAAAAAAGAAAAACAGAAAAAGAGAGAGAGAGAAAGCCCATGAGATCTTTGCAGCTTTGTTTTGAGTGGAAGCGCTTGTCCCATAGGTTGCTCAACTTGCCAGCTCTCTTCAGAGAACCCACCGGTGCCAGAGGAGACTTGCTCCAGGTCCCATCTGAGACTTGGAAGCGGCTTCTCATGCATGTCTTTCCTCAAGTTTCTGAAAGGATGATGTCCTGAGGGACAAAAGCGGTGGTTTCATCCCCAGAAGCCACAGCCCCTCGTCCATTTCCTTCTGTGAGTAATCCCCAGTGACACGCAATGGAGACACTCCTTACTGTCCTCAGGCTCCTTCTGTTTGTTTTGGGGTTTCCAGTGGCATCTGTGTCCCCTCTCTTCTTCCTCACTGCAGGGCTGCTGAGTGCTCGGGATTGTGGAGTAAGCTTTTAAACTTGCCCAAAATTGTCATCAGACCACCTGCCTTCTGGGCATGAAAGGTTCCTGTGCTCTTGTGGCTTAGAATGCACACGTGAGGCAGGGCAAGGGGACAATGGGTTCCCTGAGCGGACTCACTGATGTACTGAGTCTGTCCTTGATGCTGTGCTTCCTGACACTGATGAGTCCCAGAGCAATTCTGTCTCTTTTCTTAGCTGCTCCTGCCAGACCCTTGGCTCCCTGTCCTCGTGGCCCCTACTCAATCCTCCTGGAAACCTGTGGGCAGTGTCTGAAGCCGTAGTCTCTGCCTGGATGCTGAGCCCAGAATTTGGGTGCTGGGGCCCAGAAGGGCCTGCAGACTCTCCTGACGGGCAGCATCTGGCCTTGGGGACCAAGCACCTCCCCTGGGGCTCATCCTGTTGACATCCACCCATCTGATCTGGGGAGCTTAGGATGGGTGTGGGGTATTCAGCCATAGCAGGCGGCTCCCAGGTCAGGAGGACGGGCCTGGCTTGAGACTTGTTGAGACCGGCAGGCTCCCTCTGCTCCCCTGTCTTGCCACTCAGTGGAAAGGATGAAAGCAAATGCTCTTCTCCCCATTTTACAGGTGAGTAAACAGGAGCATGCAGATACTTGCCTGAGACGGCATCTGCAGTGGAGGAACCAGGGCCAGATCTGTGTGGGTGGGTCATGCAAGGTGGCAGGGAGGGATTTCTCTTACCTTCCTTCCACACCCTTCTTTCACCAAGGGCGGCACCTGTCTCTAGGGCCCCATGTCACTGGGCAGCAGAGAGCACAGTGAGGCGCAGGCGCAGATGCTAGTTGCATCCCTCCCGGTGTGCCTTGCATGGAAACCAAGCCCTTAGCTCCTGGCCTCAGAAGTGGAGACCATAGGTGCCAGGAAAGGAGAAAGGACCATTGTCTCCCACAGAAAGCCGCTGGATGTCTGGGCGGCAGGGGTATTGCCTGAACGTCTAAGGCCTCAGAGCCCCGACCGCTCTGACCACAACCCTGACCTTGCTTCCAGCTGTGTACCCCTGGCTTGTACACTGCACTCTGAGCTTTGGTTTCTTTTTCTGTAAAATAACCTCCTTACTTTACAGTAAGAAGGTTGAGCAATAAAATGGTTTAGAGAAGCTTGAGCAAGAAAATGGTGCTTTATAATATGTAAAGTGCTGTGTGCATGCCAGCTCCTCATTGTCCTATTCTTCCTGGAGATTGATTCTTCTTAGTAGGCTTTGTTAGCAAGTCCCCCTGGATTCCCTCTGGCTTCCACCAAGTTCTCTGACAACAGTCACTCTGCTGTGATTTTGTTGTAAAAATAAAATCATATTTGTACTTTATATTCAGTTATGTGGTGATGCTGCTTGCTGTCCGCTGCTTGGCTTTTTGGCATCTCAAATTATCTAAGTCCAGGACATCTCATACTGAGGGCCTGCTTGCTTGATGAATATTTCATAAAAATTAGCATGAATAAAGAGAAAAGACTGAGATAAAATTTGTTAGATGTCCCATCCCCTCCAAAAGCTCATCTTAATTCAGTTTCAAACGCATAAAACTTGTGGGAGATATTTAAATCTGTAGCAAATTAATTCATAATGAGAATGAGGGTAAAGGAACCCCATTTTGTTTTACCTCATTTCAAGTCTGGCTCCTAAGCCTCACTGAGGGCCCTTCCGACAGCCCTCAGCACCCCCAGAGCTGGTAGCCAACGCAGAGTTGCCTCCCACAGACACTTACCTCACGCAGCAGCCAGGAGTCAGTGTTGGGCTCCGGGATCTGTGTGTGGAAGCCTTTCTGTGAAAGCCCCGCTCCTTGGGTGAACACGGTTCTCTACAGGAGGGAAGAAGTGTGGCCCGCAGTCCAGGTGACCTCACTTCAGTTTTCTTGGCTAAGAATATGGGCTGACCAGGGCCCCTGCGATGAGGGAAGACTTCACTGCAAGTACCTCCCCACTAGTGTCAATGACATGGATTATTCAATGTTGCTCAGACTTGAGTAAGGGACTACTTCCCTTTCAGACTCCCTGTAACTCAAGATCCCCGTGCTACCACGTTATTTTCTCCTCAGGGGTCACGCAAACACATCTGCTTTCCTGCGAGATTTTGTCAGTGATGACACCAGAGGCCTGATGAAGATGGGCCAGGTGTCACCCAACCGCTTTAACCCCTCTAGTCCTTTCTGGCCTTGGGGAAAGATCTCCCAACCCAACATTGATCTTGGATAGATCAGTTTTAGACCAGGCAGAAGGACAGAACTAAGTACATCAAAGCAAAGAAGATACATCAGAATCTTTGTGGGTCAGGCCATGATTAGGTCTCAGGCACCTAGCCTGACAGTTCTTGGCTGCCAGAGTTTTCTTCTTGGTCCTGCTTCTACCAGTAACTTCTGTGATTAAGAGTTGTGACAAGGGCAGGAGAGAGCATGACAGGTAAGGTAGAGACAACTGGTTGACTTCCCAATTCTTCTTTCTTGCTGGTGGAACTTTTATATTATTGAGGGCAGCAATATGCTTTGATAATACGTATTTTCCAGCCTCTCTGGCAGACAGAAGTAGTTAATTAGATATAAACCAAAAGTTTTGGTTTGGGCATCTAAAGAAGCTCATTAAAGGGGACTGAGTCATCTGAGAGACTCTTCTTCCTTCCTGCTGCCTAGAACATAGCCATGAGGGCTGGGGCTCCAGCAGCCACCTTGTGACCTAAAGCAATGCTGAGAATAGAAGCTATATGATAAGGAAAGTGAAGCAGGCAAATAGGAAGAGCCAAGAGCCCAAGTCCTTGAGGACCTTGGAACTAGGCTTTATAGCCTGGATTTCCTTTCTTGGATTTCTTGCATGTGAACAAAGGGTAAATCCCTGTCTGACTTAAGCTTGCTGTTTGGGCTTTCTGTTACACGTGGCTGAACCTCATTACTAAGTGATACAGCTGACAATTTAAACCATGCCCCATTACCACGACTAGAAAAACAGTCTTCTAAACTCAACCGGAATCATTATGTCATGTTTGTACAGAAAGAGAAGCACATCTTAAAAAAAAATCTTCTTATCACCATCTGTACTTTTTTGGCTTTGATCAAATGCCCTGAACATTCTGTGCTCAGGTTTATGGTAAATTTTTTTAAAAAGACAAAACTAACCCTGGGATAGAATAAATGAAGCTAGCTTGTTGATTTATCTGCTTTAACTGCCTAAAATGAATGGCGAGGTCCTAGCTAGGAAAGAGAATCCTTTTGGTACAAAGGTACTCATGGGGCTGGGCAGGTAGCCCACAGTTCCATGATGACCGTGGGTGTCAGCTTTTGGGGCTGCACCATCCAGCCTGCTAGGGAAGGCACCAACACTCAGGAAGCTGTGTCCTGGACCACCCAGAACTGAAAGCTTCTTGGCCAGGCCAGCACTGGATCCAAGCAGCAAGAATTCAGACCTCGATTTTAAAGCAGATGAAATACCTCTGTATATAATCATTGCGTCTCACTGATGATGCTCACACTTCTGAGTACCCCCACCAGATTTCCTTAGTGACATGAAGATTTGTTTGTAAACTTTCTAACCCTCTTAGAAATTCAGGGATTCTAAGTTTTGAGCAAAATTTGAATTATTTGGGAGTTTGAGTTCAATTTACTCCCCCCAAAACATGCTTCCTGGTTGGAAGGAAGGTTGTCTAAGGGGCTTATAAAAGGGTTCTGGAAGATTCTTGGACACAAAGTGGCTCTCACTAACAATTGTGCTGAGTTAAGCTGAATTGAATCAGAAACATATATATTAAATTTTCCTTGAAATCCACAGGGGTATAAAAATGTCGGGAAAGGGGGCTTAGCAAGATACAGTTTGCCAAACCCAAAATGTTTGAAAACTAATTTGAGTGTGTTTGGCAAATCACACTCAAGTTATAGACGGATGGGCTCACAGTGACAAGACTTTCCTCCTGCCTTTCAGCTGGCTCCCTGCAAAGGAGCATCAATTATCAAAGAATCTTACCTTGGGTTTTTGCCATTACTTGAATCCTGGAGGAGACAGGATGGGAGAGGTTGTTAAAATCTGTATTCTCATGAGATGGCCTGGGGATCCTCCTGTGTTTGTATTTGTGGTCTGAGAGTTGCTCACATGACACTCTTGATGTTCCCCTGTGATCAGAAAGTCTCCAGAAAGCACATCATGTTTTAGCATAGGTTTAGTGAGGACAGATGGGAAAAATATTTATATATATTTAATCTAGGTTTTTTTTTTTTTTTTGGTATTGCAGTATGGTGATCTGAAAGCATCCACCCCACCCCCAGGGCATTAGCTCTGTAGCATTTTCAAATTTATAATGTTTTTTCACTATTAAGCATGTCTGCAAGCTTTGAGTTTATTTTATATTGTACATATATTATTTATATTCTATTAATTCTATTATATATATTAAATCTACATCTTATCATAGTATCATCAAATACAGTTTATCAGTTAAAAGATGATTGGTTGGATAAGGTATTTCTCCCACCAGCAACAGTTAATAAGCATAAATATTACAAACGAAACTGGAATTATAGGTTTTGCATGTTTTAAATGTGCATCTTATAAATTCCATGGACACAAGTTATTATGATTTCAGCCTATCTTTTATCCCGGGAAATGCCACGCTTTGCACCTGCTAGCAATGTCGTGATTCCATTGCACTCTTTCAGTTGGCCACTAGATGGGACCAAGTTAAGTAGGAAGTTCCCATGAAGTTTTTTCTGCTGTGAGAAACAGGACTTCCCCAACTTAGGAAGAAATGGTGCTGAGACGAGAGTGCCCCAAACTTCAGCTGTATCATAGACACAATGCTAGAACTGGAGACTAGGGCACAGGCTGGCCTACAAAAGCCCACTCACCTCTTAATGAGCCTAGAAGGGTTCCTGTCTTTGAGACAAGACATATGTAGGTGAGACTCTTTGCCCACATATGTAGGTGAGACTCTGGCACCTGAGCTTTTCAGGACTCCAATTCCTCTTCTGAAAATGGGAGTTATGACTTCTGCCCAGATTGGGGCAGGGGCTGGTAAACGAGAGAGCAGGCATGACATGCCAAGTACTTCAGTGAAATGGAAAGGAAGACACATCGCGACTGCCTAGCTCATCACTGATCTGACAGAGCCCCGTCCTGCCTACTCTCAGCTCCCCACCGACCAGTTCTCATCCCTTCCTGTTCCACACACAAGCAAGGCAGTCAAGGACTCTCTAATGAAAATTTGCCAAGAGATTGCAGGAAATAGAGTTTTTTAACGCTAAAATACATATACGTATGAGCCTAGCTGGGCCTTGCAAGCAGAGCAATTGGGTCAAATTCCTGCTAAGGCATTTTCTAGCCTCCTTATTCAGACCTTCTGGGACGATTCCCTGATCTGTCAGAAGGGGACGATAGGACCTCCCTCAAAGATTGAGGCACCTAAATGAGATCACCATTTAGGGGACAGGACTCATCTCTGCCTGTTGTGTGGTAGTTGCATCATTAATGCCCCCTGAGACTCTCCCGCTGGGGAGAGAGACCCCAGCCCCTGCCTTCAACCCTGGACAAACAACTCCCATTAGGGTAGGCAGATTCTCAACCCTTCCAGAACTTCTTTCCTGGTTTACTCCCTGATCAATGCCACAGGTGACTTTTGGCAGCTCCAGAATTCAGAGACCCTTCTCTGGATGACTCTAGGTCTACTCCCTCTGAAACACATCCCCTCCACATATGTCTGTGCTTCATCTCATGCGTTGGAGAAGGAAATGGCAACCCATTCCAGTGTTCTTGCCTGGAGAATCCCAGGGACAGGAGAGCCTGGTGGGCTGCCATCTCTGGGGTTGCACAGAGTCAGACACGACTGAAGCGACTTAGCAGCAGCAGCAGCATCTCATCCTTGCAGACCCTTCCTGGGCTCCTTTTAGAGATCTTTCTGGTGTGGGGGCCTCTGCAACCAGACTTTGCTCTGACCTGTTTCTCTCTCTTATTTCATTAGCCAGATGTGAGGGCTGATTCTTCTTCATCTCTCTAGCCTAGAGCAGCCAGAAGGCTCTTTTCCCAGCTGACCTCAGGCATGCGCAGGGCACTGGCAGCACCATGTGAGAAAGGGTCTCATCGTGAGAGCAGTGACGGGAGAGTTGATGCCTACTGCGGGCACAGTACGCAGGGACAGCCTGCAAACCAGCCTTGACATGCTTTATGGGGCACAGGAATCCCCTGGGATGTTGCTGAAGTGAAGACTCCACTCATAGATTTGAGGCAGGGCTGAGGATGCTGTACTACTAACAAGCTACTGACAAGTATCTCAGAAAACGCCATTCTAGGTTTTCAGCATCACCATCTCCTAGGAATTTTTGAGAAACACAGACTCTCAGACTCTACCCTAGACCTAAAGAATCAGAAATTGCATGTTAACTGGAGCCCCAGGAGTTTCCTGTGTGCATTGTGGAAGAAGAGAGCCACCAGGCTCTGGTATCACAGTTCAGTTCAGCTCAGTTCAGTTCATTCGCTAAGTCGTGTCGGACTCTTTGCGACCCCATGGATTGCAGCACAACAGGCCTCCCTGTCCATCATCAACTCCCAGAGCTTGCTCAAGTTCATGTCCATTGAGTTGGTGATGCCATCCAACCATCTCAACCTCAGTCATCCCCTTCTCCTCCCGCTTTCAATCTTTCCCACCATCAGGGTCTTTTCAAATGAATCAGTTCTCTGCATCAGGTGGCCAAAGACTGGAGTCTCAGCTTTAGCACCAGTCCTTCCAATGAACATTCAACACTGATTTCCTTCAGGATGAACTGGTTGGATCTCCTTGCAGTCCAAGGGACTCTCAAGAGTCTTCTCCAACACCACAGTTCAAAAGCATCAATTCTTTGGTGCTCAGCTTTCTTTGTAGTCCAATTCTCACATTTATACATGACTACTTGAAAAACCATAGCTTTGACTAGACAGACCTTTGTTGGCAAATAATGTCTCTGCTTTTTAATATGCTGAGTTGGTCATAGCCTTTCTTCCAAGGAGCAAGCATCTTTTAATTTCATAGTTGCAGTCACCTTTTACAGTGATTTTGGAGCCCCCCCCCAATAAAGTCTCTCACTGTTTCCATTGTTTCCCCATCTATTTGCCATGAAGTGATAGACCGGATGCCACGATCTTAGTTTTCTGAATGTTGAGTTTTAAGTCAACTTTTTCACTCTCCTCTTTCACTTTCATCAAGAGGCTCTTTTGTTCTTCTTTGCTTTCTGCCATAAGGGTGGTGTCATCTGCGTATCTGAGGTTATTGATATTTATCCCAGCAACCTTGATTCCAACTTGTGCTTCTTCCAGCCCAGTGTTTCTCATGATGTACTCTGCATAGAAGTTAAATAAGCAGGGTGACAATATACAGCCGTGACTACTCCTTTCCCAAACTGGAACTAGTCTTGTTCCATGTCCAGTTCTAACTGTTGCTTCCTGACCTGCATACAGATTTCTCAAGAGGCAGGTCAGGTGGTCTGGTATTCCCATCTCTTAAAGAATTTTCCAGACTTTGTTGTGATCCACACAGTCAAAGGCTTTGGGATAATCATTAAGCAGAAGTAGATGTTTTCTCTGGAACTCATGTGCTTTTTTGATGATCCAGCAGATGTTGGCAATTTCATCTCTGGTTCCTCTGCCTTTTCTAAATCCAGCTTGAACTGGAAGTTCATGGTTCACATACTGATGAAGCCTGGCTTGGAGACTTTTGAGCATTACTTTGCTATCATGTGAGATGAGTGCAATTGTGCGGTAGTTTGAGCATTCTTTGGTATTGCCTTTCTTTGCGATTGGAATGAAAACTGACCTTTTCCAGTCCTGTGGCCACTGCTGAGTTTTCCCTATTTGCTGACTCAACAAGTGCAGCACTTTCACAGCATCATCTTTTAGAATTTGAAATAGCTCAACTGGAATTCCATTACATCCATTATCTTTGTTCATAGTGATGCCTCCTAAGGCCCACTTGACTTTGCATTCCTGGATGTCTGACTCTAGGTGAGTGATCACACCATCATGATTATCTGGCTTATTAAGACCTTTTTGTATAGTTCTTCTGTGTATTCCTGCCAACTCTTCTTAATATCTTCTGCTTCTGTTAGGTCCATACCATTTCTGTCCTTTATTGTGCCCATTTTTGCATGAAATGTTCCCTGGGTATCTCTCATTTTCTTGAAGAGATTGCTAGCCTTTCCCATTCTATTGTTTTCCTCTATTTCTTTGCATTGATCTCTGAAGAAGGCTTTGTTTTCTCTCCATGCTTCTCTTTGGAACTCTGCTTTCAGGTGGGTATATCTTTCCTTTTCTCCTCTGCTTTTTGCTTCTCTTATTTTCTCAGCTATATGTAAGTCCTCCTCAGACAACCATTCTACCTTTTTGCACTTCTTTTTCTTGGGGATGGTCTTGATCACTGCCTCCTGCACAATGTCACAAACCTCCATCCATAGCTTTTCAGGCACTCTGTCAATTAGATCTAATCCCTTGAATCTATTTCTCACTTCCACTGTATAGTCATAAGGGATCTTATTTAGGTCATACCTGGATGGTCTAGTGGTTATCCCTACTTTCTTCAATTTAAGTCTGAATTTTTCAATAAAGAGTTCATGATCTGAGCCCCAGTCAGCTCCTGGTCTTGTGTTTGCTGACGGTATAGAGCTTTTCCATCTTTGGCTTCTACGACTATAATAAATTTGATTTCATTATTGACCATCTGATGATGTCCATGTGTAGAGTCTTCTCTTGTGTTGTTGGAAGCAGGTGTTTGCTATGACCAGTGCGTTCTCTTAGCAAAACTCTGTTATCCTTTGCTCTGCTCCATTCTGTACTCCAAGGCCAAATTTGCCTGTTACTCCAGGTATCTCTTGACTTCCTACTTTTGCATTCAAGTCTCCTATGATGAAAAGAACATCTTTTTGGTGTTAGTTCTAGAAGGTCTTGTAGGTCTTCATAGAACTGTTCAGCTTCAGCTTCTTCAGCATTACTGGTTTTCTGGTTGGTCACTATCTGGATTCTTGTGAAAAGTGTCTCCTGTGCCCCAACCTGAAGCCTAATTTGTCAGGAGGCTGAAATGAGCCCTTCTTCTCTTTCTAGTTCTATTACTCTCAGATTAGAGATGACTTTACATTCCACCATGAGCCCAAAGAAATTCTAATACCTGTCCTAGCCAGGAGCTGTCTGCCCACACTCTTCAGAGGCACTTACAGCTGCCGCCAAGGGAATGGCTTTGCAGAGTGTTAACCAGTACATTTTTACAAGATCGAAGCCCAGAAACACCAGGGTAATACTGTGAAGAGGTTTTATTGTTATTACATGGAATATAAATTGCTCTTTTTATCCATCTTGAATTCAGGGGTTTGAGGATGGCAAGTGATTAGACCTTGTGTCCACTGAGGGGTTTGGATGGGTATTACTAGGCAGCCCAGGACATGAGAGTCCCCTCCCCAGGGGGCAGGAGGTCACTACAAGGTGTTTTCTGAGAATGGCTAAAGTGGAAACGTGCAAGGGGCAAGTGTGGCAGTGGATGGTTGAAGCAGGCAGTGGGAAGCCAGAGCATGATGGCACAGGGCCTCCAGTTTCTTTGTAAGCACATCAACTCTAGGCATTGTATATGTTCCAACTCAGGGGGTAGCTGCTGCTGCTGCTGCTGCTGCTGCTGCTGCTAAGTCGCTTCAGTCATGTCTGACTCTGTGCGACTCCATAGATGGCAGCCCACCAGGCTCCTCTGTCCCTGGGATTCTCCAGGCAAGAACACTGGAGTGGGTTGCCATTTCCTTCACCAATGCATGAAAGTGAAAAGTGAAAGTGAAGTCGCTCAGTCGTGTCCAACTCTGTGCGACCCCATGGACTGCAGCCTACCAGGCTTCTCTGTCCATGGGATTTTCCAGGCAAGAGTACTGGAGTGGGGTGCCATTGCCTTCTCCACAGGGGGTAGCTACATTATAATAAACATGATTTTGTGTATATACAATTATAATTAAGCATTCTTTGTGTAGTCATTGATTCAATATTAGTCTTTTTTTTAAAATTAAATTGAGCTCTGTGTAAAAAGGGACATGGTCTAGTCTCTTCACTATTGCCAAGCCAAGTGGCCAACATCGTGGAGGTGCCAAAAAAAAGTCGCTGAATGTTGAGTCCGTGCATTGCTTCCATAATTTGTTTTTATTTTGTTAGAGAGGTGACACGACTACTCTCAAGCATCCTGGCTCAAGCAGTTACTGGCTGTGTGACCTGGGGCAGTTCTCTTAACTTCAGCTTCAAACTCTGAAAAATGAGGCAGTTTCGTAGCCCACAGCTGCATGGATGTCCTGGTGTTACTGGGCTGTTCTGGAAATAGGTCTTTCCAGGTGAGGGTGCCTGGTTAGGCTGGATGTGTAGTCACTCTTCATCTCCTCAAGGAAGGATTCTCCAATACCAAAAGGCATTCCCTGGCAAAGGTCAGGGTCAGTTTGTTCCCAGTGGGATGGAATGGAAGATTGGTTAAGGGAAGAGAAGCTTTTCGGAGATACCCGAGCAAAGGCTAGACTGGAAAGAAACACTGTCTAAAGTTGACCTGACTGCAGAAGACACTGAAGGAACACAGCATAGAAGGAACATGCTCTTTCCCCTCTGACTCTAACCCCTCCAGGGTGAAGCAACTCCACCCTCTCTGGAAGGCTGAGGGCGACTGCCTTCCTGCTCTTCATCATATCCATGCCACAACGCATATTTGCCAGGCACTGGCTGTGCAGGGTATCTTTCAGTTCTGAAAGCATCATCATATCTCCACCCCAGGGCCTTTGTGACCGCACTTGCTTCTGCCTGGAATGCTCTTTGTAACCTCTTCTGTCATGGGAGTCGTATTTTAAATGCTGCCTCATCAGAAAGGCCATACCACATAACCCCTCAGAAAAACAGTTTCCCCATCCTTCTCTCTCCCAACTGTGTCTTTATAGCATTTCTCATACTTTTCAAGTTGTTGGTTTATTATCTGGAGTCCTATTTCCAGAAGCTAAGTGCATAATTGTAGAGACCCCGCAGCAGCCACCAGGTGGTGTCAGGGACCCAGGACAGCTTGGTACCAGAGGTCCCAAAGGGGCCCCAAAGGGGCCCCAAAGTATCGAAATGCAAATGGCCATTTATATTCTTGGCACATTGATCAGCTGTCAGTAGGATGGTGTATTAGCAGGTCTACAATGAATGCATCAGGACTAGTTATGTTTCTAGAACAAATTAAAATGAGGCTTTGGACTGGAATAATACAATGTCTTCCTATCCCTTCCCGGTACATTTATTGATGAAATGTTGGCCTATATTATAGATCTGGTAGGGGCTGTACATATCTCCAAAACCCTTTTCTTTATTTTATAGACAATCAACTCTGGACTTGGAGGGGCAGTGTTTGTCTACAGTCATAGAGTTAACCGATTCCAGTTCAGGATGTTTTCTTCTGCACACATGGAAATCATGATTCACAGGCATACATGCCCAAGCACCTGCTTGATTTCTGTCTTCTCAAAAGTCAGTCCTGAGTGAAGAGGACTTCAGGTAAACCAAAAGGTTTGAAACTTTGATAAAATGTTTTAATCAGGTTTCATGACTACAGAAAAATAGGATATTGCTTTTATTCTCAGGAATTTGTAATTTAGTTGGGAAAATATGTCCAGGCCGCATATTTATCAGTTCAAGATATTATGCCATTCTGGAAAGGCAAGAGATGGTACTCCTGAGTACAGGGAAGGATTTCATAGAGGGAAATCAAAGGTACATACTTAGACCTTTATGTCGTCACCCCGCTTAGGTAAAATAAGAGCAGGCAGTATTTGTTCAACTCTGCCAAGGGTACCAGAGAGTCCCAGCTTTCAAGTCTGTGTGAGGCTGTGTGCACTACCCTGGAGCCGACATCTGGTGAGCTGTGGCCCAACGTATCATCCAGCACCATCACCCTTCAGACCTCCCACTTCTCAGCATCTCCCCCGTAAGGCATTCTGCTGTGTGCTTTAGAGATGGCGCAGCTCCTCAGAGAGCCCTTGAACGGCTGCAGAATCTGGAAGTGCTGAAAAGAGGCCTGATTTGGGCGTTACTGGGGGTGTCTTGCCTATGTGTTGGAATACAGAATAAAGGCCACCGACTTAGAGCAGAGCCCCCTTCCAAAGGAGAGAGAGAGAGCCACTGTCCTTACTCCCACTCTGTCTCCTCGCTCCTGCACTGGCGCTGGAAGCTGCATTGTCAGGCTGCTTGGCACAGCCGTGCTGGGCATTCTGTTTGGGGTGCTGGTTCTCGAGGGGGAAGGCATACTTTGGTATTTGCTTTTCTTAAACCATAGCATGAAGTGATCACGTACTGCTATTTTATCTCTATTCTGTGGATAAGGACTAATAGACAAACTTGCTTTTACTCCCCCAGTTGTACTGAGTTTATTGACTCTTATTGGCATTATACATAACAAAAGCTTGAGTGTAGGTGGTCTGACATGTCTTCATCTGTAATA
This sequence comes from Ovis canadensis, assembly GCF_042477335.2. Lineage (NCBI taxonomy): Eukaryota > Metazoa > Chordata > Mammalia > Artiodactyla > Bovidae > Ovis > Ovis canadensis. The sequence goes on from NC_091262.1 coordinate 18,154,684, forward strand.
GCATTTACTTGCCTACATCCGCTCTCATCTTTCAAGTGATCTAGCAACTTCCTTTGTGTTAACTTCTGTGATTGAAGGAACTTATTTTTGGTAACTTTCCCAACCCACAAAGCCAATCCCATTTTAAGGTGGAAAAGTAAAGTGTAACAAAGGCATCACTGTCTTTTTGTTGGGGACATGAAAATGTTGAAGCTTGACCCTAACACTAGTTACCATCGAAAGGTAATGCCTTGTACAAAATAACAAACCGAATCCCAAACTGTCTGTTTACGGTCATCACAGTTCATTTCATTAAGCCATAACTCTGATTGCATTCTTTCTCTTGCCCTACCCCGAAGGCTGAGCTCTGAGGCCAGAGGGCCTCGGAGCCCTGGGAACTGTGTGTCCAAAAACACATTTGTGCAGAATCAATGCAGGAAACATTCAGGCTCTGTGGGGACCTTACTTTAGGGATTCCTTCCGGCCTTGGAGTCCTGCTTCTATCTCCACCTTTCTACGCACCTCGCCCCTCAGGGCCCTGCTTCCTGTTGGGCCTGCAGACACTGCACCGGGAAATTCCTGGCTGAGGAGGGAGAGAATGAGGTAGGTAAAGTGCGGGTGGGAAAATGTTTTAATTTGTGAGAAATGATGCAGAGGCAGAAATCTTAAAAGGATGGGATGGAGTGAACAGAGGAAGCCAATGGCTGTGGGTTTTGGAGGGGTGAGTGACCCTGAGTCTCTGCGTATCAGCCCCTCATCAAGTTACCTTTCATCTTGGCAACGTTTTCCCTAGAACCCCATCACTGCTGGAAATGAGAGATCTAAAACATGGAGGAGAGATCTGTCCTCCACCCAGGGTGTGTGCACCTCTTGACAATGTGTGTTTGGCTTTGCTTGTGCCTTTAGGAATAGCCCTGTGTCCAAGGGGCTGAGTGAAGAAGAGGAGAGGGAGTGGGCTGTGAAGGTGGCTTGCCAGGAGTTCCATCATTTCCGCCCTGCCTCCAGTGGTGTAGGGCCAGGGCAAGTCCCCTCACTCCTCTCTGCCTAGGCCCCCTCACCTGTAACATACCGATTGTCACACAGACTCATGGGGTACTGTGGGGGAAGCTTATCCCCAAATACGGCTCCTGTGAATGGTCCTCCTAGGGACCACTCACTTGTGCAGCTACTCCCATGCTAACTCGGGGCTGGTCCTGCGTGTGCTTAAACAAAGTCATGCGGAAGGTCTGGAAACTTCTGCTTCTGTACTTTTGGGGGCCTGAGATGCCATGTAAGAAGTCCAGATAGCCTTCAAAGAGACCATGTAGAGAGATTCCAGAAATAGAGAAGCCCTGAGACCCCAGAAAGAGACAAGACCAGTCATCCTGATGTCCCAACTGCCTTCCATCTATCCCTGCTAAAGCTCCAGGCAAGTGAGTGAAGCCATCTTGTGTGTCCATGTCTGGCACCATCTTGAACAACCAACCCTAGCCGCCATATTGGATGTCCAGCCCCAGTGCCATCACGGACATCCGTTCCCAGGGCCATCTTGGATAACCAGTTCCAGCCATCTTCTGACTGTAGCTAAATGAGCACCAAACAAAACCGGCAGAAGCGTCCTTTAGCTGAGGCCCAGGCAGCAGCTAGAATCATGTTCTAAGTCACTGAGTCTTGGGGCAGTTTGTTACAAAGCAATAGATCATGAGGCCAGGGGGATATACTAAAGTAAGGAATGCTAGCTATCTACACAATGGTCACTATGAGGATCAATAAGATTTTCTGTCAAACCCCAATACAGTGCCTAGCATAGAGCAGGTGCTCAAAAATAGCCATTTTACTGTTATAAATAAATATAAATAGGTGATTTTCCCTCTTCTAAGCCCTAATTATTCTAAACACTGACCTCTCATGAGCCTTAACTCCCGATATCCTGTAAGCTTGATTAACTCTATGGAACGCAGCTCCAAGGGTGCCTATCCACAGGCAGAGCCATTTTTCAGGGGCCTCTCATTTAACAAATATTTATAAGGCTGCTACTATGTGCCACGCTGAAAGCCAGACAATGAGGCTTCAGAGGTGAAAATAATGGATACACTGCTGATCTCATAGCTCTTATGGGGAGAAGACAGTCTCAGAATAAGAAATTGCAAGTGTGAATATCAGTAGGGAGAAATGCAGAAAGAGGAGAACTTAGTTGAGTTGAGTTGCTGGGGACAGAGACTGGAAACCAAGCTGACTTAAAGTAAATAGAGGTTTATTTTCAAATTTAAAAAAAAAATGCAGAGATGGGAAGTCAAGAGCTGGTAAGCCAGCTTCACACTCACCGGGGAGACTGGTGCCTTCTGTCTTTCCTTCTGCTCAGCCATCTTAGCTTGTACATTACATCCTCAAGTTAGTCCCAAGAAGGCTGCTGAAACTCCAGCCATCATGACTACATTCCAAGGAGGAAAGTCAAAGACGAAAACCTACCTCCAGGTTTAATTATCCCCCTTTTGAAGAATTTTCTCTGAAGAACCATCCCTCTCCAAAAGGCATTTATATCTCCTTGACCTAGATATCTTAAACCTGATAAATGTAATTTTCTTCACTGGGCTCATTGTTGTCCCCAACAATATAGAGGTCTGTTAGTCAAGAAGAAAAAGGGACACGTATTGGTTGACAACTAGCAACCTCCACCACAGGGACCACTTCCTGATCACAGAAGTTCCATCCTGGGGAAGTGACATTTTTAAGCAGAAAGAAAGGATGAGTGCATTAGATGAAAAGCTTTGCAGAGTCAGAGAACCAACTTTTGCCTAAAGCCCAGAGGTGAGAAATCTCAAGAAAACTTTAGGAACTCACAGGAGTCCAAATGGACCTTTTGCCCCTAAATATGGTTCTGTTATCTGCCTAATAGAATCTTACTTTCGCTTAAGACCTGTGAAAACCTGAGTCTTTCCCTCTAGCCAATAAAGCTGGAATCCCCTTTCATATATGGATGTGAGCGAGGTTTAACTCTGTAGTACAGTCTCACAGGTTGAGAGAGGTGGGAAGCTGAGGCCCTGGAATGTGATGGGGAGAGAGAAACCCACAAAGTTATGGGAGATGGAACTTCACTTCCTGCTTCTGGGCTGAAGTGACCTCTGAGGGCAAGGGGCACAGGTGACCCTCTAAAGCAGTGGCTGGAGAGGCTACAGGTCTAAGACTTTCGGTAACTTCCAAGAGGATTTGGCACCCTGCTACCTGTTCGCTGAGCTTGTATCGTAAGTTCATATGAAACAGTATTTTACAATTACAACTTCCTGAGCTCTGGGCCCTATAACAAGAACTACTCTAAATTCCTTTTGTTCTGATCACACACATCAATTCAGCGTGTGAGGGGGTCTGGAGGGAATTCAGCTAGATATGCAAGCCAGACAAATGTAAAACATGTTTTCTTTTTTTTTTTTCCCCTTGTCTTTCAACAGCTGAACCTGCCAAGCCCACTTCAAGGAAAGGAGCTGCATTTTAAGTTAGCCCCATTTTCTGGAACTGTGGGAATATCTTCATATTTTGGGGTTTCCTCCTGTGGTTACCTTGCTCGGCTTCCCAGTTCCTCCGTGTCCCCTCCCCAGCTACATCCTGGCTCCTCGGGCTTGATTTCCCATCACATCTGGTGTGGGCTGAGTGCCCAATCATTTTCCATGAATGTCTCTGTACAGAGAGGCCTCCCCAGCAGCACGGCTCGAGGTGCGCTGTACCCAACACAGACGCCTGGCAGCTCTGGCCAGAGAGCTATTGGAAACTGGCATTTACCAGGGAGCGATTTGACTTTGTAGTCACACAGCCCAGTTCTTTAGCCAGTGCAGTCCTGAGTACTCCCTTCTCCCAGGAGCTTCCTGTCCCTCACAAGTTGCTGTTTGGAAATACGAAGCTCAGAAAGGGAAATAGAAGGTGGTAGCATCATAATATGGAAATAAAAGGGTATTTACATACTTTCATGAGAGGTCCAGGCCACGGTACACATTGGGTGAAATGTTTATTGTTGCTCCTTTGAGAAATGAGCTATAACTCTTTAAACTCGCCAGAGTCATCACTATCAGGATCTGATTCTCATCTCTTAGAAGGCATTACATTGCTTTAATATGCAACAGTCTAACAAAACATTAAATCATTTTTTAAAGTTTCATCTAGTTGAGCTTGAGCCAAGAGGTTCTTGGGTTGGGTTTTTCACAGCCACCCTTTTTTTTTTCTTTTCCATATAGTTAAAAAGAAACACACGACAAAATACCTATCGGGTGATTTCACTCTTGCCAGCATCCAAGAGTGATCTCTGTAAGTGGGCCCTCTGGGCTTCCAGGGGCCCCATGCTATGGCGTAGTCACTGTCAGGATCAGCAAGTATTCTCCAGTGCCCACCACACGCGCCACAGAGAGCAGGGGGAGATGGGAGGACACAGTAGGTGGCTGCTGCTTAGAGAAGGCTCGGGTTTCCATGCACGCCAAGGACTCGATTGGAATGCTCTTGCCCCGTTAGTAAGCAATGCTTTTGTAAAAGTATCACTTCATCTCTGCTCCATTCCCCTGCAAGATTCCACTCATCCACCCAGGCTGAGTGAGGGCAGCCCTCTTGGGAAGGCTTCCTCCTTCCTGCACCAAAGCTTCCTGTTTCCTCCTCATTCAGGACCCCTTCTCAACCTTTGAAATAACCCTCAGTAAACTCCCCCTTAGGTTATATTTGGGTTGTTCGCATGATGGTCTCCCAGCCTAGTAAGAGAAGGGCCATGTCTTGACCACTCTAGAATCTTGGTGGCCTTGCAGAGTCCTTTGGTGGCCCAGTGAATGCAGCAGCACCCCGTTCCAAACACACCACTGGGAACATGGGAAGCTGCAGCTCCATCATGCCATCCTGCCTTCTGCCCAGGTTCTCCCCGTATCTCACTGGTCCCTCTTGGTGGGCTCCCCAGCCCACTCCCACCTAGGTGGTCACACATGACTGGTGGCAGAGATGAATCTGAGGACAGTTGGTGAAAGGAGCTTCCTCCCAGCCTCAACTACTTCTGGGGAGTGGCCCATGCCCTTTGGACTGGGTGATGGTTAGGAAGAGGTTGCTTAGGTCAGCAGAGGCCAGATGGCTTCCTGGATTCCTGGCAGAAAGCTCACTGTCAGGGGCCCAGCACGGTTCTGAGGACTTGCTACATGATCCACACTCTGTCTTCATCCAGGAATTCAGCCTCTTGGGAGCCTTCTCCCGGGCCTTGCCCCACCTGGTGCTGCCCAGATATGGAGGTGTACCCAGCTCCCCCGGAGCTGCCAGCGTCCTGTGTTGCAAGCCTGTCTCTTTCCAGGGCCAGGAAGACAGTCTCCCTGGCCCGGCTTCTCCTTCCCAGCCAGCTTGGTCAGTCTGGAAACAATGACTGTAGCAAGAAACTGCTTCTCACGGGGTTTTGGAAACCGCGGCGGGACATCCGCAAACAGCCTGTGCACAGGGCTGTGGCTCCAAGCTGAGGAGATGCTTCAGTGCTGGGAGGGTGGAGAGGAAGTGACAGAGACAATGGGCAGCTTTGTGTCTTCTCCCAGGAAGCTCTGCTCTGCGCTGCTTTCAGGGAAATTGACTCTGGGGGCAGCTCAGTCTGTTCCAAAGCAACAGCTTTATGTGATTATGTTAGTCGCAGGCTAGGACAAACCCGCCCTTTCTACCTCATTAACAACGCCAGCAGGGACCAGCCATGCCACAGGGGGCTCTGTGCCCTAATTCGTAGGGCAGGGGCTGAGTGTAGGAAGTCGGAATAACAATGCATCTTGGAGCAGAAGCTGTCCGTGGAGGGGGTGCAGCTTTGATGTGGGGTCCTGTCCTGATTAGGAATGATGGCTGGGGCCCCGGCCGTGCTCGGGAAGGTGGCGTAAGCCGGGGTGGCGTTTGGGATGCAGGTTTTTGCACCTGGGTCTGATGCGGTTTGATGGGGTTTAACACATGCAAACAGCAGCTTTTGTTCTGGAGGACAAAGGCCTCCCCGTCTTGGGCCCAGGCTGAGACCCTGGTGGCACCCGTTTCCTCCCCGTCGCCTCTTGTCACTCTCCTCGTCGAAGTTTAATTAGGACAACGAGCTTTCACAGGCTCATTTCTCACTCCAGCAACTTTCTAACACTTCCTAACGAGGAGGCTGGAGCCTGAGGGCTGGGGGACAGAGCCAGGCTGTGGAGAAGGACAGGAGGACCGTTGGGGGGACTGGGAGGGACTGGGCAGGGGGCGTGTGGAGAGGAGCTGACCGGGCAGGCACAAAGGAAGCGCCAAACCACACTGGCTCCTTGGGGAACCGGGGATTGGTGATCTGGGAAGCAAAGAAAATAAAACAAACCCGAACTGGCCTTTGTTTTCTGGGTGGCCAGACAGTAATTTCCCCCAAATTCTTTATGGTTCTGGAAAAGAAAGCAAAGACTCAATCAGGGCTGACTTTGTGACTTTCAGAACTGGATCACACGAGCCCTTAACACCTTCAGCTCCTCTAACTCATGCGCAAGCTGTTCCTATCCCCTGGGTTCTGAACAACAAGAGCCACGGAGACAGTCCCCAGCCTCCCAAACCACGCCTGCGCTGACTTGGACATAAGAAAGCGCAGTTCCCTGTCTGGATGGTGGGAGCCCCATGCTCCCGGTGCGATTCTGCTGACTCTGATGGAGACGTTGGCGTCCTCCTGCAAAGAGCAGGAAGAGAAGGGGACAGGGATGGAGGATCCCTGTGCAGGGATGGCCTGTTTTAGTCAGTATGGTTCTAGACCTGCTACAGTAACAAACACCCCAGAAGTACCTTCAAACCCACAAGACCTTTTTCTTCTGCTGCTACCTGTCCATCGTCAGTCGGCTAGGAGCTCTGTAACAATCACCCCCACCGTGGGTCCTCAGCATGGTCCCTGATAGGCAACACTGATGGCTGGTTTGGCAGAGGGAGAAAGATGGAGGCAGTGTGTTGGCTCTTGAAGTGCCCTCAAGGAGGTGACCCACACCAGTCTTGCTCACATTTCATAGTGAAAGTGAAGTTCCTCAGTCGTGTCCGACTCTTTGTGACCCTAGGGACTACCAGGCTCCTCTGTCCGTGGGATTCTCCAGGCAAGAATACTAGAGTGGATTGCCATTTCCTTCTCCGGGGGATCTTCCCAACCCAGGGATCGAACCTGGGTCACCCACATTGCAGGCAGACGCTTTACTGTCTGAGCCACGAGGGAAGCCAAAGGCAATTGTATATGCATATCAAAACTTCCACAGAGGAATGATCTATCCTCCTGCCGTGTTTCTATAAGGCATAATCAGAAATATCTGGTTATTAATCCTAAAACCCTCCTGTTTTTGTTATTTGTTGCTGTGTAACAAATCGCTCCAAAACTTAGTGGCGTAGAACAGTAATTATTTATTTTCTTACTCAGGAATCTGAGGTGATGCTGGATCAGGGTCTCTCCTGATGATGCTGCCAAGTTGTTGGCTGGGTCTGCATCATCTGAAAGCTTGCCTGGGATGGACAGTTTGCTCCAAGATGGCACATCACATGGCTGTTGGCAGGCGGCCTCAGTTCCTCACCGTGTGGGTCTCTCCCCTGGGCCACCCAAGAATATTCATGACATGACAGCTGGTTTTTCCGAAAGCTAGTTACCCAAGAGGGAAAGAATCAGAGACAGAGACACAGTAAGAGAGAGAGAAACGAAGAAGAAACCACAGTGCCTTTTAGGACTCAGTTTTTGAGTTACACGCCATCACTTCTGCTTTCTTCTATTTGTGAAAACGGAGGTGTTAAGTCCAGCTCACAATTAAGTGGAGGGGCGTTAAGCGCTGCCTCTTGAAGGAGGAGTATCCAAGAGTCTGGGCCATGCTTTCATGCCCCTTCACTTGCTGGGTGAATTGGCCAGGAGCTCTGTAGCAGTCTCCCCAGATTCACTCTTTGGCAGCCCATGCAGATTGGTGTAGGTGGCCGATTGAAGAGGTGGAGAGGAAGCAGCAGGAACATTACATTTTTAAAATGACATCGTGCCAGTTGTTCAGAAAAGTTGTCAGTAAGGACAATGGTCTTGTGTCAACTTCACTTACACGAACCCCCCAGCTAACGATTCGATCCTGGGGCCCGTCCGCCGGGCTGAGAGTCCACTAGGACCTGTGCAGCCGTCTTCCTTGTAGCTGGGCTTCTCCATCTGTCCCTGTTTGTCCCCAAGAGGAGGAGGGTGAAGGGCATACCTTTCAAAACAGTCTCCTGATGAGAAGGGAAAATGAGAGAGAAATGCTTCAGCCCATGAACTCTCCCTAACTTCTCTTGCTTACCCCAGCTCACTGCTGCCACAGGTAGACTGCTGGAGCCAGAGGTCTTGGCCTGGGCAGACTGAGATGCCCCTTTGAGAAGAGGTGAATAGAGAGCTGGTGTCCCTCACTAGCTAAGCATATATTGTACCAAGCCCATAAGTTTCAAGGGCCTGGGGTTCAACTTTATGCTACCACAAAACTACAAACCTTTGATTTATGCCTTTGAGTTATACCCAAACTCTGAGTTACAAATGAAACTTTCAAGGCCAGGGGCCTGCTGAACATCCTGGCCCATGTGAAACCCCCAGCAGAGACTCCAAACAACCAACCTAGAGTTGAAAGGAAGGACCAAAAGCTTTGAGATAAACCCAGGAGAAAGTTAGCCAGTGGCGCCAAGGAAACGGGGCACAAGATGGGCAAGGCGCCTTGACCCAGAGGTTCTAGGCTTTGCCAGTCGAAAGGCCTCCAGAGTCACCCTTTGGCAGCCCACACAGATCCTGCTAGTGGCAGATTTTCAGATTTGCAGAGGAAGCAGCAGGAATATTAAATTTTAAAAACGATATCATGCTGGTTGTTCAGGAAAGTTGTCAGTAAGGACGATGGCCTTGCATATTTCTAAAATTGCCTGAGAGTGGCATCTTAGGTTCCTGTTTCCCTTGGGATTCTGGCCTAGTTAGAGCCCAGGGCCCAAAGACCTCCTTCTGGGCCTCCTGTGGGTCTGAGCATAAGTAGGGAGGGTACGGTGCTGTCCCTGGGGCAGGCAGGACCCAGAGAGGGCGGCAGGACCACTGTGAGTAGGGGGACTGCTGACCACGGGGATAGCAGACCTCCTTAAGTAGTCCCACTATTTACTTTTTGGTCAATAATTAGAAAGGTTTTTGGAAAAAGAGAACATATGGGATTTGGTACAAATGAGAAAGGCTCAGGTGACTTACTGGATCAAGCAGGCAAGTCCCATGAGTATCACTCTTCAGGGCAATGAACTGGGCTGGATGGTACTAGAGGCAGCCTAATCCCAGAAAGCCTTGTTTGTCCCAGGAGAATCCTGGCCACACACATGGCCAAAAGCCCTAAGCCTGTGAGCTCTCTTCCCTGACCACAGTGGGTAGGAAACAGGGCACCTGGACAGAGCCAGGGAAACTGAGGCCAGCTCCTTCCCTGGGAGTGATTTCGGGTTTTGAATTAGTTTTTCCTCCCTTTCCTATTGGACTTCCCTGGTGGCTCAGAAGGTAAAGCGTCTGCCTACAATGTGGGAGATCTGGGTTCGATCCCTGAGTCAGGAAGATCCCCTGGAGAAGGAAATGGCAACCCACTCCAGTACTCTTGCCTGGAGAATCCCATGGATGGAGGAGCCTGGTGATCTAAAGTCCGTAGGGTCGCAAAGAGTCGGACACGACTGAGCGACTTCATGCTGGAACATGGTGACTCCTTTCAGGAGCAGTTGAGGTTTTGTCTTCAATGGTGAGATTACACCCCTTATTGACATTCAAAATGTGTCTAACGGGCTCCTGGTGACAAGGCTGGCTGATACAATCTCCCTGGAAAGCGATCTGGCAGAATTTACCAAAGATACACATACCGAATGCCTCAGGAATTCCATTCTTACCCCAAAGGAAAAAAGTGCTTACGTTTACCCAAAAACATGAACCTGAGTGTTCACATCACCAACAGATGTGGACAAGAGAGTTCACAGCAGCTTTCTTCCTAAGAACTGGGACATACACAAATGACCATAAAAGGTAGCGTCAATTAAGGGTGGTATATCCACACAAAGGAAAACTACTCTGAAATGAAGATACCAGAACCCAGGGCAACATGGATGGACAGACTGGACAGACAGCCTTGAGAGAAAGAGGCCAAACAGAAAGGTGTGTTCTGTGTGAAATCCAAAGACAGGCAGAACCTCTCCAGGGGATGGAAATCAGGATGGAAGCTCTCTTGGGTGGGATGATGACCAGGAGGAGTTAAGAGCTTTCAGGGATCAAAGATGCAGCTTTTTATTCTCAGTGGTGGTTACACAGATATATACCCAGGTGAGAAATTCATCAAGATATGCTTTTCCGATGTGTACATATCACTGTATGTGTGCTCTGCCTAGAAAGAAAGATAGTTTACGTAGTAACCAGATTTTCTGCATGTTCTGGCTCTTTCTGGAGCTTTCAGAGATGTTTCCTCCACAATGAAGAATACAGATGTCACTTTCCCTCTTAGACTTTAAGAGTCTTTTCATGAAAAAATCGTCTAGGGGAGTAAACTCTAATAGCAGAACTTTGTCCCTCTGAGGAGACGCACCCTGCCCCCTCCTCCTGTGTCAAGATTTGTGCAGCAAATAGTTTCAACTTTCAGATGTCATCCTTCAAGCAAAGAGTTCTTATTATGGTCTAATTACCTTGGCTGTTGGAAACAGGAAACGAATAGCTGAGCTATTGAACTTGGGGAAAAAAAGAAGAGAACCACTTCCTACCAATATTTTTCATCTCAAAAAGATCACTGCTTAGTCCCCTCAGAGCTATTAGGTGCATTGAAAACTTGCCTAATTATATATTTTAGCAGGAAATCAGAGAAAGGACCCAGAAAGTATAGCTTCTATTTTTTGGGATAAATAAAAGTGAATGTGTGGTGTTAGCTATAAATAAACAAATCTTGTATTTTAAAACGTTTAATCACGTATTTGCTTAAGAAATTTCTGCACATCATGGTGAAAATGTATGTCTTACATTTTCCTCTGAAATATGTGAACATATAATAAATAGACAACATTCCATTCAAAAAATTGTATATGAATTCTGGTCAGTAGGGTTCCTTTTTCTTCATGAACTTTTATGATTTGTATGAGCAATCTAGGCAAAGGAACATTGTGAAAGAGATCGTAGTGATAGAAAGTTTCAGAAAAGGAGGACTTGTCTCTCTGCTGAGGGCTTTATATCACGCCGCTGACCTCCTACCCCCACTTCTGCTGCAGACTTCTCTCTGCGGGGAATGGTGAAAAGTGAATCCCACTGATTTCTCATTGTTCTTGTAAAATATATGTTACGCCTACGAGCCTAGAGAATGGGTCCCCCATCAGAAGCATTTCCCTGTCGTTCCGCTGCCAACCTCTGTGACACTGGATACTACATGAAAACTAAGAAAGCAAGCAAGATCGACATGAAAACGCTGGGAAACAAAATCTGCATATTTTATTTCAAAGGAAATGTCTTCATGAATGTCTCTCCTTGGCCCTTTGGAGACACACTGAACATAGCATACTTTTAATCAAGTAAATTAAACTTGCTTTAAAACCAAGTGAAGCAGTTGAATTGCATCCTGCTAGAGAGATTGGCTCCGATGAGTAGAAGAACACCAGGTCTCTGGAAACACTACACTGGGCAGGGAATAATTAATAGTACTCCCACCATTTTAAGGAAATTATTGGCAAACCAATAGAATCCTTTATGGACATTAAGTAAAAGAACTTGTTTTTAAAGTGTCAGTCAAGTGCAGATTCCCAATCAGTCTTCTGCAAAGGGTAGAGTCTTAAGAGTGGCTTTACCTGGTTTTCTATCCCTCTCAAAACATATCTGTGTCATTAGCAAAAGTTAATAGCTTTTGTTAAAATGTATTTAAAATGATGATTGCTATTTGCAAGAGCCTGGTGATCATGCAGTTACCACTTTTCTGAAAAAAGCATGCATTTCTTAATTTGTTTCCCCAGTTCCTCATCTAAAGGGCCTACAAGTTGCTTAGATTTATTCTTCATATTCATATGTAAGTAACTGAACTAATGGGACGACTGAGGATGAGATGGCTGGATGGCATCATGGACTCGATGGACGTGAGTCTGAGTGAACGCCAGGAGATGGTAATGGACAGGGAGGCCTGGCTGCAATTCATGGGGTCGCCAAGAGTCAGACACGACTGAGCGACTGAACTGAACTGAACTGAACTGAACTGAATGACCCAAGAATTATCACACAGACGTTATTATTATTATTATTTTTTGCTGGGGTGAAAAAAAGATACGTTCATACAACTATCTTAGAGACAAAGAGAAATCAGTGGGTGTGGGAAATTGCCTGTTCTGTAGGCCAGTAACTGTCATTAAGACGTCCCTTTTTATCTCAGTGTGGCCTGAACTGGCAGCCCCAGCATCTCCTGGGAGTTTGTTAGGAAAGTGCTGCATCAGGCCTGTCTCCACTACGGACTCAGGATTTGTGTCTCAGGGCACCACCGTACACACGAGGGTGTGAGAAGATATGGGGTGGCTACTGTATATCCCATCTGGGCATCGTAAGTGAGGAGCCAGCAAAGACCTTATATTTCATCAACATAAGGTTAAAAGATGCTAACAGAGGTGGGATATTACTTTCCAAGAGTCACATGGTGTTTGGACCAACATCTGCCTTTGGATGGGCCCTGGCGGTCCACACTGAGCAGTTATCCTATTCTCTTGACAAGGAGGCGTGAGGCTGTTAGTTCCTCATCCTGACCCTACACACCTGCTTCAGCTTGCACCTCCAAACTGTCCCAAGTTACATTCCTTTCCGTGGCTGCTGGATCTGCCATGGCGTAAAGATAAAAGGAGGAACACAAGGTTTTCTTACAGAAAGTCGGAAACACTGGGTTTCGTAGGTTTCCAAGGGAAGCCGTCCACAGCTGCACGCCCCGACTGATGCCGTGCCAAGCGTCTGCCTGCTCTCTTGGACACACAGCCAGCATTCTTATCTGGTAGATGCTTCAGGAAGGCGAGAGCAGGCTGGGGGCAGGAGGTTAGTTTCCCACCCTCCATCCCCGAACCCTAGTCCTTCTGCTCTGCCCCATGGAACGCTGCCTCTCACCTATGCAGTCCTCACCTGCACGGCCCTTCCATACAGACGCAGGGTTCCCTCTGCCATGCGGCTGCAGCCCACAGCAAAGCCTGCAGAAACTAGGCCATGCAGAGCTTTGGGCGGGCTGGCGTTCCAGAGACAGGGGTGTGACTAGGCCTCGAGAGCCCCCTCCTCACTGTGGGCCCAGAGAGGCCCCCCTGGATAACGTGTTCCAGGTGTTCAGTCTCAAAACAAAGAAGCTTTTCTCTGTTGCCTGAGAATGAAGAGTCCTCACTAGTTGCATACAGTTTTTCCAAGATGGTAATATTTGGTTACAGTGAGATCTGTTATTTCACAGGAAACCCAGCAGAGGTGCCCGTAATTTGATTCATGTACTAACTGGGAAAACTCAAAGCAGGGAGCTGGGGGGAGTGGAAGACCCCAGCTCGCTAATGCAGCGCTCAGTGGGGTCAGCGTTTAACCCTCTGGGCAGAACTTCACAGGAGCCTGTGGGTTCCCAGCCACCTCTGAGGTCGGGGTTGCCATGGAAGTTTTGCTGGCGTTATTCTAACACCCCAAACAGATTCCATGACCTGCATTATATTATTCTTCTGATTGCTGGTGTGGAGCTCTAAAGCCCAAGCAAATAGCATTATGAAACAGAACTAAATCAACATTTAAGAGTGTCAGGAGTCAATTGCTACAAATATGTTGAGGGTGCTATAGTATTTGGTACCTGTAGAACACAATTTTATATAAAGTATCCAAGGGGAGTTGAAATAATGGGTTTCCTAAGCATATTAATTCATATCTTTTGAGAAATTTTTGTTTAATGTACTATATTACAATACTAATTAAATCTATGACTTATGTATATGAATGGCTTAAATATAATTTATTGGAACATATTTTATCTAAAATCAAGAGCCTTAAGAAACCCATACATGTAATGTGAGAGTGCTTAAAGGTGTTTATCAGTGCCCAGATCTGCTGATGCATTTACTTAAGCCTCTTAAAGGGTTGGTTCCTGCTGGGAGAGGGAGATCCTTTCTGCAGCAGCTCCACAAGCCCTCACACTCACTCTTGCTCCCAGTTCCAGGAGGCACCATAGCTGGTTTCTCAGGTGCAGCAGTGAGACAAGATCTGGAGATGTTAAGCTGCTGTAGTGACAGGTATTGTGGGAAACACAATTCTAATGATTATGTCTTTGCTTCTCATTCTTTTGAATCCATTTGTGGAAGAACCAGGACTGATGAGTGGTGGGGCTTCCTGGTGACCCGCAGTCACCAGTTTGGGGGATGGGAGAGGATGTCGGGGTTGGGGTGGCACCCATGGGTGTTTGGGAAGAGGACAGAAGCCACAGATGTGGGGACCTGGACTTACTGATAGCTGTCGGTTCCATGGCCTCCCACCTCCACCCTGGTCCCCCAGGTAGACACTCTCCATGCTGGGCACCAGCACATACGGCGTCGGTCCCGCCAAAGCACGTTTATCAGGTCACAAAGTTGTTGTCTGGAAAATACTTGGCTGATGACAGCTGAGATGTGCTTTGGTCCATCTGTTTTGGATCTGGTTTCCCAGAGTTGTATATTATAGCAAGTGTAGCCTGATTGGTATAAATAAAGTAGAAGTACTCAATAAAATCATCACATGCCACCCTCTCTCCACCTCTTTTTCCTAGGTTTTAATATCTTTTCCCACTTTTCTCCACTAGAGTTGTTTCAAACTAAACTCCCAAGTTTCCCTGTCCCACTTATACTTTTGGTAAAGTCCTGGACCTTTCTGCTCTCTAATTCATAACATGGGCTGAACACACTAATCATTTATATTTATATGTGTGATTATCTATCATTATTAGCTTATTAAAATTAACATTTAAAAATGATTAGTAAAGTATTTAGATACTTTACGTTTTCATTTTTTCCAACTTTATAAAAATGTGAAAACCATTAAAAGGATAAATAAACTTAATGGAAATATTTATAATACTATATTTTAATAACTTTTAAATATATTCACATTTCTCATCTTTAAAATGATAGGCTGCCCCTAAAATGTTATGTTCAAAGATTTGGGTTGTGAGTCTCTTTTCAGTCAGCATGCTTCAAAAGAAGTATAGATAGATAGATCCATTTTCCTTCCTACTTGAATTATGAAAAGTTTTTAACATATGAAAAAGGTGAAAGAGTGATACAGGGAATAACTGTGACTGCTCGCCTAGGTCCTGTGCCTATAAGCATTTGCCACATTTGCTTCATCTCTGGGTCCTCATAAACCATTTGAAATTAAGTTGCAGACATCATGCTTCTTTCCTCCTGAAGACCTCAGCAGGCCTTTCCTAGAGGCTAAAGACATTCTCCTGCATGACACAATACAGCAGTCACCCTTGAGAGGATGAACAGCACCGAGATACCCTAACTCTAGCACCGTGCTGCTGATCACCTGAGAAGACACGCTGTGTCTCGCTGGTCTCTTTTCCTTTGCAGCAGCCATCCTTCCTCTTTGTGCCTTGGTTTCCCCATCTGGGGAGAGTGGCAGAATCTCCCTGTAGCTTTGTCGAGAGGATTCACTCTACTCTGATATCAGCAAAGTGCTTAGGATAGCGCCTGGCACACGGTGCGCATGAGTGAAGGTGGAATTTGGAAAAGCGTGTATTTAGACAGGTGTAGGTGCCTTTCCAACAGCCTCTGTGAAGAGACCTGTATATATACACGGTGGGGTTCACCAAAGGCTCTGTGTTAAGTGGATACCACACGCTGGTTCTGTATATCCAGCAGAGGGACTATGTGGGTAGCCTTGGGGACACTGGGATCACTCTGCGGGCCACCCTGCTCCCTTCGTCACGTACAGTGTGCACCGTGTGCATACTGAGCGGGCAGCACTATCGCCAGATGTGCCCTCTCATCATCCCCACGCTGCACCCCTGAGAAACATCCAGGTAAACATGACACTGAGAGCTGGCTGAATGTGAGTCATCATGTTCTATTACCCCTGTATGCCTGTTGCTAGGTTTACTGCACTTTTTTCTTGAATGGCAGATAAGAAAGCTTTCTATTTGAAATGACAGCTGGGGGAAGAATCAAGTTGCTAATTTCCCTGAGATGCATTAGAGTGTGATGACAGAGAGAGGCTGGAGACCAAGAGTCATTTTCCTTAAAAGATATATTTGAAAGTCATTCTTTACATGACTTAGATCTGACCTTCTGAGTTTCAAGGTCCTATAAGAAACAGAAAAGAAGGGTGGAGGAGGAAGGAGATATGGTGAGATTTAAATGGTTACTGGTCCAGAATACATCCCTCCTTGGAGGAGGAAGGAGACATGGTGAGATCCAAACGGTTACTGGTCCAGAATACATCGCTCCTTGCGACTCAGAGGCTATTTGCAGCGGCTTTTGAAATGCCCGTTAATACTGATCCAAGTCATCAGAAGTCACCAGGAAATGGAACTTACCTTTCAGAGGCAGTGGTGGCCTCATTCTGGGGCTTTTGCCTGAGAAGGAGAAGGAAGTGGAGTCTCCTGTTTGCTCTGGACTTCTCATCAAAAGCCAGCAGGCCTCTACTGGTTTGTCCATCTGTTTTGTTACTGACCTGATTTGTAACTTCAGGCAAATGAGTCTCAGATTTTTCATGTACTAAATAAAGGGTGAGGGTGAAGTGTCTCCTGCTTTCCCTCCTCCAAAGGTCTTCTTGAGCTCTAAAATTCTATAATCAGAATCATAGCTGAACTGTTTTCTATTTATTTTGATATTTTATTGTTTCCCACTGTAGTCATTTCAGAAAATATATAACATTTTAAATAGCTAGTGATCGTGGAAATCAGTGAGTATTATCTAGAAGGTTGGTCTGTTTGTGTTCCTAAGGTTGCAATAAAACTGGCATTGCTTGTGGAGGTTGCCACTGGTAGCCACTAGGAACTGGTTGTATAGTTTTGAGAAAGTAACTTAGTGACATATATCAGGGATTATAACACATTACATGCTGTCTGAATAATAGCCCCTTTGGGAATTTATCTTAAGATAACAAAAAAACATGTATGTCTGAAGGTATTCATTATAGTAGTGGAAAAACTAACAATAATATATACAGGTCAAATTTATACTATGATATCCAGGGATTAAAAATTATGTAAATGATAGAAATAGGGGAAGTATTCATGATACAATGTTTTTTGAAAAAGAAGACAACAAAGGCAAATATATGTGATTACAATTATGTAAGTATATGTAAGAAAGTAGGCAAAAATAGAAGTAGCTACTGTAAGTTAGTAAAATTATGAGTGTAGAGTAGAAAAGAGAAGTAATTAGAGAAAGGTGGTGAAATTGTGAGTACTTGTTTTTATTCATTCATTCTTACCTTTTATTGTTTCAGAAACTTTAAAACAAATTGCTAGTTTTCTTCCAGGTTCGGTTCACAATTCAGCTTAAAGTCATGCATTAGGAGAGTTATTTACTTTTTAACATTTAACATTTAACAAGGAGGGTAAAAGCAAAAACAAAGAAAGTCAGGGCCATGTCACTGACGGTCTCTGAGCGAGCCTGTTTTTCCAATATTTGGTCCACTCAAAGTTGGCACAAGGGGTGGCAAGCATGCCAACTTTGGAGCAGACTGAGCCTCAGTCTGAGCCTCCGTCCCAGCTTGGACCTTCCTCAGCTGGGTGCCCTGTTTGACCCAAGCTTCAGTTTCTTCATCTGTGCTGTGGGAGAATAGCTCCTGCCTGTGGAGGGCAGGAGTAGAGTTGATGATCATATAACTGGTGAGTGTGAACTCAAGAAATGATAGCTTCTCTTTTACTAGAAATTTTAAAAATTGTATTTTTGTAACATTTAATCACACACAGTTACAATTTTTTTAACAATTGTTATGTTTTAATCGGAGGACAATTGCTTTACAATGTATTGGTTTCTAACATATAACGACGTGAATCAGCCGTGATTATACATATATCCCCTCGCTCTGGCGCCTCCCTCCCCTCCCCTCCCCTATCCATCTAGGTCATCATAGAGCCCCAGGCTGTACTCCCTGTTATACATAGGGATTTCTCCCCAGCTAGATATTTAACACATGGTAGTAATATAAATGTCCGCGCTACTGTCTCCATTTGTCCCACTCTCTGCTCCCCTCACTGTGACCACAAGCCCATTCTCTATACCTGCATCTCCATTCCTTCCTGACAAATAGGTTCATTAATACCATTTTCTAGATTCCATATATATGTGTTAATATGTGATATTTTTCTCTTTCTGACTTATTTCAATCTGTATAACAGGCTCTAGGTTCATCCACTTCACTAGAACTGACTCAGCCTCATTCTTTTTTATGGCTGAGTGCATTTCCATTGTATATACTGCACTACATACTGCATCTTCTTTATCCATTCATTTGTGGATGGATGCCTAGATTGCTTCTGTGAACTGGCTATTGTAAGTAGTACTCCAGTGAACACTGGGGTATATGAGTCTCCTAGCATTGTGGCTTTCTAGGGATATATGCCAAGTAGTTCGATTGTGGGATCATAGTTCAGTTCAGTTCAGTCGCTCAGTTTTGTCTAACTCTTTGCAACCCCATGATCACAGCATGCTAGGCCTCCTTATCCATCACCAACTCCCAGAGTTCACCCAAACTCATGCCCATCGAGTCAGTGATGCCATCCAGCCATCTCTTTCTCTGTTGTCCCCTTCTCCTCCTGCCCCCGATCCCTCCCAGCATCTGGGTCTTTCCCAATGAGTCAACTCTTCGCATGAGGTGGCCACAGTATTGGAGTTTCAGCTTTGGCATCAGTCCTTCCAATGAACATATTGATCTCCTTTAGGATGGGCTGGTTGGATCTTGCAGTCCAAGGGACTCTCAAGAGTTTTCTCCAACACCACAGTTCAAATGCATCAATTCTTCGGCACTCAGCTTTCTTCACAGTCCAACTCTCACATCCATACATGACCAATGAAAAAACCATAGCCTTGACTAGACGGACCTTAGTCGGCAAAGTAATATCTCTGTTTTTCAATATGCTATCTAGGTTGGTCATAACTTTCCTTCCAAGGAGTAAGTGTCTTTTAATTTCATGGCTGCAATCACCATCTAGAGTGATTTTGGAGCCCCCAAAAAATAAAGTCTGGCACTGTTTCCACCATTTCCCCATCTATTTCCCATGAAGTGATGGGACCAGATGCCATGATCTTCATTTTCTGAATGTTGAACTTTAAGCCAACTTTTTCACTCTCCTCTTTCACTTTCATCAAGAGGCTTTTTAGTTTCTCTTCACTTTTTGCCATAAGGGTGGTGTCATCTGCATATCTGAGGTTATTGATATTTCTCCCGGCAATCTTGATTCCAGCTTGTGCTTCTTCCAGCCCAGCGTTTCTCATGATGTACTCTGCATAGAAGTTAAATAAGCAGGGTGACAATATCCAGCCTTGATGTACTCCTTTTCCTATTTGGAACCAGTCTGTTGTTCCATGTCCAGTTCAAACTGTTGCTTCCTGACCTGCATATAGGTTTCTCAAGAGGCAGGTCAGGTGGTCTGGTATTCTTTTTCAGAATTTTCCATAGTTTCATGTGATCCACATAGTCAAAGGCTTTGGCATACTCAATAAAGCAGAAATAGATGTTTTTCTGGAACTCTCTTGCTTTTTCCATGATCCAGCGGATATTAGCAATTTGATCTCTGGTTCCTCTGCCTTTTCTAAAACCAGCTTGAACAACTGGAAGTTCATGGTTCACATACTGCTGAAGCCTGGCTTGCAGAATTTTGAGCATTACTTTTTTAGTCTGTGAGATGAGTGAAATTGTGCGGTAGTTTCACATTCTTTGATATTGCGTTTCTTTGGGATTGGAATGAAAATTGATCTTTTCTAGTCCTGTGGCCACTGCTGAGTTTTCCCTATTTGCTGGCATATTGAGCAAAGCACTTTCACAGCATCATCTTTCAGTATTTGAAATAGCTCAACTGGAATTCCATCACCTCCACTAGCTTTGTTCGTAGTGATGCTTTCTAAGGCCCACTTGACTACACATTCCAAGATGTCTGGCTCTAGGTGAGTGATCACACCATCATGATTACATTGGTTGTAAAGCTCTTTAATGTACAATTCTTCCATTTATTCTTGCCACCTCTTCTTAATATCTTCTGCTTCTGTTAGGTCCATACCATTTCTGTCCTTTATCGAGCCCATCTTTGCATGAAATGTTCCCTTGGTATCTCTAATATTCTTAAAGAGATCTCTAGTCTTTCCCATTCTGTTGTTTTCCTCGATTTCTTAGCACTGATTGCTGAGGAAGGCTTTCTTATCTCTCTTTGCTATTCTTTGGAACTCTGCATTTAGATGCCTATATCTTTCCTTTTCTCCTTTGCTTTTCACTTCTCTTCTTTTCACAGCTATTTGTAAGGCCTCCCCAGACAGCCATTTTGCTTTTTGCATTTCTTTTCCATGGGGATGGTCTTGATCCCTGTCTCCTGTACAATGTCATGAACCTCAGTCCATAGTTCATCAGGCAGTCTATCAGATCTAAGCCTTAAATCTATTTCTCACTTCCACTGTATAATCATAAGGGATTTGACTTAGGTCATACGTGAATGGTCTAGTGGTTTTCCCCACTTTCTTCAATTTAAGTCTGAATTTGGCAATAAGGAGTTCATGATCTGAGCCACAGTCAGCTCCTGGTCTTATTTTTGCTGACTGTATACAGCTTCTCCATCTTCGGCTGCAAAGAATATAGTCAGTCTGATTTCGGTGTTGGCCATCTGGTGATGTTCATGTGTAGAGTCTTGTCTTGTGTTGTTGGAAAAAGGTGTTTGCTATGACCAGTGCATTCTCTTGGCAAAACTCTATTAGCCTTTGCCCTGTTTCATTCTGCATTCCAAGGCCAAATTTGCCTGTTACTCCAGGTGTTTCTTGACTTCCTACTTTTGCATTCCAGTCCCCTACGATGAAAAGGACATCTTTTTTGGGTGTTAGTTCTAAAAGGTCTTGTAGGTCTTCATAGAACCATTCAACTTCAGCTTCTTCAGCATTACTGGTTGGGGCGTAGGCCTGGATTACTGTGATACCGAATGGTTTGCCTTGGAAATGAACAGAGATCATTCTGTCATTTTTGAGATTGCATCCAAGTACTGCATTTCGAACTCTTGTTGACCATGATGGCTACTCCATTTCTTCTAAGGGATTCCTGCCCACAGTAGTAGATATAATGGTCATCTGAATTAAATTCACCCATTCCCATCCATTTTAGTTTGCTGATTCCTGGAATGTCGACGTTCACTCTTGCCATCTCCTGTTTGACCACTTCCAATTTACCTTGATTCATGGACCTGACATTCCAGGTTCCTATGCAATACTGGTCTTTACAGCATTGGATCTTGCTTCTATCACCAGTAACATCCACGACTGGGTATTTGTTTTTTGCTTTAGGTCCATCCCTTCATTCTTTCTGAAGTTATTTTCCACTGATCTCCAGTAGTATCTCAGTAGGTTTATTTCTAGCTCTTTAAAGATTCTCCATACTGTTCTCCATAGTGGTTGTATCAGTCTACATTCCCATCAACAGTACAGGAGAATTCCTTTTTCTCCACATACTCTCCAGTATTTATTGTCTGTAGATTTTTTGACAATGGCCACAGATTATTTTTCTTATGATGAGAAATTTTAAGACTGACTATCTTATCCACTTTCAAATATGCAATATACTATTTTAAACTATAGCCACCATGCTGTGCGTTACAGGACTTATTTGTTTTATTATTGGAGGTGTGTAACTTTTGACCGCCTTCATCCATTTTGCCCATACTACCTTCTGCTTCTGGATACCACCAATCTGTTCTCTATATTTGTGAATACAGGCTTTTTGGTTGTTGTTGGTTTTAGATTTCACACATCAGTGAGATCATAAGTCTTTATTTTTCTCTGTCTGACTTAATTCATTTAACACAATGCCCTCAAGATCTATCCATGTTGTCTCAAATAGCAAGATTTCTTTCTTTTTGGCTGAATAATTTTCCTGTGTATATACTACATATTTACACACAGGTTTTATTTTAGAGCAATTGAAGATGTTTATTTTTCCCATTATTATCATTTGAAAAAATAAGTATATTAATATGCACAGCAGATGGTATGAAACATTGCTTAGTTGTAAAACATCATACTGATATCCACTCAAAAAGACAGGTTCCTGCACTGTCCAGTGCTTTCCCCCTCCCCACCACTGCCCACCCATTCAAGGAGACTCATTCTCTTCTAAATTTCAAAAGAAGAAATGTACACATGCCTTAACCACATTGGAAATCATAGCAAGTCATTCCAAAATATCAATTTCTGGAGGTGATAGAAAGAAGCCTTTTCTGAGTAAGTCTACTTCAGGAAAGTGAGCAACTTCTCAGCTGAAAAATATGTCATTTTGTTGTTTACTCATTGGATTAATATGTTGTTGTTCAGTCACTAAGTTGTGCCCAATTCTTTGCAACCGCATGGACTGCAGCACACCAGGCTTCCTTGTCCTTCACTGTCTCCTGGAGTTTGCTCAACCTCATGTCCATTGAGTTGATGATGCCATCCAACCATCTCATCCTCTATCATCCCCTTCTCCTTCTGCCCTCAATCTTTCCCAGCATCAGGGTCTTTTCCAGTGAGTTGGCTCTTTGCATTAGGTGGCCAAAGTATTGGCATTTCAGCTTCAGTTCTTCCAGTGAATATTCAGGACTGATTTCCTTTAGGATTGACTGGTTTGATCCCCTTGCAGTCCAAGGGACTCTCAAGAGTCTTCTCTAGCACCACAATTTGAAAGCATCAATTCTTCAGTGCTCAGCCTTCTTTATAGTCCAACTCTCATATCCATATATGACTACTGGAAAAACCATAGCTTTTATACAGGCCTTTGCTGGCAAAGTAAAGTCTCTGCTTTTTAATATGCTATCTAGGTCTGTCATCACTTTTCTTCCAAGGAGCAAGCCTCTTTTAATTTTGTGCAGTCACCATCTGCAATGATTTTGGAGCCTAGGAAAATAAAGCCTGTCACTGCTGGATTAAAGTATCCTAGGTAAATGAGAAGTTATTCTGGTTAAGGTCTTGAACTGAACCTAACCATGAACAAAAAAACCAGTGCAGTCTTATAATTCTTGACATCTTTCTGAAATATACCATCACAGGTTTGGATGTGTCCAGGTTTCTGTTTCTTGAGAGCACTGTGAATCATGAGGTCACAGTCAGTTGTCCTCCAGGCCCTACCACCTCTCTCTCCTCCTGTTCTTCATGATGTCAGAGGGCCTCCCTGAGGTGCTGGAATCAGACAGCTGTGACCTGAGTTCCTTCAAGGAGAAGTCTTGATCAGTAGATGGAACCCTCTGAAGTGACTCCATATGACATTGGGAAAACAGTCCTAAATGATCTGGGGACAATGGTTAAGTGAAGCATTGGTCTTGTCCAGGTCTGAAGGCTGTTTAGCCCTTCAGTAGGTCAGATTTCAGAGGAGCATATCATACAGTGTGTGAGCCACATACTGCACAGTTATCAGCTGAGACCACAAAGCCATGCTTTAAAAGCACTGCCCCACCACTACTATGCAACATGGTTTTGGAAGTTTTAACCACAGCAATCAGAGAAGAAAAAGAAATAAAAGGAATCCAGATTGGAAAAAAAGAAGTAAAACTCTCACTGTTTGCAGATGACATGATCCTCTAGATAGAAAACCCTAAAGACTCCACCAGAAAATTACTAGAACTAATCAGTAATACAGTAAATTTGCAGGATATAAAATTAACACAGAGAAATCCCTTGCATTCCTATACACTAACGATGAGAAGACAGAAAGAGAAATTAAAGAAATGGTTCCATTCACCATTGCAATGAAAAGACTACAATACTTAGTAGTAAATCTACCTAAGGAAACAAAAGACCTATATAAAGAAAACTATAAAATACTGATGAAAGAGATCAAAGAAGACAGAAATAGATGGAGAAATATACCATGTTCATGGATTGGAAGAATCAATATAGTAAAAATGAGTATACTACCCAAAGCAATCTATAGGTTCAATGCAATCCCTATCAAGCTACCAATGGTATTTTTCAGAGAATTAGAAAAAATAATTTCACAGTTTGTATGGAAATACCATACAAACCTCAAATAGCCAAAGAAATCTCGAGAAAGAAGAATGGAACTGGAGGAATCAACCTGCCTGACTTCAGACTATACTACAAAGCAACAGTCATCAAGACAGTATGGTACTGGAACAAAGACAGAAATATAGATCAATGGAACAAAATAGAAAGCCCAGAGGTAAGTCCACGCACCTATGGACACCTTATCTTTGACAAAGGAGGCAAGAATGTACAATGGAGAAAAGACAATCTCTTTAACAAGTGATGCTGGGAAAATGGGTCAACCACTTGTAAAAGAATGAAACTAGAACACTTTCTAACACCATGCACAAAAATAAACTCAAAATGGATTAAAGATCTAAATGTAAGGCCAGAAACTATAAAACTCCTAGGGGAAAACATAGACAAAACACTCTCCGACATAAATCACGGCAGGATCCTCTATGACCCACCTCCCAGAGTGATGGAAATAAACAGAAAAATAAACAAATGGGACCTAATTAAACTTAAAAGCTTTTGCACAACGAAGGAAACTATAAGCAAGGTGAAAAGACAGCCTTCAGATTGGGAGAAAATAATAGAAAATGAAACAACTGACAAAGAATTAATCTCAAAAATATACAAGCAGCTCCTGCAGCTCAATTACAGAAAAATAAATGACTCAATCAAAAAAATGGGTCAAAGAACTAAACAGACACTTCTCCAAAGAAGACATAGAAATGGTTAACAAACACATGAAAAGATGTTCTACATCACTCATTATCAGAGAAATGCAAATCAAAACCACAGTGAGGTACCATCTCACACCAGTCAGAATGGCTGCTATCAAAAAGTCTACAAACAATGCTGGAGAGGGTGTGGAGAAAAGAGAACCCTCTTACACTGTTGGTGGGAATGCAAACTAGTACAGCCACTATGGAGAACACTGTAGAGATTCCTTAACAAGCTGCAAATAGAACTGTCTTATGACCCAGCAATCCCACTGCTGGGCATACACACCAAGGAAACCAGAATTGAAAGAGACACATGTACCCCAATGTTCATTGCAGCACTGTTTATAATAGCCAGGACATGGAAGCAACCTAGATGGCCATCAGCAGACGAGTGGATGAGAAAGCTGTGGTATGTATACACAATGGAATATTACTCAGCTATTAAAAAGAATGCATTTGAATCAGTTCTAATAAGGTGGATGAAACTGGAGCCTCGTATATAGAACGAAGTAAGTCAGGAAGAAAAACCCCAGTACAGTATATTAATGCTTATATATGAAATTTAGAAAGATGGTAACGATGACCCTATGTGTGAGACAGCAGAAGAGACACAGATATAAAGAACAGACTTTTGGACTCTGTGGGAGAAAGTGAGGGTGGGATGATTTGAGAGAACAGCACTGAAACATGTATATTATCATATGTGAAACAGATCGCCAGTCCATGTTTGATGCATGAGACAGGGTGCTCAGGGCTGGTGCACTGGGATGACCCTGAGGGATGAGATGGGGAAGGAGGTGGGGGTTGCGGTTCAGGATGGGGAACACATGTACACCCATGGCTGATTCATGTCAATGTATGGGAAAACCACTATAATACTGTAAAGTAATTAGCCTCCAATTAAAATTAATTAATTAATTTTTTAAAAATGTGCCCTTCCACAAGTAGTGAACACTATCCTGGGGGGAGCAAGCTCTTCCAGGGACAGACGCTCTGCCCCAGAGATCCAGCCTTGTCTATAGTGAAACTGGGCAGCTCAGGGCTGGTGGTTCAGTAATTTGATTGTCCTCTGGGAGGACAAATCCTTGTTCTTTTAGAATTAAATCATTCTAAAATTACTCAGATCTGGTGAAAAAAATAATCACTGTAGGGAATATCATTTTTTATTTTAAAAGAATTTTGCTATCCTAAGAAAAGTAGTGAGACCCACTTTGCGGGAGAGGCTTGTTAACTAGTGTTTCCAAGAAAACTCCATCATGAAAGTGGAGTCCAGTCTCTCAAAGAGGCAGTGCCCAACTGAAAGTGTACGTTTGGATTCAGTTCTTTGGGGATCAGTCTATCAGTATTTTATTCGCTATGCTTTATGCTTTTCCAACACAGCTGCTCCTTGCAAGAGACACCCTTCAGCTTGAGATCCACTCTGTTTCACAGCATTTTCCCATAGATGAAGCCACAGGCATTTTGCTTCCAGGTTCAAGAAGCATTTATCTAAACAATAAAATCTATAAATTACTAAATTTCCTCAGCCAAAGATCATAGCACTGGGATTATTTGAATTATTTTCTACTTTCCTTGAAAATATTGTCTCAGGGATACTGTGGGTCAATAATGTTTACAAGTTATGCTTATATCAAGGTTACTTTGAATTCATCTTAATTTTTTTTTTTAGTTTTGACTTTATAACTTTATGTTACTATTTCCTTATTTTCCTTATAACTTTATGTTACTTATTTCTTTCTTGTTAGTTTTCCATAATCTATGTTAAACAAGATCATGTTCCAATTCAGTGAGTGGAGCTTATTTTTATGAACAGAACTCTTCATGCTAGAATAGTCAGAGTTAAGCCAATAGTCCAGCTGTTAAATATAAAAAGTCTCACATTTCTTTTTGTTGTATGGTAAAATACTTCCTTTCCAGAAAGACAGCTAGAGTTCAGTGGTCAAACGAAGCAACTTCTCTGTGAGTTGTGAAACACCATCGCTCTCCTCGGAGAAGGTATTTAAACTTCTAACTCATGTTGCTGGTTTCAGATCAATGTGTGTGTAGTTTGGGGAATGTGTGCAAGTTTCCATCTGGGCTGTATTTCTACATACAGTGTTTAAGTCAACCAAGTAAAGTGGTAAGTTTGCCAGAGCCCATCCTCCACACCACAGGCAACATTGCCCCTGAAAGCACAATGAGGATGGTGGTGAGGGAAAGACGCTCACATCCTAAATTAAGTTAGAAACAAAGAATTGAGACAAAACATGGAAAATATGTGTGCATAATTTGAAACGACCTAGTCCAGAATTGACCAAACTTGAGAGGAGAAAGGCTTTGCAGCTCACAGAGGGTTTAAAGGCTTCCTTCTTCGATTGTTATCTGCTGCTGATTACCTGGATTTCAAGGTAAAAGCAATGTGTGCTCACGCCTCCGAAAATAACATTAATCCCCTCCACAGAAAACCTAGCACCAAATCCAACTCAGGCTCCCTTCCTGGAGAATTTCACTTTTTGCTTTATCTCTGCTGTCCATCTGGCCTGTCAGCCCTGTCACATACCTGCAGCCTACAGCCTGGAAATCAGGGACTTTGATGTTCTAAAGGACGCTTTATCTGGGGTAATTTTCACCAATTCTTATGTTATTGTGTAGGATGCTCAGAGATTCAGAGAATGAGGGATGGCTTTGTCTACTAAGATCAGAGTAATTTGCAAGCTTTACTGAGGGACAAGGTCTAATAAAGGGACTTTTGAGCTGGAGCCTGTCAACACCACCAGGAACTGGCATGACATCAAGCTCTCTGATTATTGATAGCTTAAGCATCAGTGGGCAGAGAGAAAGGCCATGGGCATGTGGAATTCCTCCTCACCAGAGCAGAAAAGCTTTCAGCTTATTACTGGCCTAATACTGGATTTATTTGTTTAATTAAAAAGGAAATTCATACACATGGAGGAAAAGAAGTTGAACTGTACAATGAAAGGCAAGTCTACCTATATCCTAAATTCCCAGTGGAGTTCTCCTCTCCAGGTGTAAGTGTGATTTTCTAAGACAAAGCACGGTCCTCTTCTACCTTCTGCACCAAAGGGAGTGGCCACTCATTTACTTCTGCCTCCCTGCTCTCTGCACTTCTCTGTGTATTTTGCAGGTTATTGCTTTGCTTACACTAGTGGCAGGATACCAGATCAGTGCTTGTATGTATGCTCTCAATGGTCTTAGGAAGTAGATGCAATTATTTAAGCCCATTCTGCATATGTGGAAATAAAGGCATGGCTTGCCCAAGGTCACCAGTCTGAAGGGGCTAACCCAGGATTCTGATCCCAGAACCTGTGTGTGACCACTGCCTGTGTTGTTGCCTAGGGCCACCTCTCTCACTGAAAACAGTTATTACTACAAAATTGACAGATACAACAGAATATATAAAGAGTATGTGGTATTAAGTCCAGTAATAAAACTGAAACCCCTGAGCTCACAAATGCAGCTTAAAACCAGATTCTATCTAAATCTTTATTAAAAAAATTATTTTTTTACTCTGCATGTAATAATCTCTGAACAATATCTCATTTAGTTTTGCTCTTTCTTTTATAAAAATGGAGTTGTATTTCCTTATTCATTTATACAACTGTGTAATAGTCCATTGGTGGGATATACCATAATTTACTTAACCAGTCTCCTAGCTGATGACCATTTTGGTTATTTGGATCAAACATTGTAGCTGAGACTCTTCTTCTGTGTATGTCTTTACACACCACTGTGAATGGAATGAAGGATGAAATCCTATATCAACTGAGTCAAAAGGCAGATAGTGCAAAATTTACCTCCCAAGAAGCTGCACCTATAACAGCTGGCAAATGCCAGTCTGCTTCACCACAGCAGTATGAAAAATTAAACTCTTTATAATGGCCAATTTGAAAGGCAAAAGTATTATGGTTTTTAGATCAAACGAAGTTTTTTATTATGATTAAGGTTGGGCAGTCATTTTTTGGGCATTTCTTTCTACATGGAAATAGCTTTAGTTTTTCTCTGTTTAGTGTCTTTTCTTACTGAATCTCAACAGATCATGGGAGATGGAAATCAGCCCTTTTTCTATCTAATCTGTGACAAACATTTCCCTTTAGACTGTCATTTATTTTTGACTCTGCTTATGCTATTTTGTCCTTAACAGAATTATGTGATCAAATTCATAACTCAAAACACTCAAGGATATTTATTTGTTTGTTTGCTTGTTCATTATGTATAAGATTTGCTTTTTAAAAATTTTATATTTTTAAGGTTTTTTTTTTTAACATTGTGGTAAGAACACTTAACATGAGGTCTACCTTCTTAACAGATTTTCAAGTGCACAATATCATATTGTTATCTACAGGCACAAGGCTGTAGAGCAGATCTCTAGAACTTATTCATCTCGCATAACTGAAATTTTAAACATGTTCATTAGCAACTCCACATGTCTCCCTCCCCTCAGCCCCTGGCAACCACCATTCTACTCTGCATCTATGAGCTTGATTATTTTTGACTCTTCTTATAAGTGAAATCATACCCTATTTGTCCTCTTGTAGCTGGTTTATTTCACTGAGCATAATGTCCTCCAGGTTTATCCATGTTGTTGCATATTGTGGGATTTCTTTACTTTTTAAGGCCAGATAGTATTCCATTATATGTATATACTGCATTTTCTTTATCCATTCGTGTAAGTGTTGTTTTTTTTTTAATTTTTATTTTTCCTTTATTTTACTTTACAATACTGTATTGGTTTTGCCTTACATTGACATGAATCCACCACGGGTGTACATGCATTCCCAAACATGAACCCCCTCCCACCTACCTCCCCATAACATCTCTCTGGGTCATCCCCGTGCACCAGCCCCAAGCATGCTGTGTCCTGCGTCGGACATAGACTGGCGATTTGTTTCTTACATGATAGTATACATGTTTCAATGCCATTCTCCCAAATCATCCCACCCTCTCCCTCTCCCTCTGAGTCCAAAAGTCTGCTCTACACATCTGTGTCTCTTTTGCTGTCTTGCATACAGGGTCATCATTACCATCTTTCTAAATTCCATATATATGTGTTAGAATAATGTATTGGTGTTTTTCTTTCTGGCTTACTTCACTCTGTATAATCGGATCCAGTTTCATCCATCTCATTAGAACTGATTCAAATGTATTCTTTTTAATGGCTGAGTAATACTCCATTGTGTATATGTACCACAGCTTTCTTATCCATTCATCTGCTGATGGACATCTAGGTTGTTTCCATGTCCTGGCTATTATAAACAGTGCTGTGATGAACAGTGGGGTACATGTGTCTCTTTCAATTCTGGTTTCCTCGGTGTGTATGCCCAGTGGGATTGCTGGGTCATAAGGCAGCAATTATATGCCAATAAAATGGACAACGTGGAAGAAATGGACAAATTCTTAGAAAAGTACAACTTTCCAAAACTGAACCAGGAAGAAATAGAAAATCTTAACAGACCCATCACAAGCACGGAAATTGAAACTGTAATCAGAAATCTCCCAGCAAACAAAAGCCCAGGTCCAGACGGCTTCACAGCTGAATTCTACCAAAAATTTCGAGAAGAGCTAACACCTATCCTACTCAAACTCTTCCAGAAAATTGCAGAGGAAGGGAAACTTCCAGACTCATTCTATGAGGCCATCATCACCCTAATACCAAAACCTGACAAATATACTACAAAAAAAGAAAACTACAGGCCAATATCACTGATGAACATAGATGCAAAAATCCTCAACAAAATTCTAGCAATCAGAATCCAGCAACACATTAAAAAGATCATACACCATGACCAAGTGGGCTTTATCCTAGGGATGCAAGGATTCTTCAATATCTGCAAATCAATCAATGTAATTCACCACATTAACAAATTGAAAAGTAAAAGCCATATGATTATCTCAATAGATGCAGAGAAGGCCTTTGACAAAATTCAACATCCATTTATGATAAATCTCTCCAGAAAGCAAGAATAGAAGGAACATACCTCAACATAATAAAAGCTATATATGACAAACCCACAGCAAACATTATCCTCAATGGTGAAAAATTGAAAGCATTTCCCCTAAATCAGGAACAAGACAAGGGTGCCCACTTTCACCACTACTATTCAACATAGTTCTGGAAGTTTTGGCCACAGCAATCAGAGCAGAAAAAGAAATAAAAGAATCCAAATTGGAAAAGAAGAAGTAAAACTCTCACTGTTTGCAGATGACATGATCCTCTACATAGAAAACCCTAAAGACTCCACCAGAAAATTACTAGAGCTAATCAATGAATATAGTAAAGTTGCAGGATATAAAATCAACACACAGAAATCCCTTGCATTCCTATACACTAATAATGAGAAAGTAGAAAAAGAAATTAAGGAAACAATTCCATTCACCATTGCAATGAAAAGAATAAAATACTTAGGAATATATTTACCTAAAGAAACTAAAGACCTATACATAGGAAACCATGTAAGTGTTTTTAAATGTTCCTGAGTTTTATTGTAATAGTTTTGTAGTTTTACTGTTTGTATGTGTTTAAATTTTTCAGCCATAAAGACGACTTTGGTTAAATAAAATGAGATAAAAATCTCCATATTATGTTTTGCAGACTGCTACCCTGCTGCCCAAACTCCATTTCTGAATCATTGACCTTTTTTACCTACTGATTTGAAATGTAGTTTTGATCATATACCAAATTCCCATATGCATTTGGCCTGTTACTACATTTATTACACAGTTCCCTTGATCTTTTGGTCTGATGTACACAAAGACCAAACTACAGCTTTGCCTCTCTCATTGCTCTTGAGTTTTAACAGTTTTTATGGAATGATCAAATGTCTATTTTTTCCTATGTGAAATTAGCACTAACTTGCATAATTTTTTAAAAAGGAGATCCTACTAGTATTTGGGGGGCTTCCAAGGTGATTTAGTGGTAAAGAATCCACCTGCCAATGAAGGAGGCCCAGGAGATGCAGGTTTCATTTCATCCCTGGGTCCAAAAGATCCCCTGGAGAAGGAAATGCCAACCCATTCCAGTATTCTTGCTGGAAAATTCCACAGACGGAGGAGCCTGGTGGGCTACAGTTCATGCGGTCACAAAGAGTAGGAAACCACTGAGCACACACATAGGTCGTCATTAAACACTGAGTTTTTCTCTCCAACAATAAAGCAATTTCCCCTATTTTATAGTCTCCCTTAAATCCATTGTATCATTTAAAGATTTTTAATATAGGACCTGAACATTTCTTATATAATCCCAGACAGTCTCCCTGTCTCTGTTTCATATAACTCTTTACTTACGCTATATTTTCTAATGAGTTGTTGCTTGAACATATAAAACCTACTAATTTTTGTATAATTTTGTCACCAGCTATCTTAAAATTTTTTCATAATGTTTATAATCAACATTTAAGGAATCAGTTAACTAAAATGGACCAGAATGGATGAAATGAATTTAGATGACCATTATATCTACTACTGTGGGTAACAATCCCTTAGAAGAAACGGAATAGCCCTCATAGTCAACAAAAGAGTCTGAAATGCAATACTGGGGTGCAATCTTAAAAACGACAGAATGATCTCTGTTCATTTCCAAGGCAAACCATTCAGTATCACAGTAATCCAAGTCTATGCCCCAACGAGTAATGCCAAAGAAGATGAAGTTGAATGGCTCTATGAAGAACTACAAGATCTTCTAAAACTAACACCAAAATAAGATGTCCTTTTCATCATAGGGGACTTGAATGCAAAAGTAGGAAGTCAAGAAATCCCTGGAGTTAATAAGCAAGTTTGGCCTTAGAGTACAAAATGAAGTAGGGCAAAGGCTAACAGAGTTTTGCCAAGGGAATGCACTGGTCATAGCAAACACCCTCTTCCAACAACACAAGAGAAGACTCTACACATGGATATCACCAGATGGTCAATACTGAAATCAGATTGATTATATTCTTTGCAGCAGAAGATAGAGAAGCTCTATACACTCAGCAAAAACAAGACTGAGAGCTGACTGTGGCTCAGATCATGAACTCCTTATTGCAAAATTCAGACTTTAATTGAAGGAAGTAAGGAAAACCACTAGGCCATTCAGGTATGAACTAAATCAAATCCCTTACAATGGAAGTGATGAATAGATTCAAAGCATTAGATTTGATAGAGTGACTGAAGAACTCTGGATGAAGGTTTGTAACACTGTACAGGAGGTGCTGATCAAAACCATCCCCAAGAAAAAGAAATGCAAAAAGGCAAAGTAGTTGTCTGAAGAGACCTTAAAATAGCTGAGAAAAGGAGAGAAGTGAAAGGCAAAGGAGAAAAGGAAAGATATATCCATCTGAATTCAGAGTTCAAAAGAAGAGCAAGGAGAGACGAGAAAGCCTTCTTAAGTAAACAATGAAAAGAAATAGAGGAAAACAATAGAATGGGAAAGACTAGAGCTCTCTTCAAGAAAATTAGAGATACCAAGGGAACATTTCATGCAAAGATGGGCACAAAAAAGGACAGAAATAGTATGAACCTAACAGAAGCAGAAGATATTAAGAAGAACACAGAAGACTACACAAAAAAGACCTCCATGACCCAGATAACCACAATGGTGTGATCACTCACTTAGAGCCAGACAATTAAATTACAAAGTCAAATGGGCGTTAGGAAGCATCTCTATAACAAAGCTAGTGGAGGTGATAGAATTCCAGCTGAGCTATTTCAAATCCTAAAAGTTGATGCTGTGAAAGTGCTGCACTCAATATGCCAGCAAATTTGGAAAACTCAGCAGTGGCCACAGGACTGGAAAAGGTCAGTTTTCATTCCAATCTCAAAGAAAGGCAATGCCAAAGAACGTTCAAACTACCTCACAGTTGGACTCAACTCACATGCTAACAAATTAATGCTGAAAATTCTCCAAGCTAGGCTTCAACAGCACGTGAACTGAAAACTCCCAGATGTTCAAGCTGGATTTAGAAAAGGCAGGGGAACCAGAGATCAAATTGCCAACATCTGTTGGATCACAGAAAAAGCAAGAGAATTCCTGAAAAATATATACTTCTCCTTCATTGACTAGGCTAAAGCCTTTGACTGTGTGGATCACAGTAAACTGTGGAAAATTCATCAAGAGATGGGAATACCAGACTACCTTACCTGCCTCCTGAGAAACCTGTATGGTGATCAAGCAACAGTTAGAACTGGACATGGAACAACAGACTGGTTCCAAATCAGGAAAGGAGGACATCAAGGGTGTTACCCTGTTTATTTAACTTATATGCAAAGTACATCATGCAAAATGCTGGGCTGAATGAAGCACAAGCTGGAACCAAGATTTCTAGGAGAAATATCAATAATGTCATGTATCCAAATGACACCACCCTTATTGCAGAACGTAAAGAGGAACTAAAGGGCCTCTGATGAAGGTGAAAGAGGAGAGTGAAAAATCTGGTTTAAAACTCAACATTCAGAAAATGAAGATCATAGCATCTGGTCCCATCACTTCATGGCAAATAGATGGGGAACAATAGAAACAGTGATGGACTTTATTTTCTTGGGTTCCACATCACTACAGTTGGTGACTGCAGCTATGAAGTTAAAAGACACTTGCTCCTTGGAAGAAAAGCTCTGGCAAACCTAGATGGCATATTAAAAAGCAGAGACATCACTTTTCTGACAAAGATTTGTCTAGACAAAGCTATGATTTTTGTAAGAGTGATACATGGATGTGAAAGTTGGACCATAAAGAATGCTGAGTGTCGAAGAATTGACACTTTTGAACTGTGGTGTTGGAGAAGACTCTTGAGAGTCCCTTGGACTGCAGTCCAAGGAATTCAACCCTGACTATTCACTGGAAGGACTGATGCCATAGTGGAAGCTAATGCAAAGGGCTGCCTCACTAGGAAAGACGCTGATGCTGGGAAAGATTGAAGGCAGGAGGAGAAGGGAATGACAGAGGACAAGATGGTTGGTTGGCGTCACTGACTCAATGAACATGAGTTTGAGCAAGCTCCAGGAGATGGCAATGGACAGGGAAGCCTGGTGTGCTGCAGTGCATGGGGTTGCGAAGTCAGCCACAACTGAGTGACCGAACAATAATCCTTATAGTAGTTTCTCAGTTGATTTTTCATGTGTCTATGTGTATATGTATGTGTGTGCTTGAGGCGTACTCTTTTGTCATCTGCAAATAATGAAAAATTTATTTATTTCCCAATCTTTATGCATTTTGTTTCCATTATCTGATTACATTGACTAGTAATTCTAATTTATTCATAGTTGTAGTAATTGTGAGCATCCTTATCTCTTTCATGACATCAATAGAAATACTTCTAATGCTTTATTATTAAGCAAAATATAGCTGTTGTGTATGTGTGTAAGTATGTAAAATCATGGCAAGTAAAGTGTCTTTATAATTTATTATTTGTTTTATAAAGACATTGAATTATGAATTTTGTTGAAATTAATAAATGCCTTTTCTTAAGCTATGAAGAAATAAATTTAGTTTTTCTCCTTGATCTCTACTGTGCTGTATTAATAGATTATCTAAACTGAAACAGTCTCATATTCTTGGAATGAACTCCAGTTGGCTTTGATGCATTTCTCTTCTAAAGCATGGCTGGATTATTGAAACCCTTTGGAGCTTTTGTTAGAGAAGTTGATCTAGATCTTTCCTTTAGGAGGCCTTGTCAAATT
The DNA here is from genome assembly GCF_042477335.2 of Ovis canadensis. Classification (NCBI taxonomy): domain Eukaryota; kingdom Metazoa; phylum Chordata; class Mammalia; order Artiodactyla; family Bovidae; genus Ovis; species Ovis canadensis. The sequence continues at coordinate 18,190,119 of NC_091262.1, forward strand.
TTGTTATCACTATACCATTTTTTTGCCTCATAAAATTAATTTGCTAATTACAGCACAGTATCTTGATCTGGATCCTAAAATAGAAAAAGGTCACTAGTGAAAAACTGGTCAAATCCAAATAAAGTTTGTAGTTTAGTTAATACTCTAATACCAGTGTTAATTTCTGAGTTTTGAGGAATATATTCTGGTTATATAAGACATTAACATTAGGGGAATCTAGGAGAAGAATGCATGGGAACTCTGCACTATCTTTGCAACTGTTTTGTAAATCTAAAAATAAACCTAAAATCAAAATAAAAATTCTGAAATAAAAAGTAATTTGGAAACTTTCCCTCTTTATTTACAATCTTGTACACTTTAAAAGTCACTGAAGGTATTTGTACTTTGCATATGTGGTAGAATTTATCTACAATACCAACTGGACTGGGGATTTTCTGGAAAGTAACTTTTTGATAACTTTAAAAATTTCTACTATGCAAATTGTTTTGTTTCTATTTCTATCTCTTCTGATTTCTATTTTTACCAAATTATATTTTTTAAGAAAATCATACAGATTTTCACATTTATTTTTATAGAACTGAGCAGGGTAAACATATATTATTAAAAAATTTTTCTTTGTAGCTAGGAATTTTCTTATTTTTATTCCATATTTTTTTTTTCTTTTTGTGGTTTTCCCTTGCTTTGGTTAATTGCTTAACTTACTAAGGCAGAGGAGGGAAAAGTTCTTTTACTTTTTTGTTCTTTTATTTTTCCTATTTCTCTCCCTGCAATATCCTCAAATGTATTGTTGCTCTCTCCCTAATTTCTATTAATTTAAGTACTTAAGGCTAAGAAATTTCCTCAGAGTGTTGCTTTAGCTCTATCATATAGTTTCTGCTACATATATGCATTACTTTTATTTTCTAATATTCTGCAGTCCTGTTTTCTATTTCATTTTGGACCTGAGACTTGTTTTTAAAACTAGCACTTGCAAGACTGATTACATTTATTTGTGAAAAATATTTGTCTTTATAGATGAGTAACCACTGTTAACTTTTTCTCTATGAATATTATTTGGCCTTGAATGTCCATGATCAAGTAAAAGCAGATAGAGCAAAATTCTTCATTTCTGCCATGCCTCCCCACACTTTGAGAATTCAAATTCTTTTTTTCTAAATAATTTAACTTTGTTTTCACAGTTTACCATGGTTGAGCTTTCAGTTAAATGAAAGAAAACACACAACTTCAATCATGTCATTTTGAGAGGTTTAGAAGTTTAGGCTCAATGAGGAGTTAGGAAAAAGTGACAATGATAGAGATATATGTGACATAAAGGATATAAATATGTTCCAAAGTCTGTGAATTTCCTATCTTAGGAAGCCAAGTGACTCGAGTCCCCACCCGTAAGCTGGGAAACTCTTGGAGTTCCTGACACACTTTTGGTACAATGTAGCCTGACATTACTTATATCATTAAGTGAATGGCCATCAGTTTCAGCTCTATCAGCTAAGAAAACTGAGAATCTAGCCAACAACCCAGAACATAGTAACTTCACCTCCACCAGATGGGCAATGCTCCACCCCTGGGCCTTCAGAGTGGTCACGCTCCATCCCTTATCTTTCCCACGTGCCACTGCAGCGGTCTAGAACTTCTCTAACAGTTTCACAGTCTGAGGCACCTCCCTTCTCTGCTGCATGTCTCTAAGAGAAGGCATACTTCAAATCATTCAGAATTGTGGTATGCAAAACCCGACATGGGTTTTATTAATATTCGCACACAACCTATAAAACTGTGACTTTAGTCTTGAGCGCTTCCTTAAGTAATGGATTTTAACTTGCTCCCCAAAATCTTCCCACAATGACTCAATCTGATGAAAATGATATAATTCTCAAGGGATTCATTTGGTTCCATTGCCCACACCATTTGCCATTTTCCACCCTGTCCCATCGTGGCGGGTCTTTTCTAGTTGTTTCATTTGGCTGATTGCTGTCCACATCTTCCGTGCCAGCCCTTGGGTGTGCATTCTTGTTCAAGACACATCACCAAACCCGAATATGGAGTAAGCTTCCCCTTCCCCCTGGGTATTTATTTATTTAGGTATAAAGAAAAATGACAAATGTGTTTTGTATTACATGCTATCAGCAACAGTGGGCTGCAGTTTCAGTGGGGCTGAGGGCTGTTTTCTATTAAAGATCTAAGTTTCCCCTGTGAGCCAGGGGCCTCCCTTCTGCTGCGAGCTCGTGGGAGTGGCCCAAGTCCCCTGGGCTGATCAGCTCTAAGTACGGGATAGAGTACATTACCTGCTTTTTCTCCCTCATACTTTGCCTTTTGTGCCTTTTTGTTTCTCTTTCCACAGTTTCTTTTATTTAGAGAAAACACAGCTGTATATGGATTTCAGGGCCGCTTACTCATGTCCCTTATAAATTCCACCAGTACTTGACTCCAGTGCCACATAGTAACAATAATTATTATTTTATAGTAATTACTATTGTTTTATAATTAAGCACCAGAAAGAAACAAGCCATTCTAATGCTTAATAACTTATAATTAAAACCAGTTGTATGTAGGGTGTGTGTATGTGTGTGTGTGTATGAGAGAGAAAGAAAATGAGAGCATATTTGTGTCGTCACTGATTAGGTCAGCCATCAGTTCAGGAAACAGTATAGCATTTCCCATTTTGAACAACCCCAAAACACCATCCATCAAGTGATGCTGGAGAAGATGCTTGAGAGTCTTTTGGACAGCAAGGAGATCAAACCAGTCAATCCTAGAGGAAATCAACCCTGAATGTTCATTGGAAGGACTGATGCTGAAGCTGAAACTCCAATAGTTTGGCCACCTGATGTGAAGAGCTGACTCATTAGAAAAGACCCTGATGCTGAGAAAGATTGAGGGCAAAAGGAGAAGGGGATGATGGAGGATGAGATGGTTGGATGGCATCATCGACTCAACGGACATGAGTTTGAGCAGATTCCAGTAGACAGTGCAAAAGAGGGAAGCCTGGCGTGCTGCAGTCCACGGGGTCACAAAGAGTCAGATACAACTTATGACTGAAAAAAACCAAGGTATCATCCATCAGATAATGAACACAACAATAATGATACTAGCTAAATTTTGTTGAATCTTCATTCTATGTCAAGGCATTCTTTGCCAAAGGCTCTACACATGTTACATCAATTAGTCATCACAACAGCTCTATAATAATTGAATTTTATTCCCCTTTTACACATGAGGAAACCATGGGCTCTCAGCAACCAGTTCACTTAAATTGGAAATAACATAAAAGCATGGATTGTATAGCCAGTGACAGTGGGAATGTCATAAGGAAGACATAGTCATGATTACTATGGCATTTCTATTGCTTTTTAAGAGTCTCTTCCCCCCAAAGTGGCAATGTATCCCTTCTCAGAGTCAGGCAGAGAGTTTGAGGACTCAGAAAGGAATGAAACAATGTCTGGAGCAGAAAATAAAGTCTTACTACCCACCCTCTGTTCTCTCCCTTGACGGACCCTCTTCCAACTTGATCTTTTAGCTAATCAAAGTGATATAATTAGAGGATTTTAGGTTATTTTTTCCTGTTATAAATAAATGCTAATTTTTATAACCAGTTTTCTTTACTTTGTCTCACTGAAACATACATTATTTTTTTCCCCATATTTCTGAAATAGAATCTAAGCTTTGGAGTGTGGTGTTATTTTTAAAAGTGAAACTTCATCTCCCAGACAATTTATGTGTTCAGCTGTTTAGTTTGCTTAAAGGTCAATCTTTATTTACTGAGTAAATAGATCAAAGCTAAAAGATGCTTCTTAGAAAGTTTCAACCCAGAAGTCGCCACCAGTTCTCTTAGATGTGGGCCCTTGACACATGGTAAATATGGTAAACTTCTACCTTACATTAATCTAACAGTTAATGCCAGGGAGGTAAAAAAAATCCCTTAAACTCATCTGACCAAATTTTTGTTAGGTGCTAAACCTCCCTAATCAGCCTCACTCTACGTCTGGTAGTATTTAGGAGCAAGTTTGGGGACTCAAGTGTGTGAAATCCTTGCCATAACTACTTTCATCTCAAAGGGTCATTATGGAAAATGATCTTTTATAACAGAAACATTTCAGAGCGTGCCAAGGAGATGGGATTTTTTCCCCTTTAATACACAATCAAGAAACATGGGCTCTGTTTCTTCAGTAATAACAACAAGAAAGACATTTGTAGACTTTCACATGAGCAGTTACATGTTCAGAATAATATTTCCTGTGGCTGAAAAATCTCAGGAGACAGTGATCTGGAGCAACAAGGAGGTGCAAACAATTACTTTAATGAGAGGCAAGGCTTGCTGCTCACACGAGGGGATGAAAGCTTCCTGCAGCCTCTATCACATGAGCCCTGGCGGCAGCTGTGACAACCGCGCTGCTGCTCTAGGGCGAGGTGCATCTGAAATCCTGCAGTGTAATTGCCTGGGCTGCCCTATAATTTAGGGTGCTGAGTGTGATATAAGAGGGCCATTAAATCAGGACATTAACCATGTCAGAAAATAAATGAGCTCCTTTGTTGGATGGGTTCTATGGTCTTAAAGTCACCGGGGTAAATACTTCACATGCATATGGCTCCCATGAGGGGTCTGCACTGGCAGAGTCTGGGGGTCTACACAAAAAGAGTAGGTTTCATACACACCCACACATGCTACACTCCGCAGCTTATGAAGACAGTTTTCAACCTCAGCTGAAGTCAATGCATTTTAACAGAAAGTCCATTTGACCACTAACTGGAGTGCGCAATGGACTGACCTCATTTCTATAAAAAGGCAGGGACATTCTACTCCAAGAGGGTCTCCAGAGGGGCCACCTTGGAGCCAGTGATCACTACTTTTTGGTGATTTTTAGTTTAGTGCTGCAAATTTTACCTTGTGATTTCAGAATTTAGTTTCCGATGACAGATATTAATCTTTAGACTTGTGCAGTTTTCTTTTCAGTGGGTGATTTATTTATTTATTTTTAATATAAATTTATTTATTTAAACCGAAATTTATTTGCTTTTCTATGAACAACATTCTAGGCAGGGGGCCACATCCTTTTGCATATTTCTTGCTGTTTTAGGTAAGAAAAACGATCTTTGATTCACAGAGGAAAACTGACATAAACAGGGGGTACAAAATTCATGCTAATATTGGCCAACATAACAATCAGAAATGCACAAGCAAAAACCAAAACAAATCTAAAACCTAAAAGCAATTTTTTTAAACTAAAAGCAATTCTTGAACTAAGCTTATTACATTATAAAAACATTAATTTAAAATAGATCACTTAAAGCTATAAACTCATAGGGGAAAATAGGAAAACATCTTCATGACCTTGGGTCAGGCAAAAAGCTCTCATATATGATATCAACAGTATATGGATCAATAAAAGAAAAAACTACATAAACTGGATTTCATCAAAAATTAAAATCGTGTGCTTGTAAAAGTCTCTATGAAAAGACAAACCACAAAGTAGGAAAAAATATTTGCAATTCATTTATTAGATAAAGGACTTAGATCTATAATATACAAAAAAATATTCTCCTAACCAACTGCAGAAAAATAAGCATCTGATTTTTAAAACAGGCAAAATATCTGACTGGACACTTCACCAAAGAAGATGTAAGGATAACAAATAGGCACTTAAAAGATTTTCAACATCAACAGAAAAATGCAATTTTGAACCATCATAAGATACCACTCCACGCCTATAAGAATGGCTTAAAATTTTTTAACAGTGACCATACAAATTGCTGGTGAGGATGAAGAGCAATAATCACTCTCCTACATTGCTGATGAGAATGCAAAATGGTGTGGCTGTGGCTATGCTGGAAAACAATGTGTCAGTATTTTATTTTATTATTATTTTTTTGTTTGTTTGTTTGTTTTTTTGTCAGTATTTTATAAATGCAATCACATACTTACCATATGATCCAATAATTTCTGTCCTAGGTATTTATTCTAGAGAAATGGAAATACATTCAAAAAAGTGTTCGGAAACCTGTTCAGTAACACATATAGACACAATATTCATAATTGCCCCAGAGTTAAATAACTGCAGTGTCTTTGGATGGATGACTCAACAAGCAAACTATGGAAATGTACACCATGGAATACCATTTAGCCATAACGTGTGAACTATCGACACACATGTATGATATGGATGAGTTTCAGCAGCATTATGCTAAAAAAAATAGTCTCAAAAGGTTACTTACTGTCTGAGTCCTTTGTATGACATCCTAGAAAAGGCAAGCCTATTGAGATGGAAAACAAATCAATGGTTTCCAGAAGTTGGGCTGGGGAAGAATTTGACTCTACAGGGGCAGCATGAAGGAGTTGTTCAGGAAGAGGGAGCTCTCTGGATCCTAACTGTTGCTGTTGTTCAGTTGCCAAGTCGTGTCCGACTCTTTGTGACCCCATGGACTACAGCACACCTGCCCTTCACTGTCTCCTGGAGTTTGCTGAAATTCATGTCCATTGAGTTGATGATGCCCTCCAACCATCTCATATTCTGTTGCCCCCTTCTCCTCCTGGCTTCAATCTTTCACATCATCAGGGTCTTTTTCAATGAATCAATCCTTTGCCAAAGTATTAGAGCATCAGCATCAGTCCTTCCAATGAATATTCAGGGTTGCTTTCCTTTAGGATTGACTGGGTTAATCTCCTTGCAGTCCAAGGGACTCTCAAGAGTCTCATTCAGCATCACAATTCAAAAACAATTATGGTCCAACTCTCATATCTGTATGTGACTACCTGTGTACATTTGTACATGACTAACTGGTGGTGGAGATACAAATCCACATGTGGGAAAATTCATAGAGCTGTACCCCAAATAAAAGTCAACTTTTTACATAAAATTATGTAAATTTGAATATTAATAATAAACAATTGGCTAGCAATCACTGAGCACTGTGTGCCAAGCTGTATTCTAAGTATGGTTGGTCCAAAGTCATTTAACTCCCTCACTCCAAACTTGGTCTCTCTGATTCCAGGTTTCCACCACACCTGAGCTACCTGGATTTTCAGATAAACTGGAAGAAATGATTAAGAATGTAGATTGAACTTTAAAGTGTGTTCTGTTCAAAGCCATTGTTTCCCCATCCATTTTCCAGGAAGTGATGGGACTGGATGCCATGATCTTTGTTTTTTGAATGTTGAGTTTTGAGTCAGCTTTTTCACTCTCCTCTTTCAAGACTCTTTAGTTCCTCTTCACTTTCTGCCATAAGGGTGGTGTCATCTGCATATCTGAGGTTACTGATATTTCTCCCTGCAATCTTGATTCCAGCTTGTGCTTCATCCAGCCCAACATTTTGCATTTCATTTTTCTAACTCAATGAAACTGTGAACCATCTTGCATAGGGCCACCCAAGACTGACGGTCATGGTGGAGATTTCTGACAAAACGTGATCTACTGGAGAAGGGAATGGCAAACCACTTGAGTATTCTTGTCTTGAGAACCCCATAAACTGCTCAGGTCTGTAAATAGCACTGAAGTGGACTCAGGTATGTGCCAGGAGGCTGAGAAGACCACAGTTGTCACCAGTAGTCAACCCTCGAGATGCAAAAAAAGGATTGAAATCTGATTCCTGATACCTGTGTAGTACAGAAAAGGACCATCCTGGCTCATGGGACAGTGCTCCTGATCAAGACTGCCCAGGGTGCCCTGCCACTAGTCCCCACACAACTTACGGCTTAGCAAGATGAGCATTGTCCTGACATAGATAAAAATTAAAAGCATTCTGCACAAAATCTATAATTCTTCCTGGACACAATACAGGATGGGGGCTTTATCTGGTCAGACTTGTCAGCTTCAGAACCTTAATGTGATTCAGGGAAGGCTGAGTTGATCTGCGGCTCTGCCCTGACTCTAGGGAGCACAATCAGACGAGGCTTGCTGGGGGCTGTCTGGATCATCCAATTCTGAGGGTGGGTAGATGTATGTACAGTCATTCATCTACACTCCCCCTCTGTGTGTTGCCCTTGTGTGTTTCCTGACCTTGCTGGTTGTAATCCCACACTCTCCTGGGTGTTCTGCCAGTCTCCTGAAGCTGCCGTGAAGGTTGTGGCATCTATGCAGCAGACTGGTTGGAAGCTTCTTCTCTGGATGGACAGAAAACTGCACGTAGAATAATGACTGAGATAGACAACCCATACAAATGGGGTGGAATTTCAGAGGCCTGATTTCCAGAAATAATCACTGAAAGATACATGCTTGAAGGGTCTTGAGACGTGGGGACTATTTCTCGAAGACTGTGAAGGTAGGGCAATTAAGTCAAGGTAGGACAATTAAGAGGCCGCTGCTTTCTTTTCTCAGGGAAAGCATGGGTGGATGGGATTACCACAATCACACAATGCAGAAGGTGATGTCATTTGGTGAACAGAGAGCCTTCAGGGCAGACATGGTGGGCTCACCCACAATCCCAGTCACCTCCAGAGCTTCAAGCCCCTTATCCCAGGGAGGTATGCAGCTCTGCAGACCATAGAGCAGAGTTGCAAGCTGAGGCAAGCTGGCACTGTGTGGCTTTGTACAGCACATAGACCCCTGGAATCGCGATCCCATGTCTGTCAATGGAAGAGGAGGGTAATAAGACTGATGCCTGTCCTGCTATGAAAATTCTATAAGCAAGCAGAGGCTATGTGCATGCTGACAATCTATGTGCACGCTAAAGATCTATGTACACGCAGCAGGCTAAGTGCTCTCGAACACATGTGACATTAATGCAAAGAATGTGGGCCAGCGGACTGACCTGTCCCTGCCCCAGGTTCCTTCGCAGGATGGCTCTGTAAGATAGTTTTCTTGGCCTGGGCCAAAGTGCATCTGAGCCAACATAAAAATCATAGTACACGATTTACAATTAACAATAAAATATACAGTACTCTTTATTGTAGTTTCCATATAGCCATTCTATTTTCATGGAACTCTTTCCCTATTTTTTGCCAAACTCTTGTATCCATAACAAATGAGTATAGTTCTTAGGTGATTGTTAGTTATATTTCCATTTACGTTCCTAAGTAAGGCAAAAGTGAAAACATCAAGAATTTTTTTGGAACCTCATTTGTATTGTTCCTATATGATTTGATCAAATATTCATTTTCAAATGCTGGAAGAATAAATACTTCCTCATTTTGTTCCTGCTATTTACAATATAATGACTTCAAACAGAGCACACTTTAAAGTTTAATCTACATTCTTCACTATTTCTTTGGGCTTCCTAGGTGGCACTAGTGGTAAAGAACCCACCTGCCAGTGCAGGAGATGTGGGTTCAATCCCTGGGTTGGGACGATCCCCTGGAGGAGGGCATGCCAACCACTCCAGTATTCTTGCCTGGAGAATAACTGAAGCGACTTAGCACACACAGATGGACTATCATTTCTTCATTATTTTCTTAAGTATAGACCATCAAAATAACAAATCAGAGCCTGATTTGTAGCTTTTGCCGATTTCCATAGTATAAATGCTTCCACCCTGGCCAATTTCAAGCTGCTAATGCGGCATCACTGAACAAAGAGCTGGGGAGAAATGCGCAAAGGCACATATGGCATACTTCTACCATCCAGATACTTAAAGCCTCTGTACCCCGGGAACATAAAGATTAGGAAAAAGGAGTAAAGTAATTTAAAAGAGATGAAGTTCTAGCATTTATTATCTTTGTTTTAAAATACAATTTAGTTAAATATCAGTTTATATAACTTAAAATAATGGCTTGTAAATTTCCTGAATATTTAACAGTGGGCTCTCACATGTGGATGCCAGCCAGCTTCCTAGGACCACTGCATGATGGAACCCCACACCAGAATCCCCATCTCCCTTCAGTTTTCACAGACCATTCTCAAGGCTGCTGCATAGCCCTTGGCATCAGAGTTCCCTTCATCATCATTCCACAAATAACCTTTACCTTCTTCTTCATTGGATCTCATTTCCTAGAGTACACATTGTCCTATTTTTGCTTTACTTTCTCTTTTTTTTATGAAACACATCCTCCCATAGCTCCCTGAAATAAAAAAGAAATGGAATTTTTCTGTTAGATCGTCTGGGCACATGTTGAATGAAATGTCACTTGTCTCAGTTTTATCACTTATCTCATTTGGTTGAGATAAGGCTCATTTTCATAATTAGTTAGAAACCCTCACTGTTGTATTTCTGATCAATTTTTAACAAACATTGGCAATCTACTGCACTCTACTATTTCTACCCTCTTTTTTGTAGTCATGAACATTCTTCTGCTACTTAAAGTCTTTCACGTGGAATATTATGCTTTTCAGGTCTTGAGCTTCGATATTTTTACCTTGCAAATTCCATCATCAAACAACAGTCATCCACAGTTTGTTCATGTTCTTTCCTGTCCCCATCTCAAAAGCTACACCGTGCTTCACTCACTGTAATTTGTCATCGGTGTGATAACATCTTTAAAGACAATGCTAATGTCTGACGTTGCGTATGACTTGTGTGCTGGTTTCTAAAATGTGGTTTAGCTGAGACAAGGCATTATTTATTTGCCCTGTATTCATGACCGGTGGCCTAATTTCTTCCTTTAAAATGAAGGCATGTGACTTACTGATAGTTTAGAGACTTCTTACTGTAAAATTCTAGAATGATGCTTTATGAATAGTCTTGGGATGACTTTACCCAGGGAAATCTTCAGAAACAAGGGTAGGGTGAAGCTGCGGAGGAAAAAGGAGTGGACTGGCAGTGGAGGAAAGATCATCAGAAGCCAGCTGCTTGATTTGATATCTGTAATAAGATCCACTCAAACCAATAATATGCTTTGAGATAAGATAAAGGAATTCTTGTGGATTTCCAAAAATTGTAGAAAAAAAATCGTCTAGATTTCAGAAAATCCAATCTGGGCCTATGAGCTCTTCATTTACTGAGTTATAGCCTGATGATTAGGGATTAACAAGTATCACTGAACATCATTTTTAGGGAATATCCCAGAAGTATTCAAAGTTCCTGAGAAACTTGTACGCATTTTCTGTGCTCCCTGGGGAAGAAGGCAGGAAAGGAAAGGCATTTAAAGGTGTTTGCCTCTGCCTGGTAAGGCTAGTGGAGTCCTGAAAATTGGCAGCTCTCTGTCCCCTTATCCGTTACTCTCCACTCCTCTCCTCCCATTGAACCAACCCTCTGGGACCCCCCCCACCCCCCACGAGTGACACTGGGCTGGCGCAACTGATGGCCTAACTCCCTCCTGACCCCCATTTCCAAGGGCGTTCCAGGTTTCTCCCTCTACCCCAAGTTGGCAGCATCTGGACTGTACTTTTCCAGTGCTTTGGGCACTCATAATGTGCACGCATCATCCCTGCTTCGTGTACTTTTCTCAAGCATCCTTGGCTGCAGACCAGGACCCTGTGGATGGAGCTGTGTCTGCATCAATCTGGGACTTGAGGCCTCTGGGCTTTTGTTGAGGGTGTTTGTTTCTCCCAGGAGAAGCTACCACATTTCCCACCCCCCTTCCCACTCCTCCAGTGACATTCCAAACACTTAGGGAATGTACCTTGTCCCTATTGCCACTCCTGAATCCAGCCAGGGGACCCAGAGGCTGCGGACTGCGCGGGTGGCCCCATGCCAGGGGGAGATGAGGATCCCAGGGTGGTCAACAGTGGACAGAGCCAGGAGGTGGAGATAGATGAGCACAGGCCACACAAGCACAGGCACAGGACAGGAGAGGGGGACTGTGCCACACAGGTCATGCATGTGCTGAGACAGCTGGTAAGGCCACAGCCTCTTCCGAGCACCTGGGAAGACATCTGGCTTAGTGGCCCAGCATTGGGGTGGACAGCTGGGCACCTGTCCTCAGGAGTGCGTGCGGTCGGGGCACAGGCACTCAGGGGAAGATGCTGGGGCTCCTGCTCCTCCCTTCAGTCAAGGGTAAGGCATTGCCTGTCCTTGTTCCCAATAGCTCAACTGGCCTTTCCCAATGAGGACTCCACAAGGGGGAGGCACTCCCGGGAGGGCTTCTGGGAACCACTGGGCCCTACTACCTCTATGCCCCCCATGCGTGCTAATGCCTCTCACCCTTCGTTTTCTGGGCTCCAGAGGCAGCTCGTGCCCTATATAGTTCAGGTGGCAAATTTCCTTGTTCTGAGGAGTTTAGCGTGGCTTTGAGCCATGATGTGGATCTCTGATTTTTGTTACACTGTTGACATGTGACTGTCAAAGCTCCTTACTAATTCCTGCTGAATCATGAGCTTGCATGGGTTTGGAAAGGGCCTCTTATCAAGTGGTCGCTTTAGACCAGCACATGGGTGCCCCTCACTAGCTGAACAGACTGTCTTGGACTCAGTCCAAGGACTGAGGACTCAACTCCTCACGCTTGGCATTGTCCAGCTCATCCCAAAGTCCAACTGCTCTAGAAGCCACACACAAGTGTCCAGGAACTCCCCCAGCCTGCTGCTTGCCTTCGAGGGTGCTGCCCTGCCAGCCACCTCATGCACTCACTCCCTCTGCTGTGGTCCTGGGCAGGACCCTCCCTGACCTGGGTTGTGGGCAGTTAGGAGGCTCCTTGTCTTGACTCCAAGGCCCCAGGAGACCATCCCCAGAAGTCCACAGTCAGAAAGCAGGACAATTCCTAGGGTCTGGTTGCCCAGGTTTACCCATGGCCATCTGATTACATGCTCTATGTCATGATAAAGGCAAATTACTCCTATTACCAGTCTGGGGCTGGAATTCCCTTTTCTGTTGATGGAAACTCTGCAGTTTTACATTAATTACATAAAGAAATCAAGGCTACTTATGAGAAGTTTTGCCCACAAATAAAAGTTTGGGGACTACGGATGCACCCAAAATGAGAGGTGAAGGTGGTGGATGCTCAGCCATCAGTGATTTGACTTGATTTGCTGTTTATATGTTTTCTTCCCCTCTATTGAATTTCCTCTTTATCAAAAGAGGAGCAAGTATGTGGACAAGTTAATGAATAGAATCAAGAAGCAATAGGAACATTTCCACCAAAATAAGGAGCTTTTCCTTTGAAAGTCCCCTTCTCTTCACTCTCAGAGGCAAGAGGAAAATTCCAGGGATGAAGTAGAGCCTGAGGAGGTGGTTAGATTTTAATGATAACTTTAAAAAGTATTCTGATCTTGATTTTATTCTGCACTAAAGGACACATTTTTTATTACCATCTACCTATAATAACCTAACTTCATTTAAAAGAGGGTGCAAAGGATTGAGATACTATACAGTTCCATATAATCTAAGCCACAAGCAGAGATTCCCTGAAGGAATAGTTACTTTGGGGGATTCCTGGGGATTGTACAGAGTTAAAAAAAAAAAAAGGCATTTCCATAAGGGCTAGAGACCAAAGAGATGTGCTGTTGAGGAAGTGAGCCCAGAAACCCCCTCCTGGAGCAACATCATTAAGGCAGGGTGTTGATGGGACATGGCAGATATTTACTCAGTGGAAGCTTGCAGTTTTCTGATAGGTCAACCTGGAGGCAATTGTATCAGGATCAATGAATTATAGGGTTTAAATTCTGCAGCTTTTTTGGTATCTGACATGGGCCGTTTGGGGAAATAACATTTAGATTCATCAACTTAAAGAAGGTGAGGTGATAAAAGATTACCTATAATGATAGTATTACTGAATAGCAATGGTTTCCTTTGTGAGAAAACATTATTATTGAAGTATCATAGGACCTTTTCTTTGAAAGCAAATACTTCACTACGGGGTGTGATTTTTCTGCTCTGAAACAAAGGTAGAGATAAAGCAACGCTGTATGCACCTCACTTTATAACAATCTGGTTTAACTCAACAAGCGCTCACAGGGTTGACAGTTCTGGAACTGGTTTCTTTTCCCCATTGCTGGCTTTTGCAGTATGCAGGTATCGGAAGTAGGATAGTGGGACTGCTTGTGGCACAGCTGTGGCGTTAGGGGGACAGAAGTCCTGTGTGAGGACACTGTGGTTGGTTCCCTTGCAGAGTGAGGGGCAGCACCGTGCACACAGACAAGCCAGGATGCCTCTGGCTGCAGTAATTTTCAGCCATGTTCATAGACTCCAGAAAGTGTTCCCTGATGCCTCCAAGACTCTCAGGGACCTTACATCTTCAACAGGAGCCATCTCAAATCAGACAGCAGCTCTCTGACCCTGGAAAAGTCCAAGAATGGTGCCAGCCCCACCTGGTCCCAGAAAATCCTCTGAATGTGGTAAGCCAGCCAGGCAATATGGATGAGGCTTATTTCTTCGTATTCTTCTCTTGCTGCTGCTGCTGCTGCTGTCGCTTCAGTCGTGTCCGACTCTGTGCGACCCCATAGACGGCAGCCCACCAGGCTCCCCCATCCCTGGGATTCTCCAGGCAAGAACACTGGAGTGGGTTGCCATCTCCTTCTCCAATGCATGAAAATGAAGTTGCTCGGTTATGTCCGACTCTTCGCAACACCATGGACTGCAGCCTACCAGGCTCCTCCATCCATGGGATTTTCCAGGCAAAAGTACTGGAGTGGGGTGCCATTGTCTTCTCCGATTCTTCTCTTAAGAACAACTAAAAATCTTTGCTGTAAAACAACAAACATAAGAAGCCTCTGAATAGTGGAAAGAATAAGACAGACAAGCCAGGAACCTCAGCGTTTGAGGAATAACAAAACAGTGAGTTCCCACACATGAAACTGACCAGAATTAACATGACAAAAAAGTTTGAGATCTACAGTAGAGAATACCACCCTGAATTTCAGATTAGCCTAAGGTAAAGCTGAAACTCCAGTACTTTGGCCACCTCATGAGAAGAGTTGACTCACTGGAAAAGACTTTTATGCTGGGAGGGATTGGGGGCAGGAGGAGAAGGGGACGACAGAGGATGAGATGGCTGGATGGCATCACTGACTCGATGGACACGAGTCTGGGTGGGTTCTGGGAGCTGGTGATGGACAGGGAGGCCTGGTGTGCTGCGATTCAAGGGATCACAAAGAGTCGGACACGACTGAGCAACTGAACTGAACTGAACTGAACCCACGAAGAGGTAAATGCCTCCTAAGAAATCTGTATGCAGGTCAGGACGCAACAGTTAGAACTGGACACGGAACAACAGACTGGTTCCAAATTGGGAAAGGAGTACATCAAGGCTGTATATTGTCACCCTGCTTATTTAACTTATATGCAGATTATGTCATGAGAAACACTGGGCTGGAAGAAGCACAAGCTGGAATCAAGATTGCCGGGAGAAATATCAATAACCTCAGATATGCAGATGACACCACCCTTATGGCAGAAAGTGAAGAGGAGCTAAAAAGCCTCTTGATGAAAGTGAAAGAGGAGAGTGAAAAAGTTGGCATAAAACTCAACATTCAGAAAACAAAGATCATGTCATACAGTTCCACAGTTCAGTTCAGTTCAGTTACTCAGTCATGTCCGACTCTGCCACCCCATGAGTTGCAGCACGCCAGGCCTCCCTGTCCATCACCAACTCCCAGAGTTCACCCAAACTCGTGTCCATCATGTCAGAGATGCCATCCAGCCATCTCATCCTCGGTCGTCCCCTTCTCCTCCTGCCCCCAATCCCTCCCAGCATCAGAGTCTTCCAATGAGTCAACTCTTCGCATGAGGTGGCCAAAGTACTGGAGTTTCAGCTTTAGCTTCAGTCCTTCCAAAGAACACCCAGGACTGATCTCCTTTAGAATGAACTGGTTGGATCTCCTTGCAATCCAAGGGACCCTCAAGAGTCTTCTCCAACACCACAGTTCAAAAGCATCAATTCTTCGGCGCTCAGCTTTCTTCACAGTCCAACTCTCACATCCATACATGACCAATGGAAAAACCATAGCCTTGATTAGATGGACCTTAGTCGGCAAAGTAATGTCTCTGCTTTTGAATATGCTATCTAGGTTGGTCATAACTTTTCTTCCAAGGAGTAAGTGTCTTTTAATTTCATGGCTGCAGTCACCATCTGCAGTGATTTTGGACTGCCAAAAAATAAAGTCTGATACTGTTTCCACTGTTTCCCCATCTATTTCCCATGAAGTGATGGGACCAGATGCCATGATCTTCGTTTTCTGAATGTTGAGCTTTGAGCCAACTTTTTCACTCTCCTCTTTCACTTTCATCAAGAGGCTTTTTAGTTTCTCTTCACTTTCTGCCATAAGGGTGGTGTCATCTGCATATCTGAGGTTATTGTATTTCTCCCAGCAATCTTGATTCCAGCTTGTGCTCTTTCCAGCCCACCGTTTCTCATGACATAATCTGCATAGAAGTTAAATAAGCAGGGTGACAATATACAGCCTTGATGTACTCGTTTTCCTATTTGGAACCAGTCTGTTGTTCCATGTCCAGTTCTAACTGTTGCTTCCTGACCTGCATACAGATTTCTCAAGAGGCAGCTCAGGTGGTCTGGTATTCCCATCTCTTTCAGAATTTTCCAAAGTCCGTGGTGATTCACACAGTCAAAGGCTTTGGCATAGTCAATAAAGCAGAAATAGATGTTTTTCTGGAACTCTATTGCTTTTTTGATAAGTCAGTGGATGTTGGCAATTTGATTTCTGGTTCCCCTGCCTTTTCTACAATGAGCTTGAACATCTGGAAGTTCATGGTTCACATACTGTTGAAGCCTGGCTTGGAGAATTTTGAGCATTACTTTACTAGCATGTGAGATGAGTGCAATTGTGCAGTAGTTTGGGCATTATTTGGCATTGCTCTTCTTTGGGATTGAAATGAAAACTGACCTCTTCCAATCCTGTGGCCACTGCTGAGTTTTCCAAACTTGCTGGCATATTGAGTGCAGCACTTTCATAGCATCATCTTTCAGGATTTGAAATAGCTCAACTGGAATTCTATACCTCCACTAGCTTTGTTCGTAGTGATGCTTTCTAAGGCCCACTTGACTTCACACTCCAGGGTGTCTGGCTCTAGGTGACTGATCACACCATCGTGATTATCTGGGTCATGACGATCTTTTTTGTACAGTTCTTCTGTGTATTCTTGCCACCTCTTCTTAATATCCTCTGCTTCTGTTAGGTCCATACCATTTCTGTCCTTTATCCAGCCCATCTTTGCATGAAATGTTCCCTTAGTATCTCTAATTTTCTTGAAGAGATCTCTAGTTTTCCCATTCTGTTGTTTTCCTCGATTTCTTTGCATTCATTGCTGAGGAAGGCTTTCTTATCTCTCCTTGCTATTCCTTGGGACTCTGCATTCAGATGCTTATATCTTTCCTTTTCTCTTTTGCTTTTTGCTTCTCTTCTTTTCACAGCTATTTGTAAGGCCTCCCCAGACAGCCATTTCGCTTTTTGCATTTCTTTTCCATGGGGATGGTCTTGATCCCTGTCTCCTGTACAATGTCATGAACCTCACTCCATAGTTCATCAGGCACTCTATCTATCAGATCCAGGCCCTTAAATCTATTTCTCACTTTCACTGTAGAATCATAAGGAATTTGATTTAGGTCATACATGAATGGTTTAGTGGTTTTCCCTACTTTCTTCAATTTAAGTCTGACTTTGGCAATAAGGAGTTCATGATCTGAGCCACAGTCAGCTCCTGGTCTTGTTTTTGCTGACTGTATAGAGCTTCTCCGCCTTTGGCTGCAAAGAATATAATCAATCTGATTTCAGTGTTGGCCATTTGGTGATGTCCATGTGTAGAGTCTTCTCTTGCGTTGTTGGAAGAGGGTGTTTGCTATAACCAGTGTGTTCTCTTGGCAAAACTCTATTAGCTTTTGCCCTGCTTCATTCCATACTCCCAGGCCAAATTTACCTGCTACCCTAGGTGTTTCTTGACTTCCTACTTTTGCATTCCAGTCCCCTATAGTGAAAAGGACATCTTTTTTGGGTGTTAGTTCTAAAAGGTCTTGTAGGTCTTCATAGAACCATTCAACTTCAGCTTCTTCAGTGTTACTGGCTGGGGCGTAGGCTTGGATTACTGTGATATTGAATGGTTTGCCTTGGAAATGAACAAAGATCATTCTGTCATTTTTGAGATTGCATCCAAGTACTGCATTTCAGACTCTTTTGTTGACCATGATGGCTACTGCACTTCTTCTAAGGGATTCCTGCCCACAATAGTAGATATAGTGGTCATCTCTGAGTTAAATTCACCCATTCCAGTTCATTTTAGTTCGCTGATTCCTAGAACGCTGACATTCACTCTTGCCATCTCCTGTTTGACTATTTCCAACTTGCCTTGATTCATGGACCTAACATTCCAGATTCCTATTCAATATTGCTCTTTACAGCATCGGACCTTGCTTCTATCACAGTCCCATCAGTTCATGGCAAATAGATGGGGAAATAATGTAAACAGTGAGAGACTTTATTTTGGGGGGATTCAAAATCACTGCAGATGGTGATTACAGCCATGAAATTAAAAGACACTTGCTCCTTGGAAGAAAAGCTATGACCAATCTAGACAGCATATTAAAAAGCAGAGACATTACTTTCCCATAAAGGTCCATATAGTCAAAGCAATGGGTTTTTCAAGTAGCCATGTGTGGATGTGAGCGTTTGACTATAAAGAAAGCTGAGCCCCAAAATATTGATGGTTTGAACTGTGGTATTGGGGAAGACTGTTGATAGTCACTTGGACTGCAAGGAGATCCAATCAGTCCATCCTAAAGGAAATTATTCCTGAATATTCATTGGAAGGACTGATATTGAAGCTGAAACTCCCATGCTTTGGGCACCTGATGCGAAGAGCTGACTCATTTGAAAAGACCCTGATGCTGGGAAAGACTGAAGACAGGAGGAGAAGGAGATGACAAAGGATGAGAAGGTTGGATGGCATCCCCGACTTGATGGACATGAGTTTGAGTAAGCTCCAGGAGTTGGTGATGGACAAGGAAGCCTGGTGTACTATAGTCCATGGTTTCACAAAGAGTTGGACACAACTGAGTGACCGAACTGAACCCACAAAAGAAGCAGAGTTGACTTGCATGCCAAGTCTAAGCAAATGACTGCCTGCTAAAATGAAAGAATTTAATAGGACTCAGAGTCTCATACATAATTCCCAAATGTCATAAATAATTATATCATACATATACATAATGTCATACATATACATAATTTCATGCATAATGTTTTAAAAAATCATTCATTATACCAAGAACCAGAATCACAACTTGAAAAATAATCAGCTGAGATGATTCAGATGTTGGAATTTTCTGACAAGAATTTTAAAGCAGACATCATAAAAAATGCTCTAATAAGTAATTGGAAGCACTTTTGAAACAAATTAAAAAGTCCTAGCAAGAAAATAGAAAAGATCCAAGTAGAAATTGTAGAACTGAAAAATACGATAACCAAAATTTAAAAATTCTTAATGTATTTGACAGCAAAGAAGAGGAAAGAATCTGTAAACTTGAAGACAGATGAGTAGAAATTACCCAATTTGAACAAAAGACAAAAAATAGGCTGAATAAAATGAAGAGATCCTCAAGAATCTGTAGAACAGCAACAAAACGTCTGACATTCATTTCATCAGAATCCCGAGAGAAAAAGAAGAATGGGGCTGGAAAATGTTTGAAGCCTGTTTCTCCAAATTTGGAAAGAGGCATAAACCTATATTTAAGAGGCTGAGCAAATTCCAAACAGGATAAATTAAAGAAATCCACGCTCAGACACATCATAATCAAACTTTTGAAAACTAAGGACATAGGAAAAAGCATAGAGAAAAATGGCACATTATCTACAGGCTAACAAATATTTGAATAAGAGTTGATTTCTCGCCAGAAATCACAAGTCTGGAAAGAAGTGGCATATTTTTGAAGTGGTGAAAGAAAATAATTGTCAACCCAGAATTCCAAATCCAGCAAAAATATCTTTCAGGCATGAAGAGATAGTAAAGGCATATAATAAAGGATAAAGGAAAATAAGGAGAATTTGTTACTACCAGACCAATCCTAGGAGAATGACTAAAGAAATGTCTTCAAACAGAAGAAAAAATGGTAATAGAAGGAAACTTGGAAGACCAGAAAGGCAGAAATGATGAAATGGGTAATATAGAGTAAAATAAAATACACTCTCCTTCTCCTCTTGAGTTTTAAAATTGAAGTTTGATGGTTGAAACAGAAATTAAAACATCAATTAGTGAGGTGCTTAATATACGTCAAGGACATATTTAAGGCAATTATGTTATAAAGTGCAGAGAGCATAGCAAAGGAACCCAAATGGTAAGATTCCTATTTTCATTCAAAGTGTTAAAATAGTGATACCAGTAGACTGGTCAATTACGAATGCGTATTTTAATGCCTTAAGTTTTCACTAAGGAAACTACACAAAGAGATGCACTTAAAATACTTCAGATAAGTAAAAATGGAACTCTAAAATTTGTTTTAATTATTTATTTATATGGATGTTCAGGGTCTTCGTTGTGGCACATGGGATCTTTAGCTGCGGCATGTGGAACGTTTAGCTGAGCACGTGTACACTTAGTTGTAGTATGTGGAATCCAGTTCCCTGACCAGGGATCAAGGCTTGGCCCCTGCATTGGGAGCACCGAGTCACAGCCACTGGAACCGGGAAAGTCCCTGGAAAATGTTCAAGAAACTCACAAGAAAGAAAGAAAAAGGAGACAGTGGAATGAGAAACAGAAAACAGCAAAAGGGCAGATTTGTCCTAACGCTTCAGTAACCACGTTAAATGTGGATGATCTAAAACACCAGAGACTGACAGAATGGATCAGCAATCATGACCCAATCAATATGCTTTCTATACGGAACTTGATTCAGTTGCAACTGTACAGGTAAACTGAAAGTAAACAATAGGCACAGAGATGGGCACTGCCGGGGTGGGCATGTAACAAGCTGGTGTCTGATGCTAAGTCAACAAATCAGCATGTCATCCAGTCCAGAATCAAAGTCAGAGGGACAGTTCTGAGCGCTCACTGTGAAGCAGGCGTTTGGCCAATACTGTCCTCAGTGATCACCACGGCCCTACAGTGTCAAGCTGTATCTCATTTCATGGGTAAAGAAACTGCCTCAAGTCTTGATCTAGGACCTGATGACTAATAAATAGAGACTGGGAGCATTCAACACCCATAGGCAGGTTTTTTTTTTTTTTCTATTTTAGACTTAAAGAAGAGCTGAAGGGCAGCAAGAGTAGGACCAAGTAAAGCAGAGCTGGAAGGCAAGGAGAGTGAACCAAGCAAGGGAACTTGAAGTTTATAATAGTGAATTCTGGCAAGGTTGTCAGATTTCTAGGAAGGCCCCATCTTGGAATTCAGAGCTTGAGCCCTTACACGTAGCTCTTACATCCCCCACTCCAGAGTGCACAGTGAGATTTCCCATATATATGATGGCACTTAGTCTTTTTGCTAAAAATGCAGATGTGGTCATGATATTGAGCTTATTATTATTTTTCAAAATGAGTCTTTAACTTTTTGGATATGCCTACTTTGTTATTTATAAATAAAATGGTACGATGTCTTGGATTTGCTTTTAAATAATCTAGTAGCTGGGTTAGGAGGAGAGTCAGTGTGTCGATGTAACAAGCTTATCTGTGACTTACTGAAGCGGCATATAGGTGCATTCACCTAGTCTCTCTATTTTTGAAGGTATTTGGAGATTTGCATAATAGATTTTTTTTTTCAAATGGCCCCTAAAGATAAGTTGGAAAAGAAAGAGAAGTTAGGTTCCTGAGGGAGCAAGAGAGGCCAGTCCATGCTCCCAAAGGGCTGGATTAGGGAGTTGGGGAAGAGATGCTGTTGATGGGCTAACTAGGTGTTAATGAGTTCTGACTGTTTCTGGGCATGAACCAGCAGAATTTCCCCACATTCTGTTGCTAAGCTTGTCCACTTCTTAGTCCAGGATGTCTAGAATCCCAGGCCTACCAAGAGTAGTATCTGCCAGGAGGGTCCTCCCAAGGGACCATCGTTTTTGAGGAGCTGGAGAGCTGAGATGGCTGCCCCCAAATCAAGGGGATGCCAGGGGACATAGGAGGAGCCTGTTGCACACTGCCTGCATCCTTTTTGGCTTTTGTCATCCATCCCTTCATCTTGCCACCTGGCACTTAAATATTCAAGCACTTTATCTTTTCACATTTTGGTCCTCTTCCACTCTTTCCCCAAAGCCATGTCTGCACTGGAACGCCTGTTCCCTGTCAGCTCACTAAAGCACTCTGCATCCCAGGTTTTACAACATATCTGGGACACTTATCACTAAGAAATGGCCCCGATATTTAGATAAGGGGTGTGGGTTTACCACCACAACTCGTTCCTCTGACATTCCTCTGCCAAACATGCTGGCCCATTTGCTTTTCATTAATGTAAAAACATAAACCCCTAGTTTATTAATTGATGTCTGTTTCTAATATTTCAATTTGGCACAGTGTAGTCTGTGCTGATGCGTCAGCTGCCAGGAGATGGAAACTGTACCAGTTCTCTTAACTCGTTCTGGGTGAGCAACCCTAGGAAAGGCACCGTCAGGTACCCTGCAGGTGCTCTGGGAAAAAAGGACCATATTTGTGAAAGGAGTAATGAGCATGATGATGTGTGGATGTGCCCCTTGCTGCTCCCCATCTCTCAGGCCTTCAGTACATTTATGCAGCTCCCTCAATCACAGGACCACCTCCAAGTCCTAGAGACCAAATGCTTTCTTCCCTGAAAGCAGTCCCATCTCATCAGGGCTCTTCTCCTTGGTGGAGTAGTCAACCACTTGGGTGGTGATGAGTCAGTGGATTGCTCCATCCTGGTTAACATTTTCATTTTAATAACTTGGTTCAAAGAGTAAATACTGTAGGCATTTTGGGTACCCTTGGAGGCCAATGGATGAGATATTTAGGAAGCTAAGAGGTTTCCAGAATCCTTTATATCAGTCCATGTGGGTTGCTGTAAAAAGTTGGCACAGAGTTCAAGTTATAAATCACCCAGTAAGTTGTGATAAAGCCAAACCCTGGCAAGTCATCTCCCTCTAGGTAGTGAAGACTTTATGCAGGTGAGATTTGTATCCAATCGTAAAGAAGATGGGAGCCTCTCTGAAAAACTGAAGTCCCAAATTGAGTACCATCTCTAATCACAACTGGATCTGCCTCTGAGATGCTGGTGTTGAAGGGGCCTTTCATCTGAGGGCTCCACAGTTTAGGAGGGATTTCACACTGGGCTCTGTTGGAAAGGAGATATACTGTTGGAAAGAGAACAACACAGAAGCCTTTCAGTTCCACAGTCCTGGTCTCCATTTCAAGTACACACTGAAATTTTCAACTAAACTCCTACATGCTGAATCTTCATGAACTAATTTGAAAAGGTAAACTTATCCTGAACCTTAGTGAAAGAAAGTGAAAATCACTCAGTCGTGTCCGACTCGGCGACCCAATGGATTATACAGTCCATGGAATTCTCCAGGCCAGAATACTGGATGGGTAGCCTTTCCCTTCTCCAGGGGATCTTTTCAACCTCGGGATTGAACCCTGGTCTCCCGCAGTGCAGGCGGATTCTTTACCAGCTGAACCACAAGGGAAGCCCAAGAATACTGGAATGGGTAGCCTTTCCCTTCTCCAGGGAATCTTTTTGGCCCAGGAATCTAACAGGGGTCTCCTGCATTGCAGACGGATTCTTTACCAGCTGAGCTACTAGTGAAGCCAAATCCCGAACCTTAAGAGTCAAATATCTCTTTCAAAGCAGCCATGGATCCTGGGAGGACCCCTCCCTCTCTTCCTCTCCAGTTTTGGTCTCCTGATGTCAGTGAAGCGTTTCCTGGCCTAGAGGCCTTGGCCTTGGGCCTAGAAAGCATCAGTGTGGACAGCTCAGACTCGAGGCTGATGGCCCAGATAATTGGACAATCTGCGCCCAAATGTCAATTTCCAAAACCAAAGACATTTCTGTGCTGTTTGGCCTATCATTTCAGCCAGACAGAAAAGCTTTGACATTTCTCCCCCACCCCCTCTTTTAAACAATGTAGAACACTATTCCACATCTAATTATACCCAAGAAACGGGACAGCTATAATTTTAGGAATCCAATTCCCACAACAATTCTGTAAAACGTACAGACTCTATTCATCGATAAATGACATATAATTAAGCATTCTAAAATGATTTTTTTCTTTGTTCCTAACTTTAAAAATTTCTAGCTCATTGGTAACTACTTCATATTACATAATGACTTTCAGATATATATACATACACTTATAAACCTGATATATAAAACTTTAAACATATATATATATATATAATCCTTTATATATAATAAAATTAACTTTGTGAACAACTCTGAGTTTTTATATATGCAGAGATTCTTATAACCACAGTCACAGACAGAAAGCAGAGCAATTTCCACACCCCTAAGAAACCTCTTATGCTGCCTCTTTGCAGTCAAATCTTTATTCTGCTTTTAGTTCATGGCAGCCCTGATCTGTTCTCCATCACTGCAGTTTTGCTTTTTCCAAAATGTCATATAAACAGAATCACAGGGTAGGTACTTTTTGAGAATGACTTCTTTCACTAACCATGATGCCCAAGAGGTTCATCCAAGGTGTCATGTGCATCTATAGTTTATCATAACAAACTGCTTGACTATTTTACAGAGTGACTGTACCATCTTCATTCCCACGAACAATATATGTTAGAAGTTGCTTTCTACTCCTGTCAGTACCTGGTATTATTGTTCACGCTTTTGGTCTTTCATTTATTTTTCTTTTTGCCATCCTAATAGATGTGTTGTGGCATTTCCCTAATAGTTAATGATATTGAGCATCTGTTCATGTGTTTATTTGCGGTCTCTCTCCTTTGGTAAAGTGTTTTGCTCATTTTATTATTATTATTTTTCTTAGTGTTGAGACTTCTTTTTAGATTCTAGATACAAGGGCTTTGATATGTGATTTGCAAATATCTTCTCCCAGTCTGTGGCTTGTGCTTTTATTCTTTTAACAATATCCTTTACAGGGCAAGGGTTTTATTTATTATTATTATTGATTTATTTATTTTAGTTGGAGGCTAATTACTTTACAATATTGTAGTGGTTTTTGCCATACATTGATATGACTCAGCCATGGGTGTACATGTGTTCCCCATCATGAACCCCCCTTCCACCTCCCTCCCCATCCCATCCCTCAGGGTCATCCCAGTGCACCAGCCCTGAGCACCCTGTCTCATGCATCGAACCTGTCAATTTATCAATTTTTTAATAGAAAAACATTTCTTTTTGGTGTTATGTCTAAGAACTCTTTGACTAATCTAGGTCATGAAGATTTTTCTCCTAAGAGTGTCACAGTTTTATGTTTACATTTAGGTCTATGTATTTAAGTCTACTTAAGTTAATTTTTAATATGGTGTGAGGTGTATATAGATTGAGGTTCTTTTTTTGTTTGTTTGCACATGGTGTTCCATTGTTCAGAACTATTTATTGAAAAACCTGTTTTTTCTTGACTGAGCTGCCTTTGAAACTTTGTCAAAATTCAGTGGGCCATATCTGTTTGGCCTATTTCTGGATTTTCTTTGTGTTTCATTGAGGGGTATCTCTATACTTTTACCTTTTTTTTGAACTGTGGTGTTGAAGAAGACTCTTGAGAGTCCCTTGGACTGCAAGGAGATCCAACCAGCCAATCCTAAAGGAAATTAGTCCTGAATATTCATTGGAAAGACTGATGCTGAAGCTCAAATACTTTGGCCACCTGATGCAAAGAATTGACTCATTTGAAAAGACCCTGATGCCGAGAAAGATTGAAGGCAAAAGGAGAAGGGGATGACAGAGGATAAGACAGTTGGACGATGGACATGAGTTTGAGCAAGCTCCAGGAGTTGGTGATGGACAGGGAAGCCTGGCGTGCTGCAGTCCGTGGGGTCACAAAGAGTCAGACAGGACTGAGCAACTGAACTGATACTTTTACCGCACTATTACACTGTATTTGTTACCAGAATTTTATCACTTATTTTAAAATCAAGTAACATGAGTCCTCTAACTTTGCTCTTTTTTTTTTTCAAAACTGTTTTGGATATTCTAGTTCTTTAATTTTTAGCATACATACTTTAGATTCAATTTGTCTACATATAGAAAGAGTCTTGTTACGACTGAATCTATAAATCAGTTTAGGGAGACTGACATTTTAAGTAAGCCTTCCAATCTGTGAACACTGTATGTCATTCTATTTGTTTAGGTCTTTGATCTTTTTCACTGGCATTTTATATTTTTCAGCAAACATATCCTCACACAGTTTGTTATATTTATATATGAGAATTTCATCAATGTTATTGTAAATGTTACTATTTTAAAAAATCAGTTTTCAATTGTCTATTATGATTATACAGAAACACAACTGATTTTGTATATTGCTCTTGTGTGCTATAACCTTGATAAACTCAATTATTAATTCCAAGATGTTTTTAAAAATGAGATTGGAATTTTCTATGTAAAATAATAATGTCTGAATAAAGATAGTTTTGTCTCCTTTCAAATGTGAATGTCCTTTATTTTTTTTTCTTGCCTTTTTACATTTCCAAGAGTTCCTGCATGTATTGAATAACAGCAGTAAAAGTAGACATCGTTGTCTAGCTCCCATCTTCTTATGGGAAGTTCCCATCTTCCCATAATTCTTACTACTAAGAATTATGTTAGTTAGTTAGTATGTTTTGTGCTCTTTATCAGATTCCCTTGTGGCTCAGCTGGTAAAGAAACTGCCTGCAATGCAGGGGACCTAGGTTGGATCTCTGGGTTGGGAAGATTCCCTGGAGAAGGGAAAGGTTACCCACTCCAGTATTCTGGCCTCGAGAATTCCATGGACTGTATAGTCCATGGGGTCACAAAGAGTTGGACATGACTGAATGACTTTCACTCTCACTTTATCAGATTGAGGAAGTACATTCCTGTTCTCAGTTTGTCTATTATGCTTTGATCCTTTTTCCTATGTGTATTGATATAATCATGTGATTTTTCTTGTTAATTCTTATAATGACTAGTTTTACACCATCAACTTGAGGGTTCTGGGGATGAGATTAACATTTAAATCAGTGAACTTTGGGTAAAGCAGATTGCCCTTTATAATGTGAGTGGCCCTCTCCAATAAGTTAAAGGAATGAACAGAGCAGAAAGACCAGCCACCCTAAGTAAGAGAAAATCCTCCATTAGCCTGCCTTTGGGTTTTATCTGTACCACTGGCTCTTCTGGGCCACAAGCTTGCAGACCCACATTTCAGATTTTGTACGTCCCAGACCCCGTAACTGTGTGAGCCAACTTCTTAGGATAAATCTCTTTGTATACATAGTTCTATTTTATATTTATATATAGAAGTTTACTTCTACTATATAAAATTTCCATAGTTATATTTGTAATCATATATATATGGGGCTTCCCCAGTGGCTCAGATGATAAAGAACCTGCCTGCAATACAGGAGACCTGGGTTTGAACCTTGGGTCAGGAAGATCCCCTGGAGAAGGCAATGGCTACCCACTCCAGTATTCTTGCATAGAAAATTCTATGGACAGAGAAGCCTGGTGGGCTATAGTCCATGGGGTTGCAAAGAGTTGGACACAACTGAGCAACTAACACTTTGACTTTATTCATACACACACACACACAAATATATATATACAAAATATATTGGCCAAGGAGACCAGTCTTTCCAAATAAATCATTTTTACATATCTACATATAAATATATATAATAAGACATATAAAGACAATTATCCTAATAAGTTGGCTATTTATTCTAGGAAATATAACATGTATAAATTCTATTAATAATTATAATTTTTATATAATATACATTTGACCCTTGAACAATGTGAGGTTAGGAGGCATGTAATTTTACAGTTAGCCCTTCATATTTGCTGTTCCACATCGATGAATTCAATCACTGTGAATTGTAATATACAACACTATAGTATGTAATTACTTTTTAAAATTTGCATATACATGGACCCATGCAGTTGAAACTTGTGTTGTTCTAAAGTCAAGTGTAACGTATATATTATATCTCCTATGGGTTCTGTTTTTCCAGAGAACTCTGACTAAAAGAGATTTTGGTAATGAGAGTAATTCTAGAGGGAAAAACCCTTAGAAAAAAATTTTCTGAATTGGTTCTGTGGTTTCTGGATTTGGATCTCTAATCTGGACACTAAAGACTGTTTGTAAAGAGAACAGTGATGCCTATGGCATAATCTGGCCAATAAAGATACATAAAATATCACCATTGTTTATTCCTAACTAAACACTTATAAAGAAGCAAGAATCTGAATATCATGTATATGATACTTTCAAACATTTTTGTCAGACTAATAAGTATATGAGATTGGTTCGTTGCTCCTATCAATGGTGGGTAAAGTAGGGAAAGAAAAGTATGAGCTCAATAATCAAATTCCCAGCTCAAGTACTGAATATACACCTGAAAGCTTCTCTGTCTGCCCTGAAAGAGACCCTTTATCTACAATAGCCCCAGGGCTGAGATGGTTGAAAATCAAAGATACAATCTCATCCAGTGAGTGGCTGTCTAATAATTCAAATTGAATTTCCAAATTTGCAGGGTATCTACTGTTTGCTCCATTGGGAAGGAACAGTTTCCTGAAGGCTGGAATGGGGATGTGGTTGGGGGGGGGGGAACCTAATGAACCTGGGAACTTTGACCCCCTAAATTCTGAGTCTTCTTTGCCTATAAGAAACAGCCTCTCTACCCCCAGTGAAGCTGCCTTGTTGCCCCTATCTGAGAGGATTAATCCTCCTACATTGGCAGAGGAAACTGTAAGGACCCTCACCTGAGGCAGCTGCCATGCAAGATTTCTGACTCTCCCCAGGACCTCCTACCTACCCATCTACCCTCAACTCTCCAACATACACACACACACAACACACGCACACACACACACCCTCTTTGTTCTAGACCTACAATGAGACTCAAGGTTGGAGAAAAGTCTTTCTACTCTCTGCAAATGACTGCCCTGAAACAGCTCTTGGTCTGTTACTAGGTCTTAGTGGGGACTGAATGCTTAACCATGAACCATAAAGTTGCCATATTACCTGAGCCGCCCACCATAAATTGGGCTTTATGTGACACACCAAGCCAGAATGCTGAATGTGACTGTGTGCAGCAACACTCCATCATCAGATGGAAGTAATATATGTGATTGGGCCAAAGTAGGCTCTGAGGCACAAGTTAATTACATGAAGAAGTAACCCAAATGCCCATTTTCCCTACTCTTGCTATATTAACTCCTCCCTTCCAGTTTGTATCTATGGCTTCCTGAGGACTTCCCTACATGAACCAAGGCCAACTGCTCAATTTGCTAGCAGCAGAGACCAACAGTGAATTCCTAATATGGTGTTGTCAGCTACAAATTGGCACTTGCTATGGATGCTTGCCATCTACCTCTACAAGGATTAAATCATGGGCTGCTGCAGCTGATTTCTTCAGCACCTCCTGAAAAGAGTTCAGGGTGGAGAACTCTGAGGACCTCTGCTTGGGGAGGGGGGTAGTGGGGGTGGGGGTGGGGGTGGGAGGGGGAACCGGCAGAATACCTTTTCAGATAGTTCAGTTCAGTCGCTCAGTCATGTCCTACTCTTTGCGACCCCATGGAGTGCAGCACGCCAGGCTTCCCTGTCCATCACCAACTCCCAGAGCTTGCTCAAACTCATGTCCATCAAGTCGGTGATGCCATCCAACCATCTTATCCTCTGTTTACCCCTTCTTCTCTGACCTTCAACCTTTCCCAGCATCAGGGTCTTTTTCAGTGAGTCAGTTCTTTGCATCAGTATTGCGGTTTCAACTTCAGCATCAGTCCTTCCAATGAATATTAGGGTCTGATTTCCTTTAGGATTGACTGCTTGGATTTCCTTGCAGTCCAAGGACTCTCAAGAGTCTTAAATACCATAGTTCAAAAGCATCAATTCTTTGGAGCTCTGCTTTCTTTATAGTCCAACTCTCACATCCATACATGACAACTGGAAAAACTATAGCTTTGACCAGATGGACCTTTGTTGGCAAAGTAATGCCTCTGCTATTTAATATGCTGTCTAGGTTTGTCATAGTTTTTCTTCCAAGGAACAAGCATTTTTTAATTTCATGGCTACAGTCACCATTTGCAGTGATTTTGGAGCCCCAAAATATCAAGTCTCTCACTGTTTCCATTATTTCCCCATCTATTTGCCATGAAGTGATGGGACCAGATGCCATGATCTTAGTTGTTTGAATGTTGAGCTTTAAGCAAACTTTTTCACTTTCCTCTTTCACTTTCATCAAGAGGCTCTTCAGTTCTACGCTTTCTGCAATAAGGGTGGTATCATCTGCATATCTGAGGTTATTGATGTTTCTCTCAGCAATCTTGATTCTAGCTTGTGCTTCATTCAGCCCAGCATTTTGCATGATGCACTCTGCCTGTAAGTTATATAAGCAGGGTGACAATATACAGCCTCGAAGTACTCCTTTTCCGATTTG
This sequence comes from Ovis canadensis, assembly GCF_042477335.2. NCBI lineage: Eukaryota > Metazoa > Chordata > Mammalia > Artiodactyla > Bovidae > Ovis > Ovis canadensis. Next base: position 18,220,376 of record NC_091262.1, read on the forward strand.
GAACCAGTCTGTTATTCCATGTTTGGTTCTAACTGTTCCTTCCTGACCTGCATACAGATTTCTCAGGAGGCAGGTAAGGTGGTCTGGAATTCCCATTTCTCTAAGAATTTTCCACCATTAGTGGTGATTCACACAGTCAAAGGCTTTGGCATAGTCAATAAAGCAGAAATAGATGTTTTTCTGGAACTCTCATGGTTTTTTTTGTTTTTTTTTTTTTTGACGATCCAATGGATGTTGGCAATTTGATGTCTGGTTCCTCTGCCTTTTCTAAATCCAGCTTGAACATCTGGAAATTCATGGTTCATGTACTATTGAAGCTGGGCTTGGAGAATTTTTAGCATTACTTTGCTAGCATGTGAGATGAGTGCAATTGTGCAGTAGTTTGAGCATTCTTTGGCATTGCTCTTCTTTGGGATTGGAATGAAACCTGGCCTTTTCCAGTCCTGTGGCCACTGCTGAGTTTTCCAAATTTGTTGGCATATTGAGTGCAGCACTTTCACAGCATCATCTTTTAAGACTTGAAATAGCTCAACTGGAATTCCACCAACTCCACTAGCTGTGTTCGTAGTGATGCTTCCTAAGGCCCACTTGACTTCACATTCCAAGATGTCTGGCCCTAGGCGAGTGACCACACCATAGTGATCATCTGGGTCATGAAGATCTTTTTTGTATAGTTTTTCTGGGCATTCTTGCCACCTCTTCTTAACATCTTCTGCTTCTGTTAGGTCCATACCATTTCTGTCCTTAATTGTGTCCATCTTTGCATGAAATGTTCCCTTGGTATTTTATTTATTTATCTAATTTTCTTGAAGATATCTCTAGTCTTTCCCATTCTATTTTTTCCTCTATTTCTTTGCATTGATCACTGAGGAAGGCTTTTTTAAATCTCTCCTTGCTATTCTTTGGAACTTTGCATTCAGATGAGTATATCTTTCCTTTTCTCCTGTACCTTTAGCTTTTCTCCTTTTCTCAGCTATTTGTAGGGCCTTGTCAGACAACTCTTTTGCCTCTTTGCATTTCTTTTTCTTGGGGATGGTCTTGATCACTGCCTCCTATACAATGTCACAAACCTCCATCCATAGTTCTTCAGGCACTCTGTCTATCAAATCTAATCCCTTGAATCTATAGTTAGGAACTGATTTTATAAACCCAATTCTTATATTTCCTCATATCTAGAAAAGCACTGAAATCTTTCATGGTGATGAGTGTTACTTGTGAATCTCAAAAGTATCACAAGACTAGTAGAAATCTTCCTGAAGAATATGTACTTGATTACATATATTCTCCCTTTACCAAAATCACATATATACTGACCTTTCTCCATTGCCTCTTTGGATCGGTTTCTCAGAGTTATCTGAGATACTGTCTCCTGGGTTACAGTCCTCATTTTGCCCCAGATATCTTACCTTGCAACTTAACTTACAACTCTCATATTGTGCATTAAAAAAATTTTTTTTTTTTTTTACAGTTTTATGGCAACCAAGAAGAAAGGACTCAGAGTGGATTTTTCTCTTTCACTTGAACTCTATGAGGAACTGGAGTCTTGGTACCAGTAGAGGCCCTGTGTCCATCCATCTCCTCAGAGAGTCCATGAATTTGGTAAGTCTCTCCTGGTTCTCAGGTTTCCCATATTGGTTGATGATCTTGAGTTTTATTTGGTGGTAGAGCAGGTATCTGTCCCCTCCCTGCTGAAACATACTCCAGTGGGAGGGTAGGGGGTGGGGAGTTGAAAGTTACCTAAAGAATCTGCCTGCAATGCAGGAGACCCAGGTTCAATTCTGGGTCTCCTGGAGACACGCTGGAGAAGGAAATGGCAACTCACTCCAGTATTTCTTGCCTGAGAAATCCCATGGATAGAGAAGCCTGACAGGCTGCAGTCCATGGGGTTGCAAAGAGTCAGACACAACTGAGCGACTAACACACACACTCACCCAGTGGAAAGATACTGGGGTGGCAGGGGTGGGGGCTGGTTGAAAGATACTGGGTGACACTCACCCAGTGGCAAGGTACTGGGTGGGGCTTTGTTGAAAGATATTGAGGTTTCTCAGTTGTAGGAAACTGAATGGTTTGTGCTGTGTATTTAGGTAAGAGGATGATCTGATGCTTTCATAAGGGGCATTAGAAAACCCATGTCTAAATAACACCCCAGCCAGGGTTATAAATAAATAAAACTTATGCTTGCAAGTACCTACTTAATTGGGGAAATTATACTAATGTAGACCTCAGCTTAAAATGACCAAATTATGTTTTTTTGATATTCTGAAATTGATACATTTTGAGCACATGGTCAAATAAGCTGGCTGTAAGATCAAACAGACTGAATGGAATGCTTGCCTTGATTGGTATCTAAAAGCTTCTCTTGAGACTATATTTCCCTCATAGCTCAGTTGGTGAAGAATTCACCTGCAATGCAGGAGACCCCGGTTTGATTCCTCGGACAGGAAGGTCTGCTGGAGAAGGAATCGGCTACCCAGTCCAGTATTCTTGAGCTTCTCTGGTGGTTTAGCTGGTAAAGAATCTGCCTACAATGCAGGAGACCTGGGTTTGATACCTGGGTTGGGAAGATCCCCTAGAGAAGGGAAAAGCTACCCACTCCAGGATTCTAGCCTGGAGAATTCCAAGGACTGTATAGTCCATGGGAATGCAAAGAGTAAGACATAGCTGAGTGACTTTCACTTTCACTTGAAACTTCTCGAGACTGGATCAAACAAACAGGAAAAAGGCTGCTAGCACTTGTCTTTCCCTCTAAGTTATCCTCTTCTATTTGAATTATTTGGCCAGATGCTACCTCTTTTTCTTTTCTAATCTTCCTCTTCCTACTGCTCCCCTTTCTCCAGCAAAGGAGATTTTTAAAAAAATAATAATCAGAAGTTGCTATAGTTCCCTTCAGGAGCTGCACACCCAGAGCCTGAGCAGAACTTAGTCCTGGCTAAGGAATTTCCCAATCCAAGTCAGGACCTATTGGGATTTGCTGAAGAATTCGAGTTAACCATCTCGTCCTATTACCCTGGGTTTTCAGATCTGTGTCAATTAATACAGCTCTTAGTTTCTGAAAAGGAAGAAAAGAAATGAATAAAGAAAGCAGGGTGGAAACATCCCTTAATGGATCTTGGATCTCAGGCTTACACTGAATGCAAGGATTTACCTCAAAAATTGCTTAAATTTAACCTAGAGTTTTCCCCCAAGACCTTAGACTGAACAATAATTCAATATTCAAAGGATTGAATGAGTCCATTCTGGACTATTATGAAAGGTTTGAAAAAAAATTCTGAGAGAATAAGCTCTAATTCAGGTGATTCAGTGGTAAAGATCTGCCCTCCAAGCTGGAGGTTTGAATTCAATCCCTGGGTCAGGGAGATCCCCTGGAGAAGGAAATGACAATTCACTCTAGTATTCTTGCCTTGAGCTTGCTAAGAGTTGAGTGCAATTTAGCGACTAAAGGACAACAATAGGAGAACCTGAGTTTCACTCCTTACACCTTGAGACCAGAATTCTCATGATCACTTAACTAGACCATCTCTAATTCCTGAAACTGATGGAAACAAACAAACAAACAAACAGGAATTGAAGCTGGATAATTTGTTGTGTCTCTCTGAATAAAGCTAGTGGACATGATGGAATTCCAGTTGAACTATTTCAAATCCTAAAAGATGATGCTGTGAAAGTGCTGCACTCAATATGCCAGCAAATTTGGAAAATTCAGCAGTGGCCACAGGACTGGAAAAAGTCAGTTTTCATTCCAATCCCAAAGAAAGACAATGCCAAAGAATGCTCAAACTACTGCACAATTGCATTCATTTCAAACACTAGCAAAGTAATGCTCAAAATTCTTCAAGCCAGGCTTCAAAAACATGTGACCCATAAACTTCCAGACGTTCAAGCTGGATTTAGAAAAGGCAGAGGCACCAGAGATCAAATTGCCAGCATCCGATGGATCATGGAAAAAGCAAGAGAGTTCCAGAAAAATATCTACTTCTGCTTTATTGACTATGCCAAAGGCTTTGACTGTCTGGATCACAATAAACTGTGGAAAATTCTGAAAGAGATGGGAATATCAGACCATCTGACCTGCCTCTTGAGAAATGCAGGTCAGGAAGCAGCAGTTAGAACTGGACATGGAACAACAGACTGGCTCCAAATAGGAAGAGGAGTACTTCAAGGCTGGATATTGTCACCCTGCTTATTTAACTTCTATGCAGAGTACATCATGAGAAGCGCTGGGCTGGAAGCAGCACAAGCTGGAATCAAGATTGTTGGGAGAAATACCAATAACCTCAGATATGCAGATGATACCACCCTTATGGCAGAAAGTGGAGAGGAACTAAAAAGCCTCTTGATGAAAGTGAAAGAGGAGAGTGAAAGTTGGCTAAAAGCTCAACATTCAGAAAACGAAGATCATGGCATCTGGTCCCATCACTTCGTGGGAAATAGATGGAGAAACAGTAGAAACAGTGGCAGAATTTATTTTAGGGGGCTGAGAAATCACTGCAGATGGTGACTCCAGCCATGAAATAAAAAGATGCTTACTCTTTTGAAGAAAAGTTATGACCAACCAGGACAGCATATTGAAAAACAGAGACATTACTTTGCCAACAAAGATCCATCTAGTCAAAGCTATGGTTTTTCCACTAGTCATGTGTGGATGTGAGAGTTGGACTATAAAGAAAGCTGAGCACCAAAAAATTGATGCTTTTGAACTGTGGTGTTGGAGAAGATTATTGATAATCCCTACAGGAGACAGGGATCAGGACCATCCCCATGGAAAAGAAATGCAAAAAAGCAAAATGGATGTCTGAGGAGGCCTTACAAATAGCTGTGAAAAGAAGAGAGGTGAAAAGCAAAGGAGAAAAGGAAAGATATAAGCATCTGAATGCAGAGTTCCAATGAATAGCAAGAAGAGACAAAAAAGCCTCCTTCAGCGATCAGTGCAAAGAAATAGAGGAAAAGAACAGAATGGGAAAGACCAGAGATCTCTTCAAGAAAATTAGAGATACCAAGGGAACATTTCATGCAAAATGGGCTTAATAAAGGACAGAAATGGTTTGGACCTAACAGAAGCAGAAGATATTAAGAAGAGGTGGCAAGCATACACAGAAGAACTGTACAAAAAAGATCTTCATGACCCAGATAATCACGATGGTTTGATCACTCATCTAGAGCCAGACATCCTGGAATGTGAAGTCAAGTGGCCCTTAGAAAGCATCACTATGAACAAAGCTGGTGGAAGTGATGGAATTCCAGTTAAGCTATTTTAAACCCTGAAAGACGATGCTGTGAAAGTGCTGCATTCAATATGCCAGCAAATTTGGAAAACTCAGCAGGGGCCACAGGACTGGAAAACAGTCAGTTTTCATTTCAATCCCAAAGAAAAGCAATGCCTAAGAATGCTCAAACTACTGCACAATTGCACTCATTTCACACACTAATAAAGTAATGCTCAAAATTCTCCAAGCCAGGCTTCAAAAATATGTGAACCATAAATTTCCAGACGTTCAAGCTGGATTCAGAAAATGCAGAAAAACCAGAGATCAAATTGCCAACACGCTGGATCATGGAAAAAGCAAGAGAGTTCCAGAAAAACTTCTCTTTCTGCTTTATTGACTATGCCAAAGCCTTTGACTGTGTGGATCACAATAAACTGTGGAAAATTCTAAAAGAGATAGGAATACCAGACCAACTTACCAGCCTCTTGAGAAATCTGTATGCAGGTAAGAAGCAGCAGTTAGAAGTGGACATGGAACAATAGACTGGTTCCAAATAGGAAAAGGAGTACGTCAAGGCTGGATTTGTCACCCTGCTTATTTAACTTCTATGCAGAGTACATCATGAGAAACGCTGGGCTGGAAGAAACACAAGTTGGAATCAAGATTGCCGGGAGAAATATCAATAACCTCAGATATGCAGATGACACCACCCTAATGGCAGAAAGTGAAGTGGAGCTAAAAAGCCTCTTGATGAAAGTGAAAGAGGAGAGTGAGAAAGTTGACTTAAAGCTCAACATTCAGAAAACGAAGATCATGGCATCCGGTCCCATCACTTCCTGGGAAATCGATGGGGAAACAGTAGAAACAGTGTCAGACTTTATTTTGGGGGGCTCCAAAATCACAGCAGATGTTCATTGCAGCCATGAAACTAAAAGACGCTTTCTCCTTGGAAGAAAAATTATGACGAACCTAGATAGTATATTCAAAAGCAGAGACATTACTTTGCCGACTAAGGTCCATCTAGTCAAGGCTATGCTTTTCCCTCTGGTCATGTATGGATGTGAGAGTTGGACTGTGAAGAAGGCTGAGCAGCGAAGAATTGATGCTTTTGAACTGTGGTGTTGGAGAAGACTCTTGAGAGTCCCTCGGACTGCAAGGAGATCCAACCAGTCCATTCTGAAGGAGATCAGCCCTGGGATTTCTTTGGAAGGAAGGATTCTAAAGCTGAAACTGCAGTACTTTGGCCACTTCATGCGAAGAATTGACTCATTGGAAAAGACTGTGATGCTGGGAGGGATTGGGGGCAGGAGAAGGGGATGACAGAGGTTGAGGTGGCTGGATGGCATCACTGACTTGAAGGACGTGAGTGTGAGTCAACTCCGGGAGTTGGTGGTGGACAGGGGGACTGGCATGCTGAGGTTCATGGGATCGCAGAGTCAGACACGACTGAGTGACTGAACTGAACTGAGCTGACCTGGACTGCAAGGAAATCCAACCAGTCCATCCTAAAGGAAATCAGTTCTGAATGATTATTGGAAGGACTTATGTTGAAGCTGAAACTCCAATAGTTTGGCCACCTGATGCAAAGAACTGACTCATTTGAAAAGACCCTGATGCTGAGAAAGATTGAAGGCAGGAGGAGAAGGGGACGACAGAGGATGAGGTGGTTGGATGGCATCACCGACTCAATGAACATGAGTTTGAGTGAACTCTGGGAGTTGGTGATGGACAGGGAGGCCTGGGGTGCTGCGGTCCATGGGATCACAGAGCAGACATGACTGAGCGACTGAGTGACTGAACTGAATGTATGTCTCAATATGTGTCTTTCTTTGTCTTTGACAGAACTGCTGAGATTAATTTCCCTATGAGCTCTAATCTAATTGGCCTAAAGGAAAAAAACATTTACAAATCAAGCAACTCTAAATACAAGAAGATTTAAGTTAAATGAATTTCAGGTTCTAGTGAACTGGGAAATAGTCAGTATTAAATTAGTACCTAGTATTACTGTTTAAGTTTGTTAGTCTAATTAATATAGACATGTTTTAGAGTTATCCATATAATAATCAGTATAATACTTTCATTGTGCCTAGGTTTAATATAAGCTAAATAAGGTCTTATTATATCTGTTGCAAATTTGTCAGTAAGGAAATTAACTCAATGTGAAAAATCTTTTAAGGAAAGAAAATATAAAGGAGATAAGAGCCTTAGATAAACTCTGTTATGAATAATTATATTTTAGGAATGTCTATTTATTTTAGTCTTTCCAGATATTTGACAATTATATATTTGATAATTGAGTTGTGCTAAATTAAGTGATGGAAGTTTATCAAAAAACTAGGTCATTCCCAAATAAAATAAAGTACTGAAAGAATCACTAAACACTGGCTTCATCTTACTGAGAAACTAAAAATACTTTGGACTATTAATGAATATTATGCAAACAAGATGGCGCAGTAGAAGGACAGCCACTCACCTTCTCCTGTAAGAACTCCAAAATTGCAACTCAATACTGAACAACATCCACAGGAGACTGTTGGATCCCACCACAAAGAAAAAAAAAATATCCCACATCCAAGGGCAAAGGAGAAGCCCCAACAAGATGGTAGGAGTGTCGAAACCATGCTTGGAATTGTCAGCTACAAAGCCATCTGCCCCTATGGAGATCGAAACCCATACAGCTATAGCTGTTGAACTTCAACACACCCTGAGGGAGTTCAGAGTGCAGTGAGGCCCTCCGTGCTCGAGGGAATCTGGTGGGACAGGTCTTTAGATAGTTGGGTGTTTTCTGAAACAGATTTTATAATCTCAGTCTCTCCATATCTAGAGAAACACTCCCTAAATGGTGACACCTGATCTTCACGACTAACGAAAACCTTTTGTAGAATGAGTGCTTCACGGAATTGAATTCCCCCTTCACCAAAACCTTGTATATTGACTTTCCCCCACTGCCACTTTGGAGCACTCTCCGAGCTATCTGAGATGCTGCCTCCCAGGCAGCAGCCTTCATTGTGGCCCAAGTAAAACTGAACTCTATTTCTATTTCTGCTTTATTGACTATGCCAAAGCCTTTGACTGTGTGGATCACAATAAACTGTGGAAAATTCTGAAAGAGATGGGAATACCAGACCTCCTGACCTGCCTCTTGAGAAATCTGTATGCAGGTCAGGAAGCAACAGTTAGAACTGGACATGGAACAATAGACTGGTTCCAAATAGGAAAAGGAGTACGTCAAGGCTGGATATTGTCACCGTGCCTATTTAACTTCTATGCAGAGTACATCATGAGAAACGCTGGACTGGAAGAAACACAAGCTGGAATCAAGATTGCCAGGAAAAATATCAATAACCTCAGATATGCGGATGACACCACCCTTATGGCAGAAAGTGAAGAGGAGCTAAAAAGCCTCTTGATGAAAGTGAAAGAGGAGAGTGAGAAAGTTGGCTTAAAGCTCAACATTCAGAAAACGAAGATCATGGCATCCGGTCCCATCACTTCATGGGAAATCGATGGGGAAACAGTGGAAACAGCGTCAGACTTTTTTTTTTGGGGGGGGGGGGTGGGGCTCCAAAATCACTGTAGATGGTGACTGCAGCCATGAAATTAAAAGACGCTTACTCCTTGGAAAAAAAGTTATTACCAACCTAGATAGTATATTCAAAAGCAGAGACATTACTTTGCTGAATAAGGTCCGTCTAGTCAAGGCTATGGTTTCTCCTGTGGTCATGTATGAATGTGAGAGTCGGACTGTGAAGAAGGCTGAGCACCGAAGGATTCATGCTTTTGAACTGTGGTGTTGGAGAAGACTCTTGAGAGTCCCTTGCACCGCAAGGAGATCCAACCAGTCCATTCTGAAGGAAATCAGTCCTGGGATTTCGTTGGAAGGAATGATGGTAAAGCTGAGCTCCAGTACTTTGACCACCTCATGTGAAGAGCTGACTCGTTGGACAAGACTCCGATGCTGGGAGGGATTGGAGGCAGCAGGAGAAGGGGACGACCAAGGATGAGATGGCTGGATGGCATCACGGACTCGATGGATGTGAGTCTGAATTAACTCCAGGAGTTGGTGATGGACAGGGAGGCCAGGCGTGGTGCGATTCATGGGGTCGCAAAGAGTCGGACACGACGGAGTGACTGAACTGAACTGAAAACTGAACTCACAACTCTCAAGTCATACATCTTTTTTAGTCGACAGAATCGAACCCTATAGCCAGCAGCGACACTTGGATGGTCTGTGCACACCAGGACCCAGAGGCCACACAGAGACTGAGCCAGACTTGCCTTTGAGTGTTTGAGTGTCTCCTGTGGAGGCACAGGTCAGCAGCGACCTGCTGTGGAGACGGGGGCTCTGGCTGCAGCAGACTTGGGTCACACAGCCTGTGGCAGAAGCCCTGTTGAAGGAGGTCACCATTAGCCCCACCATGGAACTGCCGAGCAGACAACCCACAGAATGAAGAATCATTATGCCAAATAAATTCTCTGTTAAGGAAGTTTTAGGACCTGCAACAGATTTCCAGACCTGGGGATTCAGCAAAGGACTAAGAACCCCCAGGTAATTTGATTTTGGAGGCCAGAAGTAAACTGAGTCAACTTGTCTGTGAGTGTCTGGGAGCTCTGGTGGCCTTGAGCCAAACAACAAGGAAGGAACACAGACCAACCCATTGACAGATTTGCATTAAAGATTTACTGACTATGGCCCCTCCCATTAGAACAAGACCCAGTTTCTCACCAGCCTCTACTATCAGGAAGCTTCCTTAAGCCTTTTATCCTTATTCATCAGAGAGCAGATAGAATGAAAAGCACAATCACAGAAAACTAACCAAAATGATGACATGGACCACAGGCTTGTCTAACTCCATGAAACTATGATCCATGCCGAGTAGGGCCACCCAAGACAGATGGGACATGGTGAAGAGTTCTGACAAAATGTGGTCCACTGGAGAAGGGAATGGCAAACCACTTCAGTATTCTTGCCTTGAGAACCCCATGAACAGTATGAAAAGGCAAAAAAGATATGACACTGAAAGATGAATTCCCCAGGTTGGTACGTGCCCAATATGCTACTTGAGAAGAGTGGAGATACAACTCCAGAAAGAATGAAGAGATGGAGCCAAAGTGAAAACAACATGCAGTTGTGGGTGTGACTGGTGATGGAAGTAAAGTCTGATGCTGGAAAGAGCACTATTGCATAGGAACCTGGAATGTTAGGTCCATGAATCAAGGTAAATTGGAAGCAGTCAAACAGGAGATGGCAAGAGTGAACATGGACATTTTAGCAATCAATGAACTGAAATGAACTGGAATGGGCAAATTTAATTCAGATGACCATTATATCTATTACTAGAGGCAAGAATCCCTTAGAAGAAATGGAGTAGCCATCATAGTCAACAAAAGGGTCCAAAATGCAGTACTTGGGAGCAATCTCCAAAGTGACAGAATCATCTCTGCTTGTTTCCAAAGCAAATCATTCAATATCACCGTAATCCGAGTCTATGCCCCAAGCACTAATGCTGAAGAAGCTGAAATTGAACAGTTTGGTGAAGACCTACAAGACTTTTTTTTTTTTTAACTTTATAATATTGTATTAGTTTTGACATACACCAACATGAATCAGCCACGGGTGTACACATGTTTTTAGAAAAAACACCAAAAAAAAAAAAAAAAGATGTCCTTTTCATTGTAGAGGACTGGAATGCAAAAGTAGGAAGTCAAGAAATAACTGAAGTAACAGGCAAGATTGGCCTTGGAGTACAAAATGAAGCAGGTCAAAGGCTAACACAGTTTTGCCAAGAATGCACTGGTCATAGCAAACACCCTCTTCCAACAACACAAGAGAAAACTCTACACATGGACCTCAACAGATGGGCAATTCTGATATCAGATTGATTATAATCTTTGCAGCTGAAGATGAAGTCAGCAAAAACAAGACCAGGAGCCAACTGTGGCTCAGATCATGAACTCCTTGTTGCCAAATTCAGACTGAAACTGAAGAAAGTAGGGAAAACCACTAGACCACTCAGGTATGGCCTAAATCAAATCCCTTACGATTATACAGTGGAAGTGAGAAATAAACTTAAGGGACTAGATCTGATAGACAGAGTGCCTGATAAACTACGGACGAGGTTCATGACATTGTACAGGAGACAGGGATCAAGAGCATCCGCAGGAAAAAGAAATGCAAAAAGGCAAAATGGTTGTCTGAGGAGCCCTTACAAATAGCTGAGAAAAGAAGAGAAGTGAAAGGCAAAAGAGAAAAGGAAAGACACACCCATTTGAATGCAGAGTTCCAAAGAATGGCAAGGAGAGATAAGAAAGCCTTCCTCAGTGATCAGTGCAAAGAAATAGAGGAAAACAATAGAATGGGAAAGACTAGAGATCTCTTCAAGAAAATTAGAGATACCAAGGGAACATTTCATGCAAAGACAAGCACAAAAAAGGACAAGACTGTGTGGACCTAACAGAAGCAGACGATATGAAGAAGGGGTGGCAAGAATACACAGAAGAACTATACGAAAAAGATCTTCCTGACTCAGATAACCACGATGCTGTGATCACTCACATAGAGCCAGATACCGTAGAATGCAATGTCAAGTGGGCCTTAGGAAGGATCCCTACAAACAAAGCTTGTGGAGATGATGGAATTCAAGCTGAGCTCTTCCAAATTGTGAAAGATGATGCCATGACGTGCTGCAGTCAATCAGTTCAGTTCAGTCACTCAGTCGTGTCCGATCTTTGTGACCCCATGAATCGCAGCATGCCAGGCCTCCCTGTTCATCACCATCTCCCGGAGTTCACTCAGACTCACGGCCATCGAGTCAGTGATGCCATCCAGCCATCTCATCCTCGGACGTCCCCTTCTCCTCCTGCCCCCAATCCCTCCCAGCATCAGAGTGTTTTCCAATGAGTCAACTCTTTGCATGAGGTGGCCAAAATACTGGAGTTTCAGCTTCAGCATCATTCCTTCCAAAGATATCCCAGGACTGATCTCCTTCTGAATGGACTGGTTGGATCTCCTTGCAGTCCAAGGGACTCTCAAGAGTCTTCTTCAACACCACAGTTCAAAAGCATCAATTCTTCGCTGCTCAGCCTTCTTCACAGTCCAACTCTCACATCCAAACATGACCACAGGAAAAACCATAGCCTTGATTAGATGGACCTTAGTCGGCAAAGTCTTAGTCTTTGCTTTTGAATATGCTATCTAGGTTGCTCATAACTTTTCTTGTAAGGAGTAAGCGTCTTTTAATTTCATGGCTGCAGTCACCATCTGCAGTGATTTTGGAGCCCAGAAAAATAGAGTCTGATACTGTTTCACTGTTTCCCCATCTATTTCCCATGAAGTGATGGGACCGGATGCCATGATCTTATTTTTCTGAATGTTGAGCTTTAAGCCAAAATTTTCACTCTCCTCTTTCACTTTCATCAAGAGGCTTTTTAGCTCCTCTTCACTTTCTGCCATAAGGGTGGTGTCATCTGTGTTTCTGAGGTTATTGCTATTTATCCCGGCAATCTTGATTCCAGCTTGTGTTTCTTCCAGTCCAGCGTTTCTCATGATGTACTCTGCATAGAAGTTAAATAAGCAGGGTGACAATATATCCAGCCTTGACGTACTCCTTTTCCTATTTGGAACCAGTCTATTGTTCCATGTCCAGTTCTAACTGTTACTTCCTGACCTGCATACAGATTTCTCAAGAGGCAGGTCAGGAGGTCTGGTATTCCCATCTCTTTCAGAATTTTCCACAGTTTATTGCGATCCACACAGTCAAAGGCTTTGGCATAGTCAATAGAGCAGAAAGAGATGTTTTTCTGGAACTCTCTTGCTTTTTCCATGATCCAGCGGATGTTGGCAATTTCATCTCTGGGTCCTCTGCCTTTTCTAAAACCAGCTTGAACATCAGGGAGCTCGCGGTTCATGTATTGCTGAAGCCTGGCTTGGAGAATTTTGAGCATTACTTTACTAGCATGTGAGATGAGTGCAATTGTGTGGTAGTTTGAGCCACTGCTGAGTTTTCCAAATTTGCTGGTATATTGAGTGGAGCACTTTCGCAGCATCATCTTGTAGGATTTGAAACAGCTCAACTGGAATTCCATCACCTCCACTAGCTTTGTTCGTAGTGATGCTTTCCAAGGCCCACCTGACTTCACTTTCTAACATGTCTGGCTCTAGACTAGTGATCACACCATCATGATTATCTGGGTTGTGAAGATCTTTCTTGTACAGTTCTTCCGTATATTCTTGCCAACTCTTCTTAATGTCTTCTGCTTCTGTTAGGTCCATACCATTTCTATCCCTTATCGAGCCCATCTTTGCATGAAATGTCCCCTTGGTATCTCTAATTTTCTTGAAGAGATCTCTACTCTTTCCCATTCTGTTGTCTTCCTCGATTTTTGCACTGATCACTGAACAAGGCTTTCTTATCTCTTCTTGCTATTCTTTGGAACTCTGCATTTAGGTGCCTATATCTTTCCTTTTCTCCTTTGCTTTACGCCTCTCTTCTTTTCACAGCTATTTGTAAGGCCTCCTCAGACAGCCATTTTGCTTTTTTGCATTTCTTTTCCATGGGGATGGTCTTGATCCCTGTCTCCTGTACAATGTCAGGAACCTCACTCCATAGTTCATCAGGCACTCTATCTATCAGATCCAGGCCCTTTCATCTATTTCTCACTTCCACTGTATAATCATAAGGGATTTGATTTAGGTCATACCTGAATGGTCTAGCGGTTTTCCCTACTTTCTTCAATTTCAGTCTGAATTTGGCTATAAGGAGTTCATGATCTGAGCCACAGTCAGCTCCTGGTCTTGTTTTTGTTGACTGTATAGAGCTTCTCCATCTTTGGCTGCAAAGAATATAATCAATCTGATTTCTGTATTGACCATCTTGTGATGTCCATGTGTAGAGTCTTCTCTTGTGTTGTTGGAAGAGGGTGTTTGCTATGACCAATGCATTTTCTTGGCAAAACTCTATTAGTCTTTGCCCTGCTTCATTCCGCATTCCAAGGCCAAATTTGCCTGTTACTCCAGGTGTTTCCTGACTTCCTACTTTTGCATTCCAGTCCCCTATAATGAAAAGAACATCTTTTTGGGGTGTTAGTTCTAAAAGGTCTTGTAGGTCTTCATAGAACCGTTCAACTTCAGCTTCTTCAGCGTTACTGGTTGGGGCATAGACTTGGATAACTGTGATACTGAATGGTTTGCCTTGGAGACAAACAGAGATCATTCTGTCGTTTTTGAGATTGCATCCAAGTACTGCATTTTAGACTCTTTTGTTGACCATGATGGCTACTCCATTTCTTCTGAGGGATTCCTGCCTGTAGTAGTAGATATAATGGTCATCTGAGTTAAATTTACCCATTCCAGTCCATTTCAGTTTGCTGATTCCTAGAATGTTGACATTCACCCTTGCCATCTCTTGTTTGACCACTTCCAATTTGCCTTGATTCATGGACCTGACATTCCAGGTTCCTATGCACTATTGCTCTTACAGCATCAGACCTTGCTTCTATCACCAGTCACATCCACAGCTGAGTATTGGTTTTGCTTTGGCTCCATCCCTTCATTCTTTCTGGAGTTACTTCTCCACTGATCTCCAGTAGCATATTGGGCACCTACCTACCTGGGGAGTTCCTCTTTTGGTATCCTATCATTTTGCCTTTCATACTGTCATGGGGTTCTCAAGGCAAGAATACTGAAGTGGTTTGCCATTCCCTTCTCCAGTGGACCACATTCTGTCAGACCTCTCCACCATGACCCACCCATCTTGGGTTGCCCATCAGGCATGGCTGGGTTTCATTGAGTTAGACAAGGCTGTGGTCCTAGTGTGATTAGATTGACTAGTTTTCTGTGAGTATGGTTTCAGTGTGTCTGCCCTCTGATGCCCTCTTGCAACATCTACCATCTTACTTGGGTTTCTCTTACCTTGGGTGTGGGGTATCTCTTCACGGCTGTTCCAGCAAAGCACAGCCACTGGTTCTTACCTTGGTTGAGGGGCATCTCCTTACCGCCCATTCCTGACCTCAACATGGGTCCTCTATGCCCTCCTGCGACTGAGCATCCTCAGGATGCTCCTCCCGGCCGCAGGCCCTGGCCTCGGGCGTGGGTGGCTCCTCCCAGCTGCCTCACCTGGCCTCGGGCTTGGGGTGGCTCCTCAGGGTCACCACCCTTGGCCTCAGGTGCGAGGTGGCTTCTCTCCACTGCCCCTGACCTCGGGCGCAGGGTAGCTCAGCCACCACCCTGACCTCGGACGCGGGGTTTCTTCTCCTGGCCGCCACTGACCTCAGATGCAGGGTAGCTCCTCTCGGCCACCACCCCTGACCTCGGATGCGGGGTGTCTCCTCCCGGCCGCCACCCCTGACCTCGGATGTGGGGTAGCTCCTCCTGGCCGTTCCTGCACCGTCACACCCTGGCACTCTAGGCCGCTGCCCCTGACTTCGGACCTGGGTTAGCTCCTCTCGGCCGCGCTTAGTGCGCCGGCTCGCCGCCGCTGCCTGCGCTTAGTTAATATGCCATCCAATATGGAAAGCTCAGCAGGGGCCACAGGACTGAAAAAAAGGTCAGTTTTAATTGCAATCCAAAGAAAGACAATTCCAAAGAATGGACAAACTACTGCACAGCTGCACTTATCTCACACATTAGCAAAGTAATGCTCAAAATTCCCCAAGCCCGGCTTCAACAGTACATGGACTGAGAACTTCCAGATGTTCAAGTTGGATTTAGAAAAGACAGAGGAACCAGAGATCAAATGGCCAACATCTGTTGGATCATAGAAAGAGCAAGAGTTTCAAAAAAACATCTACTTTGGCTTTACTGACTACACCAAAGCCTTTGACTATGTATATCACCACAAACTGTGGAAAATTCTTAAAGACATGGGAATTCCAGACCACCTTATCTGCTTTCTGAGAAATTTGTATGCAGGTGAAGAAGCAACAGTTAGAACTGAATATGTAACAACATACTGGTTCCAAATTGGGAAATGAGTACATCAAGGCTGTATATTGTCACCCTGTTTATTTAACTTCTATGCAGAGTACTCATGTAAAATGTCAAACTGAATGAAGCACAAGCTGGAATCAAGATTGCCAGGAGAAATATCAATAACCTTAGACATGCAGATGACACCACCCTTATGGCAGAAAGTGAAGAGGAACTGAAGAGCCTCTTGATGAAAGTGAAATTGAGGAGTGAAAAAGTTGGCTTAAAAGTTCAACTTTCAGAACACTAAGATCATGGCATCTGGTCCTATCACTTCCTGGCAAATAATTGGGGAAACAATGGAAATAGTGAGAGACTTTATATTGGGGGGGCTCCAAAATCACTGCTCCTTGGAAGAAAAGCTATGGCCCACCTAGACAGCATATTAAAAAGCAGAGACATTACTTTGCTGACAAAGGTCCATCTAGTCCAAGCTATGGTTTTTCCAGTAATCATGTATTAATGTGAGAGTTGGACTATAAAGAGGGCTGAATGTGAAGAATTGACACTTTTCAACTGTGGTGTTGGAGAAGACTCTTGAGAGTTCCTTGGACTGCAAGGAGATCCAACCAGTCCATCCTAAAGGAAATCAATCCTGAATGATCATTGGAAGGACTGGTGCTGAATCTGAAACTCCAATACTTTGGCCACCTGATGCGAGGAACTGACTCATTGGAAATGACTCTGATGCTGGGAAAGATTGAAGGCAGGAGGACAAAGGGATGACAGAGGATGAGATGGTTGGATGGCATCACCAAGTTGATGGACATGAGTTTGAGCAAGCTCCAGGAGTTGGTGATGGACAGGGAGGCCTGGCGTGCTGCAGTTCATGGGGTTTCAAAGAGTCGGGCAGGACAGAGTGACTGAACTGAACTGGACTGAACACTGGCCTTCTAAAATGAATTAGAAGTGAAGGGCTCCCCTTTTTTATTTTATGGATGTTTATGAGGAATTACCCTTATTTCTCCTTTACAGGCCTGGAGTTTGCCTTTTTGGAAGGTCTTTAAACTAGAAATTAAATATCTTTGGTATATACATATAACTACTTAGATAATCTATCTCCTCTTGATTTAATTTTGGTAGTTTGTGGCTTTTCAGAAATTGGTCCATTTCATCTAACTTACTACATTTGTGTTCATGAGTTGTTCATAGTATCCCTTTATCACCCTTCTGATGTCTTTAAACCCCACCACCACCCCGCTGCACATTGGTAGTTTGTTTCTTCCATCTTTTTTCTTGGTATCTGTCTAAAGGTTAATATAATGACTTTATCAAAGAACCATATTGACTTTCATTGATTTTATCTATTTTTTTCTGTTTTGCAGTGCATTGATTCCTGCTCTTATACCATTACTTCTGTCCTTTTCCAGGTCCACAGAAAGACTACTGCTCCATGCTTAGTTGCTCAGTCATGTCTGATCTTTGCGACCCCGTGGTCTGCAGCCCACTGGGCTCCTCTGTCCATGAGGTTTTCCAGGCA
Source organism: Ovis canadensis (assembly GCF_042477335.2). Taxonomy (NCBI): domain Eukaryota; kingdom Metazoa; phylum Chordata; class Mammalia; order Artiodactyla; family Bovidae; genus Ovis; species Ovis canadensis. Next base: position 18,238,026 of record NC_091262.1, read on the forward strand.
AGAATACTGGAGTGGATTGCCATTTTCTCCTCCAGGGGATTTCCCCCACCCAGGGATTGAACCTGGATTGCATGCAGATTTTTTATCTGCTGAGCCATCAGGGAAGCCCATGGACAGACTAAACACTAGCAAATCTCAAACTAAGCTATAAAAGCTCTGCTTTTACCTGCAGTCTTATGCACGTTAACAAATTTTGAGACAGGTTTTGGGATGCGCATTTTCCAGTCTCCCAAAGTGAGCACGTATAAGTATAATGTGTGTTGGCAAAGGTGGGGAAAGGTGGGACTCGGGGAAGAGAAAGGAGCTTTTTAAGGAGCTTTTTGCCTGTGTGTCAGGCTCTGAGAAGTGAAGTTTAGAGAACAGACTGAGAATATCATTTCAGAAGAGTGTTTCTAAGCATTGTTGGAATCTGACTTGAAAACAACACTTCTAATAACATTTAAAATTTCTTTATGTTATGCCAAAAGTTTGTAAACTAATTAAGGTGCCACTTCATGTAGAAGATTCAAGGCCCAGTGGGTTGACCTATTGAGCCTTGTCCATTATTTCAGTCTTAAGGGCCAGAGGTCACAGAGCTGTCATCCATATCTCCCTCACATTACATATCTGCATCAAGAATCATTCCAATTAAAAGGGCAGGATTCTCCCCAGTGGCTGTTTACCAGGTTCCCCACAGCCTGGGAAGTGAACATCTGATACCTGGCCTGAGAAGCCATAAACTCACTTTCACCCACAGTTCCATGTTTTACCAATCCCTATGTGTTTATTCGCAATGTTCTTTGTTGGGTGGATCTGAGTTTAAATTGTCAACAGGAAATAATGCCTTCTGGCCTGATATCCCAAGTTCATCCAGAGCCTGGAAACTCCAGTCATTATTTTCCAGGTTGGTTTACTCTCCCTATAAATGAGTATAATGTCTTTATTCATAAAGCACCCACTGCCTCAAAATAGCTGGAGCTTGAATTGACATCCTTAATAAACACCCAATCCGGCGGAAATGGGTCTCTCACCCCGGAGGCTCTTAATGACCTCTGGGTGCCTTCAGCCACTAGCTACAGAGGGTGGACAAACAAATACCCTGGACTCACCATTAGGGCCACAGGAAGCTTCAAGCTCACAGATCTTTGTGCAGATGTAATCAGCTGGTGAAAGCTGTAGCACATATTCTTAAGTTCTGCTCAAGAAACAGTTGGAAGAATTGGCCTCAAAGAGCTTCATTAAACTCAAGAGTGGAAACTGCCTAATGAAATCAATAGGTCTTTTGTGTGGTAGGAAAAGACAGCAGTCAGGCCCCGAGATGCTCACTGCTGTCCTGCTTGCTGGATGTGGCAGAGAGCTTCCAGCCTGTTGTGGACAGAGGGACACACTTGACAGGAGCCCCTAGCCGACCAAGCCCAGGACTTGCTGGGGTTGCAGTGGGCCCAGCACTGGTGTCTGAGCCGCACCTACCTCCGTGGCAACTGTAGCTTGAGCACGGCCTGGCTCTGCTGGGAATGGTGCCCTCTAACCACGTTGAAGGTCAGGAAGGGTGGCGGTAAGGAGATACCCCTCATCTAAGGTAAAGGGCAGTGGCTGTGCTTTGCTGGAGCAGCCATGAAGAGATACCCCATGCCCAAGGTAAGAGAAACCCAAGTAAGATGGTAGGTGTTGCAAGAGGGCAGACACACTGAAACCATACTCACAAATATCTAGTCAATCTAATCACACTAGGACCACAGCCTTGTCTAACTCAATGAAACCAAGCCATGCCTACAGGGCAATCCAAGACAGGCGGGTCATGGTGGAGAGGTCTGACAGAATGTGGTCCACTGGAGAAGGGAATGGCAAACCACTTCAGTATTCTTGCCTTGAGAACCCCATGAACAGTAGGAAAGGGCAAAATAATAGGATACTGAAAAAGGAACTCCCCAGGTCAGTAGGTACCCAATATGCTACTGGAGATCAGTGGAGAAATACCTCCAGAAAGAATGAAAGGATGAAACCAAAGCAAAACCAATACCCAGCTGTGGATGTGACTGGTGACAGAAGCAAGGTCTGATGCTGTAAGAGCAATATTGCATAGGAACCTGGAATGTCAGGTCCATGAATCAAGGCAAATTGGAAGTGGTCAAACAATAGATGGCAAGGGTGAACATCGACATTCTAGGAATCAACAAACTAAAATGGACTGGAATGGGTGAATTTAACTCAGATGACCATTATATCTACTACTGTGGGCAGGAATCCCTCAGAAGAAATGGAGTAGCCATCATGGTCAACAAAAGAGTCAAAATGCAGTACTTGGATGCAATCTCAAAAACGACAGAATGATCTCTGTTTGTCTCCAAGGCAAACCATTCAGTATCACAGTTATCCAAGTCTATGCCCCAACCAGTAACGCTGAAGAAGCTGAAGTTGAACGGTTTTATGAAGACCTACAAGACCTTTTAGAACTAACACCCCAAAAAGATGTTCTTTTCATTATAGGGGACTGGAATGCAAAAGTAGGAAGTCAGGAAACACCTGGAGTAACAGGCAAATTTGGCCTTGGAATGCGGAATGAAGCAGGGCAAAGACTAATAGAGTTTTGCCAAGAAAATGCACTGGTCATAGAAAACACCCTCTTCCAACAACACAAGAGAAGACTCTACACATGGACATCACAAGATGGTCAATACAGAAATCAGATTGATTATATTCTTTGCAGCCAAAGATGGAGAAGCTCTATACAGTCAACAAAAACAAGACCAGGAGCTGACTGTGGCTCAGATCATGGACTCCTTATCACCAAATTCAGACTGAAATTGAAGAAAGTAGGGAAAACCGCTAGACCATTCAGGTATGACCTAAATCAAATCCCTTATGATTATACAGTGGAAGTGAGAAATAGATTTAAGGGCCTAGATCTGATAGACAGAGTGCCTGATGAACTATGGAGTGAGGTTTGTGACATTGTGCAGGAGACAGGGATCAAGACCATCCTCATGGAAAAGAAATGCAGAAAAGCAAAATGGCTGTCTGGGGAGGCCTTACAAATAGCTGTGAAAAGAAGAGAGGCGAAAAGCAAAGGAGAAAAGGAAAGATATAGGCACCTAAATGCAGAGTTCCAAAGAATAGCAAGAAGAGATAAGAAAGCTTTCTTCAGCGATCAATGCAAAGAAATCGAGGAAGACAACAGAATGGGAAAGACTAGAGATCTCTTCAAGAAAATTAGAGTTACCAAGGGGACATTTCATGCAAAGATGGCCTCAATAAAGGACAGAAATGGTATGGACCTAACAGAAGCAGAAGACATTAAGAAGAGGTGGCAAGTATACACAGAAGACCTGTACAAAAAAGATCTTCATGACCCAGATAATCATGATGCTGTGATCACTAATTAGAGCCAGACATCCTGGAATGTGAAGTCAAGTGGGCCTTGGAAAGCATCACTACGTACAAAGCTAGTGGAGGTGATGGAATTCCAGTGGAGCTGTTTCAAATCCTGAAAGATGATGCTGTGAAAGTGCTCCACTCAATATGTCAGCAAATTTGGAAAACTCAGCAGTGGCCACAGGATTGGAAAAGGTCAGTTTTCATTCTAATCCCAAAGAAAGGCAATGCCAAAGAATGCTCAAACTACCGCACAATTGCACTCATCTCACATGCTAGTAAAGTAATGCTCAAAATTCTCCAAGCCAGGCTTCAGCAATACATGAACCGTGAACTTTCCCATGCTCAATCTGGTTTTAGAAAAGGCAGAGGAACCAGAGATCAAATTGCCAACATCTGCTGGATCATGGAAAAAGCAAGAGAGTTCCAGAAAAACATCTCTTTCTGCTTTATTGACTATGCCAAAGCCTTTGACTGTGTGGATCGCAATAAGCTGTGGAAAATTCTGAAAGAGATGGGAATACCAGACCTCCTGACCTGCCTCTTGAGAAATCTGTATGCAGGTCAGGGAGCAACAGTTAGAACTAGACATGGAACAACAGACTGGTTCCAAATAAGAAAAGGAGTACTTCAAGGCTGTATATTGTCACCCTGCTTATTTAACTTCTTTGCAGAGTACATCATGAGAAACGCTGGACTGGAAGAAACACAAGCTGGAATCAAGATTGCCAGGAGAAATATCAATAACCTCAGAAATGCAGATGACACCACCCTTATGGCAGAAAGTAAAGAGGAACTAAAAAGCCTCTTGATGAAAGTGAAAAAGGAGAGTGAAAAAGTTAAACCTCAATATTCAGAAAACGGAGATCATGGCATCTGGTCCCATTACTTCATGGAAAATAGATGGAGAAACAGTGGAAACAGTGTCAGATTTTATTTTGGGGGGCTCCAAAATCACTGCAGATGGTGATTGCAGCCATGAAATTAAAAGACGCTTACTCCTTGGAAGAAATGTTATGACCAACCTAGATAGCATATTCAAAAGCAGAGACATTACTTTGCCAACTAAGGCCCATCTAGTCAAGGCTATGGTTTTTCCTGTGGTCATGTATGGATGTGAGAGTTGGACTGTGAAGAAGGCTGAGCACTGAAGAATTGATGCTTTTGAACTGTGGTGTTGGAGAAGACTCTTGAGAGTCCCTTGGACTGCAAGGAGATCCAACCAGTCCATTCTGAAGGAGATCAGCCCTGGGATTTCTTTGGAAGGAATGATGCTAAAGCTGAAACTCCAGTACTTTGGCCAGCTCATGCAAAGAGTTGACTCATTGGAAAAGACTGTGATGCTGGGAGGGATTGGGGGCAGGAGGAGAAGGGGATGACAGAGGACGAGATGGCTGGATGGCATCACTGACTCGATGGATGTGAATTTGAGTTAACTCCGGGAGATGGTAATGGACAGGGAGGTCAGGCGTGCTCTGAATCATGGGGTCGCAAAGAGTCGGACACGACTGAGTGACTGAACTGAACTGACCTTCAGAGCCAAACTGCCATTCTCTCGTCCTGTCCTCTTTGCCAGTTATCTGTTTTCAGAGGCAAGTAAGGATCGGAGAATCTCCTGGGCCCCTGAAATGCACCTGATCTGTTGCTTCCAACCTCAGATTAAATGCCCCTCACTATAGCTGTGATTAAATGATCATTCTGCAAAGGGGCAGGCAGGCATGGCTCTCTGCACTGGCCCCACCGGGCCAGCTGTAAGGACAATTCTCCCTTCTGTTCAAAGCTAGCTGACCAGGGAGTGTCTATGTGTTTGCTGGTACTATCTAGGTACAGATTACTGGCTTCAAAAATGAGAGCTTTATCATTTGTTTTGTTTCCTACTTGTTCAGTTGCACAGTCATGTCCAACTCTTTGCGACCCCATGGACTTTGCAACATGTCAGGCCTCCCTGTCCCTCACCATCACCCAAGTTTGCCCAAGTTCATGTCCATTACAATGGTGATGCCATCCAGCCATCTCATTCTCTGACATCCTCTTCTCCTTCTGCCCTCAACCTTTGCCAGCATCAGGGACCTTTCCAATGAGTTGGCTGTTTGAATGAGATAACCAAAATAGCTCCCCTGGAGTTCAGCTGCTAAAGAATCTCCCTGCAATGCAGGAGACCCCAGGTTGATTCCTGGGTCAGGAAGATCTGCTGGAGAAGGAATAGGCTACCCACTCCCATATTCTTGGGCTTCCCTGGTGGCTCAGCTGGTAAAGAATCTATCTGCAGTGTGAGAGACCTGGGTTCAATCCCTGGTTTGGGAAGATACCCTGGAGAAGGGAAAGGCTACCTACTCCAGTATCCTGGCCTGGAGAATTCCAAGGACTGTATAGCCCATGGGGTCACAAAAAGTCAGAAATGATTGAATGATTTTCACTTTCAGCTTCAGCATCAGTCCTTCCAATGAGTATTCAGGGTTGATTTCCCTTAAGATTGACTGGTTTGATCTCCTTGATGTCCAAGGGACTCTCAGAAGTCTTCTCTAGCACCAGAGTTCAAAGGCATCAATTCTTTGGTGCTCTGCCTTCTTTATGGTCAAGTTCTCATGACCATATGTGACCACTGGGAAGATCACAGCCTTGACTATATGGAACTTTGTGAGCGGAGTAATGTCTCTGCTTTTCAACACACTGCGTTTGTCATAACTTTCCTGCTGAGAAGAAATTGTCTTCTGATCTCATGACTTGCAGTCACCATCCACAGTGATTTTAGAACCCAAAAGAGGAAATCTCTCTACTTTTACCTTTTCCCCTTCTATCTGCCATGAAGTAGTGGGGCCAGATGCCATGGTATTAGGTTTTTTTAATATTATTTTTAAGCCGGCTCTTTCACTCTCCTCCTTCACCCTCATCAAGAGGCTCTTTAGTTCCTCTTTGCTTTCTGCCATTACAGTGGTATCATCCGTATATCTGAGGTTGTGAATCTTTCTCCCACCTATCTTGATTCCAGCTTGTAACTCATTCAGCCCGGCATTGCTCATGATGTGCTCAGCGTATAGGTTAAATAAACAGGGTAACAGCAGACAGCCCTGTTGTACTCCTTTCTCAATCCTGAACCAATCATTTGTTCCATACAGGGTTCTAACTGTTGCTTCTTGACCCACACATAGGTTTCTCAGGAGACAGGTAAGATGGTCTGGTATTCCCATCTCTTCAAGAGCTTTCCACAGTTTGTTATGATCCACACAGTCAAAGGCTTTAGTGTAGTCAATGAAACAGGGGTAGATGCCTTTCTGGAATTTCCTTGCTTTTTCTATGATCAAGCGAATGTTGGCAATTTGATCTCTGATTTGCCTGCCTTTGCTAAGCCCAGCTTGGACATCTTCTACTTGGTTGTTGTTAAATCCATGCTGTGGGCTGCCCTGCCTTTTTCAGCATCACAGGAATTGCTGTGGCCTGCTTGTAGGGATAAACACAAAACAAACACAGGTAGAGGGTACATCTGACACCTGAGATTAACCTGTACCGATGACTAAGGGGAGGTGGGTTCTAACCCAGTCATCTCTGGTGCATGGTGGGAAAGAGGCCTGGGCAGTGCGGCCAGTCATGCAGTGTGGCCCCTGGAGGCCTAGGCCACCTCCCTAACTGGGCTCAGGAGACAGCAGTGCTGGAAGGGCTTATGAGATTCCTGCTCCGCGTCTGGCGTTGACTTGGGCAGGCAGCCAAGCAGCCCACCAGGTGGGGATGGTAGTCCATTGTTGAGCGGAGAGTGAGCCTGCCAGATTGGGCATCCTGCAGGAGACCAGAGGCTAATCTCTGCCCACAGTGCTCCCAGGCCTCAGCTGAGTGTCCCGGCACTGCTTACATCCCCTGGGCTTCCAGGAGAGGTGCCTGAAAGGCCCAGGCACCTGAGAGCAGAGAATGCTCATGATGATCATTAGACCCCAGGCTTCAGGGCTCTGCTTGTCCCAGGCAGACTGCGCTCAGATATGCAAGAACCAACACCCGACACCCAGTGCAAACGATGGTGGGACACACACTAGCTCTAGGCCTGGTTTGCTTGGAAGAAAATTTTTACATCTGCCAATTGTGATAATTAGAGATAATCATAAAAACAATCCATGATGGCTGGATTTTTTGTCAAAGAAAACGAAACTCATTCCAGGGCACCAACACCTCTCCTATAGGTCTGAAACAATCTGGCTCCAAAGACCAGGGATCTTTTGTATGGTGGGAGCTTTTTGAAACTTTTCTGTAGTCATTAGAGCCCAGATACAATGGCCAAGTGCATGAACAGCCCAGAGAACACTCAGCCTCCTGGACAGCAATTATGTCTTCCACAGGCAGACCTAAGAGTCTTGGTTTGGGGATGTCATCTGAGTATTCCAGCAACACTCAAACCCTGACTCACTCAAACGCACACCCCACCTCCCGCCTCCATGGGGCCACAGTTGACACTGCCAAATTAACTCTGAGTCCTAACAGATGCTTAGGTTTTATAATAGTTCCTGGACTCCAAACAGCCGCTGGTTTGTCATCTTGCTCCAGATACCGCAGATTTTTGCCCGCAGAGTAAGCTGTGTCTTCAGTTCTCCGTGCACTCGGCGCTGCATGCCCCTTAGTCTCTGCCTCTCCACCAGGTTCACCCAAGCCTGTCTGGTGGGCCAGATGGAAACAAGAAAGCCCTGGGCCCATGCCCTCTGCCCACCCTGAAGCCCAGAACCTCCTCCCCACCTCCTCCATGTTCCTGTCCTGCTTATCCATCTCTGGTCTCTCTGCCCACTGTTCAGATAGAATAATTGATATGGTCAGCCTGACTTTTGACCCTGGGGCTTATTCTAGGACTTGATTTTGCTTCCACTTACTCCTTACCTCTATTCTTCAGGTCTGCCTGTTAGGGAAATTAAAATGGAGGTAGTTTTGTTCAGGTTTCAGAAGTAGGGGAGCAGGCCTCTGACTGACTTCCGACCTTGCCTGAACTACACACCTGCCTGCAAGTGCGCCAATTGTCTCCAGCAAGTCAGGCAGCACTTTAGGTAAGAAAAGGAGTGGGTCTTGAGATTTCCTCTTAAGCCCCTAGGGGCCTAGCCAGCCACCCCTCCCAACCCTCAGGTGAAACAAACATCATTGTAAAAGTTAAAGAAAAACCAGAGTTTTTGTATACAAACTGATGATAATACCAATTTTCGCCCGGGATTGTACGCAGGAACTCCTAGAGCTGCAAGCTGAAATCTCATCCATGGAGTGAACACACTGCATGGGGCCCTTTCCTAGCTGGGGACTCCAGATTGCTGTCATTTGGGAGTTCCCACTCACTCCAGTGTTCTTGCCTGGAGAATCTCAAGGACGGGGGAGCCTGGTGGGCTGCCATCTCTGGGGTCACACAGAGTTGGACAGGACTGAAGCAACTTAGCAGCAGCAGCAGTACTGTTCAAGTCTGGGTGTAGGTTTCAGCCCTATTTGGTGATGTTATTTCTCTCAGTATGAAACCGTTTACCGCAGATTGGGATTTGAACTCATGTCCTGGGACTCGAACCCAGCCAAAACCCAGCTTGGGACTTGAACCCACATGGCTGGGACTTGAAACCAGACAAAGCCCACCACACCTTGTTTCAGGACCTAACGAAGCTCAGGTTCTTGATGCCTCATTGCTCGAAGAAGTCAGTGAGAGACAAAGTGATAGGTGAGAAGCGGATTTACCAAGATACAGAGAGAACACACCCCAGACAGGGTGCGGGCCATCGCAGAGGGCAAATGCAGCCCTGAAATGTGGCGCGGTTAGTTTTTATAGGCTGGATAATTTAATATGCTAACAATGTGAGGATTATTTCCACTATTTTGGGAAAGGGGTGGAGATTTCCTGGATTTGGGCTACTGCCTATTCCTTGGTTTTGTAACAGTGCCTTGGAACCGTCATGACACCTCTGGGTGTGTCATTTCACTTGCTGAATGAGGATCAAGATCTTGTCTACCATCTTGGTCCCGTTTGATTCCAATTGGTTTATGTTGTGCCCTTGGGCGATGTCATTCTTTCAAAAGTTGTGCCCTGCCCCTTTCCCTCCTGTCACAAAAGGTTTCTATTTCTTTTCTTTTAATGACTGTATACTGAAATTGTCACATAATCCTCTATTAAATACTGAAATTATTTCTCGTGTGTGCAGCAAGTGGTTTCTTTTGTTAATGAATCCTTCAAAACTACAACAAAACTAAAACATTTGCCAAAACACTGCCCTGGATCACTTATCTCCCTTTGTCTCCCCAAAGCCCCCATCTGTCCGCCACCTCTTTGGTCCAGCTTGATTCTCCCTTTAGGCAGGAAGACCAGATGTCTTCCCAGTCTCTTTTACTCTATATATTTGTTTCATTTTAGTTTACAAAATGAATGATCATTGGAGAGATGGGTGGGGCTAGTTTGAGACCTTACCCCCAGAGCAGAATCATACTTTAAAGGGTCCTTGCCCCAGGCTAAATCCAGTCCAGTAATGTACCTTGCCCCTTGCTGAATGCATTTTCACTTTACTACATGAGAGTGGAGTTACTTTACAAATGGAGACAGGTTATTAACTGGGTAGGCTTTTAATGTATCATGTGATGATCTCCATTTTTGCAGCCTTCCTCCCTTATTTTGGAGCCGATGATTCCTCTGTGGCCCTTGTCCTTGAGTGGCAGCAGTTGGTAAGTTCCCTGAGTTTGACCTTCATAGACATGAAGTCTCCCATGGAAATTACCTATCTTTGTGCTAAAGTGTAGACAGGTGCTGTACAAAATGTCCATGCAACAGTGGTGAATAAAGAGACAGAAAGTGCCTCCTCTTCCTGGACCAGGTGAAAACTTGCCCTCCTCCCACCCTCTCCCAAGTGCTCCAGAAAGTTAGCCCAGAAACCATCCTTTCCCTCTAGTAAGCTCACATCCTGCCATCCACCTGGGACCTGGCTTTTTTGCATTTCAAAGGTCATTAAAACACACACACACCCTGTAACAAAACTATCTTGTTCCCACATCTGCTTCCAGCCACTGCCCTTCTTTCCTTTCCTTCACAGCGTTCATCTGAAGTTTGTCTTTCTGTGAATAAGCAGCTATTCCCCAGGCGTCAGGAGGCTGCTCCTATCAAACACTGCCTTCCGGTCAATGCCCATGCTCTTTCTGACTTCTCCAGTATATTTCGCTGCCCTTCTCCTCAGCGTCTCTACGAGCACCACACTGACTCTGTACAACGGCTTAATGTCCAGTAGGGTGAGGTTTGCTTTGATGACAGTGTTCAGAGTTGATCTGGTCATTCAAATTCCTTTATTGTTTTATGTGAATTTTAGAATCTTAGATGAGGGACAACACGGCAGAGTAGAAGGGCCTTGAACTCACCTCCTATGAGAACACCCAAATCACAACAAACTGCTGGACAGCAACCAATGAAAAAAGACTGGAGCCTATCAAAGAAGATATTCTGCAGCCAAAGACATAAAGAAGAAACCCAATGAGATGGTAGGAGGGGTACACTTGTAACATAATCAGTCAATCCCATACCCCATACCCCATGAGCTGGCAACCCACATAGTAGAGAATTATTATATCGCAGAAGTTCTCCCACAGGAGTGAGAATCCTGAGCTCTATGTCTGGCTTCCTATCCTGGAGGACTGGCATTGGGAAGAGGAATCCCCAGAGCCTTTGGCTTTGAGGACGAGGAGGACTTGATCACAGGAACTCCATAGGACTGCAGAAAACAAAGACTTCACTCTTGAAGGGCACACACAAGGTCTTGTGTGCCCTGGGACCCAGGGCAAGAGCCATGACTTCATAGGAGCCTGGGCCAGGCTTACCTGCTGGTCTTGGAGAGGACCTGGGGAGGCAGGGGGTGGCTGTGGTTCAGTGTGGAGACAAAGACTCTGGTGGTGGGTATACGGGGAAATATTCATTGAGGTGAGCTCTCCCAGAGGCCACAATTTTGGCACCTAGACCTGGTCCCACCCAGTAGCCAGTAGGCTCCAGTGCTGGAATACGAAACAACCAACGGGGGGGTAGGGGGGTGGGGGGGAATGCAGCTCCACCCATCAGGAGACAGGGAGCCCATAGACTTTCTAAGCCCACAGCCCCCTCTAGGCACGCCCCTAGATACAGCCCTGTCCACTGGACCCAGCTTTACCCACCAATGGGCAGGCATGAGCCCCTCTCACCAGGAAGCCTGCACAAATTGACCAGATCTCTGTAACACTGAGCCTTTCTATTTACGAACAGTGACCTTTCTATGTATGAACTCTGTTTTTCTCTTTCATGTCTTTCAGAGCTTTGTAACTATCTCCATAAGAGATTGGCACATTTTTGTTTATTTCTGGATGTTATATATCTGCTTTGCAGTTGTGAAATTTTATTTGCTTATTATTCTAAAATCTTTATTTATTTATTTGGCTGTGTTGGGTCTTAATTGCGGCACCAGGATCTTCACCGCACCATGCGGGATCGTTCTCTGTGGCGCACAGACTCTCTAACTGTGGTGCACGGGCTCCAGAGCACACAGGCTCAGAAGTTGTGGCCTTCAGGCTTAGTTGTTTTGTGGCCTGTGGGATCTTAGTTCCCTGACCGGGGATCAGCTTGCAACACATGCACTGCAAGGCAGATTCTCCACCACTGGACCATCAGGAAGTCCCTGCAATTGTGAAATTTTAAATCTTACATTTCTAGTTCTTTATTGCACATTTAAAGTAACATTATTGATTTTTATAATTTTCCTTTGTATTCTTCTACTGGGCTCCTCAGGTGGCACTAATGGTAAAGATCCTGCCTGCCAATGCAGGAGACATAAGAGACGTGGCTTTAATTCCTGGGTTGGGAAGATCCTCTGGAGGAGGGCATGGCAACCCACTCCAGTATTCTTGCCTGGGGAATCCCATGGATAGAGGGGCCTGGCAGGCTACGGTCCCTAGAGTCACAAAGAGTAGACAGGACTGAAGCGATTTAGCACGTATTGTTATATCTCTCTTCACTGTTTTACTAATCCTATTATTTTATCTGTTGATCTTTTCTTTCTTTATGGAGATGATTATATAATTTATAATTTTGTATGATTTTCTAGTTCTTATTCTTAGCTTATTGCATCATTTAGGAATACCAGTACTATACAAAATAGTAGTGGCATTAATAGGCTTTTTTTTTTAACTATTAAATGCGCTGTTTCACTATTAGATATGTTGTGTGCAGTAAGTTTTGATAACTATCAGCTTCTCATTTTCAAGACATTTCTTCTGATGTTTAGTACTATCGGCTTTTTCATGAATGGATTTTAAATTTTATTGAATGTTTTTCTGTATGTTTTGAGAGATCTTATGATTTTTCTTCTTTAACATACTAATAAGATACATTATATTGTTATCTACGTTTATTCTCATGGCAGAGCTGTCTTTGCATTCCTAGTATAAAAGCCTGACTTAGTCATGAAAAACTATTATTTTAGTGCACTTCTGGATTATAATTGCTAATATTTTCTTTGCAACTCTTGCAATTATATTCCTCAGTGAGGTTAGCCTGCAGTTTTCTTTTCTTTTGGAAGTTATCTAGTTCTTATTTTACTCTACATTATATTTGCCTCAAAAATAAATGAACAGATTTACTCATTTCCTATCATGTGAAATAACGTGTACAAATAGAGATTATCCATTGTTTGATAACTTGATTAAAATATACCCTAAAAATTAGTAAGAAGTTGTGGATTACCACTTGATTTTCTTAATTATTATTGATTCACTTAAACTTGCCATCATTTGGGTCAACTTTGGAAATTTAAGGTCTATATTTTCTTTATTTTTTCAAAAGCTTTAACACATAGTTGTTCCTAATATCTTTCTTGATTAAAATATTTTCTGTATCTGTACTTATTTCTGTTTCTAATTGCCAGATTTTTTTAACTTTCTTTTTCAATCAGTCCACTTAAATGACTTTTTAAAACTCTTATTAGTCTTTTCAAAGGACCTTTGGTTTTATTTATTATCTATGCTTCTCTCACCCTGATTTTATTTGCTTTGTTAACTTATGCCCCTTTTTATTCTAATTTCAATTTTTTTGGTCTTATTTTCTACTAAGTATATTCAAACTGTAAAATTTCCTTTATTAACTTGGCTGTATCTCACATTTTTTGATAGCTAATAGTTTTATTTTCATTTTGTTGAGAAATTATAATTCTATTATGATTCCTTTCTAATCCATGGATTACTTAAAATTATGAGTCTTATTTTTCAAGCATGAGATGTTTTTAGCTAACTTTTTTGTTGCTGATTTCTAATTTTATTGTATCATGAAGAGGGAATATGGTCTGTATGATGTTGGATATTTAGAATGTGTTGAGACTATTTTTGACTGGATGTGCAATCAATTTTTTATAACTTTTCTATGTGATTTTCTTTGTTGGATGCAAAGTTATGTCAAGTTTGTAATTGTTTTATTCATTCTATATCCTTTTGTAGTTTTTGGTCTAGTTGGTATTTCAGCTTTTGAAGGTGTGCCAACATCTACCATAATTATGGATTTGTTTATTTTTCCCTGTAGGTGTATTGTTCATTGGTTAGTATTAAATGTAGCTGTTTGTATTAATACTTTTACTTTGTTTTCTAAATTTTATTTTGTATGGTGTTATTTCTAATCTAGTTTTCCTTTTCATATTTGTCCATTTTTTATTAATTTATTTTTTTATTGAAGGATAATTGCTTTACAGAATTTTGTTGTTTTCTGTCAAACCTCAACATGAATCAGCCATAGGTATACATATATCCCCTTCCTTTCAAACCTCCCTTCCATCTCCTGCCCCATCTCACCCCTCTAGATGGATACAGAGCCTCTGTTTGAGTTTCCTGAGCCATACAGCAAATTCCCTTTGGCTATATATTTTACACATGGTAATGTAAGTTTCCCTGTTACTCTTTCCATACATCTCATCCTCTTCTCCCCCCTCCCCATGTCCGTAAGTCTGTTCTCTATGTCTGTTTCTCCATTGCTGCCCTGTAACTAAATTCTTCAATGCCATTTTTCTAGATTCCATATATATGCGTTAGAATACAATATTCACACTTCTCTTTCTGACTCACTTCACTTAGTATAATAGGTTCTAGGTTCATCCACCTCATCAGAACTGACTCAAAGATGTTCCTTTTTATGGCTGAGTAATAGTCCACTGTGCGTATGTACCATGACTTCTTTATCCATTCATCTGTTGATGGACATCTAGGTTGCTTCCACGTTCTAGCTATTGTAAATAGTACTGCAGTGAACAATGGGATACATGTGTCCCCATTTTAAGTTAACTTGTCTTTCCATTCTTAAGTTGTAGGAGTACCTTAAGTGTTCTAGTTCTTGTCAGATATATATATTGTAAATACTTTCTCCAATTCTGTGTCTCCTGCTTACATTCCTCACCGTATCTTTTCAGAAGAAGATTTTAATTTTTAAAAGTCTTAATTTATCTGTTTCTTCTTCTGTTGTTTTGCCTTCTGCTTTGTCGAAGAAACTTTTACCTTCTCTTAAGATGCGAGGATATTGTCATATCTTACCTGTAATAAGTTATGGTCTATTTAAAATTAATTTCTCTGTATCATAGAAGAGACAGATCAAGGTTCATTTTTTCCCCCTAGATAGATCTCCAATTATTCCAGCACCATTTTTGAAAAGATTTTCTTTTCCTGTTGCATTACTTTGGTACCTTTGTCAAAAATCAATGGACTAGATGAATGTGTGTCTACTTTGAACTCTATTCTGTTTCATTAATCTATCTGTGGGTCCTTAGGCAAGTAACACATAGTCTTGATTACTATAGCTTCAAAAGAAATGTAATCAGGTAAGAGAAATCCTACATTTTGTTCTCCTTTCCTCAAGAATTCTTTGGCTATTTTAATGATATGACATTTCCATATACATTTTAGAAAAGGCTTGTCAATTTCTTTATAATAAGCTTTCTGGAATTTTAATAGGCATTACATTGAATCTGTAGATGAATTTATGTGGGTTAGGTGTGGGTTTGGAAGTGTTTCCTCCTATTGTCTCAAAAGTTTGCATAAGGTTGGTGTTAGTACTTCCTTAAATGTTTGACAGAATTTATCAGTGAAACCATCTGAGCCTGGAGTTCAATTTCTTTAGAATTCAATTTCTTTAACATAGGGCGATTTGGAGTTTTTGTTCCATCTTGTGTTAGTTTCCATCGGTCATATTTTTCAAAGAATTTCTCTATTTCATCCAAGCGATTGAATTTTGGGGCATGATGCTGTTCATAACATTTCCTTATTATTCTTTGCATATCTGCAGTATTTGTAGTGATGTCTCCTCTTTCACTCCTGATATTCATATGTTGGTAATTTGTGTTCTCTCTTTCTCCTGTAAATTTTGCTAGCATTTATTATTCTGTCGGTATTCTCAGTGAAGGACTTTTTGACTTTAAAATTTTTTCTCTACCATTTTCTGCTTCATTCAGTCTTTCTCTTTATATTTCCTTCTGCTTACTTTCCTTACTTTTTCTGATATTATTTTTCTGCTTTTTAAGGTGAAATCTCAGATCATTAAGATCTTTTTTTACCTTTAAAGCTCCAATTTTTCTCTAAACTGTGTTTTAGCTGAATCTCAAACTTTGCTCAGTAGCTTTCTTAAAAAAAATTCAGTTTGAAGTATTTTGAAACTTTCATTGTGATTTACTCTTTGACCCATGGATTTTTAGGAAGCGTGTTATCTGTTACCAAATATTTAGGATTTTCCTAGGTATCTTATTCATATTGATTTTTAATTGAGTTCCGTAGTCATCAGAGGACATATTTCATGTGATTTAAATCCTTGTAAATTTATTTAGCTTTGTTTTATGACCAAGCCTGTGATCCCAGGTGGCACTAATGATGAAGAACCTGCCTGCCAATACAGGAGACATAAGAAATGCAGGTTCAATCCCTGGGTCAGGAAGATCCCCTGGAAGAGGGCATGGCAACCCATTCCAGTATTCTTGCTTGAAGAATCCCATGGGCAGAGGATCCTGGTGGGCTACAGTCCATAGCGTTGCAGAGTTGGACATGATTGAAGTGACTTAGCACACACTCACATGGTCTATCTTAAGGAGTAAACTATGTGAACTTAATAAAAAGTCAAGGTATATTGAAGTTTTAAGTATATTGTTGTAAAAATATCAATTGTATCAAAAAGGCTGACAGGTTATTCATATCATTTATATCTTTACTGCTTTTTTTTTAGTCTAGATTTTCTAACTACTCCTGGGAGATAAAATTTTCTATTTTGTTTGTGGAATTATCTAATTTTCTCTTTAATTCTAATAATTTTTGCTCCCTATATTTTGAGCCTTTGTTATTAGGCATAATCAAATCTATTATTATTGTTTCTAATGAATCCACCCTTTCATTGCTGTGATGTGCCCTTCTTTATCTCTGATAATACTATTTGTCTTGTGTTCTGTTGTAACCAATATTAATATAACAACGCCAATCTTACTGTGCTTGCTGGCTGCATGGTATCAGCACATCTGTTTTCATCCATATACTCTCAACCTATCTGTGTCTTTCCGTGTAAATTGTATCTCTTAAAATGGTATATAGTTGGATTTTGCTCTTTTATTCAGCATGCGTTTCTTTTGTTTACACTTATTGTTGAGGTGGGATTTAGATCTACCACTTAATTGTTTAGGGCTTTTTCTCTTTGATTTATTTCATCTGTTCATCCTCTCTTTTTAAACAAATTGTGAGTTAAGCATTAATTTTTTTTCAGTTCATCTATTGGCTTTCTGCTACATCTCTGTGTTTTCATATACTTGTCTTCAGTTCAGTTTAGTTCAGTTGCTCAGTCGTGTCCGACTCTTTGCGACCCCATGAATCACAGCACGCCTGGCCTCCCTGTCCATCACCAACTCCCGGAGTTCACTCAGACTCACATCCATTGAGTCAGTGATGCCATCCAGCCATCTCATCCTCGGTCGTCCCCTTCTCCTCCTACCTTCAATCTTTCCCAGCATCAGAGTCTTTTCCAATGAGTCAACTCTTTGCATGAGGTGGCCAAAGTACTGCATTTTCAGCTTTAGCATCATTCTTTCCAAAGAAATCCCAGGGCTGATCTCCTTCAGAATGGACTGGTTGGATCTCCTTGCAGTCCAAGGGACTCTCAAGAGTCTTCTCCAGCACCACAGTTCAAAAGCATCAATTCTTCGCTGCTCAGCCTTCTTCACAGTCCAACTCTCACATCCATACATGACCACAGGAAAAACCATAGCCTTGACTAGACGGACCTTAGTCGGCAAAGTAATGTCTCTGCTTTTGAATATACTATCTAGGTTGGTCATAACTTTCCTTCCAAGGAGTAAATATCTTTTAATTTCATGGCTGCAATGAACATCTGCGGTGATTTTGGAGCCCCCCCCCAAATCAAGTCTGACACTGTTTCCACTGTTTCCCCATCTATTTCCCATGAAGTGATGGGACCAGATGCCATGATCTTCGTTTTCTGAATGGTGAGCTTTAGGCCAACTTTTTCACTCTTCTCTTTCACTTTCATCAAGAGGCTTTTTAGTTCCTCTTCACTTTCTGCCATAAGGGTGGTGTCATCTGCATATCTGAGGTTATTGATACTTCTCCTGGCAATCTTGATTCCAGCTTGTGTTTCTTCCAGTCCAGCATTTCTCATGATGTACTCTACATAGAAGTTAAATAAGCAGGGTGACAATATACAGCCTTGATGTACTCCTTTTCCTATTTGGAACCAGTCTATTGTTCCATGTCCAGTTCTAACTGTTGCTTCCTGACCTGCATACTTGTCTTAGGGATTACTTTATACATTCTTAACTCTTCGTAGTTTACTTCCTATTAATATTCTGCTATTTATATAAAATGTAGAAACCTTACAGCTGTGCAGGCTAGCTTACCACTTCCCTCTCTTTCACGCTGTGGCTGCTCTGTGTTTCACCTCTTCATCTATTACCCACAAACAGTATAATAACTTTTGCTTTAGACAGTTTTATTGTAAAGAAATTAAGAGGAAACAAGTATTTGTATTTATCATTTTTTTAAACATTTATTCCTTCCTAAAGATTCCATTATTTTAATCTAGTGTTGTTTCCTTTCCGCCTGTAGAAGTTTTCCGGCACGGGGGCGGGGCCGGGGAGAGCTAGGCTGGTCTTCCTTGCTGTGCGTGGGCTTTTCCTCCTCCTAACTGCGGCCAGCAGGGGCTTCTCTTCATTGGCGGTGTGTAGGCTTCTCCGTGCAGTGGCTTTTCTGGTGGAGCACAGGCTCCAGGCGCACAAGCTTCTGTACTCGCAGCATCCAGGCTCAACAGTTGAGGCTCACGGGCTCCAGAGCGTGGGCTTAGTAGCTACTCAGCACGCCAGCTTTATACATCTGCAGCATGTGGGATCTTCCTGGACCAGGGATTGGATTTGTGTCCCCTGCACTGGCAGGCAGATCTTTAACCACTAGATCCCCGGGGAAGTCCCTGAAGAACTTTTTTTTCTGAAAAAAATTTAAAGCACTTCTTACATTACACTTTTGCAGGCAATACAGTCTTTTAATTTGCTTTTATCTTAAGACATTTTTATGTTGTCTTTATTCTTGAAAGATATTTTAACTGGACATAAACTTCCGAGTTAACCATTTTTTCTTTTAAGAACGTTTAAATACCTTCTGGTCTCCATAGTTTCTGGTGGGAAGTCTGTGATAATTCAGACATTGGTTTCCCTGTATGTAAAACGTGTTTGTTTGTTTGTTTGTTTCCTGGCTTTTTAGATTCTCTATTTAACAAACTGGTTTTTGAAAATTTGATTCTGTTGTACCCTGGCTTGACTTTCTTTGTATGTCTTTTTCTAGGAGTTGGTTGAGCTTCTTAAATCTCCAAACTTATCTGTTACCAAATTTAGGATTGGGGGGGGGGGGAATTCTTTCTTTTTATTACAGAAATCATTAAAATTTTTTGGTTGCAGCTAAATATGTGTAACAAAGTTTTTTATTGTGCTTAAATATATTCAACATCAAATTTATTATGTAACCATCTTAACCATTTTTAAGTGCATAGTTCAGTAGTTTTAAGTACATTTGCCTCATTATGTGGCCACCACCACCATCCATCCACAGGATTCTTCTCATCTTGCAAAACCAAAACTCTTTTGTACCCAGTAAACAGTAAATTCCCATTCCTTTGGCCCTCAGCCCCTGGAAAGTTCCATTCTACATTCTGTTTTTATAAGTGGAATCATACAGGACTTATCTTTTTGTGACTGGCTACGTTCACTCAGCACAGTGCCCTTGACATTCGTCCATGTTGTAACATTGTAAGAACTTCCTTCCTTTAGAAGGTTGAATTGCATTCATTGTATGAGTAGACCGCGTTTTGTTTATCTATTCATTCACTGGTTCATTTTACAAGGTGGTGATCCATGGAAGTCTTAGTAGATTCTAAGAGAGGAAACATATTTGACTATGAGGCAAAGGAAGTCACTAGATGCCTAGGTCTTAAGGGCATATTCAGACGGAGAACCAATTGAAGGAGAAAACCTTATAAAGGGAATATTCCAGGGAGTCCTTGCTATGAAAATGCCTGCCTGAGGATGGATGCTGCAACCCATGAGCCTCAGAACTGCTGCTTCTAAAGTCTTCATGTGTGCTGGCTGGGATCTTCTCTCCAGTTCTCAAAGAGCTTGAGTGCAATTATGGCCACCTGCACTTTGCAGATGAGGAAACAGAAGCGCATAGATATTAGGTTGCCAGTCAACCTGGCTCCAGAGGCTGCCCTCACAAGATGCATGGAAGGATGGTCAGGACATCACCGGGAGCCTCTGTTGGAAGGCATGCTGGACGCTCAGAATTTGGGCTCCATTCACGTCCACGGTGGCGAGACCCAGGGAGGGAGGTGGAGAAAGAAACAGGGGGCATGGAATCCAAAAGTCCCCGCGTCATGTGACCCCTTAGAGATCTAGGGCAAGGCTGCCCCTTCTCTTCCTTTGCCTCCCAGTTTCATCACCTGTGAACCATGGATGAGCTCTCATTCCTCAGAGAGGTGTGGCGGGGCCACCAAACTCACACTGTGGGAAAGCATCACCCAGGGCAGGCAGGGATAAACGTGCTGTGAGGTCAAGGCCACACAGCGGACCCCACAATACTCCTGTGTCTCCAGCCGGAGCCTGAGGCATGGCAGTGAGTGCTCACACCTCTTCCAGAACCCCCAGCCCTGCGAAGAGTGGGGATGTACTGAGCTCTAAGGAGCCATTCATCCTGGCTGCAGCCAAGCTCTGAAGCTCAAGAAGCCAAGCACGGGGGGAACTGAGAACCTCAGCTGAAGGCAGGCTTTCCGGGTCAAATGAAACCCCACTGGGCTGGACGGAGCCGCAGGCGAGCAGCACTGTGCCGTAAGCACAGGTGACAGTGGGGAAGGCCAGAGTTCTGGACTCAGTGGGTGTGATTCCACTCTGTTGAGCTGGTCAGCCACCCCCTGGGCAAGGCCAAACCTGCAGTACAAGCCACTGCAGAGACTTCCTCTGTGACTCTCTTGCTACAATGCTGAGCACAAAGCAGTCATTCACACAGTGAGGACTGTATTTCTGCTAGAAGGCCCCCTTAGCCTAAATTCCTTCTGCCTTTGTCAGTAGGGAGGAGGATGACTCCGTCTCCAACCTCCTCTAACCCCATAGTTAGCTCTTCTAGGCACATACAGTAGGTGCTCAACTGTTGCTGGTAGGACCCATGAATGAGTGGTGGAGGTCAACAGGAAGGAAGAGCTCCCATTTCAAAGGGAAGCTGGGGTCAAAACCCCGTGGCATCCCGTGCAGGGGACAGGCACAGGCATCTCCTCCTAGGATGCCCTGTGGCAGCTGGGGGCCTGCACTGCCTCTGCAGGACAGGATCTGCCCCCCGTGATCACCCAGGTCCTGTGCATCTGCAGAGAAACCCTGCTCAGGGCCGTCCCCAGAGTCAGAGCAGAGCCAGGTGCAGGGAGCACAGATCCACTCTCTGTGGGGCACAGAGGGGACCAGAGGGGACTCCAAGCCCACTGCCTCCCTCAAGGAGGTCCTCCTTCCGGATGGAAAATCAGGCCTTCGGATGAACTGGAGTTTCCCTTGCTGGGAATGGCTTTCTCATGTGACAGTTAAGTGTCAGTTACTTCAGGGCCCTTCTGCTCAACTGTGTAGTCCTGTTGTGTCACAGGTGCCCTGCTGGGAGGCAAATTTGATTTTAAATTCAACCCACAGCCCCCCTGCCAAGCCATGCCCATAGGCTGCTACTGCCCAGACAGACACCATCCAATCCCCACAAAGACACTTCCCAGCTCACGAGCCCTGAGGATCTTGCTCTCCCAGTCTGTCCAGACTGCCTGACTCCTGGGAGCCAAGAGGCAAAGTGTGCAGTGTGCAGCACCGGCCTGTCCTCAGAGCTGCTGCAGGGGTGTTCCGGGAGGCCAAAAGAAGGCAGCCCACTTCTGCCCTGCCTGCCTGCCCCAGCCTTTCCTCTTTCCCGCCCTTCCCGGGCCTGGACACTGGCAGACACTGGCTGGCGGCTCTCAGAAGGAAAAGCAGGAGAAGGAGCTTCTAGAACTAGGCGGCGATTGGCCAGGGAGAGTCCCATGAGTTCACCTTCCTTAGCTATGTGGGGATCTCTGGTAAGTATGATGGTGGGCATCACTGGAGGCCAAAAGCGTGCAAGGTGGGGAGGGAAAATCAGGAGCAACCAAGGAGGGCATGGGGAGGGCTTCCTGCTGCTAGCCCAGGCACACACACGTCTCACTCATCCCTGAAGCTGGGCACAGTGGTCCCGCTGTCGACAAGAGCGTCTCCAACACCTGAGATGCTCAGCCCTGAGAACCACATTCCCTCCCACCCTGGCCCACACCTCCCAAGGGAAAATGATCTCCTTGGGGTCAAAGGGTGCCTTGGTCTGTTCAGCTACTATAACATACATCCCACAGGCTAGCAGCTTAAATGATAATCCATTTTTTTCTCACAGTTCTGGTGGCTGGGAAGTCTCACTGTGTCCTCCACGGTGGACGGGCTAAAGGAGTTCTTGGGGCTCTTGCAAGGGCACCAATGCCATTCATGAGTGCTCCACCCTCATGACCTACTCACCTCCCAAGGGCTCACCTCCTGATGCCATCACACTGGGGGTCTGGACCATATGATTTTGGGGAACACAAACATTCCATCAATAGCAGAGGACTGGGACACCACGCCTTCTGTGTAGCGGCCAGTCTGCCATCCCCCCTGCCCAGATTCAGACTCACGTCATTTCCTGCCTGCCTTCTGGCTCCTTGCAAGCCCACCTCACCCTTTGCAGTGCCGAGCCGGGCCTCCTCCTCTTCCTGGCCTCTTGGTCCCTGAGCGGGCACCTTCACAGAGCTGCCAGCTGTGGCTTTCCCCATGCTGCAGTGACACAGGCTCCATGCGCTGCCCGGGGCAGGCCTGACCAAGCTCTCACTCTGTCCCCGCAGGGCTCCATGCCACGCCACGTGCTCGTCCCTGCACTGAAAAACCCTGCTGCTTTCCTGCCTCTTTCTGGTTCTGTCATCCTTGCCCCCAGGCCTCCCTCCTGGCCTTGCTATTGTCTCTCCTTCTCACTTGTCTTCAGAGTAACCTCAACCCCCATGACCATCATCTGGCCAAGGGAGTCCCAGCTGGCAGCACCCGCCCTTTGCAAACCTCCCATCCATCCACACCTTTATGGGGCCTGGGGGCACCAACAAGGGCCATCAGGTGTGACCACCTTAGTGAGCACTGCCAGTAGCAGCAGTTGTGTGGGACCAGGACCCCCACCGCCACTGCGGGTTCTTTGACTTGGGCCAAGCACTGGCTGGAGCTTTCATCTCGATCACACAGTGAAATAATATTTATTAGGGTCTTTGGAGTGATGTGTTGCATGGCTGGGCAGTCCTATTCCCATCATCACTCCCTTTCTAATGCAACATGTTGTCTTTCGACTTCCAGCTGATGTGCGTCAAGTACCTACTACATGCTACATAGGACATTATCTCATCCTATCTCACAGAAGGCTTCAGACAGCCTATGTGGGGCTCCCTCTGCTTTAGAGGACAAGGAACAGGCTCAGGAAACTGGCCAGCCTTGCTAGAGATTTTACCACTAGACAGGAGAGAGCTGAGAATTTCACCTATATTGCCTGACTCCATCATGCATCCCCGGTTGCAGCAAAGGCAGTGTGGTGGGAAATTCAAAGGCACTGTGGCAGAAAGGTGAAGAGATCAGAATATGCTGCTGCTGCTGCTGCTAAGTCGGTTCAGTCATGTCCGACTCTGTGCGACCCCATAGACGGCAGCCCACAAGGCTCCCCCGTCCCTGGGATTCTCCAGGCAAGAACACTGGAATGGGTTGCCATTTCCTTCTCCAATGCAAGAAAGTGAAAAGTGAAAGTGAAGATGCTCAGTCGTGTCCGAATCTTAGCAACCCCATGGACTGCAGCCTACCAGGCTCCTGCATCCATGGGATTTTCCAGGCAAGAGTATGCCACCTCCAAATATGCCCCTATGGCAAAAGGATTATTTTGAGTTGAAGGCAATTGAGAAACAGCAGACATGGGAAAAGCTCTCTCCCCCATTTCTGTATGTCTAAAGACAGAGCATAAGCTTCCCTCTGAGAAGGTGTTCCCCTCCCTTCTCCCATACCAGGAAGAAACCATTCTTCTTACTGGAGGCTGCTCTGGATTTGAATCTGCATAAATAAATATTACTGAAATATCCATAGTTTTCTATTACTTTCCCCCACGTTTGTCTTCCCACAGCTGACCATTGCTAGAAGCCCCAGACTCTTTTCCTTCGCCTTTGTCTTTATTGGCTCTTTGTTAAATTGGTATTTGTTGTTGTTTTTCAGTCGATAAGCCATCTTTGACTCTTTGTGACCCCATGGATGGCAGCATGCCAGGCTCCTCTTTCCTCTACCATCTCCTGGAGTTTGCTCAAACTCACGTCCATTGAGTTAGTGATACTATGTTACCGTCTAATCCTCAGCCTCCCCTTCTGCTGCCTTCAATATTTCCCAGCATCAGGTGGCCTAAGTATTGGAGCTTCAGCATCAGTCCTTGTAATGAATATTCAAGGATATTGAATATTTAGGATTGACTGGTTGGATCTCCTGGCAGTCTGATTGACCCTCAAGAGTCTTCTCCAGCACTACATTTCCAAGGTATCATTTCTTCAGTGCTCAGCCTTCTTTATGTACCAGCTCTTGGGTCAGTACATGACTACTGGGAAAACCATAGCTTTGACTATATGGACCTTTGCTGGCAGAGTGATGTCTGTGCTTTTTAATATGCTGTCTAGGTTTACCATAGCTTTCCTTCCAGAGAGCAAGTGTCTTTTAATTTCATGGCTGCAGTCACCATCCGCAGTGATTTTGGAGCCCCCCAAAATAAAATCTGTCACTGCTTCCATTTTTTCCCCTTCTACTTGCCATGACACGATGGGACGGGACACCATGATCTTAGTTTTTTGAATGTGAAGTTTCGAGCAGCTTTTTCACTCTCCTCTTTCACCTTCATCAAGAGGCTTTTTAGTTCCTCTTCACTTTCTGCCATAAGGGTGGTGTCATCTGCATTTCTGAGGTTACTGATATTTCTCCCGGCAATCTTGATTCCAGCCTGTGATTCATCCAGCTGGGCATTTCACATGGTGTACTCTGCACAGAAGTTAAATAAGCAGGGTGACAATATACAGCCTTGATATACTCTTCCCAATTTGAAACTGGTCAGTGGTTCCATATTTGGTTCTAACAGTTGTTTCTTGACCTGTATACAGGTTTCTCGGGAGACAGGCAAAGTGGTCTGGTATTCCCATCTCTTTGAGAATTTTCCACAGTTTATTGTGATCCACACTGTCAAAGGCTTTAGCGTAGTCAATGAAACAGAAGTAGACACTTTTCTGGAATTCCCTTGCTTTCTCTGTGATCCAACGAATGTTGGCAGTTTGATCTCTGGGTTCCTCTGCCTCTTAGAACCCCAGCTTGTACATCTGGTTCACATACTGTTGAAGCCTAACTTGAAAGATTTTTGAACATAACCTTACTAGCATGTGAAATGAGTGCAACTGTACAATAGTTTGAACATTATTTGGCATTGCCCTTCTTTGAGATTGGAATGAAAAGTGACCTTTTCCAGTACTGTGGCCACTGCTGAGTTTTCCAAATTTGCTGACATATTGAGCTCAGCACTTTAACAGCATCATCTTTTAGGATTTTAAATAGTTCAGCTGGAATTCCATCACCTCCACTGCATGTATGTGTGTGCTCAGTGGTGTCTGACTCTTTGTGACCCCATGGACTATAGTCCTCCAGGCTCCTCCATCCATGGAATTTTCCAGGCAAGAATACTGGAGTGGGTTTCTATTTCCTCTTCCAAGGGATCTTCCTGACCCAGGGATTGAACCCAGGTCTCCTGTGTCTCCTGCATTGGCAGGCAGATTCTTTACATCACCTCCGCTAGCTTTTTTCGTAGTGATGCTTCCTACAGCCCACTTGATTTCATACTCCAGGAGGTCCAGCTCTAGGTAAGTGACCACACTATCATGGTTATCTGGGTCATTAAAACCTTTTATGTATAGTTCTGTATATCCTTGCCACTTCTCCTTCTGTTAGGTCCTTACAATTTCTGTCCTTTATTATGCCCAGCCTTGAATGAAATGTTCCCTTGATATCTACAGTTTTCTTGTAGAGATCTCTAGTCTTTCCCATTCTATTGTTTTCCTCTATTTCTCTGCAATGCTCATTTAAAAAGGCTTTCTTGTCTCTCCTTGCTATTCTCTGGAAGTCTGCATTCAGTTGGGTATATCTTTCCCTTTCTCCTTTGACTTTCACTTGTCTTCTTTCCTCAGATATTTATAAAGACTCCTCAATCACTTCTTTTTCTTTGGGATAGTTTGGTCACTGCCTCCTGTACAGTGTTATGAACCTACATCCATAATTCTGCAGGCACTCTATCTACCAGATCTAATCCTTGAATCTATTTATCACCTAGACAGTGCAATCATAAGGGATTTGATTTAGGTCATTCCTGAATGGCCTACTGGTTTTTTCTACTTTCTTCAATTTAAGCCTGAATTTTGCAATAAGGAGCTCATTATGGTATTGATTTTACTGATCGTATAGTGCTTCTCTATATTTGACTCTAAAGAACATAAATCTGATTTCAGTATTGTCTGGTGATGTCCATGTGTAGAGTCATTTCTTCTGTTGTTGGAAAAGAGTGTGTTCTCTTGGCAAAACTTTGTTAGCTTTTGCCCTGCTTCATTTTGTACTCCAAAGCCAAACTTGCCTGTTATTCTGGGTATCCCTTGACTTCCTACTTTTCCATTCCAATCCCCTGTGATGAAAAGGGCATCTTTAATGTGTGTTAGTTCTAGAAGGTGTTTAGGTGTTCATAGAACCAGTCAACTTCAGCTTCTTTGGCATCAGTGGTTGGGGCATAGACTTGTATTTCTGTGATGTTGGATGGTTTACCTTGGAAAGGAACCAAGATCATTCTGTCATTTTTGAGATTGCACCCAAGTACTGTATTTCAGACTATTTGTTTACTATGAGGGCTACTCCACTTCTTTTAAGGGATTTTTGCCCACAGTAGTAGATACAATGGTCATCTGAATTAAATTCATCCATTCCCATCCATTTTAGTTCACTGATTCCTCAGATGTCAATGTTCAGTACTGCCATTTCTTGCTTGACCTCATCCAATGTACCTTAATTCATGGACCTAACATTCCAGGTTCGGAGAAGGCGATGGCACCCTGCCGGGGTCCAGCCTCAGCAGAGTCCAGGGATACCTTCAGAATGAACGGCGTTGGCGAGAGCAGAGAGGAAAAAAGAGAGAGAGAGAGAAAGAATGACACGGGGAGACCAAGCTGAGGTGAAGCAAGGCCTGTAACTTTATTTTCAAAAGGAGCTTTTATACCCTGACTTGTACATAGAGGGAAATGAAAGATGCAAGGTCATACAGAGTCAGCCCAAACACTCCAGCAGTTTTGCCCTTATCAAAACCAGGATTTTTTTCTGTATGCCTTTCCATAAACAAGGGTCTTATGTTATGTACATTATCTTCTTGCCTAGAGGCCTGTTGGCATTTTATGACCCTTTTTTGATAAAGGTTGATCAACCAGAAAACTTTTTTTCCCTTAAAGTGTTTTTTTTTTTCTTTATATTTCTAATCTGTGTCAGCCTCAGAAAGTACTAAACAGAGTTACATTCTCATCGAGCAGAGGTGCAGTGGGTCACAACAAAGAAAGAACTTATTAGCTCAAAGGTCTGATATGGTTAATACCAAGGCTACTACTAGTTTTTCTTACATTCCAACTACATTAACTAATGCACTCCCAGGTGTACAGTGGATAAGGGATATAGGAACTTGGCAGCAAGCATTGGCCCAATAATGAAGCCCTTTACCAGTACTATTCTAATAATTTTTGACCCCTTAAAGGGCTCTATGCCCATTAGGACTTTTAGAATGTTTAGGCTTCCTGTGCCTTTCATGGTTGGGAATTTTGTGAAAAATCATGTGCGATAGTTGCAAAAGTATGGATAAACCTGCCAAGCAAGCTAGAATGCTAACAGGAGGGTTTGAATTGAAATACTCCTTTCATGCCCAGGAGACTTATCAACTAGAACCCTAAGTTGATTTTCTCCAGAGAAAGGTGGAAAGGCCCTGTTAATAGGTGGATAGCCCTGTTAATGTCAGAAGAGTTGGTGAAAGGCATAATATAGGAAAGAGTAGACAGACAGATTTTGGTTTGGGGTAGATGCTCGAGCAGGTCCAAGGAGTCCGTTGAGTCCTGATCCACCTTGCCTGTCAGGTCTCCTCCGCATGACCTTGTCATGGATGGGATCTCCCATGCTGGCTCCCAGCAGCACCCCACTCCTGTACTCTTGCCTGGAAAATCCCATGGATGGAGGAACCTGGTAGGCTGCAGTCCATGGGGTTGCAAACCGTTAGACACGACTGAGCAACTTTATTCTCACTTTTCACTTTCATGCATTGGAGAAGGAAATGGCAATCCACACCAATGTTCTTGCCTGGAGAATCCCAGGGACAGGGGAGCCTGGTGGGCTGCCATCTATGGGGTCCCACAGAGTCGGACACAACTGAAGTGACTTAGCAGCAGCAACATTCCAGGTTAATATGCAATATTGTTCTTTGTGGTATCAGACTTTACTTTCACATCAGACATATCCACAACTGTGTGTGATTGCTACTTTGGCCCAGGCACTTGATTATCTCTGGAGCTATTGTTATTGCCCTCTGCTGTTCCCCAATAGCATACTGAACCCCATCCAACCGGGGAGGACTCATCTTCCCGTGTCGTATCTTGCTTTTGTTCATGGGGTTCTAAAGGCAAGAATACTGGAGTGGTTTGCCATTTCCTTTCCAGTAAACCAGATTTTGTCAGAACTCTTCACTATGACTGTCAATCTAGAGTGTTCCTGCATGGCATGGCTATTAGCGTCATTGAGTTATGCAAGCCCCTTTGTCACAACACGACTGTGACCCATGAAGGGGTAAATTGGCATTCAGTTGAGTTCAGTCGCTCAGCCGTGTCCAACCCTTTGCGACCCCATGAATCACAGAACGCCAGGCCTCCCTGTCCATTACCATCTACCGGAGTTCACTCAGACTCATGTCCATCGAGTTCATGATGCCATCCAGCCATCTCATTGTGGGTCGTCCACTTCTCCTCCTGCTCCCAATCCCTCCCAGCATCACAGTCTTTTCCAATGAGTCAGCTCTTTGCATGAGGTGGCCAAAGTACTGGAGTTTCAGCTTTAGCATCATTCTTTCCAAAGAAATCCCAGGACTGATCTCCTTCAGAATGGACTGGTTGGATCTCCTTGCAGTCCAAGGGACCCTCAAGAGTCTTCTCCAACACCACAGTTCAAAAGCATCAATTCTTTGGCGCTCAGCCTTCTTCACAATCCAACTCTCACATCCATACATGACCACAGGAAAAACCATAGCCTTGACTAGACGGACCTTAGTCGGCAAAGTAATGTCTCTGCTTTTGAATATACTATCTATGTTGGTCATAACTTTTTTCCCAAGGAGTAAGCGTCTTTTAATTTCATGGCTGCAGTCACCATCTGTAGTGATTTAGGAGCCCCCCAAAATCAAGTCTGACACTGTTTCTACTGTTTCCCCATCTATTTCCCATGAAGTGATGGGGCCAGATGCCATGATCTTCGTTTTCTGAATGTTGAGCTGTAAGCCAACTTTTTCGCTCTCCTCTTTCACTTTCATCAAGAGGCTTTTTAGTTCCTCTTCACTTTCTGCCATAAGGGTGGTGTCATATGCATATCTGAGGTTATTGATATTTCTCCTGGCAATCTTGATTCCAGCTTGTGTTTCTTCCAGTCCAGTGTTTTGAGCATTACTTTACTAGCATGTGAGCTGAGTGCAATTGTGCGGTAGTTTGAGCATTCTTTGGCATTGCCTTTCTTTGGAATTGGAATGAAAACTGACCTTTTCCAGTCCTGTGGCCACTGCTGAGTTTTCCAAACTTGCTGGCATATTGAGTGCAGCACTTTCACAGCATCATCCTTCAGGATTTGAAATAGCTCCACTGGAATTCCATCACCTCCACTAGCTTTGTTCATAGTGATGCTTTCTAAGGCCCACTTGACTTCACATTCCAAGATGTCTGGCTCTAGATTAGTGATCACGTCATCATGATTATCTGGGTCGTGAAGATCTTTTTGTCCAGTTCTTCCGTGTATACTTGCCACCTCTTCTTAATATCTTCTGCTTCTGTTAGGTCCATACCATTTCTGTCCTTTATCCAGCCCATCTTTGCATGAAATGTTCCCTTGGTATCTCTAATTTTCTTGAAGAGATCTCTAGTCTTTCCCATTCTGTTGTTTTTCTCTATTTCTTTACATTGATTGCTGAAGAAGGCTTTCTTATCTCTTCTTGCTATTCTTTGGAACTCTGAATTCAGATGCTTATATCTTTCCTTTTCTTCTTTGCTTTTCGCCTCTCTTCTTTTCACAGCTATTTGTAAGGCCTCCCCAGACAGCCATTTTGCTTTTTTGCATTTCTTTTCCATAGGGATGGTCTTGATCCCTGTCTCCTGTACAATGTCATGAACCTCCGTCCATAGTCATCAGGCACTCTAACTATCAGATCTAGGCCCTTAAATCTATTTCTCACTTCCACTGTATAATCATAAGGGATTTGACTTAGGTCATACCTGAATGGTCTAGTGGTTTTCCCTACTGTCTTCAATTTAAGTCTGAATTTGGCAATAAAGAGGTCATGATCTGAGCCACAGTCAGCTCCCAGTCTTGTTTTTGTTGAGTGTATAGAGCTTCTCCATCTTTGGCTGCAAAGAATATAATCAATCTGATTTTGGTGTTAACCATCTGGTGATGTCCATGTGTTATCTTCTCTTGTGTTGTCGGAAGAGAGTGTTTGCTATGACCAGTTCATTTTCTTGGCAAAACTCTATTAGTCTTTGCCCTGCTTCATTCCGCATTCCAAGGCCAAATTTGCCTGTTACTCCAGGTGTTTCTTGACTTCCTACTTTTGCATTCCAGTCCCCTATAATGAAAAGACATCTTTTTTGGGTGTTAGTTCTAAAAGGTCCTGTAGGTCTTCATAAAACTGTTCAACTTCAGCTTTCTCAGTGTTACTGGTTGGGGCATAGACTTGGATAACTGTGATACTGAATGGTTTGCCTTGGAGACAAACAGAGATCATTCTGTCGTTTTTGAGATTGCATCCAAGTACTGCATTTTGACTCTTTTGTTGACCATGATGGCTACTCCATTTCTTCTGAGGGATTCCTGCCCACAGTAGTAGATGTAATGGTCATCTAAGTTAAATTCACCCATTCCAGTCCATTTTAGTTTGCTGATTCCTAGAATGTCGACGTTCACCCTTGCCATCTATTGTTTGACCACTTCCAATTTGCCTTGATTCATGGACCTGACATTCCAGGTTCCTATGCAATATTGCTCTTTATAGCACAGGATTTAGCTTCTATCACCAGTCACATCCACAGCTGGGTATTGGTTTTGCTTTGGCTCCATCCCTTCATTCTTTCTGGAGGTATTTCTCCACTGATCTCCAGTAGCATATTGGGCACCTACTGACCTGGGGAGTTCCTCTTTTGGTATCCTATCATTTTGCCTTTTCCTACTGTTCATGGGGTTCTCAAGGCAAGAATACTGAAGTGGTTTGCCATTCCCTTCTCCAGTGGACCACATTCTGTCAGGCTTCTCCACCATGACCCGCCCGCCTTGGGTTGCCCCGCAGACATGGCTTGGTTTCATTGAGTTAGACAAGGCTGTGGTCCTAGTGTGATTAGATTGACTAGTTTTATGTGAGTATGGTTTCAGTGTGTCTGCCCTCTGATGCCCTCTTGCAACACTTACCATCTTACTTGGGTTTCTCTTACCTTGGCATGGGGTATCTCTTCATGGCTGCTCCAGCAAAGCACAGCTGCTGCTCCTTACCTTGGATGAGGGGTATCTCCTTTCCGCCACCATTCCTGACCTTCAACGTGGGATAGCTCCTCTAGGCCCTCCTGTGCCTGCGCAGCCACCACTCCTCGGGATGCTCCTCCCGGCTGCCGGCCCTAGCCTCTGGCGCGAGGTGGCTTCTCCTGGCCGCCCCTGATCTCGGATGCAGGGTAGCTCCTCCCGGCCACCACCCCTGACCTCGGACGCGGGGTAGCTCTTCGCAGCCGCTGGCGCTCAGTGAGCGGGCCCGCAGCCGCCGGCGCGCCCGCAGCCGCCTCCAAATTCTGAGAGCCTCTTTGAGTAACATTTCTTTGTGGAGTCCTGTGCATACATATGTGTGTAACTCCGTCTGTTCTTTATTCTTGTTAAGTTTGATTTGCAGGTCTCCTGGTGGCTCAGATGGTAAAGAATCTGCCTGCAATGTGGGAGATCCAGGATCGATTCCTGGGTCAGGAAGATCTCTCCTGGAGAAGGGAATGGCTACCCACTCCAGTATTCCTGCTTCAAGAATCCCATGGACAAAGGAGCCTGGCAGGCTACAGTCCATTGGGTCGTAAAGAGTCAGACATGACTGAGCAACTAACACTTTCACTTTCAGGTGAAGAACTCAGGAGGATAGAAGAAAAAGATTTCCCCCCTCTTGATGAAAGTGAAAGAGGAGAGTGAAAAAGTTGGCTTAAAGCTCAACATTCAGAAAACTAAGATCATGGCATCTGGTCCCATCACCTCATAGGAAATAGATGGGGAAACAGTGGAAACAGTGTCAGACTTTATTTTGGGGGGCTCCAAAATCACTGCAGATGGTGACTGCAGCCACGAAATTAAAAGACGCTTACCTCTTGGAAGGAAAGTTATGACCAACCTAGATAGCACATTCAAAGCAGAGACCTTTGTTACTTTGCCAACAAAGGTCCGTCTAGTCAAGGCCATGGTTTTTCCTGTGGTCATGTGTGGATGTGAGAGTTGGACTGTGAAGAAAGCTGAGCACCAAAGAACTGATGCTTTTGAACTGTGGTGTTGGAGAAGACTCTTGAGAGTCCCTTGGACTGCAAGGAGATCCAACTAGTCCATTCTGAAGGAGATCAGTCCTGGGTGTTCTTTGGAAGGAATGGTGCTAAAGCTGAAACTCCAGTACTTTGGCCACCTCATGAGAAGAGTTGACTCATTGGGAAAGACTCTGATGTTGGGAGGGATTGGGGGCAGGAGGAGAAGGGGACGACAGAGGATGAGATGGCTGGATGGCATCACGAACTCGATGTACATGAGTCTGAGTGAACTCCGGGTGTTGGTGATGGACAGGGAGGCCTGGCGTGCTGCGATTCATGGGGTCACAAAGAGCTGGACACGACTGTGTGACTGAACTGAACTGAACTGACAAAGGCAAGAACCCAGAGAGCTCATGCCCCTTTTTACAGTGCACCATTCCTCAGAGGGCATGCCCCTGGGTTTAGCAGGACTGCCCTCCCCATGACATGTGAATGCTGTGCTGTGTACTGAGGTTGTGACCCACCCCCACCAAGAAGGCCAGTTACACCTATTAAAGAGTCCTCATTGTCTAAGCCTCATGAGCAGGCATCTTTTAGCTGAAAGATTATTATAAGAGATCATTAATAGGACAACCACCTTGGGGCAGAAGATTCTGGAAGTTTTCCTCTGGGCAATGAGGGGGGAATAAAACCAGAAATTAATTTCAGTTTCCATGCCTTTTGGCCCCCAAGCCCAGCTCAGCAAGAATCATCCAGGAGGTTTTGAAACCTGTCCATACATTCTTTGACACTCCTCTTCTCAGGAGGCAGTCTGATTCTCCTCTCCTTGAATCTGGGCCAGGTTGAATTACCCCTTCTGACAAGTAGAAGAGGCAGAAATGATGCAGCATTACTTGAGAAGCATGGTCATAACAGACAAGATAGCTTCCACTAGGTTCCCCTTGGGGACCCTTTGTCCTTGGAAGCTGGCTGCCATACTTTGGGGAAGCCCATGTGTATTGGGGGGCTACATGGAGATGTCCCAGTTGAGGTCCCAGCTGATAGCCAGCATCAGATGCCCAAAGAATGGGTGAAGAGACTGTTTGAGACAACTCCAGGCCCTGCTATCATCTCACTGAAACACCACAACACATGCTGAGTGAGAATAGCCAAGCGAGAACTGACCGACCGACCTCCTGAAGCACAGGAGACAGTGGGGGTAAGTGACAGATGGCTTAAGCCACTAAGTTTTGGGGGTGGGGGTGGTTCCTCACAAAGCAATAAATAACCAAATGGTCACTGAGGCTAGTTCTCACAGGCTCTGTCCAACACTCTGCTCAACCACCACTGCCAACCCTGGACTTAATCCAGATCAGGGTAGGGGCCCCCAAACCCCCCAGCCCTGCTGGCTGGGAGGTGCATGGGGTGGGCGGGATTCTGAGCCGCAGTGAGCTGCTGGCTCAGGGCTGCAGTGTCAGTCCGGTCCATGTCACCAGGCTCTCATCCAGTCTCACCTGTGGGTCTGAGTGGACTATGGGAGTCACCTGCATGATCCTTGCTCCAGGACTGGGTCAGAGCTGAGCTGGACTAATGGGTAGTCAATACCATCCCCTGGGACTGACTGCCTCCTGGGCTCTGAGGGCAGTGAATGTTCAAAGCTGAGAGGTGATTCTCAGAGTCAAAGCTAGGGGGAGAAAATGAACCCACATGTGGGGAAACGGGAGAGGGGCTGGGAAGGTGGGCAGGGCAAGCTGGGGGTGATATGCCCCCTTGATGATGAGCCGCTGGGGTGAAGGGTTAGGACAGATGGCCCAAGAGCAAGGGCAGGACCAAGGTACCCGTGTCTGGACGCATACTTCCTGTGCTGAATGCTGCCCCCTTGGCTAGGTGCTGCCAGGATCTGTTCATCTCTTTCTCCCCAAGACTGCCCAGGGCTGCCCCTTCCTACAAGCCCACCCTGAGGTTAGGACGCTGACGCCTGGACCTAGGAGCTGTCCCAGCCTGACTCTGATCCTTCTCGATCCTCACCTCTCCCTTCAGGAGCTCCAAACCCTTGAGCACCATCAAGATGGCCAGAACAAGCTAAAGGGTCTAGCCCTTTTGGACAGAGGACCAATGCCCCCTCCCCTAAAAGCGGGTCCCATGGTAGGACCAGCTCCCTCTGGCCTGCGGCTGCCCACAGTGGACATCCCCGCATGCCTTGCATTCCAGCCCCGCGCGGGTTCCCCCAGCAGCTCCCCTGCAGAAGGGGCAGCCAGCTTTCCCCCAAGGCCCTGTGCCCCGCCTCCTCCACTCGCCCACTCCACCCCTGGCAGCATTTTGGAAAAACAGATGCTTTCCAGGAACGTCAGAGTTCATTAGGGAGACATAGAGCAGCGATCCCAGGCTGCCCACAGGAACTGGACTGGAGGGGGCGCGGGGCAAGCCAACCACCCATGCTGGTCCATGGCACACCCTGCAGGCCTTTGGAGGGGCTGGTGGGCAGGGGGCAGAGGGAGAACGTTCAGGGAGTTGACCTGTCCCTGGCACGGGGCGCTCAGTTCTACTTATTTAGTTGTTTCACAGACACTCCTTATTGATTTGTAAACCGTGGGTTTCAGCAAAGACAAAGACAGAGCCCAGAGTCCCTGGGACAGTCCCAGGGAGAGGCCTCAGTGGTGAGCAGGCGGCAGAGCCGGAGGGGGCAGCCCCAGGCCTTTTGCTTCCAGAGAGAGGCTCTGGCAGGCAGGCTCTGCTGGGGGACTCCTCTTCCCACCAGGCTTTGGAAGAAGCCCCCTTCTGAGGGGGCCCGGAGAAGGAAGCCCCAGGAGGGGGAACGGGCACCACAGGTGAGAAAAAGGCAGATTTCCTGAGGGTGCAGGGCCCTCCCTGGCCCCTGGGCCTCTGAACCCTGCCCTGGGCCCCTCCCTACTGACCTCCTCTCCCAAACGCCTGACACTGTCCAAACAGGGGTCACAAATGAGGTTTTCACTCTCACGTCAAGCCTTCACCTTTTAACTAAATTCAACAGGTACCTCTTTTTTAAAAAAACAAAAACCTTCATCGAGGTATAACTGACACAGTACTCTTGCCTGGAAAATCCCATGGATGGAGGAGCCTGGTAGGTTGCAGTCCATGCTAAGGGTTGGACACGACTGAGCGACTTCCCTTTCACTTTTCACTTTCATGCATTGGAGAAGGCAATGGCAACCCACTCCAGTGTTCTTGCCTGGAGAATGCCGGGGACAGGGGAGCCTGGTGGGCTACCGTCTATGGGGTCGCACAGAGTCAGACACGACTGAAGCGACTCAGCAGCAACCAAGCCGTGTACATTGCGAGTGCACAAGGTGATAACTGACGCAGGTGGGCCTCCATGAAACCGTCACCACCATCAGAACAGTGGGCATGTCGTCATCCCCACGATGGCTCCTGGGTCCCCTCTGGAGCCTTCCCCTCCTCCCTCCGCCCTCCTCTACACCCACATTCACCCACCCCCACTCCGGGCTTCTTGCTTGTATTGATATTTCTAACTAAAATTGAATTTCATTGAATGGACTTGTTCTCTTTTGGTGACTGCATGGACTGCAGCACACCAGGTGTCCCTGTCCCTCACTTGTAATGAAGAGAAATTGACCAGCAGTGAAAACTGAGGGAGGAGCGTGTCTGGTCCTTGGGGGAGCTGGGCGTGCCTTCCACACACACCTGTGAGGACAGCAGCAGGCCACCCGCTCCGGTTTTCTGGAGAGCAGGGGGAACCTGGAGCAACTCTCTGCCGGGCGCCCACGGGCCAGGTCTGCGGGAGAACGCGTGCTTCTGGCATCCGGTCTGCAGAGATGCTCTGAACCACCCTCAAGCTCTCTTTTCCTTCCGAGAAGCTAAAAGGCAGCTCTAGAGTGTGATTTAAAATCCCGGGCGGGCCCCAAGCCAAATGTGGGGAAGGTCGTTTTCTGTGTGCCCGTTGCTGAGGCAACACCTCCCAGCTCCCAGCGTGTAGAGAGAGGTGCGCAGGGCCAGGTCGGGGGCCACAGGGAAAAGGCCAGCTGAGCCCCGCCAAGGGGCCACCCCGCCCAGCCCTGGCCACTCCTGCTGGGACCGTCTGGTATTTTACACTTGACACCAGATATTTGGATTTTTAAGTACAATCTTCTGATTTTCAAAGTTAACACTTCAATTTTTTTTTTTTAAGTTAAACAAAAACCTCAGAGGATGCAGATCTAAGTGTTCCCAAACTGCAAGCACCCAGCTTGCAGCCTCAGTGCCCGCAGAGGACCCCTCCCCTCCTCTTAGGCGCAGCTTTTGCCTGACTCTGGGAGCATCTCTTCAGCCTTGGGCAGCTCCTCGCTTCATTCCACATGGACAGAACTTCACTGAGCTATCACAGTGCTGTCCGGTTCTGGCCTGCAGCCTGAGGAGGAAGCTGTGGAGATGGATGGTCTTGTCCTGCCCTGCAGACACGCCAGGTGATGAACGTGGCCGTGGGGGTGCGCCTCTGCTCCCAGGGAGAGGCAACAGGGAGGGGGACATGGGGCCTGAGCCAAGAGGGGTGAAGGAGACTCAGAGGGGCTGAAGAAGGGAGGGAGGGCAGCGGAGATCGTGGGGTACTCCAGGAAAGGCAAATGGTCTGTTCAGCGGGTCAGAGGGGACCCTGAGGATGCTGGTAGCTGGGAGAAGGAAAGGGACAGCGGCATCCCCTGTGGGGTCTCTTCCAGCCCTCCTGTCTCTGTGCCTCACGCCCCCTCCAAAGCCTTCTAAGGAAGGCTTTCTGGGATCCAGGAGTGGGGGAAGGGGCCTGCTGAACTTGCCTGAGGGTCCTTGAAGCCAAAAATGGAGAGTGACCTAAAAAGTCATCTATCGAGCCCCCATCCCGAGCAGGGCCCCCTCTTCCATAGCACTATTTCATCTGCAGCCCCCTTTCCAACGCTCCATCAAATAGGCCAGGCCCCTGCTCTCCCTGCTTCCTGCAGGCGTTGGGGGACTCGGGTTTTCCCCAGCACAAGAATGGAAGAAAGAGCTGCCAAAAGGTTGCTGGAATCAGAACTCAAAGCACACTCAAGCCGGCAGAGAAGGAGCGAATACAAACAAGCTTCCTTTGGACAGCTGTGCCTACACTCTATAAAAAAAAAAAAAGTGTCAGATTCAATCACCCAAGTTTGGGGGCTGTGGACGCCAAACATCTGGATCTGTGGACAGGCCCTGAGCACCCCAGGATGTTGCACTCCCCACCTGGACGTCTGCCGGCATCTAAGTGCGGCGCTGACTCTGGAGAGGGGTGCACCTGGCCAGGCCTCCGCTTCCTTGGAGGGGCCTCAAACCCTCTCCCTGTGGACTGCACACACCTGGGCTGGGGACGGAAGGCAGGCCCACTCTGAGCTTCTCTCGGCTCTGGACAGCCCCGCACCCAGGCCCAGGCCCTGACAGCCTGCATGTCCTTGCTATGCTCATGGATCGTGAGCAGCAATGGGCAATGTAGGGATTCGCCTTGACCTGGGAAGGAGGCACAGCTACTTAGTCTTTGCTTCTGAAGGAAACAGTGTTAAGACAGAATTGATCCCATCACCTATTCCAAAAGAGACGACAGGATAATAGAATATTCCTAGACATTAAAGGTCTAGATATAGTCCTGATTTTACAGAAGAAGGATTAAATGTTTATTACTGCTGAAACCAGTATTTGGATCCCTAAAAATGAAATGATAGACTGTTGATTTGATGTCTGGCTTTAGGCAAATGACTTACCGTCTCTGATTTTCCATTTCTTCATTTATAAAATAGGGATAATAATAGCACCTCTCTCCTAGAATCACTGTGAGGATTAAATGAGCAAAATATTCAAAGCACTAAGAAAACAGCGCCCACTATATTGCACAATGCATTGGCTGTTATTTGATTTCTGCTTCCAGGCCTTAGGATTTTGTTTCCATTGCCTGAAGTCCTCCCCTACGCTTACAAACTCCTCAGCCTCCACTCTTGTCAGTCCCCTGCTTATCTGTGACAGAGCCCCATGCCTGACTATCCTAATTGGGTGGCGTCTCCTATCCCACTGCCCTGTTATATGTTTATTCCTGGCGTTTTCATTATCTGAGGTTGCTATGCCTAGACCTGTTTACTAGCTGGCATTTGTATAGACATGAACACAGTCTTGTCTACACTGGACTCTGCCTGGGTCAGGGGCATCTGTTGAGGAATGAATGAATGATTCAGTGGGTAGATTGCTGCTGGGTGTGGAACAGGCCCTGGAGACGCCCCTGACCTGGGAGGCCCTTGTGGCGCAGCTGGGGACTCCTTCATCAGATGGATATATCCAGGGTGCTCTCGGGCCCAGAAGCACTGGAAATGGAGGGCCTGGAAACTAGAAGCCACAAAAGCATCTTTCTTTTGACCAGAGGT
This sequence comes from Ovis canadensis, assembly GCF_042477335.2. NCBI lineage: Eukaryota > Metazoa > Chordata > Mammalia > Artiodactyla > Bovidae > Ovis > Ovis canadensis. The sequence continues at coordinate 18,277,122 of NC_091262.1, forward strand.
AGAAGCCAAGCTCATCTTGGAGGAAGACTCTCTCCTCTTTGGAAGACAAGACAATCAGTGGCTGTGTCCAGGGAAGGCAGCCCCTGTTTGGGGAGGAGCAGCTGACCAGCAGGGAGCTGACCTGCTCCTAGCTCTCAATCACTTTGCAGCAGGAAGAAGGGGGAACAGGCTGAGGGCTGCTCTGAATCAGCTGGTCACCTGTCTCTCCTCAGATCCGGACCACTCGGCCGCTGAGCTGCGAGACAGTCAGGAACTGAATCCACTTTTGCCGGGCATGTGGATACCTCAGTCGAAATTAGAGTGGATTGAAAGAACATTCCCCACTGCAGTTGTGAACGGAGTGCCGTGTCTGTTCATCGTGGAAGGAACATTCAGAGAGCTAAACAGAAGAAAATTAAAGTCCCCACAACTCCGAGAGGAATACAATTAACATGTTGAAGTCCTGCTTTTTTTCAAACACTTAAAAACATTTTAAAAATTTTTATTTTTTAATTTTGATTTTATGTTGGAGTAGGGTTGATTGCCAGCGTCGTATTTGTTTCAGGGATACGGCAAAGTGATTCAGTTTCGCATGCACATGCATCTCTTCTTTTTCAAATTCTTTGCTCATTTAGGTTCCTAGAGTATTGAGCAGAGTTCCCTGTGCTTTACAATAAGTTCTTGTTGGCTGTCTATTTTAAATATAGTAGTATGTACACATCAATTCCAAACAAAATAGAGACAAACCACTTGTGGTTACAGGGTGGGGGAAGGTCGGGGAAGGGATAGACAGAGAGGCTGGAACTGTGACATCCTTCTGACTTCTCCCTCCAACTGCTGATGGTCGTGCAAGCTGAGACCTCCTTTGGAATCTATGGCTAGACTTTCCCCCTGAGTGTATATCAACCTTTTCTCTGTGGAAGGTGTTTTGAATGTCAAGAAGCCAGCTCAGGGGCTTACAGAGAGGAAAATCACCCCTCCAATCCTTCAGCTTCCCTATCAGATGTGCCCCAATCGTGATTTCCAAACTTGGGTGGGTGAATTCTATGTTTCTTAAATTACGCTGATTTAAGAGCCACGTGGGAAACAAGTGATTCTCCAAATGACGTTTTTCTATACCTCAAGCGGCCAAGAGCGCCTGGGCCTAGGGGAGAGGAAATGGCCATCCGCTTCTTGGAGAGATCAGGAATCTCTAAGTTTCGTGTTTTTTTTAACTCAATTAGCTTGGGAGTGGGGGTGGGGTGGGTCACCAGCTGCATGGTCTGTGAGTCATTTGAATTTTGAGCTCTGAACTATTTTAAGTAACGGAATTTTAAGTTTTGAGGGTTCTATTACTATTGTTGTTGCTATTATTGCTATTATTATTAATTCATTTTCAAATCTGACTTTGGAACAGAGTGATTATTTCTCCTAAAATTTCAACATTAGATCTTGAAGTCTGTAAATAAGAAGGCAATTTGAGGTATCTAGGGAGATTAAAAGTGAAATACGTGCACAAAGACAAAACTGACTGGGCTGTGGGAATTGAGAAAAGACAGAATGAAAAGTCTGTAAACTATCTACTAACCTCACAGTGGCCTCACTGACTGACTCTGAAACCTAGTTCAGTTCAGTCACTCAGTCGTGTCCGATTCTTTGTGACCCCATGGACTGCAGCACGCCAGGCTTCCCTGTCCATCACCAACTCCCGGAGCTTGCTCAGACTCATGTCCATTGAGTCAGTGATACCATCCAACCATCTCATCCTCTGTCATCCCCTTCTCCTGCCTTCAATCTTTCCCAGCATCAGGGTCTTTTCCAATGAGTCATTTCCTTATATCAGGTGGCCAAAGTATTGGAGTTTCAGCTTCAGCATCAGTCCTTCCAATGAATATTCAGGACTGATCTCCTTCAGAATGGACTGGTTGGATCTCCTTGCTGTCCAAGGGACTCTCAAGAGTCTTTTCCAATACCACAGTTCAAAAGCATCAATTCTTTTGTGCTCAGCTTTCTTTATAGTCCAACTCTCACATCCATACATGACTACTGGAAAAAGCATAGCTTTGACTACTTTGTCGGCAAATTAATGTCTCTGCTTTTTAATATGCTGTCTAGGTTGGGCATAGCTTTTCTTCCAAGGAGCAAGCCTCTTTTAATTTCATGGCTGCAGTCACCATCTACAGTGATTTTGGAGCCCCCCAAAATAAAGTCTGTCACTGTTCCCACTGTTTCCCCATCTATTTTCTATGAAGTGATGGGACCAGATGCCATGATCTTAGTTTTCTAAATGCTGAGTTTCAAGCCAACTTTTTCACTCTCCTCTAGATAAGTCCCCTAATTTGATCTCAGGAAAGAGTATTTGAATTGAAACTATGCTGGAACATTTGGGGGCACAATCACAATAAATCCTGCCTATTTTATTTGTTTATTAAATACCCATTGATAAGGGTCTAGATCTGATAGATAGAATGCCTGATGAACTATGGACTGAGGTTCGTGACGTTGTATAGGAGACAGGGATCAAGACCATCCCCATGGAAAAGAAATGCAAAAAAGCAAAATGGCTGTCTGGGGAGGCCTTACAAATACCTGTGAAAAGAAGAGAGGTGAAAAGCAAAGGAGAAAAGAAAAGATATAAGCATCTGAATTCAGAGTTCCAAAGAAAAGCAAGAAGAGATAAGAATGCCTTCTTCAGTGATCAATGCAAAGAAATAGAGGAAAACAACAGAAATTTTCTTCAAGAAAATTAGAGATACCAAGGGAACATTTCATGCAAAGATGGGCTCAATAAAGGACAGAAATGGTCTGGACCTAACAGAAGCAGAAAATACTAAGAAGAGGTGGCAAGAATACACGGAAGAACCGTACAAAAAAGATTTTCATGACCAAGATAATCATGATGATGTGATCACTAACCTAGAGCCAGACATCTTGGAATGTGAAGTCAGTGGGCCTTATAAAGCATCACTATGAACAAAGCTAGTGGAGGTGATGGAATTCCAGTTGAGCTGTTTCAAGTCCTGAGAGATGATGCTGTGAAAGTGCTGCACTCAATATGCCAGCAAATTTGGAAAACTCAGCACTGGCCACAGGACTGGAAAAGGTCAGTTTTCATTCCAATTCCAAAGAAAGGCAATGCAAAAGAATGCTCAAACTACTGCACAATTGCACTCAGCTCACATGCTAGTAAAGTAATGCTCAAAATTCTCCAAGCCAGGCTTCAGCAATACATGAACCGCGAGCTCCCTGATGTTCAAGCTGGTTTTAGAAAAGGCAGAGGAACCAGAGATCAAATTGCCAACATCCACTGGATCATGGAAAAAGCAAGAGAGTTCCAGAAAAACATCTATTTCTGCTTTAGTGACTATGCCAAAGCCTTTGACTGTGTGGATCACAATAAACTGTGGAAAATTCTGAAAGAGATGGGAATACCACACCACCTGACCTGCCTCTTGAGAAACCTGTATGTAGGTCAGGAAGCAACAGTTAGAACTGGACATGGAACAACAGACTGGTTCCAAATAGGAAAAGGAGTACTTCAAGGCTGTATATTGTCACCCTGCCTATTTAACTTCTATGCAGTGTACATCATGAGAAACGCTGGACTGGAAGAAACACAAGCTGGAATCAAGATTGCCGGGAGAAATATCAATAACCTCAGATATGCAGATGACACCACCCTTATGGCAGAAAGTGAAGAGGAGCTAAAAAGCCTCTTGATGAAAGTGAAAGAGGAGATTGAAAATGTTGGCTTAAAGCTCAACATTCAGAAAATGAAGGTCATGGCATCTGGTCCCATCACTTCATTGGAAATAGATGGGGAAACAGTAGAAACAGTGTCAGACTTGATTTTTGGGGGCTCCAAAATCACTGCAGATGGTGACTGTGGCCATGAAATTAAAAGACACTTACCCCTTGGAAGAAATGTTATGACCAACCTAGATAGTATATTCAAAAGCAGAGACATTACTTTGCTGACTAAGGTCCGTCTAGTCAAGGCTATGGTTTTTCCTGTGGTCATGTATGGATGTGAGAGTTGGACTGTGAAGAAGGCTGAGCGCTGAAGAATTGATGCTTTTGAACTGTGGTGTTGAAGAAGACTCTTGAGAGTCCCTTGGACTGCAAGGAGATCCAGCCAGTCCATTCTGAAGGAGATCAGCCCTGGGATTTCTTTGGAAGGAATGATGCTAAAGCTGAAACTGCAGTACTTTGGCCACCTCATGTGAAGAGTTGACTAATTGGAAAAGACTGTGATGCTGGGAGGGATTGGGGGCAGGAGGAGAAGGGGACGACCGAGGATGAGATGGCTGGATGGCATCATTGACTCAATGGACGTGAGTCTGAGTGAACTCTGGGAAATGGTGATGGACAGGGAGGCCTGGCGTGCTGCGATTCATGGGGTCACAAAGAGTCGGACATGACTGAGCAACTGAACTGAACTCAACTGAACTGAACTGATTGAACACCTCCGTAGGACAGGCAGTGTGATGAGTCCAGTGGGAACCTGTGTTCTTGGAACACGATGTGAGATTCACAGCCAGTGCTCCTAAGGGAAATGGAGGTGTGCCCTGACTTGTAGTTATCTGTAGTGGAAGACTTCCACCAGCTACACCTAACTGTACCCGGAGGTGGGAAGAGAAGTGTAGAGCACACTAGGCATGGTATTTCCACTGTATAAGTTTCATGTAATTTGTAAACATATGTAACTAAACTCAACTGTAAATTAAAGTAGATTAATTAGGAAGCCATGATTTTGATGAGATTTGAGTGTTATCTTTGTTTCTGACACAATTTATTTAATGTACAATTCAATTTATGATTCAAATTTCAGTAAATCTGTGTTTAATAGCCAGCTCACGAAATTTCTGAAAATTTCACCGCATTCTCCATGAGCGATAATGAGTTGGTTCCAGGACACTGCTGTCTAGTGGCTCATCTAGGTGTTGGGTGATCAGGATGCCTCACCACCATCCTCACCCCCGGGGTGCCCAGAGAATGCAGCCTCTCTGTTCCTGCTAGCACCTGGTCTGGCTATCCAAATGATTGGCTGACAGCAGCCCAGAGTCACTTCCTGGCTTCCAGGTCTGCTGGACTTGGAGCCCATCTCTGAGCCTCAGACCTGCCAAACTTCTCCTATCTCCGAGACTTGTCTTCAGACGGGGCCAGGCATGTTCACTGTAAAAGACTAGCTAATACACAGCTTCACTCTGTTCTCCTCTGTGTGCTGTGCTTCTTCCTCCCTCCCTCCCGCCCTCTTCTCCCCACACTACCTCCCTGACTCCCGCCCCTTCCTCTTCCTCCCCACCCACCTCCAACTACCCCCACCCTCGCCCCTCCACCTCTCTAAATTCAGGACATCAAGCCGAAGTTAGCCCATGGTGTGTCCTTATTAAAAATCATTTGTTGGGTGAAGGAGCTTAAAAATTACAAAACCCCAGCTATATAAGAAATAATAATACATCATGGGGATGTAATGGTTAATAATGGGAACTATGGTTAATAATATTGTATTGTATACTTGAAAGTTGCTAAGAGAGTAAATCCTAAAAGTTTTTATCAAAAGAAAAGCAAATTTTGTGACTATGTGTGGTGATGGATATTAACTAGACTTATTATAGCAATCATATGCCAACATATACAAGTGTATTTTGTTGTTGTTGTTTAGTCTTGAAGTCATGTCCCAGTCTTTGCAATCCCATGGACTGCAACTCACCAGGCTTCCCTGTCCTTCACTGTCTCCTGGAATTTGCTTAGATTCATGTTCATTGAGTCAGTGATGCCATCCAACCATCTCATACTCTGCCCCCCCTTCTCCTTTTGCCCTCAGTCTTTCCCAGCATCAGGGTCTTTGCCAATGAGTTGGGTCTTTGCCAATGAGTCGGCTCTTTGAATCAGGTAGCCAAAGTATTAGAGCTTTGGCATCAGTCCTTCCAACAGATATTCAGAGTTGATTTCCTTTAGAAATTGACTGGTTGGATCTCCTTGAAGTCCAAAGGACTCTCAAGAGTCTTCTGTAGTACCACAATTCAAAAGCATCAATTCTTCAGTGCTCAGCCTTCTTTACAGTTCAACTCTCAGATTTATACATGACCACTGGAAAAACCATAGCTTTGCTATATAGACCTTTTTCAGCAAAGTGATGTCTCTGCTTTTTAATACCTGTCTAAGTTTGTCATAGCTTTTCTTCCAAGGTACAAGTGTCTTTTAATTTCATGACTGCAGTCACCATCTGCAGTGATTTTGGAGCCCACAAAAATAAAGTTTGTCACTGTTTCCACTTTTTCCCCTTCTATTTGCCATGAAGTTATGGGACCAGATGCCATGATCTTCATTTTTTTGAATGTTGGGTTTTAAGCCAGCTTTTTTACTCTCCTCTTTCACCTTCAAGAGGCTCTTTAGTTCCCCCTCACTTTAACCATTAGAGTGGTATCATCTACATATCTGAGGTTGTTGATATTTCTCATGGCAATCTTGATTCCGGCTTATGATTCATCCAGCCCAGGATTTCACATGATGTATTCTGCATAGAAATTAAATAAGCAGGGTGACAATATGCAGCCTTGATGTACTCCTTTCCCAATTTTCAAACAATTCATTGTTCTGTGTCTGGTTCTAACTGTTGCTTGACCTGCATACAGGTTTCTCAGGAGACAGGTAATGCAGTCTGGTATTCCCATCTCTTTAATAATTTCCCACAGTTTGTTGTGATCCACACAGTCAAAGGCTTTAGCATAGTGAATGAAGCAGATGTTTTTTTGGAATTCCCTTGCTTTCTCTGTGGTCCAGTGGATGTTGAAAATTTGATCTCTGGTTCCTCTGCCTCTCTGGAACTCATCTTGTACATCTGGAAGTTCTCTAAAGCCTGGCATGAAGGATTTTGAGCATTACCTTGCTAGCATGTGAAATGAGCACAATTGTAAGTTATTTTGAACATTCTTTGTCACTGCCCTTCTTTGAGATTGGAGTGAAAACTTACCTTTTCCAGTCCTGTGGTCACTGAGTTTTCCAAATTCGCTGACATATTGAGTGCAGCACTTTAAGAGCATCATCTTTTAGGATTTTAAATAGCTCAGCTGGAATCCCACCACCTGCACTAGCTTTGATCATAGTAATACTTCCTAAGGCCCACTTGACTTCCACACTCCAGGATGTCTGGCTCTATGGGAGTGACCACACCATTATGGTTATTGGGTCATTAAGACCTTTTTTGTATAGCTCTTCTGTGTATCCTTGCCACCTCTTCTTAATCCCTTCTGCTTCTGTTATGTCCTTACTATTTTTGTCCTTTATTGTGCCCATGCTTGTAGGAAATCTTCTCTTGATATCTCCCATTTTCTTGAAGAGATCTTTAGTCTTTCCTATTCTATTGTTTTCCTCTATTTCTTTTCATTCTTCACTTAAGAAGGTTTTCTTCTCTGTCCTTGCTATTCTCTGGAACTCTGCATTCATTTGGGTATACCTTTCGCTTTCTCCCTTGCCTTTCGCTTTTCTCTCTCTCTCTCTCTTTTTTTTTTTTTGTTCTTTTTTTTTCATATTCTGCTATGCTATATGTTAATAACATCAGAAAAATAGTATTTGTGGAAAGAGTCAGGTGGGAACATTGGAAAATATCACACCTTGAAAAAAAGAATACAAAAATAGAAAGCAGGACCTCCAGCCTCTAGCTGGCATCTGCAGTCCTTGGTTCCCGGGACTTACACTCAGAAAGAAGGCGGCTGCAGAACCACTCTGTTCTGGAGCAGCCAGCCAGAGACAAACGGGGCTCGTATGATCTAGAGGAGATACTGTCCAACATCTCTCATTGCCCGGCAGCTGCTTCAGACATCTCACTCTGGCCAGGCCACCTTTGACCATGACCCACCCCATCCTCTGGACCAGAGTGGACAAGGATGCCCATGCTCCCCACCCATGAGGGAAAGAACCACTCTCTACCAAGCTAGTTCCTTGCTTGGTGTTGTACACCAGTGGGGTCAGTCATATGCATCAGGGAGGAGAAGGCCTGGCAAAGACTAGTCTTACAAGAGACACACTTTCAGTTTCAGAGACACAAGTGGTGATGATAATGAAGATACCATTGACTTAGTTTTATTGGACAAAATCTTGAGAAACTGAACAAATGGGGAGGAAAATGAAGGGGAGAGATTGGAAACCCAGAGAATTTTTTTGGATAAACTGAACATGTAATGTGTAAATTTAAAGTGTACAGCATGCTACTTTGATGCATTTATATATTGTAATTTTGTTGTCACAACAATGTTTATCACACTACATATTTATAGTGCAATATTATTATCTACAGGCTTCCCTGGTGACTCAGACGGTAAAGCGTCTGCCTGCAATGCGGGAGACCCGGGTTCAATCCCTGAGCCAGGAAGATTCCCCTGGAGAAGGAAATGGCAACCCACTCCAGTACCCTTGCCTGAAAAACTCCATGGATTGAGGAGCCTGGTAGGCTACAGTCCACGGGGGTCTCAGAGTTGGACACGACTGAGTGACTTCACTTTTTCTTTTTCATTATTATCTATGGGCTTCTCAGAGAGCTCAGTGGTAAAGAATCTGTCTGCCCGTACAGGAGGCATAAGAGACTCGGGTTCAGTTCCTGAGTCAGGAAGATCCTCAGGAGGAAGGCATGCAAACCCAGTCCAGTACTCTTGCCTGGAGAATCCCATGGACTGAGGAATCTGGTGGGCTATGGTCCGTAGTGTTGCAAAGAGTAGGACACGACTTAGCATGCACACATGCAAGTCTGACTTATCTCGCTTAGCATAATCTGCCCAGGGTTCATCCATGTTGTAAAACCATGGCAGGATATTGTCCTTTCTTGTGGCTGAACGACATCCCATTGTATATATATATATACCACATGTTTTTCATCCATTGATCCATTGATGGACGTATGAGTTGTTTCAAAATCTTGGCTATTGAGTAGTTGCAATTTGACTACTTTTGATTACTTTTGAAAGCATAAAGTAACTTGAAGGTATCTATGAGTTGTCAAGTACTTCACTTAAGGGATTGCTTAAAAATAAAAGTTAGGAATAACGTGTTATTTTCATATGAATGTCTGTAAGAAGTGTTATCTGCTTACATGCTCAGAGGGCAGATGTGGGAGTGGGTGAGGAAGATATCTTTTAGCCACTACATTTAGGGCATCTTGGATCCACTGTCTCAACAGGCTTTTGACTCTATGAAGAAAAACCTATTAGCTAAAAATGTTTCAGTATGTTTTTTTAGAGAAGAATGTATTTTCTTCAGTTAATTCCATCACAGTAATTTTGTTTCTTGGTTGTTTTTCCTCAAAGAAGTTAAAAAAGGTCCCTGTTTCCTATTGCCATTTTTACTTTATTGAAACTCCTTTTATCAGGATCAAATTTGTGTTGGAATTTTGTGTCAGGCCTCTGATATTCCAAGACTCTTCCATCTCCTCCTGCTAGTTGATTTTTCTCAGACAGACCTCCCCCTCAGAGCCAGACATGTGGTCCCAGGACAGCTTTGCCCTACATGCTTCCCAGACTGAGGCTATCACTGCCCCGGGGGAAGGATCCTGGGGAAGCCTCTGATGAGTCCATCTCACACTCCGTGTTCATACCTCACCTGGTCACTTGTGGCTAATGAGGAACTACAAAGATTTCCCCATTAATCATGGAGGCTAGGGCAGACTCAGTAAGTATTAACAGGAGGAAACCCCATCCAAGCCTTCTAGAGTTTAGAATGGGACTCCTGTAGAGGGCATATGGAAAACAACTGCCATTAATCATTAATGCCTTGGTTGCTGCCCACAAATTCCAAATTGTTTGTTTAATTTTTGACTGTGCTGGGTCTTCATTGAAACGACATCTCCAAAGCAGAAGCCCAGCACAGACACATGAGTATGCACAGTGACGTCGGCAAGAAATATGGACAGTGACATCCCTGCAAGCCAGGAAGGCTGGCCAATCAGAGCTCATCCCAGATCTTGTGTTCTGCAAGGCTAGATGGGCACAGTCCCAGCTCTGAGTGCCTGGCATCTCCCCAAGGATAGAGGCTGTACAGGAGGTGGTGGTGGTGTCAGGAAGGCCCTCCTGATGTTTGGTCCACTTGTTCTGACTTTCTTATCAGTCCTAGGGGAGCAGACCCATGTGCAGGATGCCAGGGGCCCTCATTAGCTCTGGTCCTAGCTCTTGGTGGACTGTGTCAGGGGCAGTAATGATGGCTTCTCTCCCCTGGGCTCCCAGCATCCTGCAGGGGGCTTTCTGAATACTACCAAGCCTTGGGAAATCCTGCCAGGGCATTTTCTTACCTGCACTGGGTCTTGGTTGCCTCTTCTGTATAATGGAGATATCGTGAAGCCATCTCACAGGACTCTTGGGCAAATTCACATAAACCCTTAGAGCATGTTCTTGGCATTGAGTGAGAATGGCATGTAGCAGGTATGACTGTCACCACCTGTTGGGAGCTGGGACTGGCACTCAGGCTCACCTGGCTCCCCACTCACAGGCCTGCCACCCCCTGCTCCATCTTGGGTCCAAGTAATCCATGAAAGGACTGGGTCCCTGGGGACTCTAGGTTCCCTCAGGAGGCTTCCCACATACAGCAGGGGTGGTCTCTGCACCCTGGGCTGGACTCTGATGGACTGGGCAGGTCATTCAGGCTGCCCTAGGAGGGCAGGACTGGTGGAGGTGGCCTTTGGGCTGGGCAACTGCTGGCCATCCCTGGAGGGCAGACTTGGCCAGGTGGCCCAGGCTGAAGTGCTAACCTAATGTCTCTGCATGGACTCCTCTGGGCTGTAACAACCAACAGTGACAGTAAAGCAGAAGAGATTAGAAAGGGCGTAGATCCTCCTATGACACACATTCCAGGCTTCTCAGTAGTGGAAGACTGGCTACTCTGGTATGTGAAGTGGGGGCTCCTGGGGAAGCAGTGTGGGCATTTGCAAAGACAGCAAGGTTCCAAAAGCCCCATGGCTCCTGTCCTGGGGACACAGCTGTCCCTGCATGTCCCAGAGGACCTCAGCCCCTAGGCTCCTGCAGCCTTTTCCCTGATGCCTGTGAGCAAATCTAAGCCGCACCCCCTGAACCCCATCCCCACTGCTTGGGAAAGACATCATGCACACAGGCCGCCCTCCACTGTCACTTGTCTCCAAGGTGGCTCTAATCGTCCTCACCTTATAGAAAATTGATGCTCAAAGAAGCTTGATGAACTGGTCCATGGCACCCAGGGTTCAGATGCAGGTCCAGTGAAGCCTGTGACCTCTTCAGAATTCTGGAGACCTCTCCACCAAGAGTTGATCCCCTCTGCACCTCAACTTCAGATGAGAGACGGGGAGATGGGCAGAGAGGCAGAGACTGGCCCCTGACTGGATCAGCCTGGGCCAACCCTAGGTGTGCAGGGGGTGCCAGGAGCCCACCCCTGCCTCCAGGTCTGCAGGGCTCATGGGCCATGGAGCAGTGCCTTCACTGCTCCAAAGGGCAACTCATTTCCTTGCAGGCTGCCCTGTGAGCTCCCTCTTCTCCAGCCAACTCAGGCGGGCTCAGACCTGGGGGGACCAGAGACAGGCCAGAGTTCCTACTTTCAGGCAGGATGCCCGGGGCGAGGCTAGAGCCAGAGGGGCCTGGCCTTCTTCCCTCCTGCCTCTGCTGCTGCTGCCTTTTCTCTCTTTAGTCAACAGATAAAGGTAGGAGGAGGCACAGAGGAGTGAAGAAGAGGAGGAGGAGGTGGGGGCAGAGGGAAGGGGGAGGGAAGGAGATGAGAGAGGCTGGACTAGACACTCAGCCCTGAGCTTCACGCTCCTGTCTGTAAAATGGGCTGGCAGGCCTCTCCATGAGGATGTCCTGGGAACCAGGAACAGGCGTCTCGCCCCTCTCCCACCCCAGTCTGTCAGTTCAGTTCAGTTCACTTGCTCAGTCTTGTCTGACTCTTTGCGAACTCATGGACTGCAGCACGCCAGGCCTCCCTGTCCATCACCAATTCCTGGAGTTTGCTCAAACTCATGTCCATTGAGTCGGTGATGCCATCCAACCATCTCATCCTCTGTCCTCCCATGAGTCAGTTCTTCACATCAGGTGGCCAAAGTATTGGAGTTTCAGCTTCAGCATCAGTCCTTCCAATGAATGTTCAGGACTGATTTCTTTCAGGATAGACTGGTTGGATCTCCGTACTGTCCAAGGAACTCTCAAGAGTCTTCTCCAACACCACAGTTCAAAAGCATCAATTCTTCGGAGCTCCCACCCCCGTGCTTAGGGCAGATAAAAGCAGGCTCTCCCGCAGGCAGGGCCGGGCTGGGCTCATGCCTGGGTCCTCTAGCTTTGAAGCAGGCATTTCTCAGGACTCCAGGAAGGGGCAGCCCCAGGCACAGGACGGTCTGCCAGCAGCGCCCTCTCCTGGTTCCCCGCCTTGGGGGCTCCTGCTCCTCAGCTGAGGGTGGGCTGTGAGGAGCTCGAGGAGCCCGCCCTGCCTGCCTCCAGCCCTGCGCCCGCCTCATGGGGAGCTGCCCTCGCGCTCCTCCGAGAAAGGAGGAGGAGCGGGATTCAGGCCGCATCAGTGGTCGCCTCGTGGGGCCCGGGCTCAGGGGCTGCAGGCAGGCCGAGGGCTCCGGAGCAGGACAGTGTAGACCTCCCTAGATCCTCTTACCTCCCTTCGTCCTCTCCATTGGCACATCTCACATCCCTTCCCGTCCCCGGGTCCCCTCTGGAGCGCTCCATCCTGCTTCACCCCCGAGTCTCTGTCTCCCTTTCCCCCTCTGTCTCCTCTGCGCCTCTGGGTCCCCCTTCCTGACTCACACTGCTGCCCGCGCCCCCCAGGCCTGTCTCGCCGGGACAGCTGTGAAGAATTAGGAGCTGGACCGCGAGGACCAGTCCCCAGTGGCCCAGGATGATTTATGTCTCTGTGGGCGATCAGGCAGCTTTTCTTAATTATTTCACCCAATAGCACATGTCCTGGGGCCCTTGGGGGCCTTCTCTCCTTTCAAAGTCTTGACTCTCACCTGAGATGAACAGTTGTTTTTATTTTTAGAACAGCTCCAGGGCCCCCCGGAGCCTGTTACCGCCCGGGGCCTCCTCCAGGAGAGCCTCTGCAGATGGGAGCCTGGGAACTGGCCCCCCAGCTCCCACCCCCCAGCCCCAGCCCCCTTCTGGGGGTGCCTGTCCTCCCAGAGTCCCCTTGCCCCACGTTGCACCACGTCTCCAGACCAAGGGCCCATCAGGAGGCTCAGGGCTGACCCTCCTGAAATGAGCCAGGCTGGCCCATGACGTCCGTTCTCTGCCTAGCCTTCCCACGTGTTGGCATCTAAGCCACCAGCCCTGTGAGCTGCCCTCATGCCAACCTGGGCTGCCAATGGCACCATGGGCAGTCCCCATTCCAGGGGGGTGAGGATGGCACCTGCCTCATGCCGGCTGCCGCTAGAGAAATTCAGGGAGATTTGAGCAGGCACCAGGTGCCTGGCACCCCGTCTATTGCTCTTCATCCTGCTCACAGCACCAACTGTCTTACTGTTCACACTCTTGGTGGAACCCAGGGTAGGCAAGGCAAGAGCTAAGAGGCTGGAAGAAGGCTCAAGGAGCCACAGGAACTGCAGACACATTTATTCTACCCTAGCTGGTGCCACAGCCATAATACAGCCTGGCTGATGCAGTGGCCACAACAGTCTTCTCTCCTGGGTGATGCCGCAGCCACAGCAGCAGACACACCACACACCCTCCTCTCGTGGCTGACCCCACAGACACAGCCCTGACACAGCAGTATTGCCATTTTCTAGGTGGAGCTCACGTGTGCCTACCGCACAAAGTCACCTACCTACCAAGCGAGTACCCCGTGACGTGCATGCACGGTGCTATAAACGATCACAGGTGTTCCCTAGTCGTCATTTACAAAACGCGGGTGAGAGAGCTGAAGACTTTTTCTTGGCTCGTTTGCTCTCTACCCACACTATGTTAAACCCTCCATGTAGACGACTTCGTTTTTCCTGTCAATGACCAGGAGAGGAAGTATTTGTATGTCCAAATATGGGTAGAGAGACTGAGGCTTAAAGACATCAGATTACTCCCCTAGAGCCTCAGAGTTGCTGAGGAGAGCAGTGGAGCGGAGCCCACCCCTTGGCAGGGCTTGTTTCCTGATCCACACGTGGGAAGGCCCTGCTGTCTTCTGCCTCCACTGGGGGATGTTTTCTCCTGAGGTGGGTGTATGCTCTCAAGGGCCCCCAGCGTGCTGGAGCACCACCAGTTCTGCTGGAGGTTAAAGGAGGAGGAGCTCACATTTCAGTTCTTTCTGGCTTGGAAAAGGCCATTGGAAAAAATAACCCTCCTCAGCCCCCAGCCCACTCCAGTACTCTTGCCTGGAAACTCCTATGGATGGAGGAGCCTGGTGGGCTGCAGTCCATGGGGTCGCTAAGAGTCAGACATGACTGAACGACTTCACTTCCACTTTTCACTTTCATGCATTGGAGAAGGAAATGGCAACCCACTCCAGTGTTCTTGCCTGGAGAATCCCAGGGACAGGGGAGCCTGGTGGGCTGCCATCTACGGGGTCACACAGAGTCAGACATGACTGATGTGACTTAGCAGCAGCAGCAGCAGCAGCCTGTGTTCTCAGCTTACCCATACCACCAGGCCTGAGAGCCACCAGAGAAACCCTGGGAGAACAGGGCAGAGGGTTTCAGAACCCATCCTCTCTCAGCTTCAGTCCTTTGAACTGCAAGGTCCAGAGGACCTGGGGCTCCGAGGCTGGGTGAGTGCTGGGAAGCAGAGGCTGGCAATGTGTCCTACACACAGTGAGGGGCTGATCCATGCTGGTAGAAGTTCAGAACAGCAGGGCCAGGAGCTGTATGAAAAAGAGTGAGTTTCTCTCAACCAACAACCCCTTGATTGGAGGTCATAGGTGAGTGGAAGGGCTTCATGCTAGGGAACAGCCTCAGGAAAGCTCCGTTCTTTATACTGGCTAAGAAGAGGATGAGGAAAAGGAGGCCTGGCCAGGGTGCTAAATTAGCCAGAACTTATAAGATTCAGATACCAGAAACACAAGCCAAACTATCTCAAGCAAAAAATTAAACACATCAGTGAATGTAATTAAAAAGTTCAAGGCACAGCTTCAGGCATAGATGGATCCAGGTACTCTCATAAGGCCTCAAGGAACTGTCACTCACTCACTTAGCTTTCTTTGACTTGATTTCACTCTCAGACAGATTTTTGCAAGGAATAGCCTTTCAGCAGCTCTAGGGCTATACATCAGAGGCTGCAAACAAGTTTTTAGGCTACTTGGGTTTGGCCTGAATTTGTCCGTGTGTCCATCCCTGAGCCAATCATGATGTCCAGCCAGTGCACCATGGTGACTGCTTTGGGCTTGGTCACATCCATCCCCTAGAGTGCAAGCAGCTACCCCAGGCCACAGAGCTACGGGATAGAATATAGTGGCAGTAGGGTTGGCATCTGGAGGGTAAGGGAGAAACTGTTATCAGATAAGGGAATAAGAACAGGGTTAAGTCCACTTTCACCAAGACCCTTCACCCCGCTGTGCCTCTGTTTTCTTATCAGCTAGATGAAAAGGGCTCCAAGTCAAAGCCTCCATAACTCAGTGGTCTCAGCATTGGCCAAGCACCTGCCCTGGGCCTGGGTGAGTTGTGAGGAGTTGGGGCAATGGAAGGACTTCAGATAAGCGTTCCAAACCCTCTACCCTCACTTCAAGTTCGATGCATGAGACAGAAGACACTGAAATAAAGACCGAACCCCTCCCAGGGGCTGCAGGGCACCTCGCCTGTGCCCTAGCTTCTCCTGGCGCCTCCAGCAGTCCTTCCTTCTTGTCCCAGGGCCTTCAGCCAGCCTAGCTTCTCTTCCCTGAGCCCCTTCCACCCTTGGGCACCTGTGGAGTCCTGCTCATCCTCAGACCTCAACCCGAAGCACTCCTCGGGGAGTGTGCTGTCGGGCTCCAGGCAGCCGCGGGTCTGCCTCGGGCTCCGGGGCGCCTGTGCCACTCCAGGCCTGGGGCGGCAGCCTTGTGACTGCAAGCTGAGTGAGACAGAACTAATGCCTGCTCTGTGCTCTGTCCACCTGCCGGAGCAAAGGCGGTTCTTCTCTCTCCGGGGAGGACCCCGCAGGGTTGCTCAGGCGAGAAAGCACAGGAGGTGCGTGGCTGGCCATCATCCTCCCTGGCCGTCCTGTATGCCTGCAGCCTGTCCTCCATTTGAGCCCGACCTTGAGCTGAGACCGACTTCCTGGGGAAGGAGGACCCACAAGTGTCCCCTGAGGCCCAGGAGGGGAAGACCCCACCTGGCAGTGCAAACTCTGCTCTCAGAAGCAAAGCGCCAGGCTCTGTCCCAGGGAGACTCAGAGTAGAGAGTTTATGCAGAGCAGATGGGAAGGGGGTGGGAGGGCATCCCAGGGGGTTCAAGAATATCCCTCGGCTGTAGGATGGCTCACCCACCTCCCCAGGGATCAGGGAAAGACAGCCCCATGGATTGAGGGGTGCCAGACCAGGGGCTGTGTGCCCTACCTCCCACCTACCTCCGGGACGTGGTCAGTGTGAGGAGCCCCTCTGGTGGCCAGAGAGAGGGACAGAGTGGTGGAGGAGGCTGGGGCGGAGGTGAGTGGCGCCTGCTGCCCTCTCCAGAGCCAAGAGCAGGCCTGTGTCATCCTGGGCTCCTAGGAAGTCTGCAGAGGTAACTGCAAGGTCAGCAGCGTGGACATGGGCCTCATTCTTCTGAGGGGTGGACGGAGGCCCAAGCCCAGAGAGGTGACAGGGTGTCGCATGCAGAGAGGATGGGCAGGGGAGGCTGGCGCGCCGCCCAGCTCACCCACCCCGAGCTGGGTGATGCAGAAACTCCCACCAGAATTAGACCTCCCAGGGAGGAGGAGAGAGAGGAGAGACTCCGGAACCCACAGCATGGGTCAACACTCACAGGTCAGGGAACGCCCGGTGCCGGGGCCATCTTTCTATTCCATGGCCAGCACCACACTGGCGCGACGACTGTCGCTCTAAGCCTTGGTAAGGCTCACAAGTGATGCCTCCCACTCCACTCTGCTTTGTCAAGATTGTTTCCTAGAGTGCTGCCCTTTCCATGTGAATTTTACAAATGGCTTTTCTGTGTCTGCAGAAAACTTGCTGAGTTTTTTATGGCAATTGCACCGAAACTGTTACCAGCTTGGCTAGAACTGACACTTTTACTCTGCTGAGTCTTCCAATCCATGAGCACAGATATTTCTTCATTTATGTAGGTCTTCTTTGATTTCCTTGATAAGCATTTTTTAATTTTCATCATACAGATCCTTCTCTTATTACCTGTAAGCGCATACAAAGACATACACAGAGCTTTTCAAGACGATTGCAGCTCTCTTTCTTGGTGCTTTTTCTTGCTCTCTTGCTAAAGTCAGCACCCCAGTCCAGCAAGGACATCTCATTGAGGCCTCAGTCAGCTCTAGTCTTGGCCAAGATGTCACCCTGCACAGACTCACATACCCCTTGGGTCAGGTCATTTCTGATCAGGTCCACCAGAAAGTTCTTACAGGTACAGGTTTCTGCACTCAGAGCTCTGGTTCTGGCTGCAGATAGAACCACGCATCACAGTTCTGACACTGATCCTCTCAGCTTTGTGTAATTCTTCTGTCTCTTCCCTAAGCCTCAACTCCGAGGGCTCTTCTAGGCGGCCCCTGCCCTTTGCAGAGCCCTCATCTCTGCCTCACACCCTTGTACTCACCGTGGGTCTGCCTGCACTCCTCACCCGTGGCTCTCTCTCTTACACACACACACACACACACACACACGCCCCTTCCACTCTGCTTCCTGTGGTCCGTTCACTCGCTCCCAGCCAGCACCTCATCCCTAGTGACTTGCTTGGGGTGACTGCTGAGGTCTTCCCTACACCTGGCCAGGGACAAAGCACCTTGTTCCTGCCCTCCATGTCACAAATGAACCCTGGGGTGGAGGGACACAGACTCCAAGTACTGCTCCCTTTCAGGCTATGGGATGAAGGTCAGGGAATGCTGGGGACCATCCCACACACAGCAGTCTGAACCTGGGCTTCAGTTCATTCTCGCAAGCTACATAAAAGAGGCTGCACTGCAGGGTGACAGGGTCACCAAGCCTCCCTCGACTGAAGCCTTGTTACCTCTAAGTGCATAAGGTGCATAAGATTTGGCGAAGCTCTGAACCCTGTGAATGGCACCACCACCTGTGTCCAGCAGCAGGGAGCCAGGAGAAGCTCTGCAGCCTGGCCACTCCAGTTCTGAGGCCCTGGACACCTGTGTTTCTCAATCTCCATTTCCTCCTCACAAAGCAGGGTGTTAATCCCTCCCTCCCACAGAGTGAGTGCCTGCCGTGGAGACAAGCACCAGTGCCAAGCGCCAGCCGGGGATGCGATGGTGGCATCTGTGACCACGATCTGCATTCACATTTTGCAGGGAGGCCACCCAGCCCCGCAGCTCCCTGCTTCTCCGGGTTTGCTCATCCATGTGGCTCCCTGAAGCATGGTCTACGGTCCCTTCCACTGATGAGAACGGCACTGGGTCTGAATGCCTTGCAGATCCACAAATGCTCTCTCCCTGAGTCCCACCCCTCATGCCTTGGGCTGCAGGAAAGTGACTGGGGGTGACCACGAGGGGAGCTGGGGCTCTTGCCTTCTCGTCCTGCCTTGGAACCCACAGGCCCATCCACAGTTCCAGTCCTTCAGAGACGCACAGCCAGGCCTGACTGCACCTGGAAGGCAGGCCTCACCCTCTGCCCAGGCAGAGGATCACATGGTCACCAGCGAGATTCTGGAGCTGCTCTCTCGCATATGGGACCCACTGGCCACAGGCGGCTACTGAGCCCTTAAAACGTGGCTGATAGTGATTAAGATGTGCTGAAAGTATAAATCCACACTGGATTTCAAAGACTTAGTGAAAAAAAAGAGTATAAGATATCTCATTTTTCCTTTGTTCAGTCACACAGTCGTGTCCAGCTTTTTACGACCCCATGGACTGCACCACACCAGGCTTCCCTGTCCACCAACTCCTGGAGCCTGCTCAAACTCATGTTCATGGAGTCGGTGATGCCATTCAACCATCTCATCCTCTGTCATCCCCTTCTCCTCCAGCCTCCAATCTTTCCCAGCATCAGGGTCTTTTCCAAGGAGTCAGTTCTTCACATCAGGTGGCCAAAGTATTGGCTGATGCTTCAGCTTCAGCATCAGTTCTTTGAATGAATATTCATGATTGATTTCCTTAGGATTGACTGGTTGGATATTCTTGCAGTCCAAGGGACTCTCAAGAGTCTTCTCCAAAACCACAGTTCAAAAGCACCAATTCTTCAGTGCTCAGCCTTCTTCATACTCCAACTCTCACATCCATAACCATAGCTTTGACTAGACAGATCTTTATTAGCAAAGAAATATCTCTGCTTTTTAATATGCTGTCTAGGTTTGTATAGCTTTCCTTACAAGGAGCAAGCGTCTTTTAATTTCATGGCTGCAGTCACCATCACAGTGATTTTGGAGTCCAAGAAAATGAAGTCTGTCACTGTTTCCATTGTTTCCCCATCTATTTGCCATGAAGTGATAGGACTGGATGCCATGATCTTAGTGTTTTGAAAGTTGAGTTTTAAGCCAGCTTTTTCACTCTCATCTTTCACCTTTTTCAAGAGACATTTTAGTTCTTCTTCACTTTCTGCCATAAGGGTGGTATCATCTGCATATCTGAGGTTATTGATATTTCTCCCACCAATCTTGATTCCAGCTTGTGCTTGCTTCATCCAGCCAAGAATTCTGTATGATATACTCTGCATAGAAGTTAAATAAACAGGCCAACAATATACAGCCTTGACATACTCTTTTCCCAATTTGGAACCAGTCTGTTGTTCCATGTTTGATTCTTTTGCTTCTTGACCTGCATACAGGTTTCTCAGAAGGCAGGTAAGGTGTTCTGGTATTCCCATCTCTTGAAGAACTTTCCAGTTTGTTGTGATCCACATAGTCAAAGGTTTTAGTGTAGTCAATGAAGCAGAAGTGGATGTTTTTCTGGAATTTTCTTGCTTTTTCTATGATCCAACAAATACTGGCAATTTGTTCCGCTGCCTTTTTAAAATCCAGCTTGAACATTTGGAAGTTCTCGGTTCATGTACTGTTGAAACCTAGATGGACAATATTGAGCTTTACCTTGCTAGTGCATGCTGTTGCTGCTGCTAAGTCACTTCAGTCGTGTCGGACTCTGTGCGACCCCATAGACGGCAGCCCACCAGGCTCCCTCATCCCTGGGATTCTCCAGGCAAGAATACTGGAGTGGGGTGCCATTGCCTTCTCCAGCTAGTGCATGAAATGAGTGCAATTGTGCAATAGTTTGAGCATTCTTTGGCATTGTCTTTCTTTGGGATTGGAATGAAAGCTGACCTTTTCCAGTCCTGTAGCCATTGCTGAGTTTTCCAAATTTGCTGACATATTGAGTGCACTTTAACAGCATCACCTTTGAGGTTTTGAAGTAGCTCAGCTGCAATTTCATCACGTCCACTAACTTTGTTCGTAGTGATGCTTCCTAAGGCCTACTTGACTTTGCACTCCAGGAAGTCTGGCCCTAGATGAATGATCACACCATCATGGTTATCTGGGTCATTAAAACCTTTTTTTGTGTAGTTCTGTATATTCTTTCCACCTCTTTTTAATATCTTCTGATTCTGTTAGGTCCATACCCTTTCTGTCCTTTATTGTGCCCATCTTTGCATGAAATGCTCCCTTGATATCTCTAACTTTCTTGAAGAGATCTCTAGTCTTTCCCATTCTATTTTTTCCTCTATTTCTTTGCATTGTTCACTTAAGAAGGCTTTCTTATCTCTCTTTGCTGTTCTTTGGCACTCTGCTTTCAGATGGGTATGTCTCATTAATCATTTTTATATTGATGATATGTTGAATTATATTTTGGACATACTGGTTAAAAAAAATTCTACTGTTAAAATTAATTTTATCTGCTTGTTTTGCTTTTTCAAATGTGGCTACCAGAAACTTTGAAATGATTTGTGGCGCATACTATATTTGTATTGGATCACATTTCTGCAAACAGATGTGGCTTGTTTAGGGGCATGGTCCTGGGGGCCAGGGCCCTCCTCTTCCCTTGGTATTCACCATCTTAGACCTCTCTGTTGTATCCCATGCTTTTTGGAATTCCCACCACAGAGAACCATCTACACTGTACCTCAAGCATAGGTAACACTTTTGTGCACCTGGGAAAAAGGCATCTCTTACTCTATACCTGCATCCTCTGGAAAACTGGAACAAGAAGTATGCAAACTATGATATCTACTATGTCATTGGTGTCCCTTGGATAAAGGAGCCTTGTGCAGGATGCAAACTTCTCAGCTCTATATGGCAACCCTGCCAGGTCCTGCCAGTACAAAATGTACTGGAGGAAATAATGAGAAAGAGGGAATAGGTCCTCTGTCACCTCAGCTTGGTGTTTTCAGGCTGAAGTTCCATCTTTTTTCCAATGATTGACACTGAAAAAGATTGGTAATGTTTCAAGATTATGGCCTCATCCTCATTGCTGTCTGTGTGAAAACCATGTCAGCCTAGAGCCTTGGTCCCAACATTCATCCAGGAGGTTCACAGAGCGATGTTCAGTTCAGTTCAGTTGCTCACACATGTCTGACTCTTTGCAAACCCATGGACTGCAGCATGCCAGGCCTCCCTGTCCATCACCAACTCCTAGAGTTTACTCAAACTCATGTCCATTGAGTCAGTGATGCCATCCAACCATCTCATCCTCTGTTGTCCCCTTCTCCTCGTGCCTTCAATCTTTCCCACCATCAGGGTCTTTACAAATGAGTCAGTTCTTCGCATCAGGTGGCCAAAGTATTGGAATCTCAGCTTCATCATCCGCCCTTCCAATGAATATTCAGGATTGATTTGCTTTAGGATTGACTGGTTGGATCTCCTTGCAATCCAAGGGACTCTGAAGAGTCTTCTCCAACTCCACAGTTCAAAAGCATCAGTTCTTCAACACTCAGCTTTCTTTATAGTCCAACTCTCATATCCATACATGACTACTGGAAAAATCATAACCTTGGCTGGACAGACCTTTGTTGGCAAAGTAATGTTCCTGCTTTTTAATATGCTGTCTAGGTTGGTCATAACTTTTCTTCCAAAGAGTAAGTGTCTTTTGATTTCATGGCTGCAATCACCATCTGCAGTGATTTTGAAGCCCCCCCCCAAATAAAGTCTATCACTGTTTCCACCGATTCCCCATCTATTTCCCATGAAGTGATGGGACCAGATGACATGATCTTCGTTTCCTGAATGTTGAGTTTTAAGATAACTTTTTCACTCTCCTCTTTCACTTTCATCAAGAGGCTCTTTAGTTCTTCTTCACTTTCTGCCATAAGGGTGGTGTCATCTGCACATCTGACATTATTGATATTTCTCCCAGCAATCTTGATTCCAGCTTTTGCTTCCTCCAGCCCAGCATTTCTCATGATGTACTCTGCATAGAAGTTAAATAAGCAGGGTGACAATATACAGCCTTGATGTACTCCTTTTCCTATTTGGAAATAGTCTGTTTTTCTATGTCCAGTTCTAACTGTTGCTCCCTGACCTGCATACAGATTTCTCAAGAGGCAGGTCAGGTGGTCTGGTATTCCCATCTCTTTCAGAATGTTCCAAAGTTTGTGGTGATCCACACAGTCAAAGGCTTTGGCATAGTCAATAAAGCAGAAATAGATGTTTTTCTGGAACTCTATTGCTTTTTCGATAAGTCAATGGACGTTAGCAATTTGATTTCTGGTTCCCCTGCCTTTTCTACAATGAGCTTGAACATCTGGAAGTTCATGGTTCACATACTGTTGAAGCCTGGCTTGGAGAATTTTGATCATTACTTTATTAGCGTGTGAGATGAGTGCAATTGTGCAGTAGTTTGAGCATTATTTGGCATTGCCCTTCTTTGGGATTGGAATGAAAACTGACCTTTTCCAATCCTGTGGCCACTGCTGACTTTTCCAAATTTGCTGGCATATTGAGTCCAGCACTTTCACAGCATCATCTTTTAGGATTTGAAATAGCTCAACTGGAATTCCATCACCTCCACTAGCTTTGTTTGTAGTGATGCTTCCTAAGGCCCACCTTAGTTTGCATCCCAGGATGTCTGGCTCTAGGTTAATGATCATACCATCATGATTATCTGGGTCATGAAGATCTTTTTTGTACAGTTCTTCTGTGTATTCTTGCCACCTCTTCTTAATATCTTCTGCTTCTGTTAGGTCCCTACCATTTCTGTCCTTTACTGAGCCCATCTTTGCATGAAATGTTCCCTTAGTATCTCTAATTTTCTTGAAGAGATCTCTAGTCTTTCCGATTCTGTTGTTTTCCTCTATTTCTTTGCACTGATCGCTGAGGAAGGCTTTCTTATCTCTCCTTGCTATTCTTTGGAACTCTGCATTCACATGCTTATATCTTTCCTTTTCTCCTTTGGTTTTTGCTTCTCATCTTTTCACAGCTGTTTGTAAGGCTTCCCCAGACAGCCATTTTGCTTTATGCCTTTCTTTTTCTTGGGGACTGTCTTGATCCCTGTCTTCTGTACAATGTCATGAACCTCCATCCATAGTTTATCGGGCACTTTATCTATCAGATCTAATCCCTTGAACCTATTTCTCGCTTCCACTGTATAATCATAATGGATTTGATTTAGGTCATACCTGAATGGTCTAGTGGGTTTTCCTACTTTCTCAGTTTAAGTCTGAATTTGGCAATAAGGAGTTCATAATCTGAGCCACAGTCAGGTCCCAGTCTCGTTTTTGCTGACTGTATAGATCTTCTCCATCTTTGGCTGCAAAGAATATAATCAACCTGATTTCAGTATTGACCATCTGGTGATATCCATGTGTAGAGTCTTCTCTTGTGTTACTGGAAGAGGGTGTTTTCTATGTCCAGTGCATTCTCTTGGCAAAACTCTGTTAGCCTTCGCTCTGCTTCATACTATACTCCAAGGCCAAATTTGCCTGTTACTCCAGGTGTTTCTTGACTTCCTACTTTTGCATTCTAGTCCCCTATAATGAAAAGGACATCTTTTTTTGTGTGTTAGTTCTAGAAGGTCTTGTAGGTCTTCATAGAACTGTTCAACTTCAGCTTCTTCAGCATTACTGTTCAGAACATAGACTTGGATTACCGTGATATTGAATTGTTTGCCTTGGAAATGAACAGAGACCATTCTGTCATTTTTGAGATTGCATCCAAGTACTGCATTTTGGACTCTTTTGTTGATTATGATGGATACTCCATTTCTTCTAAGGGATTCTTGCCCACAGTAGTAGATATAATGGTCATCTGAGTTAAATTTACCCATTCCAGTCCATTTTAGTTCTCTGATTCCTACACAGAGCCATGGGAAGAAGATAAACTCCTAGCAATGCCTCAAGATCCATCCTGAAGATCTCCTCTGTGAAGAATATCTCCCCTCTGAGCTGTTGATATCACAGAGGTCCCCAGAGAAGGGGTACCTCTCTGAGTGTGAGTGTAACCTGGAGTTATCACCATCTTAGATGAGAGACTTGGAGAAGGCAATGGCACCCCACTCCAGTACTCTTGCTTGGAAAATCCCATGGATGGAGGAGCCTGGAAGTCTGCAGTCCATGGGGTCACTGAGGATCAGACACGACTGAGCCACTTCACTTTCACTTTTCACTTTCATGCATTGGAGAAGGAAATGGCAACCCACTCCAGTGTTCTTGCCTGGAGAATCCCAGGGACGGGGGAGCCTGGTGGGCTGCCGTCTATGGGGTCGCACAGAGTCGGACACGACTGAAGTGACTTAGCAGCAGCAGCAGATGAGAGACTGTTGTACTATTGAGGGGGCAGGTGCTATACCAGACTGGTATAGCATCCTGGCATGCTTTTATCAAGGAGTGTTCACACACATCTGCTTAAAATCATTGAAGTTTATCATCTTGACTGACTCACTGGGCAGCACACACAAAAGTGGGAGGATGAGGTAAGCAGGGAGGGTTGGGAGTTTGGCCTTGTGACTTTCACAGTCATCTCTCTTTTCACCCCCAAATGCCCTATTTGCTTTCAACAAGTTTTGTTGGTTAGTTATTAAAATGTGTAGATATTTATTTACCTGTGTCAAGGTTAATTCTAGTCCTATATTGCATTAGTTTCTCGCAATTGTTAATGTAGATTTTATTTATACTATGCTTTACTAGTGTTTACATTTATGATTTCCCCTCACTTTACATTTTTCTGTTACATAGAAATTTATCTTCATTACCCTGAGAAAATGTAAAAGAGTATGTTTTATTTCTGTACTTGTTTTTGTCTTTTATTTTAAAAATATTTTATTTTTTTCCCAAATCCAAATTAATTTGATCACTGCTGGTGGGGGGTGGGGAGGGATGGCAATAGGAAGTGAGTTAAGGGCCAAGCCAAATGGAACAAAAACTATTTGCAGCCCAGTTTTCAAGAACTCTTTGTGGTTCCTTTAACCAAATGGATGTTTTGTGACAGTTAAGTTATTTTGTACAGTAAAATATTCTTTGATTCTTTTCTTTTTAGCCACTTAATGTGGCATCATGAAAGGAAGATCAACTTCTT
Source organism: Ovis canadensis (assembly GCF_042477335.2). NCBI lineage: Eukaryota > Metazoa > Chordata > Mammalia > Artiodactyla > Bovidae > Ovis > Ovis canadensis. The sequence goes on from NC_091262.1 coordinate 18,302,584, forward strand.
AATGAAAAAAAGCTGAGATGGGAGAGGGAGGGGAGCTCATCAGGAGCACTTCCAGGCTTACATAAGTAACATTCCTGCTGCATAAACATCTTGGCAAATCCAAAGACAAAATCCCCACCCCACACTGCTGGCCTGAACAAAACTGTATAATATTAAAAAAAAAAAATTCTGTTGATGGTAACATTTTTCTGTCCAGAAACAAGTCATTAGTTGGACAAAGGAATCAAAATGCATCTGCTTAGTTCCCCAAAGTTCTAGTGGAAAATATTACCTAGAGAAAAAAGTTAGCAAGGGATAAGAGTGGAGGATTGTAATCTTTTAAGAGTGAAATTGAGAGAAATAGTATTTAAAGTCTCATGAAGTTCCTCTCACCACAGAATTGCAAACCCCAAATCAAATCAAGCCATCCTCATTTGGAAACTGCCAACCAAAGAGTTAAAAAATCGTTTTAATTAGTTATTAATTATACTGGAGATTTTAACCAAATTTGAAAGCTTTACACTTTAGTCTAACTCTTGAATTGACATGAAATTGAAATATGCAATTGGTGATTTGGGGATCCTAGCTCTTCTGTGATAGATACACAGCCATATATTCATATAAATTTTTGTTTTCCCAAGCAAAGAAAGGTCTTAGAGAACACTATCTGTCTCACAATATATTGTCAACAACATTCTAATTCCAAGAAGTTTTAATGCAAGTTGTGAGAAAGAACTATTTTTCCTTACTAAGTGTTCAAAGCATAAATCAAAATCATATGTCAATAAAACTAGTATCCATGGTTCCTGAGCTACAAAGAATATCTGTATTTCTTTCTTCAATTCCTATAGGTCATAACTCTTCATAAATGGCCCCCTTTCTTCAAAACTCTGAATAAACCAATTATCACAGAAGTAATATAGAAAGGAACTACAACTCCCCCCAATAGTACCTTAAAAGAGCTTCAAGCCCAAATGGTTTCTGAGGGGAATTTGAGCAAACTTTTAAAAACCAGATAATTTTAGTGCTATAGCAGAGAAAGAAAAATCTTCCAACTATTTATTTAGCCAAAAATATTGCCAGTTTGAAAATCTGACAAAGGTTTTCTAAAAATTTAGAACAACAGATCGATTTCACTTATTAATATTGATATGAAAGTATTAAAGAAATATCTAGGCAAATAGAGTCCAACAATATATTACAGATAATACATTTTGAGCAAAAGTTGTTGATTCCAGGAATGGTGGAATGGTGGAATGCATTCCAGGAATGGAACCACCATTCCAGTGTGGTTCAATATAGGAAATCCAGAAATATGATTTATCATGTCAATAAAACTAAGGATAAAAGCCATAACAGTCTCCTTATGGTACAGAAAAGACATTTGAGAAATGCAGCATTCATTCATACCAAAAATACTTTATTTTAAATTAATTAATTTATTTTAATTGGAGGATAATTACTTTACAATATTATGAATGTTTTTGCCATATATCAACATGAATCAGCCACAGGTATGTGTGTGTCCCCCCGATCCTGAAGCCCCTGCCACCTCTCTCCCCACCTCATCCCTCCAGGTTGTTCCAGAGCACCAGCTTTGGGTGCCCTGCTTCGTGCATCAAACTCGCCCTGGTCATCTATTTTACATATGGTGATGTATATGTTTCAATGCTATTCTTTCAAATCATCCCACCCTCGCCTTCTCCCACCAAGTCCAAAAGTCTGTTCTTAAAGTCTGTGTCTCCTTTGCTGTTCTGCATATAGGATCATTGGTACCATCTTTCTAAACTCCATATGTGTGTGTGTGTGTGTGTGTGTGTGTGTGTGTGTGTGTTAATATACAGTATCTGTCTTTCTCTTTCTGACTTCATTCTGTATAATAGACTCCAGGTTCATCCACCCCATTAGAACTGACTCAAATGCATCCCTTTTTATAGCTGAGTAATATTCCACTGTGTCTATGCACCACAACTTCCTTACCCATTCATCTGCAGTGGACATCTAGGTTGCTTCCATGTCCTAGATATTGTTAATTGTGTTGCAATGAACATGGGGTACATGTCTCTTTCAATTCTGATTTCCTTGAGGTATATCTCCAGCAGTGGGATTGCTGGGTCATATAGCAATTCAATTCCGAGTTTTTTAAGGAATCTCCACACTGCATTTCCACCAACAGTGTAAGAGGGTTCCCTTTTCTCCATACCCTCTCCAGCATTTATTGTTTGTAGACTTTTTGATGGTGGCCATTCTGACCAGTATGAAATGATACCTTATTGTGGTTCTGATTTGCATTTCTCTAATAATGAGTGATGTTTAGCATCTTTTCTTGTGTTTACTAGTCATCTGTATGTTTTCTTTGGAGAAATGTCTGTTTAGGTCTTTTGCCCACTTTTTGACTGTTTTGTTTTGGTTTTTTTTTTTTTTTTTGGTGTTGAGCTGCATGAGCTGCTTGTATATTTTGGAGAATAATTTTTTGTCAGTTTAATTTGCTATTATTTTCTCCCATTTTTAGAAATGCCTTTTCACCTTGCTTATAGTTTCCCTCGTTGTGCAAAAGCTTTTCAATTTAATTACGTACCATTTGTTTATTTTGTTTTTATTTCCATTACTCTAGAAGGTTCTGTGATTTATGTCAGAGAGTGTTCTATCTATGTTTTCCTCTAAGAGTTTTATAGCTTCTAGTCTTACATTTAGGTCTTTAATACCTTTCGAGTTTATTTTTGTGTATAGAGTTAGAAAGTGTTCTAGTTTCATTCTTTTACACATATTTGACCAGTTTTCTAGCCACCATTTGTTGAAGAGACTCTTTTCTCCATTGTGTATTTTTGTCCCCTTTGTCAAAGATGAGGTGTCCACAGGTACATGGATTTATCTCTGGACTTTCAATATTTTGTTCCATTGATCTATATTGCTGTCTTTGTGACAGTATCAGATGACTTCACAGGTGAATTCTACCAAAAATTTAGAGAGGAGCTAGCACCTATCTTACTCAAATTGTTCCAGAAAGTTGCAGAGGAAGGAAAACTCCCAAACTCATTTTCTGAGGCCACCACCACCCTGATATCAAAACCAGGCAAAGATGCCGCAAAAGAAGAAAACTATAGGCCAATATCACTAATGAACATAGATGCAAAAATCAACAAAAATCAACAAAATTCTAGCAAACAGAATCCAACAACATATTAAAAAGATCATACATCATGATCAAGTGGGCTTTATTCCAGGGATGCAAAGATTCTTCAATATTCACAAATCAATCAATGTGATATATCATATTAATAAATTGAAAGATAAAAACTATATGATTATTTCAATAGATGCAGAGACAAAATTCAATACTCATTTATGATAAAAACTCTCCAGAAAGTAGGCATAGAAGGAACATATCTCAACACAATAAAAACCATATATGACAAACCCACAGCAAACATTATCCTCAATGACAAAAAACTGAAAGCATTTCCTCTAAAATCAGGAACAAGGAAAGGGCACCCACTCTCATCACTACTATTCAACATAGTTTTGAAAGTCCTAGCCACAGCAAGCAGAGAAGAAAAAGAAATAAAAGGAATCCTGATTGGAAAAGGAGAAGTGAAACTCCCACTATTTGCAGATGATATGATCTCCTACATAGAAAACCTTAAAAACGCCACCAGAAAATAACTAGAGCTAATCAATGAATATAGTAAAGTCACAGGATATAGAATGAATACACAGAAATACCTTGCCTTCCTATACACTAACAATGAAAAATTAGAAAGAAAAATTAAGGAAACAATGCCATCAATGAAAAGGATAAAATACTTAGGAATAAATTTACCTAAAGAAACAAAAGACCTATGTATAGAAAACTATAAAACACTGATGAAAGAAATCAAAGATGACATGAATAGATAGACAAATGTACCATGTTCCTGGATTGGAAGAATCAGTATAGTGATTTGAGTATACTACCCAAAGCTATCTATAGATTCAATGCAATCCCTATCAGACTACCAACAGTATTTTTCACAGAACTAGAACAAATAATTCCACAATTTATATAGAAACACAGAAGACCCCAGATAGCCAAAGCAATCTTGAGAAGAAGAATGGAACTGGAGGAATCAACTATGCCAACTTCAGACTATACTACAAAGCCACAGTCATCAAGACAGTATGGTACAGACACAAAAATACTTTTGACTGAAATGAGAACCAAGACAAAGATGCCCGTAATTACTGGTACTGTGTAAAGTTGTAGTAAAACTATTAGGCAAAGCAACAAAACAAGGAAATAATTAGAAACAGAAGAATGTGAAAAGAAACCCAAGAAAGATATATCTTTGTGGATTATATGATACTATTTTGGTATAACCCAAAACAATCAATGGAAAAACTAACACAAGCAATAAAACAATTCAGTAAAGTAGCAGGTTGTTAAATCAATAAGCAAGAATAGTGGCCTACAATATCTATGAATAAAAGTCATCTGGAAGAAACAATAAAGGAGAAGATCTCATTGATGACAGAGAGAAAAAGAAGACAGTGGGTGCAAACCTATTCTAGGAAAATTTAAACTTATGAAAAAAGCAAAAGTATACTTTAAGAAATGAAGAGATATCCCAAGTTCATAGATAAGACTGAACATCAAAAAGATGCCAATTTCCCCTAAAATAATTTATGAATCTAACATGAGCCCATTTTTTTCTGGTGCTAGACATGTTGATTCTGAAGTTCAACTGAAGAACAAACAAGTATCCAAGATAACCTATAAGAATCAACGTGGAGAAACTAGCTTTATCACATATATAAAGACATATTACCAAGTCTTCACTTAAAAAAGCAGTACAGAGTTAGTATTGGATAGGCAGACTAATAGAATAGAACCTGAAATCCAAAAATTGAATCAGTTTCTTGTACATATTTAGTATAACGAAGGAATTTTTAAAAACAGACTTTTTAAAATAAATTGTGTTAGAGTAAATGCATACCCATAGGGAAAAAGAGAAAACTGAATCTGTCTCTAACCCTCTGTACTAAGACACATTGCAAATATCTCAGGGATTAGATGGAATATTTAATAATATGCAATAAATCATATAAAATAGAGGGAAAAAAGGATGAATTCCTGAAAATTTAGGGAGCAGAAAAAGTTTCCTAAACTATGACTCAAAACCCAAAAGCAATGAAGAAAAGTCTAACAAACCTGACAGCATATATATAAGAGAAAAAAATTGCATAGCAAAAACAAAGAAGCAAAAACACCATTAATAAGGAAGAAGGGCAAATGACAACTATGGAAAATAAATTCTCAAAAGAGAGAAGGAAAATGCTAATAACCTCATGGAAAATGGACAAGACTTAGGAACAGGTAGGTCAGAAAAGAAATACAAATAGCCTTCACACGCATATACGATGCTCAATTTTCTTCATAAGAGAAATGTAAATGAAAATTATACTGGATATAATTTCTTACCTATTAGGGGGCAAAATTCCAAAAGTTTGATGACAAACTCATTGCCAGAGGAGTTAAAAAAAAAAAACAACTGCCACAACCTTATGGAAAGACAGTTGGAAATATTGGCAAAATTATGTAAGTATTTGATCAGAAACTTTTATTCTATAAATCTATTCTAAAGATATATTGTTAAAATATGGAAAATATATGCACAAAGCTAGTCATAGTGCAAAACAAGAAACAACTCAATATCCATCAATGGGGTTGTATAAAATGAGTGTATAAACTATGGTGCTTCCATTCAGTGGGGTACTATGCAGGTAAGAGCAATGAGAAATGTATCTGCTAGAGATGATCTCCAGAATTCATTATTATATAAAGAAAAATTATTAAAGAATACATTTGAAAAACTAGATTATGTATGTATATATGGTTACCTATTGGAGAAGGAAGAAATGTGATTAGAAGGAACAAAGATGGAAACTGTATTTCTCTGAACGTAACTTGTCTCTGAAATATGACTTTACAGCATTGTAAATGTTTTACATGAACAGAAAATGAAATAAATGGAACATTTATAAAGTAATTTATAAAAATAGAAAAGTAAATTGGAAGAAATAATTTTATGTATTGAGCTGGTGACTTATTCATACAAGGAGGCATAACTGCAAATGTTTATAAAACACAATGATTTAGTGAAAATTTCTTTGTGATATACCCCCAAGGACAAAGTAACTACAAGGAAATATTAACTGTTAATAATCACACACACAAAGACACACAATCACACACACACACACTATATATAGATATATATAAAATTTAGTAATGTTGTTAGGAATCAAGATTTAATCTAAAATCTTTGTGATCTCAAATTGAAATTTGAAAATATCTGTATAAACTCATAATGTGTTTTCTTAAAAAAAATGGTGTGGGAAGGGGAATTTTCTAGCTCTGGTTCAGTAGCAGAGGCCTAAAAACAATAACTAACCAAGGAACAATGAACACCACTAATGATCAGATTTTGGTCTCTAAATTCCATTTCCCACCAAAGGAACCAGTTCCTCAAAAAAATAAATAAATAAATAAAAAGAAAAAGATTGAATCCTGTTTGGATGGTTCTAAGTGACTGAATCCTGATTCTAAGAGGAACCTAGAACATGTCAAGTGTGAGACCAGGATGAAATCATGGACTACGAAGGCTGAGTCAAAAGGACTCAGGAGACAACTTGAGAAGGCTCTAACTGATCAAAGATAATACAAATTAAGCATCAAGAAGAACGCTAATTACAATTGACTGAAGCATACCTAACGTTTAACCCATGAGTCATAATGATAAGCCAACAATTACAAGCCCCAAATTTATTTTACCTTTGTGGGCTAATAGAATGCCAATTTGCTCTTCTGAAGCTGGTAAACAAAGGGAAAGAATCAAACATTTATCCTGCATGTCCTATATAAAATGTATCTTGGGTTAACCAAATCACTAATGAAAGGAAGTTTCTCTCTGTAGATGTATTCAAGCCAATGAAAGAAAGAATGATAGGAGACTGCCATTTTGCAACCTCTGCTAATCGTTGAGTGCACGCTCAGTGGCTTCAGTCGTGTCCAACTTTTTGTGATCCGATGGACTGCAGCCCACCAGGCTCCTCTGTCCATGGAATTCTCCAGGCAGAATACTGGAGTGGCTGGCCATGCCCATCTTTACCAACAGGGACTGAACCCACTTCTCCTGCACCACAGGCAGATTCTTTATTGCTGAGTCACCAGGGAAGCCCCTGCGCCACCACATCATCATTTATCCGATGAAAACAATAGGTAACCGATAGAGAACTCAATAATGGGTGAATCAGGCTAACAACATCTGAAACCACCTATTAATTTCAATAGCATAGAAAGAGAGAACCAGACATTGTGTGTTTCCTGATGAAAGTACATACCACTACCTGTGACGTATTCTTGCCAAAAAAAAAAAACAATCTGTTTATAATCAAGTCATTAGATCTACCCATTTATAAGAAAGACTGCCAATGGAAGAGCATGTTAAATGACACCACAGGGATGCAATCAGCGAAATCTAAAATGTGACAAACAGAATGGAATAACTTGGATCTTTATCAGAAAAATTAGGGAGAGGGGAAGTTTATAGGTTAAAAGAGGCTTAGGAGACTCACAGGCCAATATAATGTGTGGAGTTTATTTGGATCCTGATTCAAACCAAGTAGGCATAAAATGGGATCATGAGATGGTGTAGGAAATAAGAACACTGATAATATTAACACTTCATTGTTAATGTTTTTAACTCTGGTAATAGTAAGCTGGTTATTTGGCTTTTTTCTAAAAGCTTTATTTTTTAGTTTTATGTGTGCAGAAGTATTTACAGATAAAAAGACCTTATGTCTAGGATTTCCTTCAAAAGAATACATTTGGGAAAAGGAAGGACAGATGAAACAAGATTGGTAATGAGCTGATGATTGTTGATGCTCAATGATAAATGTTCATTATACTTTGTATGTATATTTGGGTATGTTCAAAGCTTTCCTAACAAGCTAAGTTGTTCTTGATATTTCACCAGCTCCCAGGTGTCCGGTGGGAAGCCACAGAGTCCCCAACTTATTGATAGCACTGGTTACGGCCTCAGAAAGCACTTAGCCATCCGATCACCTGCCCTCCATCCTCAATGCCAGACTCTCATGGTTAGCACATCCAGAAATAGGAGGAGATCTATGTGGTTCATATACAACTGGATATGATATATCTAAAGCCCTAGCTAAGATGTGACATGGAATTTGATAATACAATAGGAAGTAATCATAATAAAATTTCTTTTGATTAATGAGAGAAAATGCATTCAGTTCAGTTCAGTCACTCAGTCGTGTCCAACTCTTTGCAACCCCATGGACTGCAGCATGCCAGGCTTCCCTGTCCATCACCAACTCCTGGAGCTTGCTCAAACTCATGTCCCTCGAGTTAGTGATGCCACCCAACCATCTCATCCACTGTTGTCCCCCTTCTCATCCTGCCTTCAATCTTTCCCAACATCAGGGTCTTTTCCAATGAGTCAGTTCTTTGCATTAAGTGGCCAAACTATTGGAGTTTCAGCTTCAACCGCAGTCCTTCCAATGAACATTCAGGACTGATTTACTTTAGGATTGACTGGTTTGATCCCCTTGCAGTCCAAGGGACTCTCAAGAGTCTTCTCCACCAACACAGTTCAAAAGCATCAATTCTTTGGCATTCAGCTTTCTTTATGGCCCAACTCTCACAACCATACATGATTACTGGAAAAACCATAGCTTTGGTTAGACAGACCTTTGTCAGCAAAGTAATGTCTCTGCTTTTTAATATGCTGTCTAGGTTTGTCATAGCTTTTCTTCCAAGGAGCAAGCATCTTTTAATTTCATGGCTATAGTCACCATCTGCAGTGATTTTGGAGCCCAAGAAAATCAAGTTTCTCACTCTTTCCATTGTTTCCCCATCTATTTGCCATGAAGTAATGGTATTGGATGCCATGATCTTAGTGTTTTGAACGCTGAACTTTAAGCCAGCTTTTCACTCTCCTCTTTCACCTTCATCAAGAGGTTCTTCAGTTCCACTTTGCTTTCTGCAACAAGGGTGGTGTCATCTGCATATCTAAGGTTATTGATATTTCTCCTGGCAATCTTGATTCTAGCCTGTGCTTCATCCAGACCAGCATTTCGCATGATGTACTCTGTATATAAGTTAAATAAGCAGGGTGACAATATACAGCCTTGACGTACTCCTTTCCCAATTTGGAACCAGTCTGTTGTTCCATGTCTAGTTCTAACTGTTGCTTCTTGACCTGCATACACATTTCTCAAGAGGTAGGTAATATGTTCTGATATTCCCATCTCTTTAGGAATTTTCCATAGTTTGTTGTGATCCACACAGTCAAAGGCTTTGGCATAGTCAATAAAGCCAAAGTGGATGTTTTTCTGGAACTCACTTGCTTTTTCATTCAACGGATGCTGGCAATTTGATCTCTGGTTCCTCTGCCTTTTCTAAATCCAGCTTGAACATCTGGAAGTCATAGTTCATATGCTGTTTAAGCCTGGCTTGGGGAATTTTGGGCATTACTTTGCTAGTGTGTGAGATGAGTGCAGTTGTGTGGTAGTTTGAACATTCTTTGGCATTGCCTTTCTTTGGGATTGGAATGAAAGCTGACCTTTTCCAGTCTTGTGGCCACTGCTGAGTTTTCCAAATTTGCTTTAGTGCAGCACTTTCACAGCATCATCTTTTAGGACTTGAAATAGCTCAACTGGAATTCCATCACCTCCACTAACTTTGTTCATATGATGCTTCCTAAGGCCCTCTTGACTTCACACTCCAGGATGTCTATCTCTAGATGAGTGATCACACCATCATGGTTATTTGGGTCATTCATATCCTTTTTACATAGTTCTTCTGTGTATTCTTGCCACCTTTACTTAATATCTTCTGCTTCTGTTATATCCACATATATGGGAAGCCCATAAATATGTATAATATATAAGTATCTTAGAAAACTTATGAATTTTTGCCTAACTAAAAAATTATGACTTTTTAACTCCGCTTGTTTGACTTAATATGAATAGAATGCTAGATTTATAATAAAAAAATAGATATGCAACAAGTAACAAAGGTGTACTGTATAGCACAGGGAACCATAGTCAATATCTAGCAATAACCTATGATGGAAAATAATTTAAAAAATAATATATGTGTACTTATATAACTGACACACCTTACTGTGCACCTGAAACACTATAAGTCAACTATACCTCAATAATATATATTTAAAAAAAAAAAAGAAAATTTGAGAATAGCCAGAGAGAATAACATATTACAGGGGAGAAGCAAATTGAATGACTGCAGATTTCTCATCAGAAACCATGAAAACTAGAAAGAAGTGACTTAATATTTTTCAAATGCTGAAAGTAAAGAACTGAATACAATACAAACATTCTTCAGGATTTAAGGGGAAATCAAAACATTCTCAGATGAAAGAAAATTAAGAATTGTTACTAGCAGATCTACTCTAAAATAATAGCTAAAGAAAGTTCATTTAGAGACAAAATGACAAAAGAAGGTATCTTGGAACACCTGGAAAGAGAAATGAACAAGCATAAACAAAAGAGATTTTCCTTCTCCAACTGAGTTTTCTAAATTATGTTTGATGGTGGAAGCAAAAATAATGACATAGTCTGATGTGATTTTAAACATATATAGAGGCAATTTTAACATAATTATATTATAAATGAGAAAGGGTAAAGGAATGTAAAGGGAAGCCAGGTTTGTATACTTCAATAAACTGGTGAAATGATAATACCAGTAGATTGTGCTAAGTTATTATATGTAACGTAATACACAAAAACAATCATTTAAAAGAGATAGACTCAAAAACTCTCAAATTGGAATTGTTAAAAAAAATGCTTTAATAACCCACAAAAAGGCAGGAAAGGAAAACTGAGAAAACAAACAAGAAACAACAAAATGGTAGACTTAAGCCCTAACATATCAATAATATGGAAATGATCTAAATACATGAATTATAACAGAAATTGGTGGAGTCTATGAAAAACATGACCCAACCAAATGGTGTTGAAAACACTCACTTCAAATACGACAACATAGGCAGGTTGAAAGGAAAGATGGAAAAAGATATATCATGCAAAAGTCAAAGGAAAGCAGGATTGATTATATAAATATAAGGTAAAATAGGATCAGAGCAAAAAATAATTGCCAGAAGCAGAGAGAAACATTATATAAAAATATAAAATATTAAAGAGTCAATCCACCAAGAAGACACAGTAACTCTAAATGTGTATGTACCAAACAACAGAGACACAACATACATGAATCAATAAATAACTTAAAGAAAAAATACACTAATTCACAGTTACAGCTGGAGACGTCAATATCTTTTTCTGAACAACTGATAGAAAAACTAGGCAGAAAGTCAGCAAGGATAGAGAACTCAACAACACCATCAAACAACAGGATCTAAATGATATTCATAGAACCCTTCACCAAACAGCAAAACTTGTATTCTTTTCAAGAGTCCATAAAACATACACCAAAACATACCATACCCTGGGCCAGGTGCTGCTGCTTAGTTGCTCAGTCATGTCTGACTCTGTGTGACCCCATGGACTGTAGCCCACCAGGCTCCTCTGTCCGTGGGGATTCTCCAGGCAAGAATACTGGAGTGGGTTGCCATGCCCTCTTCCAGGGGATCTTCCCAACCCAGGGATCAAACCCAGGTGTCCTGCATTGCAGGTGGATTCTTTACCATTTGAGCCATCAGGGAAGCCCCCTGGGCCATAAAAAAAAATCAATAAATTTTAAAAAATTGATTTCTTGCTTTAAATTCTCTGACAATAGTGGAGTCCAGCTGCAAATCAATAGCATAAAAATAACTGAAAATTCTTTAAAAACTAAATAACAAACTTTAAATAATCTATAGGCCATATATAAAGCCTCAAAGAAAAATTTGAAAATATATTAAAATGAATTAAAATGAAGATACTACATTTAAAAATTTGGAGAACACAGTTAAGATAGTGCTGAGAAGAAAATTTGTAACACTAAAGGTACACATTAGAAAAAAGTCTCAGCATTAATCTAAGTTCCTACCTCAGAAAAAGAAGAGCAAAATAAATTTAAAGCTAACAACAGGAAGGAAATAATGTAGCTAAGAACAGACATAAATGAAACTGAAAATGAAAAATAAAAATTGAGAAAAATCAACAAAACAAGGACTGGTTATTTGAAAAGATCAACAATATTAACAAATCTCTAAGAAGATTGAGAAAAAAGTAGAAAGCAAATTACCAGTATCAAGAATGAAACCAAAACATCACTACAGATCCTTACAGACATCAAAAGGATAAAAAGGGAAAAACTCAGTATGCAGAAATCTTTACAACTCAGATGAAATTGACCACTAATTTAAACTATCACGACTTACCCAATCTGAAATAGATGATTTTACTGACAGATTAGATCTCATCAAAATTAAAAACTTTTGCTCTACATCAGACTCTGTTAAAAGGATGAAAAGACAAGTCACAGATTGGAAGAAATATTTGCACACCACATATGTGGTAAAAGCTAGTATCTAGATTGTATTTTTTAAAATTCTCAAAACTAAACAGCAAAAAAACAATCCTTAGAAGTTGGACAAAAGACTTGAATAGACATTTTATCAGAGAGGATATATGGCTTGCAAACAAGCACATGAAAAGATACATAGCAAAACTAGCCCTTCAGTTCAGTTCAGTTCAGTCGCTCAGTCGTGTCCGACTCTTTGAGACCCCATGAATCGCAGCACACCAGGCCTCCCTGTCCATCACCAACTCCCAGAGTTCACTCAGACTCACGTCCATTGAGTCCGTGATGCCATCCAGCCATCTCATCCTCGGTCGTCCCCTTCTCCTCCTGCCCTCAATCCCTCCCAGCATCACAGTCTTTTCCAATGAATCAACTCTTTGCATGAGCTGGCCAAAGTACTGGAGCTTCAGCTTTAGCATCATTCCTTCCGAAGAAATCCCAGGGCTGATCTCCTTCAGAATGGACTGGTTGGATCTCCTTGCAGTCCAACGGACTCTCAAGAGTCTTCTCCAACACCACAGTTCAAAAGCATCAATTCTTCGGTGCTCAGCCTTCTTCACAGTCCAACTCTCACATCCATACATGACCACAGGAAAAACCATAGCCTTGACTAGACGGACCTTAGTCGGCAAAGTAATGTCTCTGCTTTTGAATATGCTATCTAGGTTGGTCATAAGGGAAATGCAAATTAAAACCACAACAAACTATCATCACTACATACCTATTGAATGGCCAAAATAAAAATTAGTGACAACACCAAATGCTGGAGAGGATACAGAAAAACTGGGTCCCTGATAAACTGCTGGTAGGAATATAAAATGGTACAGTCACACTGGAAAGCAGTTTGGCAGTTTCTTTTAAACTTAAACATGCAACTAGCATTGCACTCCAAGACGTTTATCCCAGAAAAATGAAGACCTTCACACACAAAATATCTGTCCATGAATGTTTAAAGCAGCTTTATTCACAATAACCCTAAATTAGAAGCAACCCAGATGTCCTTCAGTGGGGGAACAGTGGAGCAAGCTATGGCACTTCCACACCCAGGATACTACTGAGCAATAGTGAGAGCAGTAAATGATGTATGTGCAACACTGGATGATTCTCCAAAGAATTATGCTGAGTGAAAAGAGCCAGTCCCCAAATTCCGAGCCCATTTATGTATCATTCTTTGAATGACAAAAAATATAAAGATGGAGAACATATTCACGTTTGCCAGAGATTGAGGAGAAAAGTAGGGAGTTGGAGAGGTGTGGGAAGCTGGAAGGAAGTGGCTGTGGCCCTAAAAGAACAATGTGGTGATGGAAATGTTCAGCATCCTGCCTGTGACCGTGTCAACTTTCTGGTTGTGACATTGTGCTATAGTTCTGGAAGAGGTTACCACTTGGGGGGAACTGGGTGAAAGGTACACAGGATTTCTTTGCATTATTTCTTGCAGTTGCATGTGAGCCTACAATGTTCTCAAAATAAAAAGTTTAATTAAAAAAGTAAATGCGGATGCCACATAGATAATAACAGACAAGATACTTGCAACTATGGGGAGTCAGGCTGACAGGGACAGGCTAAAGCAGGAGTTTGTGTCAGTAACTCAAATACTATGAACAACATTGCTTAGTAATGTATTTTCTGAAAGGATTTACCCTTAGTAAATTTCTGCACAAAACAACCTTCAATCTCCTTTCAACCAGCATAATAATTTAGTTCTTAGAAAATGCTAAGTATATTAAAACCACACAAAATTTACTTTGTGTTTATATGTAAAATGGAGTTAGATTCTAGGCTCAAATAACAGTTCACCCAAATAATAACACAACCAATATTGTCTCCAAGAGGCAGTACATTTTTTTATATTAATACAAAGTGACTCTCAAAATGTCTAGGGACTCCCAGTGGTCCCCACTAGGTCAAAACTATTCTCATAATAACACTAAGATACTATTTCCCCTTTCATCTATTTTCTCCAAAGGCTAAATGATGTGATTTATCATGAAAACACATGCAAAAGTGGATCTGTGAATCCAACTGCCTTCTGTTAACATTTTAAAAGACTGTGGAATTTATTCTACACTAGTGAAAATGTAAAACCATGTCACTTTTCTCATTAATTTTTGTTGTTACTATTGTTGCCATCTTGGAAAATAGAGTAAAGAGGTTTGAAATAAAAAGTGAAAATTGCTGCTCCAGGGCAAGAAGCCCATCTTTTCACCTCAGTATTCCCAGAATCTAGTAAAGTGCCTCGTAGTCATCATCGGTCAGTCCATGAGTTGTGTCAGACTCTCTACAACCCCATGGGCTGCAGCACGCCAGGTTTCCCTGGCCATCACCGTCTCCTGGAACTTGATCAAACTCATGTCCATCGAGTCGGTGATGCCATCCAGCCATCTCATCCTCTGTCATCCCCATCTCCTACTGTCTTCAATCTTTCCCAGCATCAGGGTCTTTTCCAGTGAGTCAACTCTTTGCATCAGGTGGTCAAAGTATTGGAGTTTCAGCTTCAGCATGAGTCCTTCCAATGAATATTCAGGATTGATTTCCTTTGCCTAGATCATGATAGGTGCTAAATGAACTTTTTGTTTGACTCAACAAACAAACTAGCGCCCCACTGGGGATGCCCCTGGGGCCCCAGTTCCATGTGGCACTTCACCTCCGCCGGCCCCTAGCTACAGACTTAGAACTGGTGCAGACCAGGGCAATCCGACCGAGACTAGCTGTAGGACAATGACACCTTCACTGACCAAAACTCCGTGTGTTCGTTCAATACCCAGGATTTAGTGGGCCAACAGTGGGCTTTGTGAGCAGCAACCTTCCTCATGTACCGGGCATCCCGCTCTATCATGCACCTTTTACGGAGCTCCCACTTCACAGACTGGATCACTGAGACCCAGCCTGATCCAGGAACCCACCCAAAGCCACACTGGTGGAGAGGGGACCAGCGCCTTCTCTCCCACCTCCTAGCTTTCTCAGCATCCTTTGCTCTGCCTCCTGTCTCCCTCCCACGGCTTCAGGCTGGACCCAGAGCCCTAAGAGCTGTGACGGTGGGCTCTCTGGGCTTCTTCCTCACACAGGACCCTCCTGTGGTGGGTGGACCTTTCTGAGAGAAGGGTCAGGCTCTTGCTTCGCAGCCCGGAGACAGCCCACCTTGGGGAGGTTCTCAGCACCAGCCAACCTGGAGAGAAGCTCCTCCTCTTGGCAGCCACCACCCCCTCAGTCAGCCCCGCCATGCCCGGGGCTTGCATGAGATCCCCAGGAGGCCCCGAGGCCGGCCAGCAGGATGCTCCCCGTGAGATACACTGAGAGGCCAGGGCAGCGGTCCCCGTTCCTTCGTCAGGATGGTAGGGCACCAAACGTGATATCCCCTGCACTCTGTTCAGCCACTCACTGCAGCCTCTGCAAGGCTCAACTCACAGGCAGGGGCCAGTTAAATCTCACTGAGGTCCAGGGATGTTTGGTTTGCAAAGTGCTGGCCGAAGGTGTCTGGACCACGCAGGAGGTAGCTTACCCCAGGTTTGTAGGTGAGCAAAGCGCTTCACCTTCACTGTATCTTCACTGTGCCCACCGGGCGGCAAAGAAGAGCTGCCTCTCGGGGCCCACCGCCGCCACCCAGCCCAGGGCATCTCTCATCAGCAGCTGGTTGTCAGAGCTTAGAGTGTGGGCTGTACTGTACCAGGTGTGTAAGAATGAACAAGACAGGGTGTGCAAGTGATTTTAGACCCAGGTCGGGCAGAAAACTCACATTATGGAGGTTAATCTGCTTTACTCAAAGTCCACTGATGTAAATATTAATTTCATTTTTAAAATACCTTCACAGAAACATTTGACGAAATATCTGGGTACCGTGGTCTAACTGACACATAGAATTAATCATCACAGGCTTGAACTGGGTGCTGTTTGAGAGCTGGGTTTCCCAGGAGACTGGTGAGCAGAAACGTTGTGTGCCACTCCAGGGGGGAGGTCATGCCAGATCCTGGGAGGTCTTGAATGGAGGGTTCTCACTCATTTTCCTTGAAATTTCACCCTTCCAAGTTGCAACACCAGATTCCACATCTACCAGTGGTGTGACAACACCCAGGCAGCATGCCTGCAGGCATATTATAACTCCCTGGGGAAACCAGGCTGTGGGCCTTGATTTTCTGCACGGATGGCCTTGGAGGCCTGGCTAAGTGCTTACTTCTGAAACCGAAACGATAAGGGAGACACAGGTTTGATTGTCATAAAAGACACCGAGGCTTAGAGCTTACCGAAAGCCCGTCAGAGCAGCCCATGGAAATCCCCAGAGCACTTGTCCTACTGCTTTCAAGGCACAAATCACTGAAGACCTTAAGAGGAAAAAGACTGACCACCCCTGAGGAAGAATTCTGCCTGCAGATGGCCTCTGGACTCAAGCTGAAATATCCGCTCTTCCCTGGGTCTCCAACCTGCCTGGCCCACCTCACAGATTCTGGACTTGCTAGCTTCCATAATGATATCAGCCAATTTCTTAAAATAAATTTCCACAGGGTTAGAAATAGAGAGATATGGATACATACGTGTGTGCGTGTGTGCTCAGTCACTTCAGTCACGTCTGACTGTTCACAACCTGATGGACTGTAGCCTGCCACTCTCGTCTGTCCATGGGATTCTCCAGGCAAGAATACTGGAGTGGGTAGCCATGCCCTCCTCTGGGGGATCTTCCTGACTTGAGGACTGAACCCGTGTCTCCTGCATCTCCTGCACTGCGGGCAGATGCTTTACTGCTGAGTCCCTGGGGAAGCCCCTGGATACATATGTACATCCTAATATGCACAGTCTCTTTCTCAGAGAACCCTAACACATTAGCCGCTGGTAGCGCCTGTCAAACATGCCCTGTGCATGCGCTGTGCTGACTGCTCTCCTTCTGTCTGTGTGCTAGGCACAGGTTTTCACCAAACCTCACCCCCTCCCAGCCGTAGTGCCCCCCGAGACACAGACACCAAAGGAAGGTCTTGTAAAAATCTCACATGGCCCCACGGCTTTTCTGTGTTTAAGAACACAGCTTTCTGCTCCCCTAAGACAATCCTTTGCAGGATGAGAGTGAGAGGGTGACTTGAACAAACCTGTTTCCAGTTCCAGGCCTGTCTTCTGATGGCGCTCACCAGGGGACCTCAGCTTCTGGGCACAGAGGATGGAGGTGTGGGCACGTCCTGTCCCAACCCCTGATGTGTCAAAGAGTGGAAGGTTCCCTCTACTTCTTCATGCTGCCATGAATCGGTATTAAACCTTAGTCACCAGGTTTAGAAATATTTTACATTTGACCACTGTGACCTTCCAAAAAAAAGCTGAGAAACACTTTATTCTAAAAATCAAATGAGGCAAGCCAAAAAAACCTAGCGTGAAGGTGTTTTTAACCAACCAGTTCTGTCAAGTGGTTTAATGAGTGGTTTCCACACAGCTGATCTGATGAGTCTTGAGGTTTCTTCAGCTCATGCAGTAGGCTGTCCTGAAACCAGGCCCTCTGGTTGTATGGGGAAGCAGCCTAAGACTGTCATGTTGTGTGTGTTTTCTTTTTTGGAGGTTGTTGCTGTTGTTCAGTCACTCAGTGGTGTCCGACTCCTTGCGACCCCATGGACTGCAGCACGCCAGGCTTCCCTGTTCATCACCAGCTCCTGGAGCTTGCTCAAACTCATGTCCATCATCCAGCCATCTCATCCTCTGTCATTCACTTCTCCTTTTGCCTTCAATCTTTCCCAGCATCAGAGTCTGACTATTTTGGGGGGCTCCAAAATCACTGCAGATGGTGACTGCCACCATTAAATTAAAAGACTCTTGCTCCTTGGAAGAAAATTATGACCAACCTAGACAGCATATTAAAAAGCAGAGACATTACTTTGCCGACAAAGGTCCATGTAGTCAAAGCTATGGTTTTTCCAGTGGTCATGTATGAATGTGAGAGTTGGACTATAAAGCAAGCCGAGTGCTGAAAAATTGATGCTTTTGAACTGTGGTGTTGAAGAAGACTCTTGAGAGTACCTTGGACTGCAAGGAGATCTAACCAGTCAATCCTAAAGGCAATTAGTCCTGAATATTCATTGGAAGGACTGATGCTGAAGCTGAAACTCCAAT
The DNA here is from genome assembly GCF_042477335.2 of Ovis canadensis. Classification (NCBI taxonomy): domain Eukaryota; kingdom Metazoa; phylum Chordata; class Mammalia; order Artiodactyla; family Bovidae; genus Ovis; species Ovis canadensis. The sequence continues at coordinate 18,321,194 of NC_091262.1, forward strand.
ACTTTGGATACCTGATATAAGGAACTCACTCATTGGAAAAGACCTTGATGCTGGGAAAGATTGAAGGCAGGAGGAGAAAAGGACAGCAGAGGATGAGATGGTTGGATGGTATCACCGACTCAATGGACATGAGTTTGAGTAAACTCCGGGAGTTGGTAAAGGACAGGAAGCCTGGCATGCTGCAGTCCATAGGGTCACAAAGAGTCAGACATGACTGAGCGACAGAACTGAACTGAACTGATAGTGGGCAACACTAGCTGCTAATAGGCTGGTAATTTAAACTAAGGGGTTTTGCACGCATGTGGGAACAGCAGTCAAGATGGGGAGAGGGATGCCTGGCCTGGACAGGCATGATTAAGCAGGATTGCAGGGGCTGGGCAATTGCAAAGAGCAGGACAAGGGTGAGTGAAATAAGCTCCAGTTCCTAGTATTGTAAGTCCCCACCTTCTGAGACTATGTGACCTACGTGATCCAGACTTTGCAAGGAGCAAGCTGAGTTACAGAGGCAGAATGACCAGGAGGTTATGTAAAATTTTTACTTTTCCTCTTCATTCCCCTCTCTTGATACTTCTATCAATCACTCATTGTAAAAAGCACCATCTCATGTTTTGGTAGGACATTCAGAGCTCCCCATCATTTAGGGGGCTATATTGAGCTATGACCATTTGTAAATTTATGGATTCAATCCGAGAGGTTATGAATGGGGTAATTGCATTGAGAATACAAGGGCCAAACAAGAGCGCTGCAAAGAACATGAAGAGAGGAACTGTTAAAGGGAGAAGCCATGATGCTCAGCTCCAGATATTGCTCCAGTTACTCCAGGAGTTAGCTAGTTTCTCTCTCCTTCTTACGATTTGTTCCCTTAGCTGTTGAGTCATGTTCTTGACTATTCCTGATTGGTTTACATAAAAGCAGCATTCTTCATTTAAGAAGAGGCAGAGTCCTCCTTTTTCAAATGTCAGTAAGTCCAGCCCCCTCCTATTCTGTAAAACCATCTCAGGCAGAAAGTCTAGTTGGTCCTGTAATGAACAGCACAGCAATAGTACCGATCAGGGATAGAGGCCAGTGTTGACAATGAAAATCTATCGATATTTTAATAGTCGGATCCTCAAGCCATGTGTTGACCAGCTGCCAGAGTGTGGGTGGAGCAAGGCTGAATCATCCTCAAGCTTCCGCCGTGCGTTGACTAGTCAGCTTCTGGAGTAACTAGAGTAGGACTCAGCGTCTGTCGTGCGAGGGCCATTGTCTTTGGAACCAGACCTTGAGGAGGTTTTTGGGGCCCTGAATTGCTTTCCAGGTGTCATCACAGAAGTAGCTGCCGTCTTGACTCTGGTGTGGTGGATCCAAGGGATGACACCTGTAACATTAACAGCAGTAGGGATTGCAGGTGTGAGGGCCTGTCCAAACTGGCTGAAGTGTTTGTTTGTTTGTTTTCTAATTTTTAACCCATAGCTCATCTGGCTGATAGGGATGAACCCAGTTGCCCAAAGGAATGGGTTCCCTTTTTCTCAGGTGAGATGGCAGAAGACTTTTCCTGGGCCTGGAAGTGTCGGGACATCTCCAGGTCAGCTAGTTGGTGGTGGTCTCCCTTGAGCTTTTCTATCACTGGGGGCGGTCTCCCATATAAGATCTCAAAGGGAGAGTAGCCTGAGGACCTTGGGTGCATTTATAGAGGAAGATGAGAGTCCACAGAATGATAAGGCAGCTTGTTCTAGCCTTGTCTGGGTGTTGGCCAGGGGATATTCTTGTTGTACTACTATTTGGAGAAAGAAACTTAACAAGAAAGTTAAAGATATATGGCCCAAAGATAAACAGACATAGGAAAGCTACTGAGGGGCTAGCCAGGAGAACCAGGTCCAGACATTGGTTAGTGACATTAGTGTTTCTCTAGGTATAAGACGATGCAAGAATCTGGACTCATAAAAATCTTTACCTGAAAACATCTGACTATCTGAAGGCCTTTTTTTGTTTGTCTGTTTGTGTTTTGATTTTTCCCAGAGCACAAAGTGCCTTATTTTTTGTCTCTACCCTGAACTTCTTTCAAGGGGGTGTTGAAGGCCAGCATCTTGTAGTGGTCATGATTTACTCTTTGTAGAGGCAGCTGGAAAGGGCCAACTTTCAGTCAGCAGGGCCCCTTCATAGCCACATATCTGACCATGTTTGGGGGGCATTTCATGGTCATTGTGTCCCGTGGTGCTGGGAAAGCTCATTCCCAGGTCTAACAAAGATTCCATTGACAGGCCACTCAATACGTTGTCATAGACCAGGCCTTGTAAGTAGCAAAAGTCTCTGGACCATACCTGTCTTACTAGCCTCTTGGTCCAGGAAAATATTTCCTCTTGTTGCTTCTTCCCATATCTAGAATTACATTATTATAATTATTGATCTCATATGGAACTGTACATCACACATTTGGTAACATAAGAAATAATCTTCTGAAACAAGCTATATAGAAAATAATATAGCTAGCAGTTATTAGTATGGTCACAAGCAAGAATTTAAGTCAAGAACTTTTATATACCCCAGTATACCCCAGGTCATCTGACTCAGTTAAATGATTATAGCCAAGTGTTCATCTCATAGTTATACATCATGGAGCATCTGACCTTTATCCAAAGATTGGCTACTGAGATAAGCTTTAGAAACAATCTCAGAGTATCCTTTTTAATAACTTAATTAAACCTTTTAGCAATATAACATAACAAGGAACTATCTCAGAAGTGAGTCTTAGTAAACACAGACCTTAATTAACAAAACTAGAACTTAGTATTCAGTGAAACATAATTTTTTTTTTTTTTGAGAGCACACTGTGAGGGCATTAACACTGTAGCCAGGGAAAGCTTTAACTCATCAAATAAAAAGGAGGTCTGTCAGGGAGCCAAGAAAAGTCATGTGGCCATCTTGGATTTCCCATAGCCCTAGTTCTTTGATTTTCAGCTGTTGTTTATCTATTTTTAATTTCCTGATTTAGAAGCAGACTATTGCCATGTTTTAAGGACATCAGGATAGCAAAAGTCTAACCATGAGGGGTTATTTTCATAGAAGTAGAATAAGCTTTGTCTACATGTACCATAATCTTGAATAATGTTTATTTACTTTACCAAAGTAACAAAAAGATTTTTAAAATAAATGTAAATCACTTAAAGGCAAAGAAATTCATAATCTGTTACCAAAAGCTGCATTCTAAGAAAACTTTGTTCTCTATACAGAGAGAAAACCAAATTCCAGTCTGGTACCAGCATACTGTTAATAACAAAATCTGTTTATCTGCTTAATCTTAGAAAGTCTTTTCCATAAATTTTGAAGAACTAGCAGTATTCTTCTAAAGGCATGAGAGTAAAACCATATAAGGCATGTTTAGAATCTGACTCTATTGCATTGACAAAAAAACCTGGTCATAACACTTTAATATGATAACTAGAATTATAGTTGACCATATTTTATCAGGGCATCAGATCTATATGAATTTCATGTAATTTTAGGATATCCATATTAGTAACATCAACCATACCATATAACCTGAAATGATTTATTACCCTTTCAACATTACCTCTCAAGCAATTTAACATGTCCAATGAACCCAGGTAGCTTAATAGCTCTTTGGGATGTCTCAGTGGCCCTCAGGGTTAGCTAGAAGTCAAATTATTTAGGAAGTTTTATCAATAAATATCAAAAAGGTTTATAGCACTCAGTCAGGTAGGATCATATAAGTCACTGTGAAATAATAGTTATTTACTTAGCCAAAGGTAACAAAAGATTTCAAAGGTAAATATAAAACAGATCAATTAAGAGGTAAAGAAACTTAAAACTATTATTAAAAGCAGTTCAATATCTGAAGACAGTATGTCCTCTTAACAGAGAGAAAGGCTGAATTCAAGTTTTGTACCAACTTACTTTAAACTCATTTAGGTAAACTTAATTAAATTTATTTTAAACTTAGTTAGTCCTAACCATGCATAAAACTTTTTTTCAGGGTCCACTTTCCACAAACTTTTTAATCACTTTTTGTAACAGTCACCTATAAGCCAGACCTTTATAAAAGGTAGTTTTATTTTTTATATCTTTTTTATTAAAAATATACATCCTACTTTCTGATTAGATTAGCAAACAAACATTAACGGTAGATATTTAATATTGACTATTTCCCAGTTTACATGAATCTGAAATTTATTTAGGTTAATTTTTCTTGTATTCAGAATTGTTTGATTAGTAAGTGCTTACTTTTCTTTAGGCCAATTAAATTAGAACTCATTTACAACTTTAACTTTATTGACAATGCCAAAGCCTTTGACTGTGTAGATCACAATAAACTGTGGAAAATTCTGAAAGAGATGGGAATACTGGACCACCTGACCTGCCTCTTGAGAAACCTATATGCAGGTCAGGAAGCAACAGTTAGAACTGGACATGGAACAACAGACTGGTTCCAAATAGGAAAAGGAGTACGTCAAGGCTGGATATTGTCACCCTGCTTATTTAACTTCTATGCAGAGTACATCATGAGAAATGCTGGGCTGGAAGAAACACAAGCTGGAATCAAGACTGCCAGGAGAAATATCAATAACCTCAGATATGCATATGACACTACCCTTATAGCAGAAAGTGAAGAAGAACTAAACAGCCTCTTGATGAAAGGGAAAGAGGAGAGTGAAAAAGTTGGCTTAAAACTCAACATTCAGAAAACTAAGATCATGGCATCCAGTCTCATCACTTCATGGCAAATAGATGGGGAAACAGTGGAAACAGTGATAGACTTTATTTTGGGGGGTTTCAGAATCACTGCAGATGGTGACTGCAGCCATGAAATTAAAAGACACTTGCTCCTTGGAAGAAAAGGTAAGACCAATCTAGACAGCATATTAAAACGCAGAGACATTACTTTGCCAACAAAGATCTGTCTAGTCAAGTTTATGGTTTTTCCAGTAGTCATGTATGGATGTGAAAGTTGGACTACAAAAAAAGCTGAATGTCAAAGAATTGATGCTTTTTTTTTTTAGTTTTTTATTTTTTAAATTTTAAAATCTTTAATTCTTACATGCGTTCCCAAACATGAACCCCCCTCCCACCTCCCTCCCCATAACATCTCTCTGGGTCATCCCCATGCACCAGCCCCAAGCATACTGCATCCTGCGTCAGACATAGACTGGCGATTCAATTCTTACATGATAGTATACATGTTAGACTGTCATTCTCCCAAATCATCCCACCCTCTCCCTCTCCCTCTGAGTCCAAAAGTCCGTTATACACATCTGTGTCTCTTTCCCTGTCTTGCATACTGAATTGATGCTTTTGAACTGTGGTGTTGGAGAAGACTCTTGAGAGTCCCTTGGACTGCAAGGAGACCCAACCAGTCCATCCCAAAGCAAATCAATCCTGAATATTCATTGGAAGGACTGATGCTGAAGCTGAAACTCCAATACTTTGGCCACCTGATGCAAAGAGCTGACTCATTGGAAAAGACCCTGATGCTGGGAAAGATTGAGGGCAGGAGGAGAAGAGAGTGACAGAAGATGAGATGGTTGGATGGTATCACCGACTCAATGAACATGGGTTTGGGTGGACTCCAGGAGTTGATGATGGACAGGGAGGCCTGGCATGCTGCAGTTCATGGGGTTGCAAAGAGTCGGAGACGACTGAGCAACTGAACTGAACTGAACAAAATCAACAGTATTATAAGAAAAAAAACAACAAAAGACATACATTAGACATACATAAATCCAAACAGACAGACTGACAGAGGTCTTATAGTTTTCTGTTTGAGATTTAAAATATCTCTTTGATCCAGTTTTTTTTTCTTTGCTTGAATTCCTAATTTGCCCAAGGCTGAGGTATCAGGCAAAGTTGGCTGTGTATTTCAAGGACATGGAACAGGTTAACATCAAGCTTTTTCCTAGGCAGGACTTTTAACAAGCTAGTTGTTTTTAATTGCATATGCAAAAATAATTGGTTGTGCAGTTTCCAAAAAGAAAAATTTCTCTCACTCTGTTCAGTCAGCAACCACACAGTCACACTCATTCAGAGGCCATCACAATGCCTCCCTTCTCCCGAGTCCCCAGGTTTTCTTAACTGTTCCTCCCTTCCTGGGAGCTCCAAGGAGGTGATCAGTCTCCTCTTCTACCCATTGGGGTAGGACCTGACTGGGGACTGGTCCTGGCGTTTTACCTGATCCTGTGGCATTCCTGGTGAGTTGGTTCGTCCCTCCAATGAGTCCAGTTGGGGCTTGGCCGTCTGGAGAGTCGGAACACCAGTCCAAAAGAGAACCCAGAATACCACTGGGTGGCATGCCTTCTCATTCGTCTCAGGGTTCTTTCACTCCAGCTCAGCTGAGCCACCAGTGTGGCAGCTCAAGGGGCCAGCATGGTTGGAATTTCTTTGGGGCCTCCAGAAATGTTGCAGAAACCAGTAATCAAGAAACCAAGCACAACACTGGGAGAGTTGGAGAGTTATTATGCCGGTGGGCCCAGAGGAGTTAACACTCTAAGCTCTGAGCCCCAAACAAAGAGGTTACAGAGTTTTTTAGACAGAATATAGTGGGCAACACTAGCTGTTAATAGGCTGGTTTAAACTAAAGGGTTTTGCACATGCACGGGAATAGCAGTCAAGATGGGGAGAGGGATGCCTGACCTTTACATGGACAGGCATGATTAAGCAGGATTGCAGGGGCTGGGCAATCACAAAGAGTAGGACAAGGTGAGTGATATAAGCTCTAGTTCTTGGTATTGTAAGTCCCCACTTTCTGAGACTATGTGACCTATGTGATCCAGACTTTGCAAGGAGCAAGCTGAGTTACAGAGACAGAATGAACAGGAGGTTATGTAAAACTTAACTTTTCCTCTTCAGTATCAGCCCTGCTGCAGGCGCAGGTTGGGGCTTCAGTCACTGCTCAGTTTAGTAGAGGAAGCAAGGCCTGTCCATGAAGACCTGTGACCTGTGTGAGAAAGCAGAGAGGAGGAGGTGCTGTGGAGGCGCTCACTCAGGAGCGCTCAGCCATTTCACTCCTGAGCCACCAGTTGGCTTCTCCTGCCTCAGCTGATCTGGGTTCCTTCTGATTTCACCAACCCCATGAAATATGATCTGGGGCACCAGATCGGAGGAAAGGAAGGGAAGAGAGAGGTGATCTCTAATTTGTGCAGGTGTGGTGCTAGGAGCCGGAAGTCCTCACCACCCCAAGAGGGAGGTGCATCTGTGTGGGACAGATGATCAGAATAATAATGGGCACAAAAACTTATAATGGCTATTATCCTTACAGTAGCAGCAGCCACAGTACCAACAGCTGCTTCTATTTCCCAAGTTCTCACTAAGACCCAGGCCCTCGGGCCGGGCATGTTTTCTGTATTATGTCATTTATTCATCCCAACAATGGGAGTAGATATTTTAGCCTAAGTTTTCAGGTAAGGAACTCAATATTAGGAGCTGGGGCATTAGGCATCTTGTCGAACCCTAAGAGGTACTCCAGGAGGTACCTCCAGCAAGAACAGAGAGCAAAGGAGAGAAAATGGAATTAGAGGCCAATAGCCTGTCTGAGACTCACCTGGCTCTGTCAGTTATTAGGCGCAGGGCCACCACCTACAGCTTCCCAGGTTGTACACAGTACAACTCCAGGAGGTATCATTCACCTAGACTACGGTATGAATGTTGCCCCAGGTTGTGCAATGTGGGGCCCCAGTTAGCTCACTCCATGACCACCTAAATTTCCTTTTGTGGTTTTATAAGGTCTGAGCAGGTATCTGCACAAAGGCTTCATGAGCAGATCAGAGAAGGGTTACTCAGGTATCTGAGGCTCATAGGACTCCACACCTGCCTTTTCACAGGATGCCCCCTTCATGGAGAAATGTCCATGCATCACCAAGATTAGCCAAGACTTGGCTGGACAAAGCAAACCAACAACCTCCCATGTAATGCTCTGGCCCAGGGATGAGCTGGAACCAGGGCCAAGAACTTGTGTCTTTGAGATGCCAGCTCTTCATTGGTGAGCTCTCTCACTAGGACCTCGTTCCAGCAGGAAAGTCACCAACAGATGGTTCTGCTTTGCAGCATAATGGAAACTTCGGCCCACTTTCCTCTCTTTTAAAGTGTGTGCCAGCACCAGCCATTCTTGGAAGGAAAGGATACCCAAGGAAAAGGAGTTAAGAGCCAAGAGTGTAATTCATGGTAAGCTGCAAGCTTCCTCCCAGCAGGAGCTAGGAATGGGGTATTAAACTGGGTCTGAACCCAGCACAAAATCCTCACGAGGTTCAGTAGCATAGGGCTTAGAAGGAGACTTCCAAATAGATGAGAATGAAATGGCAGCAGGCCTGTTTGTCCTTGGAAATCACAACAAGTTCTTATGGAAAGAAAGCACTAGTCTGATATGAATATCTGGCCCTGGGGAGCAGCATGTCAAGAAACCTCGAGGACTGAGTGCCCCCCTGCAGTATTCATGCCCAGTCCACTCCGACCCTTTCTCCCAATCACCCTCCCGCTATTCCAAACTTGCCTGTCTCTTTGCATGAGGCCTCAGGCAGTGCTCACCATGGTTTGGAAAAGCTCTGTGGGTGCTAGGCTTGCTCCCCCATCCTGAGACACTGACAAGCAGGCTTGGAGGATGCAAGCCCCTAACTATTAGGCATTGGGGGTGGGGACATCTGTGTGGACCACTTTTGGAGTGTCCCACAGCTCCTAGTCTTGCTGTTCTGAGAACAACTCCATTAGAAGGAGTGGGTGATGCACTTGCTAAGGCTGAGCTGGGACCTCTCTATGCACCTGGTTGGTCTAGGGGCAAAGACCCCCAAACTGCACCTGTGGATTTGAGGATGGAATTTGGAGATACCTAATGATCTCTATTGCTCACCTGAATTGAAACTAGCAGCAAGGAAGTTCAAGGCCAGCTTCTTATTCTGTGGGTCAGGCCACAGATTAGCTCAAAAGCCACATAGAGAGGGAAGCAATGAAAGAAGGGAGTCAGAAAGAAAGTTCCTTCCTGAGTTCACTGAGCTTTCACATTTCTGAATCCAGGTCTTTCAGAGCCTAGGCATTCCTCTGGGCTCCCTGTGTTCTTGTAATAAATGTACCTTATAAATACATCTTTCTATCTTTTGCCTATTTAAGTGGGTTTCTGCTAGTGGCCACTGAAAACTAACTTGCCCCCACTGCCACTCCCAGTGATTCAGTGGTGGAAACTGCAATTTAAGACATAATTTCCCAACCTTAGGATTAAAATACAGGGCTTAGACATGGAAACTTGCATGACTGCCTAATGATGGTCTGACATACATGAAATTAATCCTTACAATATCCTTTGAGGCAGTTATTATTTCCAGTTTGTAAGAAAAGCATTGAGGCTCAGAGATGTAAGCAACTTGCCTGTGGTCACACCACTCCTGCTGATTCACTGTTTTTATTCCAAACCTCGTTCAGTCCATCCCTCAGTGCTGGAGATCCCTGGTCAGAAGGGCTCAGTAGGCAGAGCATGGTGGCTTCCCAGGTGGCGCTAGTGGTAAAGAACCTGCTTGCCAATGCAAGAGATGTAAGAGATGCAGGTTTGATCCCTGGGTCAGGAAAATCCCCTGGAGGAGGGCATGGCAACCCACTGCAGTGTTTTTGCCTAGAATCCCATGAACAGAGGAGCCTGATGGGCTACAGTCCATAGCGTTGCAAGGAGTTGGACATGACTGAAGCAACTTAGCACAGCATAGCAGCCAGAGCATGACTCTGAAGAGTTAGTTGACTAGCCTCATTAAGGCCCTGACACGTGTTTTAAATTTCATTTTCTCTGGCCCTGGGGAAGATGCTAAAGCAGCCAAGTAGACAGCAGCTGTGGACACAGCCCTTCCTGGGAGGCTCACTCAGTGACTCTTCCCTTCAGATTGATCCTCTGTGTGCTGCTGGCGCTGTTGCTTGGAGAGGAGGAGGTGGGCCTGCCTCTGAGAGCTCCCAGTCCTGGTCCCCAGGCCAAGCACAGTCTCAGACCCCCCTGAGCCAGATTCAACAGGGGCTCCTGCTCTGAGATGCATTGAATCAGCATCTGCAATGTCAGTCCTGATATCTGCATGCTTGAAGGCAGATGCCAAGAGTTTTACACACACTTGGGTTTCAGGCTTGGTCAACATTTTGGAGATGCTGAGGAGCTTGCGTCCTCCAAGTGAGCCAAAAGTTCTCCTCGCGGGAGCATCCCAAGTGCTTCACCGACATTCCTTCCCTTCATTAGTGCTTTTGGTTTCCGTTGGAGCCACTCGGCCAGGGAGTTGCTCAGAAAAGCAGATGCAGATGCTGCTGTCCCTCCATCTTCCAGGAATGTGGGAGGTCATCCTGGTCACTTCTGAGAAGCGGGCTGTCCTGCTGACTGAGACAGTGAGGACCCCCAGAACAACTGGGTGGTTTCCAAGGGCTGCAGAGGCCCCAGGCCCTGAAAGCAGCACTCATGGCAGTTGCCGAGGAGAAGAACAGAACACCTTGCAGAGAGCCCCCAAGCTGGAGGAGATGGCAATCACAGTAGAATCTATATAAAGGAGGGCCTGGAAGCAGTCGAGCTGGACAAAGGCTCTGTGAGGTGGAAACTATCTTGCACCTCATGCCAGGCTGAGAAAACTCGAGTCTTCCATCTCAAATGTGGGGCCAGGTGTGCAGATAGAGAGTTGGAGTCTGCACCACAGGCCCTGGTGTTTGGGGCAACGAGCCTCCTCTCAGGTTCAACCTAATGAGCCACACAAGACTGCATCCTAGGCTGAAAAGAACCTCTGATTTTTCTACAGAAACTGAAAATCCTGATTTCACGTGAAATCTCCCAATTGTTAATAAAATGTTGGCAACTAATTTAATTTACAAACAATAGTCACAGCCAAATCACTATGTCTGCTAGCTGAATATAGCCTGTGGCTGTTTGTAGCCCCTGTCATTGGCTTTATCTAAGAGGCAACAGCTCCATGAAGAGTGAGCATGGGCTTGGTCAGAACCATGCCCTCTAGTGGACAGCCTCACAGGCCAGGGCTGAAGGCCAGCCCCTTCAGAACTGACAGGACACATGCTGTGTTTGTGGGGAGGGATAACCTAACCTTGGAGGACCCAGCTGCATGGGGACATGCTTGGCTAGGAGCCTTCCTTTATATTTTCAACAAATATCTAACTATCAGCTTTATGCCAGGCATGGGATCTGGTAATGTATTAACTTTCTGTGGCGGCTATAACAAATCGCCACCAATTTGGTGGCTTAAAAGAGTTTTCTCACAGTTCTCTCTTACAGTTCTCTCACAGTTCTCTCTCACAGTTCTCTCACAGTTCCCTTACAGTTCTTTCACAGTTCCCTCTCATAGTTCCCTCACAGTTCCCTCACAGGTCCCTCACAGGTCCCTCACAGTTCCCTCTCACAGTTCCCTCAGAGTTCTTTCACAGTTCCCTCACAGTTCCCTCATAGTTCTCTTACAGTTCTCTCACAGTTCTCTCTGACATTTCCCTCACAATTCCCTCACACTTCCCTCACAGTTCCCTCTCACACTTCCCTCACAGTTCCCTCACAATTCCCTCACAGTTCCCTCACAGTTCTCTCACAATTCCCTCACACTTCTCTCACAGTTCTCTCACAGTTCCCTCACAGTTCTCTCACAGTTCTCTCTCACACTTCCCTCACAGTTCTCTCACAATTCCCTCACAGTTTCCTCACAGTTCTCTCACAGTTCCCTCACAGTTCCTTCACAGTTCTGTCTCACAGCTCCCTCACAGTTCTCTCTCACACTTCCCTCACAGTTCTCTCACAGTTCTCTCACAGTTCCCTCACAGTTCCCTCTCACAGTTCCCTCACAGTTCCCTCTCACATTTCCTTCACAGTTCTGTCTCACCGCTCCCTCACAGTTCTCTCTCACACTTCCCTCACAGTTCTCTCACAGTTCTCTCACAGTTCCCTCACAGTTCTCTCACAGTTCCCTCACAGTTCCCTCACAGTTCCCTCTCACAGTTCCCTCACAGTTCTGTCTCACAGCTCCCTCACAGTTCTCTCTCACACTTCCCTCACAGTTCTCTCACAGTTCTCTCACAGTTCCCTCACAGTTCCCTCTCACAGTTCCTTCACAGTTCTGTCTCACAGTTCCCTCACAGTTCCCTCTCACAGTTCCCTCTCACAGTTCCCTCACAGTTCTGTCTCACAGCTCCCTCACAGTTCCCTCACAGTTCTCTCACAATTCCCTCACAGTTCCCTCACAGTTCACTCTCACAGTTCCCTCACAGTTCCCTCTCACAGTTCCCTCACAGTTCTGTCTCACAGCTCCCTCACAGTTCCCTCACAGTTCTCTCACAGTTCCCTCACAGTTTCCTCACAGTTCTCACAATTCCCTCACAGTTCCCTCACAGTTCCCTCTCACAGTTCCTTCACAGTTCTGTCTCACAGCTCCCTCACAGTTCCCTCACAATTCCCTCACAGTTCCCTCACAGTTCCCTCTCACACTTCCCTCACAGTTCTGTCTCACAGCTCCCTCACAGTTCCCTCACAGTTCTCTCACAGTTCCCTCACAGTTTTCTCACAGTTCTCACAATTCCCTCACAGTTCCCTCACAGTTCCCTCTCACAGTTCCTTCACAGTTCTGTCTCACAGCTCCCTCACAGTTCCCTCACAATTCCCTCACAGTTCCCTCACAGTTCCCTCTCACACTTCCCTCACAGTTCTCTCACAGTTCCCTCACAGTTCCCTCTCACAGCTCCCTCACAGTTCCCTCACAGTTCTCTCACAGTTCCCTCACAGTTCCCTCACAGTTCCCTCACAGTTCCCTCTCACAGTTCCTTCACAGTTCTGTCTCACAGCTCCCTCACAGTTCTGTCTCACAGTTCTCTGAATTCTGTCTCACAGCTCCCTCACAGTTCCCTCACAGTTCTCTCATAGTTCCCTTACAGTTCTCTCACAGTTGTCTCACAGTTCTCTCTCACAGTTCTCTCACAATTTTCTCCCAGTTCTGGAGGCCAGAAGTCAGAAACCAATACCATAAGGCTAAGATCAAGGTGCGGCTCCCTTTGGGGACTCCATTTCTCACCTCATCCAGTTCCTGCTGACATTCCTTGACTTGTGGCCACATCACTCCCATTTCTGCTTCCGTGGTCACAGGCTCTCCTCTCATGTGTGCACCCCCTCTCCTCCTGCCTCTCTCTCAGAAGGACACTCGGGATTTGGTTCAAGACTCATTCAGATGACCCAGGATGATCTCCTCCTCTCAAGATCTTCAACCACATCTGCAATGACCCTTTTTCTGGTTCCTAGGATTAGGAGCAAACATCTTTTGGGGACAAAGATGATTCAACCAATTGAGGTGGTAAAGAAAAAACACCAAGTCCCTGGCCTAAAGTCCTTACTTTCTAGGCCAGCAAAAGCCAGCAAGCCTGTCAGCACATAAAACAATGCCATGCTCTACAAAATTCTGGGAAGAAAAATCCAGCTCCTTCAGACACTGCCCCCAGACCTCAGGGCTGAGCCATGTGACAGGAGGGCACTGGGCCCCGTCCAGCTTCCCTGGCCCTACTCTGGCCACACTGGCAGCACCAGACTGCAAACCTGTGTTTTGTGGCTCACACCTGCTGCAGGTGATTGCTGGGGTCCCTGTGACTTGATGAGCGAGAACAGGACCTTTCCAGACGTGGGGCGCGTGCAATCTGGCTGCCCTGAGGATGGGCAGGCTCTGTAGGGCTCAGCTGCAGTCTCAGTACACTTCCTTTCCAAGTGCCAACCCCACTTGGGACAGGGCCCGGCCCACAGGGGCATGTGTCAGGGATTCCAAACCTCCCCAGTACTGAGCAGGTGCCGCGAAGGTGCAGTGATGGTGACTTTGTCTAAGGGAAGATTCCTCAGGGGAGGGCATGGCAGCCATCATGTGAACCCCCAAAATGTCACCTCCATCTTTCGTGTCTGAGCTGGTAGAGCCATTTTACTGGTAAGCCAGGCCTCGGAGGTATGTCTAGAAAAGGCCTGCAGAGAAGGGACCAGAATGGAGAGTCCTCAACACCTTGAGGTCACACAATGCATTTCAGCACAGGAGTGTTTCCCCTCTCTGCTCGGGTCTCTCTGCCAAGCATACACCATCTAGTCTTATGTTTCAGATCTTACTCCTCCTCCATGAGTGAGAGGGGAAACCGAGCCCCAGGGAGTGATACAACCCATCCAGAACCCTTCAGGTCCCAGCAGACCAGCCTGCCATGCCCGCTCACACCTGAATTGACATGCAATTTGTAAATAAAACCCTCAGCCCCTTCCCTGCTTTTCACTCCTCCTCTCATTCACCCTCCTCCACTCACATCCACCCACAGGACAATGGGAAACTCTGAATGGACCCTGTCCTGCCCAGCACCTGAGCAGAGCCACAGCCAAGGGAGCCAAGCCCCCTCCCACTGGCCCCCAGGAGCGTAGGCGGCCCTCGCAAGTCAAGCACTTAGTACCTCTGTTGTGAAAGAGAGGGGTCATCAGGCCCGTTTCCTCATCCTCCTTAGAGGGGGGAGCTGTTGAGGCAGGTCCACCAAAGTTGAAGGAGGGCTTTGAACTCTGTGGCAAATGGCTGGAGATAGACAGCCTGGCCCTAGGCTCCAGGCACCGCCGCAGGACAGAGAATCAGGTTGGGAATGTTAGGACCATTGTGCCAGGAAGCAGCACGGCACTGTGCCTCTGAAGCCAGGCTTCAGAGAGAGTGGGACAGAGCTACCCTGCCCCATCCACCTACCTTGTGACCCCAGTGGGCACTCAGTGGTCCCTCTTGGGAAATCAGTATAACAGCAGATCTCTTGCAGGGCTGTTATGACATGAGAGGTGATTTCAGCCTAGCTTCTAACACACAATCAGCACTAATTAAATGAGAGAATATATTGTTATTGTTGTTTCTATGCCATGACCTTGAGAAAGTCACTTCCTCAGGCCCCCTGGTACTTGGACAGACAGTGTTTGTTCGTCTCACGGTGGACACTTTCAGGGCAGGACGCAGGCGTGTGATGGGACAGGCTGTCCAGGTAGGCATTTCTGCCCCCATTTCACAAACAAACAAACTGAAGTGAAGGGAGGTTCAGAAACCTGCCTGGGTCACCTGATGAATCACTGATCGGTAGGAAACCAGAGCCCTGGTGTCCTAAGACTGCTGCATGCCATGGTACAGGAATTCTGGCAACACCTAGGGAGAAGGCATCACCTCCCCTACCCCCAGTCCTGGATGTGCTCAGGAGATGGTGAGGCTGTCTGCAGCACAGCCCAGGCTGTGGCAGCCACAAAGGCTCGGAGGTGCAGGTTTGGGTCCTGGCAATGCAACACAATGGGGCTGGCCTGGGGACCATGCTGGAGGAGGGAACACCTAGACCCCGCTGGCCCCTGCCAACCTCCCAGGCTCCAAATCTCCTGGAAACTGTAGAGACAACCCCTGCCCACTGCAGAGCATTCGTGAGGAATTTATGCCCCCAGATGTTACCAAGTTTGAGCTATTTCCTCCAGATTGTTTGAACAAACCTGTGACTTTTGACCCATCCTGGTCTGACTGGCTTAAGAGGGTGAGTTTCTGCCTGTTTTTGAGGACCCCAGCCCACAGACATCCTCTGGGAGTTGGTGATGGACAGGGAAGCCTGGTGGGCTTCAGTCCATGGAGTCACAGAGTCGGACACGATTGAGCGACTGAACTGAACTAAACGGAGCCCACAGAAAGTACCACCCTTCTGGCCTCACCTTCATCCTCCTCTCCAAGCATCACCTGGAAAGAGCTGGGGAAAACCCCTTGTTGTTTTGAAGAAGGAATTCATAGGGCCTGGACTCCATCTTAGGCCTGTTCATGCTGATCCTGCTCAGCCACCTTTCCGAAGGACTCTGAACTCTGTGTTTAGTGCCTATGAAAACAACAGAAGGATAAGACCCCTCCAGAGAGGGGAACCTTGAAGATCGTATCTAGGTTACTCATTGCCTAAGAGAAAACATACGCTAACCACCCCTTCCTCCAGACAGGCCATACATTTTTCTGTATCTATCAGAGTGTAACCTCGGGTTTATTGATTATTGGCTAATTGTTTGACTGTTTGAGCACATGAGCACATAGCATGTGAATCATGGGGTTATTGGGATTGCATTTTCCTTGGTTTATGTAAGTCTCAAGGAATCTGGAGTGGTGGGTTCAGACACGTACACATGGGGTATAAAAGATTTTCACAAATGCTGGTCGGGGTCCTCGGCTAAGAGGAGACTCTGCCTTGGGCCCGCCGGTGTAATAAACTTCATTCCACTGTCTGCATTGTCCTTCTGAGTAAGTTTGTTTCCTGGAAAGCATGGCTACAACAGTTTCTGGTGGGGGAGCCAGCAGAGGGTATGGCTGCCTCACAGGGGTTTCTGCCTGTCGCCGCAGACAGCTCCCCAACCCCACTCCCATCAGCGCAAAACTTCAACAGCACTGGATCTACTCCTAGCACAGGGGTCAGCTCGACACCACTGTAGAGTCTCCCCACCCCAAGTCATGGCCTGGCCTCTGTGGCTGAGTATGGAAGAGGGTAGAGTGTGTGCGTGGTCACTGCAGCGGTGACCTTCAGGGCCCAGGCCCAAGGACAGGCTGCAGAGCTGCACAGCCCAGGGTGCCCAGGGCATCGGGTCTACTCTCAGGATCAGCTGTTGTTGCAAAGTGCCCCTGGTCAGTCTTACATCTTTAAAAGTAGCGCTGCCATGTGGAAATGAGTGAACCTCACACACTGTTTGATTCTTGACCCCATGGCTGGGTGGTCACCACGCCTCCATCCAGGCCCCACTGGGCACACAGCTAGGAAAGACATCTAGACTCCATCTCTCTGTCTCTCCTGCAGTTTGGAGTGTGCCTGATCTGTGACCAGCAGAATGCAGGGGAGAGATGTGAACACCTCCAGGCCACCCAGGAAAACCACCTGCACCCTCCTCTATGCCCTCTGCCTCTATCTGCCTGTGAATAGAGCAGACCAGAAGGGTTGGGGAGGGTGAATACCAGACAGAAGGATCCTGGGATCCTGAGGTGCCTCTGGCCAAGGGCCACCCCACCAGGACTCCTAGTCAGGAACCCCTGTGTTGGGGCTCTGTGTCAATGAGAGGAAACTTCCAGAGCTTTAAGCTAAGTGCATACCACAGGCCCAACCAAGCCTGTGAGCTCCAGATTGTTTTTACATTTGTGAAAAATGACTTAAAGAGTAATACTCTGTGACACAGGAAAATGACGTGAAATCAAAATTTCAGTGTCCATCAGTGCAGTCTGATTGAAGACAGCCACACCCATGCACCCTCTTAGTGTCTATGGCTGTTTTCACACCCCAGCTACAGAGATGAGCACATTCAGGAGCTTTTCTGAAGGGATGGGATGAATAGTTTTAAGACTTTGATGTAAGGCACAGTTGCCTTTTGGAGGATTATACTAAATTACATTTCCACTGACCATTTTCCACTCCCTGCCAATCGCAGGTATGCGATACACACCCCCCTGTAGACTGAGGGTTGAAACAAAAACACAGCGTGTCACTCATCATCCCTTCCACAAAGGCTTAATTGCAGCCCACTGCTGCTACCCACCAATGGTGCATCTGCAGACGGAAAAACAGGATGAGGCACGCTGTGCTTTGGATACAGGCACCTAGATAGACCACATGCATATCTAAAGAATTTCAAAGACCCCAAATTCTTGCATCTTCCCATTTACAGAAATGCACTAAAAGCATAAACTTGGGAGATCTGTTTTTTATGATGTGTGATAATCTTTTGATGTGCAACTACATGTTTTTCTTTTCTAGCAAAAACTCCTATGTACACTGACTCCTGTCTCAGAGCTATCTAAGATGCCAGCTCCAAGTCTATAGTCCTCAGTAAGGTCCCCAAATGAAACTGAAACAAGTCATGTGAGGTTTTTAGTCGACAAGGGTAAGATTTCCATCCTCTTGGGCAGTGGTCGCGCTGAAGTATCTGTGAATATACCCTGTGTTTGATAAAGTATCTACTCTGGGGCACTTAGGCACCTTTCTCTGGGCTGATCTGAAACAGATGTTTTTGATATTGAAGGCTGGCCCTGGAGGAACTTCTCCTTACTCAGCCACAAGGTTGCTTTGAGAGTGTCTGTGGATGGTACTTTCTCCTTCTGACAGGTGGCAGAGTCCCCGAACCTCTCTGTGACAGCCTCCCTCCATCCCCTGTGTTTCCATGGTGCCCCCACACTCTGTTGGAAGTAGAACATGTTAGATGGTAGAGAATTTTTACTTATAATAAGAAATATGTATCTAGTCTTCAATCTGTTTCTGGCACATAGTCCTAAAACCTTAGAATTTTCCAGTGATAAGAACAGTAAAGATCTCTCTTGTAAGGCTGATGAGGTGACTTTCAGACTTCACCTAAGGATGGGGGCCGGTTATCCAGAGAACCAACCATGTGATTAGAGGGTTGGAACTTTTAGTCTGGGAGGGGAAAGGGGCTGGAGACTGACTTAGTCACCAATGACCAATTAGTTAATATATCATGCCTATATAATGAAGTCTTTATGAAAACCCAAAAGGACAGGATTCAGAGTGCTTCCAGGCTGGTGAACACATGGAGATTCTGGGAGAGTGGGGAGCTTGGAGGGGGCATGGAAGCTCCATTCTATGCCCTTTCTCCATACCTTGTCCTATGCATCTCTTCCATCTGGCTGTTCCTGCGTTCTATTCTTTTAATAATAAATCAGTAATCTTTTTAGTAAATAGGTTTCCTGAGTTCTATGATCTAATTAGTTGAACCCAAGGAAGGGGTCAGGCTGGTCAACTGACAACTCGCATCTGACATGTGTGTTAGGGCAGAGGAGGGCAGCCTTGTAGGACTGAACCCTTAACCTGTGACGACGGATGCTGTCTCTGGGTAGATGGTGTCAGAATTGAGCTGAACTCTAGGATGCCAGCTGGTGTCTGAGAATTGCTTGGTGGTGTGGGAACCCCCTCCACACACAAATATTGGAATTGGTCCAGAACTGTTAGAAGATGGGCAAGGGAACCTAAGTATGTCTTCAGTGGAAAATAATACAGGTGAAAATCAGTTCTCAACACTGGAAGAATGAGGACACCAGACTGCAAGCTGGCACATCCCTGAAAATATCAAGAGCCTTCCATCTCGTTTGAAATTTCCTGCTGGTGTGATGGCCAAGGAGGATTCATAAATATGGGAGGCAGTGGCTAGAACACCTGAACTTCAGCACACAAACTTGTCAGGAGCTAAAGGAAGGAAGTAAACTATTTTTGGAAGCTGGTTAAATGGAAAAGTATGAAGTACATATGGGAATTCTATCCAGCAACATCCACAGAGCTCTGACGAACTTGCAGAGAAGAAGGAGGAGAGGGAAAGGGGCAGAGACGTGCTGAGCCAGTTCTTACTATCCATGTGGCCGATTGCTAGATACTACTTAGGAACTTTGCAAGCCTGCTGTTCAACCACTGGTAACTTAAATTCAGCCATGGTGGAAGGAATCATACTCCAGAAATGGGCAGAAGCCACAGATCAAGGCTCCATGAATTTTTTTCCCAGAGATCTCATTTACCAGCACACCACCGGGTAGAGGAGTGAAAGAGAGTCTGTTCAGAATGAAGGCAATGTCCGGCAGAGAAAGAGCCTCCACACAAAGGAGGAGCCGCAGGAAGAAGAGCAACAAACGTACAAAGTACGTATTTTTCTTGGGGAAACTTTTCAGCTATGATGCAGACAGATTAAGTGACTTGTCCAAAGTCACAAAGCTAATTGGTGCAAGAGTTAGCATTTGAAACCAAATGCTTCTGGTTGCGGTGATTTTTGTTTTCATTGTATTGGGGTCTTTTGGGTTTTATTTTACTCTGCCAATAATATACAAATGAGTGATTGAAATGAATTAGCTGTTTGGAAGTAACTTTATAGGGTCAGTTCTACAGGCTACCTAAAAACTTCAGAATTCATGAGTTAAAATCACCCCTTGCTTTTGGCTTGGTTTTAATGGTTTTATTTTCACAAGCCAAACACAGCTTCAGTCAGTGGGCCCAAATTTGCTGGCATTAAGGGTTTCCTGTATGGCTAATTCTGCATGTAAAATCCTGGAAGCCAGTTCTGAAGATGGATTTTGAGAATGCGTTGGCTTTGCCCCTGGAGTCAAGCCTAACCTCGCAAGGCGGTCAACTTTCAAAATCAACACTCCTTTAGAGGCAAAAAATCCCGGTATGGTCAACCACATCCAGGGATAGTGTGGTGACTTTGTTTTTCCTTTTGTTTTTTAGATTTTTCACTGATTTTTATTACAAGGTCACTTGGCAACAATCCAAATTTCCCAGAAAAGGGACACAATTTTAGTACATCCATACAGTGCAGCTCTATAAACCATTGAAGGCAACAATGTATATATTGATGGTATATACAGTTCACGTGGAAAGATGTTAGTAATGTAATGAATTAAAAAGTAGGTGATACAACCTTATGTAAAATATGCATGATAAGTATGTGTCTATTCATCAAGCACATGCTTATATAGATATAGGATTGGAAGACGGGTTGTGGGCAGACTTGGTTGGTTTAAATTTAGTTTTATTTATGTGATTTTTCTAATTTTTATATAATACTTATGACAAGTGCAATGAAAGTATTTTTATTCCTTTAAATATGTGGTAAGTTGTTCTTTCAGGGATGGTTATGTGCTTTTGTCTTTTCTCTTCTAGAAGGTTAAGGAATCAGATGATGACTATCTGGTCTTCCAGCAGGGCTCTCCCTGGGGTCAAGGCAGAGCCCCAGGGACACTCGCTTAACAAAGACTGAAGATGGGCCATCCAGGCCAGCCCAGGTCCCTTTCCAGAGAAGAATCCGCCAGTGGCTGTACCTTGCAGGCTGGGGGTAGCAGACACAGAGCAGGTGCACACGCTCCACCATAGATGGCAAGAGGGCGGTGACTGTGAGGGAGGTGGCTGCCACTGGGAGTCTGGCTCCTGCTGGCTGCGTTGTCACGTCCCTTGGGGAACCCTTGGCAGGCATCTCCCGTTGGGGCAAGGGAGGCAAGGAAGTTGAAAACTCACTAGGCTTCTGTTTGCATTTCTTTTCCCAGATGTAGCCACTTGCGTGGACAAGTATTATTAGAATGACTTACCTGGATTTAGCTAGTCAGGATAAATTAAAAATCTTCTTGGCTTTCAAAGGTGTTTTTGAATTTTATAGTAAGGCTCTGTGCTTTGCTGCAATCAAGATTCATTTTTTTTTAATTTTTATTTTTACTTTATTTTACTTTATAATACTGCATTGGTTTTGCCATACATTGACATGAATCCGCCTCTGGTGTACATGAGTTCCCAATCATGAACCCCCCCTCCCACCTCCCACCCCATATCATCTCTCTGGATCATTCCCATGCACCAGACCCAAGCATCCTGTATCCTGTATCGAACATAGACTGGCGATTCATTTCTTACATGATAGTATACATGTTTCAATGCCATTCTCCCAAATCACCTCACCCTCTCCCTCTCCCTCAGAGTCCAAAAGTCTGTTCTACACATCTGTGTCTCTTTTGCTGTCTTGCATACAGGGTCATCATTACCATCTTTCTAAATTCCATATATATGTGTTAGTATACTGTATTGGTGTTTTTCTTTCTGGCTTACTTCACTCTGTATAATCGGCTCCAGTTTCATCCATCTCATCAGAACTGATTCAAATGCATTCTTTTTAATGGCTGAGCAATACTCCATTGTGTATATGTACCACAGCTTTCTTATCCATTCATCTGCTGATGGACATCTAGGTTGTTTCCATGTCCTGGCTATTATAAACAGTGCTGTGATGAACATTGGGGTACATGTGTCTCTTTCAATTCTGGTTTCCTCGGTGTGTATGCCCAGCAGTGGGATTGCTGGGTCATAAGGCCGTTCTATTTGCAATTTTTTAAGGAATCTCCACACTCTTCTCCATAGTGGCTGTACTAGTTTGCATTCCCACGAACAGTGCAAGAGGATTACCTTTTCTCCACACCCTCTCCAGCATTTATTGCTTGCAGACTTTTGGATCGCAGCCATTCTGACTGGTGTGAAATGGTACCTCATTGTGCTCTTGATTTGCATTTCTTTGATAATGAGTGATGTTGAGCATCTTTTCATGTGTTTGTTAGCCATCTGTATGTCTTCTTTGAAGAAATGTCTATTTAGTTCTCTGGCCCATTTTTTGATTGGGTCGTTTATTTTTCTGGAATTGAGCTGCATAAGTTGCTTGTATATTTTTGAGATTAGTTGTTTGTCAGTTGCTTCATTTGCTATTATTTTCTCCCATTCAGAAGGCTGTCTTTTCACCTTGCTTATAGTTTCCTTTGTTGTGCAGAAGTTTTTAATTTTAATTAGATCCCATTTGTTTATTTTTGCTTTTATTTCCAGTATTCTGGGAGATGGGTCATAGAGGATCCTGCTGTGATTTATGTCGGAGAGTGTTTTGCCTATGTTCTCCTCTAGGAGTTTTATAGTTTCTCGTCTTACGTTTAGATCTTTAATCCATTTTGAGTTTATTTTTGTGTATGGTGTTAGAAAGTGTTCTAGTTTCTTTCTTTTACAAGTGGTTGACCAGTTTTCCCAGCACCACTTGTTAAAGAGTTTGTCTTTACTCCATTGTATATTCTTGCTTCCTTTGTCAAAAATAAGGTGTCCATATGTGTGTGGATTTATCTCGGGACTTTCTATTTTGTTCCATTGATCTATATTTCTGTCTTTGTGCCAGTACCATACTGTCTTGATGACTGTGGCTTTGTAGTAGAGCCTGAAGTCAGGCAAGTTGATTCCTCCAGTTCCATTCTTCTTTCTCAAGATTGCTTTGGTTGCTACTGCTAAGTCATTTCAGTCATGTCTGACTCTGTGCAACCCCATAGATGGCAGCCCACCAGGCTCCCCCATCCCTGGGGCTCTCCAGGCAAGAACACTGGAGTGGGTTGCCATTTCCTTCTCCAATGCATGGAAGTGAAAAGTGAAAGTGAAGTCGCTCAGTCATGTCCGACTTAGCAACCCCATGGACTGCAGCCTACCAGGCTCCTCAACCCATGGGATTTTCCAGGCAAGAGTACTGAAGTGGGGTGCCATTGTATTTCCATACAAATCTTGAAATTATTTGGTCTAGTTCTGTGAAAAATACCAAAATGCTGGTAGCTTGATAGGGATTGCACTGAATCTGTAGTTTGCCCTGGATAGTATATTCACTTTCACTATATTGATTCTTCCGATCCGTGAACATGGTATATTTCTCCATCCATTAGTGTCCTCTTTGATTTCTTTCATCAGTGTTTTATAGTTTTCTATATATAGGTCTTTAGTTTCTTTAGGTAGATATATTCCTAAGTATTTTATTCTTTTCGTTGCAATGGTGAATGGAATTGTTTCCTTAATTTCTTTTTCTACTTTCTCATTATTAGTGCATATGAATGCAAGGGATTTCTGTGTGTTGATTTTATATCCTGCAACTTTACTATATTCATTGATTAGCTCTAGTAATTTTCTGGTGGAGTCTTTAGGGTTTTCTATGTAGAGGATCATGTCATCTGCAAACAGTGAGAGCTTTACTTCTTCTTTTCCAATTTGGATTCCTTTTATTTCTTTTTCTGCTCTGATTGCTGTGGCCAAAACTTCCAGAACTATGTTGAATAGTAGTGGTGAAAGTGGGCACCCTTGTCTTGTTCCTGACTTTAGGGGAAATGCTTTCAATTTTTCACCATTGAGGATAATGTTTGCTGTGGGTTTGTCATATATAGCTTTTATTATGTTGAGGTATGTTCCTTCTATTCCTGCTTTCTGGAGAGTTTTTATCATAAATGGATGTTGAATTTTGTCAAAGGCCTTCTCTGCATCTATTGAGATAATCATATGGCTTTTACTTTTCAATTTGTTAATGTGGTGAATTACATTGATTGATTTGTGGATATTGAAGAATCCTTGCATCCCTGGGATAAAGCCCACTTGGTCATGGTGTATGATCTTTTTAATGTGTTGTTGGATTCTGATTGCTAGAATTTTGTTGAGGATTTTTGCATCTATGTTCATCAGTGATATTGGCCTGTAGTTTTCTTTTTTTGTGGCATCTTTGATTCAAATACCAAAAAAGAAAAAAAAATAGTAGTTGGAAGGGATGATTCATTTAAACAGCACATTCATTGATTTTGAAACAGAGCATGGATCTCTCTTTTCACATAAAACTCATTTTACTTCCCTCTCAGGATTCAGAGTCATCAGGGAACTTAGGCCTGAATGCCAGTTCATTCAAGCCATGCTCACAGTTTTGTTTCTGTAGACCCAAGGAGCACGATGCCCTAACATTAGCACTGACAGCTCCTTCTCTGCCTGACTCCTTGCTTCAGCTGCCTTGACTTGACTGCAAATGGTTCTCCCCAGTGCAGTATGGCCTTTCTTCCAAAAATTTTATTAGAGCCAATTATCTCCTCAAAGGAATATTGTAAAAATATCCACAAAGTATGTCCAGGCAACATCTCCCTTCAAATGTTCTGCCAAGAAGCTGTGACATATCCGGAGCACGTCTTCAGGATACAGCCTGCAGCCGCCTTCTTCCCTGAAGCTGCTTCTGGAAGCAGACTTGCCACCTGGATTGGGACAGACAGGCATTTGGGATGGAAAACAGCGGGGCACCATGACGTTCTTGAAGGGGATTACTGGCCTGGAATTACCCACTTCTTGCATCTGATCTACCCTGGATAGCTGTGAGGCTCTCCACAACACTTTTTACATACTGACTGTCCCAATAATTTGTAGATATTCATCTCTTCTGGAACTTCCATGAGTAATTTGTCTCGGTATCTCTATGTAACTGAGACAGAAGGCTTGGCTCTACCCACCAAGGGATTAGTCACTTGTATAAATAAGGATACAAACGGCTTGGGGAAATAGATTCTGTGAGACTCTAAAAGAGATCACTGACAACTCAAAACACACACCGCTGGAGCACGTCACACCACACAGCACATACCATCTAAGTGTCATCCCATCTGCCCACCTCTCCACCCCCAATGTCAACACCGGGAGCCACAGCAACAATGAACAATGGAGAAGAATGTGCCGATCGTGGTACCATAGACATGCCGTCTTTCCAGCTAACTGGCAGGCAGCACTCACCAGTTCATTCGTTTGACATACGCTCATTCATTCCTTAATCTGCCTTGACTCCCCATTTCCTCCCCACCCCACACCCTTGGCTAAGCTCTCTAGAATTCTCCACCTCCTCAACCTCTTCTCTTAACCTTCCCTCAACTCTCCACCTGAACCAAGCTGAACACTCCCCCTTAAAGGATTGCTCTTGAGCCTCCGGGGGAGAAGGGGCTCTGGCTTAAGAGGAAGGGACGTGGGTCCCCTTGGCTGTTTCCGCACCATCCTCTTTCCTCCTCCCGCACTGTCTCCCTCCCTTCACAACTGTCGCCCACCACCCCTTGTTCATGCAGGACTTAGCCAGCTCACTAACTCTGCCTCCTGTCACCATATGGATGACCAGCTACCCAATGGCCAACCAGGTCCTGACTTCCCCAGCATCCCTGACCTCTCCCTTCCCTCCTCCTCACCCATCACTCCCACGGCCCCACTCTGTAACTACTAACTGACGCAGGGAAATGAGGGTGCTGCTGACAGAGAAGGGCAGAGGGTTGCAGGGCAGGGCAGGATATCGGATCTGCACAGCAGTGGATGGAGAGCTAAAGGCAGAGCAGGGAGGTGCTGAAGGCTTGGGTTGGAATAAAGCTGAGCATGGCATCTAAACGGACCTTAGCTGCTTTTCCTCACAACCTCTCCCATCAAAGGCCTTAATGGCTTGAGATGAGTCCGACTCAGGCAGGCTTCTGGGGCTGAGCATCCAGGAGTGTCCTCCGGGCAACCTCTGCTGCGGCCACCGCACTCTGTCCCCACAGCTCACTTCCTCCCATCCCCTCTGTGCAGGTCACTCTCTCCCCTCAGCACCTGCTCCCCCTTCTCTTCATGGCCTCCATTACTATAACCCTCACTTTCTGCCCACCTCTCACACTGTGGGTACTGCTGGCTGAACCCCGACCTTGAGTGGGCCCATCGGTTTGTCTTATCCACATACTTGTCATTTAGAGAGGAAACCTCCTGACCCAGCTGACTGGTCCCGCCTCAGTCCATTAGGGCAGGCCACAGTGCCCCTGGGGTTGATTTTCCTTGTCTTGAAGCAGTTTCATGCACTTTCCCATCCCACACACCACTTTCAGGGAGTCCCTCACTTCCTATCTCACATGTGAAAACTGAAGCCAGTAGAGGGGACGCCACCATCCTGTGGGAACGAATATCTGCACGGTCCCCCCACCCCGACTGCCCCTGGGCACAGCGGAGATGTCTTCTTCTCTGTTCTTCAAAGGGGTCCCATCATCCCTCTCCTTCACTGCCAACTTCCACCTCACAATTGGGCCATTCCCACAGGATACACACATGCTAGCAACTTCCAGCCTTCCAACTGGCACAGAACAAATCACTTCCTCTGTCTCATTTCTCTGCTCTCCTCACCATCATCTCCAGATTGCTGTCTCTACTCACTGTCTCCACTTCCACACCTCCACAATCCTTTTACTCTCTCCAGTCTAGCTCTTTCCCCTTGCTTCACAGAGACTTCCCTTGTTAGGGCCACCAGTTGTTCTTGGGAACAAATCCAGAGGACGCTATCTTCACCCCATCAGTGTTGCTCACGTTTGTCCGTCCCCTCAGTGGAAGCACCCTCCTCTTTCCTCTTCCCAAGCCCCTACCCCATCCGCCGGGTGTCCTCTCGCTGCGTTTCATTTCCCACCTGTGTCTTGACACCGTTTGGGGCTCCTTGTTTTCTTCCCAACACTCAACATTGCACACTGCAGGCCTGGCCCTGGGTCCTCTCTTCTTCCCTGTCCACATTCTCTTCCTTGGTGACCACATCTGGTCTCATGGTTTTAAATCATTTCTGTTTACCAAAGACTCCAAGAGGACCTCTCTAGCTCTTGCCAACCCCATGTTCATATGTCCAGCTGCCCCTTTGAAATTCCCACCTGGGGGTCTAGGAGGCATCTGAAATGAGATACAACCAAAATGGAACAGTTGATCCTCTTGTCCTTTTGGAAAAACAAAGTGAAATGAATACATTTATTCTCTGGCCTCTACAAGCTCTCTTGCAGCCTGAGTGTCCAGGGCGCCAGCTGCCCAGAGGACAGCCCTGGGTGTGCAGCCTGCCTGAATCAGACCGATCTTGAGCCATTATGGCCTTTGAAGGCGGAGGTTGAGAGGAAACGCAGCTGTGGTGCGTTCAAGTGCCATGCTCATTTTACTCTCATCCAAGCTTTCAGCATCTCCCTGGTCTGGCCCCCAGCTCCCATCCACTGCCATGCAGATCTGATATCCTAGCCTGCCCTGCAACCCTTTGCCCTTCCCTATCAGCAGCACCCTCATTTCCCTACGTCCCTATGTCCGCACCATCCCTGGGAGGAATTCACCTCTCCCCATGTTCAGTTTGCCTGTCTCAGCACAATGACCCAGACTCATGGCAATGAGCAGTGACCCCAATGTGGTCAATCTATCCCATTTCCCTGGGAGCATGACCCAAGCCAGGACCAAAAGACCAAATTCCAGGACTTTGGAATTACTAGAAAAATTAATCTCTCCTCCAGCTGAGAGACTCCTAATGATATTACTTGAACCCCTGGGTCCAGCTAAGCCCCAAGTTATTTTTGCACCTGTCAGCTATGGCAGCCAATAAACACCTCACCTTTGTTTGAGTTAGAATGGTTTTGCTCACAACCCAAAGAGCTCTGATTAATGCATCAATTCATTCACTTACTCACCTCCTCTACTAGTTACCAGGCACTAATCCCTCAGCTAGTGACTGGTTTAAAGTATGCAGCAAAACCACAAATATTCCCCTCTCTGTACTCCACAGCCTATGGGGTCAAGCTCTGGTATCTACAGTTCCCTAACTAGGCCCCATCTGATCTCGTTTCTCAAGGCTCTCCTTAAATGAACCCACTACACCAAGGAGACCTATTGTAATCCCTGGCTCTTTGTAACCCCTGGACTGTAGCCCACCAGGCTGGTCTCTCCATGGGATTCTCCAGACAAGGATACTAGAGTGGGTAGCCACTCCCTCTCCAGGAGATCTTCCTGACCCAGGGATCGGACCCTGTTCTCCTGCATTGCAGGCAGATTCTTTAGCTTCTAAGCCACCAGGGAAGACCTCCTAAAGACACATTTATTCCACTCCCAGACCCTCTCCTGGCACTCTCCTCATCTGATCCATCTTCCAGACCCATCTCCCAGGCAGAGTTCCTCTGAGGAGCTGCCCATGTGACTCTGGCTCACACATCACGGATCCTCTCCAGCAGCTATTGGACCTCCCTGACCCCGACCTTCACCCTTTGCTGGAGTTCAGCCTCCCTGGCCTCTGTAAGCATGTCCCCTCCAAAGGGCAACATGAAGGCAGGCCTGGTGTCATGCTCCTTTCAGGCCCCAGAGTGTCTGGAACAGAACTAGACATCCTCATTAGTGACAGGCTTTAACACTGACCAGGTCTGCTTCCACGCTAAACCTGCCAACTCTCACAGTAACTCACCATTGAGAAACCGAGGTGCTGGGAACCCAGCCAGCATCAGCCAGCTGGAAGGTGTTGGGCCAGAGTAGGGATGTGGACCTGCCTTAGGATTCCCTGGGCAGAAGTGGACACTTCTTAAGTGAGGAAGGGGCAGAAGAAAAGGAGATGCACTTCTGAGGGCATTTTTTTTCCTATCCGGCACATCTGTGGTGAAGAACCAACCTGGACCCATCTCTGCCCTGGTGGTCCAAAAAGAGGAGTCCACGGATCACACGTTTGCCCTTGTGACCATCACACACTTCTCAAAACATTTCTAAATGCTTACTCTCAGCATGCGTGTTCATAGCCTTGCACGTCAGCAACAAACAGCAGACTGGGCTTCGGGCAGCAAAGCCAGCCATTGCTTTCTGGGGGGCCTGCCGCCTTTCTCCCCACCCTGTCACCCAGCCCTGTCCCATGTGGGCAGCTGCCTCTAAGCCTGGAGTCCACATAGTGGAGAGCTGGGCTGGTGGGGGGAGCTTCTGAGACACCAGCAGAGCAGGGGCCCTGAGGAGACAGCGGAGGGGAAAGCAGCACTGCCAGCCCCCCACTCCCGGCCCCGGCAGCCCTGCCCAGATCAGCTCCATCACTGACCAGCCAGAAACTGTGCTTCAGTGCCGAGGGCTACTGGGTCTCTTCAGAAGGACCGATCAGACCACCTGAAGACCAAGGTCAGACAGATGGACCTTGGATCAAGGGTCAAGGGCCTCTGTCCAGTAACACTCCAAGTTTTGTTCCTTCTTTCACCAAATGTTTACTGATCGCCAGGCCCTGCGCCAGCATTCAGCATAGAGCCGAGCAGTGTCTCCTGCTGGTCGGGACACAGACGCCAAGATGAGAGCTCGGGGTGGGGACAGTCACGGGAGGGGACAGGGACCAAGGGGGCAATGGAGAGCCCGGAGGCACATCTCCTGTGCTGTGCTGCGGGGAGCTGCACCAGATTTCTTGGCGCCAGATCTTTCCAGGGACACCCCGGTTAACAGAGGAAAACTTGGAGTCTTCACCGAAGGAACTAATCGGGCCAAGAGACGGCACAGGGACAGGAGCCTCCTCCCTGATAAACCCCCTCTGTTCTGGCCCCTTTTCCATTTTTTCCTGTAGCAGGAACCCGACGCTCTGGGCTGGAATCGGTCTTCTCTAGCAGACCCTGAGAGGCTCTTAGGAGGATGAGAGGCCGCATAGCAGGATCAGGAAGCTGCTCTTTGAACCTCAGATACGGGTTCAAATCCTAGTCTGGTCACTTGGTGAGGAAGATGTAAAGCAGTTGAAAGCTAGACTCTGAGCTAGACTGTTGTTTAATTATAGTTAAGATGTGTCTGACTCTTTTGTAACCCCATGGACTATAGCCCACCAGGCTCCTCTGTTGATGGGATTTCCCAGGCAAGAATACTGGAGTGGGTTGTCATTTCCTTCTCCAGGGGATCTTCCCGACCCAGGGATCTTCTGGATTGGCAGGCAGATTCTTTACCGCTGAGCCACCAGGGAACCCCCTGAGCCAGATGACCTGAGGCCAAATTCCAGCACTAGCTGTGTCAGACTGCGTCTCTCAGCATACTTGTGCCTCAAGTTCCTCCCCCACAAATCCCTGTAGTACCTGCCATGGAGTGGTTAAGAGGAATGAGTGAGCGAACTTCCGTCAAGTGTTAAACGAGAGCCAGACTAACTGTAAGCCCTTTATTATTGTTAGCTATGTTGCTTATTGCATGTTAGTCACTGTTAGCTACAGTAATTATACCAACTCACAGGGACAGTGAAAGAACTAAATGGGTTAATCACTGAAAAATGTGGAATAGGTGCCTGACAAAGATTACTGCCCTTTCTCCTACATTTTTTGATAAGATAAATTGGTGGGTGGAAAGCAGAACCCGCCCTCCCCAGCATCCCAGGGAGCACAGGCCAGGGGCTGCTCCTGCTCCCCCGGGAGGACACCCTCAAGCCCTCTAAAGGGGCTGTGAAATGCTTGAGAAAATAATCCATCTAAGTTCACCTTAATGCTTACACACAGTTTTTTAAAGATCGCTTTTTAAAAAAGAAGCAGGAAGGCAGAAAAGTGGGAGAACCCAATGACAGGGGCCAACCAGCTGAGGGTACAGGGCAGTGCCGGGGAGAAATTCAGGACACCCCTTCCCACGATGCTGGGGGCAGATGCCCGGAGACCCTCTCCCTGGAACAGAACCTTCATCTTTCACAGGGAGGGGAGCTGAGGGTGGCCTACAAGAGACAAGCTCAAAAATGCTTATTCCTCCCAGAATAGAAACTTTTCTTTTTGCCTTTCCCCAGGCATTTTTGTGAAGGAAGGAAGAAAATTGCCCAAGGCCCCTGAGCTGAAACCTGGAGGCTGGTGGTGGCAGTGGGAAAGACAGCAGGGAAGGGGAGGAGGCCCCCACAGTCTCCCATGCCATGTGACTGAGGGCGCGGGAGCCTGGCTCAGCGGGAGGGCTCCCCAGAACCCTCCTCTCTGTGGCCATCACGGCGCTCTGTCCCTGCCCGTTTTCAGGTGGGGGAGCCCCCTGAGGGCCTTCACCACACAGCCTCCCAAGACCTCCCAAGATCACTCCCACATTTGCACCCAAGAGAGCCGGGATGAACCTGGCCTTAAACCTGTCTTCCTGAAGAACCCCATTGTGCTGTCTAGATGGTCCAGTTGGGTCAGTCAGGCAGAAAAGATTTCTGGAAGTATCTTGTTTATGCCGACCCTCCTGCAAGCTGTCCCCTGTGGCTTCGGCTGACATGTGTCTCAATGGTGACCCAGCCCCTGACCAGGGCCTCACCTTGGGACTTGACTTCTCTATCTCTGAGCCCTGGCCTCCATCGGCCTCTCTAGCTGGTAATGTCTTGTCATGCCAGGGCTCAGGGAACCAACAGACACCCATGGGCTGGGCCAGCTAAGGTGAGATGAGGGGAGCCCAGGACAGATCCAGGCAGGAGAGGCAGGTAGCGTGTGATGAAGTCTCCTTGGAAGAGCAGAACGGCAGCTGAGTCACTCCTGAGGAATCTCTGCATTATAAATAGTCCTGACTGGCAATGATGAAACGGAGAACAATGAAGGGCCATTGTCCTCCCTGATAGACTGTTACTAAACCATGAATAATCCCTTTGAAGGAATTGAGGCTACAGACAACCCCTTACCCCTTCCATGCCATGCACCAGCACTGTTGATGAAACTAGGAGCTGGAAGCATGCTGGGGCTGTACCTGTACTGGCATTTTGTCAATCAGGACATCAAATCAGGAGATAAGTATGCTCATCCTCAGAGGGGCTCCCTGCCCAGGTTCGTGGCTGAGTCAGTGTGGAAATCCAGGTCTGCCTGCAGTGATGCCTTTGCTCCTCCAGTTAGCCAGTGGAGCTCCCGAGGGCAGGAAGGACCCAAGAACCTCAAAATGACCAAGCCACAGTCGCACCAACCAGAGAATCCACTGAGACTCAGGTGCAAAGCCAAGCTATAGAAAATGCCACCCATGTAAGATCCTTCTAAGCAAGGATAGACCTATCAAACTTTGTTCATCTTTATTTCCCTTCAGTTCAGTTCAGTTCGGTTGCTCAGTAGTGTTCGACTCCTTGCGACCCCATGAACCTCAGCACGCCAGGCCTCCCTGTCCATCACCAACTCCCAGAGTCCACCCAAACCCATGTCCACTGAGTCAGTGATGCCATCCAACCATCTCATCCTCTGTCATCCCCTTCTCCTCCTGCTCTCAATCTTTCCCAGCTTCAGGGTCTTTTCCAATGAGTCAGCTCTTCACATGAGGTGGCCAAAGTATTGGAGTTTCAGCTTTAACATCAGTCCTTCCAATGAACACCCAGGACTGAGCTCCTTTAGGATGGACAGGTTGGATCTCCTTGTAGTCCAAGGGAATCTCAGGAGTCTTCTGCAACACCACAGTTCAAAAGCATCAATTCTTCAGCGCTCAGCTTTCTTTATAGTCCAACTCTCACATACATACATGACTACTGGAAAAACCATAGCCTTGACTAGACGGACCTTCATTGACAAAGTGATGTCTCTGCTTTTTAATATGCTATCTAGGTTGGTTATAACTTTCCTTCCAAGGAGTAAGCATCTTTTAATTTCATGGCTACAGTCACCATCTGCAGTGATTTTGGAGCCCAGAAAAATAAAGTCAGCCACTGTTTCCACTGTTGCCCCATCTATTTGCCATGAAGCAATGGGACCAGATGCCATGATATTAGTTTTCTGACTGTTTATGAACACTGAGCATTCTTTGGCATTGCCCTTCTTTGGGATTGGAATGAAAACTGACTGTTTCCAAGCCTATGGCCACTGCTGAGTTTTCCAAATTTGCTGACATAGAGTGCAACACTTTCACAGCATCATCTTTCAAGATTTGAAATAGCTCAACTGGAATTCCATCACCTCCACTACCTTTGTTCGTAGTGATGCTTCCTAAGGACCACTTGACTTCACATTCCAGGATGTCTGGCTCTAGATGAGGGATGATACCATCATGATTATCTGGGTCATGAAGATCTTTTCTGTATAGTTCTTCTGTGTATTCTTGCCACCTCTTCTTAATATCTTCCGCTTCTGTTAAGTCCCTACAATTTCTGTCCTTTATCAAGCCCATCTTTTCATGAAATGTTCCCTTGGTATCTCTAATTTTCTTGAAGAGATCTCTAGTCTCTTCCATTCTATTGTTTTCCTCTATTTCTATGCATTGATCACTGAGGAAGTCTTTCTTATCTCTCTTTGCTATTCTTTGGAACTCTGCATTCAAAGGGGTATGTCTTCCCTTTACTCCTTTGCTTTTCACTTCTCTTCTTTTCACAGCTATTTATAAGGCCTCCTCAGACAGCCATTTTGCTTTCTTGAATTTCTTTTTCTTGGGGATGGTCTTGATTCCTGTCTCCTGTACAATGTCACGAACCTCCATCCATAGTTCATCAGGCACTCTATCAGATCTAGTCCCTTAAATCTATTTCTCACTTCCACTGTATAGTCATAATAGATTTGATTTAGGTCATACTTGAATGGTCTAGTGGTTTTCCCTACTTTCTTCAATTTCAGTCTGAATTTGGCAATAAGGAGTTCATGATCTGAGCCACCATCAGCTCCCGGTCTTGTTTTTGCTGACTGTATAGAGCTTCTCCATCTTTGGCTACAAAGAATGTGTTGACCATTTGGTGATGTCCATGTGTAGAGTCTTCTCTTGTGTTGTTGGAAGAGGGTGTTTGATATGACCAGTGCATTCTCTTGGCAAAAATTTATTAGCCTTTGCCCTGCTTCATACTGTACTCCAAGGCCAAATTTGCCTGTTACTCCAGGTGTTTCTTGACTTCCTACTTTAGCATTCCAGTCCCATATAATGAAAAGGACATCTTTTTTGGGTGTTAGTTCTAAAAGATCTTGTAGGTCTTCATAGAACCATTCAACTTCAACTTCTACAGTGTTACTGGTCAGGGCATAGACTTGGATTACTATGATATTGAATGGTTTGCCTTGGAAAAAAACAGAGATCATTCTGTCGTTTTTGAGATTGCATCCAAGTACCTCATTTCAGACTCTTTTGTTGACCATTATGGCTACTCCATTTCTTCTAAGGGATTCCTGCCCACAGTAGTAGATACAATGGTCATCTAAGTTAAATTCACCCATTCCAGTCCATTTTAGTTCATTGATTCCTAGAATGTCAACGTTCTCTCTTGCCATCTCCTGTTTGACCACTTCCAATTTGCCTTGATTCATGGACCTAGCATTCCAGGTTCCTATACAATATTGCTCTTTACAGCCTCAAACCTTGTTTATATCACCAGTCCCATCCACAACTGTGTGTTGTTTTTGCTTTGGCTCCATCCCTTCATTCTTTCTGGAGTTGTTTTTCCACTGATCTCCAGTAGCATATTGGGCACCTACTGACCTGGGGAGTTCATCTCTATTTCCCTTAAAAACATTAAATAAAGGCCAGGGCCAGAAAAGGCTTCCAATAGGAACTAAGCAAAAGTCTGTTCTTTGCTACAAGGTCATCCTGCTTGCATTGCCAATGAGGGTCAGATCTCTTCCCCACAAGAGGTTCAGATCCAGCCATTCCTGGGCCACCATACCACGCCTGCTCATCCCCCGTGTCCCTGGGATGGAACAAGGGTGGGCCTGGCTAGGGGACATCAGAGGCCCCAGATGATCAAGATGTCAGCTTTAATGGGGACCCCACCTAATTCCTTGAGCCTCAGGCCCAACACACAGCAGTGTTCACATTCTTGAGTGGCCTGGGACCTAGATTGTGCGGGCGAGCATCATCAGAGTCTGAGAAGAGCCTCCTTGTAGCAGGCCATGGACTCCTGAGTCTGCTGGGGATGGAGTCTGGGGAAGTTTGCCTGCTTCCCAGGCATCACAGGCCCGGAGCTGGAACAGGCCAAACTCCGTGTACACTGCTGAGGTCAGATGGGCACGCCATAGCATCACTAATACAATTCGGTAAGAAAGTTGGTTCGTATATGTTTATTTTTTGCATAAGCACCAGACAACCATCTCTCCTCCCCTTCCCCCAACCTTCCCTAGTCTATAGCTGAAAGCTGTTAGTGGGGAATGCATTTTAGGGAGGAAGGAAAAGGGGCCAAGCCTGCCTGAGTGTCTGCAGATCTGGGTCATCTGAAAAGGTCCCTCCCGCAGTGGAAATGCCAGATGGAGCTGGCAACAGCCTGGACACATGGGCGTTCCCCCAGAGACACCACTAAAAGCCTTCACCTTTTCCTCTGTGCCATAGGATGACACAGTTCCTAAGCCAGGTCTCAGGATGCTTCTCTCCAGGGATTTTCAAGATCGAGGGCTTCCTCAAACCTTGGTCACCTTACACACAAGCAACTGCTTTAGGTTAAAATGGACTTCGAAGTAGACAAGTAAATCCTCAAAATTTTCTCTATTTAAATGACTATTTCAATGAGATATCATGCAAAGTCTGTGTACTTGAGGGGTTGTTTCCTATGATGCCTCCAAGTGCAGGAACTCAGATCTACAAGCCAATCCCACAGCAAGGATCCCTTTTCCCCACCCCAGCCTGCCTTCCTGACACTCACACCCAGGCTGTGATGATATGGGGACACTTTATCAAAGTTTAAAGAGGTCAGATAAGTGCCAGGCACTGTCTCGGAGCCTCTAGCCTTGAACTCCAGTAGAGTTGCCAAGACATTTGTTGAACAACCCAAGATGGCAGAGGCCACTGACACCATGCTGAGGTCATGTAGCCTGAATGGCTTGGAGGAAAGGGATCCGTGTGCTCTGAAGCTGGCATGCAATCAAGATATGCATCTGCATGAGCCACTGTTCACTCCTCTGCCAAGCCCAGCTCCCTTAATCTGCCAACCCAAGTCCAGCCAAGAGAATGAGGCTAGGACTTATCCCTTCCAAATGGCACACAGACCCTTCCCTGCCAACAGCCTGTGACAAACTGGGCCAAAAGCATGAACCTAGTCCCTCAGGTCCAGGACAAACAGGGCAGGATGTCGTAGGCACATCCTGGTTCAGACTGAGCTGTGCTGGCTCTCCTTCCTGTAGGAGCCAGCCTCCGAGCACAGAAACCCTGGAAGAGCAGGCCCGGAGCTGGACCGCTGGACCTGATGCTCAGAATTTTTCAGACAGATGTCGTGCTCCCGGGACATAGCTGCCCCCTCCCACTGGAGCTGATCTGGGCAACCAGGACACAGACAGACACCAACCCTTATGTTCACCTCTGCCTGCTTTTCCTGTGGTTCCATCTACTTCTGTGGCTGTGGGTCCAAAGCTGTGCCTGCAGCCCAGAGCCCTCTCCTAAGCCCAGATCACAGAGCAGCAGCTCCTCAGGACATGCCGTGTCTACTCTGCAGATGCCTCAGACTCACTATGTCCAAGATGAGCTGACTTTACTTTCTCACATTCCATCCTGGTTCCATACCTACCTTCCTTTCACATTTTCTCTCTTGATAAATCCTTCCGGACACGAAGTCAGGACTTTCTACTACTCTCCACCATTGCCCCGCCCCCACAGTGACCCCTACCTCTATCACCCCAACCTCTATCTCCATCACTTCCACCTCCCCACTATTGCCATTACCTGCACCTCTACCGCCAACTCCATTAGCTCCCCTCCCCCTCCCCACGCCCCGACATCCCTAATGGGCCATCCAGTTTTAGTGATTCTTTCTTCCAAAATCCCCTGGAGTGTGGCCCTTCCCTGCACACACCCAAACACCACCCATGTTAATGTTGCCTAACCAGCTTTCCGATCTTCGGCTCCCCCCATTCCCCTCTACCTACACACCTGTAAGAGGCATCTCCCAGAGTGCTCAGTGCAATGCAATGGCTCCCTACCACCTGCTCCCAGGCTTCCTCAAACATGCCCTATAAAAGAAGGCTTTGATCAGATTTGCGGGGGGGGGGGGGTGCTGCACTAAAAGCTTAAATGCTTTTCGTTATTGCAAGATTTGCCAGTCCTCTTGCCTGGAGAATCCCAGGGACGGGGGGAGCCTGGTGGGCTGCCATCTATGGGGTCACACAGAGTCAGACACAACTGAAGTGACTTAGCAGCAGCAGCAGCAGCCTCTGAACGAGCATGGAGACCCTTCTTCCAGGGGAAGAAAGTCGATCTACTGTGAAGAGCTTCCTGAGTTTCTTTAATCATGTAACTTTGGCGAGGGCTTCTCAGGGAGGAAGAAGGGAAACTGAGGCATCTATTTGGCCCCGGCTTCCCCTTCTCATGATTCCCTCCCTACTGCTAAGTCTCCACATTCTTCATAGTAGATGTGATCACCCCGCTCCGTCCTCATTCCCGTTCTGACACTGTAATTGTTTGCATCTCTGATTTCCCTACCGGTCCAGGAGCTCCCCAGGACAGGGAGTATCGGGGATCCCCTCAGCCAACACAGTGCCTGAGGAATGGCGGTGCCTGAGTGTGGAGCAGCCATCGAATGCCCACTGGTCTGGGCAAGAAAGGTTGAGACAGCGTCTGCTGGACTTACCTGCATCTCCCACTTGCCCCTGGAATCTGCCTCTGCCCTGCCATCAGAGTAGCTCTTATTCTTGCCAACAATGGCCCAAATCACTCTTCTCATCCTGCTGTGCATCAGTTTTCAGCTGAGTCAACTTCTGGACAGAATCTACGGTCACCCCTCTGTGTTTCTGGACCCCATCTCTACAAGCTCTCCTCACTGTCCCACCCCACCCCACCCTGCCCCGGCCACTGTCTCCATATCCCAGGCTCTCCAGTCTTCCCCTAGCATCATGTTCTTCCAGGCATGTTGCCACCCCCCCATCTCTGGGCCCTCCCTAGTCGTGCCCCCTGTAGCTGCCCCCATGGCCTTGGCCCCGCCACACCCCCTAGGGACTCCCTCACGCCATATCCACCCTGGACCTCGCCTTGGAGTTTCCAGTCTGACTTCAACAGTGGCCCATTTGACAGACATACTTTGATGCCTCACTGTAGCCTCAAACTCTATGTTGCCAACGTGTGAATTCTTGTTCCCTCTGCTTAACCTAATCTGCCTCCAGTGTTTGCCCATCTCCACAGAAGCTTCCACCATCCATTTGCCTCCCTCAGCTCCACAGCTTTGCCAATCGTTTGTCTCCCAAACACATTTTTAAATATTTAAAATGTTTATTTTATCATGACAGAACATTTGACATGGGATTTAATCTCTTACATTTTCAAGGGCACAGTACAGTGTTGTTAACTAAAGGCACAGAATTGTACAGCAGATCACCCAGAATGTCTTCTTCATCTTGAATAACTGAGACTTTATGTTCATTGATTCCATTGCCCGTTGCCTGGTCCCCTTCCCTCTAGCCTCTGATAACCACCTTTCTACTCTCTGCTTCTATGAGTTTGACTATTTTGGATACTGCATGTAAGTAGAATCATACAGTATTTGTCCTTCTGTGACTGATTTACTTTACTTAGCATAATGTCCTCAAGATTCATCCATGTTGTCACATATTGCAGGACTGCTTTCTTTTTTAAGGCTGACTGATACTCCTTCAGGTGCATATACCACAGTTTCTTCATTCATCTATTGATAGACGCTGAGATTGTTTCCACATCTTGGCTATCGTGAATAGAGCTGCAATGAATGTTGGAGTACTACTACTTCTTCAGGATCCTGATTTGGGGGCATACACCCAGAAGTGAGATTACTGGATCATACGATAATTTAATTTTTTGAAGAACTGCCATACTGTTTTCAGTGGGGGCTACATCATTTTGTATTCTAACCAACAGTGCACAAAGGTTCCATTTCTCCATGCCCTCACCAACACTTGTTTAGTTTGGGGGTTTTGATAGCAGTAATCCTGACAGGTGTGAGGTGATACCTCCTTGTAGCTTGATTTGCATTTCTCTGATGACTGGTGATTTGAGCGTCTTTCTTGGTCCATTCATTTCTCTTGGTCCCCACTGCCGCCACCCAATTCAGACAGCATCCTCTCCTGCTCAGATTCTTGCAGGAATCTCCAAACAGGTCTCACCTTACCAACCCTCTCCTGCCTGCACCCCACCCACTCTCTGCAAGTAGGGAACTCTTTCCAAACACAAACCATTCCTTTGATGAAACCCTCTGCTTCCCCCATTACTCGCAGGATAAAAGTGAGCATCCCGAGTGCAGTTCCCTCACCTCATCAGCAGGGTTCAAGATGTAACTCTAGCTTTCTGCAGGTTAACCACACCAGCTTTACTGGAGGGGTGCATCCGCATTCCTGCATCACTTACACAAACTCCCACAGGTCACCTCCTTTGGAGCTCAATTCAAATATCCCCTCATGCCAGACATCTGCTGGACATCACATACACATTCCTGTGACACCGCATGCTGCTTCTTCCTAGACTCACTATGTGCCCTGTGTGCTTAGTCATTCAGTTGTATCTGACTCTTTGTGACCCCATGGACTACAGCCTGCCAGGTTCTTCTGTCCATGAGGATTCTCCAGGCAAGAATCCTAGAGCGGGTTGCCCTCCTCCAGGGGATTTTCACAACAAGGGATGCAACCCAGGTCTCCTGCATTGCAGGCACATTCTTTACCATCTGAGCCACCAGGGAAGCCCACGATTGTGATTAAATCCGTAACTATATTAGGATCTGTTGCTGCTTCCAGAATGCAAACTACAGTCGAGCAGGGTTCACGTGCATCCGGTCCTCACTGCGTCTGCGGGGCCTAGAAAGAACCTAGCACACACCAGGACTCAGCCAGTACTTCTGGAGCTCGTGCTTGACGAGCTTTGCTTATTCAGAAGCAGCGCCTCCAACTGTGTTGAAAGCAAAGGTCTTGGCGTCTGATACACACGGCTCAGGTTCTCGGGACTCAGTTTTCTCACTGGTAAGGAAGAATAACCCTGCGTGGGGTCTCGCCTGGAGTTCAGCAAATGTCAGTGGTTACCGAGTGAGGTCAGAGTAACAAAATCTCTACTCTTGCCTCCTGATGGAGACACCTACTCACTGCAAACAGAGCGGAGACCGGATTTAGCAGTTTCCTAGGCCTACAGTAACAGAATACCACACCCTTTGGGCTAAGCAACAGAAATGCATTGGCTCATGATTCTGAAGGCTGAAAGTCTAAAATCAAGGTACCAGCAGCACTGGTTCCTTCTGATGACGGGGAGGGAAGGTATGTTCTAGGCCTCTAGCCCAGTGTATGGTGGCTGCGGCAATCTTTGCGTTCCTTAGCTTGTAAAAACATCACTCCCGTCTCTGTTTTCATCTTCATGTGGTATTCTCCCTGTATGGGGGCATGTACACAAATTTCCCCTTTTTGAGGGAAAATGGAGCCGTGTATGTGTATGGCTGAATCTCCTCACTCTTCACCAGAAACTGTCACAGTTAAGCGGCTGTACCCCAGTACAAAATTAAAAGTTTATTTTCTTTCAATTCCCCTTTTTATAAACACACTGATCACGGAGCATTAGGGGCCCACCTTACTCCAGTATAATGACATTTTAACTAATTACATATCTAACAGTCCTATTTCCAAATCAAGTCACATGGTAAAGTACGAGGAGTTAGGACACCAACTTCAGGTTGGGAGGGATACAGTCCAACCCATAGTGGAACCTGTCCACAGGGTCTGAACAGGAGCCCCCAGGTGCCCTGGGGAGGGGGGGGTGACTTGGCATGGATGGGTTCTCTGTGATGGCTCCAATGTGGGCTGGGGGCTCCATGTGGCAGGCACGAGGCTGTGTGACCAGGGCA
The DNA here is from genome assembly GCF_042477335.2 of Ovis canadensis. Classification (NCBI taxonomy): domain Eukaryota; kingdom Metazoa; phylum Chordata; class Mammalia; order Artiodactyla; family Bovidae; genus Ovis; species Ovis canadensis. Next base: position 18,361,863 of record NC_091262.1, read on the forward strand.
ATGTACCGGCCTCAGAAAGTCACTTTGGTTTTTTTCATATTGGTTAATTTGGTGGTGCCGGGTCTTAGTGGAGGCACGTGGGCTGTTTTGCAGTTGCGACATGTGGGCTCTTAGTCGCCACATGCAGGATCTAGTTCCCTGGCTGGGGCTTGAACCCGAGCCCCCTGCACTGGGACTGTAGAGTCTTAGACCCCGCACCGCCAGGGAAGTCCCTCGCAAAGTCACTTTGGAATGAAGGGGATCTCTCTCACCTCCAGAGAAGTCAGGGAGCCCCACTGCATCTCCAGTGAGGACTTGAGAGGGAACCTCTCCAGGGCTCTCCTGAGACCCATCGCCCAGGCATCCCACCACCGGAGGGCTCTCCCTGATTGCAAGAGGCCATGACCTCCACAGCAGCCTCATCTCACAGAGGAAGGCACCATCCCTCCCCGCCCCTTTCCCCTGTTGCCTTCCTCATAACTTGCAGGCTGAATAGAAGTGAGCAAGCATTGCTGGGGCAAGGTTCGGCCCCCAGGTCTGCATGGCGAGCTTCACAGGAAGGGCTCTTTGGCTCGCAAGGGCCTATGGGGTGCTCCTACCACAGCCACACCCGACCCCACAGTCTGTGTGACCTCTCAGCAGCTGGAAGACGTGACAAGCCCCTCACACTTAGCACTTTGTCTACTTTGAAGGTGGCAAAGAGATTCCCACTGACTCCCTAAGGCTGGATGGTCACAAGCCTAATTTCCCCCTTACTTCCTTTCTTCCACACATATCCCAGCTCCTCAATTAAACAAAGCCTAAAGCTGGTGAAGACTCCTAAGAGTCTCTTGGATTACAAGGAGATTCAACCAGTCAATCCTAAAGGAAATCAGTCCTGAATGTTCATTGGAAGGACTGATGCTGAAGTTGAAACTCCAATACTTTGGCCACTTGATGGGAAGAACCGACTCACTGGAAAAGATTCTGATGCTGGGAAAGACTGAAGGTGGGAGGAGAAGGGGATGACAGAGGATGAGATGGTTGGCTGGCATCACCGACTCTGTGGACATGAGTTTGAGTAAACTCCGGGAGTTGGTAGTGGACAGGGAGGGCTGGCGTGCTGCAGTCCATGGGGTCTCAGAGTTGGACACGACTGAACGACTGAACTGAACTGACCAAAAGCTGGTGAGTGACAGCCCAGGCACATAGTAGGTGCTTGATGAACATTTCCCCAAGGCTTCTCATGCTCTCCACTGGCATTTCCAGCTTCTGAGTGGATCTGTCTTTAGCTGAGCACTCTCCCAACTCCTGTTCTGTGCCCCTTGCCAGGCAGGCTCCAGCCCCACAGCTGTCCCACCACCTCAGCTAGAAGACGTCTCTCTAGGGGCCGCCGGCATCTGCCTCCCAGTCTCCCTCAGCCTGGCCTCACCTCTCCACCCACACAGCCTCCACCAGGCCCACACTTGTCTTGCCTCCAACTTGTGACTCTCCATTCTTGCAGCCTCCTTCCATCCTACCCATCTTCCCCTCTGCCCCCAGAGCCCCAGGACTGCGAGAGGCCCCACGTCTAACCCTGCACCATCTGGATGTTCACGGTCTGGCCTCCACTCCTCTGCTTGTCTTCCCTGCCAGCCTCACCATGTCACCCTCTGCCTCAGTCACTCCAACCTACACACTGCGGGGGCCAACTCCAATGTCACCTGTGACTCAGCTCTGACCACCCCGCTCCTCACCCTTCCTCCCAGGACAGGGTGGACACATGTCCGCCGTGGCAATTTTCACGCCTTGTTGTGATCCTCTGTCAGTTCGTCACTCTCTCCCACAAGAGTACCAAAGGTCCTCAGACTCCAGGTACACAAAACCACAAGGCAGCACCATGAAGAAGGCAGGCTGCCTGGCTCCAAGCCCGAGATTCTGATCATGGAACCCAGAGGCGGGAATTTTAACAACCTGGGGCGGTCTTGTTGCAGGTGGTGCTTGGGTCCCACATTGAGACCCGCTGCTCTGGTGGATTCCAGGCTGGGGGTCTGGTCTCATTCGTGAGTGAGTGTCCTCAGCTCCTGCTCAGTGCCTGTCACAGGGAATGACAGCAGACCCCAAGTAGGGGCCTTGGCTCACATTATGGCTTCCCCCTTCCACCAGCTGAGGGACTATGGCTAGCCCCTCAGTCTCTCTGAGGTTGGCCCTCAGCTCCGTCTGAATCAGGAAGGCCATCAGGTCTGGCTCACAGAGTTGTGGAGAGAACCGGAAGACACACAAACCTCAGTTCAGCTTTGAACCCAATACCCCACCTGTAAACAAGGCTGAATCTATGGCAACCTGTGCTTCTTAAGATTTCTCAGAGGTGCCGAAGTCTCACTCCAGCCCTATCAGAGGGTATCTACTTGCATACAAGTAGATGGAAAATGTACTGGGAGGAAAACTCCCCTCCATTCTGTGGAATTGATGGAGATTAAAGCTTGTCCTGAGTTTGCCTAGGTCTCTTGTCAAATTTTAGAAGGGTGACTAATTGTGCACAGAGATGAAGGCCCCAACATTTTCCAAGAAGGCACGAGGTAGGAAGTGTTTCCCGCACAGCGTGATGAGGATGGGCCTAGGGTGAGGACCACGGGCTGCGGAAGTGGCCACTGACTGACACGCGGACCAGCAGAAGTGCAGGTGGCCAAGGGCCGGGGCCCGCCAGGAACTCTGCACTCTGTGCAGCTGGGTTTCTCCTGGCACCCACCTCTGGGCTCTGTCTCACCGTCACACTGAGTGCTTCATGTAGCAAGTATTAATTGCGTATTCTATGCTGGTGCTGTGCTGGGCCTAGGGATACAGAGGTGACAGGATAGATAGGGTAAGCCTCTGTACAAGAGGATTTACAGTATTGGGGTGTGTGTGTGAGGGAGCATGACAGATAAGCAAGCAGGAGCAAGACAGTAATGCTGGGATGAAAGGGTGGAAGGACTGGAGAGAAGGACTTCCAAGATGGAGTCTGGCCTTTACTTGTGAATTGAGACAGAAGAGGCCAATGCCTCATGTGTCAGAATTAAGACTTGTCCGGGCACTGCATGCTGCCCTGCTTCTTCCAGCACAGCCCAGGCCCTCTGCAACCTCATCCATTAGCCCCTGAGTCCACGACCTTGTGGGAGCTGGGGTTGGCCAGCAACCCCAGGACAGAAGGACAGAGAGGACAGAAAGAGCCTGGAAGAGCAGGCACGCCTAGAATCCGAGGCTGGGACCCTGCTTCCCTGATATAGATTCCCTGTGCTAATTTTTGTAGATCCAACTATTTGGGGCTGCTGCTTCTTGGGTTCTTATAAAACCTTTGTAATCTTATTGAAGAAAATAGTTTGAATGGGCCAGTTTTGTTCATTCATTTATTCCAAAAAAGTATTTATCAAGCATAGGCCAAGTGCCAGGTGTAATGCTAGGTGCTTGAGTTATACCAGAGAACAATTTTAACAAAGATCTTGTTTTCATGGAACATGTGTTCTAGAAGGGGACCATAAACAATGAGCATAACAAACAGATCAGCTGTATAGTATATAGAATGTTGTAGGGGCCAGGAGGAAGAAAGTAGAATAGAGTGAGGAAACTGGGGGCCTAGAGAGTAAGGGAGGAAATTACCTTATACAGGGCATAAGGTGGTCAGGCGAGGCCTCGCTGAATTGTGAAGACTTTGAGGAGCTGAAGAAGACACTGTTGGGATATCTGAGGGAAGAGTGCTCCTGGCAGAAACACATCAAGTGCAAAACCCCATGTGGGAGTGCTTCTGTAATGTGTGAGAATCAGCGAAGTGACTGGCGCTAGGCAGAGTGAGTGAAAGACAGAGCTAAGCATAAAGAGACAGGAGAGATGAGAGGGCCCGAGCCTGGGGGCAGCCGCAGAGAGGCATGAGCAAAAGGATGTCAGCATCTGAGTTCCCTGTAAAACGACCACTCTGGATGTTATTTGGGACCAGATGAGGAGCAGAAACAGGGAGCATAGTTTGGATGCTGTCACACAGTTCAGATGTGAGTCAGGAATGTCCCGACAGAGGCAGCAAGCAGGACACCCGGAGAACAGCGGGCAGTTCTAGGCCTGTCCTGCAAGATGACCAGCAGGGTCTCCCGACAGATTGCACGAGGGCTGTGGGAGAAGAGAAAGGTTGCGTTTGAGTGGGTTTCTGTTCCTTGCAGCCCAAGAGTGGAGTCCTCAAACTGGTCCCCTTTGCTTTCACCAGAATTTCAAGGTAGTCAGGCTCAAGGCCTGGCACACTGCCTCAGAAACCACCCATTGCCCTATGAGAAACTAGAGGTGATGACTAAGCCAGAGGATTGAGGGAGCTGGGTTGTGTTTACACATAAAAGCCTGAAGTGAGAAAGAACAAAGGGTGTGAATGAGAAATCCAGGAAACAGACCCAGGAGCTTATCTAGGTTCAGCACATTTTCCCACACACTGTCAGCAACTGCAAGGCCAGTCCTCAGCTCTGTGGCTGAAACTTCTCAGTAAAGGCATCAGACCACACACATCATTCAATTTACCACAACTGTGCTGGTCTCATGGAAACAGTGGATGCTCACCTATCTACCATCCATGAGCCCCCCTACATTTCCCAGCCTCCCTTGTTAGTCGGTCAGGTCACATGACTAACTGGCCAATGGTCTACAGACACAGGCCATATGATTTCCTCCCAGGATAAGCAGTAAGAGGCAGTGCACGTCCTCCGTTCCTCTTTTCCTCTGCTCCAGAGGCCTGGGACAGAAATGGAGGCAGTCTGGGTTCCCTGAATCACTAAGTGGGAAGAACTACTACCAGCCTTCATTGGACCTAATGTAAGAAAGAAGCTTTGCTTATGAAAGGGTTAATTTATTGTGACAGTATGGTATAGCTTTCTCTGATGAACACCACTGGCCAAAGACAGTGGGACCAATTTAAACAATAATATTAGTAAGATTCACAAACTACCTCATAGTTTAAAAGAGCTTTTGTTTACTCTCATCTGATACTCACCTATTGCTTGGTGGTTTGGATGGTGCTACGTCAAGAGCCATATCAGCCACGGTACCCTGATAGTCATTTCCAGTGTTACACTGTGAGGTCTGTATGCCAATGAAAATAGTCCTCTGCCAACATTTGTTCACTGTGACAGGTTGTGATATAAATCACTGATGTGTTTCAGGTTAATAAAAATAACACCATCGAATTTGTTATTATGTCTGTCTCACATTTGTAGAGTCTTTCTAGCATGCCTCTGTTGCTAGTGCCTTCATTGGTACAGGTTCTCCTTGCTTCCCAGGGGCCTTTTGTGTAGCTCTGACTCAGTGTAAAAAATCCACCTGCCACTGCAGGAGACATAGGAGATGTGGGTTTGATCCCTGGGTTGGGAAGATCCCCTGGAGAAAGCCATGGCAATCCACTCCAATATTGTTGCCTGGAGAATCCCCATGGATAGAGGAGCCTGGCAGACTACAGTTCATGCGGTTGCAAAGAGTCGGACATGACTGAGTGACTGAGCACAGTATTTTCTCAGCCCAGTGTTGCAGGATCATTTCACTGTTCAGGAGCACATATTACTCCATTTCCCTTGTTCAGAAAAAGTTTTTGCTGTCTTTCTGTTGTCTATGGAAACAAAGTCCACATTCTCAAGTGTGGCATTCAAGGCTTTCATACTGTCTTTCTTCACTTACCCTGGAAACAGGCCACATAGGATTTTTGGTTCTGTTTTTGAACCTGCCATACATTTTTATACTTCTTTATACGGAGAAGGAAATGGCAACCCGCTCCAGTATTCTTGCCTGGAGAATCCTGTGGACAGAGGGGCCTGGTGGGCTGCTGTCCACAAGGTCGCACAGAGTCAGACACGACTGAAGCAACTTAGCATGCATGCATGCATATTACATGAACTAGGTAGTTCCCTTTGAACATTTTCAAATAAATACATTCTGACCAACTGGAAAAAAAAAACCAATCATAGAGGAGTCACTAGCTTTCCTTTGTAGAAAAAAAGTGGAAAAGAAGACTTCTTTACTGAACTATCAAAAATTAATATACACATAGAAACAATCTTACCAGGAAAAAAAAGCAGTGCTTACAAAAGCAATGAACTCGACTGAGGAAAATAATGTACATTTTTAATAAATGGAGAAAGATATTTAGTTTTCTATTAGAAAGATCAATTGTAAAGATGAAAACTCTTTCCAAATTAGCGTATGTGTCATATGCTACCAATCAAAACACCAAGATGACTCTTTGAGAGACTTGACAGCATTAATACAAAGCATCTCTTGGAGAATGAAAAGGTAACAGGGGAGAAAATTTGGGTGGAAAAAGTACAAATGCATGAGCAGATATCAAAAAATCTATCTTAAAGCCATAATCATTGAGAAAGCATGGTGCTGGCAGAGAAATAAGCATATCAATGAAATGTAATAATAAACTTATAATTATTTCAGTATTAATAAACATACAATTATTTCAGTATTGATAAATGTACAATTATTTCAGTATTAATAAATGTACAATTATTTTAGTATTAATAAACTTGCTATTATTTCAGTAATAGAAGATAAACTCCAAAGACATTAGTAAAAAGGGTTTAATTATTTTCAAATTTCCAAATTCTGAAGTACTGCGTACATTCCCAGGGAAGCAGCACTCACTTTGACAAAGATGCTCAGTGGAAGGGTCTGAGATAGAAAAGGAAGCATTTAGAATGTCTTTGTGTTTGTGCAAGTGCGTATGTGACTTTGAAAAATTGTCCCCTATGTATATATGTACTAAAGTGATGAGAAAATGCAAGAGAACAATAAGCAATTCAAGACATTCCTTATTTCTTCAAGAGAAAGGAGAGAATGAGATCAGAATGACCTCCAAAGGGTCTCTAAAGATTTGATGATATTCTGTTTATTAAGTTGAGTGTTGGGTAGATGAGGGTTTATTATATTATTTTTTATTCCTTAGATAGACATTATACATATTCTTTGCATGTATAAAATATTTCTTAATACAGTTTAAAGCCCCTGAGCTCTATTGATCTCTCTCCCAGGAAGATGTATCTAGCTCATATCTCCAGGAAAACAAGTAAAGAAATAAATTTTAGTGTCATCCTTTTCTTCCCTCAGCAACTCTCCCTCCCAATCCCGCCATATAAAAACTGACTTCCTATACATCAGCAATCACATTTATAATTTTAATGGAGGGAAAATGCCATTTAAAAGAACATGAATTTTTTTTAACCCCCACAGGAAAAATATAAATTCTATTATTGAAGAATATTTTTTAAAACCTGAATAACTCCATAATTTTCATTGGAAACGCTCAAATTAGGGATAAAATATCTCTGAAATAATACACAAACTGGAAAAATCCAAGCCAAAATCCTAAGAGATTCTTGAAATTTGCAAAATGATTCTATTTAAAAATATATCTGAGATTAGCTTAAGATCCCTGAGTAGAAGGATGTGCATTTACCTCACCCTGCAAGAACACTGAAATCACAACTGTTGAAAAACCACCAACAGGAAGACACTGGAACCCACCAAAACAGACACCCGACATCCAAAGAGAAAGAGAAGCCACAATGCGACCATGAGACCATAAGAGGAGCGCAATCAGGACAAAATTAAAATCCTGCACCTGTTGTGTGGGCGACCCACAAACTGGATGACAATTATACCATGGAAGTTCTTACTCTGTTGTGAAGGTTCTGAGCCCCACATCAGGCTTCTGAGCCTGCAGTTCTAGCAAAGGGAATAGGAATTCATGGGGAACCTTGAAGACCCCACTCTTGGAAGGGAATTTTCCACATAAAATTTTGTGTGCACTAGGACACACAGGAAAAGAGCAGTGACCCCACAGGAGACTGAATCTAACCTACCTGCTAGTGCTGGAGGGTGTCCTGCAGGGGCAGGGGGTTGTGGTGGCTCACCCTGGGGACAGGGGCACTGGAAGAAGCAGTTATAGGAAGTACGCAGGGTGAGTCCTCCTGGAGATTGCCATTAGCCCTACCATAGCATCTATAGACTCCAGGGCTGGGTTGCCTCAGGACAAACAACTAACAGGGAGGGGGCACAGCCCCACCATCAGAAGATAAGTGGATTAAAGTTTTACTGAGCACAGCTCTGCACACCAGAGCAAGACCAAATTTTACCCACTGCCAGTCTCTCCCATCAGGAGGCTTGCACAAGTCTCTTACATTTCCTTACATCCAACAGAGGGCAGACAATAGAAGCTAGAAGAACTATAATCCTTCAGCCTCCAGAACAAAAACCATAATCACAGAAAGTTAAACAAAACAAAAAGGTAAAGGATTATGTCTCAGATGAAGGAACAGATAAAAATCCCAGAAAAACAACTAAATGTAATAGTTGCCTCCATTCCAGAAAAAGAATTCAGAATAAAGATGGTGAAGATGTTTCAAGATGTTGAGAAAAGAATGGAGGCAGAGACTGAGAAGATGCAAGAAATATTTAACCAAGACCTAGGAGAACTAAAGAACAAACTGAGATGAACAATACAATAACTGAAATGAAAAATACGCTATAAGTAATCAATAGCAGAATAACTGAGGCAGAATAGATAAGGGACCTAGAAGACAGAATGGTGGTAATCAGTGCCATGGAACAGAATTTTTTTAAAAAAAGAATTTAAAAAAATGAAGACTGCCTAACAGACCTCTGGGACAATTGTAAAGGCACCAACATTCACATTATAGGGGTTTCAGAAGGAGAAGAGCGAGAGCAAGGACCTAAAGTATTTGAAGAGGTAATAGCCGAAAAATTCCCCAACATGGGAAAAGAAACAGTCAAACAAGTCCAAGAAATTCAGAGAATCCCAGGCAGGATAAACCCAAGAAGGAATATGCCAAGCAACATAGTAGTCAAATTGAAAAAAATTAAAGACAAATATAAAATATTAAAAGAAACAAGGAGGAAATGACAAATAGCATACAGATGAATACCCAACGAGATTGTCAGCTGATTTCTCAGCAGAAACTCTACAAGCCAGAGGAAGTAGCATGATATATTTTAAATGGTGAAAAGGAAGAGCCTAAAGCCAAGAATGCTTTACTCAGTGAGGCTTTCATTCAGATTTGATGGAGAAATCAAAAGATTTACAGACAAGCAAAAACAGAGAATTCAGCACCACCAGACTGGCTTTGCAACAAATGCTAAAGGAACTTCTGTGGGCAGAAACACAAGAGAAGGAAAAGACCTACAAAAACAAATGTGAAACAATAAGAATATATATATATCAGTAAGTACCTTAAATGTAAATGGATTAAATGCACCAACCAAAAGACAGATTGACTGGGTGGGCACAAAAATAAGACCCATATAGCTACTGTCTATAACAGACCCACCTCAGGCCAAGGGACACATGCAAACTGAAAGTTAGGGGATGGAAGAAGGTATTCCAGGCAAACGGAAATCAAAAGAAGCTGGAGTAGAAATACAGTAGAAGAAGCTGGAGTAGTCTATCAGACAAAATAGACTTTAAAACAAAGACTGTTTTTCGAGAAAAAGAAGGACACTACATAAAAATCAAAGGATCAATCCAAGAAGAAGATATAGCAATTTTAAATATATATGCATCCAACATAGAAGCACCTCAATATGTAAGGCAAATACCAACAATCATAAAGGGAAAAAGTGACAGTAACACAATAATAATGGGGGACTTTGACACCCCACTTTCATCAATGGACAGGTCATCCAGACAGGAAATCAATCAGGAAACACAGACCTTAGATGATACATGTGTCATTAGACCAAATGTGTCTATCTATGTGTCATTGATATTTATAGAGCATTCTGTCCAAAAGAGCAGAATACACATTTTTCTCAAGTATACAAGGAACATTCTCTAGGGTTAACCACATGCTGGGCCACAAGGAAAGCCTTGGTAAATTTAAGAAAACTGAAATCATATCAAGCAACTTTTCCAATCATAATGTTATGAGATTAGAGATAAACAATAAGAAAAACTATAAAAGACAAAAAACACTAGAGTCTAAAAATTATGTTACTAAACAACCAGTGAATCACTGAAGACATTAAAGAGGAAATTAAAAAATACCTAGAGACAAATGAAGGTGAAAACACAACTATCAAAAGCCTGTGGGATACAGCAAAAGCAGTTCTAAGAGGGAAGTTTACAGCAATGCAATCTTACCTCAAGAAGAAGAAAAACTTCAAATAAACAACCTAACTTCACACCCAAAAGAACTAAAGAAAGAGCAAACAAAACCTAAAATTAGTAAAAGGAAAGAACTCACAAAGATCAGAGCAGAAATAAGCGAAATAGAAACAAATGAAACAATAGTAAAGATTAATGGGAAAAAACTGGTCATCTGAAAAGATAAAGTTGATAAACCTTTACCCAGACTCTTTAAGAAAAAAGGAAGAGACTCAAATTAATAAAATTAGAACTGAAAAAGAAATTACAATGGATACCACAGAAATACAAAAGATCATCAGAGACTACGACAAGCAACTGTATTCCAATAAAATGGACAACCTGGAATAAATGGACAAGTTCTTAGAAATCTACAGTTTCCCAAGACTGAACGAGGAAGAAACAGAAAATATGAACAGACCAATCACAAACACTGAAATTGAAACTGTGATTAAAAAACTCCCAACAACAAAAGTCCAGGACCTGATGGCTCCACAGGTGAATTCTATCAACATTTAGAGAAGAGCTAACAGATTTCCTTCTGAAATTGTTCCAAAAAATTGCAGAAGAAGGAAAACTCCTGAACTCATTCTATGAGGCCACTATCATCCTGATACCCAAACCAGACAAAGATACAATAATAAAGAAAGAAATTAAAGAGGAAATTAAAAAATACCTAGAGACAAATGAAAATGAAAACACAACTATCAAAAACCTGTGGGATACAGCAAAATACATTAAACACAAAATACATTAAAATACATTAAATACATTAAAATACAAAAATACATTAAAAAGATTATACACCATGATCAAGTGGGATTTATCCCAGGGATGCAAGGATTTTTCAATATGCTCAAATCAATCAGTGTGATACACCACATCAACAAATGGAAGACTAAAAACCTATGATAAACTCAATAGATACAGAAAAGGCTTCTAACAAAATTCAGCACCCCCATTTATGATTAAAAAAAAAAACTCTTCAGAAAGTGGGCATCAGTTCAGTTCAGTTCAGTTCAGTCACTCAGTTGTGTCTGACTCTTTGCAACCCCATGAATTGCAGCATGCCAGGCCTCCCTGTCCATCAACAACTCCCGGAGTTCACTCAGACTCATGTCCATCCAGTCAGTGATGCCATCCAGCCATCTCATCCTCAGTCATCCCCTTCTCCTCCTGCCCCCAATCCCTCCCAGCATCAGAGTCTTTTCCAATGAGTCAACTCTTCACCTGAGGTGGCCAAAGTGGGCATAAGAGACATAATAAAGGCCATATATGACAAGCCTACAGTTAATATCATCCTCAATGGTGAGAAGCTGAAAGCATTTCCTCTAAGAACAGGAACAAGACAAGAATGTCCATTCGTGCCACTTTTATTCAGCATAGTTTTTGAAGTCCTCCTAAAGTACATCAGTGAATTTGGTAAAGTTGCAGGTTACAAAATTAACACAGAGACACATATTGCATTTCTATACACTAACAACAAAAGGTCAAAAAGAGAAATTCAAGAAGCAATTCCATTTACCATTAGAACAAAAAGAATAAAATATCTAGTCTGAAGTCAAGAATACCTGGAGAACTCAGGAATCCCTGACTTCAGACTATACTACAAAGCTATAGTCATCAAAACTGTATGGTACTTTCACAAAAATAGACATATAGGTCAATAGAACAGGGTAGAAAGCCCAGAAATAAACCCAGGCACTTATGGTCAATTAATCTATGACAAAGGAAGGAAGACTACACAATGTTGGAAAGATAATCTCTTCAACAAATGGTTCTGGGAATACTGGACAGCTACTTGGAAACAAATTAAATTAGTCATTCTTTAACACCATACACAAAAATAAACTCAAAATGGACTAAAGACCTAAATGTTGGACAAGACACTATAAAACTCCTAGAGGAAAACATAAGCAGAACACTCTCTGACATGAATTACAGCAATATCTTTTTTGATCTGTCCCCCAGAATAATGGAAATAAAATAAAAAATAAACAAATGGGACCTACTTAAATTCAAAACCTTTTACATAACAAAGGAAACAACAGACAAAATTAAAAGACAACCCACAGATTGGGAGCAAGTATTCACAAAGGAGGTGATCAACAAGGGATTAGTCTCCAAAACTTACAGTTTATGAGGCTTAACTTCATCCAAATAAACAACCCAATCAAAAAATGGGCAGAAGACATAAATAGACACTTCTCTAAAGAAGACATACAGATAGTCAAGAGGTACATGAAAAAATATTCAGCATCACTAATTATTAGGGAAATGCAAACCAAAACTATAATGAGGTATCACCTCACACAAGTCAAAATGGCTATCATCAAAAACACCCACACTGTCAGTAGGAAGGTAAATTTGTATAACCACTAATGGAGAACAGTACGGAGTTTCCTTAAAAATCTAACAATAGAGCTAACATACCACCCTGCAATCCCACTCATGGTTATATATCCAGAGAAAAATTTGGTCTGAAAGGATACATGCATCCTAATGTTCATTGCAACACTGTTTATAATAGCCAAGACATGGAAGCAACCTAAACATCCATCGATGGAGGAATGGATAAAGATATGGTACAGATATACAATGGGATATTACTTAGCCATTAAACAGAAGCCTGGTGTCAGTGTTTGAGAGTCTCCTGTGGAGAATAGGTTGGCAGTGACCTGCTGTGGGGGTGGGGGCACTGGCAGCAGCAGTCCTGAGAGGCACTTGTTGGCATAAGCCCTTTTGGAGGTCACCTTTAGCCCTACCATGAGAGTTTTGACAAAACATGTCCACTGAAGAAGGGAATGGCAAACCACTTCATTCTAGCCTCAAGAATACCCTGAACAGTATGAAAAAGCAAAATGATATGACAGCAGAAACTGAGCCCCCCAGATCCATATGTGTCCATGATACTGGGGGAGAGTAGATAAATAGCTCCAGAAAAATGAAGAGGCTTGGCTAAAGCAGAAATGATGCTCAGTTGTGGATGTGTCTGTGGTAAAGTCAAGTCTGATGCCATAAAGAACAATATTGCACAGGAACCTAGAATGTTAGGTCTAGGAATCACGGTAAATTGAGTGTGGTCCAGCAGGAGATGGCAAGACCGAACATCGACATCTTAGGAATCAGTGAACTAAAGTGGATAGGAATGGGAGGATTTAATTCAGATGACCATTGTATTTACTACTGTGGGCAAGAATCACTTAAAAGAAATGGAGTAGTCCTCATAGTCAACAAAAAAGTCCAAAATGCAGTAGTTGGGAGCAATCTCAAGAACTAGAAAATAATCTTGGTTCCTGTCCGAGATAAACCATTCAACATCACAGTAATCCAAGTCTATGCCCCAAACAGTAATGCCAGAGAAACTGAAGTCTAACAGTTCGGTGAAGACTTATAAGACCTTCTAGAGCTAACACCAAAAAAGGTGTCTTTTTCATCATAGGGGATTAGAATGCAAAACTAGGAAGTCAAGAGATATGGGAATAACAGGCAAGTTTGCCCTTGGAGTACAAAATGAAGTCAGGCAAAGGCTAACAGAATTCTGCCAAGAGAACACACTGGTCATAGCAAACACCCTCCTCCAACAACACAAGAGATGACTCTACACATGGACATCACCAGATGGTCAATACCAAAATCAGATTGATTATGTTCTTTGCAGCCAAAGATGGAAAAGCTCTACACAGTCAACAAAAATAAGATCAAAGAGCTGACTGTGGCTCAGATCACGAGTTCTTTATTGCAAAATTCAGGCTTAAATTGAAGAAAATAGGGAAAACCACTAGGCCATTCAGGTATAACCTAAATTAAATCCCTTGTGATTATACAGTGGAAGTGATAAAGAGATTCAAGGGATTAGATCTTGTAGACAGAATGCCTGAAGAACTATAGACAGAGGTTTGTAACATTGTACAGGAGGCAAGGACCAAAACCATCCCAAAGAAAAAGAAATGCAAGAAGGCAAAATGATAATCTGAAGGCTTTACAAATACCTGAGGAAAGAAGTGATAGGCAAAGGAGAAAGGGAAAGATATACCCAACTAAATGCAGAGTTCCAGAGAATAGTAAGGAGCAATAAGAAAGCCTTCTTAAGTGAACAAATGCACAGAAATAGAAGAAAGAAATAGAATGGGAAAGACTAGAGATCTCTTCAAGAAACTAAGACACATCAAGAGAATGTTTCCTGCCAGCCTGGGCACAATAAAGGAAAGAAACAGAAGAGATTAAGAAGAGGTGGCAAAAATACACAGAAGAACTATACAAAAAAGATCTTAGTGACCCAGATAACCATAATGGTGTGGTCATGCACCTAGAGCCAGACACCCTGGAGTGTGAAGTCAAGTGGACCTTAGGAAGCATTCCTACAAACAAAGCTAGAAGAGGTGAAAGAATTCCAGGTGAGCTATTTGAAATCCTAAAAAATAATGCTGTTAAAGTGCTATACTTGTCATGTCAGCAAATTTGGAAAACTCAGCAATGGGTTTTGGGAAAAGGAATGCAGAAGGTCAGTTTTTATTGCAATCCCAAATAAAGGCAATGCCAAAGATGGTTTCAACTACCATACAACTACACTCATTTCACATCAGTTCAGTCAGTTCAGTCGCTCAGTCATGTCTGACTCTTTGCAACCCCATGAATTGCAGCACGCCAGGCCTCCCTGTCCATCACCAACTCCTGGAGTTCACCCAAACTCATGTCCATCGAGTCGGTGATGCCATCCAGCCATCTCATCCTCTGTCGTCCCCTTCTCCTGCCCCCAATCCCTCCCAGCATCACAGCCTTTTCCAATGAGTCCACTCTTCGCATGAGGTGGCCAAAGTACTGGAGTTTCAGCTTTAGCATCATTCCTTCCAAAGAACATGCAGGACTGATCTCCTTTAGAATGGACTGGTTGGATCTCCTTGCACTCCAAGGAACTCTCAAGAGTCTTCTCCAACACCACAGTTCAAAAGCATCAATTCTTCAGTGCTCAGCTTTCTTCACAGTCCAACTCTCACATCCATACATGACCACAGGAAAAACCATAGCCTTGACTAGACGGACCTTTGTCACATGCTAGCAAGATAATGCTCAAAATTCTTCAAGCTAGGCTTCAACAGTACATGAACTGAGAAATTCCAGATACACAAGCTGAATTTAGAAAAGGCAGAGGAACCAGAGATCAAATTGCCAACATTTTCTGGATCACAGAAAAATCAAGGGCATTGCAGAAAAGCACCTACTTCTGCCTTTGACTGGGTAGATCACAACAAACTGTGGGAAATTCTTAAAGAGATGGGAATATCAGACCATTTTACCTGTCTCCTGAGAAACCTATATGCAGGTCAAGACACAACAGTTAGAACTGGACATGGAACAATGGACTGGTTCCAAATTTGGAAAGGAGTATGTCAAGGCTGGATATTGTCATGCTGCTTATTTAAATTTTATGTAGGGTACATCATGAGAAATGAAAAAACTGGATGAATCACACGCTGGATCACAATCACAAGATTGCCAGGCAAGACATCAACAACCTCAGATAGGCAGATGACACTTATGGCAGAAAGAGAAGAGGAACTAAAGAGGCTCTTGGTGAGGATGAAAGAGGAATGTGAAAAAACTGAGTTAAAACTCAACATTCAAAACATGAAGATTATGGCATCTGGTCCCATCACTTCATGGCAAATACATGGGGCAAAATTGGAAAGAGTGGCAGATTTTATTTTTATTTTCTTGGGTTCCAAAGTCACAGCAGACAGTGACAGCAGCCATGAAATTAAAAGACGCTTGCTCCTTGGAAGAAAAGTTATGACAAAACTAGACAGTGTATTAAAAATATCACTTTTCTGACAAAAGTCTGTATAGTCAAAGCTATGGTTTTTCCAGTAGTTGTGTACAGATGTGAGAGATGGACCGTAAATAAGGCCGAGAGCTGAAGAATTGCTGCTTTCTAGCTGTGGTGCTAGAGAAGACTCTTGAGAGTCTCTTGGACTGCAAGATCAAATCACTCAGTCCTAAAGGAAATCAACCCTGAATATTCATTAGAAGGACTGATGTTGAAGTTCCAATACTTTGGCCACCTGATGTGAAGAGCTGACTCACTGGAATAGACCCTGATGCTGGAAAAGATTGAAAGCAAAAGAAGAAGGAGGTGACAGAGGATGAGATAGTTAGATAGCATCACTGATTCCATGGACATGAGTTTGAGCAAGCTCCAGGAGACAGTGAAGGACAGGTTTGGGGAGAGAGCAAATTGGCCAATATGGCATGCTCAGGCTCTCTCACCCCACGTTTTGTAAATAATGCCTCTGTAACAGCCGAGATCACTTATAGCACTGCACAAGAGCATCACGAGGTACTTGCTTGGTCGCTGGTTTTGCGTATGGTACAGATATGTGAGCTCCATCTACAAAGCGGTGAGTATTACTGCTGTATCACGGCTGTGTCTGTTGGGTCAGTCATGAGAGAAGAGAATGTAAGGTGTCAGTTATCACGGCTGCTGCATCAGCTATGAGAGAGACTGTGTTGATGCTGCATCAGCCAGGAGAGAATAAACCTGTCTCTAGTTCCTACAGCTCCTCGAGTCTTCTTCCAGCCTCTTAGCTCGCACCTGGCCTATCCTGGTGTCATGAACAGTGCAGACAGTGTGAACAGCAAGACAGCTGGCGCTGTGGGCAGGATCAGCAGTACCATAGGGAAGCCTGATATGCTGCAGTCCATGGGGGTCACAACGGAGAAGGCAATGGCACCCCACTCCAGTACTCTTGCCTGGAAAATCCCATGGACAGAGGAGCCCGGTGGGCTGCAGTCCATGGGGTCGCAAACAGTCAGACATGACTGAGTGGCTTCACTTTCACTTTTCACTTTCCTGCACTGGAGAAGGAAATGGCAACCCACTCCAGTGTTCTTGCCTGGAGAATCCCAGGGACAGGGGAGCCTGGTGGGCTGCCATCTATGGGGTCGCACAGAGTCGTACACAACTGAAGCGACTTAGCAGCAGGAGCGGCATAGGGACACAAAGACTCCAACACAATTTAGCGACCAAACAACATCAAAAAGAATGAAACATGCTATTTGCAGCAACCTGGATTGACCTAAAGACTGTCATACCGAGTGCAGTAAGACAGAGCAGGAGAAATATCATGTGACATTCCTTATATGTGGAAGCTAAAAAGAAATGCTACAAGTGAGCTTATTTACAGACCTCACAGACTTAGAGAACAAACATGTTTGCCAGCGGGGGAGGAATGAGGGGAAGAGATCATTAGGGAGTTTCAGATGAACATGTACACTACTCACTATATCTAAAATGGATAAAGTTCTACTGTGGGCTTTCCTGATAGCTCAGTTGGTAAAGAATCCACATGCAATGCAGGAGACCCCAGTTTGATTCCTGGGGTGGGAAGATCTGCTAGAGAAGGGATAGGCTGCCCACTCCAGTATTCTTGGGCTTCCCTTGTGGCTCAGCTGGTAAAAAATCTGCCTGTAATGCAGGAGACCTGGATTTGATTCCTGGGTTGGGAAGATCCCCTGGAGAAGGGAAAGGCTACCCACTCCAGTATGCTGGCCAGGAGAATTCCATGGACTGAATAATTCATGGGGTTGCAAAGAGTCAGACACAACTGAGCAACTTTCACTTCACAGATAAACTACATAGATACTTAATCCATCACTGTTTAAAAAAATAGAATCCAACTTGATTAAAAAATCAAATACATAAAAATAGAATTTAAAAGTATTAAAATATAAATATAAGGACATATTTTCATATTTGATGTGCAAAAAGTTTTTCTAAGCAGGATCCCAAATCCATTAGACATAAAAGAAGACACTAGCAGATTTAACTATAATTTTCAAAACTTCTATACATTAATGACATTATTTGCAAAACTTATTGATGAGAAAGGGGAAAATATTTGTAATATGTATAAAACAGTTCTCATTACAAATTATATAAATTTATAACAGAACATATACTACTAAAAACAAATGGGCAAAACATGTTTAAAAACAATTCACAGGGAACAAGATGGTGGAGGAGTAGATGGAGGTGGAGTACATCTCTCTCCACAGATACATCAGAAATACACCTGACAGGAGTGCTTGCAGAACACCAGCCAAGAGCAGGCAGGAGTACCTGACCACCTGAAAAGAAGATATAGAACCACGCAAAAGTGGGTAGGATGAAGGAACGAGGGAGAAAAACAAGCTAGCTGCACTAGATCTTCACTCAGCAGGTGGGGGAAATGAAGCAGGGGTCGATCCTCACATTGGGGCAATTGCTTGGGTTAAAGGAGAAATATTTTAGGCTGAGAGTGAAGCAACTGATCTGTGGCAGCTTAAATGGATTGAGAATCACACAGACAATCCTTGCTGCAGCCATACCCAGACAGGGATGCAGGTCCCCTAGAAGGCACAGCGGCTGGGAGCTGGAGTATAGGGATGTGGAGCAATCCCAGGGAGAGGTCTGCTGTTGACTGCAGGGAGACAGCCCGAGATGTGAGGGAGGAGACTGTGGTGGGGAATGCCCGTGGAGGAAAGCCAGGCAGCCATGGAAGCAAGGTGATACTGCCGAGTCATGCATAGGGGGTGGAGCCATCACAGGGAGAGTCTATCTCTACCCACATGCCAGAGCCAGCAGCTGAACAATAGAGAGGCTGGCCCCTCAATTGCCTGACGCATGGAAACACCAGAGTAGAACCCCAGACAAGGGGAGCCCCTTTATGTGTCTGACTCACCGAGCAACAGAGAAGGACCCCAGGCAAGGGAGCCCTTTAAGTGCCTGAACGGGCGGAGCAACGGAAAAGGACTATCCAAAGAGGCCTCTGATCACCGGCTGCCAGAGGCTGGAAAAAGACTCTGAAGGGCCATACCTTCTGCGGCTGAGGCAGTCCGTGACCCTGCATACTTGGCGCCACCAAGGTCCCTGCGACCCAAGCAGCTGTGACACCCTCACACTCAATCCTCACTGGGGCAGAGCTACCACAGGCTAGAAAAAAGTCCTGTGTCTGTACATGCAGAATCACTTCAGGTGTATCCAACTCTTTGAGACCCTGTGGACTGTGGCCTGCCGGGCTTCTCTTTCTGGGGGATTCTCCAGGCAAGAATACTGGAGTTGGTTGCCATACCCTTCTAGAGCACCATATTTCCCACTGCCCTTGCTGTCAACTCCCCTGAGTACCGTGTGCTGCCAGGGCCCCTGAATCCCAAGCAGCTGCACCACCTCCATACCTGGCACTCACTGGAATAGACACAAGTCCTCCAGGGCAGCCTCAGGAGCAAACCCCTGTGGATGACCCACATGCAGAGATGGAAATAAAACCACAATTGAAACCCAGGGGCACTGTGGCTAAAGAAGACCTAAAACCTTCCCACCAGCTGTACAAGCCGCAGACTAAATCCACACAATCAACTAGGCAGACTCCTTTTCCCCTTGCAGTTAATCTTTAATATATATAAATCTTTATCTACCTCTATTTAACTTTGCATTTCTATTCTTTCTTTGTTTTTCTTGCCATATTTGTTAACTTGTTTTGTTTTCATTGCTTTATTCCCCAGTTGGCACCTTGCTTTAGTTTTGGTTTCCAGTTTGTGCTTTAGTTAATTTTGTTCTTAACTGGTGGATATCACTTTGGTTTCCTTTGTTCCTGGGTCAATCTATTGTGCTTTGTTTATTTATTTATTTTTGGACTGTTTTGATTCTGCTTATGGGTGTATATTCCATTATTTCAGCTGTTATTTGCCTGATTTTGTAATTTCCATTTGTCTGGGGTGCGTCTTTTGTTTTTTGATTTGGATATTTGTTTTAATCCCATTTAATGTCATAACAAAGCACCTGTGGAATCTCCATCCCTGGCCAGAGATCAAGCCCTGAGCCTTTGGAGAGGGAGCACTAACTCCAAGACCCTAGACTACCAGAGAACTCCTAACTCTATGGAGCATCAAATAGTGAGAGAACTCCCACATAGGCAACCATCTGTATACAAGACCCAGCATCACCCAACTGCCAGTAGTATCCTGTGCAAGACGCTGCATTCAAATAACAAACAAGACAAAAATGCAAACCCAATCATCAGCAGACTCACTCAATCCTACCCATCAGATTAAAAAAAAAAACTCACCTCCTCCCACCAGAATGCAAGCAAAAGTCATGCCCTACAGGAAGCTTTCACAAACCACTGGACCAATCTTACCAGGGCAGAAACCAAAAGGAAAAAAGAATTCAACCTTGAAGACTGGAAAAATGAGACCTCAAACACAATAACTTAATAAATAATGAAAAGGCAGAGAAATAGTGCACAAATGAAGGAGCAACCTAAAAACACAAAATCCAAATAAATGAAATAGGCAAACTACCTGAAAAGGAAATCAGAAAAATGATAGTAAAGATGATCTGAAACCTTGAAAATAGAATGGAGAAAATGCAAGAATCAATTAACAAAGACCTAGATCAGCGAACTAAAATGGACTGGAATGGGTGAATTTAATTGAGATGACCATTATATCTACTACTGCAGGCAGGAATCCCTCAGAAGAAATGGAGTAGCCATCATGGTCAACAAAAGAGTCTGAAATGCAGTACTTTTGAGACTGGGAAGCAGTCTCAAAAACGATAGAATGATCTTTGTGGGTCTCCAAGGCAAACCATTCAATATCACAGTTATCCAAGTCTAAGCCCCAACCAGCAATGGTGAAGACACTGAAGTTGAACGGTTTTATGAAGACCTTCAAGACCTTATAGAACTAACACCCAAAAAAGAGGTCCTTTTCATTAATAGGGGACTGGAATGCAAAAGTAGGAAGTCAAGAAACACCTGGAGTAACAGGCAAATTTGGCCTTGGAATGAGGAATGAAGCAGGGCAAAGACTAATAGAGTTTTGCCAAGAAAATGCACTGGTCATAGCAAACACCCTCTTCCAACAACACAAGAGAAGACTCTACACATGGACATAACCAGATGGTCAACATTGAAATCAGATTGATTCTATTCTTTCCAGCCCAAGATGGAGAAGCTCTATACAGTCAACAAAAACAAGACCAGGAGCTGACTGTGGCTCAGATCATGAACTCCTTATCACCAAATTCAGACTCAAATTGAAGAAAGTAGGGAAAACCGCTAAACCATTCAGGTATAACCTAAATCAAATCCCTTATGATTATACAGTGGAAGTGAGAAATAGATTTAAGGGCCTAGATCTGATAGAGTACCTGATGAACTATGGAATGAGGTTCATGACACTGTACAGGAGACAGGGATCAAGACCATCCCCATGGAAAACAAATGCAAAAAAGCAAAATGGCTGTCTGGGGAGGCCTTACAAATAGCTGTGAAAAGAAGAGAGGAGAAAAGCAAAGGAGAAATGGAAAGATATAAGCATCTGAATACAGAGTTCCAAAGACTAGCAAGGAGATAAGAAAGCCTTCTTCAGCGATCAATGCAAACAAATGGAGGAAAAAAACAAAATGGGAAAGACTAGCGATCTCTTCAAGAAAATTAGAGATACCAAGGGAATATTTCATGCAAAGATGGGCTCGATAAAGGACAGAAATGGTCTGGACCTAACAGAAGCAGAAGACATTAAGAAGAGGTGGCAAGAATACACGGAAGAACTGTACAAAAAAAGATTTTCACGACCCAGATAATCATGATGATGTGATCACTAATCTAGAGCCAGACATCCTGGAATGTGAAGTCACGTGGGCCTTAGAAAGCATCACTACGAACAAAGCTAGTGGAGGTGATGGAACTCCAGTTGAGCTATTTCAAATCCTGAAAGATGATACTGTGAAAGTGCTGTGCTCAATATGCCAGCAAATTTGGAAAACTCAGCAGTGGCCACAGGACTGGAAAAGGTCAGTTTTCATTCCAGTTCCAAAGAAAGGCAATGCCAAAGAATGCTCAAACTACCGCACAATTGCACTCATCTCACATGCTAGTAAAGTAATGCTCAAAATTCTCCAAGCCAGGCTTCAGCAATACATGAATCATGAACTTCCTGATGTTCAAGCTGGTTTTAGAAAGGCAGAGGAACCAGAGATCAAATTGCCAACATCCGCTGGATCATGGAAAAAGCAAGAGAGTTCCAGAAAAACATCTATTTCTGCTTTATTGACTATGCCAAAGCCTTTGACTGTGTGGACCACAATAAACTGTGGAAAATTCTGAAAGAGATGGGAATACCAAACCACCTGACCTGCCTCTTGAGAAATCTGTATGCAGGTCAGGAAGCAACAGTTAGAACTGGACATGGAACAACAGACTGGTTCCAAATAGGAAAAGGAGTCCGTCAAGGCTGTATATTGTCACCCTGCTTATTTAACTTCTATGCAGAGTATATCATGAGAAATGCTGGACTGGAAGAAACACAAGCTGGAATCAAGATTGCTGGGAGAAATATCAATAACCTCAGATATGCAGATGACACCACCCTTATGGCAGAAAGTGAAGAAGAACTAAAAAACCTCTTGATGAAAGTGAAAGAGGAGAGTGAAAAAGTTGGCTTAAAGCTCAACATTCAGAAAACGAAGATCATGGCATCTGGTCCCATCACTTCATGGGAAATAGATGGGGAAATAGTGGAAACAGTGTCAGACTTTATTTTGGGGGGCTCCAAAATCACTGCAGATGGTGACTGCAGCCCTGAACTCAAAAGATGCTTACTCCTTGGAAGAAAAGTTATGACCAACCTAGATAGTATATTCAAAAGCAGAGACATTACTTTGCTGACTAAGGTCTCTCTAGTCAAGGCTATGGTTTTTCCAGTAGTCATGTATGGATGTGAGAGTTGGACTGTGAAGAAAGCTGAGCACCAAAGAATTGATGCTTTTGAACTGTGGTGTTGAAGAAGACTCTTGAGAGACCCTTGGACTGCAAGGAGATCCAACCAGTCCATTCTGAAGGAGATCAACCCTGGGATTTCTTTGGAAGGAATGATGCTAAAGCTGAAACTCCAGTATTTTGGCCACCTCATGCGAAGAGTTGACTCATTAGAAAAGACTGTGATGCTGATAGGGATTGGGGGCAGGAGGAGAAGGGGATGACAGAGTTTGAGATGGCTGGATGGCATCACTGACTCGATGGACGTGAGTCTGAGTGAACTCCGGGAGATGGTGATGTACAGGGAGGCATGGTGTGCTGCGATTCATGGGGTCGCAAAGAGTCGGACATGACTGAGTGACTGAACTGAACTGAACTGAGAAGAATGAAAGAACAAACACAGAGAGACAAAGAACACAATTACTGAAATTAAAAATACTCTAGAAGGAATCAATAGCAGAATATCTGAAGCAGAGGAACAGATCCTTGAGCTGGAAGATAAAGTGGTGGAAATAGCTGCTAAAAAGCGGTATAAAGTAAAAAGAATGAAAAGAACTGAGGATAGTCTCAGAGACCTCTGTGACAATATTAAATGTATCAACATTTGAATTATAGGAGTCCCAGAAGAAGAGAAAAAGAAAGTGTATGAGAAAATTTTTGAAGAGATTATAGTTGAAAATATCCCCAACATGGAAAAGGAAATAGTCAATCAAGCCCAAGAAGCTCAAAGAGTCCCATACAGGATAAATCCAAAGAAAAACACCCCAAGACACATATTAATCAAACTAGCAAAGATTAAACACAAAGCAAAAATATTAAAAGCAGCAAGGGAAAAGCAACAAGTAACGTACAAGGGAAACCCCATACATTTAACAGCTGATCATTCAGCAGAAACTCTGCAGGCCAGAAGGGAATGGCAGGATATATTTAAAGTACTGAAAGGGAAAAATCTACAACAAAGATTGTTCTACCATGCAAGGTTCTCATTCCATTTGATGGAGAAATCAAAAGACTTTTACAGACGAGTAAAAATCTCCAACATTAGTAATTGCACAGTATTCTACTCTGCCACACCTCAGCAGTACCTTATTGTTGGATATTTGAGTATTTCAGTTTTATCTTTTCTGGTATAGATGCTTGCAGCAAACATTCTATACATATTTTGTACAATATATGTAGTTAAGAACCCTGGTCAAAAGTTAGGAACTTGTTCCTCTAAATATTGTACCTCACCAGAGGTTAGTGTTCATTTCCTTGAACCCTTGCTAATGATCAGATAATCTTTGTCAATTTGATAGGTTAAAAAAATGAATACTGTGTTTCGGCTGGGAATTGGTTTTTCTTTTGTGACTAATACTGTTTTTGTGTCATAGTTACATGAATTTGTTGGAGAAGGAAATGGCAACCCACTCCAGTATCCTTGCCAGGAAAATCTCATGGACACAGGTGCCTGGTGAGCTGCAGTCCATGGCATCGCAAAGAGTCAACATGACTGAGTGACTAACACTAGCACTTGAAAGTTAAAAGAATTCAGTACCACCAAACCAGATTTACAACAAATGTTAAAGAGACTTACATAGTCAGGAAATACAAGAGAAGAAGAAAAAGATCTACAAAAGGAAACCACAAACAATTAAGAAAATAGCAACAGGAACATATATATCAATAATTACTTTAAATGTAAATAGATTAATTGCTCCAACCAAAAGACACAGATTGGATACAAAAACAAAACTCATATATATGCTGTCTACAAGAAACCCAATTTAGACCTGAAGACACATATAGACTGAAAGTGAGAGAATGGAAAAATATACTGCATGCAAATGGAAATCAAAATAAAGCTAGAGTCGCAATCATCATTAAAAAAAAAAAGACCTTAAAATAAAGACTATTACAAGAGATAAGGAAGGACACTACATAATGATCAAGGGATCAATCCAAGAGGAAGACATAACAATTGTAAATATCTGTGTGCCCAACACGAGAGCACCTCAATACATAAGACAAACACTAATAGAGATAAAAGGAGAAATTGACAGTAACACAATAATAGTAGGAGACATTAATACCCTACTTATACCAAATGACAGATCATCAAAGAGAAAATTAATTTGAAGGAAATACAAGTCTTTTTTTATTTTTTATTTTACAATATTCTATTGGTTTTGCCATACATTGACAGGAATCCACCACGGATGTACATGAGTTCCTGATCCTGAACCCCCCTCCCACCTGCCTCCCCATATCATTTCTCTGGGTCATCCCACTGCACCAGCCCCAAGCATCCTGTATCCTGTATCGAACCTAGACGGGTGATTCATTTCTTACATGATACTATACATGCTTCAATGCCATTCTCCCAAATCATCCCACCCTCTCCCTCTCCTACAGAGTCCAAAAGTCTGTTCTATACATCTGTGTCTCTTTTGCTGTCTTGCATACAGGCTTATCATTCAGTTCAGTTCAGTCGCTCAGTCGTGTCCGACTCTTTGCGACCCAATGAATCGCAGCATGCCAGGCCTCCCTGTCCATCACCATCTCCCGGAGTTCACTCAGACTCACGTCCATCGAGTCAGTGATGCCATCCAGCCATCTCAAACTCTGTCATCCCCTTCTCCTCCTGCCCCCAATCCCTCCCAGCATCACAGTTTTTTCCAATGAGTCAACTCTTCGCATGAGGTGGCCAAAGTACTGGAGCTTCAGCTTTAGCATCATTCCTTCCAAAGAAATCCCAGGGTTGATCTCCTTCAGAATGGACTGGTTGGATCTCCTTGCAGTCCAGGGGACTCTCAAGAGTCTTCTCCAACACCACAGTTCGAAAGCATCAATTCTTCAGCGCTCAGCTTTCTTCACAGTCCAACTCTCACATTCATACCTGACTACTGGAAAAACCATAGCCTTGACTAGACGGACCTTAGTCGGCAAAATAATGTCCCTGCTTTTGAATATGCTGTCTAGGTTAATCATAGCTTTCCTTCCAAGGAGTAAGCGTCTCTTAATTTCATGGCTGCAGTCACCATCTGCAGTGATTTTGGAGCCCCCCAAAATAAAGTCTGACACTGTTTCCACTGTTTCCCCATCTATTTCCCATGAAGTGATGGGACCGGAAGCCATAATCTTTGTTTTCTGAATGTTGAGCTTTAAGCCAACTTTTTCACACTCCTCTTTCACTTTCATCAAGAGGTTTTTTAGTTCCTCTTCACTTTCTGCCATAAGGGTGGTGTCATCTGCATATCTGAGGTTATTGATATTTCTCCCAGCAATCTTGATTCCAGCTTGTGTTTCTTCCAGTCCAGCGTTTCCCATGATGTACTCTGCATAGAAGTTAAATAAGCAGGGTGACAATATACAGCCTTGACGTACTCCTTTTCCTATTTGGAACCAGTCTGTTGTTCCATGTCCAGTTCTAACTGTTGCTTCCTGACCTGCAGATTTCTCAAGAGGCAGTTCAGGTGGTCTGGTATTCCCATCTGCTCTTTACCTTGGATGAAGGTTATCTCCTCACCACTGCCCTTCCTGACCTTCAACGTGGGATAGCTCCTCTAGGCCCTCCTGTGCCAGGGCAGCCACTGCTCCTTGGACATGGGTTGCTCTTCCCAGCCACCACCCCTGGCCTTGGGCACAGGGTGGCTCCTCCTGGCCACCGACCCTGGCCTCGTACGCAGCATGGCTCCTCCAAACCATCGCCCATGACCTCAGATGCGGGATGGCTGCTCCCGGCCGCTGCCCCAACCTCGGACGCGGGGTGGCTCCTCCCGGCCACCACCCCTGGCCTCAGGCTCGGGGTGGCTCCTCAGGGTGGCTTCTCCTGGCCACCCCTGACCTCGGATGTGGGGTGCCTCCTCCCAGCCACCACTGGCCTCAGATGCGGGGTAGCTCCTCCTGTCGCCGCCCCTGAAGGTGTCCATAGGTGTGTGGATTTATCTCTGGGCTTTCTATTTTGTTCCATTGATCTATATTTCTGTCTTTGTGCCAGGACCATACTGTCTTGATGACTGTGGCTTTGTAGTAAAGCCTGAAGTCCAGCAGGTTGATTCCTCCAGTTCCATTCTTCTTTCTCAAGATTGCATTGGCTATTCAATGTTTTTCGTATTTCTATACAAATTGTGAAATTATTTGTTCTAGCTTTGTGAAAAATACCGCTGGCAGCTTGATAGAGATTGCATTGAATCTGTAGATTGCTTTGGGTAGTATACTCATTTTCCCTATATTGATTCTTCTGATCCATTAACATGGTATATTTCTCCATCTATTAGTGTCCTCTTTGATTTCTTTCATCAGTGTTTTATAGTTTTCTATATATGTCTTTAGTTTCTTTAGATAGATATATTCCTAAGTATTTTATTCTTTTCATTGCAATGGTGAATGGAATTGGGAAACACAAGTCTCAAATGATACATTAGCTCAGATGAAACTCATTGATATCTTTAGGACATTGCATCCAAATGCAGAAGAACACGCCTTCTTCTCAAGTGCACATGGAACATTCTCCAGGATATATCACATCTTGGGTCACAAATCAAGCCTCAGTAAACTTAAGAAAATTGAAATCATATCAGGCATCTTTTTTGACCACAATGCTATGAGACTAGATATCAATTACAAAAAAAAGAAAACTGCAAAAAAGATAAACACATGGAAATTAAACAAAACTTTTCTAAATAATGAACTGATATAAATATAAATAAAGATATATAAATATAAAATAATATAAACTGATATAAATAAAGTTACTGAATAAATCAAAAGGGGAAAAAATTCCTAGAAACAAACGACAATGAAAATACAACAACTCAAAACCTATGGGATGCAGGCAAATGCAGTTCTAAGAGGGAAGTTTGTAGCAATACAATCCTATTTCAAGGAACAAGAAAAGCATCAAATAGAGAGCCTAACTTTACACTTAAACAACTGGGAAAAGAAGAAGAAGAACAACAACAACAACAGCAACAACAAAAACAAAATTAGCAGAAGGAAAGAAATCATCAAGCTCAGAGCAGAAATAAATGAAAGACAAATGAAAGAAACAGTAGGAAAGACTAACAAAAGTAAAAGCTGGTTCTTTGAGAAGATAAACAAAATTGACAAACTTTCAGCCAAACTCATCAAGGAAAAAAAAAAGAGAGAGAAGAATCAAATCAACAAAATTAGAAATGAAATAGGAGCAGTTACAAAGACAATGCAGAAATACAAAGGATTTGTGTTTATAATATTGTTTATCATTTTTATTTTTTAAGTTTCAGTTCAGTTGCTCAGTTATGTCCAACTCTTTGTGACCCCATGAACAGCAGCATGCCAGGTCTCCCTGTTTGTCACCAACTCCCAGAGTCCACCCAAACCCATGTCCACTGAGTCAGTGATGCCATCCAACCTTCTCATCCCCCACCGTCCCCTTCTCCTCCTTCCCTCAATCTTTCCCAGCATCAGGGTGTTTACCAATGAGTCAGCTCTTTGCATCAGGTGGCCAAAGTATTGGAGTTTCAGCTTTAGCATCAGTCCTTCCAATGAACGTTCAGGACTGATTTCCTTTAAGATTGACTGGTTGGATCTCCTTGCAGTCCAAGGGACTCTCAAGAGTCTTCTCAAAATCACAGTTCAAAAGCATCAATTCTTCTGCACTCAGCTTTCTTTATAGTCCAACTCACATCCATACACGACCACTGGAAAAACCATAGCCTTGACTAGATGGACCTTTGTTGACAAAGTAATGTCTCTGCTTTTTAATATGCTGTCTAGGTTGGTCATAACTTTCCTTCCAAGGAGTAAGCGTCTTTTAATTTAATGGCTGCAATCACCATCTGCAGTGATTTAGACACTACTTATTCACTTTCCCAAATGGAAAACAAGAATTTAAGTCTCTTGAATCTCCCACTTCCCTCATAGCTCAGTTGGTAAAGAATCCACCTGCAATGCCAGAGACCCCGGTTCAATTCCTGGGTCAGAAAGATCCCCTGGAGAAGAGATGGGCTTCCCACTCCTGCATTCATGGCCTTCCCTTGTGGCTCAGCTGGTAAAGAATCTGCCTGCAATGCGTGAGACCTGGGTTTGATCCCTGGGTTGGGAAGATCCCCTGGAGAAGGGAAAGGCTACCCACTCCAGTATTCTGGCCTGGAGAATTCCATGGACTGTATAATCCATGCGGTTGCAAAGAATCAGACACAACTGAGCAACTTTCACTTCACCTCACACCACCCCTGAACTATGTGTACATTCCCCATTTTCCTAATATAGTTTTTTTCACAGCAAACCAATTTTCATATTCATAATCATGGCTTTGTAAATATTATTTGTAGATGAACCATGTGCACAATGACTATGACCATCTTTTCTTTACTTACAGCTTTAATTTTTACCGGAGTTTATTTTTTGTTTGTTTGTTTGAGAAGTACATGTATGTATGTTGTCATTATTTTGCTTAGTTTAGTTATTCGCTAGCTTCACATCTGATAATTCTCCTCTCAAAATGTTTACACACATCCAGTACACATTCAGTAATCTCTCAATTTTGTTTCTTTTTTGGAGACCTTTTTCCTGTGATTCTGCTCCAAATGGAACTGGCTGCTGTTAGCCAACCACATGGCCGCAGTCCTGGACTTTTATTCACATTAGCCTTTCATAACAGCCTTTTGCCTTTCAGCTGTGTTTCCTTTTTCATCTATTTCTGGTTTTCTGTCATCTTTCTCTTTCCTGCTTTACTCTCTCCAGTGACTAGAAGGTACATTGTGAGAAAGAGAAGGTCATTCCCACTTGCTGAAAAAGTTTTCTTGTGAGGAAAGCAACATAAACTATTAACCAAAAAAGGCAGAAAAGAAGGAATTAGCCGAAACAGAGAAATTGTGATCACCCAAGATAAGGAGATAATCCGTAGGAGAAAGTTTCCAGAGATTACACATGAATGAGCTGGCTTTGGAAAGGGAAGTCTTCCCACAACCATCATCAGGGACTGCTGAAAGATAGATTCCATTTCTGGGAATTTGGCAGACTAAGTTATTCAGGTCAATCTTCCTGCTGAAGACAATTTAATGTTGGATAAAACAGAAGAAATAGCCAAAATCTGGCTAAATATTATATTTACTAGATTCATCTTTTGACAGCCAAAAAATGGCCAACTGATAATAAATGCTTATGTTTCAATCTAGTAGTAAAAAATTAACAGTACAAAAGTCTAAGGAAAGAGGGATCGATCCCTAGGGCAGTGAGAGCAGTACGGGTGCTGCTTTTGCTCCAAGTGCATTTTTGGATCCAAGCAAACATGAACTTTGTTTGGTCTTTTGACGGTGAAGGGGTGAAAGTTAAAGGTGTAATAGGAGAAT
Source organism: Ovis canadensis (assembly GCF_042477335.2). Taxonomy (NCBI): domain Eukaryota; kingdom Metazoa; phylum Chordata; class Mammalia; order Artiodactyla; family Bovidae; genus Ovis; species Ovis canadensis. Next base: position 18,392,084 of record NC_091262.1, read on the forward strand.
CTCCCACAATACTCTACGAACCTGAAAAGCTACTCTCAGAAAAAAAGATGAATTAGCAAACTAAATGAGAGTTGTTGAGGCACTGAGCAGAATGGAAGGAGGGAATCCTCTAAAAATTTGTAGTCATAAGTAGACGTTTATGGAGACCCCAAAGTAAGCTCAAAAGTGAATTTGGTTTAAAGTGGCCTTTGGCTGGCAGTAATGCCAAACAATGCTCAAACTACTGCACAATTGCACTCATCTCATATGCTAGTAAAGTAATGCTCAAGATTCTCCAAGCCAGGCTTCAGCAATACATGAACCATGAACTTCCTGATATTCAAGCTGGTTTTAGAAAAGGCAGAGGAACCAGAGATCAAATTGCCAACGTCCGCTGGATCATGGAAAAATCAAGAGAGTTCCAGAAAAATATCTATTTCTGCTTTATTGACTATGCCAAAGCCTTTGACTGTGTGGACCACAATAAACTGTGGAAAATTCTGAAAGAGATGGGAATACCAGACCACCTGACCTGCCTCTTGAGAAATCTGTATGCAGGTCAGAAAGCAACAGTTAGAATTGGACATGGAACAACAGACTGGTTCCAAATAGGAAAAGGAGTCCGTCAAGGCTGTATATTGTCACCCTGCTTATTTAACTTCTATGCAGAGTACATCATGAGAAACGCTGGGCTGGAAGAAACACAAGCTGGAATCAAGACTGCCGGGAGAAATATCAATAACCTCAGATATGCAGATGACACCACCCTTATGGCAGAAAGTGAAGAGGAGCTAAAAAGCCTCTTGATGAAAGTGAAAGAGGAGAGCGAAAAAGTTGGCTTAAAGCTCAACATTCAGAAAACGAAGATCATGGCTTCCGGTCCCATCACTTCATGGGAAATAGATGGGGAAACAGTAGAAACAGTGTCAGACTCTATTTTTTTGGGCTCCAGAATCACTGCAAATGGTGACTGCAGCCCTGAAATTAAAAGATGCTTACTCCTTGGAAGAAAAGTTACGACCAACCTAGATAGTATATTCAAAAGCAGAGACATTACTTTGCTGACTAAGGTCCGTCTAGTCAAGGCTATGGTTTTTCCTGTGGTCATGTACGGATGTGAGTTGGACTGTGAAGAAGGCTGAGCACCGAAGAATTGATGCTTTTGAACTGTGGTGTTGGAGAAGACTCTTGAGAGTCCCTTGGACTGCAAGGAGATCCAACCAGTCCATTCTGAAGGAGATCAACCCTGGGATTTCTTTGGAAGGAATGATGTTAAAGCTGAAACTGCAGTACTTTGGCCACCTCATGAGAAGAGTTGACTCATTGGAAAAGACTCTGATGCTGGGAGGGATTGGCGGCAGGAGGAGAAGGGGATGACGGAGGATGAGATGGCTGGATGGCATCACGGACTCGATGGACGTGAGTCTGAGTGAACTCCAGGAGTTGGTGGTGGACAGGGAGGCCTGGCGTGCTGTGATTCATGGGGTCACAAGGAGTTGGACACGATTGAGCGACTGAACTGAACTGAACCCCAGACAAGTTGCAGAAACAAATGCAAATCCTGAAAGAAAGCATTTCATCTCACAAATACTTTTGATAGGAAAATGAGCAGCATACAATAAAAAATAACCAAGCCCATAAGGAAAAAAAACACCACAGTGAAAGCCAGCAGAAACAATGGACAGCAGAAACTGACCTACAAAAAAGTCTAGTGTTGGAAACATAAGACACAGATTACAAAATAACTGTGTCTATGATGTTAAAAGATATTTAAAGCTTAAAAAATGTCTGCAGGAAAAGGTTATCTGCAGAGAATAGGAAACTATAAAACTGACATAGCAAATTTAAAATAGAACCAAACAGAACTTCTAGGAATAATTGTTAAAGATTAATCAAAATTTAAAACTCATATCTCTTTTATTTATTTTTTAATTTTTTAGAATTTATTTATTTTAATTGGAGGCTAATTACTTTACAATATTGTGGTGGTTTTTGCCATACATTCACATGAATCAGCCATGGGTGTACATGTGTCCCCATCCTGAGCCCCACTCCCACCTCCTTCCCTGTCCCCTCCCTCAGGGTTATCCCAGTGCACCAGCCCTGAGCACCCTGTCTCATGCATCGAACCTGAACTGGCGATCTGTTTCACATATGATAATATACATGTTTCAGTGCTATTCTCTCAGATCATCCCACCCTCTTGCTCTCCCACAGAGTCCAAAAGACTGTTCTATACATCTGTGTCTCTTTTGCTGTCTCGCATACAGGGTCATTGTTACCATCTTTCTAAATTCTATATATATGCATTAGTATACTGTATTATTTTGTAAAATATAACATAACATGAAACTTACCATTTATTTTTTTAACACCAAAAACATTTTGTATTGGGGTTGAGCCAATTAAAAATGTTGTGGTAGTTTCAGGTGAACAGCAAAGGGACTCAGCCATACATATACTTGTATTTATTCTCCCAAAGTCCTTTCCCATTCAGCCTGGCACATAACATTGAGCAGAATTCCATGTCCTTCACAATAGGTGTTTGTTGGTTATCCATTTTAAATACAGCAGTGTGAACATGACCTTTCCAAAGTCCCTAACTATCCCTTATCCCCAGCATCTGTAAGTTCATTTTCTAAGTCTGTGAGTCTCTTTCTCTTTTGTAAGTTCATTTACATCATTTCTTTTTAGATTCCACATAAAAGGGGGTGTCGTACGATACTTCTTCTCTGTCTGACTGACTTCACTCAGTATGACACTGTCTAGGTCCATCCACGCTGTTGCAAGTGGCCTTATTCCGTTCTTTCTAATGGCTGGGCAATATTCCATTGTATACATGTTCCACATATTCTTTATCCATTCTTCTGTCGATGGACATTTATGTTATTTCCATGCTTGAAATTTACCATTTAGATCATTTTTAGGCACACAGTTCAGTGGCATTGAGTATATTCTTATTGTCAAGAGCCAAAATCACCATCGTGAGCCATAATCACTTCCTGAACTTTTCCATCTTCCCAAATGGATACCTTTTGGTATCCTTTTTGATACCCTTTCAAACTGTACTGAAACTCTGTACCCTTTGAGTACTAACTCTTCTCCAGCCCCTGGAAACCGACATTCTACTTTATGTCTCTATGGATTGAGTGCTCTAGGTACCTTATGTGACTGAAACCATACAATATTTCCCCTTTTATGTATGGCTTAAATCACTTAGCATAATGTCTTCAAATCCATGTCACCAGCATTTCCTTCTTTAAAATAGTTTATGGTGGTATATACACATAACATAAAGTTCACCATTTAACCATTTTAAAGTGTATCATTTAGAGGTTCTACTAGATTCACAGTCTTACACAGCCATCACCAACATCCATCCCAATAACTTGTTTCATCCTGGTATAACTGAAACTCTAGGCCCGTTAAACAATAACTCCCCATTCTCCTCTTTCTCCAGCTCCTGGCAACCACTATTCTACTTTCTGTCTCTATCAATTTAACTACTTTAAGTATCTTATTTAAGTGGAAACATACACAATTTGTCCTTCTGTGATTGGCTTATTTCACTTAGCATAATGTCCTCAAAATTTATCCATGTTGCCCCACGTTGCGGAATTTCCTTCTTTTTTAAGGCAATGTAATGTTCCATTTTATGCATGAACCACGTTTTGCTTATCTATTCATCTGTCTATGGGCACTTGGGTTGCTTCTACATTTGAGCTACTGCGAACAACGATGCTATCAACACAAGTGTACAAATATCTCTGCAAGATCCCACTTTCAATTCTTTGGGATAAATATCCAGAAGTGGAATTAGTGAATCATATGCTAGTTCTATTTTTAAATTTTTGAGGAATCACCATACAGCTAGCTATATCACTTCCCACAGTAGTTATACCATTTTACATTCCTGCTAATATTGTACAAGTATTCCAGTATCATCATATCCTCACCAACATTTATTGCTTTCTGTTCTTTTAATAGTAGCCATCCTGATGGGTATAAGGTGGTATCTCATTATAGTTTTGATTTACATTCTTTGGAAGGAATGATGCTAAAGCTGAAACTCCAGTCCTTTGGCCACCTCATGAGAAGACTTGACTCATTGGAAAAGACTCTGATGCTGGGAGGGATTGGGGGCAGGAGGAGAAGGGGATGACAGAGGATGAGATGGCTGGATGGCATCACTGACTCAATGGACATGAATCTGAGTGATATCCGGGAGTTGGTGATGGACAGGGAGGCCTGGCGTGCTGCAGTTCATGGGGTCACAAAGAGTCGGACACGACTGAGAGACTGAACTGAACTGAACAGAATGATAAGTGACGTTGAGAGTTTTTTAATGCACATACTTGCTATCTGTATATTTTCTTTGGTGAACTATCTGTTCAAGACCATTGCCCATTTTAAAATTGGATTGCTTGGTCTCTATTTTGAGTTTTTTGAATTCTTTATATGTTCCAGATATAAATCAATTACCAGTTAGATACACAATTTACAAGCATTTTCTCCTATTCTGTGGGTTGCCTTTCTGCTCTGCAATGGTATCTTTCAATGATGATAATATTTAGTTTTAATAAAGTCCAATTTGTCTATTTTTCTTTTGTTAACATGGATCTGTTATCCTATCCAAGAATGTATTGCCAACACCAATGTCACCAATCTTTTGCCTTATGTTTTCTTCTAATAGGTTTTTTCACATTAGAGCTTATTAATACATTTAGGTCCTTGATCCATTTTGAGTTAATTTTGTATATGATTTTGAGATAAGGATCCAATTTCATACTTTTGCATGTGGCTATCTAGTTTTCCCAACACTGTTGTTGGAAAGACTGCTACTTACCCATTAAATGGTTTTGGAACCCTTGTCAAAAATCATTTGACCATATAGACAAGTGTTTATTCATCAAATCTCTATTCTATTGATTTTTTTATTAATGTCTTTATAGATTCTAATGTCAAATAGATTCAAGGGCTTAGAGCTGATAGACAGAGGGCCTGAAGAGCTATGGGTGGAGGTTCATGACGTTGGACAGGCGGCAGTGATCAAGACCATCCCCCAAAAAAGAAATGCGAAAAGGCAAAATAGTTGCCTGAGGAGGCCTTACAAATAGCTGAGAAAAGAAGAGAAGCTAAAGGCAAAAGAGAAAAGGAAAGATGTGCCCATTTGAATGCAGAGTTCCGAAGAATAGAAAGGAGAGATAAGAAAGCCTTCCTCAGTGAATAGTGCAAAGAAACAGAGGAAAACAATAGAATGGGAAAGACAAGAGATCTCTTCAAGACAATTAGAGATACCAAGGAAACATTTAATGCAAAGATGGGCTCAATAAAGGACAGAAATGGTATGGACTTAACAGAAGCAGAAGATACTAAGGAGAGGTGGCAGGAATACACAGAAGAGCTATACAGAAAAGATCTTCACAGCCCAGATAATCATGATGGTGTGACCACTCACCTAGAGCCAGATATCCTGGATGTTAAGTCAAGTGGGCCTTAGGAAGCATCACAACAAACAAAGCTAATGGAGGTGATGGAATTCCAGTTAGGCTATTTCCTAAAATAGTTGAGCTAAGTACTAAAAGATGATGCTGTGAAAGTGTTGCGCTCAATATGCCAGCAAATTTAGAAAACTCAGCAGTGGCCACAAGACTGGAAAGGTCAGTTTTCATTCCAATCCCAAAGAAAGGCAATGCCAAAGAATGTTCAAACAACTACACAAGTGCACTCATCTCACATGCTAGCAAGGTAACTCTCAAAATTCTCCAAGCCAGGCTTCAACAGTATGTGAACCATGAACTTCCAACTGTTCAAGGTGGATTTAGAAAAGGCAGAGGAACCAGAGATCAAATTGCCAACATCTGCTGGATCATCAAAAAAGCAAGAGAGTTCCAGAAAACATATACTTCTGTTTTATTGACTATGCCAAAGCCTTTGACTGTGTGGATCATGACAAACTGTGGAAAATTCTTAGAGAGATGGGAATACCAGACCACCTTATCTGCCTCCTGAGAAATCTGTATGTATGTCAAGAAGCAATAGTTAGAACTGGACATGAAACAATAGACTGGTTTCCAAATTGTGAAAGAAGTACATCAGGGCTGTATATGGTCACCCTGTTTATTTAACTTATATGCAGAGTACATCATGTGAAATGCTGGGTTGGAAGAAGCACAAGCTGGAATCAAGATTGCTGGGAGAAATATCAATAACCTTAGACATACAGATGACACCACCCTTATGGCAGAAAGTGAAGAAGAACTAAAGAGCCTCTTGATGAAGGTGAAAGAGGAGAGTGAGAAACCTGGCTTAAAACTCAACATTCAGAAAACTAAGATCATGACATCTGGTCCCATCACTTCATGGCAAATAAATGGGGAAACAATGGAAAGAGTGACTTTTTTTTTTAACTCCAAAATCACTGCAGATGGTGATTTCAGCCATGAAAATAAAAGATGCTTGCTTCTTGGAAGAAAAGTTATGACCAACCTAGACAGCATATTAAAAAGCAGAGATATTTCTTTGCCAACAAAGGTCCATCTAGTCAAAGCTGTGGTTTTTCCAGTAGTCATGTATGGATATGAGAGTTGGACTATAAAGAAAGCTGAGCACCAAAGAATTGATGCTTTTGAACTGTGGTGTTGGAGAAGACTCTTGAGAGTCCCTTGGACTGCAAGAAGATCACACCAGTTAGTCCTAAAGGAAATCAGTCCTGAATATTCACTGGAAGGACTGACACTGAAGCTGAAATTCCAATACTTTGGCCACCTGGTGCAAAGAACTGACTCACTAGAAAAGACCCTGATGCTGGGAAAGATTAAAGGTGGGAGGAGAAGGGGATGACAGAGGATGAGATGGTTGGATGGCATCACCGACTCAATGGACCTGAGTCTGAGTAATCTCTGGGGATTGGTGATGGAATTGATGATGGCGTGGTGCAGTCCATGGGGTTGCAAAGAGTTGGACAGGACTGAGTGACTGAACTGAGCTGAACTGAATGTCTTTATCCCAATACCACATTATTTGATTACTGTAGTTTTTTAGTCATTTTTTAAATTGGGAAGTGTGAGTTCTCTGATTTTTCTCTTCTTCTCTAAGGTTATTCTGACTATTTGGGGTCTCTTAGGCTTCTATATTGGCTTCCATGATAGCTCAGCTGGTAAAGAATCTGCCTCCAATGTAAGAGATCCCGGTTCAGTTCTTGGGTTGGGAAGTTCCCCTGCAGAAGGGATAGGCTACGTGCTCCAATATTCTTGGGCTTCCCTGCTGGCTCAGATGGTAAAGAACCCACCTACAATGCGGGAGATCTGGATTTGATCCCTGGGTTAGAAGATCCCCTGGAGGAGAGCATGGCACCCCACTCCAGTATTCTTGCCTGGAGAATCCCCATGGGCAGAGGAGCCTGGTGGGCTACAGTTCATGGGGTCACAAAGAGTCAGATATGACAGAGCAACTAAGTATAGCAGAAAGCACAAGTTTCTATATAAATTTTAGGATGGGTTTTTCTATTTATGCAAAAAAAAAAAAAAACAGGATTCTGACAGACATTACATTGAATCTATGGATCACTTTGGGTAGTATTGACATTTTAATATGAAATCTTCCAGTCCATGAACATGGATGTGTTTCTACTTGTTTATGTGTTCTTTAACTTTCCACAATGTTTTGTACTTTTCATTGCACAAGTGTTTTACATCGGCAGTTAAGTTCATGTGTAAGTGTTTTATTCTTTTTGATATTGTTGTAAGTAAAATTGTAATTTCGTAATTTCTCTTTCAGATTGTTCATTCTTCATGTATCGAAATGTTACTGATCTTTTTGCCTGTTGACTTTGTATCCTGCTTCTTTGTTGAAGTTTTTTATTAGTTCTAACAGCATTTTGGTAAAATCTTTAGGGTTTTCTACATATAAGATCACACATATGCAAATAGAGGTAATTTTGCTTCTTTTCCAATTTAGATTCCTTTTATTTCTTTTTCTTATCTAGTTGTTCTGGCTAAAAGTTCCAGAACTAAGTTATTACTAAATAGAAGTCTTGAAGGCAAGTATTCTTTCCTGTTCCTTATCTTAGAGTAAAAACTTTCAGTCTTTCACTGTTCGGTACAAAGTTTGTTCTGGGTTTTTCATATATGGCTTTTATGATATGGAAATAGTTTCTTTCTATTCTTAGCTTTTTGATTGTTTTTAAAATGAAAGTGTGTTGAATTTTTTCCGATGCTGTTTCTACATCAATTGAGATGATTACCTAAGCTTTTTCCTTCATTCTGTTGGTGTGACATATTACATTGATCAATCTATGTTTAACCATCCTTGCATTCCCAGTTGGAATAAATCCCACTTGGTTGGTCATGATGTATAATCATTTTAATATGTTTCTGAATTATGTTTGCTAGTATTTTGTTGAAGATTTTTGCATCAATGTTCATAAGAGTTATTGGTCTGTAGTTTACTTTTCTTGTAGCTTCTATTTGGCTTTGACATCAAGGTAATGTTGGTCTCAGAATGAGTTAGGAAGTGTTTCCTCCTTTTAAGTTTTTATGGGACAAGATTGAGAAAATTTGGTATAATTCTTCTTTATATATTTTGTAGAATTCACTAGTGAAACCATCAAGTCACTGTCTTTTCCTTGTTGGGAGATATTTGATTACTGATTCAACTCTTACTAGTTATGTACCTAATTGTATTTTTCTATTTCTTCCTAATTTACTGTTGGTATGTTTTGTGTTTTTAGGAATTTGCTCGCATTTAGATTATCCAATCAGTTGGAATACAATCTTTTATAGTATTCTCTTATAATCTTTTTTATTTCTATAGAATTGGTAGTAATGTCACAGCTTTCATTTCTGATTTAATAATCTAGTTTCCTTTTTGTCTTGATCCATCTATCTAAAGGATTGTTAGTTTTGTTGATTTTTCTCAAAGAATCAACTTTTGGTTTGATTGTCTCCTCTATTGTTTTCTATTCTCCATTTAATGTATATCTGCTCCAATTTTTATTACTTCCTTCTGCTAGCTTTACATATAATTTTTTCTTCTTTTTTTCTTGCCTTAAGTTGTAAAGTTAAGCTGTGGATTTGATCTCTTTCTTTTTTTAATGTAAATGCTTATATCTATAAATATCCCCATTAGCAAGTTTCACATTTCTCCACAAAGTTTTAGTATGTGTATTTTCATTTTCATTCATCTTTATTTTCCCTTGTGATTTCTTCTTTGATCCATTGGTCATTTTAAAGTATGTTGTTTAATTTCCACAACTTTGTGAGTTTTCCTTTTGTTATTGGTTTCTAACTTCGTATGGCTGCAGTTAGAAAAGATACTTTGTATGTTATCTATGTTTTAAAATCTACTGAGGCTAAATTTGTGGCCTAACATATAATCTATACTTGAGTGTGTCCCACGTGGAAATGAGAATAAGGTATATACTGTATTTGTTGGGTAGAGTGTTCTACATATGCTTGTTACATCTAACTGGGTTCATTATTGCTGATATCACAAAACTGTTCTTGTTGTTCAGTCACTGACACATGTCCAACTCTGCGACCCCATAGCATGTAGCAGGCCAGGTTCCTCTGTCTCCCAGTGTTTGCTCAAATTCAAGTCCATTGAGTCAGTGATGCTGTCTAACCACCTCATCCTCTGCCAACCCCTTCTCCTTTTGCCATCAATCTTTCCCAGCATCAGAATCTTTGCCAGTGAGTTGGCTCTTCTCATGAGGTGGCCAAAGTATTGGAGTTTCAGCTTCAGCATCAGTTCTTCCAATGAATATTCAAAGTTGTTTTCATTTAGGATTGACTGGTTTGATCTCCTTGCAGTCCAAGGGACTCTCAAGAGTCTTCTCTAACACCGCAGTTCAAAAGCATCAGTTCTTCAGTGCTCAGCCTTCTTTATGGTTCAACTCTTATATCCACATATTGATTACTGGAAAAACTACAGCTTTGGCCATACAGAGCTTTGTTGGCAAAGTGATATCTCTGCTTTTTAATACACTGTCTAGGTTTATCATAGCTTTCATTTCAAGGAACAAGTGACTTTTAATTTCATGGCTGCAGTCATCACCATCCCTAGTGATTTTGGAGCCCAAGAACACAAAATCTGTCACTGCATCTGCCTTTACCCATTCTATTTGCCTTAAAGTGATGGGACCAGCGACTATGATGTTCATTTTTGAATGTTGAGTTTCAAACCAGCTTATTCACTCTCCTCTTTCACCTTCATCAAGAGGCTCTTAAGTTCCTCTTCACTTTCTGCCATTAGAGTGGTATATCATCTGCATATCTGAGGTTGGTGATGTCTCCCCCAGCAATCTTGATTCCAGCTTGAGCTTCATCCAGCCTTGCATTTCACATCATATACTTTGCATAGAATTTAAATAAGCAGGGTCACAGTATACAGACTTGTTGTACTCTTTCCCCAACTCTGAAGCATTCAGTTGTTCCATGTCTGGTTCTGTTGCTTCTTGGCCTGCATACAGGTTTCTCAGGAGACAGATAAGGTGGTCTCTACGAATTTTCCACAGTTTCTTGTGATCCACACAAAATTACATCTTTATATATATGTGCCCCATATATACGTGAGAAAGTCACAATTGAAAAAGACACATGTACTCCAATGTTCACAGGCATACTATTTACAATAGCTAGGACATGGAATAACATAGGTGTCCATTGACGAATGGATATATATTATTCATCCATTAAAAGAATGAATTGGAGTCAGGTCTACTGAGGCAGATGAACCTAGAGCCTTTATACAGAGTAAAATTCATCAAAAAGAAAAAACAAATATAGTATATTAGTGGGTATATATAGCATATTCAAAAGCAGAGATATTACTTTGCCAACTAAGGTCCGTCTAGACAAGGCTATGGTTTTTCCAGTAGTCATGTATGGGTGTGAGAGTTGGACTGTGAAGAAAGCTGAGTGCTGAAGAATTGATGCTTTTGAACTGTGGTGTTGGAGAAGACTCTTGAGAGTCTCTTGGACTGCAAGGAGATCCAACCAGTCCATTCTGAAGGGATTTCTTTGGAAGGAATGATGTTAAAGCTGAAACTCCAGTCCTTTGGCCACCTCATGCGAAGAGTTGACTCATTGGAAAAGACTCTGATGCTGGGAGGGATTGGAGGAGAAGGGGATGACAGAGGATGAAATGGCTGGATGGCATCACTGACTTGATGGACATGAATCTGAGTGAACTCCGGGAGTTGGTGATGGACAGGGAGGCCTGGCATGCTACGATTCATGGGGTCGCAAAGAATTGGACATGACTGAGTGACTGAACTGAACTGACTGATATATACATATAATCTAGAAAAAATGATATTGATGAACCTATTTGCAGGGAAGAAATGGAGACACAGACATACAGAACAGACTTGTGATGCAGTGGGAGAAGGAAAAAGTGGGACAAATGGAGAAAGTAGGGTTGACCTATATACACTACCATGTGTGAAATAGATAGTTGGTGAGAAGGTGCTATATAACACAGGAAGCTCAGCCTGGCATTCTGTGATAACCTAGAGGAGTGGGATGGGGGGAGGGGAGGAAGTCTTGAGAGGGAGAGATATGTATAATTATGGCTGATTTGCATTGCTGTACAGCAGAAACCAATACAATGTTGTAAAGCAATTTTCCTCCAATTAAAAATAAACAAATAAAAATTATGTATGTGTGCCCCAAAACACAAACTAAAAATTATTTTAAGTTCATTGGTCTTTTAAATTGTGTAGAAGACAAGATTAGGAGTTATAAACAAAAGTTACAGTAGTATTAATACTTTTCTACTAATAATTGTTTTATTCTTTAAATGTACTAGCCTCTTAAATCATGTAGAAACAATAAGTTCAGTTATAAACCATTTTTACAATAATACTTGCTTTTATAACCGCCTGTGTATTTAGCTTTAATAAGATCTTTATTTCTCCATACTGCTCAAGTTATGGTCTAGTGTCTCTTGACTTGACTTTGCAGGACTCCCTTGAACATTTCTTGCAGGGCATGTCTGGCAGTCATGAACAGCCTTTTTTGTTTATCTGGAGATACGTTAACTTCTCCCTCAGTTTTGAGAGACAGTTTTTCTGAATATAGGATTCTTGTTTGACAGGGTTTTTGGTTTTGTTTTTGTTTTTAAGCACTTTCAATATATTGGCTGTCTTCTGGCTTGCAACGTTCTGTTGAGAAATCTGGTTACAATCTTACTCCTCATATATGATGGTTTCAAGATCTTGGTACTTTCACGATTTTTTCACTAGTCTTTGACTTTAAAAACTTAAATTGTAATGTGCATTGGTATGGGTCTCTTTGAGTTTATCTTACTTGAAGTTATTAAGCTTCTTGAATGTTTACATTTATGGTTTTCATTGAATTGGAGGAGTTTTAGCCATTACTTTAAAAACTATTCTCTCCCTTCTCTTTATCAGGCTTCTACAGTGCATATGCTAATCTACCTTATGGTGCTCCACAGGTCCCTTTGGAGAAGGGAATCACAACCCACCCCAGTATTCGTGCCTGGGAAAGCCCATCGACCCAGAAGCCTGGCAGGCTGTATAGTCCGCGGGGTCGCAAAGAGTCAGATTTGACCGAGCAATTAACACTGCAGGTCCCTTAGTCTCTGTTCACTTTTGTTTGATCTTTTTTTCTTTTTGTTCCTCAGATTGGATAATTTCCACTGTCCCATCTTTAAGTTTGTGAATTACTTGTTTTGCCTTCTCAAAACCAGAAATTCAAAAAAATCTCTGAATTTTGCATTTCAGTTGTTGTATTTTCAGCTCCAGAATTTCTTCTTGGTTTATTTTTAGGTTATTTATCTCTTGAGCATATCTATCTCTTTGTTGAGACTTCCATTTTGTTCACATCATTTTCTTCACTTTCTCTATATCTTCCTTTAGCTCTTGAGGCACCTTCAAGATGGCTGTTTTGAAGTTTTTTGGTCTACTATATCTGCCAATCAGTCTTTCTCAGGGACAGATTCTATTGAATTATGTTTTCTTTGGGTCATACTTTCTTGTTTCTTTGGTACCTTGTAATATTTTTCTTAACAATGGACATTTGAATCTAAATAATCTGGGAACTCTGGAAAGTAGAATCTCCCCAACCCCCAGGGTTTGCTGCTTTTTGTTACAGTTTTTGGTTATTTGTTCATTTTTTTCAAGTTGCCATAGGCTGTATGTGTGTAGAGGTCTCCTTATATATTTTCTGAGACTTTCCTTCGGTATGTCTGGTCACTTCCTAATTTTCCCTGTAAATGCTGTTGTTTTTTGAGTATCTTACTCTTTAATGTCTGGGTCCCCAAATTGGGTTAAGAAACAAATGAACTGGGGGAAAAAAGAGACGGCAGCCTATTAAATCCCTCGGAAGTCAGTTTGATCGAAGGGGAAAGAGTCCCTAGTACTGGGAAGAGACGCAAAAACCACGGCTGCCTGTCTCTTAGACGGCAGCTCTGTAATCAAAAGCAGCAACCAGAGGTCACATTTGGGAACAGATCTTAATACTCGGAGGACAGGAGAACAGAGTCCTTTCTGCCCTTCCCGGCTCCTCGAAGAAGTGTGCAAGGTGCCCCAGGAGCACAGACACACTGCCTGATGTGTGGCTCGGGTGGGTGAGGGGGAGCGGCTACTGTGCCAAGAGCTGAAATTCGCCAAAATTAACCACAATTTGTCATCTAAGTCTTCCCCTGAAAGTTGTAAGCCTTTAACAGATTCTAGAGATCCAAAACTGCACACTGGAGAAATTCCGCCAATACAATTGTTGGTAAAGAGATAGATTCCTGGCATTTCCTACTTCATCGTGTTCACAGAATCCTCCTCGAAACTCAGATCTTTTAACAGAAGATCAGAAAAAGCTAAAGAAAGAATTTGAGGACTGGAAGTTAAGTTAGTAGGTATCATCCAGAATGAAATACTGAAACACATTTAAAAATGGAAAATATGAAAGAGGGATTAAAAGGTACGGAAGATTAGAAGTTAGAAGATCAACACACAATTAGAGTCAGAGTAAAGCAAAGAAAGAACAAGGCAAAGTCAAAATTTGAAGAGATAATGGCCAGCAATTTTCAGAATTGGTGGAAGTATGGAATATATTCATGGTGGTGAGAGTGAGTGAGTGATAGTTGCTCAGTCATGTCCGACTCGAGTGACCCCATGGACTATACCCCACCAGGCTGCCCTGTCCATGGAATTCTCCAGGTAAGAATACTGGACTGGGTTGCCATTTCCTTCTCCAGAGGATCTTCCCAACCCAGAGATCAAACCTGCATCTCTTGCATCTCCTGCATTGGCAGGCCGATTGTTTACCACCTGAGCCACCAGAGAAGCCCAATCCTCAGTGGTATTCCTCAATAAATACATAATAAAATTTGCTTTGCCTTATTGTGGCGGGAGTTAGTAGGACTTGGGAAATTTTCAAATTTTGTTAAATTAGGATCACACCATCCTACCCCCTGATTTAAACTCCAGTGTCAGGATGATAATACACTGTAATATCAGCCCTTACTCTGGATGGGAAATGATGATTTACAGCCCAGCTGAACTAGAGCAGAGGAGGTTCTTCAGAATACTGATCTCAGATTAGGATTCCTTTGAATTCTCCCAAAAGAGCCATGAAGTTTCACTTTTTAAAACCAGTATTATTGATGAAAAAAATCATAACTTCCTCAGAGGAGAGAAATAAAATCCCCATAAGGTTCTATATCAACAATCAAGGCCAAGGCGCCAGAAAAATTTCACATGCTCCATCTTGTCATGAGTTACAATCATTGTTCTGGGAATTTTCTCAGAGGCTTGGCATTTTTCCTTATAAACAAAACTACATATCATTCTTGAAGCTGTCTGATAATTGGAATGCAAGCCATTGCAGCATCTTTTCCAGGCCAAAGTGTGATGCCCAGAGGTCCCGAGTGACTAGCAGGGGTTTGGGTTTCACTTTGTACTCACTGGGGAAACATCCCCCTTTCAGGATACATGTTGAGATGGCCATCGCCTCAGACCACTCCAGTCTGAGGCATGTCCTGCGTGGGTATCAGAGGGATTCTTCCTCTACCCACAGAGACTGTGATTTTCTCTGTCTGGAGACAAGGGCTAAGTTTCCTGAGGACCCGTCAATGCGGACTTGAGATCCCTGTAATCTCTGGGCCAAGCACACATGGCTGGTACTGTGTGTTCCTTACTTACAATTTAATTCTGGGGTGAAGTTTACCAGATAAAGTTTTATGACTTCTTGGATAAAGGGATGTAGGCTTAGAGATAGCTTAAATAAATCTGACTGAAACAGAAAAGAAATCATCTTTGGCAAGCCTCCCCCATCCGCTGGTCATCTTTCTTCTAACTTCCCTCATTTCCTTTCTTCTTTCCTCTTTGTAAATAATATCAGGGTATCATATAGTCTAGGTCCCTAGTACCCTGAGCACAGAGTCCTGATTCCTCTGGAGGCAGATTAGAAAATGTCCTCACATCCGTCTTGTTATCAGCCCTTCTGGTTGTGGTGCTGGACCCTTTCCTATGCGCATGTAAGACTGCCGCTGTAGGAGAGGTGGGGTGACTCACGAGTATTCTCAGCCGTCTCGATGGTCTTCTCTCATCAGAGTACGAGGTCTCCCCTTCCCCAGTTTCTCCTCCACACCAGTCTGTCTCGTGCGCTTCCCCTTACACTTTTCCTAGCTCATAAACCTTCAGTGACTTCCCGTTCTCTTAAGGTCGAGACTAATCTCATTCCTCTGTATTTAGTCTCAGAGGTTAAAGTGTCTGCCTCCAATGCAGGAGACCTGGGTTTGATCCCTGGGTCAGGAAGATCCCCTGGAGAAGGAAATGGTAACCCACACCAGTATTCTTACCTGGAGAATCCAATGGACGGAGAAGCCTGGTAGGCTACAGTCCATGGGGTCACAAAGAGTCGAACACGACTGAGCAACTTCACTTTCACTTTCCTTAGTCTGATGCCAAATCTCACCCTGATTTCCAGCTCTCATCTGCTCTAGTGGTTCTCAACCAGGGGCTCCCTAGAGGGTGTTTGGAAACATGTGGAAGCCTTTTGGTTGTCTCAAGGATGGGAGTGGCAACTGGCATTTTGTGGGAAGGTTCCAAGCATGCAAATTGCCCTCTGATGTCCAAGATGGTCTCACATGCTGAGCGATTGTCCCATCCTGATGCCAGTAGCGCCCTGTGTAGAAACACTGCTTGATCCTGATCGAACTTGCTCACTCTCCATCCATCAGACCAGTTATGTATGTTTGTCCCTTGTTCCTCCATGCTACCTGGAACTTCCCTCCTTTCTTCTCTACTTATCTGAGTTCAAACATTTTCAAGAACTGCCCTGCTTACATGCCCTTCTGAAGCCATCATGCCCTCTGCTCCCTCAAAGCCACCCTCATCTGTGAGCTAGAGCCTGCAGGTCACATGAGGGACGTGGACCCTGAAGTAGTGCAGGCCAGAGTTTGAGGGTCACTCCATCACTCCATGCATGTGGTCTGGGGGGAGTCACCCCCTGACAAGTCTAGTTTCCACATGTCTGAAGTAGAGGCGACAACGGCTCTCCTTAGAAGGGCTCGTGAGGATTGGATGTCACATGGTAGTTGCCCACCACCGTCTGGCATGTGCTGGAACTCCATTCATGCTGCTGCTGCTGCTGCTGCTAAGTCACTTCAGTCGTGTCCAACTCTGCGACCCCATAGACGGCTGCCCACTAGGCTCCTCTGTCCCTGGGATTCTCCAGGCAAGAACACCGGAGTGGGTTGCCATTTCCTTCTCCAGTGCATGAAAGTGAAAAGGGAAAGTGAAGTCACTATGTTGTGCTCGACTCTTAGCGACCCCACGGATTGCAGCCTACCAGGCTCCTCTGTTCATGGGATTTTCCAGGCAAGAGTACTGGAGTGGGGTGCCATTGCCTTCTCCTACATATTTTTAATTCCCTTCTACACAATGTGCGCATTCACTAAACATGTGTGGAGGCACCATTCGGCCCAAAGACCGTCCCATCATTCTAGACAGACTGTGTAGGCAGAGACTCATTTGGTCATATAAAGTGTCTTAGGATGTAAGTCATCGAGAAGGTGGAAAGGAAGAACCACGTGGGAGGCAGCTCCCACCGAATCCTGACTTTTCATTGAGCAAGAGTGAGGGGCTGCCCCTGACGGAGAGTGCTGCTCCCACGCCAGCTCCCCAGATGTTCTCAGCTGCTCTCTCCTTGCCTGGTTCTGCACTACAGACACCCCAGTCACCTTGGAATCTTCCCAGTTTGGCTTCACTCTATGTCCTGTGAAACATCATTGTCTCCTAGTCAAGAAACAGTAGATATGGAGTCAGAGGACCTCTTCACCTCTTCCCATTTATCCAGTATAGGGTGGCACAGATATCCAGGGAGTGTGCAAGGACTGAGGCTAGGCCAACTCAGTTTCCTTGGCCTGAGTCTGAAGCCCAAGCCCCCACAAGCTGTGCATCAACTCTTAGCAGGCACTCAGGGGCTGACTGATGACAGCTCAGGATGTCACTGGCTCAGTAACCCTTAAGAAATGAGACCTGTTGAAATTCCTGGTAATGGAGGACCAAGAGTGATATAGCAAGTCATAGAGCACTATCTAATCCCTCCTTAAGATGGTCTACTTCCGAAGTTAGCAATACCCCTGAAGTCCGAGGAGACCCATTAGGAGCATTTCAGACCGCCTACTGAAGTAGCTCAGGCACAAGGCACTGGATTTTCTATGCTTCAAAACAAGGATGTGGTCCCAACCAGATGTGGGTCAATACACTGATGGAGCGAACAGCACTGTCCTTTGCACGGGAAAGAGTGAGGCTTGGGCATATGGCCTGGTTCTGGGCACCTCACAGAGCTTCCCTGGGCATCTGCCTTATCTATTCCACAAGAATGTTCATCTTTAAAGACTGTTTCTATGATGGTGATGATCCGGATAAACACTAAATAGACTTTTACCCAAAGGACTGCAAGTAGTTGCAATGATCCTATTGATTTGGCTGCCGGCCTTTCTCACAGAAGACTTTCCACCCAACATCCACAAGGCCACCATGAGGATGCCCAGGTCTCTCTTGTCAGCTGGAGAGAGGGCCTCCATCTGACCAGATTATATGTTCCTGGCTCACGCTCTGCTCCTGACTTCAGTCATCTGTCAATTAACCCTTTGGACCAACCCTTCTTTGTGTCTTCACTGATTCTGCTCCCAGCACTGGGGCAGGACTCTGGGGAGCAGGTCAGATGGCACCTGTGATCCAAAGGCTAGAATCAAGAGGCTTCAATGACTCCCACTGCCCATACTCCCCTGGACAACAGCTGATGTCCAGCCAGAACATCCAGGTGAGAAGTGACAAGTACCAGTTTGGGCTCCTGTTCTTGGAGAGAGGGCTCTGTGAGTGCCTCTAGCAGTGCTGGGGATGGAGACATTGGGTGTAGGGCATGCACTTGTAGATAACCCTCTCAGCAGAGGGTGCTGTCAGAACCATGATCATTTGCACTCCTGGGAAAGGAGTTGGTGTTGCTCTGTTCTAAGCATATCTTTCATGTGAGTCTGTTTTACTGTGATTCTCTTTCTGTTACAAAAGAGTCTTTCCAAAATAACCTGATGAATTTAGGAGTTTTGATTAAGGTTTTTCATTAGGGCTTTTTCCCTGAGTTGACCTGAATTTCCTAAGTGGATGAGGCCAGAGCACTAGGGCCTGCAGGTGGCACCCAGCTGGGCTCCTGAACTGAGCACATCCTAAAAAGAAAGGCCAAGCAGACTCCCCTGGTGAAGGGCTAACACAGCCTCCTTCCCTGGAAGCTGGGGCAGCCCTGCCTTCAACATGGGGAAGCAAGAATCCTTCTCAAAGCCATCTCTAGCCCACGTCCCAGTGTGCTCAGGTCAGGAACCAGCCGGGCACCACCTGCAGGCCCTCGTGCTCTGGCCTCATCCACTTAGGAAATTCGGGTCAGCTCAGGGGAAAAAGCCTTAATGAAAAGCCTTAATCAAAACTCCTATATTCATCAGGTTATTTTTGAAAGACTCTTTTGTAACAGAAAGAGAATCACAATAAAATAGACTCACATGAAAGATATACTTAGAACACAGCAACACCAACCATCACAAACCAAAATGGTCCTAACTCTTGTCACCGGTGGGGAGGCAATCTTAGAATGGTGGCTCTGCAGGCAGCAAAGCCCGAAGAAACAACCCTAACCATCTGAAGAGAGAATTAATTCCCGAAACTCTCGCTGGTTTCCACTGCTGCTGCTGCTGCTGCTGCTAAGTCGCTTCAGTCGTGTCCGACTCTGTGCGACCCCTTAGACAGCAGCCCAACAGGCTCCCCTGCCCCTGGGATTCTCCAGGCAAGAACACCGGAGTGGGTTGCCATTTCCTTCTCCAATGGATGAAAGTGAAATGTGAAAGTGAAGTCGCTCAGTCGTGTCCGACTCTTCATGACCCCATGGACTGCAGCCTACCAGGCTCCTCCATCCGTGGGATTTTCCAGGCAAGAGGCTGGTTTCCACAGTGGAGAGCAAATAAATGCCTTTCAGACTGCTGACAGTGAAGCAAATGGAGACTTTTCTCTGGTTAACCCTCCATGAATTCTCAGTCCATGGGATTTTCCAGGCAAGGGTACTGGAGTGGGTTGCCATTCCCTTCTCCAGGACATCTTCCCTACCCAGGGATTGAACCCAGGTCTCCTGCATTGTAGGCAGACACTTTACCCTCTGAGCCACCAGGGAAGCATCTCCATGAATTAGACAATTTTATTAACTGATTCTTGAGTATCTCAGGCCCCTTGAAAATTATGCTGAACTGACATTGATAAGACAAGCAGATTATTCACACTCTCTATCTTGACAAAATCAGATATCTCAAATCCTTTTTAGAAGTGAGAGAGAAAATAAAGTACAAAAATCCACAAAACAATGTGGGAAAGAAATGGATACATTGTGATAAGTTACTCTTTTGTAGCCCTTTGGAGGCCTGGAAATGTTAAGTGTCTTCTCAGAGTTGTGGCATTGGCTACCCTCCAAAATTTGAGAGGCACCTCGAGGCATTTGGAAGAAAGCACCATTTGGCCAGGAAAAGCGGTACCAAGGGAGGCTTTTGGTCCAGGAATTACAAGGAAAGTAACAATAATATCAATCAAATGACTAGAGTTGGCTTTGCATAGGCTGTCTATGCAGCATTTGGCAAAAAAACTCTTTCTGTTTATTTGCATAGTTGACCAGAAAATTCTTCTTCCCTACAATGCATTAACTTCTTGATCTACTTGTTCTTAAAGCTCTGGAGGTCATAGATTCCTTTGTGAATAGAGGGACCAGAAGTTCCTGCTGGCACACAATTAAAAATGAATTTGAAAGGACCCCAGAGTCAATCCATCAGCCCTGGCCTGGAGCATCTGTGTTAAAGCGGGCTCCACCTGTGACTTGTGAACTAAGGATGGGTGCAGGTCTGTCTCCTGAGCACGTCACTGTCAGGGACCAGTCCTCTCTGGGATCTGACATGACTATTCTGATCACAAGAGAAGGGCTTGCAGCGCCCCAGTCTGCCCTGTGGACCTACAACACCGCTGCTACGGTGGAGGCATCTGTCTTCACCCACCCATGGCCATTTCTCCCAGGCTTTCAGGCATTTAAAAAATACTGACTGGCGTGACCAGCCAGGCAGGTCTAAGCCAACACAACCTAGCAGTAGTCAAATCCGGACTGTCCCCATTAGGTTTCATCCTATAACTGGTGTGCCAGTGCACACATGGCAGCCTCAGGCAGTGTCAGTGTACACGTGTGGGTGTGTGCCCTGGCACACACATGGCAACCCCAGGCAGCCTCAGTGACCAGTTGGGTTCATCTAGGCACAGGTTTACACCCGGACCAATTCCTCACTTCAGAGCATTTATCAAATAAATTATGAAAAAGACCAATAGAATGAACAACTCAATGATTTGACTCAGAAGTGATCCATGTCACTTCCCTCATAGCTCTTGGGCTCAGAGGAGTCCTGTGGCCCTGCCTAAGGAGGGAGAAAAATGAAGCCTCCATGTGGTCTAAGCACTGGGTCCAGATAAGCCTGGGAGACTCCTGCACACACCGGGTAGATGGACACGCTCAGGGTCACTGGTGCAGAGGGCTTGGCCGGGCTTCCAGCCTGGCTCTGTGTACTCGGCCTCTGAGCCCCAATCAGTCAGCGAGAGGGAGGGTGCGGAGGGGACGGTAGACACGGCAGGCCCTTGCTCTGTGCAGTGTGCTTGGGGGGCGCTGGCAGCTCTCTGCAGGCCGGGGGGCCCCTACCCAACCCTCGCCTGGGAGCAGGCATGTCAACAGCACGCCTGGTGCCTTTCAGGTCTTAGAACACTGGTCATCAGATACGTGGGTTTTCCTGACATTGCTGACATCTGACTTGGCAACATGCCACGGCGACCGCCTGCCCCTGGAGTCACCTTGCAGCCTTGAGGCTCCCAGTGCAAGGTCTCAGTCAGCTCGGCTGCCATGATGAAATATCACACACAGGGGCTCAAACACAGGGCAGTTATGTCTTGCAGTTCTGGGGGCTGGAAGCCCAAGCTCAAGGTGCCAGCAGATTTGGTTCCCATTGGGAGCCCATTCCTGGCTTGCACACAGCTGCCTTCCCACCGTGTCCCCACACGGTGGAGAGAGCAAATGTGCTGGGGTCTCTTCCTCTCCTTCTAAGAGCTCTAGTACCATCTTGAGGGTCTCACCTTCCTGACCTCACCTTAACCCAATCACCTCCTAAAAGCCCACCCCTAATGCCATCACATTGGAGGTCAGGGCCAAGCCTGTGGCCTTAAGGAGGAAACAAATGTTCTGGCTGCAACGCACACTTGGGTTCTGAACGTTCAGCATCACTGGGGTGTACAGCGCACATCTTCCTTCCATCCCAGGCTGCTCCTATCAGGGGGCAAAGGGCACAGGGAGCCTTCCCTGTGGCTTCCTGGGAGGCATCGGAAGGGCAGAGAGGCAGTCAGGGGTGGGGAAGGGAGGCTGGCTTTAGTTTTGAAGTTTGTCGACTTCCACCCTGACACCCTGCCCGCAGCGGGGGCACAGGCTGGTATGGCGCAGCTCCCTGCTCTGGGCAGAAGAGTAGAGCAGGGGCTGTTCCCAGGGTGGCGTCTAGGCAGGAGCACACCTCACAGCAGCTCCTCAGGCCTGTGCAGTGGCGAGCTGGGGCCCTGGGAGGGAGCCTGAAACACTAGCTAAGACGCGTTTGGAGCTGAGCCTCTGGCCCAGGTTCATGGGGTGGGCTGCCTCTCCCTCACCCCTGGTTCAGGCCTTGCTTGACTTATTCTGTTGTTCTTCAGCCACTCAGTCTTGTCTGACTCTTTGTGACCCCGTGGACTGTAGCACATCAGGCCTCCTTGTCCATCACCAACTCCCGGAGCTTGCTCAAACTAATGTCCGAGTTGGTGATGCCATCCAACCATCTCATCTTCTGTCATCCCCTTCTCCCACTTTCAATCTTTCCCAGCATCAGGGTCTTTTCTAGTGAGTCAGTTCTTCACATCAGGTAGCCATAGTATTGGAGTTTCAGCTTCAGCATCAGTCCTTCCAATGAATAGTTAGGACTGATTTCCTTTAGGACTAACTGGTGTGATCTTCTTGCAGTCCAAGGGATTCTCAAGAGTCTTCTCCAACACCATAGTTCAAAAGCATCCATTCTTCAGTGCTCAGCCTTCTTTATGGTTCAACTCTCACATCCATACAGGACTACTGGAAAAACCACAGCTTAGACTAGATGGACTTTGTTGGAAAGTATCATCCCTGCTTTTTAATATGCTGTCTAGGTTGGTCATAGCTTTTCTTCCAAGGAGCAAGCATCTTTTAATTTCATGGCTGCAGTCACCATCTGCAGTGATTTTGGAGCCAAGGAAAATAAAGTCTGTCACTGTTTCTATTGTTTCCCCATTTATTTGCCATGAAGTGATGGAACCGGATGTCATGATCTTAGTTTCCTGAATATTCAATTTTAAGCCAGTTGTTTCATTCTCCTCTATCACCTTCATCAAGAGGCTCTTTAGTTCCTCTTCACTTTCTGCCATAAGGGTGGTGTCATCTGCGTGTCTGAGGTTATTGCTATTTCTCCTGGCAATCTTGATTCCAGCTTGTGCTTTACAGTCAGAGGGCCTGAGCACCTCACTCTCTCAGGGGCACCCCCTTATTTCTCTGAATCCTATCTTTCCCTCCCTTGCTGCTGCTGTGATAACTGCCCTGGGAATCTGGCTGGCAGGGTGGATCATTCCCACAGACAGCCCAGCCTGCGGGGAGAAGCTGGAATCTTCTGTCGGTAATAGGGCCACATTTTTCACTTGCATCAGCATTGAGAAGCTGCAGAGCCCAGTTTTCCTGTAATTTGCTCTTCCCGCTCTTGCAGCCCTTGGCCGGGTGATGTAATGAATGTCTCTGCGTCCACTGCTTCCTACAAGGATTTCTTTGGCAGGCCGTGTGGAAGCCTGAGGCCCACCAGAATATTCCATCTTGTTGGACTGTCCTTCCATTTCTCTTTTTCCATCACCCTCTTGGTCTACCCTGAGACTTTCTGAATCAAATCAAGGCAGCATATTCTGGCTCAGCCTTCTCCGACCGAGAGTTCACTGTGTTTCCTTACAAACCAGGAAGCTTCATCTTGAGAATCTCTGAGAAACTCACTCAGCTGATTACAACATTGCTAGACTTTTGGCAGAACATATGTTTATCCATTTAATTATCATTATTAAGTTTCTCTCCCACTCAAATTTTTGGCTTTATGTATTATATCATTTTTGGCTGAGTGTGCCTAACTGGGCGGGGGGGGGGGGGGGGTGGGGGTTGGTACATGGAAGGGTAAAAAGATATAATTTGTTCTTCTTGATTATCATTTTCTCCCAAGGACAACTATAAAAGAGCTACCCAAGGCACTAAGCAAATCTTCCTTTCTTGAAATCAGTTTTCTTTAGTTTCCCTCAGAAAGTCCCTTCTATTGTTTCTGCCCTCCTCGAGTCTTACTCACACTCAATCACTTCCTACTGGGGTTATAAATAGTTTTGTTTCACCACTGGTCTAAAATGATGTCTTTTGATATCCCAGAAACCAGACAGAGAGGAGAAAGATTGAATCTCAGCTCTGGAAAGTAAAATATTAGTCATCTGCTTTACTCACTTGTGAAACATGGTGAAGGATTAAAGTCCAACTCGCTTGTCCAGATTTCCAAAGTTTCCATAGTCCCACTTATTCCTGTAATTCAAATCAACTTCACCTGTTACAGACGCTTTCCTTTCTTTGGTATATTTGCATTTCCGTTGACTGTTTCCAAGCCACTGGCAGGGGAGACAGTGGGCAGCTGTGGATGACTCTCCTTGAGAACAGCAGGCCTGCCCACTTTCCCACTCAGATCCAGAGGAGGATCTGTGCAGCTGCCTCCCAGGACTCTCTTGCCTTTGGGGTACCCTGTTCTGAAAGGACCCCCACATTTGACTCTGCTGTAACCTAACACACCCCTTCTTTCTTTGGCTCACCACCAATCCTCACGATAGCTCAGCTGGTAAAAATTTTGCCAGCAGTGCAGGAGACACCAGCTTGATTCCTGGGTTGGGAAGCTCCTCTGGAGAAAGGATACACTACCTACTCCAGTGTTCTTGGGCTTCCCTTGTGGCTCAGCTGGTAAAGACTTCACCTGCAAGGCAGGAGACCTGGGCTGGGAAGTCCCCTGGAGATCTTGGAAAGGATACCCACTCCTGCATTCTGGGCTGGAGAATTCTATGGACTGTGTACATCCATGTGGTTACAAAGAGTCGGACATGACTGAGCGACCTTAATCCTCACCAGGGCCCCCTGTTGTTAAGTTTGCTCCACAGGATGTAGGTGCCAGTGCAGAAGGCGGCAGCCAGGACACAGGCCACAGTGCCGAGGGCCCGTTCTGTTGCCGATGTGGTTGACGTGTCTCACATGTCTGGGATCCTGATGGTTTTCTCCTCTCTTTCTGCTCTATTAAGTGGTCCTCAGGTGGCGCTAGTGGTAAAGAACCCACCTGCCAATGCAGGAGACGTAAGAGACACGGGTTTGATCCCCTCATTGGGAAGAACCCCTGGAAGGAGGGCATGGTAACCTGCTCCAGTATTCTTGCCTGGGGAATCCCTTGGACAGAGGATCCTGTGGTCCCTGGGAGGGAGCTCCAGCTCGAGGACCACATTTCCCGTCTCCCTGGCATCCAGGTGAGGCCCTGTGACTGGGTCTTGTGCCAGGGGCATGTGAGCAGCCATGCCGTGTGGTCGCCTCTAGGTTAGGTTCTTAAGGAGCAGATGTTACTTGCCTGTCCTCCTCTCCATCTGCTGGCTGGACACAGAGCAAGTCTAGGGGTTTGTTGTTATTGTTCATTCGCTAATTCATGTGCAACTCTGTGACCCCGTGGAGTGCAATACACCAGGCTTCCCTGTCCTTCACCATCTCCCAGGGTTTGCTCAGATTCATGTCAATTGTGGAGAAGGCAGTGGCAACCCACTCCAGTTCTCTTGCCTGGAAAATCCCATGGATGGAGGAGCCTGGTGGGCTGCAGTCCATGGGGTTGCTAAGAGTTGGACACAACATAGCAACTTCACTTCCACTTTTCACTTTCATGCATTGGAGAAGGAAATGGCAACCTACTCCAGTGTTCTTGTCTTGAGAATCCCAGGGACAGCAAAGCCTGGTGGGCTGCCATCTATGGGGTCGCACAGAGTCGGACACGACTGAAGCGACTTAGCAACAGCAGCAGCACCATGTCAATTGAATCAGGGATACTAATCTAACCAACCCATCCTCTGCTGCCCTCTTTGCCTTTTGCCTTCAATCTTTCCCAGCATCAGGGTCTTTTCTAGTGAGTCAGCTCTTCGCATCAGGTGGCCAAAGTATTGGAGCTTCAGCTTCGGCATCAGTCCTTCCAATGAATATTCAGGGTTGATTTCATTTAGGATGGACTGGTTTGATCTCCATGCAGTCCAAGGGACTCTCAAGAGTCCTTTCCAGCACCACAGTTTGAAAGCATCAATTCTTTGGCCCTCAGACTACTTTATGGCCCAACTCTCACATTCATACACAACTACTGGAAAAACCATAGCTTTGACTATATGGATCTTTGTCAGCAAAGTGATGTCTCCTCTTCTTAATATGCTATCTAGGTTTGTCATAGCTTTCCTTCCAAGAAGCAAGTGTCTTTTAATTTCATGGCTGCAGTCACTGTCCACAGTGATGTTGGAGCCCAAGAAAATAAAATCTGTCAGTTGCCACTCTTTCCCTTTCTATTTGCCATGAAGTGATGGGACCAGATGCCATGACCTTCACTTTTTGGATGTTGAGTTTTAAGCCAGCTTTTTCACTTTCCTCTTTCACTTTCATCAAGAGGCTCTTTAGTTCCTCTTCACTTTCTGCCTTTAGAGTTATATCATCATATCACCTGCATATCAGAGGTTCTTGACATTTCTCCCAGCAATCTTGATTTCAGTGTGTGATTCATCCAGCCCAGCATTTCACATGATGTACTCTGCATATAAGTTAAATAAGCAGGGTGACAATATACAGCCTTGACGTACTGCTTTCCTAATTTGGAATCAGTCCAGTTCTAACTGTTGCTTCTTGACCTGCATACAGGTTTCTCAGGATACAGGAAAAGTGGTCTGGTATTTCCATCTCTTTAAGAATTTTCCACAGTTTGTTGTGATCCACACAGTCAAAGGCTTTGGCATAGTCAATAAAGCAGAAGTGGATGTTTTTCTGGAACTCTCTTGCCTTTTCTATAATCCAGCAGATGTTGACAATTTGATCTCTGGATCCTCTGTCTTTTCTAAACCCAGCTTAAACATCTGGAGTTTCTTGGTTCATGTACCACTGAAGCCTAGCTTGAAAGATTTTGAGCATAATCTTGCTAGCATGTGAAATGAACTCATTGTGCGGTAGTGTGAGCATTCTTTGGCATTGCCTTTCTTTGGGACTGGAATGAAAGCTGACCTTTTCCAGTCCTGTGGCCCCTGCTGAGTTTTCCAAATTTGCTGACATGTTGGGTGTAGCACTTTAACAACATCATCTTTTAGGATTTTAAATAGTTCAGCTGGAATTCCATCACCTCCACTAGCTTTGTTCGCTGTAATCCTTCCTAAGGCCCACTTGACTTCACACTCCAGGATGTCTGGCTCTGGGTGAGTGACCATGCCATCATGGGCATCTGGTTCTTAAGGACTTTTTTAGATACAGCATGGAAGCGTACTGGCCCCTGGCAAAACACATGGGGGAAACGTTGCCCATTGACCAGCAACGGGCCTGTTATGCATTGCAACGTGAAGTCTGCTGTGGAAACGCAGCACCGAGTGGTGGGTCCTGGTACAGCAGCCGGTGTTCCCACCCCTGCCCCGTCTTTGGCCTCCTGGAGCCGCCGCCCACTCCCCCGTGGGGCCGGCTTCCCACAGTGATCGACACCAGTGCCCCAAGGGCCAGCCGTACAGGCAGTCCAGAACCCCCAAATCTTCTGGCCAAGGGACCGCTCCTGTCCCTTGAGGGCTCTTTCCAGCCCGTTCTCTGTCCCCACAGAGATAAGCAGGGTGCTTCCATAGCATGGTGAGGCGGGCCCAGCCTGCTCTGCTTCCGTTCTCACACTTGCTAAACGAGGTAACAGCCTCTAACCCACAGGGAAACTGTGAGGCTTTCAAGGTCCAAATCCCTCCAAATACTGGGAGCAGAGTGAGGGGCTGGGAAGCCTTGACTCTATCCCACCAGCTCCCCACTCCCCTCCCTGAAGAAGAAATTCACACACAAAACTTGTGCTGTCTGCTTGAAAATCACCTGGAGAAACGAAGGGGTCATGCCCCCTAAAACCCCAAGCTAGCCAAGCCAGACGGGGCCCGTCACCTCCTGCTGAGCTGTCCTGGCTGGGGAGCCCAGCAAGTTCCAGGAAGGCAGCGGACTGGGACTTGTCAAGAAGACCATCCGGGCTCATCAAGCTCTCAGCCCCACCAGGAGCCCCAGAAGGGACCACAGGTGCTGTGTGGAGGCTGGGAGCCCCTGGCACCACACCTGGGCCTCCTGGTGACAGGAGGACGATGTCCCAGAACTCAGCGCCCAGACCCGCAGGGCTGCGGCTGCCTCCGGCCCAGATGCAGAATCAGCACCACCCCTTCCCTTGTCTCCATGCGGCCCAAGCCTCAGCTCTGGAAACCTACTGCCGCTTCCCTGCAGCTACACAGAGGGGACCTGTTGCCTCTCTTCCCGGCCAAGAACCAGCTCTTGGTCCTCTGGACCCAGCCGTCCCCTCCCTGGCCTCACCCTCCATGCCTCTTGTGCCCTGGGCAGCCCACTCTCATGCCCTGAACTCAGCAAGAACACCTGCCAGGACCCAGGCCCGGGTGCTTGTCACCTGTCATCGTTTCAAGGCTGTGGCCTTTGTGGAAATCTTTCCACCTGAACGATGCTTTCCAGAAGCCTTCCCACTCCTCCAGAAGGTAGGCTCTCAGCAAAACACAGCCATGAAATTTTTTAATGAATGGGATCAGGGACAGAGGTCCTGATAACGCAGGACCTCTCAGTTCAGTTCAGTTCAGTTGCTCAGTCATGTCCGACTCTTTGCAACCCCATGAATCACAGCACGCCAGGCCTCTCTGTCCATCACCAACTCCCAGAGTTCTTCAGACTCACATACATCGAGTCAGTGATGCCATCCAGCCATCTCATCCTCTGTCATCCCCTTTTCTTGCTGCCCCCACTCCCTCCCAGCATCAGAGTCTTTTCCAGTGAGTCACCACTACGCATGAACTGCCAAAAGTACTGGACTTTCAGCTTTAGCATCATTCCTTCCAAAGAAATCCCAGGGTTGATCTCCTTCAGAGTGGACTGGTTGGATCTCCTTGCAGTCCAAGGGACTCTCAAGAGTCTTCTCCAACACCACAGTTCAAAAGCATCAATTCTTCGGTGCTCAGCCTTCTTCACAGTCCAACTCACAACCATACATGACCACAGGAACAACCATAGCCTTGGATGGACTTTTGTTGGCAAAGTAATGTCTCTGCTTTTGAATATGCTATCTAGGTTGGTCATAACTTTTCTTCCAAGGAGTAAGCGTCTTTTAATTTCATGGCTGCAATCACCATCTGCAGTGACTTTGGAGCCCTCCCCAAATAGAGTCTAACACTGTTTCCATTGTTTCCCCATCCACTTCCCATGAAGTGATGGGACCAGATGCCATGATCTGTTTTCTGAATGTGGAGCTTTAAGCCAACATTTTCATTCTCCACTTTCACTTTCATCAAGAGGCTTTTTAGTTCCTCTTCACTTTTTGCCATAAGGGTGGTGTCATCTGCATATCTGAGGTGATTGATATTTCTCCTGGCAATCTTGACTCCAGCTTGTGCTTCTTCCAGCCCAGCGTTTCTCATGATGTACTCTGCATAGAAGTTAAATAAGCAGGGTGACAATATACAGCCTTGACGTACTCCTTTTCCTATTTGGAACCAGTCTGTTGTTTCATGTCCAGTTCTAATGGTCCAGTTGCTTCCTGACCTGCATATAGGTTTCTCAAGAGGCAAGTCAGGTGGTCTGGTATTCCCATCTCTTTCAGAATTGTCCACAGTTTATTGTGATTCACACAGTCAAAGGTTTTGGCATAGTCAATAAAGCAGAAAGAGATGTTTTTCTGGAACTCTCTTGCTTTTTTGATTATCCAGCGGATGTTGGCAATTTGATCTCTGGTTCTTCTGCCTTTTCTAAAACCAGATTGACCATCTGGAAGTTCACGGTTCACGTACTGCTGAAGCCTGGCTTGGAGAATTTTGAGCATTACTTTACTAGCATGTGAGATGAGTGCAATTGTGTGGTAGTTTGAGCATTCTTTGGCATTGCCTTTCTTTGGGATTGGAATGAAAACTGACCTTTTCCAGTCCTGTGACCACTGCTGAGTTTTCCCAATTTGCTGGTAGATTGAGTGCAGCACTTTCACAGCATCATCTATCACGGTTTGAAATAGCTCAACTGGAATTCCATCACCTCCACTAGCTTTGTTTGTAGTGATGCTTTCTAAGGCCCACTTGACTTCACATTCTAGGATGCCTGGCTCTAGATTAGTGATCACACCATCGTGATTATCTGAGTTGTGAAGATCTTTTTTGTACAGTTCTTCCGTGTATTCTTGCCACCTCTTCTTAATATCTTCTGCTTCTGTTAGGTCCAGACCATTTCTGTCCTTTATCGAGCCCATCTTTGCATGAAATGTTCCCTTGGTATCTCTAATTTTCTGGAAGAGATCTCTAGTCTTTCCCATTCTGTTGTTTTCCTCCATTTCTTTGCATTGATCCCTGAGGAAGGCTTTCTTATCTCTTCTTGCTATTCCTTGGAACTCTGCATTCAGATGCTTATATCTTTCCTTTTCTCATTTGCTTTTCACTTCTCTTCTTTTCACAGCTATTTGTAAGGCATTCTCAGACAGCCATTTTGCTTTTTTGCATTTCTTTTCCATGGGGATGGTCTCGATCCCTGTCTCCTGTACAATGTCACAAACCTCCGTCCATAATTCATCAGGCACTCTATCTATCAGATCTAGTCCCTTAAGTCTATTTCTCACTTCCACTGTATAATCATAAGGGATTTGATTTAGGTATACCTGAATGGTCTAGCGGTTTTCCCTACTTTCTTCAATTTAAATCTGAATTTGGCAATAAGGAGTTCATGATCTGAGCCACAGTCAGCTCCTGGACTTGTTTCTGCTGACTGTATAGAGTTTCTCCATCTTGGGCTGCAAAGTATAATCAATCTGATTTCGGTGCAGACCATCTGGTGATGTCCATGTGTAGAGTCTTCTCTTGTGTTGTTGGAAGAGGGTGTTGGCTACGACCAGTGCATTTTCTTGGCAAAACTCTATTAGACTTTGCCCTGCTTCATTCCGTACTTCAAGGCCAAATTTGCCTGTTACTCCAGGTGTTTCTTGACTTCCTACTTTTTCATTCCAGTCCCCTATAGTGAAAAGGACACCTTTTTGGTGTGTTAGTTCTAAAAGGTTTTGTAGGTCTTCATAGAACTGTTCAACTTCAGCTTCTTCAGTGTTACTGGTTGGGGCATAGACTTGGATTACTGCGATATTGAGTGTTTTGCCTTGGAAACGAACAGAGATCATTCTGTTGTTTTTGAGATTGCATCCAAGTACTGCATTTCGGACTCTTTTGTTGACCATGATGGCTTCTCCATTTCTTCTAAGGGATTCTTGCCCACAGTAGTACATATAATGGTCATCTGAGTTAAATTCACCCATTCCAGTCCATTTTAGTTCGCTGATTCCTAGAATGTCAACATTCACTCTTGCCATCTCCTGTTTGACCATTTCCAATTTGCCTTGATTCATGGACCTGGCATTCCAGGTTCCTATGCAATATTGCTCTTTACAGCATTGGACCTTGCTTCTATCACCAATCATGTCCACAACTGGATATTGTTTTTGCTTTGGGTCCATCCCTTCATTCTTTCTGGAGTTATTTCTCAGCTGATCTCCAGTAGCTTTTTGGGCACCTACTGACCTGGGGAGTTCCTCTTTCAGTATCCTATCATTTGGCCTTTTCATACTGTTTATGGGGTTCTCAAGGCAAGAATACTGAAGTGGTTTGCCATTCCCTTCTCCAGTGGACCACATTCTGTCCACTAGGGACATTAGTCAATTTTAAGTTCACATCGCCAGGATGGCTCAAGTCCCTCCTTGTTCAGGGATCAGAAGATCTATCTCCTGTCTTTTTGGAGTACAATCTCTGTCAAGCGGTGTTGGCTCTTTAGAGCTATCCTGAGAAATCTTATCCCTAGAAACCAGATTTTGGGGGTGTTCACTAGAATGGCACTCATTGGTAGTCCTGAATAGGTATCTGAGATCTCCCAGGGGCTCACAGGTGTATTGAGTGTCCTCCTCTGTCTTCTTCCATGGCTTGACTCGGGAGTAGTGAATCCAGGAGTCATGTTCTGGTACCTTGACTGCTGGTGGCAGAGGCTTAGCCTCTGTGGTCTCAAAATTGGAGACTACTGCATACCCGGCTCTTCTTTTCCATCCAAGACAAAGCTGCTTCCATCAGTGTACCAGATTTCCTCAGGATTGGTCAGAGGATCTTCTGACAATCCCTCTCGGGGTTTTGTCCAGTAGTCCAAGGTTTCTAGACAAGAGTGAAAGGGGAAAGAGCCCTTAACCGGAGGTCTTCTGGAATCTGAGACTGGGCTGCGTGAGCTTTCTGCTGAGTTTGTTTTTCGCTGTCCCGGTTTCCAGCACAATGGGCCTTCCCCTGCGCTGGATTTTCTTTGTGTTCCACCTCTACCGCAGGAGCTTCGCTGAGTTGGGCTCCTGCTGTGCTGGGCCTCTTCTGTGCGGAAATTGTTTCAGCCAGGTTAAACCCGAGTCACGGCCCCATAGATGTCACGCGAGTGTATGTTCCTCGGTTCTTTGTCTCGTCACAACAAAGATTTGGAGTGACGGACATTAAAGCCCCTTCAGCGTGTTGCAGCTCTCAGGTCTTGGATAGACCATGTTATAGCTCTCAGGTCTCAAATGGACCATGTTATAGCTCTTAGACAAATCAGTGTTACAGCTCAGTGCTACAGCTCTATTTTATTTAGAAGATAGCAAGAAAATCCATCTTCGAGGCGTGAGGGCACGTCGATCCAAAGACATGAGAAGAAGAGCGCCCCAGCACTCTTCTCAGCATTAAACCCTGAGCTCCTGAATATTAGCCAAGAAAAGCTCCATTTGGAGAAAAGCTGGTTAGGTTCTGACACTGTGGAGCTCATCAGCAGAAACACCATTTCTTTCTGAGATGTCCCCAGTTAGCAGCAGGAATTCACACCCTAGATGACTGTTCTTGTGTGCAAGGGTTGACCTTATGCCTCCAGTTTCTCAAGTTGCAAATGACACAGAGAGGACACTCTGGAAGGACACGCTGCAGGGTTTGTGAAAGAGCCTGGAAGGAGGGCAGCACTGGGCACACACACACGGTGTGACGCATGGCAATTTGGAGGAAATTGCCTTGTAAGCCTTGATCCTGGGACTGCATCCTCACCCTTGCCTCCTGGACAATCTTTTTGTCTCTTTCCCCCTCATCAGAGGATGATGTCTGGAGGTTTCTAGAGGATGGACTGTACTGTCAGGAATTGCCTTTGCAACATTTTAATCACTGTCTCTTCATCAAGTGTTATAACAGATGGTTACTGAGCATTCATTGTCTTAAAACTGTGTTAGGTGCCAAGCACTGCATAAATAAGGCACAAGGTCCCGTGTCCATGAGGGTCACGGTCTGAAGTTGGAGAGTCCCACAAGCAGGAACCAAAGAGCACATAGGGACCAAAGGGACACCACCTACTCTGGGGATCAAAAAAGGCTTCAGGCTTAGGCCGGCAGGATGCCCAGGTGTGGACCAGGGACAGAGAGTGTGAAGTGGGGAGGGGGTCCAGGTATAGACCAGGGGCAGAGTGTGTGAAGTGGGGGAGTGCCTAGGTGTGGACCAGGAGCAGAGAGTGTGAAGTGGGTGGGTGCGGGGGTGTCTGGGTGTGGACCAAGGGCAGAGAGTGTGAAGTGGGAAAGGGGTCCAGGCATGGACCACGGGCAGAGAATGTGAAGTGGGGAGGGGGTCCAGGTGTGGACCAGGGGCAGAGAGTGTGAATTGGGGAGGGAGTCCAGGCCATGCAAGACTGCAGTAACACTGGACCCAGAGAGGGTTAGTGAGATTGAGTGCTGCACCCCAGGAAGTGGCCCGGATGCACCGGGAGAACTCAGCACTGGTCAGTGGGAGTTTGAATGTCACCCAAGGGCAAAGTGAAGATGTACACCTGGCATCCGAGTGTTGCTGGGTCAGCTATAGGTGTCACTGACTCCCAAGTGCCATCAATTTTAAGCCGTCTCAGAAATGTTGAAGTGTAAAATGCTGTACGTATTCCAAGAAGAGATGTGTAAGCCTCAGAGCCTGACAATTTTTTTTAAGTCCAGAAAGGATCCACAAGAGGGTTTTGAGGACAAAGAGAGCCCATGGGCTTCCTGAGGGGGCCCCACCCCAGTACGGAGCTGCCTTTCTCCCCCAACCCACAGCACCCCAAAAGTCTCCCCTGAGCCATCTCCCTCCACCCCGGCTGTGATGCAGCGGTTCCCCTCAATGCTCAGCACCACTGATAGTCCCTGTTTGCATTTTACCCACATTTTAAAAAATTTATTTATTTTTTATTGAAGGATAATTGCTTTATAGAATTTTGCTGTTTTCTGTCAATCCTCAACATGAATCAGCCATAGGTATACATATGTCCCCTCTCTTCTGAACTTCCCTTGCATCTCCCTCCTCAACCCACCCCTCTAGGGTGATATAGAGCCCCTGTTTGAGTTTCCTGAAACATACAGCAAATGTTTCAAAATTACAGTGCCTCTAACAATCAATGTAGACATTGAAGGTGATGGTGTTTGTCTCCCTGAAAAGCTGGTAAACTGATGGTGTATCTTATAGTCATTTACAACCCAGCCTTAGACTAGAATATTTGGTAATCCACAGGCCTAACAGATTATGCTGTGCAGACTGTGATTTACTAAAAAAATAAATAAAATAAGGCACTCGTGCTTGTTTTTCTTTTTAAATACTGCTGTCTCCAACTCGTCTCTCCTTTTTGTAAATGTGCATGGGAGCTACTTATAAACAAGTTTGGGCTTCTCTTGGGTAATTCCTCTTAAAAAGAAAACAACTGAGGAATATCTGGATGGTTACAGGAATTAGAATCCCAGATATTTTAGAGCGTGCCTTTTGCACCCACCCCAAACAGTCCAGCTTTTACAGAGGGAGAAATGACCACAGCAAAGCAGAGCTGGGCATTTGACCGGCTGCAGTTTGCTCCACTTGCTGCTGGACATTTGATGGTGCTGTGTGACACACAGCAGCTTGGTAATCATCATAACAGTCCCACAACTCCTGCTTGGTTGTGGAGCCTGAGTCTTGGAGACTGAGGGGTGTGCCTGACACCACAGAGGCTTGAAGGCAGAAGCAGCTAACCCTGCAGAAGCACAGAGATCCCAAGGGCACACAGTGTCCTCAGTGCTTTAACCCACGGTGCAAATCAGCTTTCCTTAATCCTCTTTCCGGGAGAAACTGGCATGTATGATTCACCTCCCCTCTGCAGAGCATGTCTGTGTCAAGTGGGTCCCCGGGTGAGGGTCAGCTCTCAGGCCTGTCTGCCTTCTCTCCATCTCTGCCCCCAGCTCATTGCTGGGAACGGCCCCTTGGCAGTCCTCATCGCTTTCTGCCCCTTCCGGAGGGTAGTGAGGTCCATGCAGAAAGGTCAGCCTGGTGCTCCCAGCACTCTTCCATCCACCTGGAGGTGGAGGGCTCAGGAGCCATCTCTTTATACCCTTGCAAGCTAGGGCCCGGGGCCCATCAGGGTGGTGTTGGGAATACTTCTATCTGATGCAAGGACCTGGAGTAGGGTAGGAGGGCCCCACCTTCTCCCCAGCCTGGTGTGATCCCTCAAATCCTCACATGAACCTCAAACAGAAACGGGTGCCAGTGTCTAGGTCAGGTGGGCAGTGGTCTGGTGGCTCCATGCCATGCCCTTTGGGGACCTCAGCCAGTGGGCTCTTGGGCAGTCCTGTACTTGGCCCCTCTCTTGGGCAGCCTGGACTCCAGGTTGATTATCAGCGTCCACCTCCCTTACTTGACTGGGCGGGACAGGGGGAAGCCACAAAGTCTGCTGGTCCCTCCAGAGCGGCCTATGCCAACTTAGCCTTTCCCCCCGCAACCGCCAGTCCTCTCTTCTGACTGCTGGGGGTCAGGGCTGCTGGGGATGCAGTACGGGGTGCTGATGGGGGTCGGGCAATTCTGGCTGCTCTTAGGAGGCCTTCAGGGTGCGTCTTCTCCAAGCCACACAAGCGTGGCCTTGTGCCAAGCCCAGGCTGGGATGCTAGAGAGGGTGCTGGGGAGCGGAGCTGACTCTTCTTAGGCAGCAGCTTATGCACGCCCCCTCCCATCCTCTCCTCATCGCCCTGAAGCTCAGGTGCGTGTTCCTCACTGCCAGCTCCACAGCTCCACTGTTTTCATGGCCTCTCGCCACTTTGCTGAGCAAACGTTGAAAGATGAGTCCTCACCTTTCCTGTCTCAATCCAGTGTCCAAAGACACTGGGAGCTCAACTCGACAAAGGAGGCCTCGGACAGGAAGCTTAACATGATGAGAGTTATAGGCTGAGTTGCGTGTCCCACTCAAATCCCTGTGTTGAGGTTCCAACCCCCAGTCCCCCCCAGAATGTAACTTATCAGGAAATAGGGTCTTTGCAGATTGAACCAAGAGGAGGTCATTAGGGTGGTCTCTAATCCAATGTGACTGGTGTGCTTATGCAATGGGAAAATTCAGATGCAGAAAAACACACATACAAAGGAGGACACCATGTGAAAATAAGAGTGGAAATCAGAGCAGTGTTTCAACCAGCGAAGGAACGCGAGGATGGCCAGCAAACCACCCGAAGCTGAGAGAGGCCTGGGTAGATGCTCTTCACAGCCTCCAGAAGGAACCAACCCTCCTGACACCTGGATCTCAGACTTCTGGCCTCCGGAACTGGAAGACAATACACTTCTATTGTTTATGCACCCAGTCTGTGTAAACTCACACAGTGACCAACATCCAGGATTCTCCAGAAAAGTTACAATTCCAAATGTTCTGAACCTGAATCCTCATAAGCTGCGAAAATGTTGCAGAAGTTCAAATTTCAGTTAGAAAATATTCTTTCTCAAGCTCTGCCTCCCAGGTTCCTTAAAAGCATCAAAGCCCTCTGAGGGACCATACATCTTGATTTAGGGTTCAGAAAATACAAACACCACTGATACAAGCCTGCCTTGTCAGGACTGGCTTTGCCCAGAAGGGGAGCAACATGTTCCTCTTGCTCTCCAAACACACACAGGATGGTGTCAGGGCTGGGCCCATCCTGAGGGAGGCCTAGCAAGTCCTTGTGGGGCCCACAGACCGCTGACTCTTCTCAGCAGAAGGCTGGAAGCCCTGTCAGAGAGAGCCAGCATGCACAGTGATGCTACCAGCTTGAGCTGCCAGGTTGTGCTCTCACAGTATACGGCGTCAGCCGACAGGCTTCATGTCGTCCGTCACCGCCTGTCTATGCTTCAGCGGGTCTCAACCCCACTGCCGTGACTCAGTCCACTGCAGTGACAAGCTAGAATAATTCTAGTAAAACCAACCTCTGGTTTTCTAAGGGGATGGTGGGGGGTGGCTTTCATGCACCATTAAGTTTCTCAAGCCAGACCGCTATGGGTTTTGGTTGGGTGGTGCTACTTGGCTTAGGTAAGGATGTACTTGTCTGTCCTTCTCCAGATGGGCTGAGAGGGAACCCAATGCCCTGGCAACATGTGCAGCACTGCTGCTGCTGCTGCTGCTGAGTCACCCCAGTCATGCCCAACTCTGTGCGAACCCATAGACGGCAGCCCACCAGGCTCCCCCGTCCCTGGGATTCTCCAGGCAAGAACACTGGAGTGGGTTGCCATTTCCTTCTCCAGTGCATGAAAGTGAAAAGTGAAAGAGAAGTCACTGTTTGTCCAACTCTTCGCAACCCCATGGACTGTGGCCTACCAGGCTCTTCTGTCCATGGGATTTTCCAGGCAAGAGTACTGGAGTGGAGTGCCACTGCCTTCTCTGATGAGCAGCACAGAATGTCCAAAAGCCTCAGTGGCCTTCGTCTGAGTGGAGAACACCATTCACTGTGAAATGTGCTCAGGTGGCTTCCATCAAAACCCAACCAGTGGTGGCATGTCATCCAAGATCTGGGTGAATCATTAGAAATGCCCCCCCGGGACGTCAGCCAAGGGCTCAGATAGACCAAACGCAGGGCAGTACATTTCTGGGTGGACATGTGTGTGTGTGTGTGTGTGTGTGTGTGTGTGTGTGTGTGTGTGTGTGTGTGTGTTTAAACACAAGCAAGTCTGAGTCACAGAATTTAAAACCTAAGGAAAGGAGTTTTTAGGTAAGTCTCTTCAGCTCTACCTCTATGGGACCAACCAGCTTCAGCCATCCATTCACTTTTTTATTCAGTGTTTGGCCTAAGAGATGAAACACATGATTAGAGAAACAGAGGCGG
The DNA here is from genome assembly GCF_042477335.2 of Ovis canadensis. Taxonomy (NCBI): domain Eukaryota; kingdom Metazoa; phylum Chordata; class Mammalia; order Artiodactyla; family Bovidae; genus Ovis; species Ovis canadensis. The sequence continues at coordinate 18,430,076 of NC_091262.1, forward strand.
TGGCGGGTCGGGGAGTGGGAGAAAAAACCACCATGTTTAAAGCAACGAGGAATAAACCCTCCCTCCAAACCCAAACAGGCCTGGCCAGGCCGTCCCTCCACCGGCTGGCCTGCTGCCTCACCTCACTCCAGCTCAGAGTAAACAAGTTGGGAAAGGAAATGCGAGTCGGGTGCAGTGCTGAGCATCCCCAAATACTGTCTAGTTCCTGGAAGGGACACAAGCCATTCCCAGCCTCTGCTAAGTGGCCAGATGTTTTCCTCATTAAGACTTTCCTAGGGTAGAAATGATCCTTGCCTGTTTAATGCAAGATTAGTTGGCTTTCTGTGAGGCCTAGGAGCTGTCTACTTTCAATTGCCTTTAGAGACAAAACTCTTAAAATGTCTTCTGGTACACAGCATCGTTTATGAAATATTTACCCTGACTCCAGCCTAGCTGTCAGATTGACCTCCAGCTTACAGGAAATATCAACAGTAGATGATGAACAAGCAAAATGACATAAACAATAAACAGTCACACAAATCCACATTATGAAACATTCTCTAAGGCAACTCTTCTAGACTCTTTACTCAATCTCAGGAAACTAAAAATCAATAATAGATAGATAAGGTAGTGTTCTAGACTAAAAGAGACACAGTTAAATGTGATGCATAAACCTAGATTAAATTCTGATTAAAAATATCAGAATAGTTACAACAGACATTCTTGTGGTAATTGAGGAAATCAGAATATGGTCTAGATATTACATTTGCTATCGTTCAGTCGCTTAGTTGTGTCCGACTCTTTGCAACTCCATGGACTGCGGTACGTCAGGCTTCTCTGTCCTTCACTATCTCCCGGAATTTGCTCAAACTCATCTCCATTGAATCAGTAACGCCATCCAACCATCTCATCCTCTGTCGTCCCCTTCTTCTCCTGCCCTCAATCTTTTTCCGCATCAGGGTCTTTTCTAATGAGCTGGTGCTTCACATTGGGTGGCCAAAGTATTGGAGCTTCAGCATCAGTTCTTCCAATGAATATTCAGGGTTGATTTCTTTTAGGATTGACTGGTTTGATCTCCTTGCAGTTCAAGGGACACTCAGAGTCTTCTCTAGCACCATAGTTTGAAAGTATCAATTCTTTGGTGCTCAGCCTTCTTTATGGTCCAACTCTCACATTCAAACATGACGACTGAAAAAACAACAGATTTAACTCTATGGATCTTTGTCAACAAGCTGACATCTCTGCCTTTTAACAGGCTCTCCAGGTTTGTCTTTCCCAGCATCAGGGTCTTTTCCAATGAGTCAGTTCTTCGCATCAGGTGGCCAAAGTGTTGTGGCTTCAGCTTCAGCTTCAGTCCTTCCAATGAATATTCAGGACGGATTTCCTTTAGGATTGACTGGTTTGATCTCCTTGCAGTTCAAGGGACTCTCAAGAGTCTTCTCCAACCTGACCCTGATGCTGGCAAAGATTGAAGGCAGGAGGAGAAGGGGACGACAGAGGATGAGATGGTTGGATGGCATCACCAACTCAATGGACATGAGTTTGAGCAACCTCTTGGAGTTGGTGATGGACAGGGAGGCCTGGCGTGCTGCAATCCATGGGGTCACAAAGAGTCGGATACGACTGAGCAAGTGAACTGAACTAGGTTTGTCATTGCTTTTCTTTCAAGGAGCAAGCTTCTTTTAATTTCATGATTGCAGCCACTGTCTGCAGTGATTTTGGAGACCAAGAAAATAAAATCTATTTTTTTCCCTGTTTCCACTGTTTTCCATCTATTTGCCATGAAGTCATGGGACCAGATGCCATGATCTTCATTTTTTTGAATGCTGAGTTTTATGCCAGTTTTTTCACTCTCCTCTTTCACCTTCATCATGAGGCTCTTTAGTTTCTCTTCCCTTGCTGCCATAAGGGTGGCGTCATCTACATATCTGAGGTTATCGATATTTCTCCCAACAATCTTGATTTCAGCTTGAGCTTCATCAAGCTTGGCATTGTGATGTACTCTGCATAGAAGTTAAATAAGCAGGGTGACAATATACAGCCTTGACGTACTCCTTTTGCAAATTTGAACCAGTCCCTTGTTCATGTCTGATTCTAACTGTTGCTTCTTGACCTGCACACAGGTTTCTCAGGAGGCAGGTAAGATGGTCTGGTATTCCCATCTCTTTAAGAATTTTCCACAGTTTGTTGTGATCCATACAGTGTTCTCACACTGTTGAGAAAGTTCTGGGATCCACAACAGACTTCCCAACCTGGGGGTCTGGGAAAGGGGACTGAGAATCCTTAGGGAATCTGACTTTGAAGGTCAGTGGGATTTGATTACAGACCTTCCACAGGACTGGGGTAATAGAGACTCTTGGAGGGGACAGAAAATAAAATAAAATAAAAAAACCTTGTATGCACCAGGACCCAGGAGAAAGGAGCAGTGACCCTGCAAGAGACTGAGCTAGACCTGCCGGTGTTTGGGAGTCTCTGATTGAGACTGGGAGGGAACACAGCCCCACCCATCAGCAGAAAATTGGATTAAAGATTTACTGAGCATGGCCTTGCCCACCAGAGTAAGACTCAGTTTTTCCCACAGTCAGCCCCTCCCATCAGGAAGCTTGCACAAGCCTCTCATGAGGGCAGACAGAAGGAAAACCACAGTGACAGAAGACTAACCAAAAAGATCACATGGATATGACATTAGAATACAGATCACCATTATTTTCTTAGGAATGATGTTGGCATATGCTTATATTGAATAATGTCTTTATTCTTACAGGGTAGAGTATTTAGAGGTGAATTGTTATGATGTCCACAACTTTTAAATGATATGTGTATACACATAGGGATAAAGCAATGATGTTACAATCTTCACAGTTGTTGGGTATACATGGAGGTATTCATCATAGAATTTTTTCTACTTTTTTATGTGAAGACATTTATGTTTAAAAGCGGGTGGGAAAATAAGCAAAATAAAACACAGAGAAAACCAAGAGAATAAAAATAAATAAAAGGTAAAATATATTTTAAACTAAAAATTTTTTAAAAGGATGGGGAACTGGCTGTAATTAGAAGACACATTCTGCTACTTCCCTTATGAAAACCAGTGGAGAAAGTATCTCTGCAAGCACATATACAGGATTTCACTACAGCAGTTATCTCTCAGTACCTGTGGGTGACTGGTTCCAAGACCCAGAAGAAAGCAAAATTCAAGAATGCTCACATCCTTTCTATAAAATGGCACAGTATTTGCATATCACTATTATCTTCCTGTATACTTTAGACTATTCGTAATAACTAATACAAAGTAGATACTAGGTACACAGTCATCAGGACAGTGTCAACGCCATGTACAAAATTGCTGGTGAGTAGCAAATTCAAGTATTGATTTTTGAAACTTTCTGGAATTTTTTTTTCTTCCAAGTGTTTTCCACCCATGATTGAAGCTGCAGATTTGGAATCTGAGGATATGGAGGGCCGACTGTGCTAGTGAAACAGGACAGAGCAGTGTTATAAAACCCCAGTGCCGGTCAGAGGTGACTTCTGAGGATGAGGGAGGGGCACAGATGTCAATGAATGCTGTTATTGGTGTTCTAGTTCTTCGGTTGTGTAGAGGCTAGTATATTATTAATAAATGCATAAATAAAATGGGCCTGGCTAAAACCAAAGACGGTACCTCAAATACCAAGTAAAATCAAATATTGCCCAGTTCCTATACTTGGTTATGTGAAAATGAGAAAATTTCCTCATGTAGGAGTTCAGTCCTCTGAACACTGAAACAAACTATTATACTCATTATTTGAGTATAATAATAAATAGAAACATTTCACTTATTTATTCAGTCTACAAATATTTACTAAAGGTCTGCTATATTTCAGGTGTATGATATGTATTACAGTATTTAGTAAAACGAGAGGAGCAACCCCATGTCCAAGAAGTGGTGGCTGCATGGGCGCAAAGAGCCGAGAGGAGCTACTCCACATTCAAGTTCAGGAGGAGCGGCGGTGAGGAGATACCTGTCGTCCAAGGTATGGAGCAGCAGCTGTGCTTTGCTGGAGAAGCCGTGAAGAGATATCCCATGTCCAAGGTAAGAGAAACCCAAGTAAGAGGGTAGGTGTTGCAAGAGGGCAGCAGAGGGTAGACACACTGAAACCATACTCACAGAAAACTAGCCAATCTAATCACACTAGGACCACAGCCTTGTCGAACTCAATGAAACCAAGCCATGCCCTGTGGGGCCACCCAAGACGGGTGGGCATGGTGGAGAGGTCTGACAGAATGTGGTCCACTGGAGAAGGGAATGGCAAGCCACTTCAGTATTCTTGCCTTGAGAACCCCATGAACAGTAGGAAAAGGCAAAATGATAGGATACTGAACAAGGAACTCCCCAGGTCAGTAGGTGCCCAATATGCTACTGGAGATCAGTGGAGAAATAACTCCAGAAAGAGTGAAGGCATGGAGCCAAAGCAAAAACAATACCCAGCTGTGGATGTGACTGGTGATAGAAGCAAGGTCCAGTGCTGTAAAGAGCAATATTGCATAGGAACCTGGAATGTCAGGTCCATGAATCAAGGCAAATTGGAAGTGGTCAAACAGGAGATGGCAAGAGTGAATGTCGACATTCTAGGAATCAGTGAACTAAAATGGACTGGAATGGATGAATTTAACTCAGATGACCATTATATCTACTACTGTGGATAGGAATCCCTCAGAAGAAATGGAGTAGCCATCACGGTCAACAAAAGAGTCCGAAATGCAGTACTTGGATGCAATCTCAAAACGACAGAATGATCTCTGTTTCCAAGGCAAACCATTCAATATCACGATAATCCAAGTCTATGCCCCAACAAGTAACACGGAAGAAGCTGAAGTTGAACGGTTCTATGAAGACCTACAAGACCTTGTAGAACTAACACCTAAAAAAGATGTCCTTTTCATTATAGGGGACTGGAATGCAAAAGTAGGAAGTCAAGAAACACCTGGAGTAACAGGCAAATTTGGCCTTGGAATATGGAATGAAGCAAGGCAAAGACTAACAGAGTTTTGCCAAGAGAACACAGTGGTCATAGAAAACACCCTCTTCCAACAACACAAGAGAAGACTCTACACATGGACATCACCAGATGGTCAACACCGAAAGCAGATTGATTATATTCTTTGCAGCCAAAGATGGAGAGGCTCTATACAGTCAGCAAAAACAAGACCAGGAGCTGACTGTGGCTAAGACCATAACTCCTTATTGCCAAATTCAGACTTAAATTGAAGAAAGTAGGGAAAACCACTAGACCAATCAGGTATGACCTAAATCAAATCCCTTATGATTATACAGTGGAAGTGAGAAATAGATTTAAGGGCCTGGATCTGATAGATAGAGTGCCCGATGATCTATGGACGGAGGTTTGTGACATTGTACAGGAGACAGGGATCAAGACCATCCCATGGAAAAGAAATGTAAAAAAACTAAATGGCTGTCTGAGGAGGCCTTACAAATAGGTGTGAAAAGAAGAGAAGCAAAAAGCAAATGAGAAAAGGAAAGATAAAAACATCTGAATGCAGAGTTCCAAAGAATAGCAAGGAGATAAGAAAGCCTTTTCAGCAATCAATGCAAAAACATAAAGGAAAACAACAGAATGGGAAAGACTAGAGATCTCTTCAAGAAAATTAGAGATACCAAGGGAACATTTCATGCAAAGATGGGCTGGGTAAAGGACAGAAATGGTATGGACCTAACAGAAGCAGAAGATATTAAGAAGAGGTGGCAAGAATACACGGAAGAACTGGACAAAAAGGATCTTCATGACCCAGATAATCACGATGGTGTGATCACTAATCTAGAGCCAGACATCCTAGAATGTGAAGTCAGGTGGGCCTTAGAAAGCATCACTATAAACAAAGCTAGTGGAGGTGATGGAATTCCAGTTGAGCTATTTCAAATCCTGAAAGATGATGCTGTAAAAGTGCTGCACTCAATATGCCAGCAAATTTGGAAAACTCAGCAGTGGTCACAGGACTGGAAAAGGTCAGTTTTCATTCCAATCCCAAAGAAAGGCAATGCAAAGAATGCTCAAACTACCTCGCAATTGCACTCATCTCACACGCTAGTAAAGTAATGCTCAAAATTCTTCAAGCCAGGCTTCAGCAATACGTGAACTGTGACCTTCCTGATGTTCAAGCTGGTTTTAGAAAAGGCAGAGGAATGAGAGATCAAATTGCCAACATCCGCTGGATCATGGAAAAAAGCAAGAGAGTTCCAGAAAAACATCTATTTCTGCTTTATTGACTATGCCAAAGCCTTTGACTGTGTGGATCACAATAAACTGTGGACAATTCTGAAAGAGATGGGGAATACCAAACCACCTGACCTGCCTCTTGAGAAATGTATATGCAGGTCAGGGAGCAACTGGACCATTAGAAACTGGACATGGAACCACAGACTGGTTCCAAATAGGAAAAGGAGTATGTCAAGGCTGCATATTGTGACCCTGCTTATTTAACTTCTATGCAGAGTACATCATGAGAAACGCTGGATTGGAAGAAACACAAGCTGGAATCAAGATTGCCGGGAGAAATATCAATAACCTCAGATATGCAGATGACACCATCCTTACGGCAGAAAGTGAAGAGGAACTGAAAAGCCTCGTGATGAAAATGAAAGAGGAGAGTGAAAAAGTTGGCTTAAAGCTCAACATTCAGAAAACGAAGATCATGGCATCTGGTCCCATCACTTCATGGGAAATAGAAGGGGAAACAGTGGAAACAGTGTCAGACTTAATTTTTTTGTGCTCCAAAATCACTGCAGATGATGACTGCAGCCATGAAATTAAAAGACACTTACTCCTTGGAAGAAAAGTTATGACCAGACTAGATAGCATATTCAAAAGCAGAGATATTACTCTGCCAACAAAGGTCCGTCTAGTTAAGGCTATGGTTTCTCCAGTAATCATGTATGGATGTGAGAGTTGGACTGTGAAGAAAGCTGAGCGCCGAAGAATTGATCTTTTCAACCTTGGTGTTGGAGAAGACTGTTGGAGAGTTCCTTGGACTGCAAGGAGATCCAGCCAGTCCATTCTGAAGGAGCTCAACCCTGGGATTTCTTTGGAAGGAATGATGCTAAAGCTGAAACTCCAGTCCTTTGGCCACCTCATGCGAAGAGTTCACTCATTGGAAAAGACTGTGATGCTGGGAAGGATTGGGGGCAGGAGGAGAAGGGGACGACAGAGGATGAGATGGCTGGATGGCATCACCGACTCGATGGACGTGTTTGAGTGAACTCCGGGAGCTGGTGATGGACAGGGAGGCCTGGTGTGCTGCAATTCATGGGGTCGCAAAGAGTCGGACATGACTGAGCGACTGAAATGAACTGAACTGAAAGAGCCTCAGGGATGAGGAAGCCTGATGGGCTGCCGTCCTTGGGGTCGCACATAGTCGGACATGACTCAAGTGACTTAGCAGCAGCAAACAGCCTCTTAATGAGAGTAAAAAAGGAGGGTGAAAAACCTGACTTAAAATCCAACATTCAAAAAACAAAGACCATGGCATTTGGTCCCATCACTTCATGGCAAATAGATGGGGAAACAACGGAAACACTGAGAGACGTTACTTTTTGGCTCCAAAATCACTGCAGATGGTGACCACAGCCATGAAATTAAAAAGACACTTGCTTCTTGGAAGAAAAGCTATGACCAACCGAGACGGCATTTTAAAAAGCAAAGACATTATTTTACCAACAAAGGTCCATCTAGTCAAAGCTGTGGTTTTTCCAGTAGTCATGTGTCAGGAAGCATTTAACAGGAGGCTTCCTGTGTGCTGTTTTGGATCTGTCAGGAATCCTCTGCTCCTTATTAATTCCTCAATACTCAGGAATTAAGAGGAGAGGCAAGCCTCTCCCCGGGGGCTGAGGGATCCAGGCATTTCCTTCGTTAGTTTTCAGTACGATGATAAGTACCCTCTTCTTGTGAACCATAAGGTTAAAGTGATTGTTTACAACTCTCTCTCTCTCTCTAACATGGATCGCCTATGTTTTGTAAGTCTGGAATTTTAATCTTTATCTTTGCTGAGAATAACTACAGTATATATGCCCACACCATGTTGATTAAAACACCTTTGCTCCATCAGAGCTTTGGTCCCCGTGTCTTGCTTTCTCTCTTTCTCTCTCTCGCAGGCTATTTCTTTGGAGCGCAGAGGTCCTCTGTGTTCATTTTCCTGCCTGGGCTTCTGAGACCCTCTCGAGAAGGTGCTCTGCACGTTCACCCCATTGAGAGGGTGCCTGAGGCCTCCATGAACAGAGCAAGCACTGTGCCAGGGGCTTTATTGGCTTTCTGCATAAACCAAGGAATATCAGCCTCTTTCTCACTCCTTTACTTTCTTATTGGTCAACACTAGACCACCAGGTTCTGGTCCATTAAAGGACCTCAACAGTCATGTATGGATATGAGACTGTAAGAAAGCTGAGCGAAGAATTGATGCTTTCGAACTGTGGTGTTTGAGAAGACTCTTGAGAGTCCCTTGGACTGCAAGGGGATCCAACTAGTCCATCCTAAAGGAAATCAGTCCTGAATATTCATTGGAAGTCTGATGCTAAAGCTGAAATTCCAATGTTTTGGCCACCTGATGTGAATAACTGACTCGTTGGAAAAGACCCTGATGTTGGGAAAGATTGAAAGCAGGAGGAGTAGGGGACGACAGAGCATGAGATGGTTGGATGGCATCACAGACTCGATGGACAGACTCGGAGTTTGAGCAAGCTCTGGGAGTTGGTGATGGACAGGGAAGCCTGGCATGCTGCAGTTCATGGGGTCGCAAAGGGTTGGACACCACTGAGCGACTGAACTGAACTGATAGCATGTATTATACATATACATATATGCTGCTGCTGCTGCTAAGTCACTTCAGTCGTGTCCGACTCTGTGTGACCCCATAGACAGCAGCCCACCAGGCTCCCCCGTCCCTGGGATTCTCCAGGCAAGAACACTGGAGTGGGTTGCCATTTCCTTCTCCAATGCATGAAAGTAAAAAGTGAAAGGAAAGTCGCTCAGTCATGTCCGACTCTTCGTGACCCCATGGACTGCAGCCTACCAGGCTCCTCCATCCATGGGATTTTCCAGACAAGAGTACTGGAGTGGGGTGCCATCGCCTTCTCGGATACAAATTGCCTCAGATATAAATTACCTCATATGTATGTATGTGTGTGTGTGTGTGTGTATATATATATATATAACTGCCTGCTATATTCTAGGTATATAGTATTATGTAGGTAATATATACAAATACATGATATATATTTACTGAACTGCTGTTGTTTAGTCACTAAGTTGTGTCCTACTCCTTTGTGATCCCATGGACTGTAACCTGCCAGGCGGCTCTGTCCATGGAGTTCTCCAAGAAAGAATACTGGAGTGGGTTGCCATTTCATGAGGGTCTGCATAAATCAAAGGCTACGGAGATAAAAGAATGGGTAAATACACACCTGTATAAAAATATAATAAATAGAAATGAGACTAAATCGCATCTCCGTCTAAAGCAACTAGGACTATTCTGGAAGTTTAAGGAAGCCCAAGAAAGGGATCAGTGAGCAGTTCTACTTCTTCCCCTGGTTACTTATCTGTGGGAAACACAAGAATTGTCTATTTACCTATGTGTCCATCCACACGTCCATTCAGCTAGGCAGAGACTCAATAGGTTTCGAGCTGCTAGTATTTGGAAATACTGTTTTTAGTGCTGGGGCTGTATCAGTGAAGAAGATAGGCAATGCTATTGATTTCATGGGGTTTACAGTTTAATGTAGACAATTAAAACACACATTAAGCAAATTTCAGCCTGAGAAAACAAAAGCTCTTAATGATACAGTGACTGAGAAGCAGATTGGATACTTTGAATTCTAGAAAGAAATTAAAGAAACAGACAATACGAAATAGTTTCTGCTATAACTGCAATCCCTGAAAAAGCACCTGGCACATGGAAGGTGCTTAATATACATAAATGGAAAAAATCTGAATGCAGAATGTTATTAAGCCATTAGCAAGAATTAGGTACATCTATACATCTACACGTGGTAACATGAAAGGGTCTCTATGAGTAGACATAAACTGCAGAGAGATCATTTTTTGTAAAACTAAATTCATAGGGAAAGAGCTGTTAGAATTCATACTGCATAGTTACCACTGGGAGGAAAAGAGAAAGGACTTCCAGTTCTTACTTAACACAGATTTACTGTTTACATTTTAAGGGTGTACACTCATTTTGAAATACCAAGGACTTTTTGAGACATACACAAAATGACTGTAGGCATCAGGAGGGACAACCTGGAAACGTAGCATGAAAACTGGTGAGTAATTTGACCCAATCATGAAAACTTACACCAGATAGTCACTTTACCAGTGAGGACTCTTCAAACTTTTGGGTAAGCAAGCTCACCCACATTCAGTGCCATCAGCCAGGCTCCCTGATGCTCCCCAGGGCCCATCATGTGCTCAAGAAAATACCAGTGTGGAGCATGCTACACTTTCTACACATGCATATGTGCTATCTCAGAAAAAAGGAGCAGAAAGCACAGTGTAAAACCAGAAAATAAAGAAAATCATTTCAAGTTTCAAAGTACAGCATTTGGGTGGCACTGTTGAAATAAAATTGCCAGGATATACCATATTTAAATTATCCAGATTGTCACCTTGAAGGAAGGCTAGAGACTTTGACTTGATGAACTCTCAATCCAGGCGAATTCTCTTACGAGTTTACAACAAAGAAAGACGGGAAGGACGAGGCTGTCCGTCCTGGTTTCTCGGTATAGAGAGACCTGCCGCGTGGTGAGAATATCAAACACCTGCAAACAAAGGCATCTCGTGCCTTTTTGTGGAAGGATTAAAAAACTAACAAGCATGCGCTCCGTAAATTCTCCTGTGCAGCGGTGGCCCAAGAGCCCCACCACGGACAGCTGCACACAAAAACGGGTGGCTGGGATGCCGGCAGGAGAGTGTCCAGGGGTGAGGGCTCCCTGACCCTGGAGGCTGAGTAGGGCAGTCACGGGGCTCAAGCTCCTAAAAGATCCTGTAATTTTCAGTTGACTAATGGGGGGGAAATCAACATGTGAATCACCTTTCAAGTATTTAATTTAATTAGACAAGGAAAATGAGGCTTCTTTAAAATTCTTACTTGGTATTAACTTCTGTCACAAAGCAGCCTAGCGTAATTGGTAAAAGTGAAAAAGTGATTACTGAGGCTTAAGCTTATTTATCACAGCTGTTGCACTTTTACAAAGTGAGTTTTATGGTGTTAAACCCTTCGCCAGAGCGGTTCAAACCCCGGAGCATGGATTCCAGTGTTTTCAGAAAGCACCTCTAAGAAGCTGCGGTAAGTCTGGGTGGGGACGTGAGGCGAGGAAAGGAACGCCCACCGCAGGCTGCAGCCCACGGCCGCTCTGTCGCCTGGGTGCCTATTCTCCCCGCTCTTATCTTCTCTGCCATTTTAGAATCGTGGCAGGTGAAGGAGCTCTCAGCTCGGTTCCTCTGTCTTTGGCAAACAACTTGCCTAGGATCACACAACCAGTCACCAGCAAAGCCAGTTAAACGTAGGCCGTGTGGCGCCCAAGTCACAGACCTTATCTGCCTCCAGCAAGCTAATCAGAAAGAAAGGGCAGCAGCATCTCGAGAGGTGAAACCAGCAGCGCTCCTCCCCGGCGCTCTGTCTGGGGCTTTCCTGTGGCCTCCCTGCTCTCACTGCACTGGTCACTTGCGTTTCCCTCTTCTCCCCAGAGCTCTAAACATTGGGAAGGCAGCTTCCTGACCCCCTCCCGCTTCGATCACTAGAGGGCTGACTGCAGCGGTAGGAGGCACCAGGTCCAACTAACTGTGTGCCAAGAGAGACACCTCTCCACACTAACAACTGAAGAATTTTAGGAGGCACTTTCCTCAACTCAAATGGACAAAAACTTCCACCTAACGAGTGGTTGTTAGCAATGAGCCAGTCTCTGTGTGGGAATCCAAAAACTGAGGACAAAACAGACAGACCCAGTCTGCAAAGAATCTACCATCAAGGGGGCATCAAAATGACTTTTCTTTTTGATTATTTGGTAAATTTTAAATGAAAGCTCAGGGAATAATAGCACAAACACCCATGTGCTCATGACCTGGACATCTAGATTTTGTCATGTTCATGTGGCCTCTCCCCAAGCCAGATCCCAAATAAATAAAACCAATATCACAGCAGGCCAGGGTCTTTGTGACTCTGGACCACCAGGCTGGGGATTCCCCTGCATCACCCTTTAGGAAAAGACTAGATTAGACATAGTGGGAGATACAGGGGTTGGAGAATAGGACTTGTAAAATCCTTCCAAGAATTCAAAGGCCCTACATATTTCATGAAGCCTCTCCATCTGATACAGGATCTGGCCCTCTAATTCCACCTCAGCCACTGCACCCTCCTTAGGAGTCCATGTGGCTGGTAGGGGCCAGGCTGCCTGCAGTCACTGTCCCAAGACCTGCCCAGCCAGGGTTCGGAGGACGGAGTGGGCTGAGATCCCCTCGGGGAGGTCCTCACTGGGGACGCCACTCTGCACTGTCCTTGCCTCGTGGGTTCAAACCTGTCTCTCCCCCCGACGGCCGTCCGCTCCTCGCCTGTCTGCAGTGGCCTGTCACACTGAGGAGGCACTTGGGACATTTCCTTTCCATCAAGTTCTGTTTTTCCACTTTCCAGTGATAACAATCAAACCTATCATGTTGTAAACAATAAAATGTGCAATTTTTCTACAATAATTACACCTTGATAAAACTTTTTTTTTTTAAACGTAACTGATTCTTCCTTTTAGCGGGCAGAGGACATCCCAGGATGACTCCATGTCGGTGGCTCTGAGTGGCTCCTGGGCCGGCAGCAGCCCCACTGGGTGCAAACCTACACTCATCTCCTAGCTGATTCGTTTGATTTCCTTTTTTAAAGCAGGGAACGACAGCTTAGCCCCCAAGAAGCCCAGGCTGCATCCACGGACTGGGTTTCCCTCGGGCCACCCTGGGACCTCAGGTTGCACCCAGCCTGACCACCTGCCATCAGCACTTCGGAAAATGCTGCCTGTCCTCACATCTGTGGGATGCACCGCTGGCCGCCTGCCTTGTGGGCAGTGCCGAGGCGCATGCTGTCATGATTAATGTTTGGCAGACATTACCTACAAGCTGCTAAACTAGGCTGAATAATAATAACGGCAGGATAATAGAACTACAGGCTACTGGTTTTGTCTGTGCCCAACTTAAATTAGGCAGTTGCAAAAGATAATTAGAGACATAAAGGCCTAGATGTAGAGCCAGCTTGTCATGTGGTAGGAGAGATTTGTAATCTTTGATCACATAACACACAGAGAGCTATGCAAGGCTACCCATAAGCTGGGTTGTTGTTCAGTCGCTAAGTCACGTCTGACTCTTTGCGACCCCATGGACTGTAGCACGCCAGGCTCCTCTGTCCTCCACCATCTCCCAGAGTTTGCTCAAATTCACGTTCACTGTCCATTGTAGTTCCACGCCCAGTTTTAATTGTTGCTTCTTGACCCACATACAGGTTTCTTAGGAGACACGTAAAGTGGTCTGGTACTCCCATTTCTTTAAGAATTTTGTTCATCCATTGAGTCAATAATCTTTTCTCATCCTCTGCTGCCCCCTTCTCCTCCTGCCTTCAATCTTTACCACCATCAGGGTCTTTTCCAATGATTCAGCTCTTCACATCAAGTAGCCAAAGTATTGGAACTTCAGCTTCAGCATCAGTCCTTCCAATGAATATTCAGGGTTGATCTCCTTTAGGATTGACTGGTTTGATCTCCTTGCAGTCCAAGGGACTCTCAAGAGTCTTCTCCAACACCACAGTTTGAAAGCATCAATTCTTTGGTGCTCAGCCCTCTTTATAGTCCAACATTCTTACATCCATACATGACTACTGGAAAAACCATAGCTTTGACTAGACGAACCTTTGTTGGCAGAGTGATGTCTCTGCCTCTTAATATGCTGTCTAGGTTTGTCATAGCTTTCCTACCAAGGAGCAAGTGTCTTTTAATTTCATGGCTGTGGTCACCATCTGCACCGATTTTGGAGCCAAGAAAATAGTCTCTCACTGCCTCCACTGTTTCCCCATCTATTTGCCATGAAGTGATGGGACCAGATGCCATGACCTTAGGTTTTGAATGTTGAGTTTTAAGCCAGCTTTTTCACTCTCTTCACCCTCATCAAGAGGCTCTTTAGTTCCTCTTCACTTTCTGCCATTAAAGTGGTATCCCCTGCCTATCTGAGGTTGTTGCTATTTCTCCCGGCAATCTTGATTCCAGCTTGTGAATCATCCAATCTAGCCTTTAGCACGATGTACTCTGAATATAAGTTAAATAAGCAGGGTGACAATATCCAGTCTTGTTGTTCTCTTTTCCCAGTTTTGAGCCAGTCAGTTGTTCCGTGTCTGGTTCTAACTATAGCTTCTTGACCTGCTACAGGTTTCTCAAGAGGCAGGTCAGGTGGTCTGGAATTCCCATCTCTTTAAGAATTTCCCAGTTTGTTATGATCCACAGTCAAAGGCTTTAGTGGAGTCAATGAAGCAGAACTCCCTTGCTTTCTCCATGATCCAGTGGAGGTTGACAATTTGATCTCTGGTTTCTCTGCCTTTTCTAAACCCAGCGTGTACATCTGGAAGTTCTCAGTTCACGTACTGCTGAAGCCTATAAAACAAGGGGACTCATTTCACATGTGGCTTCTAAGAATCACTAGAACTTCTCTACACACAACTATGGACAAGTAGGTAGGCGGTTTCTGTAACATCTCATATTAACTGTCAGATTTTTCTCATTCTCTCCCATCTGCCATGGAAGAGCCTAGATTTAATACTCAAACACAGTGGTTCTAAGGGAGTCTCCAAACCAGCAGTATGTACATTATCTGCATTAGAATCACAGAGTCTCAGGCTCCATCCCAGCCCTAAGGCATCAGAAACTCTGGAAGGCTTGGCAATATTTTAACTAGCCCTCCAGGGAATTCTGATGCCCACTCAAGTTTGAGCCCCACACCCAGTAATGCACACAGTGGTGCACCAGAATTCCACACTCTGGAAATTGTGCACATTTTGAATTTAGAACGTGGAGGTCCTCAGTCACCCACAGCCCTACCCAGTCTCCACACACCTGGTCTCCCCACCACAGCCCCGCTTCTTTCTGCTCCCAGGCACACTCCTCATCATCTGGGCTCCCATGCTGGCTGGCTCTGGTGCTGGCATGATGCTGGCCCCTTTCAGGTGCTCCAAAAATGTGTTGAATGGGGAAGCAATCCTCCACTGATCATTTCCAAACTTTACCTGACTTTGTAAACATCTCAGTGAAGAACACGAGGATGGTATCTGTGAAGGTTGTGTCAAGAACCTTGCAGCAGCACTAGGCTGGGGCTCGGCTGTGTCAGGAAGACCAAAGAACTGCTCTCAGGAGCTTCATGACCGTTACCAGGGTCCAGTCTGACTGGAGGAACAGCTCAACTTACCTATCATGTAATGATGCGCTTCTACTAAGCAGGCACTTTATTTCTGTCCATTGAATCCATTGAAACAGAAGGTGATTGGAGAACATTTATAAAAATTTTAAATGAAGAAGGTAGTAATGGTATTAGTTAATCTCAGGTCAGATCAGATTTTTTTTTTTTTTCTGGAACCTCCTAATAACTTCCTAAACATCAAGCATTTCCATGAAACTAGGCAGTTAATTATAGGCTTTATGAGTAAGTGCTTGTACAGAATAATATATGGTTTAGATGTTCCATACTGGAGCCTGTGTACTTGCCCTTTTATCTTAATGCACGGAAGTGTCAAGAACAAGGGGTTACATACTTTGGGGAGTCAACCCGGCTCAAGAGTGGGAACCGAGTTGCCATCCCCTGATCCTGCTTGCCGTGGCCCCCTGCAGGGCCCTTGCTGGCAACAGGGACCCTCTGGGTGGCCTCAGGCAGATGAGTAACATCAAGGCTCACCCCAGGACCCTCCAGGTTGCTCCTGTTCCCATCCCAGCCCTGAGACAACATAGGAGCCCACAGAGGACTGAGCGCATGGCGACCGGAGGCTGGCCCAGCCCACACCCCTGCTGCCAGGCCGCAGGCAAGGCGGGCAGCCTCTCCTCCTGGGTCTGTGGGATGGAACCTCCAGGTCCCCTCCAGCTTCACAGGTCTCTCTGCCCCTCCTTCTCACTGCAGACAGACACTGGTCCAGGACCGATATGGAAACAGTTAAGCAAGGAAATGACAAGGTGGGGGAGAAGGGCGCCCAGGGAGCAGCCCCCAAGCCCTAGCCATCAGGGCCCGAGGGGGACTCTGCGCCTGGGAGGCAGGAGGTCTGCAGTACGCTCGTCACTGACCTCAGTGTGGCCCTCGGGCAGGACCCCCAAGGTGGTAGGCGAGCTGCCCTTGGCTGGCAGGGAGACAGATGCTCAGAACTGCTCCAGGGGTCAGCCAGTGTGCTGGTTCTGACACTAGGGAGCTACATATCCCTCTGAGGACATGATGGCCCAGACCCTCCTCCCCAGAAGAATTGTGTGTGCACACACACATCTGCACGCCCTGAAGGGGGTTTCCTAGTTCTGCACGAAGAACTTGAGGAGCAGAGGCAGAGAGGAAAACAGCAGCTGGTAGCTGTGATGAGAGAGGCAGGGAGTCTGGGGAAGGGGAGCCTCCTGTGGGGAGGCTCAGGGGAGCTCCTGTAGCGAGGAGACATGAAAACCTGGGCCCAGCAGAGCTGGGGGGAGACAGGAGTGGGAGCACTCCAGATCAGCCTCTCCACTGTGAAAATGACCAGGACACCCACCGAGCAGAGGGAAGGTGAGAACTGAGCGAGAGAAGTGCGGAGCAGCAGAGCCCACGCAACAAGTTGAGTGTTGGTTCCCTTCCGGCTTTCTTACCTGGCCCCAGGGCTGTGAAGGGGCTATCTACCTGCCTCCTCACTCCCCAAACACCTGGGAACCACTGCCTGCCTCCTCACAGCTCTTGGTTCTGCTGGGCCACAAAGCCTATGGCAAGGCCAGAGCCCTGCCTTCCAGACGCTTCTGGTGTGGCAGATGGACATGCAGACCATGTTCTCCCCTGGAAAGAACTGCAGGGCGGCCCCTTCAACTAGGACTGGGAGGGAAGGGCATCCTCATGGCTGGGACAGGAATGTCTTGGAGAAGCTGCCCCAAAGGACACCAGCCTGGGATAGGCTGAGTGCCCAGCAGGGTGGGACCCCTCCTCTGCTCCCACCAACCACAGGACTACCAGCTCCCAGGTACTCACACCTGGTACCAGCCCCCTCCATCACCTCCTTAGCTTCCCATCCCCTCCAGACGTGACCAGCCCAAGTTATTGTAAGTCCACAAGCAGCCCTCAGCACAGAAGCCCTGCTAAAGCTGACCTCTCTGCAGAGGGGCCACAGGCCCACACTCCTCCCTAAGGAGGAGGGAGCCATACTCCCCTCTCTAACCCATTTCTTTCACCAGAACCTAATACTGCCAAGTTCAGGCATTCTTTCTAAGCCACACACACACACACCTCTGGGCTAAATGGCATCACACACCTGTTATTTACATGTTATGGAGCAGATATACCTAAAGACAGACTTAACAGGATTCAGGACAAAAGACAAGTGTCCTGAACAGGCTCCAGCAAAATTGCTGCTTCCTAGGCCACGCTGGGTTAGGACACGATAGCAAAGCTGTGCAGGCTCGGGCAAGGCAGTGTCCCGCAGTTTTTAAAGGGCCCAAGGCAAGGCTGCTGTGGCTACCAGTTCCACCTGGCTCAGAACCAGGCTCCTGGCGCACTTTTCTGTCATCAGACCATGGCCACGGATCTGGTCCACTCCTCCCGAGGGGCCCGTCCTACCCGCATGGGGAGGCAGGAGGCAAGGGGCTTGCATCTCTCCATCACTGGCATCACATCGTGGTGGAGGTCCTAACCCCCTACATCTCACGCTCTAGAGACACCTGCCAGGGGTGGGGATATGTGGTGACTTTGACTGGGTTCAACAGGAAGCTGGAAGAGAAATGACTACCTGGATACTAACGTATCCACTGTAATTTTAACCATGAGACCTCAAAATGTTCTATGATAGTATATTTGAATCAGTTACCTCAGCCTCAAGGACTGATAAATCAGGGTAAACTAACAAATGATTGCAGCTCCACTTAGCTTACCACATCTAAACAAACAAGTCTTACTTTCTATTTGCTGGAGATCATTATCTGACAGATAGACTGATCAATCAGCTTCTTCCAGGAATTTCAGCTGAGGCCTCTAGGTAAGAAACATCTATTTTGAAGTGTACACAACAACTGCTATGTAACACAAGGATATTTATTTCAGTTCAACCTTAACTCTAAGTCAAAACGCCCAAGTTCCTCAATCTACTCCTCTCTCAATGGAAAATTACACTGTGAATGTGAGGGATCATAATATATGATGAAAAGATGGTGGTGGATCAATCTCTTAGCTGCCTGTAATGAAAACTGAAACAAACAAAAGAGCTGAGTATAAACACCCCTGGCATCTCTGTGGCCTCACACACAGTTACTCAACTTGCTTTGTAAACACAGAACGAAACAAAACCAGAGGCTGGCAACGCTGTTCCTAAGGGTGTCCCCCAAACCTAATTCCTTACAGTCAAGATTATTCAAAAAGGCACAGTGAAGCCCAACATGGAACTCTCACCAAGTGTTTTGTAGGAAATTAGAGTCTTCTGGATGCATGGGTTTTAAATCCAGAAGGTATAAAGTCAGAAGGTATATGAGCCCTGCCAGCTCTCGCCAAAACCTATCTCATTCCATCACTGCTGTTAACAAGTGACCGAGTTCCGTTCCACAGAAACACCTGACGTGAGGGCTGAGCCGCTGGCAGGCCAGGATCGCGAGGACCCGGGGCTGGGGAGCTGGAGCCGAGCCTTCACCGCCCGCCACTGGGGCAGGGCCATAGCTCCCAGCCACCGCAGTCCTCCAACCGCAAGAGAAGGGCTTCCCCGCCTGTAAAAGAAAAGGGTTTGGACTGGATTGACTCACGTGAAGAATACGTGAGCGCCCACTATACAAGAGGACCAGGCAGGCACAGCTGAAAGGAGCAACGGGGAGCCGCCATAGCCAGCAGGGCTCCTCCGCTCCCCAGACAGGGAGGGCATCCACGCCGCCCACGGGAGAGGGCGAGGGCACACCCGGGGTGACGGGCTGGGCGCTGCACCTCAGTCCCCACCGAGCCGCCTGGAGACGCGAGGGGGTGCAGCCGTGACCCGTGGACACACCTCAGCGCGCTGGACTTGCAAGGGGAGGCGGGGGAGCCTTCAGAGGCTCAGCGCACTGTGGGAAGGGGACTCCTGGCGGGAAGGATGCCCCATGACCAGAGTCCCGGGGCTTGTTTGGGAGTCTGCCACGCCAGTGCCCACACGTCAGGATCACCGGGGTCTGCCGCTCAGGGACCATGTCACCGAGGGGAGGGCTGAAGGGTGGGGGCGCAGGAGAGGAAGGAACAGCAAAACACAGTCCTGGCAGGAGGTGCCCGAGATCTGGAGCTGAGAAATGCTGATGCTGCCGTCCACACGGCCCTGGGCTCCTGGGAGGCTTGAGGAAATAAAGTAACTGGCTGACGACCAACTGCCGCATGTACCTATGGCTCTTTCAGCAAATACTGTGTGAGATCCAGGCAAATGAGGCCCAGGATCTGTCCTTAAGGAAGTCGCTGTGCAATGGACTTAAAGAAAATGACTTCTTCAGAACATCGGTGGTAAAAACAAAAAAAGAACATCGGTAATAAACTAGGAAGAAATGCAGTTTGTTCTCTCTGGTGCTACCCAGGATGGAACATGGATGCAGCCCAGACTGATTAGTCTTCTTAAATGGTATTGCACTATATTTCCTAATGATATTAAGCTGCATTTCCATCCACCTAAGGAGGGAACTAAAAAACTTAAAAAAAAAGCAACTGGGTGAGACCATGCCTTGGGCACGTGTGTACTTCACTAAAGGGTTAAGGGGACAGAAGCAAGAGAGAGAAAATTTAGAAAATCTCTAGAGAAATATAAAATGGTCATGTACAGCGAGTCCACCCCTACAAGATTTTTGTTTTTTTTTTTTTTTCAGTAAAGAAAAAGAAAATTGAGTGGTGACCTGACCCAGAACTATCAGAGGAAGAAAAGCAACATTAGTTCAAGACCGAGAAGCAAGAAAAATCTGAGTCTGTTTGCCAGATAAAATAGGAAGTATCTGCAGCTGGATTCCCTCTGTGTCGGTCACAAAGCGTCACTCTACTCATCACATAACTGAGCTTCTCAGCTTCAACTGAGCCCCTTATCCAAATGCAGCCACCTCACTTCTGATTCATAAAATACTATTTCACAGAAAGTGAGTCACTTAATGACTACATAATGTAACATAAATTACTTTTATGCATTTAAAACAATTTCCTAATTACAAGGAAACATAAAAAAAGGTTCTGAGTGTGATTTTTAAGATGCTGGAACAAACCAAGATTTAATATAAAATATAATAACTAGAAATGATTTTTTTTTTGAGGCCGTATCTGCAACAGAGGAGAAATATTTCGCTTTAACCTGATCCTTTACTTCTAATGGTTTATGGATCTTCAGAATTGATAAAGCACTTAGCCTGTGGATGCACAACTGAAACCCAGCGCGAGACACTCTGGGCACAAAGAAAAGAAAGAAAAGAAGTCGCTCAGTCGTGTCCGACTCTTTGCGACCCCGTGGACTGTAGCCTACCAGGTTCCTCCCTCCATGGGATTCTCCAGGCAAGAGTACTGGAGTGGGTTGCCATTTCCTTCTCCAGGGGATCTTCCCGACCCAGGGATCAAACCTGGGTCTCCCGCATTCCAGGCAGTCGCTTTAACCTCTGAGCCACCAGGGAAGCCCAGTCTGGGCACAGGTGAGTAAGAAATGGAAACAGCAACACTTGGTAGAAGACACTCCACAGGTGGACTTCACGCACTGCAACAACACCGCTACTTTTGGGTTTTATTCACACAATGATGATCTCTCATAGGACTTGTCTTTTCAAATGGGATTGAGCATTGTTAACTGTCACTCAAAAATCAGTTTTTCTGGAAGATAAATATCTACAAAATGTACCATGATCTTAGAGAAATATAAGACTTTGATCACTATTTATCAGCAGAGCCATATGCTGGTTGACCTTTTTGTTTTTTATCTAAGAATTAAGAGACCTTACTATAAACCTTATAGGTAATGACAAGATAATGATAAAATAAAGACAAACTGTCTTTGTATCTTAGGAGTCTACATCAACCTAAATAACAGTATCTGGCAGTGGATATTTAAAATCTTGACTGGTATTGAAGCTAATATAAATTCTAACATCAACATTTCTAAGATGTGTTATGAGAACAGAAAGCCACACTGTTACATAAATACAAAATGATACAAGTCCACTTTTTTTTATCTTTGAAACCCAACTACATGGGACGTGGAAATTTTTTTTATCAACTAGATAATCTGTTTTATCAATAGCTAGTAAGCTATTTTAGCAAATTGTCTTTCAGCTGAAAAAACAATACACTACTTACATCATATTGGAAAAGGAATGACCTCAAAATTTCCAAGCAACACAGCTATTTTTCACATCTGAACTCCCCTGCTGATCATTAGGAATAGTTTCAAATGTCCCATTCTTGGCTTCCATTTGTGCCAAATCCTGGACAAGTCTGTAACAAGGCTATGGCTGCAAAACACTGCGTTTCTCCACGAGGTGCTAAGTCGTCTGCCCTCCCTTCTTAGCACACCATCACTCATTAGTCTGAGGCCTCTCCTAAATCAAGCTGTGCTTATGGGATACAGAGGAAGTATGAAGTCAAAGTTGTTTTGTTATATCTCTAGCAAGCTAATAAACTACCTCAAATTCATTGTTTAACTGAATATACTGTTCTGTGCTTAGAGATGCTGTGGTCCAAACTCTGTCCTCCGTCAGAGGAGGCAGAGGTGAATCTGGCCCCCAAAGGCTCAGTGCCCCATCAACATGCAGAAGGGATAGACAGTCTTTTGTTGGAGGGTATTTGAAGAATGCGTTAAAAAGCAGCGTGGGGTGGGGGGTGGGGAGGGGCGGGGATCTTAAATGATCTGAAACAGTGCTGTTTCCGGTATTATATTCTTACCCAAATCTTAATTATCTAAAATGCTGAGGAATAAAAGACAGAGTTCACTTTCTTTCTTTTGACCAAATAGCTGGAAGTATTAAAAAGTTAAGGCAGACTAGAAATAAAACACAGTTCCACTATGTTTTAAACCAGATTTAAGTGTTTTTTTTTTTTAATTCAAACTGACCCAAAGCAAAACTTACATTACAAAGGAAGAACAAAATACATTATGATATAACACACTAGGAGTTACATGAGAGCTAAATTTGTGGGCCGAGGGCCTCATCCCAATGACACTCTGGGCTGATGAGCAATTCTGCACCAAGTTAGAACCTCAGTTTTTGTATGGTCCACTGTGGTAGTTAAACTACACATCCTCGTCTCGTAGGGTGTGTATCTGACAAATCAAGCTAGACTCCCTCACGCTCCAGATGTGTGCTCTTGCTACTGCCAGAACACTGAATTCTCTAGCGGAAATGCTGCTCCAAGCATGACTGATAATGAATTAAAAAAACGAAATTGTCAAGTCCTCCAAACTAACAAGTGTGGATTATTCTGTAGTAAATAGTTTAGAAATGTGGAAATTAAATAATCTAAAAAACATCCTTACTCTGCTGTACATTTATAAACACAAATATTTACACACACAAAAAAAATCTTCCATTTGCAAAAGATGAGGTTTGCAGTTCATTAATGATCATAATCTTTTATGAGCTGGTGTCTTTGGTGTACTTGCCAAATATATTTTTATAAAGGTTTAGTAACAGGCTTAAATAATAAATTTCAAAAGAAACAGAAGGATCAGTGACAAATGTGATACTATTCTGAACATTTCAGTCAAGATTCTGGAAAAACCAGTTGATCTTCTGAAAACACTTGTTCTCATCATGTTACTACAGAGCACTTTTCTGCCAACCAAACTGGAGAGCAGGCCTGCACATTCACCCCTGTATTCTGCCAGTTACCGACTCTGAGACATTTTAGTTATTGTTAAAGACGGTATGTGACTGGGATTCTAGTAACAACAAAAATAAAACATTCTTTTCAAGCTTCCAGAAAAATCAAACATCAAACAAATAACAGAATTATACACTTCTTCATTAAATAGAAATTCTGATTCCAGGAAGAGCTCTCATAATTTTTTTTTTCTTTTCTGAAGTCTAAGCAGCAATATAGAACAAAGAATTTACCTTCATCTGATCTTTTTACTTGGAATTTCCTGACTCTGACTCAATGGTGAACTTAGTTTTGGAGACTTCTGAATGGCTGGGGAAAGAAAATCATTTTAAACTAACTGAATAAATTAATAGACACATGAGGAGATGAGCCCTGTGCGAATGTAACACTGCTCAAAGTACAGAATTCTGCCTGCCTTCCCATGTCCTTGTCTCCCTGGCCCGGGTTCAGGGAGCAGCAACGCCATCCATTTCTGGCCATGCCAGGTGCCTGATGCCAAAAGTGTGTCTTAGCTCTGACCTGATTATCGGTTTCCAGAGGAGAACACAGCTCAGCTCCTAGCTTCACAAGGACTCTCTCAGAAGATAACTTTTTGGAGATATTTATATGGAAAAAAAGTCAGAATACCCATTTCTATCTATCACATCCCAGTTACAGTTTTTGGATGGTTGCAAAACTGGCCACACTTTGAGTGGTTCCCTGCGGAAGAGGCTATGTACCCCAGCCATGATCCCTCACATCACCCTCTCCCCGAAGCTGCCCACTGTTCAGAAACCTGCTCCCAGCCCAGGCCTAGCAGAGCAGGTATCTGATGCCAGAGCCACTCCACATCCAAGAGAATAAATTTTGTGCTTGAGGAAATATCACTGTCAGCTCTGAAAAAGGATAAAGCCAGAGGAGACTCCCAATTCTACTTAGTTATATTTTCCAGGTGAAATAACTTTATACTTAATGACTTAAAACTAGAAATTCAGACAGGAGAAGTCCTTTATTTTGTAAACTTCTGATAATAAATTTATTACTAGTGTGTAAATATTCTGAAATTTCCCAAAGCACTAAGAACAATACTGGGATAGTTTTAAAGCTTCTTCTGGAACTAATATGATGACACGTCAAGCACAGGGCTCATTTCCAAGGGCATCTCCACAGATTGCTAATATCTCTGGAACCACTGTTACTGACACTTTATCATATTTATGTTTATACTGCAAACATATGCCGATCAACCTAGAAAATAACTGTTCTGAACAGCGTCACTGTGCATAACTTTAAAATAGATAGGAAATGCTTAATTAGCATATTAGAAATTAACCAGACTTACAAATATGCACCCATTAGAAATTTTACCCTTTAGACATTTTATTTCAACTGGGAAGAAATAAACACCATGAAACCATCCCAAATTATTTATCCATTAAAGCCAAATGATTTAACAGTATTTTGGCTATTTTTAGGGAATACTCTACCACCAGGACATGAAATTTTCTGCTTAAACTGAAGTAAAAGACAAAGCTTAAAATGGAAATTGCAACTGACTCTATGTTCTGCAATTAAAATTAAAGTGGCAGTTCCTGTTCTCACAGGCATGTCAAAGCCAGCTGTGGAATGAGGAACATCAAGTGAAATAATGGATAAAATACACCAGAAAGAGTACTGCACTGGAGGCACTATTTTAAAAACAGAATACACGGGCTTTATAAAGTTATTTTCTTTCCCATTAATTGTTTTAAAAGCACAATTCAACTAGAGACAGAAGTTGAGACTCAACGTCTCCGGGTAGTGTACTACAGCTGTTAAAAAAGTAAGTTAGAAACGAGCACACCAACAAAAAGCAGAGGGACTGGGTTTAAGTCATCCAAAGCTACGTTAATTAGAAAAAGAACAGTTTGAAACAGCCAATTTGTACTCATTAAAATGAATGAGGTGACAGCATTACTTAAAAAATTTCTTAGGGCATTTTCCAGTAGAGCCCTGGATGCCCTGGGTGAAATTGTGCCTCCAAACTGTAACAAGTGCTCTGCTGGTTTATAATATTGTGCACACCAATGAAACCATAAATTTGGAAAGGGTCAATTCTCCACTCCAAACCTGCTTGTGTCATTTTGGAAAAACAATTGTTTTAAATGCAATATTGTATAGAAAGCTTGGACCTCTTAAACTTGGACCAAGAAACCAAATTAAGACCTTCAAGCATGTGGGTGTGTGTGTGTGTGGGTGTGTGTGTGTGTGTGTGTATAAAAAAATCTCTCCCCTACAATGAAAACCAACCAACCAAACAAAAAAACCTGTAAAGTGTATACCTGCTTTCTGACTTCACAGCAAATCAGAAATTGCATAGGATATACTTTGTGCAAGGCAAAAAGCCTTTTAAGTATCTGGAATATAACTCCTAATCTCGCTCACAGTTCTCTGTGTATCAGATATCATCAAATTTGTGTTTTAAGTAGTCTTTCATGACCTTGGCAATTGGCAGTTCATCAAGTAGTTTTAGGTTTTGAAGGCCTATACACTGTCGAATTTTAATTCGGCACAGGTCCTGCAAGTTTCTGGGCTGTCCTAAAAAGACAGAAAAAAGACAATGTCACAAAGCTGCAAAACACAACATTTAAGGAGGGCTTTAAGGTTCTGAAAGGAGTACTTTATTTCACTGGGAAGTATCTCTCTGCGGACTTTACATGCAAAGGAGCAGAGAGATGAGCTAGGAGGATGCGTCCTGGGTACCATTACATGGAATCTCACTGATCCTTTTCACAGCCCTGGATGGTGGATAGTTTCACTTCCATTTTACAAATAGGGACACTAAGGATCAGTGATTTTAGTCAACTGCTCAACATCAGACGATCAACTGAAGTGTTTGAGACTCAGACTAAAACCAGTTCTTCTGATTCTCAGCCTGGTATTCTTACCATTACAAATCGGAATGTCAGTTCTTGTCCCAGGTAGGCCTCTAATATGCGGGTTGAACCTGTGTGAGCAAATCCCTCTTCTGGGCCTCAGTGTCTCCACCTGAAAAGTGAGGGAACTAAGTTCCTCCTATCAGCTCCCTGTCCAGGGCACGGAACCCAACCCCGGGGAGCTCTCCCAAATGAGGTGTGCCCCTCTGTTCCCCATGGTTCTAGACATAGCAGAACCCTGCTGTGGGGAGAAGGGAGCGGACTGGGAGGGCGGGCAGGGAGGGGGAAGAGGCAAAGCAAGCTATCCTGAATTTCCATGTCTTCAAACAAGCCATCCTGACCATCTGCCGATAAAAACCTATGCTATAACTGAACTCAAAAAAGAAAAAGAAATCACACATTGCAATTTCTTTCATCTTTGAATACCGTGTTTCACCAAAACAATGGAGATGACCACAAACAAGAGCAAAAGTTCTTTGACACAGAGCCTCAGAAGTGTTTGGATTCACATAAATTTCTTCTTTCATATTAAATGGCAATAATGATACAAATTAACATATGTTCAATGTATACTCTATGCCATGTAGTCTTATAGGCTCCTGACATACACTAACTTGTTTTTATCCTTTTACGAGGGAAGTACTTTGATCATCATCCCCATTTTACAGACTGCTTGCATCTCCAACATTAAGTAACATGCTTAAAGTCAAGAACAATGCCATACTTCAGCAGTTCTCAAACTTTTTGGTCTCAAAACCTCTTTACACTTTAATTACCATGTAAGAAGTTAAAACAGAAAGTTCAGAAATACGTATTAATTCCTTTACAAATAATAAAGATAAGCCTATTACATGTTAACATAAATAACATCGTTATGAAAGTAACAGTATTTTCAAAAATAAATGAGAAGAATGGCATTCTTCCAATCTTCAATTTTTAAAAACCTTTCACGTTTTTAAAGGTCTGGATGAATGGATGATCGCTGAAGTCTCATGCATGCTCTCATATTCACTCTGCTGTGATGAAACCACATCATCCAGTCTCTGGGGAAGTTCATTTACTCTCATGAAAGAAGGAATGTGGAAAAGACAAATAATGTCTTAGTATTACAAGGAAAATCATTTTGATCTCGATATCCTGAAAGGGTCTGGTTAACTCCAGGAGTCCCCAGGCCATACGTGGAGGACTACTGCTACACTTAGTACTTATTACTTGAATTGTACCTGTTTACAGGGATCACCATTATTCACAATTATAAATGAAAAAGGATCCTTAAAACTCAGACTTCTGCACTGTAGGGCCTGTATGATCAGGCGCTTTCCGAGAGGCACTAAATACATGGTCTCTGAACAGAATCACAGCTAAAGCTACTGCTTTCCTAAGAACGGCTGTAAGCCAGCGGCAGGTATCTCCATGGATGTCCGCCTGAGGATCTGTGCAAGGCTGCTGTACGCGCTCGTGAGTCTCTTGGTGAGGCTATATCCTCCTCACCATCCAGATCTCTGATAAAAAGGGCACTTCATTAGAGCAGACGAGGTCAGGCTCCCTATCAGGTACTTTCTGAGTTACACTTCTCTGAAGTGCTGAACGTGGCTATGATCTCACATTCCCTCGGTGATCGCCCAGTAAAGCCCATCTTCTTCCTTACATGTTCCACGAGGGTAAGATGATTTCTGGCTGCCAACGCCTGACACGATCAATACTCAACAAACACTAGCTGGACAAATGAATACTTAATAGGCTTTTCCTAAGAGTATAAAACAGACAACTAACTCATTGCAAAACACACCCATGTCAACAGCAAATCATTTCTTAATCTGTTTCGAAATATTTTTCATCACCATTCATGGGCTACCTTTAGGAACAGAATAAATTATCAGCCATTTTTCAACAAATGCTTAAACTATTTGATCTATAAATGCAAACCAGAGTATCAATCATATTTGAATCTTTTTTTAAAGAATTTGATTTTCCTAAAAGACGGCAGGTTCTTTTGAAGTACAGTATTAATGAAAAGAACCACCACAATGTATTCAAGGCAAAACAGATGAGATAAAATTGACATATATAAATATACATGTATACTTAAATGAAAACATATCATCTAACAATGTGGAAAAATTATATTATTATATTATTGGAATTTGCTTAGCTAAGGTAGAAATGATGGAGACAAAAGGTCTTCTTTTGTGGAAGATTACACTCTCCAAAGATGACTACAATATCTCCAAAGACCTCACGCTCTTCTTTAACAACGTGACTGGATACCTCAGTGTTAAGAGACGGTATCTGGGTTCCCTCTCCTAGAAACCGGGTGAGCTCCTGACTATGGTGAAACTCATAAATCAGAGCTCCCAACTGGCTTTTGAGACATTCACTCTTGGCACACAACTATCACCAGGACATTAAGTCTACAAAAAGGAGCTAAGGTCAAAAAAGGAGCTAAGGTCACGGCCCAATAGTCCAGGCTGAACTCCCAGCCACTGCCTGCACAACTAGCCAGCCATCAGAGTGAGACATTTGGAAGGTGGAGTGGCCCCAGCAAGATGACATTGCTTGGCGCAGAGAAATAAAATAATCAACTATTATCATTTTAAGTCACTCAATTTTGCAGCATTAGATAACCGAGATTCTGGAATGTGGAAGTAGGGTGTTATCATTAAAAAAAAAAAAAAATCTTTAAATTAGATAGCTTTGTCATTGGGACCCAGCAGGAGGAAGAGCTTTGATGAGGCTGATGGTCAGGGCTAAAAGTTTTTAAAATGTTACTAGAAGCTGGAGGCAAGGGAAGATATAGTTTGGCAACATGTCACATGAGGTAAGGGGAAAACTGGAAATGCCCTAACAATCTAGGTAAGAAAATTTCCCAGGCACAATATTACAAGTGCCACTGGCTCTGCTCATTGGCTGTGATAAATCGCAAGAGGGCCAAGATGAGCCAGCAATTTGAATTCAAAGGACACAGCTACAGAAAAGCCACCATCCGCAAGAGATACTGGTGCATGAGCCTTTCCAGGGGAAAATGTGCTTCCTATGCCTAAATATCAGAAAGCTTTACTCAATTTGCTGCTGAATTCTCTTCTTCTTAAGCAGTATGTTGTAGCAGTCTCAATGTTTGGGCGGAATCTAATCTTTTGAAGATTTCTTAACCATATGTAACTCCTGTTTGCAGAAATACCTCCAATGGGAAAAGCCACAGTTAAACCATCAACTGTTAGACCCAGAAGCTCTTGGGTGAGCTACCTAGCCTTCTGCTTTGGTTTCCACATCTATGAACTGAGGATGACCCACACAATAGGCCTTACAAGCAGAAGAAGAATTACTTCTGGTAAAGTGCTTACAACAGGACCAGGCATATAGTAAGAGTTATCGAGTATTTGCTATATGTTAAATCAGTAATTTTAAATACTGGAAGGATATAATGTTTTGCTTCTCTTTCTCAAAAAAGCAGAGGGCTCCTTCTTGGAAGGAGCTCTGTTTTCCTGCTGCTAAGATGGTTAAGAAAATGAGTTGACAGTTTAATAGTAAAGGAGCATGATGCCCAGTTCTGGGCAAACTGATGGAAATTATATTCTGGAAATCACTACGTGACTTGGATTAGGCAGAGATGGGGGAACTTTGTAGAAGAATTTGTGCAGTGATGAAGTGAGGGGTGTCCACAAATACACAGCTATTTCCTCACCTTGGGAGGTAGTAGCACTAGATGAAAAGCAGGCTACATGATAAAAAGCAATAAAGACTACTCATTGTAATCATTGCTATTTCCAAGACTATTTCAGGAGCCATTTTTTCCCAGGAAAATCATTTTAGGAACAGAAGATTATGACTGAAGAAAGAAGTACAAGCGTACCTCATTTTACTGCACTTTGTAGATACTGTATTTTTACAAACTGAAGGCTTGTGGTAACTCTAAGTTGAGCAAGTCTATCAATGCCATTTTTCCAACAGCACTTGCTCACTTTATGTTTTTGCACCACATTTTGGTAATCCTTACAGTATTTCAAATATTTTCACTATTATTGTACTATTATCTCTTGATTATTATTTTATTATTATCTGCGATCAGTGATCTTTTTTTTGAAGTTACTACTACCACTGGCTAAATGCTCAGATAATGATTTGCATCTTCTAGTAATAAAGTACTTTTTAAGTTAAGGTAAGCATGTTATTATTACTTTTTTTTTTTTTTTAGACAAAATGCTATGTTGCACACTCAGTATACTACAATGTAGTATAAACGTAACTTTTCTATGAGCTGGGAAACCAAACAATTTGCCTGCCTCCCTGTACTGCAGTGGTCTGGAACAGAACACGCAATATCTCCAAGGTGTGCCTGTACTCACTTTCTTGTCAACACATCACTCAAAAGTACTGACTGAGCACCTACTATGTGCTTAAAAATGCACTGTCCCAAAGATTAAAGGGGCAAAGGAAAGAAGGAGACAGAGGAAAAGAAGGCAGAGAAAGAGAATAAAGGGGACAACAACAACAAAACTCAATACACGTACATGCTATTTACAAGGTGTCTCCTTCCTGTGCTGTTAAACAGCAACTGCCGTGTTCATGGGATTACAATAGGGTGGGCCTGGGGGAGACATCTCACACACACACACACACAAAGTATAATTTAAGCAACTATAAACGCTATGGGGGATGCAGAGACACTACAAACTATTATTCATACTAATGAATTACAATGGCATTACATAACACTTCAAAGGGTTATTAGTCTTTCCACTTGCTAAAGCAGCCCATCATTAGTAATAATTGGGCTGGTATAAAATAGGAAATCAGCTTTTGAAGGGTTTAGTCTAGAACAAATTACAAAACCAGGGCTGCAGCATAATTTCAAAAATTAAACACCCTAAAGCATTAAATATCTCCTTTTGACATGACCACCTCTGCATTTGCCTTAAGCCAAAGAAAAGCACATATTGCTTTGCAACAAATAACAGAAATCCTTAGAAGGCTACACAAGAAACAAAGTAATACAAATATGATAGAAATGGTACAGAATAAGGTCATACTTTCTATATCAAAGAACCTTAAAATGTAGTGTAATCTGACTTAGAACTGTGTACCGCATCATCCAAGCTGATGCTGTGTAATTCTGGATTGCATCCAAGAGCGAAATCAAAGTAGCCTTTTATTTTTCAATACCGTGATTCTTATTTTGAGGTGAGCTAGCAACTACCTTTGTCCTATAAAATAAGATTTAACACATTTCATACCAAGCCTTGTGATGGGGGTTCAGGGACAAGAGCAAAAGAATGAAACGTGCTCATGGTAGGATCTTAAAAGGGAAACAGATAAAACGGAGGTACTGGGAGACCACTGCAGATGTTGACCCAAGATGAAAAGTGCTAAGTATAAAGGTTAGCCCATTACAAATGCAGTGTACTATTTATTTCTAAAAGTAATTTTAATAATTGAGACTAAATAACCTAGGAAGACTACAATGCAGAAGTGCAACAAAATCCCCAATTAGAAGAAAAATCAATAATCAAAAATAATCTTAGTTAAAATGTGTTACACAAATTATTTCTCCAAAGAGCTATAAAGTATCACTATTTGGTAAGTCATACTAAAAAAACAAAAACAGTCAAAGAAATTGGTAACAGAAGCATCTCAAAGGAACACAGGCGTAAGGGTCCCCAGTGCAGAGGAGCTGTTATGACCTCCTGCTTACACACCTGTTGCTGTACTGGACTTAGCTGAGAAAGTCACAGCCTAAATTTCACTTTCTTAAAATCACTTTAAAAAGTAAATTCAAATTACTGAAAAAAGTACTTGACAGATTGTCACTGCAAAACAATTTATCCAACTCATTCCCATTTACCTAACTGTTTTTCTCTCAGAAACATGAGCCCTTTATTTTTCAAATTCCTTCTGATCAGTGTAATCATTAAAGCATTTTTATTTAAATAAACATTTTAAAATTATAAAGTACTTAAATTATCAAATACATTAAAATTATTTAAAATTTAAATAATTAATTCCTTTTATTAATTCTTTAAAACATACAAATCAAAATATAATGAGCGCTACCTTTTACATACCACTAAAGCATATTTAGTGGCTGCTTCAAGTACTGTAACAGCAACTACTAGAAACACAGATCATTACATTACCTTTGACTCTTCTGAATATTAAACACACACCCAACTGACATATTCTCTGCCTTAAGAATAATTTATGCAAGAGCCTGCCATGCTATGTAAAATAAATAGATAGATAGATAGATAAACAAGGTATTTAAAACCTTGTTAAGTGGTTGACTTACTCAAGGACTCCTTGGCACCTTTGATATGCTTCTGTGCATGGAGAATCACTGAAACTGCTATCTATAATTCAGGGTACTCATTTCCTAAACTGACAAATAATGAACCTGTTTTACCCCCAGGGCATCTGATGGAATGATCACTGATCTCTCTCTACAGATCCTAAGTAATAAGTATGCTGGCATCGACCAAGCAGTAATTTAAAACATTCCATCTTATTCACAGATTTTAACTGCAAATGGAAATATGTTAGAAAATCATTAAATCCTAGAACACTAGGTTAACAGGGTGTCCTTAAAATTTTGAATGCAGAAATTGAACGTTGCTAGGTCTCAACTTTTTCAGTTTGAGGACCTCTTTGCATTCTTAAAGTTGGATGACCTCAAAGAATTTTCATTTACGTGTGTTGTTGTGGAACTGCTAAGTTGTGTCTAGCTCTTTGCAATTCCATGGACTGTAGCCCACCAGGCAAGGATTCTGAAGTGGGCTGCCATGTCCTTCTCTATTATGTGTGTTGTATCTATCTATATTTACCAAATCTAGAAATTTTTAAAATACTGATTCCTTAAAGTAAGAGTTATAAAATTCATTATCAGTTGAAATAAATTTTTATGGAAAAAAAAAAAGCTGCTTTCCAAAACAAGAAAGATTTCATGAGAAGAGTGGTGTTGTTTTACATCTTTGCAAATATCTCTTAGGTCTGGCTTCAGAGAAGACAGCTGGAATCAGAGACCTGCCTCTGCACACCATGTTGCAAATAATATGCTGTCTTGATTGAAGTAAATGAAGAAGATCCAGACTCACACTGGTAGTGGGAAAAGGAAGGGAGACTTAATGGCCTTTATAGATAAATCATGGATCTTTGATACTACACCAAAACTCAACAAGAGGTGTTTTTTTAAGGTTAGATTCAATATGGAATCTGACACCAAATCAGTGAACTTTTTTATACCCTTTCATATTAAAATCCATTGGTCTGTTTTGCCCTTTGAAGGGATCTTTTACCCAATGCATGATTGTGTAACACCATGCATTAGTCGTTTGGAAAACACTGATTACCTGAGTCATGTACATCTTTCCAATGGTGACCCAATTCATTGCATGATAGCAAAAAATTACTTTTGTTAACAGCTCTACTGATTTTGAAAAGTTGTACATATTGGTAAACTGTCAATGTCATAGTGGCAAATATAAGCTTTTCAAAATTCTAACTTTCACTTGAAAGCACAAAATTTGTTGCTCATCATAAATACTTTCAGTTGTTTTCCTTAAGGTGACAAGTGAACTTTATTCATTTTCAAGAAAATGTCTACCAAATACCAAAGCCTAGCTCGGCTGTCCATCTCGTATTTTAGGTAAATATGGTATTCCATCAAAAAAAGTTGCTGGTTCAGATCAGACAAATCACAGATGTACTTTCTCTTAATTCAATCCCACTTTGTTACAGAGTAAGACCACTTCCAATTTCCATCCCATAGAATATTAAAAAAGGTACACATTCAAATGGATAAGATTTACTAAAATTAAATCAAAGACATTCCTGAATGGATCTGGAACACTCTACTCAGACTGCCTTGTGGTGAAGAACACAACTGCTAGCAGCCTCTGGGGCCACTGCCTTTATGAATGCCTGCTGTTTCAGCCACCGCCGCTTACACATCAGTGCAAAGTCAGTGCAGTCAAAGAGGCCAATAGTATCTTAGTACTCTTATGAAATTAGTTTTGATCTCATGTCTTGAGGACCCCTGAAAGTCCACACCATTCTGTATGAATCCAAAAACAAAATAAAAATAAAACCACAAGCAGCAGTATATCATTCCCTTTATTCCCTTTAAGAGTGGTTATTGGCAAGAATTTTTAAAAGGAGAGACTGCACAGACTCTGATTCCCCCGATTTTCAGAGAAGGCCACAGACCCGTGGGGCGGGTGGGAGGCTAGGCGGCCTGCCCAAGCCTATCAGGTAAGTCAGACGCTGGGGCAAGAGCCCATTGTCTGCTCTCCCCGCCACCGGATGCAGCTGATGCAACAGCAACCAGACACAGGCCCCGCTGAGAAACCGTCAGGGTGCCGAGAGGGAGACACGGGCCTCTGAACCCAAGAGGGCAAACGCTGCTCAGCCCTAGGGACTGCGGACAGGATGATTCTCACATTGTGGATGATTTTCACAATATAAGTGAAAAATGATAAAAACAATGAACAGACTTCTAGTTTCAGCTCCAACATAAAAGAGAACTTGAAGTAATCATAATCACTCCAGTCCTTACAAGAAGAAAAAGCTGAAACAAACTCATCAAGGGCATATCTAGGACCCATCAGTAAATGGATGTATAGGGCGAACCTCCACCACCGAATCTGGAGAAAGAGATAGATCTAGAATCAGAGCTGAAATCGGTGCACTTGGGGCAGAACCTACTGGAGCCACAAACTAGTAGGAACACTTAAGTGGTCTTTTAGACAAGCGGCCAAGCTCTGTGCGTGGCCCAGCCTGGGAGTGAAAGCCACAGTCGTAGGAACCGCTCACGTGTTCTGAGCTGTCCTTTCAGGGACCCTCTCAGCTTCTCACAGGGAGAGACCCCTGGCGGCTCTGGCAGGAGGAGGGTGTGAACACTGGCCTGACGGACACTCAGGAAACGGCACAACAAAGGTTTGCTCCCGAACGGAGAGATGTCACCAGAGTCCTAGCCCACCCGGAGGATAAATGTTTCCCTGATCCCCCCACCACAGTCCTCTCACCACAGTGTGGGTATTTGGCGGGGGGCGGGCGCGGGTAGGGGGTAAGGCAGGAAACAGCGGAAAGGGCAATACTTTTCTCATGGACTTTGTCTCTCTTTCCTAAAAGACTTTCACATTTTGAACACCTCTTTGACTAGGGAAATTGACACTGTAGGGCAGGGAGCTGACAAGGGGAAAGGAGCACCAGCTTATAATCCAATTGCTCAGGGAGGTTTCCCTTATTATTGACCGGTTTCCTCAAGGGAAGCTTTCCTTTCGAAACCATCTTTCTTGAAGTTTTGGTCTTGCACCTCCGTGAACATTTTCTTGTGCTTGCCATTTCTTATGCATACGTGTTAATTTTTTCCCTTTTGAATTGGACAAACATTCCTACAGTCTCCGCTCTTCAGCTAGAGAATTTTTGCCCCTTCCTATAACGCCAGAATTTCCATGATCCTCTTAGCTCTATAATGGTGTGTGTGCAAACTACACACACAAATTACTCTAACTAACGGCATGCACTGGCACAACCCTCAGAGTGAGTGTGCTCAGCAGGCCTCCGTAAGGGGTCTCCAGCAGGACGCCTGCTCTGCCTGTCATCACCACCACTTCTTCCTGTCACCGGTCACATCTTCACTGCTCGCACTTACTGTGTCTTTAGTTTATTTGCTCCACTCTGCTTTTTCTTTTTTTCCTAGTAAAAGAACTAAGAGACCAAAAACTAGCTTCTCTAAGGAGGAAACAGCTTTCCCTCAGCAAGGTGATGCTCACGCTCTAGGTATGATCTTTGGCTCTTCTTGGTTGTATTCATTATTCCCGGGCACAAAAAAGTCGACTGGCTTTTTGGAGGAGACCACTTTGAGTTCCGGACATTCAAGAAGGCAGAGGTTTCTGGAAGTCTGTCTGTAGAGTAAGAGCAGCTTTTTGTGGCTTCTCCCTCTACTGTGATCAACAAGCCACCTGCAGATACTACTCTGTAACCAAGCCATTTGACCTGCCCTGTTTTCATGGAGTATGTATCAGAGGTTTTACGGCAATTTTTCTAAAAAGCCACAACAGCTTTTAGATTCTAAGATTATGACTGTTTTGAGCTCTTCCAATTTAAATAATGTGCTCTCTTGTCAAAATGGAACAATGAAAACTAATATGGCCCCGAACAAAGACCACCAAGTGCCTTCGCTGTTCTTACACCTCAGGAGTCTGAGTTCTCAGATCAGAGGCCGAGGACGTGGGGCTGAGGGAGCAGGGGCTCGGCAGCAGCACAGATGGGAAGGAGCTCAGGGATTTAACCTGATGCTCCCTGAACCACCCAACCGTCTTTCACTCTTGTTTTCAAGAGAGCCAGTACAGAGCTCCAATGAGCCATCAGTTACAGTCGGTCCTTCCAGCACACTAGGAAAAAGAAAACCTCATAAATAATGCACAGGTGAAGCAGAAACACTTCATTTGCTTTTGGCAGAAAACACCACTGATGGCAAAGGCAAGAGGTACTGAATTACGTCGCAGCGTCTGAAGACAGAGGCTAACTGCATCCTTCCAAGGACGGGTGTTTCTTCGCTTCTGAAAAGCATCCCAAGTTTGCTAAGCCACCATCCTTATGGTTGCAGTCAGCCAATCCACCTTTTCTGCAGACTTACTAGGTGCACGGCTTTGCTCCAGGTGCAGTGGAGAACTCAAACACAAAGAGGCAGGCCTGTCAATTTTTCTATCCGCCCTAATTTTAAAGGTACATGTGAATCTCTTTTTAACTCATCACTTGCTCTTCAGCAGCACTCCATGGTGGAGCTGAACAGCTCCAAAGGGCTGGGGACAAAGGGGCGGCTCCTCCCATCCCTCTGGCCGCCTGTCTCCACATGCAGACCGCACCACAATTTAGAGAGCTGAAAACAGGCAGGGAAGAATAAGAATCTAAGGGATTTGATCTGTAGGTAGCAAGTCAGGCCCTGCTGTTCGTCCACCTTCATTTAATACTTTATTTTCTTAAAACAAACAAACAAACAAACAAACACATAGCACTTATAATGTGCCAAGTATTGTTTTAAGTGCTTTATACATATTAACTCATTTAATCCTCACAACAAGCCTGTAAGACAGATATGATTACCGTAACTTTAAGATAAGGACACTGAGGCACAGAGCAGTTAGCAAACCCACCCAAGGTCACAGGTAGTCTGCGGTTGAGTTAGGGCTGGAGTGAAGTCTAGTCAGTTGAGTCCTAGTCTACGCCATTGACCACTGATCAAAGTATTTAACAGGCTGCGGCATTTATGTGTGTAACATGCCTTCCTGAAGGCAGCCAAGTAATCTAGTATCAAAGTGAAAGCAACAAAAACAAGAAGACACTCAGAATTTATGTATAAGATACACTGTACAGGCTATACACACGACAGCATTCTAACCTGAAGTCCAAGAGTAATTTTATCTTTCACAACACCAACACCCCATCAGTCTGTAACTGAAAACTACTAGAATATTTGCTGAAAGAACCAGCAGTTGAACTTTTGCTGCAGTCTTTTCCTAAAATATGGCCTGGATCTGAAGCCAGCGGGGAGCAATCAGCACACACAGCACCTCCTGTCTCTGAGTACATTACTGTGTCTCAAAAGCTTTCTGCAAGGGCTCACCTACCAGACACCCCAAAATACCTCCCCCAAGGCAGACACATCTGTGCTGAAGAAGACGACACTTGCGGATATTTAAATAATTTATAAGTACAATAAAATCCATTTCCTGTGTGGCACCTGCCACAAAATCAGTGCTCAACAGCCACATGGGGCTAGTGGCTACCACAGTGGCCAGCACAGAGGCCATTTCCATCATCACTGAACGCTCTGTGGACAGCACGGGTTAGACCCCAAGTGTCATTTTTTTTATGCTTGAGTCTGAATATACTCAGTGGTAATAATTTCATCCTGTCTTTCTTATGAATAAACAAAATCCAAATTATACCTCATTTCTTCATAAATTTTCTACTCCCAAATTCAGTTCCAAGGACAGTGGATTATTTACAAGCAGGTCAGGTAAGCTCCTAATCCTCTACTACTTGGCACCTAGAATGTCTTTCTTCTTCTATAACAATGAATGAAACATAAAAATTAGTTGAGGAAAGGGGAATTCATTAAAAAGTACGGTAGACAAAACGCTGCGTTTAGAGACGAGAGTTTCATGTTGAATATGAAGCTCTGAGAGTACCCACGAGGAAGTCGGAGAGGAGAGGGTGGCTGCTCCACACAAACCAATTCCTCCATCCGAAAAATAACACAGGCACCATTAACGCAGCAGGCCACACACTTTGCGGCTTAAAAATAAGGCACCTACACGAAAACAGGCCGGTTACACTGTCCTGTGTGGGCCAGGGACAGTGGCACCAAATTTCCTACTGGGAACAAACTTTTCCTTACAACCATTTCTAATATCTAGCATCCTTAATCTGTACTCCTAGGATGCCTAACAAATAACACTGCTATTCCATTCCATGTGTGTTCACACTGTAAAGCAGCAGAAACGGAATGATAAAACACGAGCACAGCTTAGGAATAAAGCACAAATTCTAAGACACTTCCATAGCTAAGGATGCTAAGATCCAAAATTCTCCTTCTAATTCCTCATTCTCAATTTCCATGAAAGCCTGGAAAGACTATGTTTATGACTAGTAGGAAATGCCCTGTTCTCGTATTGATCTCTGTTTATTTAAAAAATTCCTCTCTCTGCATCCTTTTCGCCAATTTTTCTCTCATCCTATCTATGCCTATTTACTTTTAGTAACACAATTGATTATTTTTATGAAATCCTGTGATATAGAGCTTTCTTTTTCATTTCAGACGAGTGGAAAGAGCAGGGCTAACAAGAATCATTAACATCTGGTCATTTTAAGTTGTAAAAACACCTTAAGCTCCTCAGAAGAAGCAAAAAAAATTTTTAAATGTAATAATAGCAATAATTAAATTACATACTTGTGACTTCTTGTAAGAAATCCAAACACGGTCGACTACTTCCAGAAATGCTTATTGAAACAGCCAATGGGGTCTGTCCTTCATAGTTCCTTGTGTTCGTGTCCGCTCCGTAATTATATAACATCCGTGCACAGAGCACATCGTCCCTAAGGGCAGACAAATGTAAAGGAGTCTGTCCATCTTCTAAGCGACCCAAGTTTGTGTCTGCTCCTCTCTGGAGGAACATTCGGCAATAAGAGTGATTGCTTTTAATCACAGCGTATCTCAACAGGAAACCGTTCTGAATGTCGATGTTGGCGTTGTGGTCCAGGAGGATTTTCACACAGCTTGACCGCTCTCGGATAATGGCGAGCTGAAGCGGCGTTGTACCTTTATCACTGAGCGGGTCAACCTCAGCCTTGAACTCCAGTAGGAGTCGGACAAATGAGTCCCTACCATAGTGAGCGGCCACATGAAGGGGAGTCCAGCCATCATTGCTTTTTGCATTAATAATGTCGCTCCTGTATTCAGATTCTAACATCAGGCGTGCAATCCGGGCCCGGCCATGCATGGCTGCATAATGAAGAGCAGTGAAGCCTCCGATTAAGTCCTTAACTGTGGGATCAGCTAGAGTTAAAACCAAAATGAAAACATTAGCAGACTCTGGTAGAGAAAGCAACAAATTCTGCCGTGGCACAGCACATCTTAGCCAATTCTCACATGAAATGGGGAATGATTAAACACATAATGAGCATCAAGTCCTTCTTGCTTCAGCTTAATTGAAGTAGTTTTAATGGAAAACAAATTTTAGTAGAAAGCCATCAAACCTGGATTAACAGGATGAGCATACGACTTACAAAGCATTTAAAAGATAAATACAGCCAACACAGAGCTCTGATCGCCACACCCCTTCGCTCTGCTAATCTAACCAGCTGCCCTTGGCCTCCCAACTCCCTCATCTCTGCACTGTTTCATGTTTCTCTTCTGTTTTGAACTTTTTGTTTTATTTTCTCTTGTGCTGCTTCTTGGTCTTAAAAAGAAGCATGTGTAGCAACATCTGCTGCTCTAAATTACGGATGTACTGTGGTCTGGCAGACTGTGTTATTTTAGGGTATATTAGGTAAAAAAAAAAAAGTTTTTTGTGGTCTATAAAAATTTCAAAGTATGTAAGGTATATGTTAAGTGATCTTGATAAATCATGTTTCTATAAGATAAAAGTCAATTCTGAATTCTTTGTTTTGTAAGAACTCTGGAGTTTTTAGGAATTAGGCAGCACACATTGAGTGAAAAATTGGGAGAAACTTCAGCACTGTGTAAATATTATTTTCTAAAACAGTTCCAAACCTCTCTTCTAAATCCACAGATTTCTCGAAATAAAAGAGAAGACAGAAACTAAAATGATTTATCAGCTATGTGTCTCCTCAAGCCAGAGACTTCTGTCCCCTGTTCCCAATCCTTCCTGAACCTGAGAGTCAGTTCTGCACCGCTCTCATCCCACTGGCCTTCCTGGGCAGGGGGCAGAAGAGGGGAAAGAACGTTTATTCACTGCAGACAGGTCACTTACGGAAGTGACGGGAACGGAGGCCAGCAAGTCCATGCGAAGATAACTGGTTGGACCTAACTACCTAAGAGTAAAATGTTTTCTTCTTATAAAAGTAACCCTTAATTTTTTCTTTGTTCATGAAAGAGAAAAATTCACGAGTGTTTTTCAAATAAACAAAGAAAAGGCCTCCACAGTTACGTGATTAAACACTCCTGTATTGTTTAGTAAAAATAGTTTTTAGTTCTGTAACATTTTATGACAGTTTCAGCTCTTAGAAAAACCTATGAGGCAGAAAAGTATATGCAAAATAGTAATAATACTGTGGAAAATACAGATTTCAATTAAGAAGTAGTTACAACAAAAGCTATACAATGTTAGCACTTTTTAGGCAAGTTATATCAGTTGAAATTTCTAAAATTATTTCATATAAACTGATATTACACAATAGTAATAAGACTTTTATGTGTTTAAAGAAAAAAAAGGGTATCGTATCTGTCCTGCTTTTCACTAAAAGAAAACTATATAGTATAGTTTCAAGTTTCGACTTAAAAAAAAAAATAAATAAAAGCAAG
Source organism: Ovis canadensis (assembly GCF_042477335.2). Taxonomy (NCBI): domain Eukaryota; kingdom Metazoa; phylum Chordata; class Mammalia; order Artiodactyla; family Bovidae; genus Ovis; species Ovis canadensis. The sequence continues at coordinate 18,471,037 of NC_091262.1, forward strand.
AACATTTAAACAAAGCACATTGCTGCCATCTACTGGTAAGATGTGAACACGGGCTCCTAATGTTTCCATTTTGACATGATGCCCTCAAGTTTTTTCCAGATACCTTACTTATCTAGAGTGAGTGAGGACATGCATGAAATCTAAAAGAACCTTTACTATTCAAACAAAACTGTAAATCTTGTCAAGACAGTCATTTCTAATCTCTATCCAACCAATCAACTGTTTCCAAACATTGTCTCTTATCTGTTAGTGAAATTCAAGAATACTTGCACTTCTCCCACCTTTCATCTACCATGGGTGCCTTTAAAGGTACCAGCAAATAGTCTCATGTGTTATTTTACAGTAAAATTAGAATTATGTTACATGAACCTGCACTTGCATCTTTGATTTTTCACTTCAGGTTTTTTTTGTTTTTGGTTCTACTTATAACTTAGTGCTATACTGAGCTAGGAAAAACAAATATTAACAAATACAGCAATGATCTGTTTATTCTAAGTAAAACTCATAAAAATGCATTATTTGAGCACATACTGGAAACAAAGCATAGAATGAAGACTGTAGGTTAACAACACGTAAAATCTGTACAGTTAACTTTTCTCAAGAAATTAACATGGAAAATATAAGACAAAGATGAAAACAAAAATTATTATTAGCCAATGCAATAAGAAAAAATCTTAAATGTAGCAGAAACTACAAAACATAAAATTCTATAAGAAACAGGCAAGACTTTCTTTGACTTAACTTTCTTTGACTTAACTAAATTCATTTCATCTGTGTCTGTTCAAATGTTTCTTCATCAGAAAAGCTTTCCCTGAACACCAAACACAGCAACCCCATCAACCTTGTAACTTTGTTCACTTCAGCAACTTTCTCCCCCTATTTGTATTAAATAATACAAACTCCAGAAGTCTCAAGAAACCCATTTAAACTTATTGAAAAGTTTAGCAATACATATAAATAAAAGCAGAGAAACATTCCCTACAGTATTCTTTCCAACAGCTTTACCACAGGACAATAAAACTGAGACATTTTAAGTATACAGGTTGACAAACTGATGAATTAGACCTGTAACTACCACCACAACCACAATATTCCCATCCTCTTAAAACGTTCCTTCCTGCCCCTTTATAGTCAATTCCCTGCCCGGACTCTAGGCCCCAGGCAACTACTAATGCTTTGCCTTTCTTGAATTTCCTAGAGTATTAGGCTTTTGCATTTGACTGACTTCATTCATTGTAGTGTTTTTGAAATTCATCCCCATGTTGTTGTTGCTCATCAAAAGTTCATCCCTTTGTACTGCTGAACAATATTCCATACTATGGATATATAGTTTATTTATACAATCATTAGCAAATGGACAAATAGGTTATTCCTAGGCTATAATCAATAACACTACTGTGAACATTCACACAGTCTGTGGATATATGTTTTCATTTCATTTGGGAAACTACTAGGAGAGAACTGCAGGGTCACATGTTAAATGTAGATTTGCAGGATTCCACGGACAGAGGAGCCTGGCGGGCTGTGGTCCGTGGGGTCACATAGTCAGACACGACTGAGCAACTAATACTTTCACTTTCACTTTTCAGTCGCTCACTTGTGTCCAACTCTTTGAGACCCCACAGACTGTAATGTAGCCCACCAGGCTCCTCTGCCCATGGAATTCTCCAAGCAAGAATACTGGAGTGGGTTGCCACTTCCTCCTCCAGGGGACCTTCCCGACTCAGGCACCAAACTTGCGTCTCCCACATCTCCTGCACTGGCAGAAGGATCTTTTTTTTTTTTCCCCCCACCACTGAGCCCCTTAAGAAGCCCTAAATGTAAATTTAACCTAAAAAAGGTATCAAACTTTTTCTAAATGACTACACAATATTACAGTCCCACTAGCAATGTATGAGAATTCCAAATATTCTACATCTTCACTAACACTTGGCATTATTAGCAATGTTAATTTTACCAGTTCTGTTGAGTATAAGGTGGTAACTTACTGGGATTTTAACATACAATTCCCCAATGACTAGTGATATTGGGTTTATTTATATACTTTCTTTTCGTGGAGTGTCTCTTGAAATCATTTACCCATTTTTATTATGTACTTTTACTCATGACTGAGTTTGAAACCTAACTGTGCCTATATTCTGGATACAAGCCCTTTCGTCTTGTATTTTCTCCTAGTCTACTGCTTGCCTTTTCACTTTATATAATGTGTCTTTGGAAGAGCAAAAATTTTAAATTTTGATGAAGTCTACTGTCATTTGTTTTCTTTGACGGTTTGTGCATTTTGTGTCCTGTTTAAGAAATCTTTGCCTAACACAAAATAGATTTTGTGTTTTCTTCTAGAAGTTTCATAACTTTAACATTTATATTTAGAGCAATGATCCACTGCTAGCTGGTTTCGGTGTAGATTGTAACATCAGATCAAGGTTCATTATTTTCCATATTAGTGGTTCAAGCACCATTTGTTTACAGGAAGCAAGAACTTTCAGATGTACAAGTTGAATTTAGAAAAAGCACAGGAACAAGATATCAAATTGTCAGCATCTGCTGTATCAGAAAAAGCAAGGGAATTCCAGAAAAACATTTACCTACTTCTGCTTATTGACTACACGAAAGCCTCTGACTGTGTGGATCACAACAAACAAGAGGAAAATGCTTAAAGAGATGGGAATACCAGACCATTTTACCTGTCTACTGAGAACCTGTACGCAGGTCAAGAAGCAACAGTTAGAACCAGTCATGGAACAACAGACTGATTCAAAATTGGGAAAGGAACACGTCAAGGCTGTACACTGTAACCCTGCTTATTTAACTACTATATAGAATATATCATGCAAAATGCCAGGCTGGATGAATCACAAGCTGGAATCAATACGTTGGGAGAAATATCAACAGCCTCAGATATGCAGATGATACCACTCTAATGGCAGAAAGTGAAGAGGAAGTAGTGAACTAAAGAGCCTCTTGATGAAGGTAAAAGAGGAGAGTGAAAAAGCTGGCTTAAAACTCAACACTGAAAAAACAAAGATCATGGCATCTGGTCCCATCACTTTATGGCAAATAGAAGGGGAAAAAGTGGAAACAGTGGCAGATTTTATTTTCTTGGGCTAAAAATACTGCGGACGGTGACTGCAGCCATGAAATTAAAAGATGCTTGCTCATTTCTATGATAAAACTAGACAGTATATCAAAAAGCAGAGAAATCACTTTGCCGACAAAGGTTTACATAGTCAAAGCTATGGTTTTTCCAGCAGTCATGTACAGATGTGAGCGTTGGACCATAAGGAAGGTTGAATGCTAAAGAATTGATGCTTTTGAATTGCGGTTTTGGAGAAGACTCTTGAGCGTCCCTTGGACAGCAAGGAGATCAAACTAGTCAATCCTAAAGGAAATCAACCCTGAATATTCACTGGGAGGACTGATGCTGAAGCTCCAACACCCTGATGCTGGGAAAGATTGTGGACAGGAGAAGAAGGGGGCGTCAGAGGATGAGATGGTTGGATGGCATCACTGACTCAATGGATCTGAGTCTGAGCAAACTCCAGGAGATAGTGAAGGAAAGGGAAACCTGGGGCACTATAGTTTATGCGGTTGCAAAGCGTCAGACACAACTTAGCAAATGAACAACAAACAAATTTGTTTAAAAGACTACCTTTTCCTCAATTATTTATCCTGGTGCCTTTGCCACAAAATAGTTTACCATACAAGTGTGGATCTATTTCTGAACTCTATTCTGTTTCACCAATCTAAAAGTGTATCCACACACCAATACCTGATTATCTTGATTACTGGAGCTTTATAGCAAGTTTTGATAGCAGGTAACATCCTCAAACTTTCTTTAAAACTGTTTTGGCCAATAAATTTTAGAACCAACCTACCAATTTCTTCAAACAAGCCTGTAAAAATATTGATTGGAATATGCTAAATATTTAAAAAATGTAAACCTGTTCCAAATTATCTAAATACTATTTATTCTTCTAAACCGTGAATACAGAACACCTTTCTAATCACTAAGGTCTTCTTTAATTTCCCTCAGCAATGTTTTGTACTTTTCAGTGTATTAAGTACTGCACATCTTTCATTACATTTATTACTAAACTTTGTTGCTATTATAATTAATTGTTTTACATTTCATTCTCTAAATGTTATTTGCTGGTATAGAGAAATAAAATTGATTTTTGTGTATTGACCTGTATACTCTGTAATCTAGCTAAATTCACTTTTTAGTTCTAGGTATCTTTGTAGATTTCTTACAATTTGCTAAATACACAATTATGTTCTCTGCAAATAAAGACAGCTTTACTTCTTCCTTTCCAATTCCAGGACTTTTATTTGAATAACAAAATGTTGAATAAATGTAGTAAAAGTATATACACTTGCCTTGTTCCCGATCTTAGAGGGAAAGCATTCAGCAGTTCATTTACTATGACGTAATTCTGTAGTCTTTGGAAAACTTGTAGTTTTCCACAAGTGCCTTTCCTTAGTGTTTGGAAGTTATCTTCTGCTTTTGGCTTACTAAGAGTGTTATGATAAATGGGTATACTATATTGTCAACCCCTTCATGGATCACAGCCTTGTTGTGGTGAAGAGGCTTGCATAACTCAATGAAGCTATGAGCCATGCCATGCAGGAGGGCTACCCAAGACAGACAGATCACTGTATAGAGTTCTGACAAAACGTGGTCCACCAGAGAAATGGCAACCGACTCCAATATTCTTGCCTGGAGAACCCCATGTACAGTATGAAAAGGCAAAATGATATTACACTAGAACACAACCCCCCTAGGCTGGAAGGTGTCCAGTATCCTGCTGGGGAAGAGTGGAGAGCAATTACTAACAGCTCCAGAAAGAATGAAGTGTCTGGGCCAAAGTGGAAACGACACACAGTTGTGGATGTATCTGGTGGTGAAAGTAAAGTCTGATACAGTAAAGAACAGTGTTGCACAGTAACCTGGAACGTTAGGTCCACTGTTAAGGTAAATTGGATGCAGTCAAGTAAGAGATGGCCAAACAAAACACTGACATCTCAGGAATAAGTAAACCAAAATGGACGGGAATGGGAAAATTTAATTCAGAGGACCATTACATCTACTACTGTGAGCAAAAATCCCTTAGAAGAAACAGAACAGCCCTCACAGTCAACAAATGAATCTGACATGCAGTACTTGGGTGCAATCTCAAAAATGACAGAATGATCTTGGTTCATTTTTCAAGGCAAACCATCCAACTTCACAGTAATCCAAATCTATGCCCTAACCACTGATGCCAAAGAAGCTGAAGTAGACTGGTTCTATGAAAACCTACAACACTTTCTAGAACCAACATGAAAAAAAGATGCCCTTTTCATCACAGGAGACTGGAATGCAAAAGTAGGAAGTCAAAAGGTACCTGGAAGAACAGGCAAGTTGGGCCTTAGAGTGCAAGGTAAAGATTAAGAGTTTTGCCAAGAAAACACACTGGTCATAACAAACACTTTTTTCCAACAACACGAGAGACAACTCTACACATGGACGTCACCAGACAGTCAATACCAAAATCAGATTTATGTTCTTTGCAGCCAAATATTGAGAAGCTCTATACAGTCAGTAAAAGCAACTGGAGCTGACTGTGGTTCATATAATGAGCTCCTTGTTGCAAAATTTAGGTTTAAATTGAAGAAAGCAGAGAAAATCACTAGGCCATTCAGATATGACCTAAATCAAATCCCTTATGATTACACTGTGGAGGTGATGAATAGATTCAAGGATTGGATACAGTAGACAGAATGCCTGAAGAACTACAGATGGAGGTTCATAACAGGTTCAGGAGGCAGTGACCAAAACCATCCCAAAGAAAAAGAAGTGGTTGCCTGAGGAGGCTTAACAAATAGCTGAGGAAAGAAGAGAAAAATATACCCAACTGCACGCAGAGTTTCAGAGAACAGCAAGGAGAGAAAAGAAAGCCTTGTTAAATGAACAATGCAAAGAAATTGAGGAAAACAACAGAATGGGAAAGACTAGAGATCTCTACAAGAAAACTAGAGATATCAAGCAAACATTTCATGCAAGGATGGGCACGATAAAGGACAGAAACGGTAAGGACCTAACACAAGTAGAAGAGTTTAAGAAGAGGTGGCAAGATTGCAGAGAAGAACTATACAAGGTCTTAACTACCTGGATAACCATGATGGTGTGGTCACTCACCTAGAGCCAGATATCCTGGAGTGTGAAGTCAAGTGGGCCTTAGAAAGCATCACTATGAACAAAGCTAGTGGAGGTGAAGAATTCCTACAGAGCTATTTCAAATCCTCCAAGATGGTGCTGTGAAAGTGCTGCACTCAATATGCCAGCAAATTTGGAAAACTCAGCAGTGGCCATAGGACCGCTGTGGAAAAGGTCAGTTTTCATCCCAATCCCAAAGAATGGCAATGCCAAAGAATGTTCCAGCTACCATATAATTGTGCTCATTTCACATGCTAGCAAGGTTATGCTCAAAATCCTCCAAGCTAGGCTTCAGCAGTATGTGAACCAAGAACTTCCAGATGTACAAGCTGGGTTTAGAAAAGGCAGAGGAACCAGAGATCAAATTGTCAACATTTGCTGAATCATTGAGAAAGCAAGCGAACTCCAGAAAAACTTCTGCTTCATTGACTATGCTAAAGCCTTTGACTGCGTGGCTAACAATAAACTGGAAAATTCTTCAAGAGATGGGAATACCAGACCACTTTACCTGTCTCCCAAGAATCCATAGGGTCAAGAAAACAAAAAAAGCATGTAACCAATAACAAGTATCAGGTTTTCACTACAGATCCTATAGACACTAAAAGGATAATAACAAATATAATGAGGACCCTTGTGGTTCAAGGCTGTTTAACAGTTAGAACCAGACATGGAACAACTGACTGGTTCAAAATTGGGGAAGCACTTCCCTGATGGCTCAGACGATCAAGAATCTGCCTGCAATGCAGGAGATCCGAGTTCAACCCCTGGGTCAGGAAGATCCCCTGCAGAAGGGAATGGCTACCCACACCACTATCTATTCTTGCCTGGGAAATTCCATGGACGGAAGAACCTGGCAGGTTACAGTCCACGGAGTCGTAAAGAATTGGACACAAGTTAGCAACTGAAAAACATATTGTCGATTCCGTTTTCTGCATCTATTGGAATGATCATTTGGTATTTACTTTTATTCTATTAACAGTGTAAATTACTCAATATATTTTCAGATATTAAGGAAAGTTTGCATTCCTGGGATAAACACTCTTTAGCTGTGATATATTCTTTTTTATATAATGGTGGATGAGACTTGATAGTACTGTGTTAGGGGTATTTCTATCTGTTGTCATAAGGGACAGTGCTCTGTTGTTTTCATTCCTCGAAATATCTTTACTTGGTTTCAGGGTACTACAAACCTTATACAATTTAAGTCTGGGATCATTTCCTCAGAGTTTGTTAATGTTTATGCCTTTATTATTTGAAATAATTCAACAGAAAAGGCAGCCGGGTCTAAGGTTTTTAGCATAGTTTTAGTTATGAACTAAGTTTCTTTGTTGTAAACTGATCAAATTATTCTGTTTTCCCCTTGGGTCAGTTCTGGCCATTTGTGTATTTCAAGCAAACTGTCCGTTTCTTCTAAATGGCAGAAGGGTGCTCATTACGTTCCTTGTTATCCTTTTAGTGTCTACAGGATCTATAGTGAGAACCTAATACCTGTTATTGCTTATGTGCTTTTCTGTTTTCTTCATCAGTCTACCTTGAGGTTTATCAATTTCATTGATCTTTTCAAAGAACCAGCTTTTTCTTGGTTTCGTCAATTCTTCCCGTGATTTGTCTATTTTCCATTCCACTGATTTCTTTTCTTCTGTTTATAATTTCATCCCTATTCTTACTTTGAATGTAATTCTAGCAATACAGAGAAACTGTACCCTGACAGCCCCGTTTCCTCTCCCTTCCTTTGCACTATTACTGTCTATATACATTACATCTTTATATAAGCCCAACAACCGTTTTGGAATTTATGTTGTCTTTTAAGAGATGAAAAGGGGGAAACACATTTACACTGTATGGCAGCACGCTCCTAAGGGGGCCCCTCCCATAATCCCTGCCTCTTGATGCTCATGCCCCTGTGTAAATCTCTCCCCATGCATATGAGCAGGACCTGGACTTCCTGCTAACCCAAACAACCTGGCAAAGGTGACGGAATGCCACTACTGCATATGTTATGATACAGGAGGCTCCATCCTGCTAGCAGACTCACTGCAGCAACTCTCCCTGCTGCCTTCATGAACTAAGGGGTCTTGCTGGGAAAGCCCACAGGACAAGAATCTGTAGTTTACCTCTAAGAACTACTGGTAACCTTCAGCTACCGCCCTCAGTCCTATACAACCAAGGGAATTAATCTGATGACAACGTGAGTGAGCTTGGAAGCAAATTCTTCCCCAGTTAAGCCTACAGATGAGAACAGTCTGGCCAACACCTTAAAACTGGGAGGTAATAAAAGCAATAGGAATGAACACACAGTTTTTTACATGCATAGTTACCTTTACCAGTGATTTTTATTTGTCCTGTGAATTTGGATTACACATGGTACTTTTCTTTCAGCTAAAAGGAACTTCTTTCTTTGCATGTGTTGGTATGCTTAATAATATTCCACAGATCTGTGAGGCCCCTGAGTGAGGCTCTGACACTGCTTAAGGCAAACAAGAGAATCACTTCACATGTAACAGGAGACCTGGCAAACGAGACAGCTATATGGGCTTCAATAAGCTGCCACATGTTCCTGGAAATTTGGAAGGCTGATACATGCTTAAGAAAGACCAGAGAGGACCCCAGTTATCTACTCATCTCTGATTAAACATGAGGCCAGAAAATGAAAGTTGGGGTATTCAGTAAGTTATCTGATTACTGAATGTGTCTAAACCTAACACACAGATCTCGTTGGCAAAGTAAAAGTTTTACTGACTCAAACTGCTTAAGCACAACCTCTGACCAGTTACTGGTCAAGTAAGTTATTTTGACCATAAGCTATCTTAAATATCTTATTGTCATTTTTTTTCAAAATTCTTTTTTATGTATGTTCCTCAGACTGGATAATGCTTATTGATCAATTTTCAAAGTCACAAATTCCTTCTTGAGCCAGCTCAAATCTCTGTTAATCACTCTAATGAATTCATTTATTATTGTACCTTCTAGAATTTATATATATATAAATATTATATATATATACACACACACACACACACACACACACACTCCTGTATATATATTGTTGTTGTTCAGTTGCTCAGTCTTGTCTGACTCTTTTACAATCCCATGGACTGCAGCACGCCAGGCCTCCCTATCCTTCACCATCTCCTGGAGTTTGCTCAAACTCATGTCCATTGAATCGGTGATGCCATCCAACCATCTCGTCCTCTGTCGTTCCCTTCTCCTCCTCTCTTCACTCTTTCCCAGCATCGGGGTCTTTCTTAATGAATCAGCTCTGCACATCAGGCGGCCACAATACTGGGGCTTCAATTTCTTTATTGATCATCTCTATCTGATGAGTCACTGCCATATGTTGTCATTTCATTCTTTGAACATGGTTTCCTTAGTTCTCTGAACACCTTTATAATAGCTATCCTGAAACTTTGTTAAATGTAGCATCTGCCTCTTCAGACACATTTTGTATTAGCTAGTTCCATTTCCTATGTATGAGCAGTACATTCCAGTTTATTAGCAAGTCTCTTGATTTTACTGAAAATTGAACATCTTAAGACTATATCACAGCATCCCTGGATTTTGATCCTTACATCTTCTAGGTTGGCTGCTGTCATTATTAGTTTTAGTGAATTGCCTAAACTAATTCTACATAGTTTGTCTTCCTTAAGAGTATACAGTGTCTCTGCTCAGTTGTCATTGTCAAAGCAGGGCTTCTAGGGGCTGCTCCCAGGAATAACTTATACTTGACCAGTAACTGGTTAGAGATTGTGCTTAAGCAATTTGAACCAGTAAGGCTTCCATCTTTTGCCAAGGAGATCTGTGTGTAGGCTGATACATACATTTAATAATCAGACAATTTACAAATATGTCACAGCTTTCATTTTCTGGCTTCAAGTTCAACAAGAGATGAGTCAATAACTGGGGTCCTCTCTGGTCTTTCTTAAGCATGCATCAGCCTTCCAAATTCCCAAGAATACACAGCAGCTTATCAAAGCCCACGTGGCTATCTCATTTGTCAGGTCTCCTGTTAAATATGAGTCTGCTCTGTTGCCTGCCCCAACTGGTATTAGAGCCTCAGTCAAGTAGCTGTGCTGCAAGTCAAACAAGCTTGCAGTTTGTTTACCACCTAGATCAAGACCAGGGTTATTTTCAACAGCAGTCCAAGCACGGGGCATTTCCACGGGCTACAAAATCAGGTCAGTCCCTTCTGCCATCGAGCAGGATTCCAGCTCTCATGATACTGTGACACAGAGCTTGGTGGAGAGCAGAGAGAGTCAAATGGCAATAGCCACTTTGGGCTCAATTTCTTCTTTTTCAAATTTAAGTTCAAAAATAACTGATTTATGATGGTTTGCCTTTCTTGTTCAAACATTTAAAGCTATAAACTCCTCTCTAAGCACTGCTCTAGTATACCCCACAAACTCTGGTATGCTGTGCTTTCACTATCATTCAGCTCAGAATCTGACTTCCAAACGTCTGAGGCTGCCCTAGATATGTCGATGTTGTTGATTTCTAATAGAATTCCATTGCAGTTAGGGAATATACCCTCAAGATTTCGGCCTTTTAACCTTTACTGACACTTACTTTACTGCCAGCATATGGCTTATCCCAGTGGCCATAACATACACACACGAAGAATGCATACTCTGAAAGTGCTGGATGCTATTTTCAAAAGCAGTATGTTAATGTGTTCGGTAATGTTTTTAAGTTTTTCTCTAGATATTGATATTTTAAATCTAGGTGTTCTATCAATTGCTGAGAAATGTTAAAATATTCAGGATTGTGAAATTGTCCATTTCTCCCTTTCATTGTCAATTTTTTGCCTCACGTATTTTGAAGTTCCCTTTCCAGGGAAATTTTACGAGTGTTATTCCTCCTAGTGAAGTGCCCCACTTGTCACTGTGAAATGCCTCTGTTTAGTTCTGACAGTAGTCTATGTCTTGGAATCTATTTCATACGCCACTAACGTAGCCGCTCAGGCTTTCTCATGCTCGCTATTTGCATGGTGTATTTCCAGGACATGTACCATCCACCTACCTACTTTCAACCCACCTGTACCTTTAAAGTGTATCTTTGTAAGCAGCATATAATTTAGTTTTGTCTACTTACCTTTCTGATAATTTCTAGATTTTCATCAGAGTGTTTTGTCCATTAATGTTTAATGTAAATATTGATATAACTGATTTAATTTACCATTTTATTATTTGTTTTCCATTTGTCTCCTAGTCTCTCTTCCTTCCTTTATAACTTTTTAAAAATATTATCAGAACAGTTTTTAGCATTCCATTTTAATTTCTCCATTGATGTTCTAGCTATACGTCTTTGCATTATCTTTTTTTTTTTTAAACTGGTTGCTCTAAGGATTAAAATATACACACTAATTTGGTCAAAAACATTACCAGAATATTTACAGAGGTTATTACATGCTTCCCATCTGTGTTTAAAAGCTCAAATACTCTTGGACATTATAATATCCTAAAAGTGGGAAACTCAGAATTTTACAAAATATATGTATAAGCACTGCACCTTAATTTGCTATTTATGTGATTACTCTTCTTAAAAGTTTTAAAAGTACTAAATGCAAAGTGAAGTGGCACAGGAAAAGACACTGCTTCGAGGTCTAAAAACAGCTATGCAATGTGCCATAAGTGTCATTATAGGAAAAAAAAAAACCAACAGTGACAGAGGAAAAAAATCTAAACAAATCCTTAAAACTTGACTAATAATTCACCACAGAACAAAGAATTGGAAAGTCAGGTGGTGTAATGTTCCCAAATAGGATTTCCCCAAGAAACATTACTTTTTTGCTAATGAAAAACTGAAAATTTAGAAGAGCAGCAAAGCAAAAACAGCATTCCTCAATAACTACTGTCCACAGTGATGGCAGAAAGCTTTTAGCTTTCCTTTTATATATTTAAAATATATATATAACTGTAATCATAGTCTAATTATTTTTCCCTCTATATTTAGGCACTGAAAATGCCTCCATTTTTAAAATTACATATAATAAAGGGTAAAATTTTCATACAGGAAAAAATTCCTGCATTTAAGCTGCTTCTTGGAATAAATAAATAAAAGTAGATTTACTGGCAAAAAGAGCTCCCATTTCTCAGGATCTAACACATACTACTAAACTTCTTTCCACAAATGTTTTCATAAATGTCTACCATCAATGTCCCCATTTCTCCACATCTGGGATTACCATTTGTAAAATCTTTCATTTTTGAAAAATGAAAAATAATTTCTCATGATCATGCTATGAATTTCTTTGACCAATCCCTTATCTCCCATTTATTTTCTTATGTTTCAGCAAGAGAATTTTATCTTCTGTACCGAGAGGAGACCTGAGACACTTTTCTCAGTTTACTCTGGGGATCTGCTTTATGAAATTAACTTCTAGAGCTTCAGCCTACTGCCCTCCAGGTCTGTTTGCATAAACACCAAATCTGAAGATAAATAAACACACCGGCTAATACAGGGTCTCTTACTGTTATACTCTTGAAATGTTCAATGTAGTATTAGAATTTTTAGAAAGATTCAAAGTGGGAAAATGAATACAATACTGGGTTTCTTAAAATTTGCACTCCTATGGTAAATACTCTTCCCTATAATTCAAACGGCACACTAACCTCATCAGAAAGACCACCGGGATGAGGACAAAGATACAATCATAGGCATCACATTTGTGTTTGGAAACACTGATATTTTTGGACTTTATAAAACCCTAAGCGTTCATCATTTTGAAGCGGGATATTTGAAAGTAAAACAGCAAAGTATCACTTACGTATATGCACAGGCCAACGTTTTATGTTCTACTAGTCACACGTGGCTACTGAGCACCTTAAACAGGGAGAGTGTGACTGTGGAACTCAAGTTTTTAACTTAACTGTAAATACAGGCATATATTTTACTGCACTGCACTTTACTGCACTTAGAGATACTGACTACGTTTTTTAAAAATTGTAAGTTGGCAACATCACCTACGGCAACTAAATCAGAGCCATTTTCCAACAGTATTTGCTCATTTTGTCTCCCTGTATCATATTAGGATAATTCTTGAAATATTTCAAACTTTTTCATCATTATTTATGGTGATCAGTTCTCTTAGCTGTGACTATTTCAATTATTTAGGGTTGCCACAAAACACACCCATAACAAGAGAGTCAACTTACTGAATGTTTTGTCCTGACTGCTCCACCAACCCCAGTCTCTCTCTCTTCTCAGGCCTCCCTATCTCCTGGGACACAAGTGATCAGGCCTTTAACTGTTGAAAATGAAGAGTCACATGTTTCTCACTTTAAATCAAAAGCTAGAAATGATTAAGCTTAGTGAGGAAGATGTTGAAAACTGAGACACGCCAAAAGCTAGCTTCTTGTGCAAAATAGTTAGCTAAGATGTGAATGCAAAGGAAATATTCTTGAAGGAAATTAAAAGGGCTACTCCAGTGAACACAGGAATAATAAGAAAGTGGAGCAGTCTTTTTTATGATATGGAGAAAGTTTGAGTGGGCCTAACAGAAGATCAAAATAGCCACAACAGGCCCTAATTTAGCCAAAGCCTAATTTGGAGAAGGCCCTAACTTGCTTCAGCTATATGAAGGCTGCAAGAGGTGAGGAAACTTCAGAAAAAAAAAAAAAAGTCTGAAGCTAGCAGAGGTTGATTCATGAAGTTCCAGGAAAGAGGCCATCTCCATACATCACAATGTAAGACAAAGCAGCACGTGCTGATGGAAAAGTTGCTGCAAATTCTCTAGAAGACAATTAATGAAGATGGCCACACTAAACAACAGTGATTCGATGTTATTGGAATAAGAGGCTACCTAGGACTTTCACAGAGGAGTGAAAGTCTGGCTTCAAAGCACAGGCTGACTCTTGGTAAAGCAGCTGGTGACTTTAAGTTGAAGCCAGTGCTCATTTACCATTCCAAAATCCGAGGACACTTAGGAATTGTATCAAACTACCCTGCCTATGCTCTATAAATGGCCAACAAAGTACATCTGTGTATAATACAGTTTACTGAATGTATAAAGCTCAAAGTCAAGAACTGCTGCTCAGAAATAAAGATTCCTTTCAAACATTACTACTGCTCACTGACAATGCACCTAGCCATCCAAAAGCTATGATAGAGATATAAATAAGATTAATGCTGTTTTCATGCCTAACATAATATCCATTCTGTAGTTCATAGGTTAAGGTGTAATTTCGACTATGAAATTTTATTACTGAAGAAATGCATTTTCTAAGGCTACAGATGCCATAGATAGTGATTCCTCTGATGGATGTGGGAAAAGTAAATTGAAAAATTTTTAGAAAGAACTCACCATTCTAGATGCCATTTAGAACATTCATGACTCACAGGAAGGGACAAAATATCAATATTATAGAGCTGGAAGAAGTTGATTCCAACTCTCATAGATGATGCTGAGAGGGTCAAGACCAGTGCAGGAAGGAAGTGCGGATTACTTAGTAGGAGAACTAGAATTAGGAGTGGAGCCTAAAGATGCGAGTGACTGAACTGCTGCAATCTCATGATGAAATTTTAACAGATGAGTTGCTTCTCATGGACAAGTAATGAAAGTCATTTCTTAAGATGGAATCTCAAGTGAAGATGCTGTGGAGGTTGTTGAAATCACAACAAAGACTTCAGAATATTACATAAACTTAGTTGATAAAACAGCAATAGCGTTTGACAGAATTAACTCCAATTTTGAAAGCAGTTCTGCTGTGAATAAAATGCTATCAAACATTTGTGCAGGCTATAGGGAAATCATTTGTGAAAGGAAGAGTTAATTGATGGTCAAACTTCATTTCTGTCATATTTTAAGAAATTGCCACAGCCACTCCAGCCTTCAGCAGCCTCCACTTTGATGAGTCAGTAGCCATCACCATGAGGAAGATCCTCCACCGGCAAAAGGATTATAACTCACTGAAGGCTCAGATGACGGCTAGCAATTTTTTAGCAATAAAGCATTTTGTAACTCAAGTATGTACATTGTTTCTTTCGACAGTTCCCAGACTACAGTATAGTATAAACATAACTTTTACATGCACTGGGAAACCAAAAACTTCGTGCGACTCCCCCTACTACACCATTCGTTTCCCTGTGATGGTCTGGGACTGAACCCTGAGTGTCTCTGAGGTATGCCTGCTGCTACACATGCTATAGACAGCACAGGTTTAGACTGAACTAAAGACAGCCACATATCATTTCTTCCCCCTTCTGGAATACAGACAGTATTAGTAACACAGACTTGCTCATAAGCACACGTCACACAGCTGCTACCCAGCCAGGATGCCTTCTGCGGTCACATCGCTGTCAGCACAGCACAGAAAGGGCAACTTCTGAGCTCTGAGTTTTGACAGATCTGTGTGCTCACTCACTGGTAGTTTCACTGTGCAGGTGAACAGATTTACCTGAAAGATCCAATCCTTTAATGCACTTGAGATTAAAAATTTCTGGCAGGGTGAAAGGCTTAAATTAAACATCTATGTCTGCCCCCCCACACCCCCTCACCAATTGCTTTGGCTAACTTTCTCCTGCTCATTCAGTAAATGACAACTCTTTTCTTCCAAACTCTCAGCCCCCTAAACCTTAGTTATTCCCCTTAGAAACCTTAGAAACCCCTTAGAAACCTTAGGGTTTCCTTCCCTCTCACTTCACAGTCAATCTATCATCACATCGTGTTGTCTCCATTTTCAAAATATATCCAGAATCTGACCACTTCTCAACACATCCACTGCTATCATGTAGCCCAAGCCATGGATATCTCTCATCTGAACTATTTCAAAGTACTGGAGAGGTTTTCTGATTTTTCCCTTGCTCGTCTACAATCTGTCTTTCTCAAAGCAGCCAGAGTGAGTCATTCAGGAAGTTCGCATCATTCCTCAGTTGAGAAGTGGTCAGTGGCACCCCTCCTTTCTCACTCAGAGCAAAGTTAAAGGTCTAAGAGCTACAGGACATGTTGGCTGACTCTCTTGAGCCCTGTTCGGTCCCCTCTCCCATCATTCTGCTCCAGCCACCATCTTCCTGGCTTCTTCTTGAAACTGCTAAGATGTTCCCAACCTAGAGTTTTACTAACACTTTTCTCCCAGATACCTACATGGTTTGGTCTTCATTTCTTTCAGGCCTCAGCTAACATGTCACATTAGAGGCCTTCCACGAATACCTAATTTAAAACAGCAGTCTGTACCTCTTTACCCCTTCTCTGATTCTTTTCTCTTCACAATCTGATATCGTATACTGTCAGTTACTGAAACGTAAGTGTCACGACAGTAGAGACTTTATGTTGTTACTGTAGTCCCAGCCCTCCGAACAGTGCCTGGCACAAAGCAGGTGCTCAGGAAACACATGTGGTGTTCAGGGAGATGAGGCTGCAGTCCTGATCAGGCAGCAAAGCCTGAAGTCTTGGGCCCTTTCACTAAGTTCACAATGCTACAACCAGTGAGCTTTTCCACAGCACACATCTGTTTCTCCCACTCCTCTCTCTCACACGGCTCACCACGGTCCCCAAAATAAATGACTGGATGCACTCCAATCACGCTGAATCTCAGCTCCTAGAACCAAACATGCTCCCTTTTTCCTTCAACCCTTCATCAGTGTCCTCTGAGTTTGGAATAACTCCACAACGCCAACCTTCCAGCATCCTGCATGGCCTCACCTTTCAAGACCGCAACCAAACCACGCTTGCTCCAG
Source organism: Ovis canadensis (assembly GCF_042477335.2). NCBI lineage: Eukaryota > Metazoa > Chordata > Mammalia > Artiodactyla > Bovidae > Ovis > Ovis canadensis. The sequence continues at coordinate 18,487,904 of NC_091262.1, forward strand.
CAGGCCTTCGCTGCCTCTCCCGCCACCTCCACCCCAACCACAGTGGGTGGTGGTTTACGAACAGTGCTCAGCTCAGTCTCTCGATCCTGCACTGTCTTCTTATAGGTCATACAGAATCAATTTACAAGGTGAATTGATGGTGAGCAAATTACTTACCATTCTGTGGCTCAGTTTTCTCAGTGGAAAAAACACTCCTTACTTACTTAACCTCGTGAACAGTTGTGCAGAATCAGGCTGATACTAAATGTTCAACAAATGCTGGCTATAAATCCATCCCCCCAGTAGACTGTAGAGTATCAGAAGCGGAACATAATGATTAGGTCCACATCTCAGGGCCTGGCCAGAGCCTAGCATATGTCAGGCACTCAATAAATACCTGCTGAATAAATACCTGAACAAGTGGCCAACCGGCCGCCTCCCCCTCCTCTATCTGTGCGGATTCTCTCTCTCTCTGCACAGAGGTGGGGGAGGGAGGAGGGAGACAGGAAAGCAAGTCCTGTTTCTGTGCATTTCTCCCTGCCCCATATTTGAATTTTTGACTTCATTTCACCTTAATGTCCAGCACAAAATAAGCTTATTAACAGGATAGGGCCAACCTAACTCGAAGTTTAAAAGCTCTTAAAGAAACTGTGGTTTAAGGAAAAGAGCAGGTATGAAGAATTCAGGCACTTTTCTAATCCTACCAGAAGACTGGCCCATTTCAATCAAGATTTTTTAAAAATAGTAATAATAATAATAATAAAGGATCAGCCTTGTCTCTGTAAAGTTGGGGAACAATTATCTTAGATAACTGGTGCTTATTTCTTCTTCTCTCTCTCACTGAGAATACAGACACGGGTTCTGTCCTCACGAAGCCTCAAACTAGAAGAGAACTAAATAGAATACTACAAAAATAATTTATTATTTTATTATTATATTATTAATAAAATAAATTATTTCATTGCTTGTGACAGGAGCTACAATACAAAGGTACAGAGCCTAGCAGTACCATATCACAGAGAGATCTGACCGAGTCCGGATGGTGAGGGGAGGCTTCCCTGAGAAGCGTGGGGAGAGGTGAGTGAGGCAGCAGGGGCCAGGGGAAGGGGCGGCTCAGAGACAAACTGGGAGACACCGCAGACGAGCAGACGCTGCAGGGCCACGAGGTCACCTGAGGGTCTCAGAACTACCCCAAGAGAAGGGGGAAGCCACTGATGGAGTTTAAGAAGACATCCTTTACCTGTCACTTTTAAGAGGTCACTCCATTTGGAGACTGGCCGGGAGGGCGCTGACTGGAAGCAGGATGAAAGAGACGTTTAAGAGCTCTGGTGAGGAATAAGGTTTCCTTACCCAGAGGCAGGACAGTGCCCCCAATGAAAGGAAGTGAAATGATCTGACAACTATTTAGAAGGATAGTCTCGAGGTTCCTGGCATGGCTTTGGTGCCATTTACTGCAGAAGAACACGGTTAAGCAGCAGCTCGTGCTGTGCCGTGAGCCATGAGCATGGAGATGATGAACAGGCAGCACCGGTCTGCGACCAGAAGCCAGGCCAGGACAAAATACGGAGCGTGTCTAACATCACGCGGGGCCGAGGCGAGCGGAGAGCAGGAGGAGGGCTCCACTCCTATTTATGTTCCCCAACTGACACATTGTGTGCTCTTAAAAACTACTCCATAAAGTTCTTATTCTACCAAGGAAATGTGAGAAAGGAGGACGTAAAACGTGCTATACAAGAATGAGTGAGGGATTTCTGCAAAGTATGTAATTTTGTTGTTTTAAAATTTTATATGGAAATGCAAAGTGATAAGATTAGCCAGGGCTTCACAGGCGGCTCAGTGGTAGAGTCTGCCTGCCAATGCAGGAAATGTGGGTTCAATCCCTGGGTCGGGAAGATCTCCTGCAGAAGGAAAGGAAAACCCACTCTTGGTCTGGGAAATCCCACGGACAGAGGAGCCTGGCAGGCTATAGTCCATGGGGCGGCAAAGAGTCAAATACAATGTAGCAACTGAGACAATAACAACAACAAAGAGTAGCCGAGACATCCCTAAAGAACAGGGAGAGGAGGTCTGCTCTCCCAGATACTAAAGCTTATTAGAGAACAACAATTTACAACAATACCATTACTTTGCCAACTAAGGTCCGTCTAGTCAAGGCTGCGGTTTTTCCAGTAGTCATGTATGGATGTGAGAGTTGGACTGTGAAGTAGGCTGAGTGTGCAAAAATTCATGCTTTTGAACTGTGATGTTGGAGAAGACTCTTGAGGGTCCCTTGGACTGCAAGGAGATCCAACCAGTCCATAGGAGATCAGCCCTGGCATTTCTTTGGAAAGAATAATGCTAAAGCTGAAGTTCCAGTACTTTGGCCACCTCATGCGAAGAGTTGACTCACTGGAGAAGACTGATGCTGGGAGGGATAGGGGGCAGGGGAAGAAGGGGATGATCGAGGATGAGATGGCTGGATGGCATCACGGACTCGATGTATGTGAGTCTGAGTGAACTCCGGGAGTTGGTGATGGACAGGGAGGCCTGGTGTGCTGCGATTCATGGGGTCGCAAAGAGTCGGACACGACTGAGCGACTGAACTGAACTGATACTCACCTAGGGACATTCTGACAACAGAATTAATCGAACCATGCATGTTGGCAGGGCACAACAATGAGAAAGAAGGGATGATGTAGGCTTCCTTTATGTATGAAAGTGTAACCGTGTGATACACCAAAACCAATTCTGGATAGATTAAGGTCCTAAACATCATGAAACTTTTTAGAACAAAGTATAGGCAAATAATGACCCTGTGGTATGGTGTACAAGACACAGAAAGCACAACTCATAAGGCAAAAGAAAAACACAATTTACTTAATGTAAACTTCTGCCCAATAAAAACAAGCACAGCAAGAAAGTGAAAAAGCTACCAACTGGGAGAAGACTGTTGCAACATGTAACTACCAGCAGAGAATACATAAACAACTCCTGCAAGCAGTCAGAAAGAGACACGCAAAGAGCCCAGCCCCAAAGAGCCCAGCCCCGCAAGGCTCTGCTACTCATCTCACTTTTGCCAGGGGCGGGGGAAGAAGCGAGCACGTCACACAGAAGAGCAAACCACCTAGCAACATACTCCTGGCAAAGGCAGGGGCCTCGGCCCTCTCATACCAGCTAGGGACAGAGCCATTAACGACCTTCTTTGGAGGACAATTTGCCAATATCCATTAAACAAACAAACAAACAAAAAACTAACGATCCTTTGCTTGTACTTCTAGGAATTATCCAAGAGATAAACTCGACATGTAAAAAGATGAGTCAAGGACATTCTCTGTAATACTGTTCCTAGAAAAAGAAAAATGAAAAATTAGAATGTCCAAAACAGGGAATAAGTTTAAAGAAATTACATCCGTACAATGGAATCAGTGACTGAAACTGCTGTGAAAAAATCAAGATGCAGATCCAACGATTAACAGAAGGGAAGCAGGCGAAAAGGTGGCCGGCAGAACACTATGCATTTGTAGATGCAGACGGTCTCTTCAGGGCCCAGCAGAATCCAGTGAGCGTGCCTCTGGGCAGCAGAGGAGGAGACCAGCGCCGAGGGGCAGACGCTTCCCTCTCAACAGTCTATTCCTTACACCTCTCCTTTAGGTGTTAACCATGTGTATGGATGTATGTATTACTTTCTCAACAAATAACATGTCCTACTGAGAAACATTCAGCCTCTCTCAAAAAATAAAAAAGGTTGATTTAAACAAATGATATTATATCCATACTAATAAACACTACCTAGCAGTTGAAACAGGAGATGGCCAAGACTGAACATCGACATCCTAGGAATCAGAGAACTGAAATGGACTGGAATGGGTGAATTTAACTCAGATGACCATCATATCTACTACTGTGGGCAGGAATCCCTTAGAAGAAATGGAGTAGCCATCATGGTCAACAGAAGAGTCTGAAATGCAGTACGTGATGCAATCTCAAAAATGACAAAATCATCTGTTTGTTTCTAAGGCAAACCATTCAATATCACGGTGATCCAAAAAGCTGAAGTTGAATGGTTCTATGAAGACCTACAAGACTTTTTAGAACTAACACCCAAAAAAGATGTTCTTTTCATTATAGGGGACTGGAATGCAAAAGTAGGAAGTCAAGAAACAGGCAAATTTGGCCTTGCAGTACAAAGTGAAGAAGGGCAAAGGCTAATAGAGTTTTGCCAAGAGAATGAACTGGTCATAGCAAACACCCTCTTCCAACAACACAAGAGAAGACTCTACACATGGACATCACCAGATGGCCAACACCGAAATCAGACTGATTATATTCTTTCCAGCCCAAGATAGAGAAGCTCTATACAGTCAGCAAAAACAAGACTGGGAGCTGACTGTGGCTCAGACCATGAACTCCTTAATGCCAAATTCACACTTAAATTGAAGAAAGTAGAGAAAACCACTAGACCATTCAGGTATGACCTCAATCAAATCCCTTATGATTATACAGTGAAAGTGTGAAACAGATTTAAGGGACTAGATCTGATACACAGAGTTCCTGATGAACTATGGACAGAGGTTCATGACACTGTACAGGAGACAGGGATCAAGACCATCCCCATGGAAAACAAATGCAAAAAAGCAAAATGGCTGTCTGGGGAGGCCTTACAAATAGCTGTGGAAAGAGGAGAAGGGAAAAGCAAAGGAGAAAAGGAAAGATATAAGCATCTGAATGCAGAGTTCCAAAGAATAGCAAGGAGAGATAAGAAAGCCTTCCTCAGTGATCAATGGAAAGAAATAGAGGAAAACCACAGAATGGGAAAGACTAGAGATCTCTTCAAGAAAATTAGAGATACCAAGGGAACATTTTGTGCAAAGATGGGCTCGATAAAGGACAGAAATGGTACGGACCTAACAGAAGCAGAAGATATTAAGAAGAGGTGGCAAGAATACATAGAAAAACTGTACAAAAAAGATCTTCACAACCCAGATAATAATCACGATGGTGTGATCAGTCACCTAGAGCCAGACATCCTGGAATGTGAAGTCAAGTGGGCCTTAGAAAGCATCACTACGAACAAAGCTAGTGGAGGTGATGGAATTCCAGTTGAGCTGTTTCAAATCGTGAAAGATGATGCTGTGAAAGTGCTGTACTCAATATGCCAGCAAATAGGGAAAACTCAGCAGTGGCCACAGGACTGGAAAAGGTCAGTTTTCATTCCAATCCCAAAGAAAGGCAATGCCACCAAAGAATACTCAAACTACCGCACAACTGCACTCATCTCACATGCTAGTAAAGTAATGCTCAAAATTCTCCAAGCCAGGCTTCAGCAATACGTGAACCGTGAACTTCCAGATGTTCAAGCTGGTTTTAGAAAAGGCAGAGGAACCAGAGATCAAATTGCCAACATCTGCTGGATCATGGAAAAAGCAAGAGAGTTCCAGAAAAACATCTCTTTCTGCTTTATTGACTATGCCAAAGCCTTTGACTGAGTGGATCACAATGAACTGTGGAAAATTCTGAAAGAGATGGGAATACCAGACCTCCTGACCTGCCTCTTGAGAAATCTGTATGCAGGTCAGGAAGCAACAGTTAGAACTGGACATGGAACAACAGACTGGTTCCAAACAGAAAAAGAAGTACAAGGCTGTATATTGCCACCCTGCTTATTTAACTTCTATGCAGAGCACATCATGAGAAACGCTGGGCTAGAAGAAGCACAAGCTAGAATCAAGATTGCTGGGAGAAATATCAATAACCTCAGATATGCAGATGACACCATTCTTATGGCAGAAAGTGAAGAAGAACTAAAGAGCCTCTCGATGAAAATGAAAGAGGAAAGTGAAAAAGTTGGCTTAAAGCTCAGCATTCAGAAAACGAAGATCATGGCATCTGGTCCCATCACTTCATGGGAAACAGATGGGGAAACAGTGTCAGACTTTATTTTTCTGGGCTCCAAAACCACTGCAGATGGTGACTGCAGCCATGAAATTAAAAGACCCTTACTCCTTGGAAGGAAAGTTATGACCAACCTAGATAGCATATTCAAAAGCAGAGATATTACTTTGCCAACAAAGGTCTGTCTAGTCTAGGCTATGTTTTTTCCAGTTGTCATGTTTGGATATAAGAGTTGGACAGTGAAGAAAGTTGAGCACCAAAGAATTGATGCTTTTGAACTGTGGTGTTGGAGAAGACTCTTGAGAGTCCCTTGGACTGCAAGGAGATCCAACCAGTCCATCCTAAAGGAGATCAGTCCTGGGTGTCCATTGGAAGGAATGATGCTAAAGCTGAAACTCCAGTCCTTTGGCCACCTCATGCGAAGAGTTGACTCATTGGAAAAGACTCTGATGCTGGGAGGGATTGGGGGCAGGAGGAGAAGGGGACGACAGAGGATGAGATGGCTGGATGGCATCACTGACTCGACGCACATGAGTCCGAGTGAACTCCGGGAGTTGGTGATGGACAGGGAGGCCTGGTGTGCTGTGATTCATGGGGTCGCAAAGAGTCGGACACGACTGCTGAACTGAACTGAATTGAAGTGAACTGAGCAGTTGAAAAGAACAGAGAAAACCTATAATGATTCCCAGGTGGCACAGTGGTAAAGAATCTGTCGCCAATGCAGGAGAATCAAGAGATGTGGGTTTGATCCTTGGCCAGGAAGACTCCTGGAGGAGGAAATGGCAACCCACTCCAGGATTCTTGCCTGAAGAATTCCATGGACAGAGGAGCCTGGCAGGCTACAGTCCATGGTGTCACAGAGAGTTGGATGTAACTGAGTGACTAAACACACACACACAAACTGGTATGCATAACTATGGGATAGGTACAAGACTTCTTTGTGGGGACAAGACTTCTTTTCGGGGTAATGGAAATGTTTCAAAGTTGGTTGTGGTGAAAGATGCGCAACTCTATGAATACATCAAAATCTACTAAATTGTATACTTGAAAAGGGCAAATTGTAAGGTTTGTGAATCATTTCTCAATAAAAGCTGTTAAAAAAATATCTATATACACATATATACAGAAACAGAGAGTAGGGTTTGGGGGGAGAAATAGAGCTCAGCAAACTGGACCCAGAGGCCAAATCTAGAACACCACTGGTGTTTATAGATAAAGTTTAACCAGCACACAGCTACATTCATTCCTTCACACTGTATATGACAACTTTCATGCCACAAAGGCAGAGCTGAGCAGCTAACAACAGAAAAAGAAGGGCTTGCAAAGCCCCAAATATTTACTATCTGGCCTTTTACAGAAAAAGTCTGCCAACCTAACATTTAAAAAATTCTTAAGTTACATATAGCTGAGCAAAAAATAACAGTTGCAGAATTTTAACACAGTCAGTATATAATTTATATTCTAAAACCACAGACAACACAATAAGATGTATTTTCTAGAAGTATGTTAGGAAATGATCTAGAAAAATAGGACCAAACCAAACTTAGAGCCATGAGTTACTTCTGGGCAGGGGTGGGCAGACACGGGTTGGGAGCTGACCAAAGGGGACTTTGGCTTTATTTATAATTTATTTGAAATTGTGTTTTATTTGTTTTAAGGAGACAAGTTCATATATTACCTGAGTAACTGACCTTTCTTTTTTAATTAGTTTGTTAAAAGTAAGGCTGACAGATGCAGAAAGTAACACAACTAGGTAGAATTTAAAAATCTGAGTCTGTTCCTTATTTTGCTGAAGCAGTGTCAGAATTTTAACTATTCTGACTCTACACCCACTTCTTAGTTTTTCCAGATCTTTCTTCTGGCATTCCTCATACAGTACTCCTTCACAGCCTTCCGCACTGACGTTTTCAAGTTTGAAGGCGAATTGAGGCATGAGCAAGGGCCACAGGGAGGGGCATAGGACAGCCACAAAAGAGGCCCAGGCCAGCGAATGGTGGGGTCCTGTCAATGGCCAACTATTTTGGGGACATAATTCTTATTTCAGGGCCACTAAGACATGTGATGATTCCTAGTCTCAGTTTAGCAGTGCCCAGCAGTTAGTCCACGCTCACAGCCTTCATATTCCTATCTTCACATAATTCACAAGACCCTAATGACAGCTGTGCGACTTCTAACATTTTCCGTACTTCAAAATAGTTTCCAAGTTTGACTAGTCAAAAGTACAGCACAGAAATGGAACTAAATGATTGTTAATAAGCAATCCAGGCCCTAGAGTAGTACATAATGAATCCTGAGTTCCAACTAAGCTGCTTTACATCATAATTTATGAAAATAATATGAGTACAAAAAAATATGTTTGTTCATCTTGTACACTTGTACAAGTGTAAATCTAGGAAAATAAATTAAGTGGAAATCTAATAGGGAAACAAGTGAGTTTAAGACAATTATTAGTTACTATTAATTATGGGAATGGACAGTTTTTCAAAGCAAAAACATAAAATGGTAAATGTAGCTTACAACTGCATATAAAATTAGACCTCAGATAATCTTGTAGGATATCTAGAAACTATGTACAATTCTAGAAAAGGCAAGAGCTAAAACAGTAATAAAAGCATCTAAAAATGCTTTTAGAAGAGGTAAATTCAAAAGATAGGGTATCATGAAGGCCATGGTATTTATAGGGGCCTATGGTATCTCTGTCTGCTTGAGCAATTCTCAACAGGGGGAACTTGAGCAATTCTTAGTTGTTGGGACCGCAGCCACTTCTGCTTCTGAAACAAAGCAAGTGGACAACCTGAAGAAGGGTTGCTTTTAGTTGAAATAATCTGGGGAAATCTGGCTATATAGAAACTAGAGTCACAAGGGGGAAAAAAGCACATTCATCAAACCAATTTTTTAGACAACCTGGTTTTAAACAAAATTCAGCATAATTATAACAAAGGAGAGAAGAAGAAGTCGAGTATTAGAAAAAACATATACACATGCACACATTACTTTAAACTAAACAGAATTTCATTTGTTTCTTCTTGGGGAAAAAAGGTTTGCTCCCAGTAAACTCACCTCCATGCTCTAGAAATACTCGAACACATCTTTCCTTTCCTCTTGCTGCAGAGAAATGAAGCAGGGTCCAGCCATTAGCATCCCGGCCATTTGGAGAGTAGCCTTGCTCTAACATCTTCCGCACTGTGTGAACATCCCCGGCAGCCACTGCAGCTTGAATCTGCAACTCTTCCTGGAGTTCAGGGTTCCTTCGACAATGGTGGTGTAACATCCTAGCTGAGTCCACGTTTTTTTTACAAAGGATTCATTAGGTCACAGGGATCAGCCTTGAAGGGGAGGCACAATACATAAAATTTAGAATACCGGACACCTGACAGTGTGTTCATTAAATACGCCAGAATTTTCCACTGCTAACTCATGGAAGGCTCAGTGATGACATTTCATACCATAACAAATTAACATGTATCTGTTTTGCCCAGAACTTTCAGCAATTTCCCTAAGATTATAAAAGATTTCAAAAAGAAAGCAAGGCATAAAGTCCTAAAATGCTATAACAGGAAATTTCCTCTTTACAGCCTTTTGTAAACTCAGAGCAAATATCAGTGAATACAACATAAAAGGGAAGGTGATGCTGGGCAGCTGAAGATGGATACAACAGAGGAAGCAAATGAGTACTTGTTTTAGGATTTCACATTTACCTAAAGCACATGGAAAATTTAATTTATAAACTATTCAAGAAATCTATCACACATCAATAAGTAAATACCGAGTATCAAATGGACAATTCATAGACTAGCAAGACTAAAGACCTTCAACTATGAGAAGCAGTTTAACATTTAAAAAAAGGCGAAGACCTTTAGGCTGGTCTCCCAAAAATATTTCAATAATATTTTATTTTTAGCCCCAAAGAGTGGAAAGCTGGAAGGGAGGAAAAGGGAAGTAGGTGGGGTTAAGCAAATTAGAGAAAAAAAAAAAGTGCAGATTATATTTACATTCCTTTCATTTCTGTTTCTCTATCTATCCTTTCCACTTTAGGAAACAAGATTTACTACTCCTTCTTTTCTGCCACATTTCTTGGGCACTTTTCTAATTTCCATTTTCCAGAAGTTTTATTCTACAAATATTCAAAGTAGCAACATCATAAAAAATATTTTAAAAGAAAAGAAGTCTAAAGAATCTGCTGATTAACCACATGAAAAAAGTAAAAGTAGTGTACTAAATTTCTACACTTTCTAATAGGTCAAAAGAGGTGTGTACTCAAACTCAATATAAAATGAGCTTTCCTTCATGCAAACAGGAAAAGTTCACATTGAACTGATGAAAAGTTATATCCTACATGTGTGCATACAAAACTTTTTTTAGTGTGTTTCTAAGTTTTTAAATACACACAGAAACTTAAACTAACATAATTCTAAGAAGCCATTCCACCTGGGCTAACTTTAAGGACTAGATTAGACTCATCCCCTAATGAGTAGCTTCCATTTCAAAAAAAAAAATTATGCGAAAGTCCCTTAAAGACATTCTGGTCTCATATGTAGGTTAGACATCTTGGGACAATCTTGTTACCAATAATAGTTACCTTGGAAGACTTACCCCTATAGACAGTACAAAGGTCAACTTAAGGTAACAGGTCATAACTTTGGTCATGTTATCACAGCTCAACTGTATAATCAAATATCCTACCTTGTTTATACACAGAAAATGGTTATTATTGATACAAACTCCTAAGTATCATTACAAAGTAATGTAATTTAAAAAATATCAGATCACTGCTACAAAGAACTGTTTCCTTAAGAAAAAGTGGAAAAGGAGAAATTTCCTGACAATTTCTTAAGAAACATGATATCCCCTTATCTTTCCACTTAATTACTTTAAGTGGACATTAAAATTAAGTCTCTTGCCTTACAAATTTTAAAACCAAGACTTCTTCTGGCTAGGTTTTTGCTTCTTTTTAGCGTTATAAGGGAAGGTAAAGACCATTAGAAGAAATTCACAGAAACTACTACCATATACTCAAAACAATTACCTTTAACAGTTTTTTTTTTTTTTAAACTGGGATGATTACCTTGGCACTTAAACAAGGCATTCTATACAAAAAAAAATATTTAAACAATGTCAAAACAAACCCAGATTTTCTTTTAGCAAGCGTTGTGTTTTAGTATACATTAGGTAATCTAAATGAGAAATAAAAAGTAAATGGATTTTCCCCTAGAACAGCACAGACATCCTATGTCAGTCAGTCACTTACCTTATGAAAGAATGTCCCTTTTCCTGATATGTGGATTGCCTAATAATCATTGTGCACATACAGCATTGTGAGTTGGGGCTTAAGACTGTCTCCAAATTCTGGTGTTAATGAACTCTTTCTTAACCTGAAAACAGATGAAATAATAATCATGGAAAATTTTCTAAAAATAATAAAGAACCATAGCTACCTAAATAGTCTACCTTTAGATGAGCTAACATTTCAGCACATTACAACAACCTACAGAGCAAAGAACGAACTCAAAGCAATTCTTAGAAGAAATTATCTCAACATCTACATTAATCTCCAATGTAGTATAGGATATGATATATTGGGCGAAATTTTTTTTTTTCTAAAAAGGTAGTTTTTTTTATTAATAAAGAAAATAATAAATCTCATACTTGGAATTTGGATGCAAACACAAATTTTTGGGGGGTCTATTCAGAATATATTTTCAGAAATGAATTACTTTTAAAGTGACATCATTAGCTTCTTGCTCTTTCTAACAATGAAAACACATGTACTCTCAATACAGTAGGCAGCCAGGGCCAAAATGGGATCCATGACAACTAAAAGGAGATTGTCTTTAAGTGCTTGTTTTCGTATATGCAAAAGACATCATTGTTAATAATTCTGAAACTGTTATGCCATTATGCATACACCAAACTAGGCAAAAGATTAACAACAGTCTTGCTGGCTTCTCCATATGAATTTGGAAAAAATTCTCTACAACTAAAAGAAAAGGGATCTTTCTTCACATCCATTAAATCCTAGATCTATGAATTCCATTAGGGTTAAGGACACATGCAAAGTGACTTTCACACATTACACCAGAAACCCTCATTGAGAGAACTGCCATCCCATTCTAGTGGGGTTTGTGTGCCAAGCTCTCTGTCACTGAAACAAGGAAAGGTCATACTGCCCAGCACCTGGATGAGCTATGGGGAAAAGTGGCAGTCACAGGTGGTGGTGGCTGCAGATCAGAATTTTCAACCAATCCAAATTAGTGCAGACTACTTTGACCCTTATCTCTTTTCACAATCTATTTTTCCTTGTCAAATTTTTTCAAGGAAGCCAAAGACTCTGCAAACATGCACTTGGAAATAAATAATATTTGGCTTAAAACTGCCTAACACTTTTAAATAAACAAACTAGGCATGATCAGGACTCCTACATGGCAAGCCATAAAAATTGCAAAGCCCAGAAGAAAGTGAAGGACAGGGAAGCCTGGCGTGTTGCAGTCTAGGGGGTTGCAAAGAGTCGGACACAACTTAGATATTGAACAACAACAACTTGTATGGAGGTGAGAGTTGGACCATAAAGAAGGCTGAGTACCTAAGAACTGATGCTTTCGAACTGTGGTACTACAGAAGGTTCTTGAGAGTCCCTTGCACTGCAAGGAAATCAAACCAGTCAATCCTAAAAGAAATCAACTCTGAATATTCATTGGAAGGACTGAAGCTGAAGCTCCAATACTTTGGCCACCTGATGTAAAGAGCCGACTTACTGAAAAAGACCCTAATGCTGGGAAAGATGGAAGGTAAAAGGAGAAGAGGGTGGCAGAGGGTGAGACGGTTAGACAGCATCATAGACTCAATGGACATGAATCTGAGCATACTTTGGGAGACGGTAGAGGACAGAGGAGCCTGGCGTGCTGCACTCCATGGAGTCACAAACAGACACAACTTAGCAACGGAACAACAACAATCCTTACAGAAATGGTTGATGCTGGAATTGGGCAAAAATATAGAAGATGAGCCTAGAGCATCTTACAGTGCCAAAAGAAAAGGAAGTACTCCAAGAAAAATGCAAAGATTGGGGGGCGGTATGTCACAGGGATACAGGAGCCAACTAGAAGAGCTCTCAATAGCCAAGGTGGAACAAATGGAACAAGATAATCAAAGTACTATTAGATACCAACCCAAACTACACATAAGTATCAGTAAGTCTGTACTGATAATGAACAACTGATTGAATTAAATAGGGAGAGAATAAATCAATCTCTTGTGCAAAATTCCAAATAATGTGTGTAGATTCACCCCCTCCCCTCGCATTTAAGGTGGAACACAACTCCCCTTTCTCCTTAAATGTGACTTCATTTCAAAGAGGATAAACCTCTTTTCAAAGAGGAGGAACTTTTCAGTGGGAAACCTGAAAAACAATGCCTCAGCTAGATAATTATGGTCAATATCAAGAGCGCCATCCAAATCATGTTGTTAGTATGACATGATAAGAATGTGCTCTTTCTCCCCAAAACCCACAGCCACAGTCTAATCATGAGGAAAATACCAGACTAATTCCAATTGAGGGGCTTTCTACAAAATATCTGAAACTCTTCAAAATGTCAAGATCATCAAAAATAAGGAAACAAACAAATCTGAGAAAGTGTCACAGTCAAGAGGAGCCTCAAGAGACAGGGCAGCTAAAATGGAATGTGACATCCTGGAGGGGACCCTAGAGCAGAGAGCAGTCACTAGGTGAAAGCTAAAGAGATCTGAACAGAGTGTGGACTTCAGTTAATAAAACTATTCAAGACTGTTTCAATAATTGTGCGAAATATGTCTATTAATCTAAGAGGTTAGGGAAAGATGAGTGTGTAATACATGGGAATTCTGTATCACCTTCAACATTTTTCTATAAATCTATAAAATTGTACTAAAATAAAAAATCCAGACTAATGTCTTCAATGATGAGCTTGCAGCATTTCCACACAGATCATGTCATTATTCTCCATGCGATCCACACCTCCATTTCAAGAATGAACCACCGGATGCCTTACTTCTAACTATTTCCTCGGTAACCCCTGTCCTCCTAAGAAAAGTGAAGATGACTTTTCACAGTCTTGAGCCTTTAAGAGTCCTTGTTTTTGTCATTGTTACCTTCCATACACCCATCACCACTTCCATGAAGGCAGCAGAAATGGTGGGGGACAGCAAGTGAGGTGGGAGTTGAAGAGAATACTAAATGGCATTAATTTATTAATAATATCAAGAAAGGTTTTGTGTTAAAAGTCAAAGGGACTCAATTATTTCTCTCTATAAGCAAGATGCACAAACAACAGTAACTCGTGATAATCCCACATCATCTACTCCAATCAGACAAACGAAAGTCTACTGAGTACCTTATAGTGCCTGGCATACTAAGTATGAGTCTTTGGCCACTGGTATTATCTCTGGAGAGAACTTACAGAGTTTTTCGCATACTTCAAATGAATCAAATACTCGTAGAATGGCTAGGATCATTTTTCTTTATTCTGACAATACTAAGCTCTATAAATAAAAAACACAGGTTTAAAGCAAAAAAGCACTTTGTGCTTCAGTCTTTATGGGAAAACACACACACACACACACACACACCATACACACACGACTTCTGTCCGCTTAAATTACGAAGGCCAAAGACCTATTACCAAAATATCCTAATAGTCCAAAGCATCAAGCAACTTAATTGCATCACCGTGTAATTTTATGAAAGTTTGCATTTAATAGAGTATAACGATCCACGCATGTGTAAGTAAAGGGAAAAAAGGCTACTGAACTTAGAAAGTTAACGTGATATTCAGTGGTAAAGTTACCATTAAAAACTACAGAGGAAGTCCAGAGATAAGATGGAAAAAAGTCTATTTCCCCTCAAAAAGTGCAAGTCTGAAAATTTGATAGCTCATGGAGTCACATATAAAAGAATACAGTGAAGGAGGCAATTTTCTAAGTAAACATATGTACAATGTAAGTTGACTCAGAATGACTAAAACTCTGAGGGTGCAATCTTTAGAAATTCCATTCTAGGTTTCAGTCAGAAAAGGAAAAAAAAAAACATACTAACAAGGAAGACTTCAGAATTATATATCAAAATGAACTGCTTCCCAATGTGTATCACTTTCATAAAACATTTTACTGCCCAATGTTAATGGTGTTTAAATTTTACAAATTCATCTTTTCTACTTTACACTTTTCTTAAAAAAGAAAACAATCTAGGCCTCCGAGCTTTCACAATGTTGACCATATTAGAAACTACAAATTTAGGAATTAAATGCCATCTAATTTCCATACAGATGTCAAGTGAACCTCATTAAGTTAAAACCAAAGCTTCCTGCTTCATATAATTAAAAGAAATCTATATTCATAGAATAAAGAATAAAATAGCTATAAAGCAAAATATATTTAAGATCTGTCTAAAATTACATAACTTGCACCAAATTTGCCCACATGTCCCCAATTTCCTTTAGCATAAATGATTAGTCATTAATAGCTTTTGCATATTACTTTCACTGAAAGGCCACATATTTTTTGATTAAGGGACACAAATTAGAACTGTGCTTTCAGATTTCACACGAATTGGAAACAAGGTAACAGCTTGCTACTCAAAAAAAGAAATAAGCATTTCTTTGCAGAAAAACAGAGATACAGGCTGTAAGGAAATAAAATCAGTAACTCCAAGGATACTGGCTCTAAGGAAAAAAAAAAAAAAAAAACCAAAAAACATGAATAGCTCACAAATCCCAAGAGGGAAGATAGATGCAGAAACACTACAATGCCCAAAGCGTGTAACATGGCTGAGATGGATGTTGATGAGGTCAACTCATATAACCAAGAGCCTGGAACCCAAAATGAAGTAGAAGTGTTATTTTAGTATCACTCGGCTGAGCACCACAGTGTTTCTGTTTCAAAACAAGGGAGAGTATTCATATTTCCTCCAAATTACTAGGCCTCCATATAACAAGTATTTATTATCATGTACAACTTTTCTACAAGCTTCCTAAGTTCTAACAGAAAGACCAACAATTTTCATGGAATGTGGACAAGGAAACAGGAAATTTTGTAGTTCACTTACTTCGACTCAATTCAAAGTGTAAATCACAAGCATCATAAATGATGAAATCTTGTCAACCTTATCTTTGAGGTATGTCTGGCCTTACCATCTTAGCAGCCTCATATCAGTACCTAAGTTTATGAGAAAGGAGATAAGTCTTCTATGTAGGGCATACTTTCTGTTGAAGATGAAGTGAAAAGGCTGAAAGTCAGGTATTAGATATGCTTACAGAAATGACCTGATTTTACAGACTTTTTAGGAATCATATGTACTTCTGTGTTATCAAAGTTAAATGTGACCAAAATAAAGCGGTATTTTATGTGTCATAATATAATTGTGAATGGCATCACTTTAGGTATGAAGACAGTAAGTACTGGCCACAGCATACTCAAAATGCATCACTTCAATTAAAAATCAGTGATTCTCCCTATGGGCTCATATATCTTACTTGGTTACCAAGAAAGCTGGGTGTTTTTTTTTTTTCTTTTCAAAACCATGTGACTGACAATAGAATTAACACAAAGTTAACTACCAGACTGAAAAATATAAATCAGCCAACAGGCTTTTTTGGTAATACAGTATTCACATTAAATGTTTGGCATAATCTAGACCAAATACTCTCAATCATGCTAATGTTAGGAACAGATGTTGACAATTTATATATACTCTATAATCTTAGAAAAACCACTAAAAGCTGAGAGGATCAATGAATTAGTTAAGAAATTAGAATGAACAGAGAGGAAAGTAGTGTTCTCTCTTTACGTTACATACTTGACTCAGCACAGGTGATAAAACCCCTCAGAAATGAAAACATGCTAGAGTTCAATCTAAAGCAGAAAAATATTTAACTGAGAAGGCCTGAATAGAAAATATACATAATTTATCTTTACCTTAAAAACATGCTTTAAATATTCTAGCAATTTTTAAAAAGGTGTAAAGTAATCATTAGGCATATCTCCGGTGATTCACATATTTAAATAATGAAAATTGCCTTCTACCTAGCTTTTACTGAAATGCAGTGAACCCTACATGTACAGAGGGAGCTTCCCAGGTTCCCAGTTGCTGAAGAATCTGCTTGCCAATACGGGACACACAAGAGATGTGGGCTCGATCCCTGGGTGGGGAAGATCCCCTCGAGGAGGAAATGGCAATCCACTCCAGTATTCTTGCTTGGAAAATTTCATGGACAGAGGAGCCTGGTGGGCTGCAGTCAATCAGGTCGCAATGAGCCGGACATGGCTGACCATATATGCACTCTACATGTACATATAAAAGTTGCCCTAAATGTTCACTGTGGAATAGTCATTAGTCAGTACTGATTTTAAGTCCCATTCAGTAGCATACATTCTCATTTTGGTATCCAGTTCCAGGTCTCAAGAACACGCAAACCCTCAAAGCCCTTTAAAAGTACTGCACCTTGACAATTAGAAAAATCAGGTAGGAGATTCATTTCTTTATCCGGAAGGCAGAAAGTCCAGAGGAAGAGACCAAGTCAAAGATTTCCTAACAACTTTTGCTATTTTAAGCACTTCTTTGCATGTAAAATTCCCTAAAAAATCTGCGATATTAAAATAACTCTGAGATTAACAAGCAACTTTATACTCCTGTTATTGGATGTCAGAGAAGTTATTCACTTGGCTTATTTCTGAATTAACTCTTACATGATTTCCCTGTTCATATCCCCTCTGTAGGACTTACATGAATGTCCTAAACTTACCTTTGGTGCATTTTCAAAGGTGGCAACAAAATACAGATGCTTAAATTTCCATCTAACAAATTCTCTATAAGGGTTTCAAAATGAGAAATCTTATGAAAAGTGCCAAAATAAAACCCTACATTCTAAACACACCAAAACATTCTTTTGCTTTTAAATTCCTGAGAGTCAAATGATTGATAAGATATTGCATAAAGTTTTGTAAGTACTAGAAAATCTGAAATATAACAAATATGATTTATCTTTTTATAAGAGTTTCATAGCCCTTACACATCTGTCACACAGAAACACACAAAAGCCCAAAGAGTTAATTATACATAAGTGCTTCAGGTGAGTATTGCTTTCATATCATCCACATTATTAAGGTACACAGATTCACTTTTTGCTATAGGAAAAAACATCGCGTTATTTTCTGAAACTCACAAATTCGAAGCTATTACTGAAACCTTCCTTCACGCACTCTTGTGAGGTAACTCAAAAGATATTCTGATGGAGGTAGACGAATGATAGCAAAGAAGAGGGGAAAACAGAAAATTGTGGTTTAATTAAAAAGCAGAGTCATCCAGAATTAACAAGCAATTAATAAGGAATTGGGGAATTCCTATGAGAATAAGAGGGGCTGGGGGAGCTACAAAAAGGTCTCAAAGTCTCTGAGCAGGGTAAATGGTGGAGCGTACCAAAAGATGAATGCAACACATGGAAACACTGTTCAGAGGGAAAGGCGGAAAACAAGGTCCTGGGAAAGAGAAGTTATTAAAATGTTAAAGACTGGGGCACGGGCGGCGTTTTTGTTTTTGCTGTAAAGCTAGAAGCCAGGAAAGGGATGCATTGCCAGGTAACTATTCAGAAAAGAAAGCACCGATTAATGAGGTAGGGGCCAGGAATAAACAATGGGGGAGGGGAGGGCTGGCTCTTTACCTTGACGGTGGAAGCTGGTCAGAGCTCTGCGGCTGCTCGGGCGGGTGGGCAGACCCTCTCCTGCCGTCGCTCGCCCCCCAGCCAGCTCACACCTGGAAATCAGAGACCCGTGAGCGGGGCAGAGCCCCGGGGCCCCGTCCTCCCCGGCCCCGGGGCAGAGAGCGGGGCGGGCCAGCAGGAAGCGGCAGGCTTCCCCTCCGTCCCGGGCCGGCCCTTTCCCCTCAGCGGGGGTAACCGACTTTTACCTGTCTCCTCAGCTGCTGCCTCCCTTCCTTCTTCCAGCCGCCTCCACACTCACCAACTTCTCCATTGAGGAAACAGCCCGGGCAGGGCCGGACCCGGCTGTCCCTGCTCCTCCGCGGCGCCTCCCGGCCCCAGCCTGCCAGCATCCAGATGGCCCGGCCGGGCGGAGGCGGCGGCGGTGGCCGCCGGGCGGCCTGGGGCAGGGGTGCAGGGAGGAAGTCCCGGCGCGGGCGGGGGGCAGCCCCGGTCCGAGCGCTCGGGGCAGGAGGCTGCCGCGCTCCTGGCTGGGAGCGCCCGGCCACTGAGGGGCCCAGAAGGGCTCGGGGCGGCGACGGCCCAGCTCTCACGGAACCCGGAGTGCCGGCCGCCGGGGCGCCAGGCAGGGGGCTTTCGGGATGCACTTTGCACCGGGCCACCCCCGCCCCCTCCCTCCAGCACTTTGGGGTCACTGGGATGGGACCTAGCCCTCAGCAGCCAATCAGCGGCCACACTGGAGCCGGAGCCCGGAGCCGTAAACCAGGTCTGAGGTGGGTGGGAGGGGTGGGGGGTGGGGGCGACTTGGTTGGTTGGTTGCTTCCTTCTCTCCTCCTTACCCCAGCGGCCCCCACCCCTTGCCTGCCGTAAAGCGGCCTGCGTATTCGCGACAGTTAGAGGAGGCGTGCCGAGCGAGGCTAGGAGTCGCCTCTGATTGGCCACATTCACTCCCCACCTCCACCTCGCGGCACCCGACGCTCCGCCCCTGGCGGAGGGACTCCATGCGGTTGCTAAGAAACACTATATACCGAACAGGACCTCTGCGCATGCGGGAGAAGGCAGCGCCTTGTACTTTCTGTGAACTACGGTGGCCCGGAAGGGGCTGGCGCTTGCTCGAACGGCAATGAGGAGGCGGCGTGGCTTGGGGCGGATCTCCAGCAGGTAACTGGAAGAGATCGCTACGCTCGGCGACGGGAGAAGCGGCTGTGTGGCCGTTGAGAGGCTGTTTTCGGGGCTTAGGACTGAGCAGGTGTCAGTCCCCAGGAAGCGAGGGGAGGCTCTCCTCGTCCCGCCGCCCTCGGTGCTTTTCGGACGCGAGCGCCGGCTCCTAGGCTGCGGTCCAGGGCCTGAGGTGCCGTTAGCTCCCGGCTGGGCACGCCTCGCCTCACGCGGAAGAGGACGCTGTGGCTTGGCGGTGACGCTTCCAGGGCTTTCCTGCGAGGACAGCGGCCCTTGAGAATTCCTGCGAATGAAAGGGAAAAGAGTGGAAAATGTGGGAGATGGCCGTGTTTATTAAGTGCGTTTTTTCACTTACCAGGTATTTACCCTAAACTAGTCAGTGTCCTAGCCGTCAGGGAGACAACAGCTATCAAGATATATGTAATCCTTTGCCCTCGTGGAGCTTTCGCTTTAGCAAAGAGACTGACAGATAGGAAATGATTTACCAGATAGGGATGGGGTCGAGCTTGGCTTGGACGTGATGGCTCTTTGTGCTAGGAAGGGTCTCTGAAGAAGTGATATTTGACTCGCCATCTGAGTGAGGAAGACTCAGCCATGCCAAGATCGGGGGCGGGGGGGCGAATTTTGCAGGCAGAGACATCAAAGTCCAAAGTCTCTGACTGGAATAGTCTTTGCCGTTGCTAGGGACTGCAAGAAAGAAGGCCAGCTAGTCAAGCAGGGAAACTGATTGATAATGAAGTTGGTTGTGGGAGTGGAGGGTGTACGACAGGCTTCAGATCTTGCAGGACTTTGTAGCAGGTGGTCGGGAAGATCTATTTATGTTTTGAAAAGATCACTGGCTGCTCAGTGGAGAAGACTGTAGCTGAGAGTAAGGTTACTGCAGATGTGAAACACTGTTGTGGTAGTCCAGGCAAGAGTTGACATTATCATAAACTTAGTCATCCAGTACAGCAGAGGTTTGGCTACCACCAGTGTCCTCAAGAAAGGCCTATCTAATTGTATAAAGAAAGTATGTATTTCAACATATCAACTACTTTTATGTAATAAAATGCGTTAAGACCTTTTGTGGCAGATAATGGTCACTACAAACATTTCAAATTGATATCCTGGTATTTTATTGTACATTATCATTCATTTATCAAGAATATTCATTATTCTGCCTTCTACATGAGTTGTTTCTTGGCTTAGGTAGGCAAACTGGGCTCAGGCCTACCCAGGGAAGCTCATAGTCAAGTGTGGGGAAACCAAATTAGAAAATTATTACAGACAATTCAGTGAGAGAAATACTATGTATAGGCTGAGGAGCACTTGGCTAGGCCCTTTAATCCTGACTTGGATATGTGGTAGGCTCCCCAAGACTGGAGGTTTCCTCCTTGAAGGTTGAGAGTGGGAGGGGAAAGGCTGAAAATGATTTTAGGGAGAATGGGCCTAGAAAAGTAATCCTTAAATTGCGCAGAGTTTCTGAGGCCCTCAGAGAAAACCTGGAGCTAAATTTGTGGGGCACAGATGTCAGAAGACCCCAAGAGTCAGATCTTGAAGGGCATGCTAAGCTATGTTCAAGAATTTGTACTTTATCCGAATCAAAGTGGAGATGTTTTTCAGAAGGAAGTGTGTGTCAGGAAACAACTGCTTAGCAAGGACTCTGTTGTGGTTGTCCAGGGTAGGAGTGGTGTACTGTAACAGTGGCCATAAGGGTGGAAAGAAGTGAGGTGAGAGAAGGTCTGGAAAGATAGCCAGTTTTCTTGCTTGGGTGACTAGAAGATAGAGGTGCCATATACTGAGATGGCAACTTTGAGAGACCATAGAGTGAGTTGAGTTTGTGCTGAAGGTGCTGTGGAAATTCCAAGTGGAGTTCTCCACTGGCATTTAGATATTTGAGAGTGGACCCCAGAAGAGAGCTAAACTTAATTGTGGGTTCTGGAGTTATTAGCGTGGAGATATTAATTCAAGACATTGAGAGACTGTGAAACATTAAGGAGACTACAATCAGCTCTCTGTTGTATTCATGGGTTCTGCTTCTGTGGTTTCAGCCAACCTCCAGTCAAAAGTAGTTGTAAAAAGAAAGAAGTTCCAGGAAGTTAGAAAAAGCAAAACTTGAACTTGCCACCAGCTTAGCAACTATTTACATAGTATTTACATTGTATAATATATTCTAAGTAAGCCAGAGATGATTTAAAGTATAGGGGAGGGATGTGCATTGTTGTTATTGCTGTTCTTCAGTCGCTAAGTTGTGTCCAACTCTTTGAGACCCCATGGACTGCAACACACCAGGCTTCCATGTCCTTCACTATTTCCCAGAGTTTGCTCAAATACATGTTCATTGGGTCAGTGATGCTATCTAACCATCTCATCCTCTGCCTCCCTCTTCTTTTGCCTTCCATCTTTCCCAGCATCAGGATCTTTTCAAGTCAGTCAGCTCTTCGCATCAAGTAGCCAAAGTCTTGGAGCTTTAGCTTCAGTATCAGTCCTTCCAATGAATATTCAGGATTGATTTCCTTTAGAATTGACTGGTTTGATCTCCTTGTAGTCCAAGGGACTCTGAAGAGTCTTCTCCAACACCACATTTCAAAAGCATCAATTCTTCGAAGCTCAGCCATTATGGTCCAATTCTCACATCCATACATGATTACTGGAAAAACCATAGCTTTGACTAGATGGACCTTTGTTGGCCAGTGATGTCTCTGCATTTTAATACTCTGTCTAGGTTTGTCATAGCTTTTCTTCCATGGAGCAAGTGTCTTTTATATTCATGCCTGCAGTTACCATTTGCAGTGATTTTGAAGCCCAAGAAAATAAAGTCTTTCACTTTTCCCATTTCTGTTTGCCATGAAGTGATCGAACCAGATGCTATGATCTTAGTTTTTTCAGTGTTGAGTTTTAAGCCAGCTTTTTCACTCTCTTCTTTCACCCTCATCAAGAGACTCCTTAATTCCTCTTCACTTTCTGCCATTAGAGTGGTGTCCTTTGCATATTCAAGGTTGTTGACATTTCCCTTGGCAATCTTGATTGCAGCCTGTGCTTCCATCATCCTGGCATTTTGAATGATGTGCTCTGGGTATAAGTTAAATAAGCAGAGTGACAATTTACAGCCTTGACATACTCCTTTCCCCAATATTGAACCAGACTGTTGTTCCATGTCCAGTTCTAACTATTGCTTCTTGACCTGCATACAAGTTTCTCAGGAGATAGGTAAGATGGTCTGGTATTGCCATCCCTTTAAGAATTTTCCACAGTCAAAGGCTTTTGAGTGAAGCAGAAGTAGGTGTTTTTCTGAAATTCCCTTGTTTTCTCTCTGATCCAACAAATGTTGGATGTGGCTGGATTATATGCAAATAAGGGACTTAAGCATCTATGATTTTGGTACCCCTGAGGGGTCCTAGAACCAGTTTCTACCCAGAAATGACTGTAGGAGGAGAACTGAGCAAGGATGTCTGAGAAGGAATCTCCAGAGAGGGAGAACGGGCTCCAAGAGAGACTGACTTGTCAGGAATTTGTGTGTGTGTGTGTGGTGGTGGTGTTCAGTTGCTAAGTCCTGTCCAACTCTTTGCAACCACGTGGATGCAGTGTGCCAGGCTTCCCTGTGTTCAGAAAAAGGCAAATTTATTTACTTACTGTTTTAGTAGCACCAAATGCCACGTGGGATCTTAGTTCCCAGACCAGCAATCAAACTTATGCCCCCTTCAGTGGGAACTCACACTCTTAACCACTGGCCCACCAGAGAAATCCCAAAGCAAAATATTTTTTAATGGAGGGACTACACAATTATTATCTATGTGAACATGTGCCTATTTTTCCTTTAAAGAATATACCCCTTTGGCCAGCAGTTCTGATGATGTTGGTAATCAGAAACTCCCTTTAGGAAAAAGCCTTAAAGACTTGGCAGGGGTAGGAGAGTGAAAAAATGTATTATAAATTGAGAGCCATCATACATGATAGAGAAGGCACTGAAATAGTGTGGATCAGTGTTAATAGTCACATTGGTAGCCCTAAAGACTTCTTTCTCTTGTTCTGCGTAAGGCTTTTCAGAAAATACAAATTCTTGAAAGAACATTCTTACTAAACATTTGCTTAAGTTAGAAAAAAGTAGAAGTTGTATACTACTAAGAGCCAGGCTGCAAATTATACAGGATAAGTTTTTAAAAGCTTCTGTTTTTTTAAACCAAACCCACCCAGGAAGCGTAGTATCTAACTGTATATTCAGGAATATGTGCAGGACTGCAAGCAGTTTCCAAAGGGATTTCAACAGGAGCGTGGAACAATGGTACTCTACTTGGAGATCACTCTTCCTAAAAAAACTACTTTGAAGGCTACTACATATTTTTGCATGTATAATTTCCAGTGTTAAAAAATTTAATTTCTCTTTATCCTTAAAATACATAACTGAATTTTAACTAGAAACCAGTTATATTCAGACATATTAAGTGGTATGATACATTAGCTACTTCTGATCTTTCAATTCTCTCATGATTTCTTCCTGATTTATTATAAAAACAAATAATATCACAGAAAGTTTGAACCACAGCTTATAATACCTAAACTTCAATACAACTACCAACTTTATTTTTGCATACTCTTTTTTTTGTCTTCAGACATTTCACACACTTTTGACAATACATGTGCCTTGGGGTATTCCATGGCAGTCAAGGGATTTGGACTATACATTCTCTGGTCGGAGAACTAAAATCCCATGACCCATATGGCATGGCCAAAAAAAAAAAAAACAACTTGTGTTATGAGTTTCTAGACTTTTATTGGTACATTTTGCCTAAATAATTGGTGCCTCCTTCTTGGAAACCCAGATTGCTACCTGACATCTGCTAGCACTCTTCGGTTCTGGAATTGCATAGAGGCTTTATGAATTATCTGGGCCAGTGATTTTCAGGTTTCTTAGCAATGGGACTCCAGTGTAAAAAGAAAAAGAAACTGTTGACAGTGGTATTTTACCAGTATGAATGTAGGTTGTAAGTTCAGTTTTACAAAGTTTACCGACTATAGAATCAGGCAGTTTTGAATTCCAAAAAGAATAAAATAAACGAATAAATCTGTGAAGTTGTGGAGGACACGTTCAGTCTCACAGCATTGTCAGCCCCATGCATTTCAGTGTGTTGCTAAATGTTGCTTCAACCAAGACATGAAGGTCTGTGAGCTTCTTAACAGAAGCTGGTATCTGAGTTGTGTCCTAACTTTTCCTAGCTTTTCCTTTCTCTGGTCATTTATTTTTCACTTGAAATCCTTTGTTCAGGTTGCAACAGTTTGCAAGATTACTGAGAGATAATTATATCACAACCAGGGAACATGGCATACCATGCATTCATAGAATGTTCTGCTAGATAATTCCAAATTGATTTATTGTGTTGTTGATCTCAAATTTGATAATTCTTAAACTATAACTTTTCATTGATTTAGCAGTTTAGATTGCATAATACATTTAGCAAATTAAACTTGATTAGATTTCACCAGACATACTTCACTTTGCATTTAATTAGGTGATATCAAATTCACACAAATGGAAACACTAATTTTACAACATATAAATGAAGTAATTCCAGATCAGCGTTTATGATGTTTTAGTTCATAAAACCCTG
This sequence comes from Ovis canadensis, assembly GCF_042477335.2. Classification (NCBI taxonomy): domain Eukaryota; kingdom Metazoa; phylum Chordata; class Mammalia; order Artiodactyla; family Bovidae; genus Ovis; species Ovis canadensis. The sequence continues at coordinate 18,513,201 of NC_091262.1, forward strand.
CTGTGCTTAGTTGCTCAGTTGTATTCAACTCTTTGCAACCTTTTGATCCGGCTAGGCTAGGCTCCTCTGTCCATGGGGATTCTCCAGGCAAGAACACTGGAGTGAGTTGCTATGCCTTCCTCCAGGGGATCTTCCCAACTCAGGAATCGAACCAGGGTCTCCTGCATTGCAGGCAGATTCTTTACCAGCTGAGGTACTAGGGAAGCCCCCATAAAACCCTGACTCAGTCTTAAATTGAGTTTCTACCCCGTATAGAAGAGTGCTTGATCATTGGAAAAATGTTCAAGCCCCACTGCAGCAACTCTGACTTACTTGGTGCCCAGGGCTCAGGCATTTTTCCTAGTGCCCCAGTGAGTTGACTGTGTGACTGAAGTCAAGAATCACTGCCCAGGAGACTGTGTCTCAGCCCTTAAATGAGGCGGTGTTGATAATACAGAGAGAGAGCAGGTTATGCCGTGAATGACAGCAGATACCGTTTTTGTGACTACAGGGAAGTTGAAACCTACATGTTGTTAATATGGCCACCAGACAGTCTGTCATCTGCCTTCCAGCATAACTTTGTTCAGCAGTACCTGGCAGGAAAGGGGGAAGGGGCTGGATATAGAAATTCCTCTTTATAGACTTTGACCTTACAGTCCCAACAAAAAAAAATGCTGAAAGGAAAGAAGCTAACTACTGGCTCTTGAGCTTCCTTATAGCCCTGATCAGACTTTTTTTTCCCTTCAGGGTAGTTTTAATTCGCCCATTACTGTGACTCAACGCATGTAGCTCCAGCACATTGAGCACAGTGTTAGGTAACACAGTAAAGATTGAATGAACTCAGAACTCAAGCCCTAGTATGGATAGTACTGCTATGTATAACATTTATTTTTTGACATGAAAGTTTTATTGTATTTTAAAATTCAGAAGTTAAAAGTTACACAGCAGTTGAAAGGTTTTTTTGAGATTAAAACAGTACTAAAATGAACTTTGTAGCTGATTTTAGGATTATTTCAGACATAAATATTACTAATGAACACCAAATGAATGAAGTTAGTAGATCTCTGAGAACTTGACTGAAACAATATTCAGCTATCAAAACATTCAATAAATATTTAATGCCTACTGTGTATCTGGCGTTGTGCTAGGAGCTGGGGAAGAAGTAATGAACTAGACTCCACTTTAAAGAAGGAGTCTTAGAAATCATTGCACAGATCATTTAAAGTACAATTATGACATATTCTGTAAGAGGATAGTAATTCTAGAAGACTGAGTCTAGGTATCTCAGGAGGACCTAACCTTGCTGGAGAAAGTCATTATATTTGAAGCTGAGCTATGCTTAGTCACTTAGTTGTGTCCGATTCTTTGTGACCCCATGGACTGTAGCCCACCAGGCTCCTCTGCCCATGGGATTCTCCAGGCAAGAATACTGGAGTGGCTTGCCATGCCCATCTCCAGGGGATCTTCCCAATCCAGGGATCGAACTCAGGTCTCCTGCACTGCAGGCAGATTCTTTACCATCTGAACCACCAGGGAAGCCCAAGAATACTTGAGTGGGTAGCAGGAATCTTCCCAACCCAAGAATCAAACTTGGTCTCCTGCATTGCAGGTTGATTCTTTACCAGCTGAGCTAGTAGGGAAGCCCATATTAGTTTCAGATGAGCAACATAATGATTCAATATTTGTATATACTGTAAAGTGATCATCCCAATAAGTCTAGTTAGCATGCGTGTCCTCACATAGGTTTTTTGTGTGTGTGATGAGAACTTTTAAGATTACTCCCTTAGCAATGGGAACAATGTACAATACAGCATTGTTAACTACAGTCACTGCACTGTGCATTACATCCCATGAATGTATAGTCACTGTACTCTACATTCACCTGTTTTGCCCACACGCCACCCCCTGTTACTGGCAAACACCAGTCTGTTCTCTGTATCTGTGAATTTGTTGTTTTCGTATGTGCGTATGCTCAGTCTTTTTCGACTCTTTGCAGCCCTATGGACTGTAGCCTGTCTGGCTCCTCTGTCTATGGCATTTTCCAGACAAGAATACTAGAGTGGGTTGCCATTTCCTACTCCAGGGGATTCCCAGCTCAGGGATCCAACCCACTTTCTTGATCTCCTGCACTGGCAAGAGGATTCTTTACCACTAGCACCACTGGGAAGCTTTATTTATTTATTTTTTAAGATTCCACATGTCAAAGAGATCATATGGTATTTCTCTTTATCTGACTTTTTTAGCATACTACCCTCAAGGTCCATCCACGTTGTCACAAGTGACAAGATTTCATCTTTTTTTTTTTTTTAATGACTGAACAATAATATCTGTATCTATAGAAAAGTCACATTTTCTTTATCCATTCATCTTTTTAATAGACACTCAGGTTGCTTCCATGTCTTGGCTATTGTGAATAATGTTGCATTGAACATAGGGGAGTATATATCTTTTCAAGTTAGTGTTTTTATTTCCATTGGATAAATAGCCAGAAGTGAAACTGCTGTTTCATGTAATAGTTCTAGTTTTAAGTTTTTTGAGGCCCTCTATACTGGTTTCTATAGAGACTGCACTAACTTATATTCCTACCAGCAATACACAGGGCTCCATTTTCTCCACATCCTTACCAAGACTTGTTATTTCTTGTCTTTTTGATAAACAGCCAATCTAATGAGGTAATACCTCATTGTGGTTTTGACTTGCATTTCCCTGATGACTACTGATGTTAAGCATCTTTTAGTATTACCAGCTGGCCATCTGTATGTCTTTGGAAAAATGTCTGTTCAGATTCTCTGCCCATTTTTTAATCAGCTTTTTGTTTTTTGACTTGGGAGGATTCTTTGCTGTAGAATTTATGTGAATTCGTTGTATGTTTTGGATATCAACCTCTTATCAGATATGTGGCTTTCAAATATTTTCTCCCATTTTGTGGGTTATGTTTGCATTTTACTACTTGATTCCTTTGCTGTGTGGTTTATAGAAACTAAGTGTGTATTGATGGATGAATGGATAAAGAAAATAACAAAAACACCAAGGTCTTGGATGCAGAAAACAGGTTGGTGTTTGTTAGAGATTGGAGGGGTGGGTGGAAGTGGAGGGCAAATGAATGAAGGGGATCTGAAGTTACAAATGGTCAGTTATAAAATAAATAAGACGTGGAGCTGTAATGTACAGCAGAGGTCCCCCACGCCTGGGCCAGGAGCCGTTACTGTCATCAGTCCGTGGTCTGTTAGGAACCAGGCTTCACTGCAGGAGATGAGCAGGGAAGCTTCTCTGTCTTCCATCTGTATTTACAGCCACTCCTCATTTCTCACCTTGCCACTCATCTTCACTTCCTGTTAGATCACCTGCGGCTTTAGAGTCTCACAGAGCAAACCCTACTGTGAATTGCGCATGAAAGGATCTCGGTTGCACACTGCTTATGAGAGTCTTAAGCCTGACAATCTGAGGTGGAGCTGAGGTGGTGACGCCTCCAACTGGGGAGGGGCGGCAAATACAGATTATCATTAGCAGAAAGGTTTGACTGCACAGAGCCATAATAAATGAGCTGCTTGCAGACTCATCAAAACCCAGCAGTGAGTGGCAGGTGACAGTTAAGCTACATCTGGTGGTAGGCTTTCTAGTGATAAGTGAGCTGATGTACTTCAACTGTACAGCTGTATCTGGTGGCAGGATTTAAGTCAGAATCTGATACTTATTTTAGTCTGTGCATGGCCTGCCCATTGTTTTATTTACCACTTCTGTCTGTGCCCTCTTTCCTACTCTACACACGTGTCTTAGTCACAGTTTTGGTAAGTCCACAAGCTAACCCTAGCCAACATGAGTGAAAAACAAACATCACTGGAGAGTTTCTTTGAAAAGAGGGCAACATTCAATGATGAGACAGCAGAAAACTCTTAAGACTGTCAGCAAAAAGAAAGCTGCATATAAAAGAAATACTGAGTTCCACTTAAATTATGGGTTCATTGCATCAGGTGCTTCATATTCTCCAAGCTCACTTTGTATCATATGTGGAGACACTGGCTATCCAACAAAGCCATGAAACTTTTGAAAATTCTTTGCCACTTGGAGACCAAGCACTCTGCATTAAAAGACAAGTCTTTGGAGTTTTCCAAAAGAAAAAAGACATGAATACGAAAACCAGAAGCAGTTATTGAAGGCCACCACTTCATCCAGTGTGTCTGCAGTGAGAGCATCATTCTTAGTGGCTGACAGCATCTATAAAGCTAAGTAAGAAGCCCTTTCCTGTTGGTGAAGAGCTGATCCTGCCCGCCGCTTAAGGACATTGTCCTGAACTTTTAGGAGAGGCTTCAGTTCAAAAGGTGACACGTGTTCCGCTTTTGACCAACACCGTAACTAGATGAACTGATGAAACAGCAGAGGATCTTGAGGCACAATTATTAGGATTAATGAGTCGCTGTGGCATGTAATCCATGTTGACAAGTCTACCAATGTGGACAACAAGGCAACAAAGCTTGTCTTCGTGCAATATTTTCAGGAGGGTGTGCATAACAATATTATGCGCATTTTTGTTGCCAGCCAACACCACAGCTGCAGAACTATTCCAGTCATTGAATGACTACTTATCGGGGAAACTGAATTGGTCATTTTGTGTTAGTATGTGCCCGGATGGAGCGGCTGCCGTGACTGGACGACTGTTTAGCTTCACTAATCGGGTCAAAGAGGTCGCCTTTGACTGTGAGCCTTCACATGGTATCATCCATAGAGAAACGCTGGCTAGCTGAAAAATGCCACCTGAGCTTAACAATGTTTTATAGGATGTGATGAAAATTGTTAACCACATTAAAGTACATGCCCTTAACTCACGTCTGTTCATATAGCTGTGTGAGGAGATGGATGCAGAGCTTATATGTCTTCTCTTATACACAGATAGTTTTCTAAAGGTAGATCACTGGCCAGAGTTTTTGAGTTATGAGAGCTGCTCCAGAGATTTCTTTTAGAAAAACAGTCACCAGTGGCAGCACATTTCAGTGACACAGAATGGGTTGCAAACCTTGCTTACTTGTGTGACATATTCAACCTGCTCAGTGAACTCAATCTATCACTATAGGGAAAAGGACCAATGTGTTCAAGCTGGCAGAAAAGTGGCTGTATTCAAAGCCAAACTGGAATTACGGCTTGATGAGTGAACACTGGGGTTTTTGACATATTTCAAACATTAGCAGAGATTTTGAAAGAGACTGAGTCAGGGTCTTTCTCCCAGCTGGTGCGTGATCACCTGTGTCAGCTTTCAAAAGAGTCAGCATTACTTCCCAACCACAAAAGACCTCTCAACTGGGAAGGAACAGATCCGTGACCCATTTGTGAATAAGCCAGGTGAATCTACTTTGTGCAAGTAGAGAATCAACTGCTTGAGATCACAAATTACAGTGGCCTTAAAAGTATGTTTGAGACAACTGCAGATCTCCATAAGTTCTGGATTAAACTCACAGCAGAATATCCTGAGATTGCCACAGAAGCACTAAAACGCCTGCTTCCATTTCCAGCATCCTCTTTTTGTGAAGCGGGGTTTTTTGCAATGACAGCAACCACGACGAGATTATGGAGTAGACAGACATAAGCAGCACACTTCGGGCATCACTGTCTCCCATCACCCCCAGATGGGACTCTAGTTGCAAGAAACCAAACTCAGGGCTACCACTGATTCTGCATTATGGTGGGTGGTGTAATTATTTCATTATATATCATGTAGTAATAAAAGAAAGAAAGTGCACAGTAAATGAGCTTGAATTCTTCCAAAACCATTCCCCCACAGCCCCTGCTGCTGCTGCTAAGTCACTTCAGTCGTGTCCGACTCTGTGCGACCCCATAGACGGTAGCCCAGCAGGCTTCCCCGTCCCTGGGATTCTCCAGGCAAGAACACTGGAGTGGGTTGCCATTTCCTTCTCCAATGCATGAAAGTGAAAAGTGAAAGTGAAGTCGCTCAGTCATGTCCGACCCTCAGCGATCCCATGGACTGCAGCCTACCAGGCTCCTCCGCCCATGGGATTTCCCAGGCAGGAATACTGGAGTGGGGTGCCATTGCCTTCTCCACCACAGCCCCTAGTCTGTGGAAAAATTGTCTTCCATGAAACCAGTCCCTGGTGCCAAAACGGTTGGGGACTGCTGATGTACACCTTGGTTAATAGTCAGTACTATTGCCTTTGAAAGTTGCTAAGAGAGCATATCTTAAAAGTTCTCACCACACACAAAACTTTTTTGAAATTTTGGTGATGGATGTTAACTGGATATATCATGGTGGTCATTTTGCAATATATAGATGAGTGTCATGTTGTACACCTGAAACTAATATAATGTATTAATATATCAATTATACCTTGATTAAAAAAAAAGAATCTGGTAAACAGTGACTTCTATTTGTGCCTTTCTTAACTTGCCGCCCCCTTAAAAATGGGGGAGGAGCATTGTTTTTTCTCCCATCATGTTCGTTCTCTTTTAGCCATTTTACACTGTAAATAGAAGTGCAAAGGATGTAACAGAAAGGAGTCGGGGGACGGGGCCTGGAGTCCGTCCCGCCCTGTGTTGTCTTGTTTCCAGCTGGGGCGCAGGAAACACTGACAGATGTGCGCTGGGGATTACTGTGGAGACAGTCACACTTCACTTAACCCCGCCAGTGTCGTCATGTCCTTGAACATGGAAGGAGAATGAGGCTTAGTAGCTTTGGTAACCGTGATGTGGTAGAGACATGTGACTGTAGACCTCAGATTCCAGGCTCTTACCAGTATAGCACTTTGGGAGAAAAACACTGTTAAGTATTGCCTTAATCATATATTTTAAGTCTTTATAAGTTAATTATCAGGCTTTTTCTTTATACTAAAAAAAAAAAAAGAAAAAATCACCTGACTTGTATCAGTTCTGCCAACAAGAATTTAATAGGTCAATTTACAAACATGAGACAGGGTCTGAGTGTTCTTAGTGTTTTAGCAGTAACCTGGAAACTTATTAGAAATAAAAATTGGGGGCCCCCATCCCAGAACTACTGTGTCTGAAACTCCCAGGCATGCATCTGCTCTTATGTGCCTTGCAAGTGATTCTGAGGCAGCTAAAACTTGTTTAAGGAAATGAGCAAAGGATGGCGTTCCCTGGGGCCTGGTAACTGTCAGTAGTGCTCTTGGCCTGGAGGTAGGTGGAAGGAACAGTTCCTGAACCTGGAAAGAACAGCCTGTCCCCACCCAGCCACACCACAGGTCTCCTTCTGCAGCATGTATGGGTGCGGAGAAAGGGAAGGGTAGAACCAGTAGGGCGAAGGGAAGGTGCCTAGCCCAGGACACGGCGTGGGAACATACCCTCCCTTCTTCTGCCTCTGGGGGTAGGGAGGTGCTCTTGAAATTGGAGTTGACCAGCGGTGGTGGCCCTGGCGGTGGACATGGGTGATGGGAACCTCTGTCCTTTCATTTTCTGGGCCTTCTCAGTCCTTCACCACCTTTTCAGCCTTTCCAAACCTTGGCACTGCCACCCAGAGTCTCCTCCCCCTCCCAGCTTTCTGTAGAGTCTAACCAGACCCAGACCCATTTTATTTTTCTGGACAAAGTAAATGCTGTATTAGTTGAGGGGGAGGGACTGGAATCTCAGAAGCAGCCTTTGTTTAGAGTGCCTCAGCTTCTGCCTTAAGAATCACAGTATCCTTGTAAATGGAGAGAGAGAGAGAGAGAGTAGCTCTCAGCCTTCAGTCGGATTTTAACCTACTGTTGTGTTAGGCATATTGTTGCTCCATATTGAGAAATTCCAGTCACTTAGGAAACTATTAGCTTCTCATAGAAAAGTTTTTTTTACTTTATATATTCATCATGAAAGTAGTTATTTTCCTGTATTCCAAATTTAATGCAGAGATTATATATAAAAACTTTCTAAAAGAAGTGGTCATCTTTTTTTATTACAAGACAAGGTGTAAATTACTAACAGCTTCTTTTTTGATAATTTTAAAATTAAGTTGTGGGAGAATGTTGTATAGTAAATAGACTGCACTTAAAGGTGCTATTTCTTAGGAATTTAAAAATATATATATTTTTAAATAACCATCCTCAGTTTTCAGTCCAGAAATATTTAAGAGCAGAGTACTAATGTGTTTACACGCACGCGTGCTAAGTTACTTCAGTTCTGTCTGACTCTTCGCGATCAAACCCGTGTCTCCTACATCTCTTGCACTGTTGTTCAGTCTGTCAGTCATGTCCGACTCTGGGAACCCATGGACTGCAGCACGCCGGGCTTCCCTGTCTACCATCAGCTCCCAGAGCTTGTTCAGACTAACATCCATCGAGTTGGTGATGCCATCCAACCATCTGGTCCTCTGTTGTCCCCATCTCCTCCCACCTTCAATCTTTCTTAGCATCAGCATCAAGGTCTTTTTCTAATGAGTCAGTTCTTCGCATCAGATGGCCTCAGTATTGGAGCTTCAGCTTCAGCATCAGTCTTTACAATGAATATTCAGGATTGATTTCCTTCAGGATTGACTGCTTTGATCTCCTTTAAGTCCAAGGGACTCTCAAGAATGTTCTCCCAACACCACAGTTCAAAAGCACAAATTCTTCAAAGCTCAGCCTTCTTTATGGTCCAACTCTTATATCCATTTATGACTACTGGAAAAACCATAGCTTTGACTGTATAGACCTTTGTTAGCAAAATAATGTCTCTGCTTTTTCATGCTCTGTCCAAGTTTGTCATAGCTTTTCTTCCAAGGAGCAAGCATCTTTTAATTTTGTGGCTTCAGTCGCCATCTGCAGTGATTTTGGAGCCCAAGAAAATAAAACCTCACCGTTTCCCTTGTTTCCCCATCTATTTACCATGAAGTGATGGAGTCAGATGCCATGATCTTAGTTTTTTGAATGTTGAATGTTGAATGTTCTCCCTTTTCTAAAACCAGCTTGAACATCTGAAATTTCTCCGTTCACACACTGTTGAAGCCTAGGTTGGAGAATTTGAGCATTACTTTACTAGCATGTGAAATGAGTGCAATTGTGCAGTAGTTTGAACATTCTTTGTCATTACCTTTCTCTGGGATTGGAATGAAAACTGACCTTTTCCAGTCCTGTGGCCACTGCTGAGTTTTCCAAATTTGCTGGCATATTGAGTGCAGCACTTTCACAGCATCATCTTTTAGGATTTGAAATAGCTCAGCTGGAATTCCATCACCTCCACTGTTTTTGTTCATAGTTTTGCTTTCTAAGGCCCACTTGACTTCGGACTCCAACATGTCTGGCTCTAGGTGAGTGATCAGACCATTGGGTTATCTCTTGCATTGCCAGGCAGGTTCTTCACCACTAGTGCCACCTGAAAAGCCCAAAGTGTTAGTTGCTCAGTCTTGTCTGACTCTTTGCAACCCATGGACTAAAACACACCAGTCTACTCTGTCCATGGAATTCTCCAGACAAGAATACTGGAGTGGGCAGCCGTTCCCTTCTCCCGGGAATCTTCCCAGGGATCAGAACCAGGTCTCCTGCATTGCAGGCAGATTCTTTACTATCTGAGCCGCTAGTAAAGTAATGCTCAAAATTCTCCAAGCCAGACTTCAGCAATACGTGAACGGTGAACTCCCTGACGTTCAAGCTGGTTTTAGAAAAAGCAGAGGAACCAGAGATCAAATTGCCAACGTCCGCTGGATCATGGAAAAAGCAAGAGAGTTCCAGAAAAACATCTCTTTCTGCTTTATTGACTATGCCAAAGCCTTTGACTGTGTGGATCACAATAAACTGTGGACAATTCTGAAAGAGATGGGAATACCAGACCACCTAACCTGCCTCTTGAGAAATCTGTATGCAGGTCAGGAAGCAACAGTTAGAACTGGACATGGAACAACAGACTGGTTCCAAATAGGAAAAGGAGTGCATCAAGGCTGCATATTGTCACCCTGCTTATTTAACTTCTATGCAGAGTACATCATGAGAAACGCTGGGCTGGAAGAAACACAAGCTGGAATCAAGATTGCTGGGAGAAATATCAATAACCTCAGATATGCAGATGCCACTACCCTTCTGGCAGAAAGTGAAGAGGAGCTAAAAAGCCTCTTGATGAAAGTGAAAGAGGAGAGTGAAAAAGTTGGCTTAAAGCTCAGCATTCATAAAACAAAGATCATGGCACCTGGTCCCATCACTTCATGGGAAATAGATGGGGAAACAGTAGAAACAGTGTCAGACTCTATTTTTTTGGGCTCCAGAATCACTGCAGATGGTGACTGCAGCCATGAAATTAAAAGATGCTTACTCGGAAGAAAAGTTACGACCAACCTAGATAGTATATTCAAAAGCAGAGACATTACTTTGCCGACTAAGGTCCGTCTAGTCAAGGCTGTGGTTTTTCCTGTATGGATGTGAGAGCTGGACTGTGAAGAAAGCTGAGCGCCGAAGAATTGATGCGTTTGAACTGTGGTGTTGGAGAAGACTCTTGACAGTCCCTTGGATTGCAAGGAGATCCAACCAGTCCATTCTGAAGGAGATCAACCCTGGGATTTCTTTGGAAGGAATGATGCTAAAGCTGAAAGCTCCAGTACTTTGGACACCTTATGAGAAGAGCTGACTCATTGGAAAAGACTCTGATGCTGGGAGGGATTGGGGGCAGGAGGAGAAGGGGACGACCGAGGATGAGATGGCTGGATGGCATCACTGACTCGATGGATGTGAGTCTGAGTGAACTCTGGGAGATGGTGGTGGACAGGGAGGCCTGGTGTGCTGAGATTCATGGGGTCGCAAAGAGTCGGACACGACTGAGCGACTAAACTGAACTGAGGGAAGCCCTAATATGTTTATGTTTATATTTTAGTATTGACATTAATTAATTCCTTGATATTAATGAAGTCCTATGCATATTGTTGCTAAGGATCCGAAGGCTGATGTCTATAGCCAAGTTATTTTTTTTTGATTTAGCTTTAACCTGAGCTCATTGTAAATTCACTTGAAGTTGTAAGAAATAATAAAGAGAGATCTTGTGTACCCTCCAATGGTAGTGTCTTGCAAAACTGGTACTGTACCACAACCGGGATTGATATTGATACAACCAGTGTACTGCTCCTACTTGGGCTCTCCTTTTACCTGCATTCCTTTCTGTGTGTGTATATTTAGTTCAGTGCAGTTTTGTTACATATATAGATTAGTATGTTCTCTGTAAACTCTGTTGTCATAGGGCCTTTATAACCCTGCTCACCAAGTGGAAACGACCCTCCCTGACCTCTGGCAGCCACTGATCTCTCCAGTGCTCTAGTTGTGGGTGTTTCAAGATTGAACCGTACAGTATGCAGCCTTTTGACACGGGCTTTTTCCTCTCAGCATGATCCCCTGAAGCGTCATCCAAATCGCTGCATGTGTCTGTAGTTCTTTCCTTCTTATTACTGAGCAGTATGGATATACCATAGTTATTTATTCATCCATATACAGTTAACTATTCATCATTCATAGTTAACTGTTCATCCATTGAAGGGCATCTGGTTTGTCTCTGGTTTTATGCTGTGAATAAACCTACTGTGAACTTTCACATACAGGTATTTGTGTGAATATAGGTCTTTATTTTCCTGGAATAAGTGCCCAAGTGTGTAAATTACTGGATCATATGGTAGTTGCATACTTAGTTTTTGTTTTGTTTGAAAGACTGTGTATTTTTTAGAGAAGTTTTAGGTTCACAGCAAGATTGGGAGAAAGGTACAGGGGTTTCCCATATATCTTCTGCCTGCACACATATATAGTCTCCCTCATTATCAGCATCCCTCATTATCATATATATATCTATCATATATCATTATCATGTATCATCATCATTATAGTCTCCCTCATTATCAGCGTCCCCAGATGGGATGCCAGAGTGGTACCTGGGTTACAGTTGATAAACCTACGTTGACGCATCATAATCACCCAAATCCATGGTTCGCATTAGGGTTTCTTTTCAGCGTTGTGCCTCCTGTGGGTTTAGACAGATGCGTAGTCACATGTATCCGTCATTGTAGTAGCAGTCAGAGTAGTTTCACTGCCCTTAAAGCCCTGTGCTCCACGTATTCATTCCTCCCTTCATCCCTTGACTTCTGGCAACTGGTCTTTTCACTCTCCATAGTCTTGCCTTTTCCAGGTTGTCATGTGATTGGAGCTTCCCTTGTGGCTCAGCTGGTAAAGAATCTGCTTGGAATGCAGGAGACCTGGGTTGGATCCCTCAGTTGGGAAGATCCCCTGGAGGAGGGCGTGGCAACCCACACCAGTGTTCTTGTCTGGAGAATCCATGAGGAGCCTGGTGGGCTACAATCCATTGGTCGCAAAGAGCTGGACACAACTGAGCAACTAAGCACACGCATGTAATTGGAATCATACACCCATGTAGCCTTTTCAGGTTGGTTTCTCTCATGTAGTCATATGCTTTCTAAGTTTCTTCCATGTTTCTTCATGGCTTGATAACTCCTTTTAGCATGAATAATATTCCATTGAGTGGATGTACCACAGTTACAGATATTCATTTACCTAGTTAGGGATACCTTGATTGCTTTCAATTTTTGGTGATTATGTCTGTGTAGGGTTTTGTTTGGGCATCAGTTTCAGCTCCTCTGGGTAAACACCAAGGAGCACAATTGTTGGAATGACGTATTCTAAGAGTATGTTTAGTTTTTTAAGAAACTGCCAAACTGTCTTCCAGTGACTGTACCATTCTACATTCCTAGTACAATGTAGAATGGTTTACTTTCTCTGTATGCTAGCCAGAATTTGGTCACTGATTTATTTTAATCATATTGATAGTGGTATTTACTGTGATTTTAATTTACATTTCCCTAATGGCTACTGTGGTTGAACATCTTTTTGTGTAATGTTGAGTTTTGAGAGTTCTTTATACGTTCTAGATACTAATGCCTTGTTGGATATGTAGTTAGCAAATATTTTCTCTCAGTCTGTGCTTATCTTTTTCACTTCAAGTAGGGTCTTTCACAGAAGAAGGCAATGGCGACCCACTCCAGTACTCTTGCCTGGAAAATCCCGTGGATGGAGGAGCCTGGTAGCAGTCCATGTAGGCTGCAGTCCTTGGGGTCGTGAAAAGTTGGACATGACTGAGCGACTTCACTTTCATACATTGGAGAAGGAAATGGCAACCCACTCCAGTGTTCTTGCCTGGAGAATCCCAGGTACGGAGGAGCCTGGTAGGCTGCTCTCTATGGGGTCACATAGAGTTGGACACGACTGAAGTGACTTAGCAGGGTCTTTGACAGAGCAAAAGTTTTTAATTTTGTTGAGGTCCAATTTATCACTTTTTACTTTGGGAGCCAAGTCTAAGAGCTCTTTGTCTAGCTTTGGATCCCAAAGGTTTTCTTTTTTTTCTAAAAGGTTAATTTTAAGTATTAAGCCCATGATCCGTCTTGAGTTAATTGTTATGAATGGTTGACATTATTCTAAATGAAGTTAAATCACTGTCTTCGTCATGTTTTTGTACTGCCTTTAAACTGCTCATGAGCTGATGTCAAAGTATGATCAGTAGATTGGCTTTTCACCCTGGGTTTGATGTAGGTACTAAAAGTAATTTAATGTGAAAGTCAATCAAATGGGAGTCCTAATGTTTCAACCTTTGGTTGCTATTTTTGGAAAAAAGTAATTGTAGTTTACACTGGGAAGTGCATCATGTAGAAGTGACTCTGTGGATCAGTATTCCATTTTCCAGTATTACAGGGGCGCAGACAGAAACCATTAAAGATTGGGTTGTGGGAGTCACTCCTTTTACTTAGGAAGTTTACTAGAGAGCTTCTATTCAGCCATTACCCTGAGGTTTTTGGAACATCAGAGGAAATTTGAGAAGGGGTACTGGCTCTGAAATTAGACTTTCTGGGTTCAAATACTGATTCTGCCACTTAACTGGCTCCATAATTTGATCTCTTTGTGCCTTAGTTTCCTTATTGTAAAACAGGTGTGGTACTTAAGTATCCACCTCTAACAGCTGTTGTGAAGCTATCACTCACTTGAAACAGTTTCTGATACATAGTGGGCACTCAATAAACTTTAGCAACCATTATCCCTAAATCATTGATTTTGTGTGAGGATGAGTGGGGACCATCTTTTTTATTTGAAAATTGTGGGGACTGTCTTTTTTATATTAAGACTAACACAGTACTATTAAGATTTGACTGCAAAATTCAAATAGTTTATAGTCCTTAAAAAATACAAGAGAGACTTTAAGCAAATTTTGTGCTTGTAATGGGCATGCCTTTAGCCCCGTAATGTGGGAATTCACGGTCCTCTGCCACGAGGTGTTTTCTGGAAAAAAAAAAAAAAAAAAAACCTCCAAAAAACACCACTCATTCACTTGTCCTAATTAGGTCCCTCCTAACATTTGTGTCCTTTCAAGGCTATAGATCTCTTGTCATTTATCCATGATAACTGGATCCACAGCCTGTCAGCATTCTGAGCATCTTTTCTCAGACACTTTGTTTTATTGGAATCTCTTAAGAGCCTGGTATTTGAGGGCTATGCCTTTCTCCAGACCAGTATGGCAAGGCAGCTTGAGATGTCCCCATCTTGTAACAACCATTCCAGAAAAAAAGTGTGGTTGTTTAATCCCCTAGCTTGTTTTTTTGAGATTTGTTCTTCCTTGCCGTTAGTGGTGTAATTGCTTGAAAACAGCTGCAATTCTCAATTCTCAATGGGCTGCCGTAGACATTTGTTTCAATGCAATTTTGTTTGGCCAGTATTAATATCTTAAAAGACACTAAAATTAGGAAAGGTTTATGATAGAGTAAAAGCCGCCTAGCACCTATTATCTTCATTCATTCGTTATCTGCCTGCCATTTGTGGCAGATAGGTCCCTCTGTGATAGAAAAGAGCCAGTTCTCTCCACCCCTAACTCCTCGAAGTGTTTGTTTGTTTGCCTAAATTTATTGGCATTCACGTTTTAGTTTTGTGTGTTGAAATGATTGAACCATTTGCAATGGCCCTTTTTATAGTTTGAAAATTGTTGAAATAGCAGTTTTATTCTCACTTGCGGTAAAATTTAAGAACTTAAGATGTATAGAAATATTATCACAGGATATTTTATATATAAAAATCTCAATAGTTTTGTTGGGAAGAAATGTTGTAACTACACTGAAAAGTAAAATAAGCACAATGGAATTCATCTTTGAAGGAGAATGTGAAAACTGTTTCTGCTGTGTGACAGACAAAATATACCAGACAATTAATGAGATTATTTTATTCAAGCTGATGCAACAGGGAGAATGTTTATTAATGGGGAGCCTCTCAAAGAAGGAGAAAATATGGAGTTTATAAAACTGGGAGGTCAGTAAGGAACGGTGGAGGTGGGTCCTATCCCCGGTGGTCGGCCCTTCCTTAGAACACAGAAGGTGTAGTGCTTCTTAACCATGACTGCTTTCTGGAAGCACAAAGCTCAGGTCAATTTTAACACTGCCGGACGGAACAAGGTTACTGCTATTACCACAGTTATGTTTATAAACTGTGTGAGATACGCACCATAGACATTTGATTTATAACTTTAAAATCTATAGGATTCTTAATATTTCTGCCCTAAAGGACTAGAACAGGGCAGCTTTGCCTTATAAGGGTGACCAGGAGTTGGAAGTCCTTTGAAACAAAGCAAGGGGAAGAACCCACTGCAGAGGGAGGGCGGAAGACCAGGGGCAAGCCAGCGGACCGTAGTCAAAGTGGGACCCGATGAAGGTGACGGCGCTCCCTCCAAGACCGCTTCTGGTGAGCAGGGAAGGGGTGAAAGATGGGGATTAGTCAGTGGGCCAGGCTAAAGGAGAGAATTCCATGGATTTTGTTAAAGGATGCATTTTAGAAGGACAAAATCATGACCCATATAAAATGAATGTGTAATGAATTTATTTAACTAATTAAAGAACTAGCCAAATGTCACAACCATTTTAAAAGTTGATGAACTGTGATTTATATAGAGAAGGAGTATTGAAATGAGTTTACAGATGGAAGCAAAACTGGATTTCCCCACTACAGGGAGGGTTGCCCTTTCACCAGACAGTTATGGGCATGTCCATAAACAAGAATTATTTGCATTGCTATTAGTTACCTACAATTTACCAAGGTGTAAAATAGTGTAAAGAATATGCCTGCCAATGCAGGAGACACTGATTGGATCCCCGAGTTGGCAAGAGACCCTGGAAAAGGAAATGGCAACCCACTAATATTCTTGCCCGGGAGATCCCATGGACAGAGGAGCCTGGTGGGCTGCAGTCCATGGGGTCACAGAAGAGTCTGACATGACTTAGCGACTAAGCAACAACAACAAAACAGCTCAAAGGCAGTGACAAGACCAAGCCCCATTGGATCAAGTAATTCCCAGAGGCCCCATTATTCCATTGAAAGGCTGTTCAGTAATCTCTCTTGGTCACACCATGGTCTTTAGTTTTTCGTAGCCATGCCTGCTCTGTAGTAACTACATGCTTTCTCTCATAGTCATCTGTCAGTTGTTTACCCATTTTTCTCCTTAAAAGCCATGTCTGATTTTTTCCTTTCTTTCTGGTCTCCATCAGGTCAAAGGAGCCTGAGATATCCAGGATATATAAATTTATAACCAACTACAAATACAATTTAGTTTCCTAATGTTTGGATTGCTTTTGCTTAATATCCTGTCTTTTTCTTGGGATGGCATTTAAATTTTTTTAACTTAATGTTATGAAAATTAATATTGAGAGTCCCTTGGACAGCAAGGCGATCAGACCAGTTAATCCTAAAGGAAATCAACCCTGAGTATTCATAGGAAGGACTGATGCTGAAGCTCCAGTACTTTGGCTACCTGATGAGAAGAGCCAACTCATTGGAAAAGACCCTGATGCTGGGAAAAATTGAGGGCAGGAGGAAAAGTGGGTGACTGAGGATGAGATGGTTGGATGGCATCATTGATTCAATGAACATGAGTTTAAGCAAACTCTGAGAGATGGTGAAGGACAGGGAAGCTGGCAATCCTGGGGTCCCAAAGAGTCAGACATGACTTAGAGACTGAACAACAATGTTACTAATTTTAAGTTGGGAGTTAATCAACATAACAATAATTTAGCCACATAGCATTCTAACATTAGGTTTTCATCTGTAAGTTGAAGGTGAAAAGAAAGTTAATGAATTTGTGTTATGGGCCAAGTGGTTCTCAACCTAGACAATTTTGCCCTACCCCCAACCCCCGGGGCCTGCTACTGACATCTAATCAGTAGAGGCCAGAAATGCTGCTAAACTTCCTACAATGCATAAGACAGCCCACCAAAGCAAAATTACCCAGTTCTTACTGTTAATCATGCCAATGTTGAGAAACCCTAATAGCCCATTGAAGAAGGTTAGAGGAAAGCTGATTGCTATGATAAAACTAAAAATAATTTTATGGTCTTAAATCTATATGAAAAACATACATTTTGTTTTTATACATTAAAAATAATGTTATTACCAATTTTCCATATTTAAAAATTACGCAGTCAGTATTACCTTTAACTTGAGAGACTAAATAAATAGAAAGAGATGCTTTTCCATTAGAAGGAGAGGGTGAGACGACTTGAAAGAGTGGCATTGAAACACCTACATTAACATATGTAAAATAGACACCTAGCAGGAAGTTGCTAGGTAACGCAGCCTGGAGGGGTGGCTGGGGTAGGAGGTTCGAGAGGGAGGGGATATTTGTATACTTAATGGCTGATTCACACTGCTGTACGGCAGAACCCTATACAACCTTGTAAAGCAATTATCCTCCAATTAAAGAAACAGGTGCCTTTCCTCTGTAATGTGTATAACACTTGCACTTTTTAAATTTTCCTATTTTAGGTTTTGCCGAAGAAACATCTTAGAGATCCATCACATTTCCAAGGTTAACATTTATAATTTGGAGTTGTTGACCTTCTTATAAGAAAGATTTTGGCCATCAAAATGAAAACTTTATTTGAAGTTTTAGAACAATTATACAAGAAGGTACTTCTCGGAGCCACACTTGAAAATGACAGCCATGATTACGTCTTTTATCTCTACCCAGCATTTTCAGATCAAGGTTGTTCTACAACCACCTCCTCAGACTGCTCAAACGCCCTTGATGTTCAGGACAAGCAGGAGCCATCCTCTGTCAGTTTGCCTACCTTTTCTGTAGCACCTGTGTGTTTACAGAGACATTCTCAGATGAGCAGTACTGGAGAAATAATGCTCCTTCAGTTAACAGTGATCAAAGTGATGATAACCCGAATATTGTCTGTGGAAACTGAATTCCATGCAAAGGAGAAATACAGAGATATAATTAAAATTCTTTTAAAATCATCTGACATCGAATCTCAATTGGTAAGCCCATTTACTTTTTGTGTGTGTGGTTTTTTTTAAAGATCTATATTTTTAAAATAAAAGTGTTAAAACAGTCAGCAACAGTAGGTAAATGTATTTATTTTCCTGTAGACCTGTATGTTCCAAAACTCGGAGAAATTGTTATCTCACATGGCTGCAAAGTGCCTTGCACTAATTCTGTATTTCCAACTGAAGGAAAAGGTAAGATAAGTAATCAAATTATGTTACTGTTACTTTTATATTTTCTTTAAAATTGATCTCTGGCATTCAGTTTTTTATCAATAAGATATTTGCTCATGTAATGTGTAAATCCACAAACGTAAGAATAGAATAGTATGTTGGTGACTTATTTCAAGGATTACAGTCTTAAAATACGTTATAAATCATTACAGATAAGATTCTCAACTCAAAAGGTAGACTGCAAGTCACAGAGTCCATAACTGTTCAGATTCTCAAAAGAGTAGGTGGGCCTCCTTCCTCCCTTCCAAAAACAAGGCCTAGGAGCCTCTGCTTGAGACTAAGACCATTTTCATAGGTTTAATATAAATTCTAAGAATGGTCCTCAGCATAATGAAAAAATATGAACAAATTAATCATTTTTCTCTTATCTCTGAAGTAGTTAATAAATATATCTAAACATTTCCTGACTTCTTTTAGCTGTAATTGCTTGTTCCTTTCTTAAAACAGCATTCTTTCCTGAATACAAAAAGGTGGTATGTACAATAGAAAATTTGGAAAAAGGGAAAATGTATAAAGACCAAAATAAAAATTTCATATCATTCCAGCCACCAGAGATAATAACCACTGCTGTATTTCATGTTCCTTCTTGGTTTTTTATTGATATGGTATATTAAATTTCTTGACTTAAGGAATACTGGGATATTTATGTCCTTGTTTTAGCAAATATTATACTTTTTTTTTGAAACGAAGTAAACAATGTTGTGTAGAATGTGTATAATAGATAATTTGTAATGGCAAAGAAAATGTTGTATTACAGCTTACTACTTAAAAATTTTTTTCTCACTTATAGATAACATTGAGTAATTCCTGGATTTCTTTTTGCCAAAAAAATATTTCTGAATATTCTGAAAGTGATAAAGTAGTATACTGCCTCTGGATACTTACCTTTGTAATTAAAGAAATCTTTAAAGATACATCTTCACAAAAAACAGGTATGAACTGTGTTCCCCAATAAACAATTGTCATTGTCTTGTTCCCGGGAGCATTATATTTTTGTGAGTAAAACTTATTTTACAACCTCTGATTGTTTTGAAGCATGAAAAACTAGAAAACCATGCCCAATAGTCTTTGATTGAGGGTACCTTTTTAAAAGGAAAAATGTAAAACTTCACTATTACTGGATTTCCCTGGTGGCTCAGACGATAAAGCGTCTGCCTACAATGTGGGAGACCTGGGTTCAATCCCTGGGTCAGGAAGATCTCGTGGAGAAAGAAATGGCAACCCACTCCAGTATTCTCACCTGAAAAATCCCATGGACTGAGGAACCTGGTAAGCTATAGTCCATGGGGTTGCAAGGAGTCAGACAAGACTGAGCGACTTCACTTTATTTTCACTATTATTAAAAATTGAAATTAAAGCTTTTCATTTTTATATGTCCTTTGCATAGTCTGATGTTACTGCTATTTGTAAAATGGATATTAGCCATGATTATTAGCTGTTAGCATGTTTATCTTCATTTGTTTGTGTTAGAGGTAAATAATCCAATCCATTTTTTCATCTTCCAAAATGATGATAATTTTAAAAATTGTAAAATTGTGTTTTAAGAAAACTTTGTTTTTCCTGTTGCTTATAATTACTATTTTCATCATTGCAGAAATTCTAAAGCAGTTCCTGACTCCTTTTGACACTCTTTTTGCAGTCTTTTACAATTCCTTATTTTCTCAGCATTTTGAAAACCACCAAGATGCTTCTAATAAACTAATAAACAGTTTGATATGTTTCCTGGAATTGCTTGAACTTCTTATAGCCTCTAGAATCTACCTGAAGTTACATTTCACTTGCCAGAGGATTTTATTTTTGAAAGCTTCTTGTGTGTTTGATGTTATTACCTGGCCTATTCAGGCTTTTGTCAAAAGGAAGTTGATCGTCTTCATCAAAAAGTGCCTTCTGTGCAAAGTGGGTGAAGACCTTTGTCGGGGATCTGTCCCTGTCTTCATGCCACCAGATAATCTTTTGGATGTGGACCTGTTGGCTTTGGCCAGTGCTGTTCTGCACGCTGTGGATTTGGGCTTGTTGAGGATGTTGTCTGTCTGTGGAAAACATTCCTGCTTTGGAGGTGGTGAAGTCCTGGCTGGATATGAGCATGCCCCTGGTCCAGATCATGTGATTCTTAGAGCATTGAGCTTACTTATCATAAGATCCTTAGAAATCAAGTTTCAAAATTGTGCTTCAGCAAATGAAATGAAAGGTAACTTTCTGAATGCCTTTTGTTTGTAAAGCAATGGATAATTATGTACTGAAGTAAAATTATTCATAATTATCAAAGCTCAGAATTGTAATTTCACTAACTTAAGTTATATCTTATTCTAGTTATAATTTATTAAGTTTTCTTCCAATAAAGATAAAAATTGTCTTTTTAAAGTTTCATTTTTGTGTGCTAAACTGAATTTGCATAACATAGTTAATAACTGTAGTTAAAAGAAACAGATTATTGAGTCTCTTCAAAGTAAGCAGTGTTAGTCAATTCATGTTCAGATATTTGTGGTATATTATTCATATTTTCCTTCACAAAATTGGTATATCTACTAATACAGAGTTTTGATAATTAGGAGTTGAATTAAACTAATGTAGGGTGTAACCTCTTGCCTGGAAAATCCCATGGGTGGCGGAGCCTGGTAGGCTGCAGTCCATGGGGTCGCTAAGAGTCGGACACTGGCTGTGCGACTTCACTTTCACTTTTCACTTTCATGCATTGGAGAAGGAAATGGCAGCCCACTCCAGTACTCTTGCCTGGAGAATCCCAGGGATCGGGGAGCCTAGTTGGCTTCCATCTATAGGATTGCACAGAGTTAGACGCGACTGAAGCGACTTAGCAGCAGCAGCAGCAGCAGCAGCAGCAGCAGCAGCAGCAGCAGGGTGTAATCCTGTGCAGTTGTCATTTACAACACTAGATGGCGTTGGTCACATAAATCAAGAGTTTTAAATTGCCGTTAAAACGCCCCAAAACCTTTTTGACTTTTGCGCTTAATAGTAGTACTTTCTTTTAATGCTTTAAAAAACTTTAAACAAAAACTTTTTCTGCTAGTATTTTGAAGGCAAATTATTTTTGTTTGGTTGTATTGTTGCCTCTAGTACAAACACTGTGGCATCCAGTGAAGCAATTTCTGTTGTCTACTATTTATCCATTTATATGTTTTTAGCAAGAATTCATGTAACTTTTATTTCTCAGAGATACTAGCTATTGGACACTGGCAAATAGATGATCTGGCTATACATTTTAACTATATCCTACCAAGTAGGTCTTTTTCTTTTTTCTCTGAAGCTGTTTCCTAATATACAGAGTAGAGATAATCCCTAACTTAAACTTTTGAACGTGTGAAATATGATAATACATTTTAAAGTACTCTAGATGTTATAAATGTATGTGAATAGGTAAGTTATTATAAATGCATTCATAAACTGTTGTTTTCTCTTTAAATTTTTCGGCTTTTGAAGTTGATTACCAGAGGTTCATGTCTGAGTTGCTGACCTTCTTAAAGCCTCACCTTCAGCCCTCTCTGCAATCACACAATCTCTGTGAGTGGTTGTCTAGGGTCTTCATAGAACAAGATGATGACATGCTGGAGGCTGCCAAAGCATTGCTGGGCATCTACCTGAAGTTGACCAGGTTTGTATATTTTAAAGTAATTATACTAACTAACACGGCCAGGAAAGCAGAAAATATTTTTAATAATGTATTGGACTTACAGTTTACTTTCCATCATTAGGGGAAAAAAATCCCTAACAATTTTGTGGTTTCCTTATAAGTTCCAATTCCTTTAACACTGCCTTACATGAAAATAGATTACATTTGAGTTCTCATTATGAAAACTTGAATGGCTAAGCAGATCTAGGAATTAGCACTAAACTGAGATTAGACAATATGGATTCTGGCTGAGTGTCCATCTTTGCTTTACCCGTGTGATCAAGAATAAGTTAATACCATTGTCTAAGTCACAATTTAATTGATGTTTGAAACTCTTCTCACCCTTAAGACTAACTTGTCTGTATTGAACTTCTGTAAGGTGATTTTTGCCTTTGTAAAGCTGAATTCAAACTTGTAAGTAATCAAAGGAACTTGTAAATTTTCATTTTAATATACATTTGAATTGGTACTAATATCATCTTGGGGCAGATATCTGAAATTGATTATGAAGTTATGTTACTGATGACATTTTATACTGATCCTATTTCTGTTTATTAAAAGATCTGTACTTAGGTCATATGTTATGGCAAATATCTGTAATTGGTTATGAAGTTAATAACTGATGACCTTTTACAGTATTTCTGCTTCTGCTTTATTAAAACCGTAAAGTATTTGCTTTATTTCCATTTCTTTCTTGGCTTCAGAGAAAGGGATTTCTTACTAATGGTTGTCGGTGTAGTGTTGTGCTGCCAGTTCTTACTTGTATTATGACACTTCTGGCAATGACTGCTTTCAGACTATAAGTGTTTGGGGCCAATTTTCAAAAGGTTCTAATCAAGAACACAGAATGCATGCATGTGATTTGAATTAGGCTTAGAAACGGTCAAGTACAAATTCAGTCTGAATACACATGCCTTGAAGAATATAGTCATATTCAAAGCTGACTTCTTACGCCTCAGGAAAAGAGGAAGCTTCTGAATTAAATTCATTTTGCACGTGAATTTCTAATTTTCTTGAATTTCATGTGATCACAGAGGCCTGTGCTCATGTCATATGTATTTTTTAATGTAACTGAATTGGTTAAGATGGTTGTAAAAGATAAAAATCAATATAAACTAGTCTAAGCCAAAAAAGGAATTTACTTCCTGGGAATTCCAAGGAATCAAGTTGGCATCAGATGTAACTGTGCATGACTTAAATCATGTCACTGATTATTTCTCTTTGTTTCTGTCTCATAGCTTTGAATTCATTCTCAAGCAGGGCAACCAGCAGTGCCAGACTGACAGCAGCCTTACAGTTAAGATCTTTAATAGTGCCAGCAGAAATCCCGGAGGAGATCTGATTAACCTGCATGAGTCACAGATTCATGTTGAAATCATGGTGGCTAGGACCATGGGTACTCTGATTAGTTAGCCTGGGTCACATGCCCACCCCTCTTGAGACAAGTGTGGAAGGAAAGGAAGGAGGTTAATTCCCACCTTACCGTGTAAAATTAGTTACCTGTAGGAATAAGAGACTCTGATGTCAATAGACAGGAAGATGGAGGACGTTTGTTGGACGGATACAAACTAGAACTACCAAATCAAAGGGTATTATTTATTTTATTGGATCAGGTTTGTATAGAGTTTGTAGAGAAAGATTGTTTTGAATTTTTTTCTTTCAAAAATAATGCATAGATTAAAAAATAATGTGGCAGAATTTATGGTATGTGAATTATATCTGTCAAAATTTATATTTATAGAGTCATTAATCTGGAGTGTCTGTTATTTTCAGAGAATGTGAAGCTACTGAAAGCTTGACCCAAGAAACAGAAATGTGGAGCCATCACACGCATGAAAATGGCTATAATCCACACTGTATTTTTTTATTTTTATTAAAAAATATAGGATTTGATTCTACTGTTCTTCTTGATTTTTTGATTTCATCAGAAACTTGTTTTCTTGAATATTTTGTTAGATACTTAAAATTATTGCAAAAAGACTGGGATAATTTTTTCACCATTTGCAAATATTTTGATGTAACTGAATCTAAAGATAACATACATATTTGTTGTTGTATCTCCTCACTTGTCCAAGATAGAAACAGCAACTCAACAGAAGCTAGTCCTTTGGCTGTTCTTGGTAGTCACACAAATGCTCATTCTTGGGTCTCCTGGACTTCTGCTGCTGCTTCTGAACCACTGAACCATGGTGTAACGTTGGAGAAGGCCCACACCGAGCTCCAGGCTAATTGTCTTTCTACCCCAGGAGCTTCTCAAAGTCTGGTAGATTATGACAGCTCTGATGATTCTGAAGAAGGATCCACAAGCCTGTATTTAGTAAACAGTAGACTAACATCTTCACACCAAGAAGCAACGAAGAAAACTCAGGACACATTTGGAGTAAGTGGGGATAAAAAAGAACTTAGCCCAGAGTCTCAGTCAAGGCCTCTGGTTACTGAAGAATCTAATACCCAGTTCTCTGTTTATTGTGATGGAGCCCCAGATAACACTGCTTCTGAAGTGGGAATATCTTACAGAACAGTAAAGTGCTTTGAAGAGCTACAAGGTGCCATTTACCGTTTGCAGAAGAAAAGTCTGTTCCCATATAATCCAACAGCACTTTTAAAATTGTTAAAACATATTGAGACAATATATAATAAAAGTATGACCCCTTTGTAAAACACTGACATTTTATTTCCAGGAACTATTTTTCCTCAATATAATTGTGCCTTACTGAGATAACAGTATTAAAAATAATAAATAAACCTCAAAAGAGTTCTCTAATCCATGCTTTTCTTTTGCCTTTTGGGAGCAGCCTAGTGACTGAAAAACATACATCAAGTAACAAGTCACTTGATACAGTTGTACAACATTTGAAATCTATGGCAGTTCAAACTTCCTCAAATTTGGGATAGTTATTGTATTAATTTCTTATTG
Source organism: Ovis canadensis (assembly GCF_042477335.2). Taxonomy (NCBI): domain Eukaryota; kingdom Metazoa; phylum Chordata; class Mammalia; order Artiodactyla; family Bovidae; genus Ovis; species Ovis canadensis. The sequence continues at coordinate 18,538,201 of NC_091262.1, forward strand.
ATACTGTAACAAATTCTGACAAACTTGGTGGCTTAAAAGAACAGAGATTTATTCTTTCTCAGTTTTGGAGGCTAGAAGTTCAAAATCAAGGTGTCTGCATGACTGCACTTCCTCCTAAGGCTCTAGGGGAGAAGATTTCCCTGCCTTTTTGTGTCTTCTGGCCATTGCTGTCAGTCCTGGATATTCTTTGATTTGTAGCCACATCACTTCAATCTCCTTCTCTGTTCTCACATGACGTTTTCCCTCTGTGTCTGCTGGTGCTGCTGCTGCTGCTAAGTCACTTCAGTCGTGGCCGACTCTGTACAGCTTCTAGACAGCAGCCCACCAGGCTCCCCAGTCCCTGGGATTCTCCAGGCAAGAATACTGGAGTGTGTTGCCATTTCCTTCTCCATTCCTGTGTGTCTATCTGCATCCAATTTCCCTCTTTTTAAGTATACAGTCAGTGGATTAGGGCCCAGTCTCATCCAGTAATGACCTCTTGTTGTTTGTTGTTTAGTCACTAAGTCATATCCCATTCTTTGTGACCCCATGGACTGCAGCCCGCCAGGCTCCTCTGTCCGTGGGGGTTCTCCAGGCAAGAATCCTGGATTGGGTTGCCATTTCCTCCTCCAGGGGATCTTCCCAACCCAGGGGTCAAAACTTAGCCTTCTGCATTGCCAGGTGGAGTGTTTATCGCTGAGCCACCAGTGAAGCCCCAGTATGAGCTCATCTTAGCTTAATTATATCAGCAGGGACCCTATCTGGATATAGGGTTGCATTCACAGGTCTTGGTAGCCCTGAATTTTTGGAGGGACACTGTAAGCCAGTACCCTTATTATTTCCCTTTGAGGTGTTTACATGTAATGTGATGTGTAAAAAACTTACATCTTAGTGGTTTTTTAAAGAGAAGTGATTAGCTTCATGTGTATGTATATATGTGATCTATGAGAACACAAGTATATTAAGATTTTTTAAAGATACTCAAAAAATTTTTTTTCCTGTTTAAAATTGTTGTGATATGAATAATTCTGTCTTTGAGAGAGGAGGCAGTAAATTCAGGTTTTCACGTCATTACAAGCATGCCTCATTTTATTGTGCTTCACTTTGTATTTTGCAGATGTTGCATTTTTTACAGGTTTAAGGTTTGAGGCAACCCTGTGTCATCCAAGTCTTTTGGTGCCATTTTTCCAAAAATATTTGCTCACTTTGTGACACTTTTGTAATTGCAATATTTTGGTAATTGCAATATTTCACACTTTCTCATTATTATATTTGTTACAAATATAAAACTTCTAATGGATGAGGAGTTGCTGCTTATGGATAGCAAAGAAAGTGGTTTCTTAAGATAAAATCTGCTCCCAGTGAAGATTCTCTTAAGATAGTTGAAATGACAACAAAGGATTTAAAAATATTTTATAAGCTTAGTTGATAAAGCAGTGGCTTTAACATCTTCAGCATCGCTGAAGGCTCAGATGATGGTTACTATTTTTTTAGCAATAAATATTTATTTATTATAGTATGTAGCCATAATGCTATTGCACACTTACTAGACTACAGTATAATGCAAACTTAACTAGTTTATATGCACTGAGAAGCCAAAAAGTCTGTGTGATTCCCCTTACTGTGATACTTGATTTACTGTGATAATTTGGAACTGAGTCCAAAGTATCTCCAAGGTCTCCCTGTGAGGGATTTGTATACTGAGAGTGTAACTGTATTCTGCTGGTGAGTCTGTCATTAAGGCAGTCTAAAATGTCATCCTTAAAGCATTTTTAAATGATCCTTTTATAGATAAATATAAGGAGACTGAACCTACCAAACAGTCACTCAGTCATATCTGACTCTTTACTACCCCATGGGCTGTAGCCTGTGAGGCTCATCTCTCCATTGGATTCTCCAGGCAAGAATACTGGAGTGGTTTGCCCTTTCCTTCTCCAGGGTGTCTTCCCAACCCAGGGATAGATCCAGGGTCTATTGCAAGCAGTTTCACCACCATCTAAGCCACCAGGAATGCCTAAAATATATTTTAAAGGCTGTGTTAATAAGACAGATTAGTACTCCTTCAGGTAGAAATAGGAAAGTCAATGGAACTAAATAGAGGATGGTTAATCATTATAAAAGTGAGATGCTAATATTAACCAAAGAGAAATGCAGAGATCAAAAAGTTTGGTAACAGTTGGGGGTATACATTGGGGCGGCTTCTATGTGAAAAAATGTATCTTCCACTTATAAGAGCAAAGACTAGAAATCTGGTTAAATGTCAAAATATATATATTCATAGTATATATGCTAAGTTATATATATACTTATGGAAAGAATGGGCTATATTCATGTTAAATGAAACACCTGTAATAAAAAACAGAAGTAAATATACCAGAGTCCCATTTGTTTAAGGAAAGAAGGCAGGGAAGGAGTAATGCACACACTTAACATATTTATATATGTTTTTGTGTGTCTGTAAAATATGTAACAGCATATAAGAAAATACTAATAGCAGTTGCCCAGGGAAACAGATCTGGAGTAGAAAGCTTGACTTCTCATCATATATCTTGTTTTACTTTTTAACTGAATACTTTTTTTTTTTTTAAGTTAAAATTACTTTTTAAAAATAAACTTGATTCTTTTGTTTCTGGGGGCACATAAATGCTGAATGCACTAAAGCCATACTTATATAGATGTGGTTTTTACCTGTGTTTCTCTATAAGATTAATAAGGAACCGTCAACCCCTTGTTATATGTAAAATGAGAAAAAGGCAATCTCGTGTATGCTGAGTGTTGGGATTTCAGAGATGCTACATGTATAACTAACCTTTAGGTGTAAGTCAGTTTGTCCTGCCCTCACTGAAGCCCTGGTACTGGTGAGGATGACTGACGCTAGCAGTGTGATAACTTTCCTGGCTGTTCAGAGTATCCAGAGCTGTCCTGAGTTAGTCCATAAGGGAAAACACAAAACGCGTGATGCACAATGAGTTCCTGGTCTGTAACTCCACCTCTTCTCCAAGTAAATACATATGTCCATTCAAGTGAGCACAATTTATTTAATTTAAATTTATAAATTATGAATCTGTTTTAACTTAAAATAGATACAGCAAAATACATACATATATGACTTGAATTTTCACTAATAGCATGTTCATGAAACCAGTACCCAACTCAAGAAACAACATTGCTGACACTCAGGAGTCCCCCTGGGAACCCTCTAGTCATAACTCACTGGTAAAGGTAACTGTGCCCTAAAATGAGACAACTAGATTAATTTTGCCTAGTTTTGTCTTTTATGTAAATGGATCATAGAGTATATGTTCTTTTATATATGGCTTCTCCAATGATATTTGGAAGCATGGTCCAATTTGTTTTTTAAATAATTGCCAAGTAGTTGCATTTCAGCTGTTACTAGCAAACAAAATACTTATAACTCCTTGAAGTTGTATATGGCACTCCCAGTGTGCCAGGATGGTGAAATTGATAGTGGTTGAGACAGAGACTGAAACAGGTTATACAGGACCTTGTGTAATTGGCCCCAACCTGTTTCTCTAGCCTCACCCGTGGTTCTCCCCCAACCCCCTGTCTTAGGAACACCACCTTATAAATTTGTCGAGCCCCATCTTTTTTCTTTTGTCGTGGGTCTTTTTATTTATTTATTTTTCGGTTAAGCCCCATCTTAAATGTTGGACCTGCGAAAACTCCGCCTGAACCATTAGATTTTGAACCATTAGATCCTGCCTGCTTTGTACTTTCTTCCCTGTGTTCTTTCCTGTATCACAGCGTTCGTCACACTAGGTTTTATTAGCTGTTCAGCGGCCTCCGTTTGCCTTGTTCTTTACATTATCCCTTGTGAATAGCAGCGTGTCTGCCCCATTATAATGAACACAACCACAGGTGCTGAATACACGAGAAGAGATCCTCTCCAAGGACTTGGCAGTCTCCTGGGGCAGACAGGTGTGCAGAAACCTAAAGTCTCTAACTTGTACATCAGTTACACTTCCACATGTCAGCTGCTGTTCCAAGTGCCCGGATTATCCTTATAATAATAGGCAGGTACTGTTATGATCCCTGTTTTGCAGATGAGATTAACTTGGTAAGGTGGTAGAATCAAAATAATGGATTTAGTCAGTCTAGTTCCGACCTCTCCATAACTGACTGTCTTCAAGCAGGGGGTGATCACTACTAACGTTAACATTGTTGCTGTGAGTGCAGTGAGTGGTATGAAGAGAAGCCCTGCTGGCAGGCTAGCTTAGGGCCAGTTCATCCAAGACCCTGTGTGCTGTGCTAAGGAGTTTTGACTGTTTTGTGGGCAGTGGAGAGCCCATGTGGTTTTCAACTCAGTGACTGGTTTTGTGTTTGAAGAAAGTGACTTAAATAGCAATATAGTACCAGTGGCTAGGCAGACACGTAGAAAAGACTGGAAGGAGTCCTGGGAACATCCCTCTGGCGTCAGGGACAATGAGAATGGAGGAGGGGGGCAAAGCCTTCTTGCTGAATCCCAGCAACAGGCCCCTCCGTCCACAGACTCATTAAAACATGAGTAAGAAGCAGTGTGCCATGCAAGGACTGATTTACAGTCCAAGAAAGCCAAGGTCTTAGCAGGTCTTTGGACGGAGGGACACCAGACACACCTGAGGACAGGGATACCACACTGCAGTGGGATTAATTAGGCACATCTCAATGCTGACAGCCAACTTCCCACCCGCCCCATTACATTTTCCCCCAGAAAATTAGACGAAATGTCTGTGGAGTCTGACCAACCTAAGAGAAAGATCTAAAGATAACACTGTTGTTGATCAGTCACTAAGTCATATCCAACCCTTTGCAACCCCATGGACTGTAGCACGCCAGGCTCCCCTGTCCTTCCCTATCGCCCGGAGTTTGCTCAAATTTGTGTCCATTGAGTCGGTGATACTATAACCATCTCATTCTCTGCCTACTTCTTTTGCCTTCAGTCTTTCCCAGCATCAGGGTCTTTTCCAGTGAATCAGGTCTTCACATCAGGTGACCAAAGTATTGGAGCTTCAGCATCAGTCCTTCCAGTGAATATTCAGGGTTGATTTCCTTTAGGACTGACTGGTTTGGGGGCTTCCCCAAAGAAATTATTCCACCAAGCCTGCCAACCCTGAAGTCCACAGTCACAAACTTCACCTATGGGGAGAGTTTCTAGTTGGCATGTATGTGTCCAATTCTTACATAGGAGTGAATAGCCAAGGAACACGAGTCATTTGTGGAAAGTCTCTTAACATTACAGAGCCTAAAACAAGACAGACTAAGCAAGGAGGAAATTAATCTAGTAATATCTTCAGAAAGAAATAGTTATAAAAGATATTAGAATATTCAGGAGGAGAAATAAACATGAATAATAGCAGAAATGAAAAACTCAATAGAAATGTAGTAAGTTGAGGAAATCTTCAAAAAGTATAACAGCAGGACAAAAAAAAAATTGGAAAATAGTAACAACAAAATTTGAGGAGAGCTCACAAGATTCCATAGCTGAATAGCACAAGTTCTAGATAGAAAAGGAGGAGCAGAGAGGGGGAAGTACTAAAGTAGTCCAGGAAAAATTTCCAGAACTGAAAGACTGAGTCTTTAAACCATATATGAACATATAACTGGGAAAAGAAAAAAAAAACAATTTTATAAAGGATGAAGGGAGCCTGAGACAGGCGCTGCGTTCTCACTTGCATTTGTGTGTTGGGAGATGCTCCTGCTGCTATTCCCGTAAACAGGGGAGTAGAACCTCACAGTCTCCATAAAGGAGAATGCATTCTGCTCTCAGCTGAGTGACTCAGGCAGTCTTCAGCACGTGTTGACACCCAGCAGACAGACAGAAATCCCGTGTTGAAAATTAGAAGATCCACATTACAGCAGGAGTCATTTGTGTAGAGCATTATGAAATTCATGGGAGAAGGTCTGATCTCCCTGAGACTGGAGAGAGGAGAAGAAAGAGGCCTGGATGAAGAAGGAAAGTTGAGAGAATTCCAGGGGCAGGAAAACAAGAAATGCTTTGCGGAAACTCAGGTCAGGTGGGGCTTGAACAGAGAAGTTTATGTAGAGTTTAGTATCTGAGAAGAAGACTCTGGGTGTTTTAACCATCAGGAAGCTGTCAGTCACTCGTGAGAGACCATGTGTGGCCCCAGGAGTGCTTGGGAGAGGAGGTGGACACCACGAGGACAGTGGTTTTCAACTGATCTGTGTTCTCTGTCCCTCCAAACACCGGGATCTGTTGTGGTGTCTGTGAAATGCCTCTGTCAGCATGGATCTGAACACTGTCCCCAGAGGCAGCGTCTGGTCATCGAGCCCGGTCTGGGGCTCGGACTCGCCTCTCACCTCCCTCCTCAGAGCCCAGGCACCCCACTCGGACTGCTCAGGGGTGTGGGAACGTGACCTTAAACACTGAGCTTTAATTGGTCTTTTATATAATTTTGACACCATATAGAGTTATCTTGCTTTATATTAAAATACTCATTTGAAAATTGTGGTCAATAAAATGCCTTTTCTAACTGTATTATTAATAACAGGTCAGACTAGCAAATGAACTGTAAATTTTTCTGATTATTCTATGGAAAGTGAAGCTGAACAAAGCAGATCAAAGCCTTCACAGTTAACCTCCTAATTATTCATCTTACTAGTATATTTTTTAAGATATAGAAAAACAGGGGTCCCCTTCTACATTTGCCATGACATTAACCTTTCCAAGTAGATTGACTAAACTGTAGCGCAGTTACTCACCACATTGGGTAAAATACATATTTATATATACCATGGATCGCTTGCATTTTTTTTTCCTCTTGGGGATTTTTGCTATTTCTTTTTTTTTTTCAAGGAAAGGATAGTTTCCTAATACTTAGAGGAATTGAGAAATGGAATGTTATCACGGTATGATTTCCTTACCAGTGAGAAAAGTTTAAGCATTTTTAGTCTGGTTTGAGATAAGTGTCTCCCTAATCATTGAAAGCTGTAGAGTTTAAAATATGGGTTTATATTACAGATATTGTCTAGGAGTGGGGATTGGGGTTGTCTGTGGCATTATGACAGCATATGTTTTTTTAAAAAGTGCTCTAGACCTCCTGCCAGACACACCTCTCTGGAGGCCCACAGAGTGAACACGCCAGCAGCGCATTTATGATTGCTTATAACTTTGTTTTTTAATTTATTGAACAAGTTTTCCTGCAGCCAAACTTTTTTTCTAATTTGCTAAGAAGGGAAGTTTATTTTTCATTTCTGAGTTGCTAACTTTTGTTTGTTCATGTCTGTAAAACACAAGAGTAGTATAGCCCACTGTTGTAAAATAGAATTGAGTTTTCGACTGCCAATTTTCCTGTAAATTGTCTTAAAATTTTTTTTCTGGTTTAGTTATTTTTTTTTTTCTGTAATAAAGTGGAAAGATTTCCCTTACTCACTAGATTGTTGACAAGTAAATCATTTTTGGTATCATGTAGCATTCTTCGCTTGAATATGGCACATGTCCTCTTACTTGTGTGTCGCTTTTAATGTGTGAAATGAATGGTTTGATGGTTATATGGAAGGGAAATGAGTGGTGGACTAGGAGACAAGATTGATTGGCAACCGCATTTCCCTATACAAATGAGTTTTATTACAAACTAATAGTGAAACCAGAGTAACATTTAGGAGTAATCACAAACAGCCTCATTCTCTGAAATGTCTGTTTGGGTAAAAAGTATGTCAGTGTGAGCATGAGAATTTGGGAATAGACCTTGAACAGCACTGCACTTCCTGGATCAGCCTGCAGAGTGAAGAAACCACTAAGATTCCGTCAGAAGTATTTCTTTTAACAGCATTGTAAAAAGTTAATCAACAGTATTGTTTGTTTTGTTCTTTAATAGTCTGTTATGGAGGGTGGTTAAAGGGCCATCTGCAGCAAACGAATGTCATCCCAGTTGTTGTAGGTCAGTGGTGACATACCCACCGTAGGAGGCTGGACTCACAAGCACAGCAGCGGGATAAGTAGAATACATGACACTCGAACTCATGCCATCTGTGTTTTCCACCCGGGCTGTGCTAACTTGATTTGTGAACCAGCTGATGAGAAAAAATCACTGTGGTATCTGAAGAAAAGTGCTTTGGGACCATCCAAGATCAGGGTTTGAGGTTTCAAATGTATTCTGTGACTTAGAAGCTAAAACTGTGGGTGTGTGTTCTTTGGTCTGATCATCTGTAATCAGGAGATAATACATAAATGGATTTTATATTGTAAACACAATCAAAAATTTGTTCCCTTTTAATACTGAAAAGTTGTTCCTTTTTAAAATGTAGCATAGTTTTAATCTTAAAATGATTTTTCTTGTCATAAATTACATATTTGCCATGATAGTTTATTCTTCCTTAATATTTCCTGTTTTCTTGTGGCTTGCAAATGGATTGTTAGTAATTTGTACTTATGTCTTGTAGTTATTTGGAAAACATACCTACTTTTTAACTATACAAATCATTACCTTTTATGCTTTCAAAAAACATGTTTGAAAATTCCTTTATCATCAAAGCCAAGACTGAAGCCATAAGCCTAGACTCCATTATGGGCCAAATTTAGTCCACTTTTCCTTTTCTTGCCCCATTTAGTTTTCTGGCCATTATTAATTTCATCTGAATTCATTAACCACTGTTCCCCCAAAAGTTCTAGGAAGCTTCTAGCTTCCTCTAGAATATATAATTTATACAAATTTTACTTTTGCCTTTTAGATGCCATTTTATTGTCACCATTTTATTTGTTAGTTAGTCTTAACTCTGTTTCACACTGTATCCAATGAACTAATCTCAGTTTTGGTTCCTCTTGGGTAATGTTTCCAAGAGGAAAGTCTAGGGTACCTCTCAGCAGTTTTTCTAGGAAGAGGAATATATTTCCTGAGACCTCATATATTATGTATCAGAATGTCTTGGTTACCATTCATTTTGTTGACCTGAATGACAACTTGTTTGGGAATAGTTTTGTGTTGCAACTTTTCTTAAACTGTTGCCATTTTTGTTCTATTGTTTTCTATCCCTAGCTTCTGGAAGAGAAAGCTGAAACCATCCTTATTTGATTATTTTTAGGTTATCTGATTTTCTGATGGCTGTGTCCAAAATAATACATTGTCCTTGAAATTCAAGAACTTCCTGAGGTTATGTCTAGGTCTGGCTCTCTTTTAAGTATTCTTGCTTGGAACAAGATGAGTCTTACATATTATCCCAGATATGTTCTCTGGGTTCCCTTTTGCTGCACCTTCATAGCAAGTGTTTACATTTCATTTCAAAATCATCATTTACTTGCAGATTGAGCTTCTGCTTTCTACTCTCCGTGCTTAACTTCCTCTCTTAACAGCGTCAACTTCGTTCTCTTTTCTGTGTATTCTGGTGGAATGTCTGAACTCTGCCCTTCACTGGAGAAAGAAATGGCAACCCACTCTAGTACTCTTGGCTGGAAAATCCCATGGATGGAGGAGCCTGGTAGGCTACAGTCCATGGGGTCGGGAAGAGTCAGACACGACTGAGCGACTTCACTTTCACTTTTCACTGTCATGCATTGGAGAAGGAAATGCCAACCCACTCCAGTGTTTTTGCCTGGAGAATCCCAGGGACGGCAAAGCCTGGTAGGCTGCCGTCTATGGGGTCGCACAGAGTCAGACACGACTGAAGCAACTTAGCAGCAGCAGCCCTTATTCATACCTGATTTGATTTTCTCCAACGTCTGTTCAACTCATCATCACCTCCAAAGCAGGTTTAAATTATTATCATTTGTCTACTTCCTTGTAATCTCTCATCCATCTCTATTCATATATTACCTGCATTCCAACTCCTTGTTTTATCTCATCCTGAGCGCTCCTTGATGCCTTTTGTTTTTATTTCCTGGAGAACTTATAAGACTTAACACTTAATAAGACAATAATTAAATTATTATTAAAAACATTATTTTCTACATTTTTTGTGCACTCAAATAGTAAAAATAGCTGTCATTTTCTGAGTGCTTAATTTTTACCACATACTATACTAAATACTTTCCAGACTTTTTTTTCTCATTTAATCCTTAGGCACCCTGCAAGGAGTAATTATTATCCTTATTTTACTCATGAGGAAAAAAGCATTTAAAAATATTAAAAAGTGCAAGGTCACACAAACCAAAATTAATAAATTGAAGAGTTAAAGTTTAAACCCAGGACTCTCTGGCTCCAAAGCCCATTTTCCTAACCTCACTATACTATCTTCTCTATAAATGACTGTCATAGAATTATATTTTAATAAAATATTCAAAAGAATAACACTCCCCTTTTACTGGAGCTTTTTTTTTTTTTCCACTCCCCATTTTATCTGTCTACCAGTTCTGATCTATGTCTTCATTCAACCTTGTAATGAGAGATCACTGCAAATGCGGGTCCTATTCCTGTCCCTACGCTCCAAGTTGTGAACAGTCTGTAGGCCAGTTACAGTGGTATTTGCCCCCTGGAGAGGTTGTGTAGTTGAGTAGCAAGGGTACCGGGTTTGAAATAATGAAAAACCCAGATTCGAAGCCCAGTTGTGCTATGTGGCCGCTGTGGACAAGTTACTTAGCCCCTGTTACCATGTCAGTGTGCATGTCGGAGGAGGTGCCGCCCCAGGTGAAGTCCCTGCCACCGGCAGCACGTTGCTGGTGGGTGGCGGCCTGCGCGGGCCCCAGCCCCGGCCTAGCCGGGGCGCCGCGCACTCCGCGACCATGAGCCGCCCGTATCCCAGGATGCACCGCCGCATTGGCCGCCTGGCCCGCGTCCCAGGATGCACCGCCGCACTGAACGCCTGGCTCGGCTTGGCGACGGAGCCCAGCCTCAGGCCCGAGAGAGAAAGGTGCGTGGAGGTTGTGGCTCGGCGCCCGCGGCCTCCTGCGTGCCGGTGCCTCGCAGGCTGAGGTCTGTCCCGGTCCGGTCCCTGCGCAGGCCGTGTCGGGCCCTTGTGCTGACGCAGGCCGAGGCCATGCCCCGTCTGCCGGTCAGCCGTGTACCAGGCCCCTTCCCGCGCAGGTCGAGGCCAGGTCCGGCCCCAGTCCTGGGCCGAGTCTCCGCCGTCTTGGTGCTGCCCGCCTACCGGCCTCGGCAAAGTCGGTTAGACTCGTCCCAGGACTCCAGTGCGAAGCGGGTTTCCCTCTTTGTCTTGCCCTCATGGGTTTTTGTGAATTGCTGGGTTGGCTCCATCTTTTCACACGGGTGACTAGGGGTCAAGCCCACATTTCTGCGGAGTTCACGGTAAGGGAGCCCGGGAGACTGTCCAGAAGTGGACTCGCCTAAACTCGATTCACAGACCGCTGTGCCCTCTGTATCCCTGGCCAGCACTTCTGAGGGGGCTTCGTTTTTCTCAGGTGAAAGTTATTATCCCTGTGTGACTTTAAGGAAACTGTTAACAATGCACTTTTTTTACTCTAAAATTCAACCAAATGTATCAAGGACCCAGTATGTGTTTACACCCAGTTGTGAGATCTGGGTGCTGGGACCTTAAAGATGAAATAGGCACCCATCCTATTCCTCATAGTCATAGCTTGTAGGCCTAAATCACCCTGTGATTTTTGATGTTTATTCCAGTTTTTCTTTTACCCCATCAGAAAATGGAGGGGTAAAAGAAATCATTTTAATTTAAATCAACTGAAATGGGAGGGCAGGTGGAATGTGAAGTTGTAGAAAGGGTAAACTGATCCAGTTAGGTTGGTTTGCCTACTGTAAATTGTGCCAAATTTTCCATTAATTGTTCAGTAAACAAATTTAGTAGGTCCAGACCAGCATTTTTAAGATTAGAATAGTCAATAGTATGGATAAGTTCTGTTTTGTGAAACTTTGAGTTGAGCTAGCATGCTTGGTCGTGTCTGACTTTTGTGGCCCCATGGACTGTAGCCCACCAGGCTCCTCTGTCCATGGGATTTTTCAGGCAAGAATACTGGAGTGGGTTGCCATTTCCTCCTCAAGAGGACCTTCCCAACCCAGGGATCAAACCTATGTCTCCTGAGTCTCTTGCATTACAGGCAGACTCTTTACCCACTGAACTATTGGGTAAGGTTTCAGTTATGTATATTTAATAGGTATATTTGTACTAGGTTGTAATGTAAAGTATACTTATTGTGGATTACATCTTAAAAATTGTTACAGGTTTAGATCAGGACAAATATGTTACATGTATAGAAAGTAACATTGCAGTAATAATAATTTATCTTGATAACAATTATTTGCAAAGACTGAAACTATGAAAGAGTCAGATGGTATTTCTGCCCTAATTAGCTCCATATTTTATAATTACTTTACATGGTATTAGCATGGCATGTATTTGGGTATCTGATCCATCACGTTCATTGTAGATGGTTGTTGATGTGTAAGGAATGGAATGGTAAAATTGCTCCAATATATGAGATCAGTCACTCTAGTGGTTGCTGATAATAGAAACCATAAACCATCATTGTTATTGTGAAAATATGCATGATTTATAGGTTATGTCTGTTGTTGCCATGTGTGTCCATATGAAGGTCTTTACTTTACATTTTCCCTGCTAAAAATCAGTAATGAAGTTAAGTAATCCAAGAGTTTTCTGGTCTGTCCTAATTATGATGTTGCTTTTTCTGAAAACTTGATGCAGAGCATATCTGATGTCAAAGGGGTTTTGCTATTGAAAGATGTTTTTCTTCTCAGCTTTGATAAGAGATTTTTTTAATTTTTTAACTAAAATTTAAAGCTCTTAATGGTTGTTGTTGTTCAGTCACTAAGTCATGTGCAGCTCTTTACAACCGCGTGGACTGAAGCATGCCAGGCTTCCCTGTCCTTCACTATCTCCTGGACTTTGTTCAGATTCTTGTCCATTCAGTCAGTGATGCTTGCTATAATAATTATTTTTACATTTTGTATTTGTGTTTATTTGTTGACTAGTTGGTTGGTTGATTTTTATTTTAAGGATTTAGATAACTTAAAGTTTGGACTATACTTGATGAAACTAATTTCCCAGTGTATAATTTATTCTCTAATGTGTCAGTCAGACATTTAATTGTAACTGGCTAATATTTTATTTTGCAAATGGACCTTGCAAACAGTTTACCATCATCAAGCAACCTGTTTTTTTTAACTGTACTTACTGGTAACTGCTATGATAGGAATTCCACAAATGTATGAATTAATGAACATTATAACCATAAATTATTAATGTAAACATTCAGTGATACATCTTATTAGTTTTTAGCAAAACAATTTTTATACCTGATTTATTTTAAGAGGAACTAATATTTGGCAGTTTTATTCCAGAGAAATGATAAGACATCTATTTCAAAAAGAGATAAGTGAATGGAAATCATCCTGTCCTATTGGACGCTTTCAAACCACACCCAACAGTGAAACAAGTAAAGTGCTATCTAAATTTCTAATTCAAAACCAGCCTAACACAAAAGAGGTTAAGAGAGCGGGGGATTGTTTTTCCTCAATTGAGATCTCAGTAGATACCTGTGAGGGGCACTTTATAATCAGTCTGGTATGTGGTATTTTGCTCATATCCCTTTAGTCTCTTTCACAGTGTTTGACTCCAGCACTCACTGTGTAGTTCAGTTGATCTGTTAATAGAGCAAATGACTGCTAACATTCAGGGAATGTGCTTGCTTTTTCTAGCAATAGCCAAAGTTTGAGATCCTTAAGTAACTAGAAAGCAGGGACCATCGCTGCCTTGTTCACTGTGATTTCCTATTTTCAGGCACATAGGAGGTGCTCAATAAATAATTGTTGAAGTAATGGAAATACCATGGAAGGAGGAAGAGCAGCAGCAGAAGGTACATATAGCTTAAAACATAGGAGGAAAGCGTATTATCAGATCCTTAACTAGTATTTACTGAGGGTCTCCTATGAACCTAGTGGTGTTTCTGGGTGAGATCTGGGCTCACAGGCTGTTTACAGCCTAGGGGAGACAAGGAATATACTGATCAATTTGAGTTACAAGAGGATTTTTGTGCTGTACTATTAAAGAATGGGACTGCACACAAAATGGGCCTGATGGTGTGACTTGGATGATAAATGTAAAGAGAAAGGTTGATTCAAGTTGCTTTGAGAGGCACAGTTTCCCAGAGGAAATGGGTGGGGCTTGGATAAGGAGGGATGGCAGGCAGGGCATGAGCATAGCCACTGGCTCACCCCAAGGGGAGATTGATATTGAGGGACAGTGGGGAGCAAAGTGGGATAGGCTGCCTGGGGGTCATATTTTAGAGGAGAGGCTAGGAAATAGACAGTCATGGAAGTTAGATTTCATGTAACCAGCATAAAGAAGCTGTAAGTTCTGGAGCAAGGAAGTATTTTGTTGCAGGCTGTGTTTTCAGAGTGCTCTAAAGGAGGAGGGCAGCTTTCCCTCAGAGACTAGACGGAGACAGGACACAGACCCCAGGACTAGAATTTCAGTACTACCTTCAGTCACACCACAATGTTCTGGTCACTGTGGATGCTTACAAAAGCAACCAATGAGGGGAAATGCATTTGTCCTAGAACTTCATTTTAGGAGGGTCTGGAAATGACCACACCTGTTCAACAGCCACAAAACCACACATGCTCAGTCTCTGCCTCAAGCCTGGTCTGTGTTTCTAATGCCCTGTGGAGTAACAAAGTCAAATAAGGAGAGAGAAGTGTGAGTTCTTATTCTTGGGAATGAATCTTAGTTACTGTCATCATGAAATTTAGTCCAGCTTGTTTTTGATCAAGGACTCCATCCTGCCTTTTAAAAACTTGCTCCCAAGAACAAGCTGAAGAGAGGTGCCCATCCTTGGTGGTCTCAGGTTGCCAAGCACATCTTCTCTTGCTTCTTTGTTGGCACATAGTGTGTAGTGTATGGGATAAGAGGAGAAGGCGAGTGAGAGGGAAAAGATAGACAGGGAGCTCATTGAGCTCAGGGGTCTTGCCTTCATCTTTGTCTTTCAAGCAACTTATACAATACATGTATTGAATGAATGATGACCGGATAGATAAGGGGAATTTTGTTTCCTGATTGTATGGTATAAATAACATGGTGTCAGTGGCCCAGATATTTATTCAAACACTCATCTCCTTCCTACCTCCTCTTTCTTCACACCTGTTTAGTGCTGGTGCAACTCATCAGTCCGGTTCAGTTCAGTCACTGAGTCGTGTCCGACTCTTTGCGACCCAATGAATCACAGCACGCCAGGCCTCCCTGTCCATCACCAACTCCTGGAGTTCACTCAGACTCACATCCATTGAGTGGATTATGCCATCCAGTCATCTCATCCTCTGTTGTCCCCTTTTCCTCCTGCCCCCCCAATCCCTCCCAGCATCAGAGTCTTTTCCAATGAGTCAGCTCTTTGCATGAGGTGGCCAAAGTACTGGAGCTTCAGCTTTAGCATCATTCCTTCCAAAGAACTGATCTCCCAGGGTTGATCTCCTTCAGAATGGACTGGTTGGATCTCCTTGCAGTCCAAGGGACTCTCAAGAGTCTTCTCCAACACCACAGTTCAAAAGCATCAATTCTTTGGGGCTCAGCTTTCTTCACAGTCCAATTCTCACATCCATACATGACCACTGGAAAAACCATAGCCTTGACTAGATGGATCTTTGTAGGCAAAGTAATATCTCTGCTTTTGAATATGCTATTTAGGTTGGTCATAACTTTCCTTCCATGGAGTAAGCGTCTTTTAATTTGATGGCTGCAGTCACCATCTGCAGTGATTTTGGAGCCCCCAAAATAAAGCCTGACACTGTTTCCACTGTTGCCCCATCTATCTGCCATGAAGTGATGGGACAAGATGCCATGACCTTAGTTTTCTGAATGTTGAGCTTTAAGCCAACATTTTTGCTCTCCTCTTTCACCTTCATCAAGAGGCTTTTTAGTTCCTCTTCACTTTCTGCCATAAGGGTGGTGTCATCTGCATGTATGAGGTGATTGATATTTCTCCTGGCAATCTTGATTCCAGCTTGTGTTTCTTCCAGCCCAGCATTTCTTATGATGTACTCTGCATAGAAGTTAAATAAGGAGGGTAACAATATTACAGCCTTGACGTACTCCTTTATATTTGGAACCAGTCTGTTGTTCCATGTCCAGTTCTAACTGTTGCTTCTTGACCTTTATATAGATTTCTCAAGAGGCAGGTCAGGTGGTCTGGTATTCCCATCTCTTTCAGAACTTTCCACAGTTTATTGTGGTCCACACAGTCAAAGGCTTTGGCATAGCCAATAAAGCAGAAATAGATGTTTTTCTGGAACTCTCTTCCTTTTTTGATGATCCAGCAGATGTTGGCAATTTGATCTCTGGTTCCTCTGCCTTTTCTAAAACCAGCTTGAACATCTGGAAGGTCACAGTTCATGTACTGCTGAAGCCTGGCTTGGAGAATTTTGACATTACTTTATTAGCGTATGAGATGAGTGCAATTATGTGGTAGTTTGAGCATTCTTTGGCATTGCCTTTCTTTGGGATTGGAATGAAAACTGACCTTTTCCAGTCCTGTGGCCACTGCTGAGTTTTCCAAATTTGCTGGCATATTGAGTGCAGCACTTTCACAGCATCATCTTTCAGGGTTTGAAACAGCTCAACTGGAATTCCATCACCTCCACTAGCTTTGTTTATAGTGATGCTTTCTAAGGCCCACTTGACTTCACATTCCAGATGTCTGGCTCTAGGTGAGTGATCACATCATCATGATTACCTGAAGCTCTTTTTTGTACAGTTCTTCTGTGTATTCTTGCCACCTCTTCTTAATATCTTCTGTTTCTGTTAGGTCCATACCATTTCTGTCCTTTATCGAACCCATCTTTGTACGAAATGTTCCCTTGGTATCTCTAATTTTCTTGAAGAGATCTCTAGTCTTTCCCATTCTGTTGTTTTCCTCTGTTTCTTTGCATTGCTCGCTTTGAAAGCTTTCTTATCTCTTCTTGCTATTCCTTTGAACTCTGCATTCAGATGCTTATATCTTTCCTTTTCTCCTTTGCTTTTCACTTCTCTTCTTTCCAAAGCTATTTGTAAGGCCTTCTCAGACAGCCATTTTGCTTTTTTGCATTTCTTTTTCATGGGGATGGTCTCGATCCCTATCTCCTGTACAATGTCGTGAAGCTCCGTCCACAGTTCATCAGGCTTTCTTGTCTGTCAGACCTAGTCCCTTAAATCTATTTCTCACTTCCACTGTATAATCATAAGGGATTTGATTTAGGTCATACCGAAATGGTCTAGTGGTTTTCCCCACTTTCTTCAATTTAAGTCTGCATTTAGCAATAAGGAGTTCATGATCTGAGCCACAGTCAACTCCCGGTCTTGTTTTTGCTGACTGTGTAGAGCTTCTCCATCTTTGGCTGCAAAGAATATAATCAATCTGATTACAGTGTTGACCATCTGGTGATGTCCATGTGTGGAGTCTTCTCTTGTGTTGGTGGAAGAGGGTGTTTGCTATGACCAGTGCGTTCTCTTGGCAAACTCTGTTAGACTTTGCCCTGCTTCATTCCGTACTCCAAGGCCACATTTGCCTGTTACTCCAGGTGTTTCTTAACTTCCTACTTTTGCATTCTAGTCCCCCATAATGAAAAGGACGTCTTTTTTGGGTGTTAGTTCTAGAAGATCTTGTAGGTCTTCATAGAACCATTCAACTTCAGCTTCTTCATCATTATTATTTGGGGCATAGGCTTGGATTTCCATGATATTGAATGGTTTGCCTTGGAAATGAACAGAGATCATTCTGTCGTTTTTGAGATTGCATCCAAGTACTGCATTTTGGACTCTTTTGTTGACCATGATGGCTATTCCATTTCTTCTAAGGGATTCCTGCCCACAGTAGTACATATAATGGTCATCTGAGTTAAATTCACCCATTCCAGTCCATTTTAGTTCACTGATTCCTAGAATGTCAACGTGCACTCTTGCCATCTCCTGTTTGACCACTTCCAATTTGCCTCGATTCATGGACCTGACATTCCAGGTTCCTATACAAAATTGCTCTTTACAGCATCGGACCTTGCTTCTATCAGCAGTTACATCCACAACTGGGCATTGTTTTTGCTTGGCTCCATCCCTTCATTCTTTCTGAAGTTATTCCTCTACTGATCTCCAGTACCATATTGGGCACCTACTGACCTGGGGAGTTCCCCTTTCACTATCCTATCATTTTGCCTTTTCATAGTGTTCATGGGGTTCTCAAGGCAAGAAAACTGAAGTGGTTTGCCATTCCCTTCTCCAGTGGACCACATTCTGTCAGACCTCTCCACCATGACCCTCCTGTGGATGGGCCCCCACCAAATAGCTTAGTTTCATTGAGTTAGACAAGGCTCTGGTCCATGTGATCAGAATGGCTAATTTTGTGTGATTATGGTTTCAGTGTGTCTGCCCTCTGATGCCCTCTCTCAACACCTACCATCTTACTTGGATTTCTCTAAGTCTATGTGTAAAAAATAAAGTCTATTAGGAATAAACATAGGAATAAAGCATATAGATTAAATATATTAATAATATTTGCTATTATAATCATAGCTAAATCTACGAAGTGCTTACTATGTGTCAGGTACTCTCCTAAGAGCTTTGATGGACATTAACTAATTTAATGTTTTCCTAACTCTGTAAGATATTGCTGTTCTCTTCCCCATTTTGCAGCTGAGACACCCGAGGAACTGAGACTTAAGTGACTTGTCTGGAGTCACACAGTCAGTAAGAGTAAGATCACACAGTGCGCGCAAAGAGGCACTGGGTTGAGCAGCAAAATCTTTCTGGAGGAGACGAGCTGAGATGTGGCCTGCCCTATCACCAGGGCAGAGACTGTCTGGTTGGCCCTCACCAGGGCTGGTAAACAAGGCTGTGGAGAGCCTGCTCACATAGCCAGATAACTGTTTCTTGAAAGAGATTCTCTCCTTTGAGGAAAAAAGCAGATAAACTCTATTAAACTTATATTTTCTTCTCTAGAAAATTAAGGTTTGGTCTCAAATATAACACGCGGCTTAGAATACCAGAAGCTGCCTGCTTCCCTTTCCTCCACGTCCATACCATGTGCAGCTGGGTGCCTTCCGGTCCTTGCTAGGGGAGCTGTGGCCCCGTGTCTAGGGGTCTGCTTCCCACGAGGGCCTACAGGCCGTTTTCCTGTGTCCTGCCTCCTCTGTGCTCCTCCTCTGAGTTCTCAAGTAGTCCTCCCAAGTCCTGATTGGATTTACCTGCTTTTATCCCCTGCCCCTCTTTTACACTGTGAACTATTTACACTCTTTCTTACTTCAGTAACATTTAGTGACAAGATTTCTCTGTGTATAAAAACTCATCCATTTTGTAACACATGTCTTATTACTCCCCTCGAAATCTCTCCACTTTTATCAAGCTTAATTGATTACATTTTATTGTCAGAGATAATATTCACTTTTTAAAATGTAGTGAATCATTAATATTTTAATAAATGATTAAATATATATTAATGGGGATTCAAATATATAAAACTGATTTAATGTCTTACATCCTGAAGTTTTCTAATAAAATGAAACAGTATTTCCTGGAAGTGACACCCACACACGCATCTTGCTCTGTCATGCTTCCTTTGCATTCTGTGTTTTCTGTTAGCAGTGAACTGATACATTTATCACGAGGCACAAGTAAGGAAGAGAAAAGAAAAGGAAAAAGAAAAGCATTACCTTAGGAGTCCTGGAAGGAACATGTTTGTGTTCATTTTCCTCAGAGGAACTCAGGCTAACAACTCCGCCAAGTCACAACCAGCAAACCTCCAGAATTCCTCACTTCTGTCCTTCTGGCCGCTCTCCTCTGTTGTACAGGTTTTTCACCTGTCTCTAAAAGAGGAACTATACCTTGTCCTTGACTCAAGAAATATAGCAGATGTGAGATTCTTTTGATAATAGAGAAGCTATGAGCTATGTATAAATACTTTATTTTTGATTTGTACATATATCTTATCAGTAGATGAGATATATTTAGTTATACAATTGACAAACAAACATGTGGTCCTACAGTACTGTTTTGGTTTATTTAATTCTGACAAAGGGAAGCCAGAGTAGAGTTCAGAAGTATCCTTTTCCCCAGATATCTGCAGAGTGAAACTGAGTGTTGGTTGCCCACAAGTTGGGGTGTTCACTATTGACATGTATTGAACAGCTCAGCACGGTGCTAGGCTCCAGGGATATAAGGATGTGTGAGGCATACTCCAGAGGAATTCCCAATGTAGTGGGGACTGCAAGCATGCTCAGTCAAGTCCAGCTCTCTTCCAACCCCACAGGTTGTAGTCTGCCAGGCTCCTCTGTCCATGGGATTATTTCAGCAAGAATACTGGAGTGGATTGCTATGTCTTCCTTCCAAGACATAGGGGATCTTCCCAACCCAGGGATCCAACCTGCATCTCCTGTGTCTCTTGTACTGAAGGCAGATTCTTTACCATTGAGCCACTAGGGAAGCCCGTGTAGTGGGGAAGCAGATATAAAACCAACTAAGTTGTAATAGTAGAGTGCTGTAATATCGTTATAAACACACAACAGGGTGGGCTGAGAGCCGTGGGACTTGGCAGGGGAGTCAGACTTCCATCAGGCAAGAGAGAGCAGAAAGCAGCCAATGGACGGGCATGGACGTTGACTGCTTCTGTTGCCTGGAAAGCAGTGGGAAAGGGCAAGAGGAGCTTCTAAAGGACTGGTTGTCTCCTGTGACAAATCTAGACAGAGTATTAAAAAGCAGAGACATCACTTTGCTAACAAAGGTTCATATAGTCAAAGTTCTGGTTTTTCCAGTAATCATGTACAAATGTGAGAGTTGGACCATAAAGAAGGCTGAGCACCGAAAAATTGATGCTTTCAAATTGTGGTGTGAGAGAAGACTCTGAGAGTCCCTTGGACTGCAAGGAGATCCAACCAGTCCATCCTAAAGGAAATCAGTCCTGAATATTCATTGGAAGGACTGATGCTGAAGCTCCAGTACTTTGGCCACGTGATGCAAAGAGCCAACTCATTGGGGAAGATTGAGGGCAAGAGGAGAAGGGGGCAACAGAGGATGAGATAGTTGGAAGACATCACCTACTCAATGGACATGAGTTTGAGCAAACTCCAGGAGACAGTGAATGGCAGGGAAGCATGGTGTGCTGCAGTTCATAGGGTTGCAGAGTCAGAGACAGCTTAGCGACTGAACAACAGACTAGAAATGTACAGTGTGGGGTAATTCTGCATAGTCTCCTGGCAAGATCTGGTAAGATCTGAACCGCAGTCTGTGCATTCACTGCCCATTCTGCTGACAGATCACTGCCTGCCAAATGAGCTTTAAAATTTATGAACCCTTTAATAGAAAAAATCTGAGAAGAGAAAACCAGACTAGGAGAATTGCATAAGCAAGTGTTGAATGAAAGGGCCTTGACCAGTTTTCCTTCTTTGAACTAAATTCATTAGGGAAATTTGAGAAACTGTAAAGTTTCAGAGAACTTCAAACTGGCATTTTCCCCTTCTCTGCCACTAGTCAACTTGTATTTTGCTGTCGGCTATTAAGCTGACAGAAGAAGAAAGCTGTCTTTCAGCGGTTGGAGTCAGCCAATGAGGAGAGCTTCAAACCAGGCTTTCGGGGAGGCAGCACTGCCCAGACCTCTTGGGAGGCAAGGTTCGGCTTATGAGACGGACAGGAATCAACTTGTTGCAGCTTTTTTACTTGTCAGAGCACCTTTAAATAATCCACGGTTGCAGCTGTTTCATCTTCAGACAAAGGAAAGTGAAAATGGTCCCAAAAGGTGTAACATCTCAAGCTCTGTAAAATGAGGGACACCTGCCTTTAAAATGGAAGCATCTGAAGCAGGCAAACAATGTTTATATCGTGCTACTAAGTTTGTCTTTCCTTGTCTGTGATGATGATTATTTGAGACACAAAACAAAGTGAATCACATCTAACTATTCTAAAAAAAAAAAAAAAGATGACCTGATTTTTGGGGTCATTTTATGGTTCAGAAAGGGGATTTTTTCAATTGCTAGGAAACAGGTGGAAAAATTACATTTCTAAGAGTGATGCTCCTTAGTTACTGAGTTTTGTGGTGTGGTAGTGATTTAGCTAGCAAAATCCATGCCCACGTTTCAGGCTTCTGGAGAGTAATACACTGTCAGAACAGCTCAGAGGACTGGGCTGTCAGCAGTGTTTTGGGTGTCTCTCTGCCACTAAACCCCTTCCTTTTAATACAAAGAGCAAGACTACCCTGAGTAGTAGTTGAGGAATGACTGTGGGCACCGAAATGCAATTACAGTGAAGCAAGTGATGCATTTGTGATTCACTGTCTCAATGGATTCCACTTTTCTCCTCTCCAAGTGGTGAAACAGGAAACAGCATCGCATCAGGAAGAACCTGAAGGTGTCCTCCAGGAGCCGTGCCCCACGTCACTGATTGCCCTCAGTCAGAAATCTTGACCTGCAACTTTAGAGGGTGGGTCTCTGAAAGAATGTCAGAGCTTACACAGCAGTGAGGTGTGTTGCTCTCTGATGAGAACGAAGCTGGCTGGAGCACTGGGAGTCTGGCTCTGACTGCTTTCACAAGCCAGGGGCATCGTTGTGCACTGAAGTTTCAGAAAGGTAGGCACCATCTTATGGATGTTGTTGTTATTTGAGCACCTTCAAAACCAAGTTGGCCTTGATTCTGTGTATGTGTGTGTGCATGAGGGAGAGAGAGAGATGATCAAAATGTTTGTTTTTTGGCCTGATGCAGGAGAGAGACAGAAAACAGAAGTTCAAAGCCATTTGCTTGATAAGTTTTTAGTAATGAAGAGTAAATGGTGAATTCAAACTTCTACTTCTAACCTGTATTACTTGCTCTTGGCAAGTTTAAACTGTTTCATTGAAGGCACAGGAAGAATTGTTCAGAAAGTGAAATCACGTGAGGCCAAACACTCCGTCAGTGTAGCTTGATTTATTTGGAAAGCCTTGACTCAAGCTGAAATGAAAAGAGTGCCCATGGATCTCCAGGCAGCATGGAAAAGGCCATTTCAGACTACCTAAGAATGTCATAAATTTGGAACAAGGCAGAACTTGCTCATCTCACAGTGTCAGGCTTTTTTAAGCTTGTTCCATCTTGAGGGAGATAATGTCATGTCCAGAAGACATTAGCTGATTAATTCTAAAACTTCCAGCTTTGTGCAGAAAAACTAAAGCAAAACTTTATTTTTTTCTAACCCATGTTTAGTGAGGGTATTCTTTTAAGCAATTTTATTTCCTGAAAAGCCTTATACAGAGCAAGGGAAAGAAATTTGGGGAACTTGCCGGATGATGATTCATTCATTAATCTGTAAAATACAAGGTCTTTCTCCACTACAAGTGAGGGTTCAGACTTTTCACAACACCTTTCATTTCTCTCGGGTTTCCACTTAAAATTTCATCAGTAAAATCCTGGACAAAGGGACAAATTCTTGAAGAGGAAAATAGATACAGATAATAATTGTATAGTCTTCCCATGAAAAAACTTCTGTCATTTCTAAAAGCAATCACATTAATTTACATAAGTTTGAAGATAATTCTGGATTTAGCAGTAAACTGCACTAATTGAGTCCTTATTGTGTATTTATGCATTTCACATTTAATTCAATGAGACAAGACTCATGCCATTTTCAGATAAGGAAATTTAGTCTCAGTGAGATTTATAGCAGCGTAGTAGGGAAGTGAGAGAGCCAAAACTCTGTTGCCTTTCTGCACACAGAATATATGTATGATTGGAGCCCTCTGTATTTCTGTCCTTTTCCATCAGCCCTTTATGAGCCCTTGTCACATGGAGGAGTTTCTGAATCCATAATAATATGCAAATTTTGATATCTGGTAGAGCAAAAGACCAAGCGTCAATCTATATTTGCTTCTGCTCTGGGAGTGAAGTCATGATGAAGTTTACTGAACATGGGCTAGACAGACCTAGATTTGAATCCCTGCTATGTGACCTAGGCAAGTTAGTGAAATTCTTCAAAGCTCAATTTCCTTATTTATAAGCTGATTATAATAATGTCCATCTCATAGCCTTGTTATAAGGACTAGAGAGACAAATAATGAAAGTGCCATCTGCATGATTGAAAAATGGTAGACTTTCGATCAATAATAATCGTCATTTCTCCAATAACTTGTTGAGGCTTTGACATGCTGGATATCAGCAGTGACAACAGAGGCAAGACCCTTCCCTCATGGAGCTGACTGGTGCTTATTTATTCTATCATCATGTGACTGACTTTCTGTGAAAATCACATTATGGTTATTGAGACCCTTTATGGTGGATACAGTCTGGCTTTGACATAGCCTCTGAAACAGGGTAATGAAAGTCCTGTGCTAAGATTCCCCTAAAATATAGTAAAATCCAGCAAAAAGCAAGAATATCAGATACTTCTTTTACAAAAGTCAGTTTGTTCCGCTAATCATTTCAGAGTTAGAGGTCAGGAAGGATGTGCTTTTATGCAAACATTTACACACACGCGCACACACACACACACAGAATTCATGTGAGTTTTCCTGGGCCCACAAAGCCATAGAAGAAGCATTACTGACAGGATAGGTGTGGGAGGAGGGTCTGGCTCCAAGAACTCATGGAACAGAGTGTAGTGTGGCAGCCATTCGTTTGCTTTAGGTCCCCCATCTACTCAAGAGCCTTGGGCTTCCCAGGGCCTTCCCAGTGTAAATTTAGGGACAAAGCTTGAACTGGAGATAATATACAGTTATAAAGACAAAACTAGGGGCAAGAGCAACTGACTGACTTACCAGCTAAAAGCCTGGAGTTAAGTAGGCTGGTTGGCATCAAGAATGGTATTTTGGCATCTGTCCCTAACTTTGAATCCCAATAAACTGCAGATCACATCAGAGAGATATGAGAGGGACACAGGGAAGCTCCCTCTGGAATCCAATGCAACTGTATTCTTCCTTTTCCTGGCAACACCTGCATACCCAATATCACTGACCTTGTTGGTTTACTACACCCTGAGGTTTTTGTTTTTTTTTTATGTAGTTGGTAGACCCAGAATGACTGAACAACTCTGTGTCAGCCCAGACCAGAGAGCTGGCACTATGAAAGAAGGCTTTCTAAAGTGGCAAGACTTAATTTTGTAAGCCCAGTGCAACAATCAGTCTCATCATTTTATGGGTCATGTTGCCTTAAGATTGTGTCTTGTAGCAAGGATTTTAAAGGATGAAAATATAAACTAAGTTAAAAGCCTAATGAAGTTCAGGCTTAGGTAATAAACCCTCAAACAGCAGGTGGATGGAGAGATTAAGAATCTTTAACCTTATATAATACTATAATAGCCTGGATTCTCTCCAGGGATTTCTGTGAATGGGGGACAGATGTTTGATTGTAAGTGGACTGCAGCAATAACTGTGTTTTAAAACAGTTAAATTATTTTGAAATTTCATTATTATCAGACCTTAAAGTCTGTGGGAACCCACTAACAAATGAAAGAGAGCTGTGTAAGAGGGGATGTGACCTTGGGACACATTTCTCCTTTCCCAGGTAGGAGGATTTAGAATTTCCTAGGCAGTGAGAGAGAGAATTTCCCAGGCTGCTCAAATAGAAAATGTTTTGGTTCACTTTAAAAATCATTTTCTCTTTTTTTTTGAAATATAAATATATTTATTTTAGTTGGAGGGTAATTACTTTACAATATTGTATTGTAAAAACCATTTTCTCTGTATTTATTCATTTTTTTGTTCACGTGGTCGCTGGCAGGTCTTTGGAGAGCAGTTGTGTAGTGTTCTAAGGAGTGTGAGCTGAGCTGGCCAGAGACCTGATGTGTAGCTGGCGTTTAGTGTACAGAAACTCCAACTCAATGAGAAGGTTCCCTTTTTTCCCTGAATTATATCTTCAGGAAATACCAGGAAACTGAGATGCTTAACCAGAATTTCCAAATCCCTCTGGTCAGGATTGGTATACACAAACATACCCCACACAGACACACACACACGTGCACACGCATGACATAGACACAGACACACACATATCCACACACATTCATGTGCATAATATAAAAATGAAATCAAAAGATACATACTTTGTGTGTGAAGCAAAAGTTTAGCTCTCATGTCATAGAGTGCGAAAAATTGGGCCTTCTGCCCTCTGAAACATGTGCTGTGTCGTCACTGGGCCTGGAGAAAGGAGAAATGGAAGCAGTTTTCTAGCTTTTTAAAAAATTGAGATATAATTTACATATTAGTTTCAGATGTTGTTACATAATAATTTAATATTTGTATATATTGTGAAATAATTACCAAATACAATTCTCATTAATGGGAAAACTGTAAAATTCACAGCTAATACATATATTTAGGTTATTTGAAAAGATAAAATATTACTTTGAGGGATTAGAAATGATTTTTACTTACATTTCCATATTCTAAAGTGAAGTAATTAGGAAGGGAAAATCATATGGCACAATCCACTTGGTCTTTATAAAGTCCTTATTTTTAAAAACAAAGCCCATTTCTTTTATTTGATTTCATTGGCCAGACATACTTTAGCAGATAGTCAATAAATACTCACTGGTTAGACTGACAGGCTGAACAATAATTATTTCAAGATTCAAGCAAAAATTCTAAGAGCCTTTTCTTCAATAATAAAGATTCCTTAACATCATTTAATAACTAAATTGGCTTCAATTTATTTCTTCCCCTCAATTTTTGTTTTCTTGCTTGACATCTGATTCAAACTTTAAACTGTGAAATATGCTGAACAAATCTCAAACTGTGCAGATGAGCAGTTTTCATGTGTGATGTTCCCATCACAGGCTCACTGTTGCCTCTGACCTTGGGCCAGCATTACAGACTTGTAATGAGCTCCTCCTGTGCCATTAGCTTGGCTTTCTCTTGCTTGTTTCCAGTATGTCTGCTCTCTGTGAATTCTGGTCTACAACCACCTGTGGAAGAGAAAAACTTCGGAACTTTGCTAAATGATGACTGTAAAATAATGTTCAGGTTGGATTTTCCTAAGTAATTTTTTCGCAGGTTACATTTTAGCAGTGGTTTTCATACCTTTTTTTTTGTTTGTTTGTTTTTTGATGGTCACTGATGATAAATACTTTCAAATCTCCACTTAGAATGCACACACACATTAATTGGAAAAAGTTTCCAAAACAATATTTGATACGTATTGATGTTTTCTCTTCTGTTCCATTCCACTGCATAACCTTTCTGGCCTGACCTAGTAATTTTGTAGCTGATGTGTGTATCACTCATGTCTGACTCTTTACCACCCTATGGACTGTAGCCTGCCTGGTTCCTCTGTTCATGGGATTCTCCAGGCAAGAATACTGGAGTGGGTTGCCATGCCCTCCTCAAAGGAATCTTCCCAGCCCAGGGATCAAACCTGAGTCTCCTGTGTCTCCTGCATTGCAGGCAGATTCTTTACCACTGAGCCACCTGGGAAGCCTTTGTAGCTGGTAGTGGTTCTCAATAGTAGCTGAAAGGAAGACTTAACTAGGGAATTTGAAATATATATATTAAAATCAAAATCACACTAGACCCATAAAAAAGACTAGAAATTCCAAAAATAGACCTCTGCTTCACATATCAGACACAATACATTAACTCCAATACATATTGGACCCTTGATTTATAACATTATAGATACTATAAGGAAAGAATGACCATTTGAATATCTATATGGACAAAATCTTGTTTCTAAACTCAAAATGTATAAAGAGCTAAGTGTTAATATGGATGTGACAGGTAAAACAGTAAAGTTCTGGACCTGTGCTCTTCAGTGCAGTAGGAATTGAGTATCATGATTATTTTGTTTACTTTCCGAGTATCTTTTCCTTTTTGTTCAACCTTAAGACGTTTATAATTAAGTTTCACCAACATGATGACACAGGGGAACTTGGAACCCCCTCTTACAGCGCGTGGAACCAGCAACCTGCCCGTGGGTCAGCCTGGCCCCAGTTCCAACACTTTTCTCTAGGTTCCCGAGTGCTCCTGCTTTACAGAATCAGGTTACTGTATGGTTTAGCAGAAAAAAAAAAAATTTGAGGAAATACTCAATAAATTTTAGGTTAGAGAGGAAGGAATTTTTAAAAGGCTTAGAAACCTGTGGATTCCCGTCTCGACAGAGTTGAATTGGCACATGCTGGCGCTTCCCCAGCAAGGGAAAAGGCGTTGGTGCTGTACCTGATGCGGCACTGACTTGGGACCTTGGTATGTGTCAGTGTGGTATTTTCTTTGATTCACAGCAGCTAATGGCAGAAATCAAAGAGACAAATGAAAATCATATAAATATATATTGGAAAGAAATTTAAGGATGCCCTTTTCAAAAAAATATATATTTGAGATGTGTAGAAACCTAGGGAAATTTTTATTTTTAAATAATATGTTCCATTTTCATACAGTATACCCAGGATGTTTTTCCCTCCAGGTGCTTTTGCAGGCAAAAGATCCGTAAATTTAAAGCCATGGTTTTAATCATTAATTCTCCCAAAAGTATAATTAATAGATGAGATATTTTCTCTGTATTCTAGACTTTGCAAATATGCCCCGTGTCTCTCTTTAACTCCATCTCTGTCTCTGTCTTTCCCCCATCTACTTAAAACCTGGGTGTTACATGCATTTTTTTTCATTAAGGGACTTCTTGCATTAGATAGACCTGGACAGGAATGACTAGTTCTTTTCAGTTTTGAGATCTTGCAAGTTGTTTCCTTTGGGTGAGTAAGTAGCAAGAGCTGGTGGCCATAGACAGTGAAGTTGCTCTGGCTGAGGAAGGGACATGACCCGTCCCTTTTGCTCAAAGGAGGAAACAGTGACTATGCCAGCAGGTGCCCAGTTTCCCAATCTCATGCCAGCACTACTTGCTAGGGGCAAATCTCCCTTTCTATTGTTCTTTTTTAATGATTTCTGAGTCAAGAAAGCTGCTGGGAATGTGTAATTGAGGTTATTTTTCTGCACTTCTTCACTGCATCCCTGTCCTACGCTATAGGCCCTCACACCCACGCACGCCACCCTTATCTGAAGAGTATGGGAATCTTTGTCATCTTGTTCTTTTCCAAGGAATGCTTCCTTTTTCAGAAGCAGCAGAAAATATTTCATAAGCAAATATTTTAAATATTAAAATTGGGGGCTTGCTTCATCATGTTGCCCCGATAACACCAAAGTGAAAGTCGCTTAGTCAAGTCTGACTCTTCGCGACCCCATAGATTATAGCCTGCCAGGCTCCTCTGTCCTCAGAATTCTCCAGGCAAGAATACTGGAGTAGATAGCCATTCCCTTCTCCAGGGGGATCTTCCCAACCCAGGGATCGAACCCAGGTCTCCTGCATTGCAGGCGGATTCTTTACCATCTGAAGCCTTCCCTGGTGAGCCACTAAGTCCTTCCCTAAAAGTAGCTTGCCTCCTCTTTATCAGTGAGTAAGACAGATGTTCCAAATTCCTTCCTTTTAAAAAAATTGTTGATTTTTGGCTGTGGTGGGTCTTCATTGCTCCACACAGGTTTTCTCTAGTTGCGGTGTTTGGGCTTCTCATTGCGGTGTTTGGGCTTTCTCTTATTGCAGAGCAGGACTCTGTGGCTTGCAGGCTTCAATAGTTGTGGCACATGGGCTTAGCTGCTCCATGGTGTGTAGGATCTTCCTGGACCAAGGATCGAACAAATATGCCCTGCATTGCACTGCATTGCAAGATGGATCCTTAACCATTGGACCACCTGGAAAATCCTCAAATTCCGTCTTGATCAAGATGTGGCTGTGCACCCTTCTATAGGTTTCACTCTCTGTCATAGAAGATTCCTTTGTTGATACTGCACAGGACAAGTACCATGATGTAAGAAATCCTGCTGACGCTGAGAAAATTAATTACCTACCCTGTCAAGGGAATGAATTATCCCTCAGAAAAGCGTTTCCCAACTAACACTTGGTCGAGTAACCTCAATACCGATCAAGGTATTGTAGGAAATCAATGAATGATGGCTGGCTGTGGTGCCACCTGAAAGCCCACAATACTGTTGAGGTGGAAATGTAAATAGTGACCATAGTACCAACACCTGCAGTTTACTGGGCACTTACTATATACCAAGCATTATGCAAAGTGATTTAGACACACAGCCTCATTAATCCTGACCTAGATTTTACAGACATAAAAATTGTTATTACAGATGAGATCATATAGCTTTAAAGGGATGAGGATGTGTGTTCAGATTCCCAAACACTTATTCTTGACAGGCCAGTAGGCCTTGGGTTCCTACACATCCTGTCCTGAAATTCTGTCCCAGTGTGTTGTGTGTGGGGAGGTTTGGGCATCCCCCTTGTGATCTTTGGGGAGGTTGGAACCAGGTGACGCTACATAGTACAGCCTCTTCAGGGCTTGTCTCCAGGCTGTCTGTTTAGCACAGTTTGTGTCTGTTACATGGGCTTCTTTTACTGGAAGAAAAATATGAAATTGGTTATCTTTTCTCAGTAGTGAGAGATGTGCACTTCATGGCAGGAAGGCAGCTATGAAGGACAGGAGGTGTCCCATTCCTCTCCCTTGGAAAATCTTTTTAAACTTACCATTTAATCTTATTATTTAAGATTTAAGGATTCTTGCCCTTACCCAATAAGGTCAGGATAATAAGATAGTATCATTATATAACATTGATTCTGTACTTCACTGTATTCAGGTATTTTTACATACCTAATCACTCTTAATCCACAACAGGTCCTTGTAGAATTAGCACCATTTAATGGTAATTCAGATGAAGATTCAGAGAGGCTGAGTTGTCCAAGACCATTTAGCTATTAAATGACAGAGTGAACCCAGGCCATCTGACTCTAGATGCAACGTTCTTTCTTTTCAGCTATTTGAAAGACAGTGAGCTACTTGAGGTGGTGTATGTAGCACTGCATTCCTTTTTTTTTAAATTCTTCGATTGCAGGTTTGTGATTTGTATGGTAGTCTTCCCAACCTGAGACTAAGTGGGCCGGGAGCTTCTGCAGGCTCTGCACCCAGCCAATCCTCCAGTTTCTCCAGTGGGAAAACTTGAGACAGAATGAGGGCCTTGCCTTGGACTCCTCTGAGTCTCTAGCAGCAACAAGGTTCTCAACTCCCTTGCTTTTGCCTACATCACTCACTTGTGCTTGGGACTAATAACAGGGTAATTTGTGAAGCAAGATGTGTGACTCACCAGACAAGGGAGGAGAGCCTGTAAGGAAGGACTTGGAGGAGAAGAGCAACATATTTAACAGCAACTGGAAAGGAAATGGCTGACATGATGCTAATTGAGTTAAGATTTCTTTCCATTGCAACACCATTTTCTGGTTACCCAGCTCTTAATTTGTATTTTAGGCTTCTAAAGTTAGCTAAAAGGGGCAGGGCAGGGGGAAGAGAGGAAGGGAATTCTACCTTTGAAGGCAAAATTATCAAATCTGTATTGCTTTCTCATAGATTTCTTCTCAATCATCTTGGACCCCTTTTCTTTGAATCCTAGGATGTGCATTTTTCTGAAGCTTACCTATTGTGTGACGTTGCTGTACACCCTTATGATTTCAGCCATAGATGTGTTTGTGTGAGCTCCTATCCATATCACCAGTCTGAAAACACTTCATCACTAACTTGCCTCTCTCTGTCCTGAGCTGGCCTTTGGCAGTCTTTGTCAGTTAATGACTAGGTCAGAGATGAACCAGATTAAGGTGAAAAGGCATCCAGGAGAATTACTTTTTGATGACTACTGCCTCCTTAAATGCCTTTTGCTGTGTTATCTTTGTTATCTCCAGAATCTAAAGTCAGTTTATTGATCTCAAGAATCTGTCTTCCTGTTGACCAAATAAGCACACTTTAAAATTTTAGTTACCTGTTTGTGTGTATAGAAAGGCTGTGATAAGTTTTATCTAGGCAACAAACTTGCCTTATTTCAAATCAGCTGTTAGTTTTTGTGTTTGAAACATTAACTTAAAAGTTAGCCCCGTAAAAAATAAGGTGAAAAAAATCACCTTAATAACATCTTTTAGTCATAGGAAGCTGGGTGCCTGCTGGGAAAGCAATAATTTAAAACTCTTAAATACCCAGAATTTTGCTGTTTTCAATTATTGTTTTCATGTTTCCATCTAGATTTTGTCTCTACAAACATGCTCACACACATATATGTGTATGATTAAAATAGTATGTTATATAGACCATACACTATCATGTGCTCATAGTATAGATGTAATTTTGAATTTTCTTTTTTTAAACATGTTATAATACTTTTCATATTTATAAATTTCATGTGTGTGTTAGTTGCTCAGTCGTGTCTGACTCTTTGCAACCCTTGGACTGTAGTCCACCAGGCTCCTCTGTCCATGGAATTCTCCAAGCAAGAGTATTGGAGTGGGTTGCCATTGCCTTCTCCAATAAATATCACAAATTTTAGCATTAACTGTGTATTATTACATAAAATTAACATTTTAAAATGTATTTAAACATTTCAGGTTTTTAAAATCCATTATTTACTAACACTAAAGTGTCATTTATTAACCAGGGTTTAAATTATTTGCTCAGATACACATATTTCTAGGTAGGCTTGAACATTTTAATGACTCCTAAAATTTATTATTCCATTCCAGGACGATGGTATCATTTATGTTGCCACCAGTAACATAGGAATGTAATGGTTTTATATTTACATGTAAATGATGTATATAAAACATGTACAGCATCGTTAGCACCGAGTGTTATTTTTAAATTGTCTTCTAATTTAATAGGTGTCATTTATAGAAGTTTAGGAAGTGAAAGTTCATTTAGTTCTCTTTAGAAGGGCAACATGGTATTTAATAACTTGACTCCAATTTACAATTTAACAGGCATATAATACAGTCATTTACAAATATTTATTCACTTTGTCATTTTAACAACCTCATCTGTGTAGTACTATTATTATTTCTGTTTTGTAGATAAGGAAATTGTCATTAGTTGTCCAAGGGCACTTAGCTAGTTAAAGTGTCAGAACCTAGACAGTCTGTCTCCAAAGTCCATGTGATTGACCACTGTGTTATACTGGCTCTGTTAATATCTATTGAGAACGTACTGTTGCTTCAGTTTCTGTAGGCCAACTTACCGATACTATTGTGAGCAAAACAACTGTAGTCCTTGCTCTAGTAGACCGTGAAGTCTGGGGAGGGAACCAGACTTTAATCAAAACAACATATATACAGTTACAAACTTGATACGTGTTATGAAGAAAAAGAATGCAGTAATGGAAGAATCAAACAGGAATGTTTCTTTTAGCTGTAGGAGTGATGGGGTTAGGGGTCATGGAAAGTTTCGATAAAGATCTTAGAGGCACTTAAATTGAGACTTGAAGGATAAGGAGGCAAGAGTAGTGTGAAGATGGATGAATCTAGCATTCTAGGCCAAAGGAGCAGTCTATGCATATGCCCTGAGGCAGGAAAGGAGTTGGCTTGCCTTTTGCTCTAAGGGTCATAAAGTCAACCAGCTTGCTTGTGGGATCAGAAAGAGAGGGGAAGGGAAGCAGAAGACAGCCTAGAAAAGCAGACTGGGGGTCCAGTGGTCCAGGGCCGTACTACAAGTTTCTCACTCACAGAAGTGTGCACACTGAGGAAGAATGTGAGAGTGCGCACTGGGGAAGACTGTGAGAGTGTGCACTGGGGAAGAGTGTGAGAGTGCACTGAGAGAGTGCACACTGGGGAAGGGCAGTGAGAGTGCACACTGCAGAAGAGTGTGCATGGGGAAGGGCAGTGAGAGTGCATGCTGGGGAAGAGTGTGAGAGTGTGCACTGAGAGAGTGTGCACTGGGGAAGAGTGTGAGAGTGTGCACTGAGGGACTGCACACTGGGTGAGGGCAGTTAGAGTGCACACTGGGTAAGGGCAGTGAGAGTATGCACTGGGGAAGAGAATGAGACTGTGCGCTGAGAGAGTGTGCACTGGGGAAGAGTGAGAGTGTGCACTGAGAGAGTGTGCACTGGGGAAGAGTGTGAGAGTGTGCACTGAGGGACTGCACACTGGGTAAGGGCAGTGAGAGTATGCACTGGGGAAGAGGATGAGACTGTGCGCTGAGAGAGTGCACACTGGGGAAGAGTGTGAGAGTACACACTGCAGAAGAGTGTGAGAGTGTGCACTGAGAGAGTATGCACTGGGGAAGAGTGTGAGAGTGTGCACTGAGAGTGTGCACTGGGGAAGAGTGTGAGAGTGTGCACTGAGAGAGTGTGCACTGGGGAAGAGTGTGAGAGTGTGCGCTGAGAGAGTGTGCACTGGGGAAGAGTGAGAGTGTGCACTGAGAGAGTGTGCACTGGGGAAGAGTGTGAGAGTGTGCACTGAGGGACTGCACACTGGGTGAGGGCAGTTAGAGTATGCACTGGGGAAGAGGATGAGACTGTGCGCTGAGAGAGTGTGCACTGGGGAAGAGTGTGAGAGTGTGCACTGAGAGAGTGCACACTGGTGAAGGGCAGTGAGAGCTGCCTCCAAACACAGCTGGAGTTGCTTTGGACAATAAGCCACAGGCAAAGCCATCCCCAAGTGGGGTTTCTTCTGCACACAACAGCAAATGGCAACCCTGCCTGTACTTTTCTAGGAATTATATGTTACTGGCTCATTGTTTGAGTTAGGAAGGGGCTCTTTAAGTTAGGAGCCTAGATCACGGCGCATTGTGCAGTTTTCTTAGAGCCAAGAGAAACCTGGACTGAAGAGAACAGCGCCAGGGAAGGGGCTTGGCTTGAGAGAGCAAGTGACCCCGTATAGATGCCAAGTGCCCTGTTGACATTTTAAGGGTTTATTAGCTCTGCTGGAAACTTTTCCATAATGTTTACTAGCAGTGAAAAAGTATTGTCTTAGTAGAAAGTGATAGCTGGCTCATGGAGACATCAACCTATGCTTTGGAATCAGTGGAAGCAAAAATGCAGAAGCACATCTTCCTGAAATCTCAAGGCTACCCTTAATCTCTAAGCAAACTCTAGGTACAGCATCAGAAGGGGAAAATGAGAAGGCTCTTTCTTCTCATTTCAATTTCAGAGGCTGTTTGTTCAGTATAAATTTAGCTTTTGTTAATTGGTATTAGAGTAAGCACATAAAGTTTGTTAGACTTTTCCATCAAGTCAGGAAGCATTAAAAAATTAAGGTTTGGCCAGTAGGAAGAACTCTAAAGATTATTGGAATCATAGGTGTAGGAAGTAGTCACAACCCCTGGGGCTGAGGTAGAGTACACAAGGAAGTATCCCCCAAGGCTGATGTGCAGCCCCTGTTGAAAGAGCATCAGTTCAGTCAGTTCAGTCGTGTCCAACTCTTTGAGACCCCATGGACTGCAGCACGCAAGGTTTCCCTGTCCATCAGCAACTTCTGGAGTTGAAAGAGCATACAGGGTTGCTAATGGAACCAGGAGAACTGGCTGGCTATGGAACCAGCCCTCAGGAACTTGCAAGAAATTTGCTCTCTAGGGTGCTGTCAATTAAGGAGTGTTTCTTTGGAGATATTTGGCCACAAAACTCCTCAGGAAGGCGCTGGTGGGTTCTGCTGGCTGCTGGGGGCTCCTGGAGCCTTCACTGGAAGCACACCAGAGCCAAAAACAAAACTCTCTGCTCCTGCAGTGTCTCTCCACCACTCCATACTGGGCCAGCTGGCAAAGGGAAATAGGTAAAGGGACTGAAGGGACCTGAATCATTTCACAGAGCAGGCAAGCAGCATCAAAATTCAGTGACTTACATGAGATAGAAGTTTGTTTCTCTTGCACATAACAGTCCAGATGTGGGTAGACTGGGACTATGTGCTGGTTGGCTTCAAAGGTTGCTCCAGGTCTGTCATCCCCACTTCCAGCTATTGGGCAGGAGAGAAACCAGGCCATGCATCTTGGTCTTTGGGAAGATTGCTCAAATCAGTTCTGTTCCTGTGTCGTTGACTGAGACATAGTCACGCATGGCCACATCTAGCCGTGCTAAAGGGAGGTTGGGAAATGTTGTCTTGCATGGCAGGGCAGCCACGTGTCCAGGTTGAACTTGGGGGTTAGGGTAGGGATCTGTAACTAAAAGTCAGGATGAATGGATACCTAGGACACCGGATACCCCTCAATGGTGTCTTTGAGGTGATACCATATGTTTGCTACAGATCCTCAGAAATTTTCCTTTTAGTCTCTAAATCTATTCTGAATTTCTTCAAGGCTTTAAATTGATATAACTGTAAAATTCAACATGACAGAATTAAAATTGTTTTTTTCTTGTTGTAAGTTAATTCTTTACCTAAAGTATAGGACTTTCCCCCCCTTCTCTTCAGTTTTCTAAAGCTATAAGCCCAAGTGTTTATTAACTTTTTATGCACTAACTTAGTCATAATAAATACCCTTCAGAGTTAAGTTGCTCTGTCCTTTGCATTGTCCTATCCATTTGAAAAGGCACAACTTAAAATGCTTTGGAATCGGAATTTACAGTTGGCACAGTTCATAGGAAGCGACTAGGTGGTCATATTTTTCTTTCTGTTTTATCTTAAAGGCATAAACCAGTTGTTTTGACTGAGTTAGTTCCAAAGGAAAAAAAAAAATAGACTGAAGGTAAATAAACATGTTTGCCTGACCTCCTGCATCAAATTTGAAAAGTTGTTTTGCAACTAATAAAAATGAAGTTGTATGTAGTTAAATTAGATGTCATTTTTGACCATAGTATAAACCCTCCGTTGGTTCATTCAGCAGACACTTCTGTAGTGTCTACTGTGTGGCAAGCTCTGGGTATACAGCAGTGAATGAGCTGGGCAAGCTCTTCTGGAGCTGACTTTTCTTCACCAGAAAACCCTGGTCCCACTTAATCCAGCTGGTCACCCAGTCTCAAAATCTCTCGCCAACTTTCATATCCTCCAACCATAATAATACTCAAAGACCAAGAAAATTGATTCAAGAGTGTCTCTCTTTCACGTGCCTTGCTCAGGAATTTACTTCAGTTAAACTTATTTTCTTAACTTCCCATTTCTCATCACCATCCTCTATCTGAGCAATATTTTCTGTTCTGTAGAGACACTTTCTTTCATTCCCCTCGTATCCAAGAGATATGTTCTGTAGAGCTATCTTCTCAACTAATGTGGTGTTTAAGTTGGGATTGGATTGATAGATATCAGAAGCTGTCCAAAACCTCAGCCTGATTTAGAGTTCTTACCTCAGCAATAGTTGGAGTAACACATTGTTTCAGAACTTTACAAAAATGTTGCTTCAAATAGTGATAAACTTGTAACCCAAATGATTTTATTTCTTCAGGTCCTAAGGTCAGATTTAATAGTGTGTGTCTAAGAAAGTGGCTCAGCAGGCTTCTTTCACCCTGCTGGGTTCTGTATCCATGAGGTCAGAAAATAATGAGTCATAAAAACTGACATGCATTAGATGGTTTTCCTACAAACTACGGACAGCTGGAGTTGAAAATGGGTTTAAAATTTCCACAGTATTAGTGGGAAAACAGAGCTGGGTTAAGATGCCACCTCCATTACTTCCCCAAAGTAAAAAGAAATAACTTCAGGTACTTTTCTTGCAAATATTTCCTATTTTAAAAAATAGCTCCAGATTTTTTATATAGGTAGAAATTGAAGTTCCTTCAGATATTCTTTTTATGTAAATAGGGATTTCAGTACTTAGAGAATGTACAAAGGATGGGGGAAATGGAGTTTGAGTAGCTGATGAGAAAAAAAGGGACTAAGAATGGCCAAGGAGTAAATGAACAAATGTTTGCTTCCCAGAGGACTCTAAGCAAAGACTGAAGAGTTGTCAATACTCTTGGCAATTTTCAGTTGCCAGAAAAACCTAGATTTCAGCCAAATTAATAAAGACGAGAGGTGGGCTGCTTTTGATATGATATTTACTGAGCTTCTCAGAGTGTTCAAAAGTGAGTGAGTCATGGGCAGGGTCCCAGAATGAGATTCATTGTTACAAATGCTTAGGACTTTTTTTAAGCAGTAACTTGTCCGGTTTTAAAAACACAGGGATCTTTCCATCTCATTTTGTTTCCATCTAAGGACTGTTTAAATATTATGATACTTAGTTAACACAGTATCAGGTACCATTCCACTCTGTGTAGATAATATTTGTCATTCACCAAACTTTTTAAGGCTGGCTTAGGGAGGCCGGTAGCCTGTGTTACGCTGAACAACCAAAAAATGTTTTAGTAATGACTGAGCGCAACTGTCAACTTAGAAACATAGTATGCAGAACAGGAACAAAAATGGGAGAGAAAGAAAGGAAAGGGGACCAGTGAGTGTCTGTTGTGGGCAAGAGAGATTGGTGGCTAACCAGAGGGAGAAATTGACAGATGCTATAAGCCACAGTATTCTTGCCTTGAGAGCCCCATGAACAGTATGAAAAGGCAAAATGATAGGATACCAAAAGAGGAACTTCCCAGGTCATTAGGTGCCCAATATGCTACTGGAGATCAGTGGAGAAATAACTCCAGAAAGAATGAAGGGATGGAGCCAAAGCAAAAACAGTACCCAGATGTGGATGTGACTGCTGATAGAAGCAAGATCTGATGCCGTAAAGAGCAATATTGCATAGGAAGCTGGAATATCAGGTTCATGAATCAGAGCAAATTGAAAGTGGTCAAACAAGAGATGGCAAGGGTGAACGTTGACATTCTAGAAATCAGCGAACTAAAATGGACCAGAAAGGGTGAATTTAACTCAGATGACCATTATATGTACTACGGCGGGCAGGAATTCCTCAGAAGCAATGGAGTAGCCATCATAATAAAAGAATCCGAAATGCAGTACTTGGATGCAATCTCAAAAATGACAGAATGATCTCTGTTCGTCTCCAAGGCAAACCATTCAATAGCACAGTTATCCAAGTCTATGCCCCAACCAGTAACACTGAAGAAACTAAAGTTGAACGGTTTTATGAAGACCTACAAGACCTTTTAGAACCAACACCCCAAAAAGATGTCCTTTTCATTATAGGGGACTGGAATGCAAAAGTAGGAAGTCAAGAAACACCTGGAGTAACAGGCAAATGTGGCCTTGGAATGCTGAATGAAGCAGGGCAAAGACTAATAGAGTTTTGCTAAGAAAATGCACTGGTCATAGCAAACACCCTCTTCCAACAACGCAAGAGAAGACTCTACACATGGACATCACCAGATGGTCAACACCGAAATCAGATTGATTATATTCTTTGCAGCCCAAGATGGAGAAGCTCTATACAGTCAACAAAAACAAGACCAGAAGCTGACTGTGGCTCAGATCATGAACTCCTTATTACCAAATTCAGACTGAAATTGAAGAAAGTAGGGAAAACCGCTAGACCATTCAGGTATGACCTAAATCAAATCCCTTATGATTATACAGTGGAAGTGAAATAAATTTAAGGGCCTAGATCTGATAGATAGAGTGCCTGATGAACTATGGAATGAGGTTCATGACATTGTACAGGAGACAGGGATCAAGACCATCCCCATGGAAAAGAAATGCAAAAAAGCAAAATGGCTGTCTGGGGAGGCCTTACAAATAGCTGTGAAGAGAAGAGAGGCGAAAAGTAAAGGAGAAAAGGAAAGATATAAGCATCTGAATGCAGAGTTCCAAAGAATAGCAAGAAGAGATAAGAAAGCCTTCTTCAGCGATCAATGCAAAGAAATAGAGGAAATCAACAGAATAGGAAAGACTAGAGATCTCTTCAAGAAAATTAGAGATACCAAGGGAACATTTCGTGCAAAGATGGACTCAATAAAGGACAGAAATGATATGGACCTAACAGAAGCAGAAGATATTAAGAAGAGGTGGCAAGAATAGATGGAAGAAATGTACAAAAAAGATCTTCACGACCAAGATAATCATGATGATGTGATCACTAATCTAGAGCCAGACATCTTGGAATGTGAAGTCAAGTGGGCCTTAGAAAGCATCACTATAAACAAAGCTAGTGGAGGTGATGGAATTCCAGTTGAGCTATTTCATCCTGAAAGATGATGCTGTGAAAGTGCTGCACTCAACATGCCATCAAATTTGGAAAACTCAGCAGTGGCCACAGGACTGGAAAAGGTCAGGTTTCATTCCAATCCCAAAGAAAGGCAATGCCAAAGAATTCTGGAACTACTGCACAATTGCACTCATCTCACATGCTAGTAAAGTAATGCTCAAAATTCTCCAAGCCAGACTTCAGCAATACATGAACCATGAACTCCCTGATGTTCAAGCTGGTTTTAGAAAAGGCAGAGGAACCAGAGATCAAATTGCCAACATCCGCTGGATTATGGAAAGATCAAGAGAGTTCCAGAAAAACATCTCTTTCTGCTTTATGGACTATGCCAAAGCCTTTGACTGTGTGGATCACAATGAACTGTGGACAATTCTGAAAGAGATGGGAATACCAGACCACCTAACCTGCCTCTTGAGAAATCTGTATGCAGGTCAGGAAGCAACAGTTAGAACTGGACATGGAACAGCAGACTGGTTCCAAATAGGAAAAGAAGTATGACAAGGCTGTATATTGTCACCCTGCTTATTTAACTTCTATGCAGAGTACATCATGAGAAACACTGGACTGGAAGAAACACAAGCTGGAATCAAGATTGCCGGGAGAAATATCAATCACCTCAGATATGCAGATGCCACTACCCTTCTGGCAGAAAGTGAAGAGGAACTAAAAAGCCTCTTGATAAAGTGAAAGAGGAGAGTGAAAAAGTTGGCTTAAAGCTCAACATTCAGAAAACGAAGATCATGGCACCTGGTCCCATCACTTCATGGGAAATAGATGGGGAAACAGTAGAAACAGTGTCAGACTTATTTTTGGGGGCTCCAAAATCACTTCAGATGATGACTGCAGCCATGAAATTAAAAGACGCTTACTCCTTGGAAGAAAATTTATGACCAACCTAGACAGTATACTCAAAAGCAGAGACATTACTTTGCCGACTAAGGTCCGTCTAGTCAAGGCTATGGTTTTTCCAGTGGTCATGTATGGATGTGAGAGTTGGACTGTGAAGAAGGCTGAGTGCCAAAGAATTGATGCATTTGAACTGTGGTGTTGGAGAAGACTCTTGAGAGTCCCTTGGACTGCAGGGAGATCCAACCAGTCCATTCTGAAGGAGATCAACCCTGGGATTTCTTTGGAAGGAATGATGCTAAAGCTGAAGCTCCAGTACTTTGGCCACCTCATGGGAAGAGCTGACTTATTGGAAAAGACTCTGATGCTGGGAGGGATTGGGGGCAGGAGGAGAAGGGGACGACCAAGGATGAGATGGCTGGATGGCATCACGGACTCGATGGACGTGAGTCTGAATGAACTCCGGGAGTTGGTGATGGATAGGGAGGCCTGGAGTGCTGCGATTCATTGGGTCACAAAGAGTCGGACATGACTGAGCAACTCAACTGAACTGAACAAGCCACCTGCCCCTCCTCAGTTATTCAAGGGAGTTCCTGCTTTTCCATTTGAAAACCCTAAGAACTGGCACTGTTGCTAATTTTAAGGTTCAGACAGCTGAGTTGGAGCTGTCAGTTTCTCCTAAAAGAGGGTAAGGAACATGCTAGTTGTATCAGTCATCACTCTTGATTATAAGCAGTGGAAGCCACCTGTTTCTTATTACCTTAAAAAAAAAAGACTTCACTGAAAGTGACTCACAGCACCAAAAAAAGGTGGTAGGTCAATCCGGGACCACAGTAGAAACCGAGAGACCACAGCAATTCTGAAGGGCAGGAAGCCGAGAGATGACAGCTGTCTTCTCGGCAGCAGCAGCTGGGTAGAGTGCTGTCTGCTGCTGCACTCCCACTTGTCCCTGTCTGCTCCAGATTCAAAGTCCGGGGTAAAGCGTCCATTTGGCCAAGCCCAGGTCATCCCAGGCCAATAGCCAGCAGATGGAGAGTTGTCCACCTTGACTTTCACAGAGGAAAAGGCATGGCACCAGATCCACGCACAGTAATGACTTCCCTGCTATCATGAGGGCTGGGTGCCCTGCTCCCTCCAGAACGGCACGCCCTGTATGCTAGAGTCAGGGAAGGCTGACTGTGAAGGATGCCCGCAGTCCTGGAACAGGCCTGTGGCCCTAAGATGGCTGCTGAGAAGCTAAGAGAACATGACCTGCTTTCTGCTGCTAGACTGAAACGGCAGGAAGGGGGAGGAAAGTGCTTGTTGTAGGTTAGCCCCAGATCGCATCTCGAGAGCAGGCATGGTAGAGGGGCTGGCTGGAGGAACAGCCTGGATGAGTAAAGCCACTGCCCAGAGCTGGAATGTTGGCCTGTGGGCATCTATTGAACAGTCTGTACCAAGGGCTGTCATCTGGGAGAACCACTTCTCCTTAGAGGAGTTAGTTGATTTTTGCTTTTTAAAGCATGAACTATTTTCCTTCCAGAAAGCCATTAACTTTAAAATCATGCTGAAGTCTGAATCTGCATATAGTCTTTCCTTCATTTACTTCTGTTTCTAAGTTCGTAGGCACAATTGGTTTTTTGTTTGTTTTGTTTTGGCTGCCCTGTGCGGCTTGAGGGATCTTAGTTCCCTGACCAGGGATTAAACGTGCATCCTTGGCAATGAAAGGTCAGAGCTCTAACCACTGTACTGCCAGGGAAGTCCCCTTGGACACAATCATGACTCAGGTGAATTTGGGAGATAACTCTTAAACCCTTTAAATGAGAAGATAGGAGGCTTTAATGTGAAGTTCAGGCTGAGCCATGGATTAAAAGACATAAAGGTTTAAAGGGGATGAAGCTTAGAAGGAGAGTTTTTAACGTTTTTTTTCTTTAGATGTAACTCACATACCACAATTCATTCATTTAAAGTGTGAATTTAATGTTTTTTAGTATATTCACAGAGTTATGCAATCAACACCATACCCAACTTGTGAACAGTTTCATCACTCCAAAGAAACTCTGTACCTATTAGCAGTCACTCCCCATTTCCCCCGACACCCATTTGTACACCCCAAGAAACTACTAGCCTGTTTGCATACGTTTGCCTATTTTGAACATTTCACACGAATAGAAGTGTACAATATATGCCTTTGTGCCTGGCTCCTTTTATTGAGCATGTTTTCAAGAGCCATCCACGTATGCAGTAGCGTTATTGTTGTTCATTCTCTAAGTCGTGTCAGATTCTTTGCAACCCCATGGACTGTGGCGCACCAGGCTTCCCTGTCCTTCACTGTCTCCTGGAGTTTGCTCAAACTCATGTCCATTGTGTCATGATGCCATCCAGCTGTCTTTTTGTCTGCCGCCCCCTTCTCCTCTTGCCCTCAGTGTTTCCCAGCATCAGGGTCTTTTCTAATGAGTCAGCTCTTCACATCAGGTAGCCAAAGTGTTGGAGCTTCGGCTTTAGCATCAATCCTTCCAGTGAATATTCAGGACTGATTTCCTTGAGGATTGACTGGTTTGATCTCCTTGCTGTCCAAGGGATCCTCAAGAGTCTTCTGCAGCACCACAGTTCAAAAGCATCGGTTCTTTGGTGCTCAGCCTTCTTTATGGTCCAGTTCTCACATCCATGTATGACTATTGGAAAAACCATAGCTTTGACTAGACGGACCTTTGCTGGCAAAGTAATGTCTCTGATTTTTAGTGCACTGTGTAAATTTGTCATAGCTTTTCTTCCAAGAAGCAAGTGTCTTTTAATTTCATGGCTGCAGTCACCATCTGCAGTGATTTTGGAACCCAAGAAAATAAAATCTGTCACTGCTTCCACTTTTTCCCCATCTATTTGCCATGAAGTGATGGAACCGGATGCCATGATCTTAGTTTTTTTCATGTTGAGTTTCAAACCAGCTTTTTCACTCTCTTCTTTCACCCCTATCAAGAGGCCCTTTAGTTTCTCATTTTCTGCCGTATTCTACATACATGTCCCTTATCAGATCTATGATTTTCAAATATTTCCTCCACTGTACAGATTTTC
This sequence comes from Ovis canadensis, assembly GCF_042477335.2. NCBI lineage: Eukaryota > Metazoa > Chordata > Mammalia > Artiodactyla > Bovidae > Ovis > Ovis canadensis. The sequence continues at coordinate 18,581,789 of NC_091262.1, forward strand.
TTTTAACTTTCTTGATGGTATCCATTGAGAACCAAAAAGTTTGTTTGAAAACCAAAATTTCAATGAGGCCAAATTTATCTGTTTGAAAGCTTTGCTTAACCCAAGGTCATGAAGATTTACTCCGACACAAAGAGTGTTAATATTTTAGCCCTTATATTTAGGTCTGTGCTTCCATTTTGAGTTAATTTTTGTGTATTCTGTGAAGAAGAGATTCTTAACTCTTTTGAAGCAGCAATAATTGATATTTGGTGGCAGTACATGGAGAAATAGTAAATAATGTAGTTTTTTTCTCAGTTTGAGCTACATTTTCCAGGGGATCATTTGCAACTCTGAGTTCTTTCTCTCTCCCTTTATATGTTTTTTTTTTTTTTTTGGTTGTTGGGTATTAAAGTTACTAGGCTTTCAACAAATCTCATTTCATTACTTGCATATTATTTAGCATGGCAGCTCCTATATAACCATTGAAAGCTATTTTTTAGTTATGTTTCACACTGGACAATTGGAAAAGGAAATGGCAACCCACTCCAGTGTTCTCGCCTGGAGAATCCCAGGGATGGGGGAGCCTGGTGGGCTGCCATCTATAGCGTTGCACAGAGTCGGACATGACTGAAGCGACTTAGCAGCAGCAGCACACTGGACAAAATAATCTGTACTGCCTGAAGATGCATTTTAGGAGTGAGCAAACTTTTGTATAAAGACTGTTATAATAATACCAAAACAAACTCACTGCCGCTGCTCTTTGTTTCCTGAGTCCTAGTTTATTAAATTTGGAGCCAATAGTGTAATGAACATGCTGAGGCAAACTTTTAGGAAGAAATAGATTTGCCTTTGCAGGAGTAGCTCATTCTGATGCAATGAAGGACACAGGCCTGGAACAAGGCTTGTCTTTGATGAGAGAGACTCCTGTTGCCTGCGCTCATTTCTAAGATCTGTAGGAAGTTTGAACTTTAGTTGCAGTCTGACTCAAAGACTTGTGCCTGCTCTTGTTCTGAGCTGTATCTGACTGTGCACTTCATCATAGGTTCCCTCTCTTGATTCCGTCTTCGGTCAGGTATGTCAGATGGCCCAGGCAACCAGTGCGTCCAGTTCCCTGAATCCTCCGTTCGCTTATGAAAGTGTGTTAATTCTTTCCTCCTAACAACTCTTTCATCAGTTCACACTGTCTCTTCCTGAGCCCAGTCCAGGTCAGTTCTCAGTCCTAAGCTCCCTAAAGTCCAGGATCATCCTTTTCCTTTCTGTAGCCCCCAAAACTGATGGAAAGTATTCAATAAATCTTCCTTGATCATCTTTATTCCACCATATTTGCACAATTTTGTGACTGTATTAATGGTGCTTATCCTCCTTCAGGGTAGAAGTTATAGTAAAATGATTAATACATGAAAAAGAAAGCAGCCCTTCTCTCTTTCCACTCAAGCCTTGAAGGTGTGGGTGTGACTGGGTTCCTGCTACTTTGAATGTGCGTGTCTCTGAGCAGTGGATGAGAAGTGAAATAAAATAGGGAGTATCTCACCAGCGTCAGTTGTTTTGTTTTGGTATGGATTTTTCTGAAGGATATTGGAGTCCACACTCTGGAATTCCTCTTCATCTGAAATCAGAAATCTGCAATGTCAATACTCCGCTCTCAACCTCACCTCTGACAGAGTCTTCACACTCTTTTGGTTGCTTAGTCCCCTTCCCACCAGACTTGTTCTTTGACCTCCAGCTGCTTGAATTTTCTGTTTTTCCCCTCGTTCTCACTTCTTTCTTGGCCTCTCTTTATTCTCTGCCCACTTTGGATCTCGTGTAATCTTGCAAACAGCATTGTTACCAGCAAGTTCAGCTCCCTGATGCCACTGCTCTTTGCACCTTCTCATTTCTAACTGTATCTGCTACCTCAAACTCAGAATTGCTCTCCAGTCTTACAGTGTCCTGAAATGTTCATCGTTTAACACTGCCAGAGAGCAGCCATGTGTGTGCCTGGCTGGGGGTGGGAGGAGGGCGGGCTCAGGGGACTGAAACCCAGCTCTCATGTGCTGGGTAGAAGGGCTGAGTCTGCCCAGAGGGGACACCATCCTCTAGTTAGCAAAAAGACACCACGTGGGCTCACAGAGAACCTAGGTGCCCAAGCAGCCTTTCTAAAATATCTGATCATTTTATTGTTCTACATAATTCTCTTCATTGGTTCCATTAGCTAAAGCCCAAGCTCCTTAGCATGGATTGCAGATTCTCTGTGACCAAGTCTGAACTGTCTCATCAGGCTTTTGATGACAGTCACCGTATGGTTAATTACCCAAACTGGGACACTCCTGAAAGGAAGGGGCACTGTTAGTAATTATGGCAGGACAACAAGCTGAGGCTCTGGGCACCTATGTGTGACCAAACATTCCACACCTTGGATTCTTACAGTGTGGCTGAACCACACTGCTGGTGGTGTTCCATGGGCACTGGGTTATTTATCAGTCAAGAGATTTTGATAAAGTTATTTTGATTACCCTGTAGTGAATCTGAGGACATTTTTACTTCTTTCTCTGATTAACTGTTGAATGATGAGGTCAAAACATCCTCAAGAGCAAAATGTCAAGATTAAAACTTTCATAGCACAAATGAGTGTCGGACACGACTGAGTGACTTCACTTTCACTTTTCACTTTCATGCATTGGAGAAGGAAATGGCAACTGACTTCAGTGTGATTGCCTTGAGAATCCCAGGGATGGGGGAGCCTGGTGGGCTGCCGTCTATGGGGCTGCACAGAGTCAGACACGACTGAAGCGACCTAGCAGCAGCAGCAGCAGCAGCAGCACAAATGATGAGACTGGAGAATCTATATGTTCTATGTTTCTAGTTACTTGATCAGTGTGCTTTCTTTCCTTAGAACTTCTATTTCCTCTTTCCCATTTTCCTGCCTTTCTCTGGTTTATTTCCATTTATTGTTCAAGGCTTCCCTGGTGGCTCAGAGGGTATAGTGTCTGCCTGCAATGTGGGAGACCCGGGTTCGATCCCTGGGTCAGGAGAAGGAAATAGTAACCCAATCCAGTATTTTTGCCTGGAGAATCCCATGGACGGAGGATCCTGGTAGGCTACAGTCCACGGGTTTGCAAAGAGTCAGACACGACTGAGCAACTTCACTTCACTTCACTGTTCAAGACATCTCAAGGGTCGCCTGTCCCAGTGATCTTTCCCTGACATGTCCTGGCTGGGCTTAGTGCTGATTGTCGTGTTCCACAGCACCTGCTATGTGTGCATGTATTAAGTCACTCAGTCGTGTTCAACTCTTTGAGACCCTGTGGACTGTAGCCCGCCAGGCTCCTCTGTCCATGGGGATTCTCCAAGCAAAATGCTGGAGTGGGTTGCCATGCCCTCCTCCAGAGGATCTTCCCAACCCAGGGACTGAACCCAGGTCTCCCACATTGCAGGTGGATTCTTCACCATCTGAGCCACCAGGGAAGTCCGCAGCACTCTGCTTTATTGTACCACAAGCCTGTTTTATTGCACCTAAAAAAGTGTCAGTCATTCAGGCCTGCTCTGCCCACAGAATATAAGGTCCTTAGGGGAAGAACACTGGATTTTTAATCTTTGCATCCTCAGGGCCTAGCACAGGGCTGGACAAATAGTGGATCTCTGTAAATATTTGTTGACATGGAGTAATTTGAATTCTTCATTGTAATACAAAGTTTAATATACTTGTCCTTTATCTGCTAGAGAAATTCTTAGGATACCTACTTGGAGATTTTATGAGGTTGGCCTTTGGCATATTGAAGTTGTAGAGATTATTGTTAAACTAATTTTCATATGATAGAAATATATAAGAGGAAGATACAGTCTTACAATATTAATGTATGTTGTCCCAAGAGTCTGAACAGTGGTGTGTTAAACTTCAGTTTGCCATGCCATGACCAAAACTGTTCTGAGAGTTTCTGCAGAATGATACCTGTTTAATACAATGAAGAGCCATGACATCCATTAAATAATAGTACTTTGTTCTTACCCTCTGTTCAGAACTCTCTAGCTTAGGTATTTTGAGTAAAGGTGTCAGTGTTGTCTCAGTTTTAAGTATTTGTTTTATAAGTCTAATATATTCTTGTTTTATCTTTTTAGAATGTTTCAGACATTTAAAGAATGGTTTTGGTTGGAAAGATTTTGGCTTCCTCCGACAATAAAATGGTCAGATCTTGAAGATCACGATGGACTCATCTTTGTGAAGCCCTCTCATTTATATATGACCATTCCATATGCTTTTGTCTTGATAATTATCAGACATTTTTTTCAAAAGTAAGTAATGTTTGTGTGTCTTTCCTCTCCATCCCCCTTTGCCTCACCTCTGGAATAAAGAATTTTGGTAAGATCCTTAAAGAGTCTTAAGATCGTTAAAGAATCTTAATCTGTTGCTCAGAGGTCACCACTAATGGGTGCTCATGAAATCAGATGCACACTAAATGTTGTCTAGAAACTGAACAAATAAAAATCAGAAATTCTGTCTCCACAAGTACATTAGTTTCGCAGTGAAGAAAATTGAGATTAAGAAAGGTTAAGGATCACAGAGCTTATTAGTGTCAATGATGGTACAAGAACTTAGCTCATCTTCCACGTACCATGTTGTCTGACAATAGACATGCGTGCCCATGTCCTTTGTCAGCAGTATTAGGAGAGTATAACCAGCAGGTGCATTATCATTTTAGAATGGCTATAAAATAGCAGAAATGGGTCATTAAAGACCAAACAGTATTGTTTTATAGCATAGTTTAAAGGTTTATTGAAAATTTTAATAGCAAGCCTTCATTCCAAAGGATAAGGAAGTCAAAGAAAAAATATCAATTTGCTTTCTCAGAAAAAATGACCTTTTCTTTTTCTTAATTTACTTTAAATAGACATTACATCCAACCTTTTTAATAAAACTGTACTAGTGTCATGGTAACTGAAGATAAATGTTCATCTATAGTTTTGGTAGTTGTCTCTATTTCAAAAAACTGTTATTAGCACATTAATTTTTTTTGGAGCAAAAAGAATGTTGAAATGTCAAGAGTTGGATAAACTTAAAACAGAATCCCCAGTAGCTGAGTTGGTAAAGAATCTGCCTGCAGTGCAGGAGACCCTGGTTCTCCTGGATTCAGGAAATTCAATTCCTGGGTCAGGAAAATTCGCTGGAGAAGGGATAGGCTACCCACTCCAATATTCTTGGGCTTCCCTTCTGGCTCAGCTGGTAAAAAATCCATCTGCAATGTGGGAGACCTAGGTTCGATCTCTGGGTTGGGAAGATCCCCTGGAGAGGGGAAAGGCTACCCACTCCAGTATTCTGGCCTGGAGAATTTCATGGACTGCGTAGTCCACGGGGTCGCAGAGAGGCAGATCGACTGAGTGACTTGCACTTTCACTTCACTTTCACTTTTGTTCAAGACAAAATCTGATAAAGATAATTTTGTCCAAGACTAACTGAGGTGCAGATCATATGTTTATAACCATTTGCAGGGTTTTCATCCCAAGGGCACCCCACTCCAGTACTCTTGCCTGGAAAATCCCATGGACGGAGGAGCCTGGAAGGCTGCAGTCCACGGGGTCACTGAGGGTCAGACACGACTGAGCGACTTCACTTTCACTTTTTACTTTCATGCATTGGAGAAGGAAATGGCAGCCCACTCCAGTGTTCTTGCCTGGAGAATCCCAGGGCAGGGGAGCCTGGTGGGCTGCCATCTATGGGGTCACACAGAGTCAAACATGACTAAAGTGACTTAGCAGCATCCCAAGGGTTTGACCAACTTTGTTTCATGGATTGTCCAAGAGGTTTCTGTACAAATAACAACTTTACTTTGGCAAGAAATGTCCTATTGATAGGGGGAGGAAAAGAAAGCCGCTTGATACCACTAAACTCGAGCTGAGAATGTTTGACAGTGTTTTCCTTTTTGACAGTTAACTCCGCTTTTACTCACATGTTTGGATTCATCAAAGAATGCCTAAATTAGAATTGTGCTGCTGCACTTGTAAATTAGCAAATTACTCTGCTGTCCTGAAATATTTGCTTTTCTTGAGTGTCTGATGAGCTTTGAACTTGACATCCAGGTTGTACACTTGCAGATTTCCTACTTTGGTGGGGACAGCTCCATATTCAACATTTGATCAGACAGTGAACTAGAAAAGTATTTTGCTTGCCAAAGCAGCATAGCTGAGGAAGACCAACTTGCTGTGTTCTGGTCTTGGCCTCTCCAGCAGTTATCAGGAAGGAATTAAATCTTCTTTTAATCCTTAAGGCCATTCTTACTTCTTCTCAAGGGCTTAAGTATAGTCTTTCCTAGCTCCTTACAACTTTAACTCCCAATAACTCACCCTTAGTTTTTTCCATCCCATGACACTACAGAAAACTGTGTTGCTCCACTAATCTCATATCTCTTTTTTTCATATCTCTTTTAACGCAAAAGAAGGAAGGAAAATTTAACATGAGAGCAAGATCATGCTTTTTGAAGTAGAAATTTATATTTTTTCAGGGCTTTTATGTAATTTGCATTAGATTAAACTGCTTAGATTGTAAGATATTACTTACACCTTGCATTTGAATAGAAGCTTATAGTTTAAGAGATATATAAAATCATAATTGGCATGATCTCAGTCAAGAAAATGAGAGCTAAGTGAGCTGGCCACGGTCACCTGGTTAGTCGGTAAAGAGCAGACCTGAAACTTGGCCCACATGCTGTGACACCAGATTCAGGGTTGCTGAGTTTTTATTTCCCCCTGAGCCAGAACTTCTAGGGCTTTCACAGTGTGATACTCCTGATGGCAAAAGAGAGTAAATTGGTATCCTTTGGGAATATAGAAGAGATGGCTTAAGGGGATGATAGCAAATGTGAACTTTCCTATCAAAACTTCATGTAAACTTGACACCATGTTTCAGCATATCCTGTGATATCACAAGAAAGCTTCTTTCTTTTGTCCTGCATTATGTTTGCGTTATACCTCCTCATTCTAGGAAGTGACCTAGAGTTTTGATTTGTCTGGCTCATTTTTATCCTAGCTAGGAGCCATTCAAAATGAAAAAGGGCCCTTCCCAGAAAGGAGTATGGAGACAGACAGGTAAAGAACAAATAAGTAGCTCATTTGAAAGTTACTGACATTTGCTTTGTATTTAGAATTTCGTTTATTTACAGGCTTTAATTTGTGCCTTATGTTTTGATATTTTGGGGGGAGGGGTCTAGAATAGCAGTTACTAACTAGTACCTCCAGATTCTTCTATACATTCTTCTTTGTGTCTTAAGTATGGTCTCGAGGGGATCTAAGCTACTCAAATTTAAGCACTTGTGGAATAAGCACATTATCTCAGTGTAAATTTTGGCCCTGGAAGAGTCCAAGGCAAGGGTAAGGGTAGTAAAATCAGAAGGTAAGCTTTTTTTCTTTTACTTTCATAATTTTGTTTATTTATTTTGTCTGTGCTGGGTCTTCTTTGCTTTGAGGGCTTTTCTCTAGTTGTGGCAAGCAGGGGCTACTCTCTAGTTGCAGTGTGCAGCGGTGGCTTCTCTTGGACTCTAGGGAACTCAGGCCTCAGTAGTTGCAGCACGCATGGGCTCAGTAGTTGTGATTTGTGGGCTCTAGAGCACAGGTTCAATAGACATGGTAAATGGTCTTAGTTATTCCACGACATACGGGAGCTTCCAAGATCAGGGATTGAACTCACGTTTCCTGCAGTGGTAGGCAAATTCTTTACCACTGAGTGACCAGGGAAGCCCTTTTCTTTTACTTTTAATGATACAATGAATAGATTTCTGGCCTCTGCCATTGCCACTGAGCAACATGAGGACATTAAGGGTTCTTTAAAGAAGGGTAGGTGTAGCAGTTTACAGGAATTGAAAAAGGATTGTTACTATCTTCAGTTGAAAGTCTCAAAATATATATGTTGGACTTAAATGTTATCTGAGACTTGCATTGCTTCAGATCTGTGTTCTTTCATATAAAACCCTCTGATTAAACTCTGATCATAGAGCCTTTCAATTCTTAGGAACTGGGAATCAATCTTAATGGCAGTAGGCTGTTGTTTCTGTCTAGGAGAAGTATTTCAACCTCACATGTTTAATAAATGCCTAGGCTTGCCTTCTTTTTTATTCCATAAAAGAATATTGAAAAAAAAAAAAAGTATATGTGGGGTAGTGCTCTGGGATTGCTCGGCTTTTGGCTCACAGGTAACTGTTGTAGTGCTAAGTGAAGAGGTGTCTGAACGAGGCCATCTGAGGGCTCGGTTGTGCAATAGTAGCAAACCTGTGACTCATGCCCTGGTAATTAACCTAACTTTGAACCATTTTACATGGGAGTAGAAGTTCACATTCTCTTTTCTTCCTGTTAGATTTTTCCCTTCTATTCCATATCAGTAAAATGAAAGTTCAGGCATGTTCAGGTCTAAGACCTGTCATTTCCTTCCTTTTTATTCTTTTTTTTTTAATTTTTTTTTTGAGTGCTAAAACTATAGTCATTATTTTATTTTATTTAATTAATTTATTTTTTTTTAGTTTTTTATTTTTTTAATTTCAATATCTTTAATTCTTACATGCGTTCCCAAACATGAACCCCCCTCCCACCTCCCTCCCCATAACATCTCTCTGGGTCATCCCCATGCACCAGCCCCAAGCATGCTGCATCCTGTGTCAGACATAGACTGGCGATTCAATTCTTACATGATAGTATACATGTTAGAATGTCATTCTCCCAAATCATCCCACCCTCTCCCTCTCCCTCTGAGTCCAAAGGTCCGTTATACACATCTGTGTCTCTTTCCCTGTCTTGCATACAGGGTCGTCATTGCCATCTTCCTAAATTCCATATATATGTGTTAGTATACTGTATTGGTGTTTTTCTTTCTGGCTTACTTCACTCTGTATAATCGGCTCCAGTTTCATCCATCTCATCAGAACTGATTCAAATGTATTCTTTTTAACGGCTGAGTAATACTCCATTGCATATATGTACCACAGCTTTCTTATCCATTCATCTGCTGATGGACATCTAGGTTGTTTCCATGTCCTGGCTATTATAAACAGTGTTGCGATGAACATTGGGGTACATGTGTCTCTTTCAATTCTGGTTTCCTCGGTGTGTATGCCCAAGTTTATCAAATATTTATTGTGTTTCTTTATTCTCTCCTTTTTTAAAATAAGTTTTTAATTAAGTACCTGTTCATATTTATGTATACTTACATAAGTATAAGTGAATGCATAAGTAAAAGGTGAATTGATTGTTTAGATTCTTTTGAAAAGAAATATAATGTTAAAGTATCAAACTGTACTTATATACATCCTCTGTTTTACTAAAAATGTTATTCCTGTTCTTGAAGCCTGAACAAGTTAACAAACAGGACTGTTTTTTCTCTTTCTTTGAATTAATGCTTTGACTGTAGATGTTTTCCTCATATCAGCAAGTATATTATAGATATGTATTTTTATCCATTGTGTATGCTTATCTCTCACATGACCCTCTAGAGGGAAATGTTATACTTGATTTGGCTTTGAAATGTATAGGCCATTTCCAGGAGAACTTAGGCCATCTGGAAGTTAGATTGGCTTATACACATTTTATCCTGGCTTCCTTGGTGGCTCAGGTGGTAAATAATCTGCCTGCAATGTGGGAGACCCAGGTTCAGTCCCTGGGTCGGGGAGATCCCCTAGAGAAGGGAATGGCAACCCACTCCAGTATGCTTGCCTGGAGAATCCCATGGACAAAGAAGCCTGTCCAGCTACTGTTTACTGGGTTGCAAAGTGTTGGACACGACTGCGCAGCTAACACTAAGGCTAACTAATACATTTTATCAGAGTATTTTAGTAAAATTTATTTTTTTTATTTTTGGCCATACCATGCAGCATGTGGGATCTTAGTTCCCCGATCAGGGACCAAACCTATGCCCCCTGCATTGGGAATTTGGAGTCTTAACCATTGGACTGTCATGGAAATCCCTAGGAAAATTTTTATTCAGTTCCATGGTTATAAAAATGAATTTAAGGGTTAAATGATCATTCATAACTAAATTTCCAGCATTTAATTACATACAGAAACTTCTCAATACTAGAATAGCCTGACCTATCAGACAATGGAGCCTTCGTTAGAACTAAGGGGAAAATAGGGACATGTGATTTTTAATCAGCTTTACTGAGGTATGATTTACATATAAGAAAGTTCATCTGAAATTTGATGCATTTTGACAAATGCATGTAACTATCACCACAATTATGATGTAGAAGATTTCAGTTGGCTGAAAACATCCCTGTACACTGTGTAGTTAATTCTCTTCCTACCTACTGCCTCCTTGCCATCACTAAAATGCTTTGTCAGTATAATTTTCTTTTTTCTAGGATTTCCTATAGATGGAATCATATAGATTATAGTCTTTTGTGTCTGATTTCTTTCACTTAGCATAATGCTTTTGAGGGTTTTTTTTTTCATGTCATTATATGTATCAGTGATTCTTTGTCATTGCTAAGTAGTCTTTCAACATATTCCTATACTGAAATTTATTATCCTTTAACTAGTATGGAAATTTGGATTGTTTACAGCTTTGGCCTATTACGAATAAAGCTTCTGTGAACATTTGAGTAGAAGAATTTGTGTAGGTATACACTTTTATTTCTCCTGGTAAATAGCTAAAGTGTTCTTCAGAAGGCATTGTTAATGCAAATATAAATCTATACAATAGATTATTTGGCAATAAAAATGAATGAACTTCAATTGCGTCCAGATACATTGATGGATCTCAAAAACATTACTCAATGAAAGAAGCCAGGCACAAGCAACCACAAATTATATGATTCTATTACATTAAATATCCAGAAAAGGCAGTTATGAAGACAGAAAGTAGAGTAGTGATTGCCTGTGACAGGATTGACAGGGAGCAGGGATTAAAGTAAATATATGTGAGGTGTTATATTGGAATTATGAAAATGTTCTAAAGCTGATTCATGGTAATAATTGTACAGCTTGGTAAATTTACTTTAAAAAAATCAGTGAATAGTATACTTGATATGATGAATTATATATGTAAAAATGCATTAATAGTTATTTTTAAAAGATGTCAATAAAATGGAGTGGTAAGTCAGTTTAGAAAATCTGTGCAAGACATTTTGTATATATTTGATGAGGGACTTAAAGTCTGAATGTGTAAAGAACTCATAACTCAATAACAGACAAAAAGACTTGATTTTTTTTTAATGGGCAAAAGTTGGAGCAGCAATCTCACCAAAGGAGATACTAATAGCAAGTAAACACATAAAAGATGTTCAATACCATTAATCATTACCAAAATGCAAAGTAAAACCACTATGCACTGGAAGTTAACAAAAATGTCAGAGTAAGGACCTCTGAAAATTTTCTCCTTCATAACATCAGGAAACTAGCAAAAATTGTCAAATTAACTTTTCAGAATTCAGAATTAACCAGAGGCTTGCAGCAATCCAGAGAGTGTTACTGGAAAAAAAAAAAAAAAAAAACAAAACAAAAAACAAAAAACCAGCTGACTGTTATAAAGAGCAGCAAGCTTTGTGGCATTTTAACTTGCCCTATTTCTATCCTTGCCTTTCCTCCTCTCTGATACCTTTGAAAAACCAACAGCCCACAATTTCAGTGGAAACCAGCAGCCTGGTAACCACTGAAGGAAACAGAACAGAGTTGGAGCTCCTTCAAACCATCATTCCCAGAGAAGAGTCATTCTCTGACCTGTCTGTTGGTTCCTTGAAAGGGCACTACTCATAAACTCTTTATTTCCCTTTTCCCTTGGGGAGAGAAGGGGTACTTGTCTGAAACTATTAGAGACAGTTGATTAACTTTGGAACTGCCTGAGGGTAGTGGAAAAGGAAAGATATACCCATTTGAATGCAGAGTTCCAAAGAATAGCAAGGAGAGATAGGAAAGCCTTCCTCAGAGATCAGTGCAAACAAATAGATTAAAACAATACAATGGGAAAAACTGGAAATCTCTTCAAGAAAATTAGATATACTGAGGGAACATTTCATGAAAAGGTGGGCACAATAAAGGACAGAAATGGTATGGACCTAACAGAAGCAGAAGATATTAAGAAGAGGTGGCAAGAATACACAGAACTATACAAAAAGATCTTCATGACCCAGATAACTATGATAGTGTGATCACTCACCTAGAGCCAGACATCCTGGAATGCGAAGTCAAGTGGGCCTTAGGAAGCATCACTATGAACAAAGCTAGTGGAGGTGATGGAATTCCAGTTGAGCTATTTCAAATCCTGAAAGGTGATGCTGTGAAAGTGCTGCACTCAATATGCCAGCAAATTTGGAAAACTCAGCAGTGGCCATAGGACTAGAAAAGGTCAGTTTTCATTCCAATTCCAAAGAAAGGCAATGCCAAAGAATGTTCAAACTACCGCACAATTGTACTCATCTCACATGCTAGAAAGTAATGCCCAAAATTCCCCAAGCCCGCCTTCAACAGTACGTGAACCATGAACTTCCAGATGTTCAAGTTGCATTTAGAAAAGGCAGAGGAACCAGATATCAAATTGCAATATCCATTGGATCATCAAAAACCAACAGAGTTCCAGAAAAACATCTGCTATATTGATTACACCAAAGTCTTTGACTGTGTGGATCACAACAAACTGTGGAAAATTCTTGAAGAGATGGGAATACCAGACCACTTTACCTGCCTCCTGAGAAATCTGTATGTAGGTCAACAAGCAACAGTTAGAACCAGACATGGAACAACAGACTGGTTGGTTCCAAGTTAGGAAAGGAGTACATCAAGGCTGTATATTGTCACCCTGCTTATTTAACTTCTATGCAGAGTACATCATACGAAGTGTCGGGCTGGATGAAGCCCAAGCTGTAATTAAGATTGCCAGGAGAAACATCAGTAACCTCAAATATGTAGATGACAACACCCTTATGGCAGAAAGTGAAGAAGAACTAAAGAGCCTCTTGATGAAAGTAAAAGAGGAGAATGAGAAAGCTGGCTTAAAACTCGACATTCAGAAAACTAAGATCATGGCATCTGGTCCCATCACTTCATGGCAAATAGATGTGGAAACAGTGGTAACAGTGACAGACTTAATTTTCTTGGGCCCCAAGCTATGAGCATCCTAGACAGCAGAGACATTACTTTGCCGAGAAAGGTCTGTCTAGTCAAAGCTATGGTTTTTTCAGTAGTCATGTATGGATGTGAGAGATGGACTATAAAGAAAGCAGAGCACCAAAGAATTGATGCTTTTGAACTGTGGTGTTGGAGAAGACTCTTGAGAGTCCCTTGGACTGCAAGGAGATCCAACCAGTCTATCCTAAAGGAAATCAGTCCTGAATATTCATTGGAAGGACTGATGCTGAAGCTGAAGCTCCAATACTTTGGCTACCTGATGGGAAGCTGACTCATTGGAAAATACCTTGATGCTGGGAAAGATTGAAGGCAGGAGAAGAAGGGGACAACAGAGGCTGAGATGGTTGAATGACATCACTGAGTTTATGAGCATGAGTTTGAGGAAGCTCCGGGATGTGGTGATGGCCAGGGAAGCCTGGTGTGTTGCAGTCCATGGGGTGGCAAAGAGTTGGACACAACTGACTGACTGAACTGAACTGAACTGAGGGTAGTGGATAACTAGTGGGTCAAACAATAAACAGAAAGCTTTCCTTTTTAAAAGATAAGCTGGGAAATATGTCCATAGGGGATTTTGAAAAGCTCTGACCTACTCTTGGAAGTTAGAAGGCCACTTGAATTTGTAGAGCTTTGGGCATGCCCAGGGCCACCCACATGATCAAGAAAAGTATGATCTAGAAGTTAGTGCAAAGCTCTCACCTCTGGATGACCTTAAGGCTTTGTGCAAACAGGAAGTGAAGGCTAAGGCAAAGTTGTCCACTGCCTGGTCGAGTGTTGAAGGTGTGCCCTGAAATGTACACGAGCCCTTTAGCAAACACAGGAAGATTTAATTGGTTCCAAGCATTTAAGGACATCTCTGTCTAATCTTTAGTAGAACACTAAGCTAACCTACTAAAGACTTTAGTGTCTACACATAAAGAATATAGACTTTACAGATCAGATTTTAAAAGTAAACAACAAATGGACAACAACAAACAGCATGAACAACAACAAACTCTGAAGAGGGGGATATTCTGATTTCCAAAGTTGCCATATTATATTAGTAAGCATGTCTCAGTTCAGTTCAGTTCAGTCGCTCAGTCGTGTCCGACTCTTTGCGACCCCGTGAATCGCAGCACGCCAGGCCTCCCTGTCCATCACCAACTCCCGGAGTTCGCTCACACTTGCGTCCATTGATTCAGTGATGCCATCCAGCCTTTAAGCAAAAATTATGACATGCAACAAAATAAGAAAGTACAGCTCGTACAGAAGGGAAAAAAACCAGCAGCCAATAGAGTGTGTCCCTTACAAAGCCTGGATGTTAAACTTATTAGACAAGACTTTAAGTCAACTGTTTAAAAAATGTTCAAAGAACTAGAGAAACCCATGCTTAAAAACTAAGGAAAGAAATGTCTCATTAAATTAAGAATATCAGTAAAGAGATAAAATTATAGATTATTTTAAAAAATCAAATAGAAATTTGGGACTTGATAAGTACAATAACTCATATTAAAAATTCACTGGAGGGCCTTAACAGCATTTTGGAGCAGGGAAAAGAAAGATTCAGCAGTCTAAGGAACAGAAAAAAAAATAAGAATATAGAAAAATGAAGAATCTCAGAGACCTCTGGGCCCTGATGAAGCATAACAACATATGTATAATGGGAATTCCAGAAGAAGAGGAGAAAATGAACAGGATAGAAAATATTTGAAGAAATAAGTGGCTAAAAATTTCCCCAAATCTGATGACACACATTAATCTGTAATTTGGGAAGCTAACCAAACTCCAAGAAGAATAAGCTTAATTAAAGAGGTTGATATCTAGATATATCATAAGCAAACTGTTGAAAGATAGAATTGAAAGCAATGAGAGAGAAGCATATTATCATATAACAATGATCTGTGATAAGATTGAGTTGATTTCTCATCAGCAATCATGGAAGACAAAGGCAGTAGGAGGACAAATAACAAGAAAGAAAAAACTGTCAACCAAGCAAAATTATCCTTCAAAATGAGAGAAAATAAGACAGTTTTAGATAAGCAAAAACTGGGAGAATTTGTTGCTAAGCAGACCTGCCCTATGAGAAATACTAAAGGGAGTCCTACTGCCTGAAAGCAGAGGATGCAGACAGTAACTTGAGTCCACAGGAAGAAATAAAGAGCACCGGTAAAGGACCCACATAAGAAATAAAAAGAATAAATGCATTTTTTTGGTAATATGTTTTACTCCTGTCTGATTTGAAAGACAGCTGCATAAAACAATAATCATAAATGTCTGTTGATGAGAACACAATTTAGAAGTACATAATTTATATGACAGTAGCAGCACAGAGAGGGAAGGTAGTGGAGTTTTGTATAGTGCTTAAATTGTTTTACTGTTAATCCGAATTAGAAAATTATAAATTAATATGTTAATTGTAATCCCTAGATTAACCACTAAGAAGATGATTTTTTAAAATAATAAAACAAGAGAAAGAATTAAAAGAATACACTAGAAAATATCTGTTTAGCACAGAGAAGATAGTAATGGATGGATAGAGAAACAAAAAAGCATAAGCTGTATAGAAAGTAAATAGCAAAGTGGCAGATATAAATCCTGTCTTATCAGTAATTAAGTGTAATTTGCATTAAATGTAAATGAATTAAATACTCCAACTAAAAGACATAGGAGGACTGGATAGAAATATTAATATATGATCCAACTATATAATTTCTATGAGAGACTCACTTTAAGTTCAAAGACATAAATAGGTTGAAAGTGAAAGAATGAGAAATATATATATTATGCTGCTACTGCTGCTGCTAAGTTGCTTCAAACATATATGTACCTAGCAACATAGTCCCCAAAACATGAAGCAAACAGAACTGAAAGGAGAAATAAACAATTCAACAACAATAGTTGTAAACTTCAATACCCCATTTTCAGTAATGGATAGAACAACTAGGCAAAAAATCAACAAAGAAATAGACTTGATCAGTGTTGTAAATGAACTAGACCTAACACACCTCTATAGAGCACATCACCAATAACAGCAGAATACACATTCTTCTCATGTACACGAGGAACAGTCTCCAGAATAGACCATGTGTTAGGCCTTGAAACTAATCTCAATAAAAGTAAGAGGATTGAAATCATACAAGGTATGTTTTCTGACCACTATTGAATGAAATTAGAAGTCCATAATAGAAGGAAATTGAGAAATTAGCAAATATATGGAAATTAAAGAGGATATTTCTAATAACCTATGGGTCAGAGGAGAAATCACAGGTAAATCAGAAAATGCTATAAGATGAATGAAAAAGAAAGCACCACACCAAAGCTTATGGGATTCAGCTAAAGCAGTGCTTACTAGGACATTTATAGCTATAACCACATATATTTAAAAAGAAAAAAGATCTCAAATCAGTAATCTAACCTTCTACTTTAATAAACAAGGGAAAAAAGCAAACTGAATTTATAACAAGCAGAAGTTAAGAAATAATAGAAATTAGAATATAAAATCAATAAAAGCCACTACACCCACAGTAGAATTGCTAAAATTAAAGAGACTGGCAATACCAACTACTGGCAGAGATATGGATAACCGGGGCTCTGGCACATTATTGATGGATGTGTAAAATAGTATAGACACTTTGGAAAACATTCACTAAGTTCTTATAAAGTGAAGTGTACACTTGCCGTACAACTTGTCAATCCCATTGCTAAATATTTACCCAAGAGTCTTGCTATTTTTCATTAGTTAGAACTTTAAATAGGGGACATAATAATTTCTTTAAGATAATATCACTAAAGAAAATAATAACAAAACATTTATCTTAATCTTTAGTAGTCTTAAACATGAAACTAAATAGAATGGTTTATCCTGGTTCCTGGATATTACATATAAATATATTTGAGTTTACATAGAATGGATTTTAGAACTATGCAAGTACAGTTGACCCTTGAACAACAAGGGTTTGAACTGCAGGGTCCACTTGTAAGCAGACTTTTTACAGTAGTAAATACTACAGTGCTAAATCTACTGTTGGTTGAACCCATGGATGTGAAACCTTGAATAAGGAGGAACCGCTTACCTAGGGGCTGACTATAAGCTATATGAGGAGGATTCTCATTGCACTGTTAGCACCCCTCATCCCCGTGTGTTCAGTCACGTGTATTTTGTATTTTAAGTTATTGCTTGTATAAAGATCTCAAATTTTGCTCTTTGAATTTCTGTAAGGCAGATTTTGGCTTTAGGTAGTCTAATGACTCATCTTTCATTTGGAATCTAAAGTTACAGCTTGACTTTCCTGACGACATTGTGGATTCATTCTCAGATTTTGAACTTGAAAAGCAAGTGCTAGTTTCTCAGCCATGTCTGACTCTTTCTTTTGTTTATATTTTCATAGGTTTATTGCTTCACCTCTAGCAAAAACATTTGGCATTAAAGAGGAAGTTCAAAAGAAGATTATACCAAATGCTGTTTTAGAGAATTTTTTCAAACATTCCACAAGGAAACCATCTCAAGTAAGTTCAAATTCTTTGTTTTGGGATTTTAAAATCTCCTTTCTTAATATTTCCATCATCTGTTGCTTACCTCATCTATGCAAAAAGTTAGTTTCAGTTGAGCAGCAAATAATTTGTTTCATTTGGATTTTTTCCTCTGTTGATAAGTTATAAAGCATTCTGAGCATAATATAAAGTGACACAATAATATACAATATAAAAATATATATTATAATGATATAAAGTAACATAGTGCTGAACACTGACAATTTGGGTATAAAGATCAAAATTTGATTTTCAGTGGTAGGATATATACAAAGTATGCCAATGAAAATGGGTCATTTTTAAGGCAGAGTAGCCCATATCTGACATTTTTGATGACTGTGACACTGTCAATACACACAGCACATATTATAAAAGTGTCTCTTGGGGTGACTTTCCTGAGCAGAACCCTTTATTTTATCCAAGGCTTCAAAATACTCAGAAATACTCTGTGCTCCTGGCCACTCCCCAGGGATGGAATCCTTAGGAGAATCACAATTCTCTTCTCTATACAAGATGTACTTGATGAAATGTTACAGTGCACTGCATGTTTACACCACAGAAAAAGACTGTGACGTAAAAGTTATGTAAAAATAGTAGTGTCCAGGAAAGTCTAGTTTCATTATACCTCACATTTAAATAAGATGAAATAAAAACTTCTCCAAAAGTGGCACACTCTCTCTGACAAATACAGATATCTTTCACTAGTAATTTTAAGTCAAAAATATGTACTAATGTGGTTTCAGGATAGATAGATTTTTAGGGTCCTGAACTTTCTGCTGAATTCACTTGCTTCTTCTATGACACTTTCTGTCACTGGTCTGGCGGGCTCCCTGCACAAATGAGCATATTGAAATCTGACCACATAACACCAGACATCATGTTCAGAATTATTCATGGCTAGCCAGCACTGTCTCTAACTTGTCTGCCATCAGCTTCTGTATGTGCTTTTCTTTTCTAAAAGGAGGACAGTCTGACAAGCCATCTCTGTGTGTCCTTTTTTTCTACCTGCTCTAAAAGACTGAAGTCATTCACCTAAATACTGCTGTTACCTATGGTGATAATAATGCTTAAGCATCATTTTACATTTTGCAGAGGGGAAGTTATTTAGTTGTGTTTATGAAAAGTTAGGACTCTCCTAGAGAATCCTTATTATCCTTTGTTTCTGAGAATAATGAATAATTATTATCTGATAATAATTTTATTTTCAAACTGAGATTTAACAGTTATTGAAACATCTTTTTCTCCCTAAAGTTATCCTCATTTTTATCAAATGTAACCAAATTAAGGCTAGTTTGTTTGCAAAATAGGTCTGTTCTCACTAATTTTGGTTTGATGATTTATATAACCATAATTGATCATAGACTTTTTATTTTGCTGAAACATTTATAGAGTCTCAGACTGAACTTTTAAAATAAAACAGGGCTGGGAAACTCAACACCAAAGGCTTATCACAGATTTTGCCTAACAAATCTAGGTGAATTCTTCCCTTTTTAAGGTCTCAAAAATTCCTTGAGATTTTTGTACCTGTTAGTGAGATAACCTTCCTAACTCATTTGATAAACTTACTAGAAACCAAAGAGTTTCAAATTTCTGGAAGAGTCAGATAAAAAATATAATTGTTTTGTTTATAACATATAATTTTACCAAATTATTTTCATAATTAGTTTGAAAGGAAGGTTTTCCCTACTCCCGGAAAACACATGATTCAAACCTATAATTTTTCAGATAGAAACCGTAAAAGTTATAAGCATATTTGCTGGTTCATTCAGTCCTTTGTTAACTTTTGTGAAGTCATCAGGTTTTTCATAAAATACCAGGACATATCAGAATGTTAAGACCTCCATATAATTCCTAAGATATCTATATTAGTAATATTTATAATACATTATAACATGAGAGGATTTATTACTCATTTGATAATATTTTTCATGTAATTTAACCAACCAAATAAACACAGTTGAATATCTCTCTTTGGGATATTTCAGGGGCCCTCTGAAGCACTCCCAAAGTTAGCTAGAAGTCAAAGGAACTTCAAAACAGTTCGATTTAAGAAGTTTTGTCAAAAAAGTCAATTAAAAGGGCTTAGACCATTTGGTCAGATTTAGTCAATGTTG
The DNA here is from genome assembly GCF_042477335.2 of Ovis canadensis. Lineage (NCBI taxonomy): Eukaryota > Metazoa > Chordata > Mammalia > Artiodactyla > Bovidae > Ovis > Ovis canadensis. Next base: position 18,601,462 of record NC_091262.1, read on the forward strand.
ATGGGTGTATCGTTTAGCTTGTTGATATGTCATGATAGGCATATATACCAAGGCTCAAGGTCTATGTAGAAAACTTGGCTCTTATCAAGTTTCTCAGCTATGAAGATAAAGTAGACATCTGACAGTTAAAGAAAAGTGAAGAAAAGCTGAAAGAAATTTAGAGATTAGGTCATCTTTCTTCTTTACAAATTGAGATGAGGAAACTAAGGTCAACAGAGGACCTGTCCTAGGTCATGCAGCTAATTAATGGCTGAATCCAAACCTGGACCCTGGCCCAGGACTCCCTGTCAAGTGCTGCTTCTAATATGCCTAAATAATGTCTTTAACTGTGTACAGGATGTTGAAACTGTATTTCAGAGTCTGGAGCTATGTTTGTAAGTAATTATTCTAGCTCAGTTGATAATACAGTATGGCTTCAGTTCAGTTCAGTCGCTCAGTCGTGTCCGACTCTTTGCAACCCCATGAATCGCAGCACGCCAGGCCTCCTTGTCCATCACCAACTCCCGGGGTTCACTCAGACTCGCATCCATCGAGTCAGTGATGCCATCCAGCCATCTCATCCTCTGTCATCTCCTTCTTCTCCTGCCCCCAATCCCTCCCACCATCACCGTCTTTTCTAGTGAGTCAACTCTTCGCATGAGGTGGCCAAAGTACTGGAGTTTCAGCTTTAGCATCATTCCTTCCAAAGAAATCCCAGGGTTGATCTCCTTCAGAATGGACTGGTTGGATCTCCTTGCAGTCCAAGGAACTCTCCAGAGTCTTCTCCAACAACACAGTTCAAAAGCATCAATTCTTCAGTGCTCAGTCTTCTTCACAGTCCAACTCTCACATCCATACATGACTACTGGAAAAACCATAGCCTTGACTAGACAGACCTTAGTCGGCAAAGTAATATCTCTGCTTTTGAATATACTATCTAGGTTGGTCATAACTTTTCTTCCAAGGAGTAAGCGTCTTTTAATTTCATGGCTGCAGTCACCATCTGCAGTGATTTTGGAGCCCCAAAAAATAAAGTCTGACACTGTTTCCACTGTTTCCCCATCTATTTCCCATGAAGTGATGGGACCAGATGCCATGATCTTCATTTTCTGAATGTTGAGCTTTAAGCTGACTTTTTCACTCTCCTCTTTTACTTTCATCAAGAGGTTTTTTAGTTCTTCTTCACTTTCTGCCATAAGGGTGGTGTCATCTGCATATCTGAGGTGATTGATATTTCTCCCGGCAATCTTGATTCCAGCTTGTGTTTCTTCCAATCCAGCATTTCTCATGATGTACTCTGCATGTAAGTTAAATAAGCAGGGTGACAATATCCAGCCTTGACATACTCCTTTTCCTATTTGGAACCAGTCTGTTGTTCCATGCCCAGTTCTAACTGTTGCTTCCTGGCCTGCATACAGATTTCTCAAGAGGCAGGTTAGGTGGTCCGGTATTCCCATCTCTTTCAGAATTTTCCACAGTATGGCTTAGTGTAGTTTTAATATGGACGTTTGCAACAGGTAATAGAAGAAATGTTATATATCAACCCCCAAGTGTTAGAAAGCTTCCTCTACTAAACTATGAAGATTAAGGGACATAAGCAAAACATCTAATTTATATTGCTCATAGATTACAAAATCAAGGTAGTATTTGTATAACAAATCAAGATGACAACAAGTTGGCCAGTAAAATGCCCATGGAATAAAAGTACTAGAACTTAGGAAGATAGAATATAGTAGAAGGCGGCAAAGTAGATGACTTAATAGTGGTTTCAGATGTGGAAACAAAATGATACTGCAATGCTTCCACACATTAACTTGGCCAGTGTCACACAGACAGCGTTTTTGCTTAATTTATAGCTGAAGTAAGACAAGTTGCTGGGAAGACTAAAAAAAATTGTGCTGGTTCAAGGGATGGGCAGGTATTACCTCTAACAAAGTATTCCAAGTCTGTAGTCACAGGGCACTTAAGTGGTAATACTGGTACGTAACATCTGACTTTATTAAGACAACTGAGGACACAAATCGAGGATTCTTCTTCAGCTGCTACAGACTGCACCAAAAAAACAAAAACTTTTCAGATACACAGTATCAATTCTATGCTGGTTAGCACAGAGGATATAACATGGTATTGATGAGGTCCAAAAAGCTATACATGTGAACTGCCGCTGAGAGTTTGTTTGTTCTGTTTCACACATTTCTTTGTGACTGTGTATGTGCAGCTGTGTGTCCACTGTTTATATATCTGTATATCTCTCTCTATGTGTATCTCCATGACAATTTCAAGATGAAATTCAGAGAGAGAATCATGATAACATACCAATAGCTCTGGCCAACGGATCACTTTTCCCACTGTTGGTAAAATGAAAGAGCAGCAGAACTTATTAGCTAGCCCTTTTCCTCTGCAAGAACACGATGAGAACTATTGCAGAACAAACGAATGTGTAGTTCTGAAAGGTAATTTAAAGAAAACGTGGTGCCATAAGACTGACATAAAGCAGGTATTGTGGTCCATAGTTGGAGAAGGGTCCATAGGGGCATTCCAGGTTGCTAGCTTGTCTCAACCATGGATTCAAACATTTTTAGAGCAAAAGGCTCTCTAGCTCTCTAGTCCAGTTTATTTTATGGGTGAGACATGTGATAGACAAAGAAGTTGAGTGGCTTCTCCATGGTCCCAGAGAGTTGGTTTTTGCATCAAGTGGCCAGGCCTCATGGCTCCATTTTAGGCCACACTGCTTCCCTTCCAGGTTCTGCCTGAGAGCCTTTCCCTTCCACAGACACATTCTCTATAGTGTCCAGGCTAAAAACATGAATTGTGAGAACAGACTGTGTGTGAAGGTGAGCAGATTAACCCCTCTGCCTCAGTGTCCACCTCTGTGAACTGAGTGTGTTAACAGCAGTTACCTCATAGGACTCTCAGTTCAGGGATTGAACTGAGTACTTAGAATATTGCCTGGCACACACTCAAGGTCAGCTCTTATTATTCATAGGCTATACCTATCATGTAGACTTCTACAGGAACGTTCTCAAGTATATCTTCCCAACATTAATTATCCCAAGGGAACATCAGTTGTTTCCTAAGTATGCTTGTTTGTATTCCCATAATATCTTAACACAACTTTCTGTACCTAGTAGGTGTTCAATAAATATTTGTTTCGTATATTAATAACAAAATACTACCAAAGACTTCTGTTTGCAAGAGGACTTATATCTCAATAATATTGTAGATATATGAGGCCAGAGTTGTCAAGATTTTGAATCAGATTCATTTGTGCTCAAATCAGGAAAAATGCTTCAAATCATGTTTGATCACCATCTTCCAGATGCATTTATTCATCAGGTATCTGTAGAAATGATGAGGTAGTAAAATTGTATTGTTCTCAGATCTGGGAAAATTCTACTGTGGGGACAGGGACTTTGCTCATTGCTGAATCTCCAGTGCCTAGAATAGTGACTGGCACTAGTGAGTAGAGGCTCAGTAAACATTTGTGAATGATCGAATGAATAAAACTTCTAAAACAGTCAAGCTGGACCCAGAGCGTTTCAGTCTCAGAAGGTACAGAATATAGTGCTGCTGCGTTTCAGAATATGTTCTGCTATGGCGCAAGCAATAGGATTTGAATTATATCTTCTGTTTGGGGGAATCTATTCATGCTTACAAATTATTTTAGGAGTAGAGGAATATTGATTTTTGAAATGATTTTCAGTCTGTGGTCTCCTTTCTGTGTTCAGCCATAATCTCTAGCATTGATGTAGCACGTGATGGATGATTAGATAGAGCCCCGGGATCCTAAATCACTCCCACAAGACAGGAGACAACCACTCATTGTCAATGCCCCATTTTCCACAGTGGGTCAGAGCACACAGCTCCAGGCTGCAGAGCTAGGAAGTAGCAGAATTCAATCTTCTGTTTTTAGTTCCCTGCCATTCCTACTGCATTCTGTTGCCTCAAAACCTGCCCTGTTCTCTTCTTCTGCGGTAGGGCTGTGACAAGTTTGGTGCTGCCTGGGAGAGTGTATCCAGACCTCCAAACTTGTCCCATCTGGAGTGTGAGGTCCTTGCTGGGGACCTCACTGAGAGAGGTCAAGGATAACAGGGCAAAGTAAACACTGTCTCCACCTCTGTTCATTCCTGGTGCTTCATACTTCACACACTGCAAGAGGAAGCCTTCAAAATGCAAACATTCTGTAACCTACAGATAAATTCCAGGCAAGGCCCTCCTTGCTGTGGCCCTGGCCACATCTTTCCTCCTCACCTGTCTGTATGTTTCTACCCTGCAAGACCTCTTTCTGTCCTTTGAGTACTCCCAGCTCCTCTGTGCTCTCATTCCCAGATGACTTCACATGCTGCCAGGACACTTCCCTTCTTCATCTTCTCCTTCTTGGGACATTTTTCAGGGTTTAGCATAGTGTAACTTCCAGGAATTGCCTACATAAAGTTAGGTCCCATGGTACCCTGACCTTTCCCTCTTTCAGCACTCATCATAATTTATTAGAATTCTTTGTTGCATTTTCTGACTTCCTTACCAGACAGGCTTTACCTCATGAAGGGGAGGGCCCATAAATACTAATCTTGTTCATTCAGATCTTCGGTGCCAAGCACAATGCCTGCAGGAAATACTCACCAATGAATAGCTGCCAATTTAGGGCCATCAAAAACACAAAAACGAACCAAAACAACATAGAACAGGAGGTGAAACCTTAGCCTATAAAATAATAGTATTAGAGATGACAGTTTACAGGGAAATAGTATAATATGTCTTGTCTATGTTTTGTTTTGCTTTCTTTCTCTTCAGATTAAGTAATAGGCTTGCAGTTATCTCTGGGTCGGGAAGATCCTCTGAAGAAGGGAATGGCAACCACTCCAGTGTTCTTGCCTGGAGAATCCCATGGACAGAGGAGCCTGGTGGGCTACAGTCATAGAGATGCAAAGAGTCAGACATGACTGAAGCGACTGAACATGCATTAAGTTAGGAGTAAACTGAAATATTTCTTGTACTCAGCATTGCAAAATGAAAGATCAAGAAGACTGGTATCTTTTAAAAATTATAGAGCTTATTTCCTTGTGGAAGTGGAAAGTACTGTAGGGTTAGCATATAAAACATGCCCATGTTGAAAGAACACAGCTTCAAATACCACCAGGAAGCAGGGCCGCTTCTGTCAGTCATTTTGGGTTCTTGTTTGGCCCTGGGAGAACTTCACATTTGTGATCTTTGAGCAAATCTATCATCCGCATTGTTTTCAGTTTAAACCATAACCTGCAACTTCTGCCTTCCAGAGAAGCAGTCATCATTATTATAATCTGCAATCCTTATTTTTTACAATTGGAATTATTTAAGGTTGTTTAAAATATGCTGTTGTTGTTGTTTAGTCGCTAAGTCATGTCTGACTCTGTGCAACCCTGTAGACTGTAGCCAGCCAGGCTCATCTGTCTGTGGTATCTCCAGGGAGGAATACTGGAGGGGGTTGCCATTTCCTTCTCCAAAATAGGCTGTGCATATGATTAAATGTGAAAGTTTTGGATCTATTAGAAACATTATATGAAATGACAGAAAGGGCAGGAGCCTAAGTTCATATCCTCACTTCACTACTAGTTTTAGGTCTTGGACAAGCTGTTAAAACTCTTGGAGTCCCATTTTTCTCACAGGAAAAAATACAGAGATTGGGTTTGATTGACATCTTAAACTATACTACTCTATGTGGAACCTAGGAGGCCCTAAATAAAATTGGCTGAAGAAGTGAGCCATGTATGGAACTTGAATGTATGGGTTGCTACCAACTTATGGAGAACTGGTCTTTCTTAGCAACTGAGTTTTCTAGGAATTAACATTCTCTCTGTTTTGGGATGGGTGTGTGTGACTCCATGAACAAAAGGGGTAAATGCACTGACGCGAGGTTTAATGCAGAACCTCTCTCATCTCCAGTGCACAAATGCTTGTAACTCAGTCTCAGTGTCTCTTGCTTGCCTGCCAGCCTACTCTGCTCTTAAGCGCTCACTCATTTGTTTCATCCCCTTTCAGACTGACATTTATGGACTGGCAAAGAAGTGTAACTTGACAGAGCGCCAGGTTGAAAGATGGTTTAGGATTCGGCAGAATCAAGATAGGCCTTGCAAGATGAAGAAATTCCAGGAATCTTGGTAAGAAGGATAGTTAAAGCTTTTGAAATGGTACCATTTTTTATGGAGCAGAACAGTCATCTCAGAAAGAATCCTGAGGTTGCAGCAGCAGAAGGGTTTGAGCCTGCTCTACCACTTATCAATCAAGAGCTTGATACTAGCCACTCATCCACCTCTTGTGCTTCACTTTCCTTCTTTATCAAACAAGGTAAGATATGAACTGTCTCACTTAAACAGGAGATATTATGTGCTTACCTTGAAGTCCAGAAAAATCATAAAAATGTCTTAAGTAGTGTTTATCTTTTCTAGGGTAGCGCTTGGCCCTAGCTCACCAGACTATCGCCTGTTTCCAATCACATTATAGTTATTCTGTCACATTATAAGAGCAGAGAAGGTCTGAGAGGGCACTGTCCTCTTCTCTCAGTACTGGTGGAGAGGACTTCTTTCTGTCTCAACTCAACTCGTACCCTACTCCTGCTTGTGGACTGGACAACCAGTTCCTCTCAGGTTCCCCACTGGTTTAGCAGGAGGTCTGGATGGGCTGGGCACCACATAGAGTTTTTGCATAGCTGGCTACTTCAGATACATTCCGAGGGCAGTGTGACTGTATCACACTTATTTTTGGCTTTATTAAAATTATGCTTTTTCCTCTTCTTCAGAGGATTATAGTACTTTAGTGCACTCCCTTGGTGGCAAAAACTGAAACCTGTGCCAAAATGAGGGTCTAGGTCATTGCTATTACTTTGTTGTTCTTCTTTACATCCAGACCAGTAAATGTTAGTTGGGTTGTGTGTGATACCACATTCTACACACCAATAGCATTCCTTCAATTTTCCTATTTCTTACGGTCCTCGGATTGCCTAATGACTTTCACCAGATATATTTGTTTTGATGGTGAAACAGATAGGGATCTGGTATAAGACTCTCAAAGAAATCAAACCTGTGAGAGGCTAAACTTTAATGACTCTCTTTAACTACCTATACATTCCTGTGTACAGTCATCCAATTGTGAGACTGGTGATGTATATTTAGAGGCACAGATCAACTCTTCATCGTGTCTTCGAGATAAACTTTTTTTTTCTCATCATGGGCTTCTATTGCCTTTCCCACAGTAGCTGGAGGTGTATGACCTGGTTTGTTTTCTAACTGTTTATCTCTGAGTTTTAGCCCTTGCAAGATTAGTTAATATTGTGTTGCCACTATGTCAGCTTGGCCCAGGTGAATCTCTCTTGATGATCACTATAAAACACTACAAAGTGGAACTGGTTTCACATTAAATCTTCCTGTTTTTCTGTTATCATTTATCCTCTTTAGCAAATGACTCTTATCGTAAATAAAGTCCCAAGCAGGGACTAAGTCTCTCCCTCAGAGCTGAATCATACTCCAGTGAAGGAGTATAGTAATTTCTTATAAATCATAGTGCCTTACAGTTTATAAATAATCTTGGTTTGATCCTCCCTGCCTCTCACAGTGTGGGGCAGTCAGGGAAAGTGGGGCTGGCCTTGTTTGAGAAATGAGAACCTGCACATTATCTAGTTTATGTACTTGCTCAAGGTTGCCTGCTGTTGGGGGACCTGTTGCCCTCAGATATTCTGACTCCTGTGTGGCCCCTGCTACCTAATGCTGACCTCTCAGAAGCAGGGCCCCCACATATCAAGTAACTGGGTCAGAAGAGTTCAACATTGGGAGTCTGGCTGTCAGTGAGTCCGCCGAGAGTCAGCCACAAAATTCAGGTTAGGGAAGGGAATTATGAGTTGCCATTATCAATCGTCAGGCAGTGCAGAGGGTTGTGTGGACCATCTTCATAGTATGTGGAACTATCCTAGATCCTGTGGAGATGTAGATTTTCAGAGGGAAGTAGAAGTGGAAAGTATGTCACTGGCCCAAAGCAACTAATTTGGGAGATAAGACTATCACTTATGAAACTACAACATCTGGTGTTCCATTCCATCCAATAGCACATGGTCTACACAGAGCCCACAGTCTACACATAGTCTATAGTCATCTTCAGATGTACTCTGGGCATTCAGAGGAGATGGTGTCAGCAAGGCTGGGTACATTAGACAAAGGCTTTCTAGAGGTCAGGCAAAGCTGGACCTTGAGGGATGGGTCAGATTTCCGCAAGAAAAGAAAGCATGATTTGAGGGCAGCATATTTTAAGTAAGGCAAAGACAGGAAGTAGTACAGTGTATTTAGGCAGTTGAAGTGAACCCACAAATGAAATTTAAGCTTTACCTTATTGTTTAGCAGTGTCACGAATTTCCTATGCCAGTGAACTGTTAAAAGTTATTATGGATCAAATAAACTAAAGCAAAATGCCAAACTCTTTAATAGTGTAGGGACTGCACTTTATTCCCTCAGGTATGAGATATGCTACAGGAAACATAGCAAGACATACCTAGCCCAGGCATTTTGGAAATCTCAGGAAACTTCAGTTCAGTTCATTTCAGTCACTCAGTCGTGTCCGACTCTTTGCGACCCCATAAATCACAGCACGCCAGGCCTCCCTGTCCATCACCAACTCCCAGAGTTCACACAAACTCATATCCTTCGAGTCGGTGATGCTATCCAGCCATCTCATCCTCTGTCGTCCCCTTCTCCTCCTGCCCCCAACCCCTCACAACATCACGGTCTTTTCCAATAAGTCAACTCTTCGCATGAGGTGGCCAAGTATTGGAGTTTCAGTACTTGGAGTTTCCTCAGCATCAGTACTTCCAATGGACACCCAGGACTGATCTCCTTTAGGATGGACTGGTTGGTCTCCTTGCAGTTCAAGGGACTCTCAAGAGTCTTCTCCAACACCACAGTCCAAAAGCATCAATTCTTTGGTGCTCAGCTTTCTTCACAGTCCAACTCTCACATCCATTCATGACTACTGGAAAAACCATAGCCTTGACTAGATGGACCTTTGTTGGCAAAGTAATATCTCTGCTTTTCAATATACTATCTAGGTTGGTCATAACTTTCCTTCCAAGGAGTAAGCATCTTTTAATTTCATGGCTGCAATCACCATCTGCAGTGATTTTGGAGCCCCTCAAAATAAAGTCAGCTACAGTTTCCACTGTTTCCCATCTATTTCCCATAAAGTGATGGGACCAGATGCCATGATCTTAGTTTTCTGAATGTTGAGCTTTAAGCCAGCTTTTTCACTCTCCACTTTCACTTTCATCAAGAGGCTTTTTAGTTCCTCTTCACTTTCTGCCATAAGGGTGGTGTCATCTGCATATCTGAGGTGATTGATATTTCTCCCGGCAATCTTGATTCCAGCTTGTGCTTCTTCCAGTCCAGCATTTCTCATGATGTACTCTGCATAGAAGTTAAATAAGCAGGGTGACAATAACCAGCCTTGACGTACTCCTTTTCCTATTTGGAACCAGTCTGTTGTTCCATGTCTAGTCCTAACTGTTGCTTCTTGACCTGCATACAGGTTTCTCAAGAGGCAGGTCAGGTGGTCTGGTATTTCCATCTCTTTCAGAATTTTCCAGTTTATTGTGATCCACAAAGTCAAAGGCTTTGGCATAGTCAATAAAGCAGAAGTAGATGTTTTTCTGGAACTCTCTTGCTTTGTCCATGATCCAGTGGATGTTGGCAATTTGATCTCTGGTTCCACTGCCTTTTCTAAAACCAGCTTGAACATCTGGAAGTTCATGGTTCACGTATTGCTGAAGCCTGGCTTGGAGAATTTTGAGCATTACTTTACTAGCATGTGAGATGAGTGCAATTATGTGGTAGTTTGAGCATTCTTTGGCATTGCCTTTCTTTGGGATTGGAATGAAAACTGCCCTTTTCCAGGCCTGTGGCCACTGCTGAGTTCTCCAAATTTTGCTGGCATATTGAGTGCAGCACTTTCACAGCAGCATCTTTCAGGATTTGAAATAGCTCAACTGGAATTCCATCACCTCCACTAGCTTTGTTTATAGTGATGCTTGCTACGGCCCACTTGACTTCACATTCCAGGATATCTGGCTCTAGGTGAGTAATCACACTATCGTGATTATCTTGGTCGTGAAGCTCTTTTTTATACAGTTCTTCTGTGTATTCTTGCCACCTCTTCTTAAAATCTTCGGCTTCAGTTCAGTTCAGTCACTCAGTCGTGTCCGACTCTTTGCAACCCCATGAATCGCAGCATGCCAGGCCTCTGCTTCTCTTAGGTCCATACAATTTCTGTCTTTTATCGAGCCCATCTTTGCATGAAATGTTCCCTTGGTATCTCTAATTTTCTTGAAGAGATCTCTAGTCTTTCCCATTCTGTTGTTTTCCTCTGTTTCTTTGCATTGATTGCTGAAGAAGGCTTTCTTATCTCTTCTTGCTGTTCTTTGTAACTCTGCATTCAGATGCCTATATCTTTCCTTTTCTCCTTTGCTTTTCGCTTCTCTTCTTTTCACAGCTATTTTTAAGGCCTCCTCAGATAGCCATTTTGCTTTTTTGCATTTCTTTTCCTTGGGGATGGTCTTGATCCCTGTCTCCTGTACAATGTCACGAACCTCCGTCCATAGTTCATCAGGCACTCTGTCTATCAGATCTAGTCCCTTAAATCTATTTCTCACTTCCATTGTATAATCAAAAGGGATTTGATTTAGGTCATACCTGATTGGTCTAGTGGTTTTCCCCACTTACTTCAATTTCAGTCTGAATTTGGCAATAAGGAGTTCATGATCTGAGCCATAGTCAGTCCCCAGCCTTGTTTTTGTTGACTGTATAGAGCTTCTCCATCTTTGGCTGCAAAGAATATAATCAATCTGATTTTGGTGTTGGCCATCTGGTGATGTCCATGTGTAGATTCTTCTCTTGTGTTGTTGGAAGAGGGTGTTTGCTCTGACCAGTGCGTTCTCTTGGAAAACTCTATTAGCCTTTGCCCTGCTTCATTTCGTATTCCAAGGCCAAATTTGCGTTACTCCAGGTGTTTCTTGACTTTCTACTTTTTCATTCCAGTCCCTTATAATGAAAAGGACTTCTTTTTTGGGTGTTAGTTCTAGAAGGTCTTGTAGGTCTTCACAGAACAATTCAACTTCAGTCTCTTCTGTGTTACTGGTTGGGGCATAGCCTTGGATTACCGTGATATTGAATGGTTTGCCTTGGAAATGAACAGAGATCATTCTGTTGTTTTTGAGATTGCATCCAAGTACTGCATTTCAGACTGTTTTGTTGCCCATGATGGCTACTCCATTTCTTCTAAGGGATTCTTGCCCACAGTAGTACATATAATGGTCATCTGAGTTAAATTCACCCATTCCAATCCATTTTAGTTTGCTGATTCCTAGAATGTCGACGTGCACTCTTGCCATCTCCTGTTTGACCACCTCCTATTTGCCTTGATTCATGGACCTGACATTCCAGGTTCCTATACAATATTGCTCTTTACAGCATCGGATCTTTCTTTTATCACCAGTCACATCCACATCTGGGTATTGTTTTTGCTTTGGCTCCATCCCTTCATTCTTTCTGGAGTTATTTCTCCACTGATCTCCAGTAGCATATTGGGCACCTACCGACCCAGGGAGTTCCCCTTTGAGTATCCTATCATTTTGCCTTTTCATACTGTTCATGGGGTTCTCAAGGTAAAAATACTGAAGTGGTTTGCCATTCCCTTCTCCAGTGGAGCACATTCTGTCAGACCTCTCCACCATGACCCTCCCGTCTTGGGTGGCCCCCCACGGCATGGCTTAGTTTCATTGAGTTAGACAAGGCTGTGGTCCATGAGATCAGATTGGCTAGTTTTGTGTGATTATGGTTTTAGTGTATCTGCCCTCTGATACCCTCTTGCAACACCTACTGTCTTACTTGGGTTTCTCTTACTTTGGACATGGGGTATCTCTTCACAGCCATGTGGGACCGTGCAGAAGTGCGTCTGCTGTGACGGATCACCCAGAAGCATGGCGAGAGGAGCTACTCCTTGCCGAAGATCAGGGGCGGTGACCTGACATTCCCTGACCTGGATTGTCAGCTGCTGCTCCTTACCTTGGACGAGGGGTATCTCCAACCGCTACCCCTCCTGACCTTGGGTGTGGGGTTGCTCCTCTCAGCCGCCTCCCCTGACCTCGGGCGTGTGGTAGCTCTTCTTGGCCGCCGCCCTGACCTCCAGCGTGTGGTAGCTCCTCTCGGCCACTACCCCTGACCTAGGACATGGCGTAGCTTCTTTTGGCCGCTCCTGTGCCGATGCAGCCTGGCACTGTCAATCGCTGTCCCTGACCTTTGGCAAGAGGTAGCTCCTCTCAGCCGTGCTTCTGCGCAGTCCATTGCAGCCCAACGCGCTTCTTCAGGAAACGTATTCCCCAACAAAGAACTCTTACAAATTATTCTCCAGCAGGCCAACACTTATCCACCAGGATGGTTAATCTCTGAACCCCTTAAGTTCAGTGTATTGTTTCCTTGATTACTTTCTGTAAGGGTGACCCCTAAGCCCTCTTTTATAGCATTCAGGATTTTAATCCATAGTGAATCCTTCATTTTAAAATCAGATTCCATACTAACTGATCACTTTTCTTTTTAACAATGAGAAATTTAATTAAACACCAAACAGTTTCCAAGTGAGCTTTCCCAGTGGCTCAGTGGTAAAGAATCTGCCTGCCAATGCAGGAGACATAAGAGATGCAGGTTCAGTCCTTGGGGTGGGAAGATCCCCTGGAAGAGGAATAGCAACCTGCTCCAATATTCTTGCCTGGAAAGTTTCATGGATAAAGGAGCCTGGCACGCTATAGGCCATGAGGTCACAAGGAGTCCAGCATGACTAAGCATGCACACACACAGTTTCCAAGTGCCTGGTACGTCTCATGCTGGTGGGAGGCCCTGTTGTCCTGCTGGGTGGACTGCCACTTGCCCAGCTGCCCACTGGGCGGGTCCACCACCTTCTCCATGCTGCCCCACCACCATGGAGAGCCATGTTTGTCCTGTCTCATGTAGCCCGAGGTTCCGCTGTCCAGCTCCTCCCTGATCTCACTCAGCAGGCCTTCATCTTCCAACTTTGCCGCCTGTGTCTGACCAGTCAATTTCGTTTTTTCCAAGAGTTTTTTTTCCTCCCTCACAATTATGTTTGTCTCAGCCATTCCTGGAAAAAAAAGACATTTTACTACCTTAGGTTCATCTGAAGCAAGGAAAATTAGTGAAGCACAATTAGTTAATTGCTTCACAATTAGTGAAGCACCGCAGCTCCCAAGCTTTTTGGTTTCAGGACCCCTTTGTTCTCTTAAAAGCGATTACAGACCCCAAAGAGCATCTGCTTGTGTGATTATACCTATTGATGTCTACCGTACTAGAAATGGAAATTAAAACATGAGACTACACAAGCACATATGTCATCAGCTATCAGAGCAAAGAGACCATCACAGGACATGTAGCCTCTGGGAAATGCCACTGGACACTTGGGAGAAAATGAGAGTAAGAAATGAGGCAAATAACATTTCATTATCATTGTGAAAGTGTTTGATGTCAGAGATCCCTGACTTTGAGAACCCCTGGAATAGTATAATAGACCTGATAGGGCTAGTCTGGGAAGATGTGAAGCTTGGATTTTACTCTTGCATCTGATTGGGACAGATTTTATTTTCTTGGGCTCTGGTATCACTGTGGATGGTGACTGCAGCCATGAAATTAAAAGATGCGTGCTACTTGGAAAGAAAGTCATGACAAACCTAGACAGTGTATTAAAAAGCAGTGACATCACTTTGCCAACAAAGGTCTGTATAGTCAAAGCTATGTTTTTCCCATTTGTCATGTATGGATGTGAGAGTTGGACCATAAAGAAGACTGAACAGCAAAGAACTGATGCTTTTGAATTGTGGTGCTGGAGAAATCCCTTGACAGTCCCTTGGACTGCAAGGAGATCAAACCATTCAATCCTAAAAGAAATCAACCCTTAATATTCATTGGAAGGACTGATGCTGAAGCTCTAATACTTTGGCCATCTGATGCAGCAAGCTGACTCATTGGAAAAGATCCTGATCCCGGGAAAGATTGGAAACAAAAGGAGAAGCAAGAGACAGAGGATGAGATGGTTGGAGGGTATCACTGACTCAATGGACATGAATTTGGGCAGACTCCGGGAGATAGTGGACAGGGAAGCCTGGCATGCTGCAGTCCGTGGAGTCGCACGACTTAGTGACTGAACAACAATACTGATTGTCACTATACAGTCTTGGGTAAATTATGTGATCTCTCTCAAGTTTAGCATTCTTTAGTCTTCATCTCATCTACATTTTAATGTTGTTGTGAGAACCAAGCAACAACCCACAAAAGGAGCTTCTTCATAAGCTTGTTGTAAAGAAGAAAATATGGCGTCACACAAGTATGCTTAGCATGGTTCCTGAAACAGGTTTAAGACATCAATACATGTTTGAGACACAAATGATACGAGATGTGCTGCCACGCTTATGGCTTCCTTTGGGTCTGGCAGATCTCATCATCTCATTTTTGTACTTCTTGTTTGGCCAGAATAATTAAGGATCAAGGAAATGCTCTCTACATTTAAGCACGTGGCTTTGTTGAACCAACACTAAATGAAACAAGTGAGAATGAGTCTCAATTGGTTCACTTTGTGGTTCAACTTTCTGAGTAATTGAACCCTACGTTTTTCCTTAATCAAAACAAGCCATGAAGGAAAACCATCATGAGGCTTAGAAGCAGTGACAGTTTTCCAAAAACACTACTGGATTCAGGGTTCAAAGACCTATGTTACTGACTTGACTGTGTCACTGCTTGGCTGTGTGAACTGAGGAATGGCCTCCAGTTTAGTTCAGTTCGGTTGCTCATTCGTGTCCAACTCTTTGTGTTCCCATGGACTGCATCGTGCCAGGCCTCCCTGTCCATCACCAATTCCCAGAGCCTACCCAGACTCATTCCAAACTCATTGGTATCAGTGATGCCACCCAACCATCTTATTCTCTGTCGTCCCCTTCTCCTCCTGCCCTCAATCTTTCCCAGCTTCAGGGTCCTTTCAAATGAGTCAGCTCTTTGCATCAGGTGACCAGAGTATTGGAGTTTCAGCTTCAGCATCAGTCCTTCCAATGAACACCCAGGACTGATCTCCTTTAGGATGGACTGGTTGGATCTCCTTGCAGTCCAAGGGACTCTCAAGAGTCTTCTCCAACACCACAGTTCAAAAACATCAATTCTTCGGTGCTCAGCTTTCTTTATAGTCCAACTCTCACATCCATACATGACTACCGGAAAAACCATAGCCTTGACTAGATGGACCTTTGTTGGCAAAGTAATGTCTCTGCTTTTTAAAATGAGGCTCCAATACTTTGGCCACCTGATGCAAAGAACTGACTCATTTGAAAAGACCCTGATACCAGGAAAGATTGAAGGCAGAGAAGGGGACGACAGAGGGTGAGATAGTTAGATGGCATCACCAACTCAATGGACGTGAGTTTGTGCAAACTCTGGGAGCTGGTGATGGACAGGGAGGCCTGGCGTGTTGCAGTCCGTGGGGGACTCATATTGTCAACTCCTCCCTTGATATTGTCCTCCACGACACATATTATGTAGTCGCACATTTCCACTACGTACTATCAATAGGAGCTGTATTGGGACCATGGGGTCCCAAAGCATCGGACACGACTGAGTGACTGCACTGAACTGAACTGATAATCAAACATCATTTATTGTGTGTCAGGAACTAGGCTAGGCATATTAGTAGTAACGATAGCTAACACTGGTTTCTTACTTCATACCAGACACTATATCATAATTTTGCATAAGTTATCTTCAATATTTTTACATTTAGAGGTAAGTTTTGTTGTTTTCATCTTATGGATGAAGAAATTAAGGCTCCTTGAGTTAAGTGACATACTTGAACTTTTAGCCATGCAACAAGTGGCAGAATCAGGATATTAACTTAGATTTTTCTGACTCCAGAATGTGTATTCTTTCCAAACTGTTATACAAAATGTTTTTCTCCTCAGATGTCAGTCACCTTAACAAGTGTTTTATTTCTTTTGGCAGCTGGCGATTTACATTTTACCTAATTATTACCATTGCTGGAATTGCATTTCTTTATGATGTAAGTTTTCTTTCTGATATATCTTTGACTGTAATTTGTCTTTAATTTAAAAAATTCCTGCTTATGAATCCCTTGAGATATACTTTCAATAAGGTAGCCAGCTTTTAAACCTCTACTCACTCTAATCACTTGTTTATGAAGACTTTCCTTACTTGCCCATCAGAAATCAAATCTCTCCATATCGTATTCCCTTTGCATTGTCTGTTAAAATAATTATTAAATGATTATCTCATTAAGTGATGTATAAAATTAATAGTAAATTGTTAACAGAAAAAAAGATAACTAGCTTTTGGAGATGTCTCTAAAGATTCTTTTAAGTTTTCGCTTCACATATTTTATTGCTATGAATATTTCAAGATTTTTTATTGCTACAGAAGCAGTAATTTAATTGGCCCAGAAACAATTTCATTAGAAGAGGCACTTGTTTGAAATAAATAATTTCCTTTGAGAATCAGGACTATTATCGATCCCAGACTCAGTAGAACTCTTGCATGTCACAGAGGTATTATATAAGAACAAGTAGAAATACCTGCGGAAGAAGGGAGATACTGCTGGGGGAGGAGGAATGTGATGAAAGTATCTTACTGTGCATGTTTCCTCCCTGTCAGCGACATCAGGAAGGACTTAGGTTTCTGCTGAAATCAGCCCTTGACTCTGAACAGTTTCTCTTGGTTCCTTCCTTTTTCAGAAACCTTGGGTCTATGACCTGTGGGAAGTTTGGAATGGCTATCCCAGACAGGTAAGTCCCCTGATGCAGTCCCTCCCCTCCTCAGCAGCTTGCCCCCTGAGTTAGGTCTGAGTCCTTTCCTGCTCTGTGTCCACTTTCATGCAGTCCATGGCGCTTTGTCTACTGGAGCTCACTCATTCTTGTTCGTTATTTACCCATCACTTGTCTCATTCCTTTACTTGGCTTATGGTTAATGTAGTTATCTATTTGAGTTTAAATTTACCATCTTACTATGTATTTTCTACTTGTAGCACTGGATACATTTCCTTTTTAAAATAATACTTATTACTTTTTTATAGGACAGTGAAGTTTTTAAAATTATTACTCTATTTCTTCCCTAATATTAGCTTTTCAGTTATGCAGGCACTAGTGGTAAAGAACCTGCCTGTCAGTGAAGGAGATTAGAGACATGGGTTCAATCTCTGGGTTAGGACGATTCCCCTGGTTGCCTGGCAACCTACTCCAGTATTCTTGCCTGGACCATTCTTACCATGGACAGAGGAGCCTGGCAGACTATAGTCCATAGGGTCTGAAAGAGTCAGACACGACTGAAGTGACTTAGCATGCATGCACACATTCTTTCAGTAGTTTTCCAAGAGATTACCTTTTGCATTCTTCAGTTCTTAGAGTCTGATACAAATTAATGCAGTTATCTCTTTCCAGTCAGTGAAAGGTCATCAGACTATGCCTATCTCCTCCTTCAAATATTTAAAAGCCTACAAGTCACTACTATAATTGATTTGTAAATGTTAATTTGCCCTTTCCTTGATATTATTTGGCATCTTGCATTTCCACACTTTCATCTGGCATTATTATCCTTATGGCTGAAGAAGCCCCTTTGGTTTGCTTGTCTGGAAATGTCATCATTTTACCCTATTTTTTAAAAGGAGTTTTGCTGGGCATAGAATTCTAGGTTACTAGTTATTTTCTTTGAGCACTTAAAAAATGTCATTCCATTGTCTTCTGGATCCCTTCAGTTTCTTTAATTCTGTTGTCCATTTTATTTTTGCTTCTTTGAATGATGTCTTTTTATTCCTCTGTTTTAAACATTTTGTATTTGTGTTTCAGCAGTATGATTGTGATAGGCATGAATGTCGTCTTCTTTGAATTTATCCTGCTTATTGTCCATAGTAATTCTTGAATATGTAGCTTGATGTCTTAAATTTTGAAAAATGCTTAGCTGTTGCTTCTCTTCTTTTTTCTCTCTCCTCTTTTTCTGGAATTTCAATTTACAAGTGAGCTAATACGCTAGACTTTTACACTAGGTCCCAAATCTCTTACATACTTTTTCTCATATTTTCTATCCTCTGACTCACTGCTTCAGTCTATAGGAACACAGTTCTCCACAGATCTCTTGCATTTCTGCATGTCGTATGAAGTGAAACGCAGGCTAACTTTTGTTCTGTATTGTCTTTTGAAGGATGTTTGTATGGCAAACAAGCTTGGAAGATGGAGGCAGTCTCTCCACTGGAACAACAGATATACATGTTATTGTCCATTATGAAAGATATTAGGTTCCCTATTTCAGGGTTTCCCTGTGGTAACAAAACCCACCGCATGTGCCAATGTCAGTCCAGTTGAGTTACCCAGTTGTGTCTGACTCTTTGCAGCCCCATGGACTGCAGCACACCAGGCCTCCCTGTCCATCACCAACTCCCAGAGTTTACTCAAATTCATGTGCATCAAGTCAGTGATGCCATCCAACCATCTCATCCTCTGTTGTCCCCTGCTCCCCCTCTTTCAATCTTTCCCAGCATCAGGGTCTTTTCTAGTGAGTCAGTTCTTCACATCAGGTAGCCAAAGTATTGGGGCTTCAGCTTCAGCATCAATCCTTCCAATGAATATTCAGGACTGATTTCCTTTAGGATAGACTCGTTGGATCTCTTTGCAGTCCAAAGGACTATCAAGAGTCTTCTCCAACACTACAGTTCAAAAGCATCAATTCTTCGGCACTCAGTTTTCTTTATAGTCCAGCTCTCACATCCATATATGACTACTGGAAAAACATAGCTTTGACTAGATGGACCTTTATTGGCAAAGTAATGTCTCTGCTTTTTAATATGCTCTCTAGGTTGAGCATAGCTTTTCTTCCAAGGAATAAGCATCTTTTAATTTCATGGCTGCAGTCACCATCTCCAGTGATTTTGGAGCCCCCAAGATAGTCTGTCACTGTTTCCATTGTTTCTCCATCTATTTGCCATGAAATGATTGGACTGGATGCCGTGATCTTAGTTTTCTGAATGTTGAGCTTTAAGCCAACTTTTTGACTCTCCTCTTTGACTTTCATCAAGAGGCTCTTTAGTTCATCTTTACTTTGTACCATAAGGGTGGTGTCATCTGCATATCTGAAGTTATTGATATTTCTCCTGGCAATCTTGATTCCAGCTGTACTTCATCCAGCCCGACATTTCACATGATGTACTCTGCATAGAAGTTAAACAAGCAGGGTGACAATATACAGCCTTGATGATATACTCCTTTCCCAATTTGGAACCAGTCTTATTCCATGCCCAGTTCTAACTGTTGCTTCTTGACCTGCATACAAATTTTTCAAGAGGCAGGTCAGATGGTCTGTATTCCCATCTCTTCATGAATTTTCCAGTTTGTTGTGATCCACACAGTCAAAGGCTTTGGCATAGTCAATAAAGCAGAAGTAGATGTTTTTCTGGAACTCTCTTGCTCTTTTGATGATCCAATGGGTGTTGGCAATTTGATCTCTGGTTCCTCTGCCTTTTCTAAATGCAACTTGAACATCTGGAAGTTCTCAGTTGGTGTACAGTTGAAGCCTGGCTTGGAGAATTTTGAATATTATTTTGCTAGTGTGTGAGAGAGTACAGTTGTACAGTAGTTGGAACATTCTTTGGCATTGCCTTTCTTTGGGGTTGGAATGAAAACTGACCTTTTCTAGTCCTGTGGCCACTGCTGAGTTTTCCAAATTTGCTGGCATGTTGAGTACAGCAGTTTCACAGCATCATCTTTTAGGATTTGAAATAGTTCAACTGGAATTCCATCATTTCCAGTAGATTTGTTCGTAGTGATGTTTCCTAAGGCCCGCTTGTGACTTCACATTCCAGGATGTCTGATTCTAGGTGAGTGATCACACCATCGTTGTTATCTGGGTTTTGAAGATGTTTTTTGTATAGTTCGGTGTATTCTTACGACCTCTTCTTAATATCTTATCCTCCTGTTAGGTCCATACCATTTCTGTCCTTTATTGTGCCCATCTTTGCATGAACTAACCCTTTTGTTTAGCCATGGGAATTGGAATGGGAGAACTGGCCCAAATATTGTTATTCTGGCAACTATAGTACTGTGAACAGTAAACTATCCTTTATCTCTGACTCAGGAGTCTCATATATCCTACCAGCATTCATGAAACTGTGGCAAGATAACTTGCAAGTAGGGTAAAATCTCAGACACTTCACAGCTCTGGATATTTTCTACTTCATATCCTCCAGATCACTAGTACATGTTTCAGCAGTGCTCTGATCTGCTCTGAAGCACAGCCTTTGAGTTCTCAATTTTCGTTATGGTCTTTTTCAATTCTCAAATTTTCACTTAATTCTTTTTCGTGGATTCCAGTTCTCTTATAAAAATCCTGTATGAAAGACAGCAAAAGAGACACAGATGTAAGAACAGTCTTTTGGACTCTGTGGGAGAGGGAGAGGGTGGGATGATTTGGGAGAATGGTATTGAAACATGTATAATATCATATATGAAACAAATCGCCAGTCCAGGTTCAATGTATGATACTGGATGCTTGGGGCTGGTGCACTGGGATGACCCAGAGAGATGGTAGGGGGAGGGAGGAGGGAGGGGGTTCAGGATGGGGAACACATGTATACCCGTGGCAGATTCATGTTGATGTATGATGAAACCAATACAATATTATAAAGTAATTAACCTCCAATTGAAATAAATAAACTTATATTTTAAAAAATTCTCACTAATTTTTAAAAATAACCTTAAAAACCTAGTTAATTTTAAAAGTCATTTTAAAGTCATAGCCTGATAAATCCAATATCTTGATCACCTGTTTTTTTTTCTTATCCCTGTTTCCCTTTGTTTGATAACTTTTGGTTGAATGATAGAAAAAATTATACTTAGGAATGATATTATCTACCTCCTGAGTAGACTTATTTTCGCTTCTGTTAAGCAGTTAGAGTTGAGACAGATCATCTTAAGTTTTATATGTTTTGAAGTGATTTTATGTGAACTCCAGTCTTTGTAAGGCAGATATATTTATAACTCATCTGTATTTCTAGGGCATTCTCTTACAGTGGTTTTAAATAAAAGGTTATAGTGTTTACAAGGACTCCTTTCCCTTGGCTGGCCCTGAACATCAGTTTGCTTAGTTTGCTTCCTTGCACTATGAGATTGCCAAAAGTCCTACTTAACTTCTGCTTAGAAATCTGAGCTGCTGTTTTCTAGAAACTCTCTTTCATTTGTTTCAATTGCACATTTTCTATGTTTGAAATAACATTGTGTTTGAATATCTAGATATTTTCTCTTCACTATATTTTTAAGATAAAGGAATGTTTATACCTCAGAGAATATAGAGTGTATAGAGTCTCTGGGCTCTATAGTGCTTATAAATCAGCAAACACAGACTTTATGTTATACATAGGTGTGGTTTTCTTTGAAGTTATCCTGTGTGGGGTCTGTAGTACTTCTTGAATTAAGGATGCACTAGAAATAAAAGATTTCATTTAATTCATTTTTCTTGTCTTTGAAATCTTGACTCCATGGAATGCTTCAAGATGCTTTGGTTGTTCCTTGGTACCTTCAAACAGATATTATCCGTACTTTCCCATATTTTTAAAATAGTTCTCACTAGGAGGGTTAGTCACATACAGACTTGTTTGTCATAGAAGAAAGCAGAAGTTTTCTTTCTTTTATGGCCTTATCAAGGATGATGAGTTGGTCAGAAATCTATTCCATTTAATGTATTAGCCTTACTCTTCACTTCTCAGGTGTGTCAGTTTATGCTGATGCATAATAAATCATCACCAAAACTTAGTACTTTAAAACAACAACCATTTATTTGCTTATGATATGGATTAGCAATTTGGGCTAGGCACAGCCAAGCAGTTCTTTTCCATGTGATGTTAACTGAGTTAATTCATGTATTTTCAGTTAGTTCACAGGCTGGTTAGGGGATAGCACATGTACCCTCATTTGTATTTTTGTCAGTGGACATCTTGATTCTCTATTTTGTGGCCTCCAGTAGGGTAGCTCAGGTTTCTTGTTGTTCAGTTGCCCAGTCGTGTCCGATGTTTTGAGACCTCTTGCATTGCAGCACACTAGGTCTCCCTGTCCCTCACCATCTCCCAAAGTTTGCCCAAGTTCATGTCCATTGTGTTGGTGATGCCATCCAGCCGTCTCATCCTCTGACACCCTCTTCTCCTTCTGCCCTCAGTCTTTCCCAGCAACAGCGTCTTTTCCAATGAGTCGGCTGTTTGTATTAGATGACCAAAATACTGAATGTTTCAGCATCAGTCCTTCCAATGAATATTCAGGGTTGATTTTCCTTAAGATTGACTGGTTTGGTCTCCTTCCTGTCTAAGGGATTTTCAGGAGTCTTCTCTAGCACTAGAGTTTAAAGGCATCGATTCTTTGGCACTCTGTCTTTTGTATGGTCAAGTTCTCAAAACCATATATGACCACTGGGAAGACCATAGCACTGACCACATGGACTTTTGACAGCAGAATAATGTCTCTGCTGTTCAACACACTGTCTAGGCTTCTCATAACTTTCCTGCCAAGAAGCAATTGTCCTCTGTTTTCATGGCTATAGTCACCATTCTCAGTGATTTTAGAGCCCAAGAAGAGGAAATCTGTCATTATTTCCACCTTTTCCCCTTCTATTTGCCATGGAGTAATTGTGCCCGATGCCATGATCTTTGTTTTTTTAATATTTAGTTTTAAGCTGGTTCTTTCACTCTCCTCCTTCACCCTCATCAAGAGGCTCCTTAATTTCTCTTCACTTTCTGCCATCAGAGTGGTATCATACACATGTCTGAGATTGTTGATGTTTCTCCCACCTACCTAATCCCAGTTTGTAACTCATCCAGCCCAGCATTTCTGATGATGGGCTCAGCATATAGGTTAAGCAAACGGGGTGACAGCAGACATCCCTGTTGTACTCCTTTCTAAATCTTGAACCAATCAGTTGTTCCATACAAGGTTTCTAACTGTTTCTTCTTGACCTGCATACAGGTTTCTCAGGAGACAGGTAATATGGTCTGGCATTCCCATCTCTTTAAGAGCTTTCTGCAGTTTGTTATGATCCACACAGTCAAAGGCTTTAGCCTCAGGTTTCTTACTTGGTGGTTATGAGGTCTCTGATTGCATCATATTTGCTATGTCCCCTTGACCAATGCCTGGAATTCAAATTCCTGGTCATGTTGGAGCCGACTATACCAGGATATGAATATGAGGTGAGATTCATTGAGGGCATTAATGTTACAACCCATCACACCAAGTAATATAATGTCTCAGCTTATCTAAAAGAAGCACAGCACCCCTTACTTTAAAGAAAACTCTAGCTATAGGAATTCCATTCTATTTTTTAGGAGACCATTTTAGACTACCTAAATAATTGTATATATTTTACTACTGTCCCATTTGAGAATGGGCCAATTTGGGTCACCAGCTTGTCACCAGAAAAGAGGTTATGACATCAGATTTGAGTAGTACTGGCACCCCACTCCAGGACTCTTTCCTGGAAAATCCCATGGATGGAGGAGCCTGGTAGGCTGCAGTCCATGGGATTGCAAAGAGTTGGACACGACTGAGCGACTTCCCTTTCCCTTTCAATAAACATAAAACAATTTTGTTGAGCCAGCAAAACAACTTTTCCATCTAATTTAACTCTCAACCAGCTAAAAGAATGCAGTTACACCTGTTGTAGTTTTATTAAATTTTAAACAAAATATTTAACTTGATTTTGGAATTCTCGTCTCCCTTTTTAGAAAGAAAATGCCTCAAAATATTGTCTCTAATTCCTTTTCAGAAGTTGAAATGTAAACCATTATTATTTGAGAGAAATTTGTGGTATATAAGCTTCCCTGGTGGCTCAGCTGGTATCAGAATCCAGCTGAGAGTCCCCCTGCAATGTGGGAGAACTGGGTGCTCTGGGTTGGGAAGATCCTCTGGAGAAAAGAAAGGCTAACCACTCCAGCATTCTGGCCTGGAGAATTCCATGGACTTAGCCAAATAGGTATAAACAATGTTTTTAATCCTTAAAATGAGTTGTTTATATGGTGGCATTAAAATAGTGAATACTCTTGTTTTCCTCAGCCCTTGCTGCCATCCCAATACTGGTACTACATTTTGGAGATGAGTTTTTATTGGTCTCTCTTATTTAGCCTTGGCTCTGATATCAAGAGGAAGGTAAGTAAGTGTCTTAATTACAAAGCTGCTTTATCCATTAAAAAAAAAAATGTTCAGCCCCTTCCCCAAATCCTAATCTTTAAATTATATTTTTTTGTGTTCTTAGTTCTAGTTGATAGGTTTTTGGTTTTTTACTTTTATAGCACATAGAATAGTGCAAATATGCTCATTCTCTGGTGACTTGATCAGTATTTGTAAAAGTTAAATATTATAAAAACTTTAACTTTGAAGTTCCGCTCTTGTTTGATGAGAAAAGGACTCTCCTTTATGATGTCTGTTTCTTTCTCTTGGTTTGGGAATGTTGTGTTCTTCAGAGCAAAGAAGAAAAGTGCTAGTAGTTTTAATTCTACAACCGTATCTTTTAGTTGATTACAGACTACTTTATTCTTTTATGTATTCAGTGACTTTGAAAACATTTTTTTTTTGCTTTAATTTATCCAAGATTCTTGTTAGGAAATACTGCTTCAGGCACTATTAGCTTTGCTTTATTTGCAGGGAAAAGGAGTCACAGGCATGCTAAATACATCCTCTGAGGTCACAAAGTGAGGTACTTTTAGGAACTGTTTGGTTGCTACTGATTCCTGTTTGCTGGTACAGAAAATCATATAAGACTTTCAGTGCAGTCACAGATTTCCTCGTGTACACTAGCAGTACAGGTCAAATGACAAATACTCTTGGCATGTACTTTATATGTTATGCTCTATATAAAAGACCAGTTTGTAGCAAAATTCGTATGATAAAATTAGGTGGAATTCGTATTAAGGAGCTAAAACCAATCTGGCTTGACTAAATGATGTTTAAGTGATGGTGTACGTTATCTACCACTAAAGGGCACAGTCAGCGGCTCAACTGAGGATCTAAAAAGAAACTTACAGAGTAAATCGTAAGAACATAGTGTGGAAAATCTGATTGAAATGATTTCCTTTTTGAGAAAACTTGATCACTATAGTTTAATTATTATTAACTTAGTTTAGGCTAAGAATATATCAAGTTTTAATTGAGGCATTTTCTCAAGGGATAGATTTGAAAATTATTATTTAGAAGCTATTAATAGACAGACTCAGGTAGGATGACCCCATAATCATCCTTTTCCCACTTTTGAGACTTTGATTTTTTTCAGTAGTTGCTTTCTCTTTATTATTTACATGTTCATAGCACCTTTCAAAAAATTAACTGTAGGTAAGCCTTACAAATAGCTGTGAAAAGAAGAGGAGCGAAAAGACAAGGAGAAAAGAAAAGATATAAGCATCTGAATGCAGAGTTCCAAAGAACAGCAAGAAGAGATAAGAAAGCCTTCTTCAGTGATCAGTGCAAAGAAATAGAGGAAAAGAACAGAATGGGAAAGACTAGAGATCTCTTCAAGAAAATTAGAGATACCAAGGGAACATTTCATGCAAAGATGGGCTCAATAAAGGACAGAAATGGTATGGATCTAACAGAAGCAGAAGATATTAAGAAGAGGTGGCAAGAATACACAGAAGAACTGTATAAAAAAGAGCTTCACGACCAAGATAATCACGATGGTGTGATCACTAATCTAGAGCCAGACACCCTGGAATGTGAAGTCAAGTGGGCCTTAGAAAGCATCGCTATGAACAAAGCTAGTGGAGGTGATGGAATTCCAGTTGAGCTGTTTCAAATCCTGAAAGATGATACTGTGAAAGTGCTGCACTCAGTATGCCAGCAAATTTGGAAAACTCAGCAGTGGCCACAGGACTGGAAAAGGGCAGTTTTCATTCCAATCTCAAAGAAAGGCAATGCCACCAAAGAATGCTCAAACTACCGCACAATTGCACTCATCTCACACCCTAGTAAAGTAATGCTCAAAATTCTCCAAGCCAGGCTTCAGCAATACATGAACTGTGAACTTCCAGATGTTCAAGCTGGTTGTAGAAAAGGCAGAGGAACCAGAGATCAAATTGCCAACATCTGCTGGATCATGGAAAAAGCAAGAGAGTTCCAGAAAAACATCTCTTCTGCTTTATTGACTATGCCAAAGCCTTTGACTGTGTGGATCACAATAAACTGTGGAAAATTCTGAAAGAGATGGGAATACCAGACCACCTAACCTGCCTCTTGAGAAACCTAAATGCAGGTCAGGAAGCAACAGTTAGAACTGGACATGGAACAACAGACTGGTTCCAAATAGGAAAAGGAGTACGTCAAGGCTGTATATATCACCCTGCTTATTTAACTTATATGCAGAGTACATCATGAGAAACGCTAGACTGGAAGAAACACAAGCTGGAACAAGATTGCTGGGAGAAATATCAATCACCTCAGATATGCAGATGCTACTACCCTTATGGCAGAAAGTGAAGAGGAACTAAAAAGCCTCTTGATGAAACTGAAAGAGGAGAGTAAAAATGTTGGCTTAAAGCTAAACATTCAGAAAACGAAGATCATGGCATCTGGTCCCATCACTTCATGGGAAATAGATGGAGAAACAGTGGAAACATTGTCAGACTATTTTTGGGGGCTCCAAAATCACTTGAGATGGTGACTGCAGCCATGAAATTAAAAGACGCTTACTCCTTGGAAGAAAATTTATGACCAACCTAGATAGCACATTCAAAAGCAGAGACATTACTTTGCCGACTAAGGTCCGTCTTAGTCAAGGCTATGGTTTTTCCAGTAGTCATGTGTGGATGTGAGAGTTGGACTGTG
The DNA here is from genome assembly GCF_042477335.2 of Ovis canadensis. Classification (NCBI taxonomy): domain Eukaryota; kingdom Metazoa; phylum Chordata; class Mammalia; order Artiodactyla; family Bovidae; genus Ovis; species Ovis canadensis. The sequence continues at coordinate 18,628,340 of NC_091262.1, forward strand.
AAGAAGGCTGAGCGCCAAAGAATTGATGATTTTGAACTGTGGTGTTGGAGAAGACTCTTGAGAGTCCCTTGGACTGCAAGGAGATCAACCCTGGGATTTCTTTGGAAGGAATGATGCTAAAGCTGAAACTCCAGTACTTTGGCCACCTGATGCGAAGAGTTGACTCATTGGAAAAGACTTTGATGCTGGGAGGGATTGGGGGCAGGAGGAGAAGGGGATGACAGAGGATGAGATGGCTGGATGGCATCACTGACTCGATGGACACGAGTCTGAGTGAACTCCAGGAGCTGGTGATGGACAGGGAGGCCTGGCGTGCTGTGACTCATGGGGTCGCAAAGAGTTGAACACAACTGAGTGACTGAAGTCACTGAACTGAACTGATACATCATATATTTAAAAATACATACTTTCAGAGACAAAAAACTGTTAAGAATTGGGTAAAGCACAGGCTCTGAAGTCCACTGTCTAAGTGTAGATCCCGTCTTCACCACTCATTAACATTTCAAGCTAGTTGATTATATTCACTAAACTTAATCTCCTCATATATAGAGTTAAAAATAGTTTCTATCTCCTGCAGTTGTTGTGAGGATTAAACAAGGTAATCCATATAAATCACTTTCTGGTATATAGAAAGTACTCAATAAATTAGGCTGGTATTGTTATTTTATTATTATTGTTAGTTTTACTTTGGCTACAAGGAAACTAAAATTTTATGTTTTTTTAAAGGCATTAAAAAAATTTTTTTAAATGCAAAGTCAAGGGGGCCTTTGGAAGTATTACTACCAACAAAGCTAGTAGAGGTGATGAAATTCCAGTTGAACTATTTGAAATCCTAAAAGATGATGCTGTGAAAGTGCTGCACTCAATATGCCAGCAAATTTGGAAAACTCAGCAGTGGCCACAGGACTGGAAAAGGTCAGTTTTCATTCCAATCCCAAAGAAAGGTAATGCCAAAGAATGTTCCAACTACTGCAAAATTGCACTCATTTTACATGCTAGCAAAGTAATGTTCAAAAATCTCCAAGCCAGGAGAATTCTTCACATATATGAGAATTCTTCAGCAATATGTGAACCAGGAACTTCCAGATGTTCAAGCTGGTTTTAGAAAAGGCAGAGGAACCAGAGATCAAATTGCCAGCATCTATCGGATCATCAAAAAAGCAAGAGAGTTCCAGAAAAACATCTATTTCTGCTTTATTGACTATGCCAAAGCCTTTGACTATGTGGATCACAACAAACTGGGAAATTCTTTAAGAGAGAGGAATACCAGACCACCTTACCTGCTTTCTGAGAAATCTGTATGCAGGTCAAGCAACAGTTAGAAACAGACATGGAACAACAGATTGGTTCGTAATCAGGAAAGGAGTATGTCAAGGCTGTATATTGTCACCCTGCTTATTTAACTTCTGTGCAGAGTACATCACTCGAAATGTCAGGCTGGATGAAGCACAAACTGGAATCAAGATTGCCCAGAGAAATATCAATAACTTCAGACATGCAGATGATACAACTCTAAAGGCTGAAAGTGAAGAGGAACTAAAGAGCCTCTTGATGAAAGTGAAAAAGGAGACTGAAAAAGCTGGCATAAAACTCAACATTCAAAAAAATTAAGATCATGACATCTAGTCGTATCACTTCATTGCAAATACATGGGTAAATGAAGGAAACAGTGACAGACGTTATTTTCTTGGGCTCCGAAATCACTGCAGATAGTGACTGCAGCCATGAAATTAAAAGATACTTGCTCCTTACAAGAAAAGCTATGATCGACCTAGGCAGCATATTAAAAAACAGAGACATTACTTTGCTGACAAAGGTCGCATATAGTCAAAGCTATGCTTTTCCCAGTAGGCATGTATGGCTGTGAGCTTTCTTTCTATAAAGAAAGCTGAGTGCCAAAGAATTGATGCTTTTGAACTGTGGTGTTGAAGACTCTTAAGAGTCTCTTGGACTGTATGGAGATCAAACACTCAATCTTAAAGGAAATCAGTCCTGAATATTTGGAAATCAGTCCTGAATATTCAATGGAAAGACTGATGCTGAAGCTGAAACTCCAATACTTTGGCCACCTCATGCAAAGAACTGACTTATTGAAAAAGACCCTGATGCCAGGAAAGATTGAAGGCGAGAGGAGAAGGGGACAACAGAGGATGAGATGGTAGGATGGCATCACCAACTCAATGGAAATGAGTTTGTGCAAGCTCTGGGAGTTGGTGGTGAATAGGGAAGCCTAGCGTGCTGCAGTTCATGGGGTCACAAAGAGTCAGACATGACTGAGCTACTGAACTGAACTGAAAAACATTTTAATGAAGATATGCACATACCATACAACTCTACTATCTAAATACATAATACAATGGGTTTTTTAAAATTATATTTACAGGATTCTGCAATCATCACTACAGTCAATTCTGTTTCCATCAGCTCAGACAGAAATTCTGTACCCTTTAATGGTTGTTCCCCAGTTCTTCTAACCTCTACAGACCCAGGCAGCTGCTAACCTACTTTTTGTGTCTATGCATTTGCCTCTTTTGGATATTTTATATAAGTGTAGTTATACAATATATGTTTTTTTGTATTAGGTTGATGCAAAAGTAATTGTGGTTTTGCATTGTTGAACTTTCCAATTTGATATTGGAATACATTCTTAAATAAATTGTGATAATATTATACATCATTTTAATGCACATTACTCTTTTTTTTGCTAATGACTTATTACTTGCTGTCTATATTTTAGACTAGGGATGTTAGGCAAAAAGCAAATTTGAACATTTTTTCTTATTTGAGTTCAAAATGGGTCGTAAAGCAGCAGAGACAGCTGGCAACATCAATGACACATTTGGCCCAGGAAACTGCTAATGAACCTTCAGTGCAGCAGTGGTTAAAGAAGTTTTGCAAAGGAGATGAGAGCCTTGAACATGAGCACAGTGGCCGGCCATCAGAATATGACAAAGACCAACTGAAAGCGGTCATTTAAGGTAATCTTACAACACTTGAGAAGTTGCTGATAAAACTGTGTCGACCATTCTGTGGTCTTCTGGCATTTGAGACGAATTGAAAAGGCGAAAAAGCTTGATAAGTGGATTATGCTTATGAACTGACTGAAAAAAAAATTTTTTAATGAACCATTTATTGATCAGTTTGTGACAAGTTATAAAAAGTGGATTTTATATGACAACCAGAAACGACCAGCTCAGTGGTTGGACTGAGAAGAAGCCCCAGATCACTTCCCAAAGCCAAACTTGCACCAAAAGAAGTTACGGTCACTGTTTGGTGGTCTGCTGCCTGTCTGATCTACAGCTTTCTGAATCTGAACAAAACTATTACATCTGAGAAGTATGCTCAGCCACCTAATGAGATGCATCAAAAACTGCAATGCCTGCATCTGACATTGGTCAACAGAAAGGGGCCAGTACTTCTCCATGACAAGGCCAAACTGAATGTCACACAACCAACGCTTCAAAAGATTAACAAGTTCGGTTATGAAGTTTTGCCTCATCCACGGTATTCTATGACCTCTCGCCAACTGACTACCACTTCTTCAAGCATCTCAACAAGTTTTTGCAGGCAAAATGCTTCCACAACCAGCAGGAGTCAGGAAATGCTTTCCAAGAGTTTGACAAATTGAAGCACAGATTTTTATGCTGCAAGAATAAACAAACTTATTTTTCACTGGCAAAAATGTGTTGATTGTAATGTTTCCTATTTTGATTAATAAAGATGTGTTTGAGCCTAGTTATAATGATTTAAAATTAACAAAATCCTCAATTACATTTGCACCAACCTAATACCTGGCTTCTTTCACTTAGCATGATGTTTTCAAAGTTCATTCATGTACTTTATTCCTTTTTATTAATGAATATTCCATTATGTGGAAATACTACATTTTTTAAATCTATTTATCAATTGATAGATATCTGGGTGGTTTCTGCCTTTTTGGCTTTTATGAATAATGCTACTGTGAACATTTATATGAAAATTTTTACATGAGCATACATTTTAATTTTTCTCAGATGTATACCAAGGGGTGGAACTGCTGTACTATATAGTAGTCCTATGTATAACCTTTAGGGGGATTGTCAGACTGTTTAACAAAGGAGCCATGCCGTTTTACGTTCCTACCAGTAATGTATAATGGTTCCAACTTCTCAGCATTCTAGCCAGTGCTTATTTTCGTTTGTTGCTTTGTTTAGTACTAGCAAAATACTTCAATATTTCACTAATGTAGTTATTCTACTTTTATTTGTTATTTATTTCATATGCAGTAACTCTTATTTTAATGGTTGTGTAATTTTATTACATCTGTTTTGGAATTAGGCAGGGAATTAACAATAAAGGTAAATGTACACAGGAATATGCTTATGTATATATATGTCTTTTGTATGTGTGTAAAGTGTACCTATATCTGGTGTAGGGCAGTGGGAAGAACAGCAGATATTAGGACTTAGATGGCAACTATTCAGTGTTATCTCGAAGTGAAATGACTTCATCGATGAGGATAACACTTGTTCTATCTCATAAGAATTGTGTTTAAGAATGAAAGTGAAAGCATTTTACAAATTTCAAAATACACAGATGTAAGTTGTTAGTTTTAAAATTATTATTGTTATCTATTCAACTGATTGGGAAATAGCTGCATTTACTTAATGGTCTCCATTTGCCCTCATTATGTAGGATTTCCTAGCGACTGTCATCCACCACCTGGCTGCTGTCAGTTTGATGAGCTTCTCTTGGTGTGCTAATTATATTCGCAGTGGGACCCTCGTGATGATTGTACATGATGTGGCCGATATTTGGCTAGAGGTAAATGTTTGCCATTAAAAAACTAACAACAGTACCATGTCCTGGGTTAACTGTGACTCTTTACAGGAAGGAAGAACTCTCTGTGAGTGATTTAGCAGAGCTCTCAGTTCTGAAAATACCTAAAGTCTGTGGATATCTCTAGGTCCCCAGATCTTTCAAGCTCAAAGAAAGGAAAGCTTTCAGTTTTTAGTTTCTAATTGTTTTTCTCCATGGTAGTTGAGAGAGAGGGGTTATTTTGTGGGATTCCATTTATGCAGCTTGCACGCAGATATTAGCTTAGGAAGTAAGCTGAGGTATCTGAAGAAAAAATGAATTCTCATCTTTTAAAAGGAAAACTTGGACTATGGCATTGTGGATTTTTAAAGCTGATTGGCCCCATATATTCACGTAAGCCAAAGATAAATAGGCACTGAATGCTTGCACTGCCCTGCAGGTTCCTCCTCCAGCTTTACGGAATGAGAATTAACGTTTATTTAAATGATGTTTATTTTCTAAGGAAGCAATGTTTCAGAGCAGGAGACTTTAAAACAAGAGTCTTCCTAATCTCGAGCCATACAAAATATAAGAAACAAAGCAAAATTAGGATTGTTTTCTCTACGTGTTTCTGTTGTGTCTTGGTTCTGTTTACCCTGAGACAGTGGGTCCTGCTATACTTAGAGCCACATTGTTCATTATTTACATATACTCATTTATAATGAAAGTGAAAGTTGCTCAGTCAGGTCCAACTCTTTGTGATCTCATGGATTGTACAGTCCATGGAATTCTCCAGGCCAGAATACTGGCATGGGTAGCCTTTCCCTTCTCCAGGGGATCTTCCCAACCCAGGGATTGAACCCAGGTCTCCCACATTGCAGGTGATTCTTTACCAGCTGAGCCACAGGGGAAGCCCAAGCTGGGGGAAATGATACTAACATATTTGCATTCAGGATAACCTCTTGAAGGGCTAATAATTAAATATAAGTTGATATGGAAGAATTTAATTTAATAAGATCTTGTTCTTCTAGATCAGGATTCAGCAAGTTCAGTTCAGTTCAGTTGCTCAGTCGTATCTGACTCTCTGCAACCCCACGGACTGCAGCACACCAGGCTTCACTGTCTATCACCAGCTCCTGGAGTCCACTCAAACTCATGTCCATTGAGTCGTTGATGCCATCCAACCATCTCATCCTCTGTTGTCCCCTTCTCCTCCTGCCTTCAATCTTTCCCAGCATCAGGGTCTTTTCAAATGAGTCAGTGCTTCGCATCAGGTGGCCAAAGTATTGGAGTTTCCTCTTCAACATCAGTTTTCCAATGAATATTCAGTACTCATTTCCTTTAGGATGGACTGGTTGGATCTCCTTGCAGTCCAAGGGACTCTCACGAGTCTTCTCCAACACCACAGTTCAAAAGTATCAATTCTTTGGTTCTCAGCTTTCTTTATAGTCCAACTCTCACATCCATACATGACTACTGGACAAACCATAGCCTTTCTGGATTCAGCAAACTTTTTCACAAAAAAGCCAGGTAGTAAATCTAGTTTTGCAGACCTCATACGATCTCTTGTCACATATTCTTGTTTTTCTGTTGTTTTTCTTTTTCTTTTATACTCCTTTAAAAATGTGAAAACGTTCTTACCATTCTTAACTCAGTGGGCTGAGCAGCTTTAATCCCTAGGCTGAATTGTGATTTGCCAAACCCTGTTGTAGATGTAACCAGAAGTCATTTGAAGACATTTCAAAGCAACTGGCTACTGTTAAAATCGGCTAAGTACAGAATTTTGTTTTCTTGTATGTAGCCATAATTAGACATGTAAATCCAGTTCTAAGGGTAAAGGTTATTATATGTGCTTCAGAGCAGCAAATGACTTAGCAGAAGGAGGATTATGCCAGTTCTTCCATGTGTTGCTCTCTGAATGTAGCCATCTCTGTTATAATCACCTCCTCCTCCAATCATATCTCAGTAACCCTTCCTGAAAATTAAGACCACATTGGCTATGACTTTAAAACTTTGTGCTACTCTGTTCTTCTAGCTCTCTAGTTCAACTGCCCTTGGTGTCCACCATAAAAACAGCTTCATTGCGTTACTAGAAGGGAGATTTAGGTATTAGGACTGGGAATAAGCACTGTGTTGTCCCTGCCTACCCTGACATTGATATGACATAGGTTTCCTAGGTGACCTGTTTAGACCTTCCTAAAGATGGAGACTATTAATCTTTCCTGTTAATCAAAAGAGTTATTGGGTCATTTCTTAGTTCTTTGTTTGCAAGGAAGAACAGCTTCAGCATCTACAGTTTTTCTTCATAAGCAGTCTTGTGCCTTCTTCATGTATCTTCATGATCCTCTCTTTCTACATGTTAAGTTTGGATCCAGGACCCAATACTTTAACAGTACTTTGACTGCAAAGGAGACAGGTTACTGTCTGAAATCCATCTTGGCACAGTCCAGGATAGCTGGCATGTGCATGGGTGCAAAGAAGTGCTACTCTGCCAACTCAAATGGCGCTCTTCACATCTATGCATATCTCCAGCTTCCTGCCGGGCCTGCCTGCCGACCCTTCAAACAGCTCCCCCTCTATTCCAAGCCCTGTAAACTTCTGGCTTTCTCCCCATACCCAAGTTGGGCCTCGCTGGCATGCCAGCCTTCCATTTCAGCAGTGAAGGCTACTTCCTTTTGGGCCTCTGCTAACCCCATAGTCTGATCACATTCCTACTCCTTGGTAGGTAGGGAAAAGTATGGAAAATGCAGTGTAAACCATTCCTGAAATGTAATAAGCTACTTCTCTTGTTCTAGATGGACCTTGACTTTCCTGGGAGATTTCAGTTCTAAAACTGGCAGGCCTAAGCCACACTTCTGCCCAGCTTCCACCCCCAACTTCAGACACTTTCCCATTCAACCTTGAGCTACACTGGATAATGCAAGCGAATCCTCATTACATTAATACCACATTAAACAGCACTTTCTGTAATTCTTTTTACTCAACACAAATCATATGAGCACTACAGACTAGCATGAAGTAAGCAGGAAAAATCAAGTGCTTGAAACTCTCCTCCAACCAGGATAGGGCCCTGAGGGCTGCCTCCTAACTCCACTCTCTGTATCATCCGCCTGAAAGTAGCTGCCTTGATTGCAGCATGCCCAGCCCAGCCCAGCGCTTCACTCATATCCCAGCCTTTCTTCAGTCCAACTCTCCTCCCAGTTAAATGGAGGACTTCAATAACTGTCAAGCTAACATACATGCTAAAAGGAGTTATGCTAATTTGTAGTGCTTATGTAATACAAGAATGATATTACAGTCTTTCTAACTAATTTTTTAAATATTGTATTATGCAAGGTTCCAAACATATGACAAGGTAAAGAATATAATGGGCCCAATGGACCCACCATCCAGCTTTAATAGTTATTAATGTGGCCAATCTTATTTCATCTACTTTTTATCCATAACCCAACTCCCACCAAGATTTTGAAGCAAATCCCAGATATAATTTAATTTATAGATATTTAATTTTACACGACTATCACCCTATCTGAACGCAATTTCTTTCTATTTTCTCAGTCTGCTAAGATGTTTTCTTATGCCGGATGGAAGCAAACCTGTAACGCCCTGTTTTTCATCTTCTCCGCCGTGTTTTTGATCAGTCGCCTCATTATTTTTCCCTTCTGGTGAGTAGACAAGGGGCTGCGCATGCCTTTGGTCACTGTGCTGAGGTGGCCTTGCGTGTTGTTCAGGTTGGAGCATTGCCCTTTCTTTCTCACACTGATCTCCAGCTATTTGTGCCAAGTTTAGCTGGACAGAAGAATGTGAAGGGGTCGTTTTTATAGATAATTAAAACCACACCTTCTAATGTGAAAGGCTTGCTACAAAGGAAGATAAAAGATGTGTGACCAGTGGAAGGGAGCATCTCTTATTCTATCTCTGCTCTCATGACCATGGATCTTTTTTGCGATTAACAACTTTTCCAGTTATTCAGTGAAATGTCATTGGTCAGTTATAAGCTTTTTAAAAGAGAGGCCAATTCTGTGTTAAAATTGCAGTAGTTATAACCACCATTAATTGAATGCCAGGCATTGGATTAGGCCCTTAATACATCTTGGCACTAGCTATACAGCAAACCATAAAGATAAGTGTCATCATTTCCACTTCACATATGAGGAAACTGATGCTGATTTCATTCTCCATGATCTCTGGTCCTAACAGTGGTATGGACCACTAGCTCTTGCTCAGTCTGTTGATTTTGTTTAGCCAAGAGCTGGCAGTGTAGAACTTATGTTGTGTCTCTCCTGACAGCCTTCCCTTCAGCAAGTGTAATTTCCCATGTGTCGATTGACAGAAACCAGAGGAAAAATGTGAGGAAGACTTTAAGGGTTTGGAAAGAACAGCTTAAAACTAACTGTAGTCTGGGGCTAGCCTAGGAGTTTCAGATACTCTCAACAGAAAAACTGGCGTTGTTGGAAGTCCTAGGTTCCAGGGGAAAGAGATGGAGACCCAGGTTGCAGGCCTGATTCCTTATGAGAGGAGAGCACACAGAAGACTGGTTAGAGAGTTCAAAGGGTACTGGTCACTCTGTGGAAGCCAGCTGCATTCTTTAACACAGGACTGGATGTCTTGATTAGATACTTTTTCTAGAGAGAAACAGCAGAGTGCAGTGATGAATTTCATGGGTGCAAGTCAGTCCTTGCTGCAAACATTACCTGTGTGATCTTGTACAGGTCAGATCAATTTTCTCTGCTTCAGTTTCTCATCTGTAAAATGTAAGGATTGTCACGAGGCTTAAGTGAGATAATAAATATTAAATAGCTTAGAACAGTGTCTGGAACATAGTAAAGACTCAGTAAATGCCAGCTGTTATTAGTGAAATTATTAATGAGTCTCTGAGAATTTGGAGTTTAATCCAGAATCAAATCTGAGATGCATATTTAAGATGCTCTTCTTTGTTGATGAATCATATTACCATCACTTTCACTTTGGCTGATCAAGTGTGTTTGTGAAATTAGAATATTGTACGGTATTGATAGGATAAGAATTGACTTGCAGATAGCAGTTAAGTTGTGGCTTTTTAGTGTGACTTTCATGGTGCTCTGAATCTAGCATATGCCCATTGCTTATTTTGTTTCAAAGGAACCATGTGTTCCAGTTATCTATAGCTGTATAACAAACTTTCTGAAAAGCTTGGTGGCTTAACACAGTAGTGAGCAAATTTTTTCTATAAAGGGCCATAGAATAACTATTTTAGACTTTAAGAGCCATATATGGTCTCTGTTCCATGTTTTTCTTTGTTTTGTTCTGTTTCTTTTATAGTCCTTTAAAAATGTACCAAATCCAGCTTAGATCACTGGCTGTAGAAGAACGCTCTACAGGCCAGACTTTATCAACAAGCCATAGTTGTCAGGCTTCTCTCTTAAAATAACACATTATTATCATTATTATTACCTCTTATGGATCTCGGAGTTGACTGACCTCATTTCCATGGTTTTCACTCCTGTGGTTACAGTCAGATGGTAGCTGGGCAGTCAGAGTTGGAGTTTTCTTGAAGGCTTCCTCAGGCACAAGGTTCAAGTGACACCCGTGACATCAGCTGGTTGGCTGCGACTGCTGCGGGCCTGGCAGCTGGATTGCATGTCCATGCCCCTTCACTGGCCTGATCTCTTCCGAGGACAGCAGATGGATTTTAAGGGTGAGCAGTTCAAGAGAGAGCTTGGCAGATGCTGTGTTTCCTTTTGTAGCTCAGCTTCAGATGTCATAGCATGTCACGTCCAACCTCATTTTCTTCATTGGATCCAGGTCACTAAGGCCAGTTCATACTTAAGGGAAGGAAAATTAGCTTCCAGTTCTTGTTGGGAGTAGTTTCAAATAATTTATAGACATTTTTAAAACACATACCATGGAAGTTCTCAGTCTAGAGAACTCTCTGAAAAGCTTCTAAGTATTGCTGCTGTGGTTGATTTGTGATTCAGCAACAAAGGATTTCACCTAGAACTTTACTTTAACGTCTCAAAATCAACAGGCAAGCTTACCCTAGCCTCACAGACAGTTGAACATCAGGTTAGGGTTGAGTGATTGGGAGGCGGTGTGTTACTTTCCCACACACCCTCAACTCTAAAATCCTAGACGTAAGAACTCATTCTCTTGCCAGCATTTCTGGATTTCAAGGAGAATTAGTTACATGCATTTGGCATGTTCTTGATCTTGATATTTTGCTGAATTCACCAGCTCACTGCAGAGGGCAGCCAATACCACTGTTTGCTGTCCTCAGAGAGTTCGGGCTGCAAATAAGCCAGTATTAGTAGACTTGACTATATAAAGTTTTTGTGGGTAAAATTTTTTCTGTACTGATGTTGACTGATCCTCAGTTGGAGGGTTAAAGAAAACCTCAACAAGCTATTGGAAGTTTGGGAGCTAGGCTTTTCATGGTTTTCAAAAGCATCAGTTGTAGTGTATTACTCTGGCTTAAATAGCTATCCCATCAGCTTGAACCTGTTACACAACCATCTTGTGGTGCCAAAGAGGAAAAGTCAGTTCCGTTGTTAGTCTGGCTCCAGACATCTGTCTAAAATTTGTAACTCTGCAGACTCACTTCTTAAGGACATTTTATTAGTCCAGATTTGTTGGGAATTTACCGTGAACCAAACACAGTGCAGACAAGAGGCCCATTTCAAGATTCAAACATTTTAGAGGTGCTGTGGGAGGCGGTTCGCCATCTAGCTGCTCTGTTCTTAGTTGCTTTTGCTACGCATTTTGTGGTGAGATGAATGACCGAGCGTGGAGAAAGCTCCTGGGCGTTGCCATCTGAAAGGGATCTGAAACCTTGAGAAAAAGAACAGGAGTTTGACATCACATGTGTCTTTCTCTTTCTTCTCCTTTCCCTTTATTCCCTCAGCCTCAAGTAGATTTGCTTTCCCCTTGTGAATTTCCTTATGTGTTTGTACAACTGTGTTGCCAGTTCTCCTCTCCTCCAGTTCTTTTCAGGGAACTTATTTATAGCCATTTTTCAATGTCAGCAAGAGTTAACTGCTTTGATTTCCTAAACATTGCTACTGTCAACATTAGGTAGACAGTCCAGTTGGCACGGGCCTAACTGCTTTAATCTAATTGCTTGGTTACCCTATTTATTTGCGTTTTTTTTTAAAGCATTTAAATTTCAGGCCTATGTTTTTCACGTTGTATTCCCAACTGTTGTATTAAAATAATGGCTGCTATATTTGCGAATTATTGGATGTATTTGTCTACTTTATACAAATACCGCCTGAGAATCATTCCCCAACCCAGGGATCCAACCCAGGTCTCCCACATTGCAAGCAGATTCTTTGCCGACTGAGCCACCAGGGACACCCATTCAGTGAAAAAGATCCTCCAAAGGTCAATAAACAATTCCCCTGACTCCTGACAGTTTTTCTCCTTAAACAAAAAGAGCAGATACTGATTTAGTCCCAGATGGTTGACCTGAAGGGAAGGAGCGTGTTGCAGCTGATGTTTCCAGGTAGTGATGCTGGGTCATCGCTCCATTTCTTGAACTCATCACTGGATGTTGTGAGGAGCTCACAGATGAATGAGGTGTAGCTCCTCACCTGCAGGAGTTCGTGACAGCAGTAGAAGAGATCTTTTTGTATCCACCACCTTATTCATATATTTGAAGAGTATTAATACTGACCTGTGTTTTTTGGATATTCCAAAAAGAAAATAATAAGACATTTCTTTCAAATCAAAACTACAATGAGATATCTCCTCACACTGTTTAGAATGGCTGACCATCATTAAAAAGTCTACAAATAATAAATGCTGGACAGGATGAGGAAAAAAAGGAACCCTCCTATATTCCTCCACTGTCAGTGGGAATGTAAATTGGTACAGCCACTAAGGAGAACAATATGGAAGCGTCTTAAAAAACTAAAAATAGAGCTACCATGTAATCCTATAATCCCACTCCTGACCATATAGGAAAAGGTGAAAATTCTAATTCAAAAAAATACATGTACCTCAGTGTTCATAGCAGCACTATTTATAATAGCCACAACATGAAAGCAACATAATTTGTCCACTGACAAATTGATAAAGAAGATGTACACATTTACAATGGAATATTACTTGGAAGTAAAAAAGAATGAAATAATACCATTTGTAGCAACATGGATGGACTTAGAGATTATCATACTAAGTGAAACGTCAGACAAAGAAAAAATCATATTGTATCACTTATATGTAGAGTCTAAAAAATGATACAAAGGAACTTACAAAACAGAAATAGAGGCACAAATAGAAAACAAAGTTATGGCTACCTAAGGAGAAAGTGAGGGAGGGGTAAATTAGGGATTTGAGATTAACAGATACACACTACTGTATTTAAAATAGGTGAAAGACTAAGTAAGACCTACAGATGAATTGTATTCAGTATCTTATAATAACCTACAATGGAAAAAATTCTGAAAAAGAATAGATACATATATATATATAGCTGAATGACTGCTATACACTTGAAACTAACACAGCATTGTGAATTAACTATACTTCAGTTTTAAAAATGGTTAAAAAATAAAACACTTCTAACTGTGAAAAATACTCAAACAACTTCCTTACCTCCAAGGATACATATGCTAGTGGTAATTTTATTTCCCCACCACTGGTTCATAGGACCTTGGGCCTCATCTTTTGATGATCCAGGTCTCACTGGTATCAAAAAATGGTACCCTGAGAAGCCTCATGTGAAAAAGAATTTTGTGGGCGATGAGACAATATAAACCCTTGAAATGGTTGTTAAAGAGAGGACAGTTTTAAGGAGACACAACAGAGCCAAAGCCTCCAGCAGTGCTCTCAGCTGATGTCCATCAGAGGGAGACTAGAGTGAGGACATGATAGTCTTTTTCTTTCCTTTTAACGTCTGAGGCCTCAGTTCTGAGCAGGCAGGCAGGGGTCTGCTGGGTCCTGTCAGCTTCCACGCCTGCCTGGAATGGCAGTGTCCTTCCCTCAGTCACCAGAGGAGATGCTGGGCTGCGCCAGGCCAGAGGGCTCTGTTGTAGCTGCTGCTGCTCCCTGGGACCGCCCTGCAGATGCCTATCTCAGAACTAGACTTTCCAGTCACATGGCTTCTGGAGGAGACAGCACAAGTCACCGCATGTGTTTGCTCAGAGTCTCGCTCAGTGGGGAGCTCCTGCCACACCCCACAGGCTTGGCACTTCTGCTGCTGCTTGTAAACTTGTGAAAGTCAACTACCACAGTCCATAGAACTTCAGAATGAGGGCCTTATTCATTATTTAGCGCAACCCCTTTATTTGTTTCTCTGTATGGAAATCATTTCAAGCTTGCAGAATAATTTCAAGTATATTACAGAGAACTCTTACCTGTTCCTTTTACCCAGATTTACCAGTTAACATTTCCTTGATTTGCTGTATTTCTTTCTTTTTCTCTCTCAATACACACACACACATACATGCTCCCGTGTGTATGTGTGTATATGTGCCTATATATGTATGCACATATACACACACATTTTTTCCTGAACCAAAGTTGAAACCATCACACCCTTTTAATCTTAAATAGTTCAGTGTGTATTTCCTAAGGACAAGGACAGTCTTCTACAGAATCTTCCATCAGTTTCAAGAAAGGTAGCAATCTACCATCTGTGTTTTGGTTTTATTAATTGATCTGATAGTGCCTTTCATTGCTTTTTTCCCCTCATTACCAGATTTGGCTAGGATCACACTCCGCATTCAGGTGTCATCCACTTGAAATAGTCCTTCTTGTGCTGGGTACTTCTTGCCTTTCGTGTCATAGACATTGTTGAAGTATTGTGACTTAGAGTATTTTTCATGTGAGAAGTTAAGATAGTTCTAGGATAGCACTGCTAGTTATGAAAGAATCAAGACCAGAAACAGGACATTTGAAACACAAAACAGGTATGTTTCCAACTAAATTACTTAATTTGATAAGAGCAGACATGGCTGCCTTGCCTAAGTTTTAGAAAGTTTCTTCAACTATTTGGTCACTTAGAAATATAAGCCATCTCTAAAATGTAAGATAGGCAAATTAAACGCCTATAGAACCAATATTTGTTATCCTGAAAAGGCTCAATGCTTACACCCACAATTAGCAAGAAAAAAAGACCTTTAATTTTTATTAGAAAAAAACAACTTTTGGTGACTGTCTTATCCAGCCCAGCAAAACCAACTATACCAACAATGTGATTTTTTTCAAACCATGTAAACTTTAGCAATTGAAAGTGTAAAGATGGGGAACAAAACCCAAGACAGAGAAAAGGCGAAGCTTTGCCCTCAATAGGCACCATGGTAGTGTGTCCATTTGGACAGGTTAGAAGCCAGTGTACAGAGCAGAACTGAGGAGTATTCTCTGAAAAGGGAGATTCCATAGGCCCCACAAGGTAAATGTGCAAGTGTTTGTGTGTTCACACATGTCTGCACACTTGATACATGTGTGTTCAGGACACATACTTGATACACATGTATTTGAGCCACACAACATTTAGACGAGCAGATATGTTTTGTTTTTTTCCTTCCTATTCTTCTTTTGGTAAAGAAGAATTAAGGCTGAGAGATTGGACTATCCTTTAGGTATCATTCTGGATCTCACCCCAAAAGATCTCCCACGATTTCCGCTTTTTGTTTCAGTTCAGCTTGTTACATGCTGACTATGTAAACTATAACTTCACTAGAATGACCTGTGGAGGCTTAAAAAAATATTCATGGTTCTAATTCAGACCAATTAAACTAGAATCTGCAAACTGGACCCAGACACTGTGTTGCCCTCCATGTGGTGTTGACTAGCATTTTGCAGTAGGAAAGGGGCTGGTGGTGGAAGCCATCTCAGCATAGTGATGGCCATAATAAGTTATAACTACCGTGTTTGAGTGCTCACTGTATGCTAAGCTCTTCCCATTTGTCAACTCATTTAATCCTCATGACAGCCTGATAAGGTGAGCTCTGTCTTATTACAGAAGAAACTGAAGCCCAGAGAAGCCAGTAACTTGCTGTAGATGCCCAGGAAACCATGATCCAAATGTAGCAGGCTCCAGCGCCCGTGCTACTGACTGACCGCTCCTCTCTGCAGGGGCATCTCTGTCTCTGGGGCTGTTTGTCAATGGCAGTCTCTTCCATTTCTAGAACTCTTTAAGTTTGGAAAGATGACTCTGTATTTCTCTGGAGCCTCTTATTCAGAGAGGTGGGGTTAGTTTCACCCAAGGAACAGGAGGTAGTGTAGGTTGCTAGGCAAAAAATAGCAGCCTCAGTCCCAGAGCCCAGCTCTGATGATGCTAGGCCAAGTATTGTTTTTGTTGTTCGATTGCTAAGTCGTGTCTGACTCTTTGAGACCCCATGGACTACATACAACACGGCAGGCTTCCCTATCCTTCACTGTCTCCCGGAGTTTGCTCAAATTCCTGTCCACTGAGTTGGTGGTACTGTCTGACCATCTCATCCTCTGCCACCTCCTTTTCCTTTTGCCTTCAGTCTTCCCCAGCGTCAGTGTCCTTTCCAATGAGTCAGCTCTTTGTATCAGGTGGTCAAAGTGTAACTTCAGCTTCATCAGTCCTTCCAATTAATATTCAGGTTGATTTCCTTCAGGATTGGCTTGTTTGATCATCTTTTAGTCCAAGGGACTCTCAAGAGTCTTCTTCAGCACCACAATTCGAAAGCAGCAATTCTTCAGTGCTCAGCCTTCTTTATGGTCCAGTTCTCACATCCATAGGTAACTATTGCAAAAACCATAGCTTTGAGTATAAGGGCCTCTATTATTCTCCTTCCCAAAACCTGCAGATTCCCAAAGCTCTTACAGGGAAGGCCACACCTCTGACCTTGGCTTTCTAGGCCAGTGGGAGATGGCTGCATTCACCAATCTAGCTTCATCTTGCACACCCAACCCATGTCACCCCTCCTCCACCCCATCCCACCCCCTGCCCCCACCCGCCTTGCCACACCAGTCTTCTTTTTAGCCCTTGAATTTTCCATAATGCCTCCACCTGAGACTTTTGTACATGTCACTCCCTCTAACTCTGTCTCCCCTTCAGCTATAGAGAGAAGAGGGAAATCTCTATGAGTCAAAATCCTGGAATATTCTCCCTTATTCTTTTCTTTTTTTCTTTGCATGGACCACAGTAAAACTGTATGTTTAGGTAGATATTTACATTCTTGATAGGATGTATAAAGGAGGTATTTTTGAGTAGATTCCTCTGTTAATTTTGACCTTGACAGATTCCCATTAGGAGGCCTTGTAGGGGACCAGGTCCTGGAGTCGGCGGTGGGAGAATACATGTGAGATGAAGGCATCATGGCCACTGCCTGTGGGAAGCTTGCTGGCTAATGAGGAGTCAGCTCATCTAAGAGCTTTCACTGTAAGGCAGAGTGACTCAGCCCAATGCTCTAAAGAAGTTCATAGCAGAGGAGCCCTGAAGGCAGTTATAAGAGGTGATCAGGAGAGATTTTTTTGTAGAGGAGTCCATGCTTTGATAGGTGTGAGGAATTTCAGATGAAAAAAGGAAGGGCATTCTAGACTGAGAGAGTGCAAAGTAAGGCACGCAGTTGCTTAAAGACCCAGAAAATCATAATAGCAAATAGGCTTTATTATATTAGTTCCCTTAATCCCTGTGGATGCAGGCACCAAAATGTAAGTCCTACTAGCTCAGGAATTTCAGTCTGTTTTATTCATTCTGGCTCCCACAAAGTGCCTGCTATCATTTTGGTGCTTAATAAATATTTATTGAATGAATAAGGTAGGTACTCATTGCTTCCATTTTACAGTTTAGAATACACACAAAGAAGTGACTCAGCTTACATAGAGTCAGGATTTTAAGAAAATATTGGGGATATATTTTATAATGTTAGGGGTGAGAAAAACATTTTAAAGCATAACACAGAGAAAGCAATTTAAGGGAAACAGTTGATAATATTGGTTACAAAAGTGTTTTAAAATTTTATTTGTCAAGAAAAATTATAAACAAAGTTGTAAAACTCAGACCATGTGATATTATTTAACATGATTAAAAAGTAATGCATTATCATTAATATATAAAGAGGATTTAGAAATCAGAAGAAGTAAACATCCCCCACCCAAAATTGGACAGATACCACAAAGAAGCAGTTCACAAAAGTACACATCATAATAATAATTTTTAAAAACTCATATATAACTTCATTTCACAAGAAATAAAAAAGTAAATATATAAGCAGTATAATGTTATTTTAGGTAAAAGCTGATAGACTACAATGTTGATCAACATCCCAGGAACACTCGCATACACTGGGTGCAAGAATATAAATTGGTGCAGTCTTGATGAAAAGCATTTAGCAATAGACTCCAAAATATAAAATGAATATACACTTTGATTCAGAATTTTAGCAAGTTGGGAGGAAGTGAACAATTTAATCAAAATGTCTTCACAAGTAACATTCTCACAGTGTTCTTCATAATGTAGCAAAAATTTGGAAACAAATGTCTATCAATAAGAGATTAGCTAAATTATGTATAAATGGATTTCTGTGCATTTATTACATAGAATGGTATATAGGAGGGGTTGGCAAATTGGCTCATAGGCAAAATCCAGTTCAGTGAACTATTTTGCTCAGTTCAGTTCAGTCGCTCAGTTGTGTCCGACTCTTTGTGACCCCATGAATCGCAGCACGCCAGGCCTCCCTGTCCATCACCAGCTCCCGGAGTTCACTCAAACTCACGTCCATCGAGTCCGTGATGCCATCCAGCCATCTCATCCTCTGTCGTCCCCTTCTCCTCCTGCCCCCAATCCCTCCCAGCATCAGAGTCTTCTCCAATGAGTCAACTCTTCGCATGAGGTGGCCAAAGGACTGGAGCTTCAGCTTCAGCATCATTCCTTCCAAAGAAATCCCAGGGTTGATCTCCTTCAGAATGGACTGGCTGGATCTCCTTGCAGTCCAAGGGACTCTCAAGAGTCTTCTCCAACACCACAGTTCAAAAGAATCAATTCTTCAGCACTCAGCCTTCTTCACAGTCCAACTCTCACATCCATACATGACCACAGGAAAAACCATAGCCTTGACTAGATGGACCTTAGTCGGCAAAGTAATGTCTCTGCTTTTGAATATACTGTCTAGGTTGGTCATAAATTTTCTTCCAAGGAGTAAGTGTCTTTTAATTTCATGGCTGCAGTCACCACCTGCAGTGATTTTGGAGCCCCCAAAAATAAAGTCTGACACTGTTTCTACTGTTTCCCCATCGATTTCCCATGAAGTGATGGGACCAGGTGCCATGACCTTCATTTTCTGAATGTTGAGCTTTAGGCCAACATTTTCACTCTCCTCTTTCACTTTCATCAAGAGGCTTTATAGTTCCTCTTCACTTTCTGCCATAAGGGTGGTGTCATCTGCATATCTGAGGTGATTGATATTTCTCCCGGCAATCTTGATTCCAGCTTGTGTTTCTTCCAGTCCAGCGTTTCTCATGATGTACTCTGCATATAAGTTAAATAAGCAGGGTGACAATATACAGCCTTGACGCACTCTTTTTCCTATTTGGAACCAGTCTGTTGTTCCATGTCCAGTTCTAACTGTTGCTTCCTGACCTGCATATAGGTTTCTCAAGAGGCAGGTCAGGTGGTTTGGTATTCCCATCTCTCTCAGAATTTTCCATAGTTTATTGTGATCCACACAGTCAAAGGCTTTGGCATAGTTAATAAAGCAGAAATAGATGTTTTTCTGGAACTCTCTTGCTTTTTCCATGATCCAGCAGATGTTGGCAATTTGATCTCTGGTTCCTCTGCCTTTTCTAAAACCAGCTTGAACATCTGGAAGTTCACGGTTCACATATTGCTGAAGCCTGGCTTGGAGAATTTTGAGCATTACTTTACTAGCATGTGAGATGAGTGTGATTGTGCGTTAGTTTAAACATTCTTTTGCATTGCCTTTCTTTGGGATTGGAATGAAAACTGACCTTTTCCAGTCCTGTGGCCACTGCTTAGTTTTCCAAATTTTGCTGGCATATTGAGTGCAGCACTTTGACAGCATCATCTTTCAGGATTTGCAACAGCTCAACTGGAATTCCATCACCACCACTAGCTTTGTTTGTAGTGATGCTTTCTAAGGCCCGCTTGACTTCACATTCCAGGATGTCTGGCTCTAGATTAGTGATCACATCATCATGATTATCTGGGTCGTGAAGATCTTTTTTGTATGGTTCTTCCATGTATTCTTGCCACGTCTTCTTAATATCTTCTGCTTCTGTTAGGTCCATACCATTTCTGTTCTTTATTGAGCCCATCTTTGCATGAAATGTTCCCTTGGTATCTCTAATTTTGTTGAAGAGATCTCTAGTCTTTCCCATGCTGTTGTTTTCCTCTTTCTTTGCATTGATCGCTGAAGAAGGCTTTCTTGTCTTTTCTTGCTATTGTTTGGAACTCTGCATTCAGACGCTTATATCTTTCCTTTTCTCCTTTGCTTTTCGCCTCTCTTCTTTTCACAGCTATTTGTAAGGCCTCCCCAACAGCCATTTTGCTTTTTTGCATTTCTTTTCCGTGGGGATGGTCTTGATCCCTGTCTCCTGTACACTGTCACCAACCTCATTCCATAGTTCATCAGGCACTCCATCTATCAGATCTAGGCCCTTAAATTTATTTCACTTCCACTGTATAATCATAAGGGATTTGATTTAGGTCATACCTGAATGGTCTAGTGGTTTTCCCTACTCTCTTCAATTTGTGTCTGAATTTGGTAATAAGGAGTTCATGATCAGAGCTACAGTCAGCTCCTGGTCTTGTTTTTGTTGACTGTATAGAGCTTCTCCATCTTTGGCTGCAAAGAATAGAATCAGTCTGATTTCGATGTTGACCATCTGGTGATGTCCATGTGTAGAGTCTTCTCGTGTTATTGGAAGAGGGTGTTTGCTATGACCAGTGCATTTTCTTGGCAAAACTCTATTAGCCTTTGCCCTGCTTCATTCTGCATTCCAAGGCCTGTTAACATTTGCCTGTTACTCCAGGTGTTTCTTGACTTCCTACTTTTGCATTCCAGTCCCCTATAATGAAAAGGACATCTTTTGTGGGTGTTAGTTCTACAAAAGGTCTTTTAGGTCTTCATAAAACCATTCAACTTCACTTTCTTCAGCGTTACTGGTTAGGGCATAGACTTGGATAACTGTGATATTGAATGGTTTGCCTTGGAGACGAACAGAGATCATTCTGTTGTTTTTGAGACTGCATCCAAGTACTGCATTTCAGACTCTTGTTGACCATGATGGCTACTCCATTTCTTCTGAGGGATTCCTGTCCGCAGTAGTAGATATAATGGTCATCTGAGTTAAATTCACCCATTCCAGTCCATTTTAGTTTGCTGATTCCTAGAATGTCCACGTTCATCCTTGCCATCTCTTGTTTGACCACTTCCAGTTTGCCTTGATTCATGGACCTGACATTCCAGGTTCCTATGCAATATTTCTCTTTACAGCATCAGATCATGCTTCTATCACCAGTCACATCCACAACTGGGTATTGTTTTTGCTTTGGCTCCATCCCTTCATTCTTTCTGGAGTTATTTCTCTACTGATCTCCAGTAGCATATTGGGCACCTAATGACCTGGGGAGTTCCTCTTTTGATATACTATAATTTTTCCTTTTCATACTGTTCATGGGGTTCTCAAGGCAAGAATACTGAAGTGGCTTGCCATTCCCTTCTCCAGTGGACCACATTCTGTCAGACCTCTCCACCATGACCCGCCCATCTTGGGTTGCCCCTGCAGGCATGGGTGGTTTCATTGAGTTAGACAAGGCTGTGGTCCTAGTGTGATTAGATTGACTAGTTTTCTGTGAGTATGGTTTCAGTGTGTCTGCCCTCTGATGCCCTCTTGCAACACCTACCATCTTACTTGGGTTTCTCTTACCTTGGGCTGGGGTATCTCTTCACGGCTGTTCCAGCAAAGCACAGCCACTGCTCCTTACCTTGGATGAGGGGTATCTCCTTACCGCCACCGTTCCTGACCTTCAACATGGGATAGCTCCTCTAGGCCCTCCTGTGCCTGCGCAGCTAGTAAAATTTTATTGGCACACAGCCATACCTGTTAATTGATACATTGTTTATAGCTAGTTTCACATTGCAGTGGTCACTTGATGAGTTGCAACAGAGACCAAATGGCCCAGAGGCCTGAAATATTTATTATTTATCCCTATTAAAAAATATTTGCCCATCCCTAATTTATAAATATGTTCATTGACATGGAAAGCTCTCTGTAACATGTTTGATTGCTAAGTCGTGTCCAACTCTTTTTGTGACCCCATGGACTGTAGCCCATCATGCTACTCAGTCCATGGGATTCCCCAGCCAGAATACTGGAGTGGATTGCTATTTCCTTCTCCAGGGGATCTTCCCAACTTAGAGATCAAAACTCTGCCTCCTGCATTGGCAGGCAGATTCTTTACCCCTGAGCCACCAGGGAAGCCCAAAAGCAGGGTATAAAATCACAAGCACAGTGTACTCCCTGTTATATAAGATCATGTGGTAATAGGAAAGGGAGAAACACTTTTAAAATGTGTTTTTAAGAAAGATGTTTTGAATTATGTTTACCAGACATAGTATGTACTGGATTACCTGAGAGTTGTGAGATTTTAAGTGATTTTTACTTTAACCTCTTTATATTTTCTGTAATTCCTAAGTTTTTTAAAAAAAAAGTTACATAAGTAAAATGGATAGATGACTATTATATTGAGTTCAGAGTTCATATCATTGCTTTTTGAATAAAATCTTGAATTAACAACTCACAAAAAAAAGGAAGTAGAACTACTAAGGGAACTGTCAAAGGTTGCAAATAATGCAAGCGGAAATTGTTTTATTTTTTAAATTAGCAAATTTTAAACCCAGTTGGTACTGGTTGGAGGGTTCAATAAAATTCTTCTGTCATAAATTGCTTGTGTCCTTATCAGTTCAGTTCAGTTGCTGCTGCTAAGTCACTTCAGTCGTGTCTGACTCTGTGCAACCCCATAGATGGCAGCCCACTAGGCTCCTCTGTCCCTGGGATTCTTCAGGCAAGAACACTGCAGTGGGTTGCCATTTCTTTCTCCAGTTCATGAAAGTGAAAAGTGAAAGTGAAGTCACTCAGTCATGTCCGACTCTTTGCAAACCCATGAACCGTAGACACTAGGCCTCCCTG
The DNA here is from genome assembly GCF_042477335.2 of Ovis canadensis. Taxonomy (NCBI): domain Eukaryota; kingdom Metazoa; phylum Chordata; class Mammalia; order Artiodactyla; family Bovidae; genus Ovis; species Ovis canadensis. The sequence goes on from NC_091262.1 coordinate 18,651,224, forward strand.
TCCATCACCAACTCCTGGAGTTTACCCAAACCCATGTCCATTGAGTTGGTGATGCCATCCAACCATCTCATCCTCTATCGTCCTCTTCTCCTCTTGCCCTCAATCTTTCCCAGCATCAGGATCTTTTCATATGAGTCAGCTCTTTGCATCAGGTGGCCAAAATACTGGAGTTTCAGCTTCAACATCAGTCCCTCCAGTGAACACCCAGACCTGATCTCCTTTAGGATGGACTGGTTGGATCTCCTTGCAGTCCAAGGGACTCTCAAGAGTCTTCTCCAACACCACAGTTCCAAATCATGCACTCATATCCATACATGACCACTGGAAAAACCATAGCCTTGACTAGATGGACCTTTGTTGGCAAAGTAATGTCTCTGCTTTTGAATATGCTGTCTAGGTTGGTCATAACTTTCCTTCAAAGGAGCAAGCATCTGTTAATTCCATGGCTGCAGTCACCATCTGCAATGATTTTCGAGCCCAGAAAAATAAAGTCTGACACTGTGTCCACTGTTTCCTTATCTGTTTGCCATGAAGTGATGAGACCAGATGCCATGATCTTAGTTTTCTGAATGTTGAGCTATAAGCCAACTTTTTCACTGTCCTCTTTCACTTTCATCAAGAGGCTTTTGAGTTCTTCACTTTCTGCCATAAGGGTGGTGTCATCTGCATATCTGAGGTGATTGATATTTCTCCCGGCAATCTTGATTCCAGCTTGTGCTTCCTCCAGGCCAGCGTTTCTCATGATGTACTCTGCATATAAGTTAAATAAGCAGGTGACAACATACATCCTTGATGAACTCCTTTTCCTATTTGGAACCAGTCTGTTGTTCCATGTCCAGTTCTAACTGTTGCTTCCTGACCTGCATACAGGTTTCTCAAGAGGCAGGTCAGGTGGTCTGGTATTCCCATCTCTTTCAGAATTGTCCACAGTTTATTGTGATCCACACAGTCAAAGGCTTTGGCATAGTCAATAAAGCAGAAATAGATGTTTTTCTGGAACTCTCTTGCTTTTTCCATGATCCAGCAGATGTTGGCAATTTGATCTCTGTTTCCACTGCCTTTTCTAAAACCAGCTTGAACATCTGGAAGTTCACGGTTCATGTATTGCTGAAGCCTGGCTTGGAGAATTTTGAGCATTACTTTGCTAGCGTGTGAAATGAGTGCAGTTGTGTGGTAGTTTGGGCATTCTTTGACATTGCTTTTCTTTGGGATTGGAATGAAAACCAGGATCCTGCCTCAAGGCTGTACCACCATTTGATTGCTCCTTCTCGGTTTTTGTATCCCCTCCCTTCCCTGATCAGCAACTGTTTGAATCTGCCTTTTGGGACTCAGGGAAGGTCAGGAATGCTGAATGAAGCCTAGATCCTACAAACAAGAAATGCAGAACACAGAACAGATCTGTACTCTACAGCCCCACAGAATCCTGCTTAGTTTTAATTCAGGGAAGTGTGAAACTATGACTGATAACTTACTGTCAAAATGGGGCATAGGACTGCCTCAGTTTGGAGAACAGAGACTGAATTGGAACTATTTCTGAGTTCCAAGTCCTTGATTTGAGTTTTGTATGATTAAAATGTCAATCTCTTGGTTTCCCATTTTGGTGTAACAGACCCAACTAGAAGTAATTGGAGGAGAGACAACTGGAATTTTAATAGACAGAATAAATCTCATTTCTTTTCAGAAGAATAAGCATGAAACCAGGTCTGGACCTGGCACTTTGTGGACACTTGTAGCCAGGTAGCCAGTTGCCTAGTTTTATAAAAAGTAAGGTTACAGTTATTAGCTTCCTTCAGACATTGTTCTGAGACTGTCTGGTGGCCTCTAAGTCTGACACAGCTCAGAAAACTCAAGTTCTTAGCAATATAAGGACTAGTCTGAAATTACACCCATACTGTGACCTACTCGTTTCCATGGATATCTGAACCATAGCTACTCTATTTTGATTTTTAATTGTGATATTCTCCTTAATAGCCAAAGCAGATACTACAGTTAACCATGTTAGTGTTTTTCTAGGTATAAGAAGATGCAAGGATTGGGATTCATAAAATCTTTTCCTGAAAATATCTATCTGAAGGACTGTTCTTCCAGTTTTTTCCAGAGTGCTTCGTTTTTTTATCTCCACCCTGAGCTCCTTTCAGGGGTGTGAAAGGTCAGCAGCTGCAGTGGCCGTTATTTGATCTTTGTGGAGGTAGATGGCAAGTGCCAGTTTTCAGCTGATAGGGCCCCTTCACGGTCATAAGCTTGCTGTGATTTGGGGGGCACATCTCCTGACCGTTTTCTCCCACGGTACTGAGAATGCTGACAGTTCCCAGGTCTGGCAAATATTTCTCTGATAGGCCGTTCAATGTGCTGTTGCTGTACTAGGCCATAAAACAGTATCCAAAACTCTCTGGACCATCTGTCTTACTAGCCTCTTGGTCCAGGAAAACATTCTCTCTTGTTGCTTCTTCCCATATCTAGAGTTACACTGTTATCATCAATCTCACATGAAACTATATATTATCAGAGGCTCAGTCACACACTTGGTAATGTAAGAAACAGCAATTTTGTAAAACAGGCGAAATACAAATAACATAGCCAGCAGTATTAGTAAAGTTATAAGTAAAAATTAAGCTAAGAGCTTCCATTAAATGCAGCCCAGTATATCCCAGGTCATCTGACTTAGTCTATTCCATACAAATCCTTATCTTCCAGGGAAAGTATATATTGGCACTGTCTATAAGGTTCATAGCCCAGTTTCCTAGTGTTACTAGACTGATTATCCTTCAGTTCAGTTCAGTCACTCAGTCATGTCCGACTCTTGCGACCCCATGAATTGCAGCACGCCAGGCCTCCCTGTCCATCACCAACTCCCAGAGTTCACCCAGACTCATGTCCATCAAGTCAGTGATGCCATCCAGCTATCTCATCCTCTGTCATCCCCTTCTCTTCCTGCCTCCAGTCCCTCCCAGCATCAGAGTCTTTTCCAATAAGTCAACTCTTCGCGTGAGGTGGCCAAAGTATTGGAGTTTCAGCTTTAGCATCAGTCCTTCCAAAGAACACCCAAGACTGATCTCCTTTAGAATGGACTGGTTGGATCTCCTTGCAGTCCAAGGGACTCTCAACAGTCTTCTCCAACACCACAGTTCAAAAGCATCAATTCTTCAGTGCTCAGCTTTCTTCACAGTCCAACTTTCACATTCTTAGTAGACGTAATTGTTCCCAACATAGAGGAGACTTTAAACCTAAATCATCATAGTCTGGCGTTATCTATATTAATCCATCCAGGAATTGTGGGAGATTTTTTTCCTTTGCTGAAACTTTGCTTGTTGCTCTGATTGAGCTTAAGTAATAGAAGAGAATTCAAATTTATTACCAGGGTCAAAGCAGGCATTATTAATTGGCCAAGTGAGGGGATCCCATCCAGTAGTATCAGTAGTGACCTGAACATGACTACAATTTTCCTTTTAAAGTAAATTTTCTCAGGGCCAACCAATTTGAGCCTTAGAGTGAAGAAATTCACCAAGGTAACCCAGAACTGGACACAGGTAATTGGCCAACAATTGGATTGATTTCTAAAACTAGCATAGGATCAGGCCTATGATAGAAAAGCATTTGATTTATACACAAAGGTCCCAGAAGTCGAGAAAACATTATAAATGATCGTATGAATCAGGTGCAGCCTCTTAGGCAAACTGTCTCTGAGGTTGTCTTCTTCTCATCCTGGTGTAGTGCAGTTTCTCCTCTGGGTGTCATTTTAAGGTGAGATCAGGTCAGCTGTCCTCTCTATAGACTAGTGCAGTGTAAGGGCCTTTCGAAGTGGGAGTTAATCTAAGAGTCAATTTACCTTCAGTTTCACTGTGAACAAGCTAGTTAAGAGTACCTGATAAAAAGGTCCTTCCATCCAGGTTGGAGACAGTCCCTTAAATTATGTCCTTTTCCAGTTCTGGTTGTAGATTGCAAGGCATCTGATCGTTGTCCAAAGATAGATTACTGAGATAAGCTTCAGAAACAAACTTAGGGTGTCTCTTAATAATTCAAGAGAATTTTGCATTAATATACCGTAACAGCAAAGAACTATTCAGGAAATGGGTCTTAGTAGATACAGACCTTCATTAACAAACTGGGATTTAACATTTATTGAAACATCTTTTTTTCCCTAAAATCACCCTCATTTTTACCAAATGTAACCAAATTAAGACTAGTTTGTTTGCAAAGTAGTTCTGGTGTGAATAAACCTGACCTGATGATTTATATAACCATAATTGATCATAGACTTTTTGCTTTGCTGAAATTTTATAGAGTCTCAGCCAAAACTTTTAAAATAAAATCTTTCAGGGCTAGGAAAGTCGTGCCAAAGGCTTATCACAGATTTTGCCTAACAAATCTGGGTGAAGTCTTCACTTTTCAAGGTCTCAAAAATTCCTTGAGATTTCTGTACTTGTTAGTGACATAACCTTCCTAACTTGTCTGATAAAGTTACTGGAAACCTAAGAATTTCCAGTCTCTGAAGGGGTCTGATAGAAAAGATAATTGTTTCCATTTGTTTATAATTTTACCAAATGTCATAATTAGCTTGAGGGGAATATTTACCCTACTCCTGGGAAACACTGATTCAAACCCATAAATTTTTTCAGATAGAAACCATAAAAGTTATAAGCACGTTCACCAGTTCAGTCCTTTTGTTAACCTTTGTAAAGTCATCAGGTTTCCCATTAGAATACCAGAACATGACAGAATTTTAGGAACTCCATATAAGTTCTAGGATACCTATATTAGTAACATTTATCATATAATGTAACCCGAGAGGATTTATTACTCATTTGATAATAATTCCCATGTAATTTAACCAATCAAATAAACACAATTAGCTTAATATATCTCTCTTTGGGATGTTTCAGGGGCCCTCTGAAGCATCCCAAAGTTAACTAGAGGTCAAAAGAACTTGGATAGAATTTGATTTAGGAAATTTTGTCCCCCCCAAATCAAAAGGGCTTAGAACAGTCAGTCAGATTCAGTCCCTGCTGTCGGGTGCGTCACTTAGCTTGCACGTGTCACAGTGGGTGTGCACACCAAGGCTCAAGGTGTAGTGAAAGTGGATTCTGCCATCTTGGGCCTCGTTGGTTCCAACCAGTTTTCCTGTGGCTAAGTCATTCCTAACAAAATCTACTTCCCCAACTAATTGTAATCCAGTCTTAGAAAATCCTGATCATGCGTAACTCACTCATTTCACTACTTTTTCATTTCTCACACTTTTTCTTACTGAAAACGCTTCCCTGAAAGGTTTTTTTTCCACGTTGTGTTTGTTTCTTTTCTTGTTAACAAATTTGTAACAAATAGAATACAGTCTTATTTGACCTCTAATAAATCTAGGTACAATAGAAGTATTATACTTATTGATGGTTCTAAAGACATGTCTGTATCACCAAGTATTAATTTAATATTGAATATTTCCTAGTTCACATGAACCTGAAATTCATTTAGCTTAATTTGGAATTGTTTGATTTGTAAGCACTTACATTTCTTTAAGACGTTTAAATAGAGCTCATTTACAAATTAATCTCAACAATATTATCCAGAGACAAAGACACATACTGAGACACACACATATCCAGAGAGCCACAACACAAGATTTGGCTTCATTTTCTAAACTTAGTCATTAGTCAGATATTACAATATAAAATTCACTAGTTTATAAATAACAGTTGGGATAAATAATATTTTTTAAAAGCTTCTTCCCATTTGCCCTTCAGTCTTAAGAATTAGAGGTGGTCTAGATTAGTGTTCCTAAGGGCCACCTCATGTGAAGAGTTGACTCATTGGAAAATACTCTGATGCTGGGAGGGATTGGGGGCAGGAGGAGAAGGGGACGACAGAGGTTGAGATGGCTGGATGGCATCACTGACTCGATGGACATGAGTTTGAGTGAACTCCGGGAGATGGTGATGGACACGGAGGCCTGGCATGCTGCGATTCATGGGGTCACAAAGACTCGGACACAACTGAGTGACTGAACTGAACTGAAGAGCCCTGATCTCAAGGCAAGGAAGAGAAAATCAAGCTCTAACAAAACAGCATCAGGTCTAAACAAAATGGCAGCCACACAAAGCAAAATGGCCATCACAAATCATAACACAGAACACATACACATACCCAACCATCCTAATCAAGCACTCCCTTAAATACAAGATTACATTGTCTCAGAAAACCTCCTATAGAGACACAGAACTTCAGATCCAAATTCTACCAGAGTAAATGAACGTAATCTCAAGTCTTCAAAGATTTCAAAGGGAGGAAAGGAAATCAGGCTGAAAGAAAAGGGGGAAGGAGGCGGGATGGGGGAGCAAAAGGGATGCCCTTACAGACATCTCTTGCCACCTGCAGATACCCAGGTGTTATGGGACTACTGGGCTTCCAGAGAAGGGAGGACTAGAAATCGGCCCTACCAGAGACCAGGCCAGGCCAGAACAGAACCAGAATTCAAACCAGAAACCAGAGCAGGGCCGGAATTCAAGTTCTCTGCCAAGCAAAGGTGATTGGCCTCCGATCCTCAGCTCAGTCTGAGGTCCTTTGACCAGACTCCTGTGTCTAAGACTGGGGGACTAGAAAAAAGGGTAGGATAGGAAGGGTTAAGGAGAGGAAAGAGAGAGGGAAGGTGAGAGAGGTCAGTAAAGTCTCTTGTTCCTTATCCTGTTGGGGCATCCTGGCCAGTTGTCTGCGTCAGGAGGAGACCAAGGACAAAAGGGTCCCAGCTGGAGCTACTGGGTTTGGTCCATTGGTGGGCAAGCTGGTCCCCAAGCACTCTGAGTGGTCAGAAGGTCATTTGAGTTCCCCAAGTAGTCAGGATGTCAGTGGTAGTGAAGAAGAGTCCACACCAGAGTCACCATTTGTTGCAGGAATGGGGACCCCTTCCAGGGCCCAGAAATGGGCTCTTGTCTAACACTCAGAAACCAATTGTCTGAGGAGACACGTGCTAACAGAGCAAGAGGTTTTGTTGGGAAAGGGCGCCCAGGTGGAGAGCAGTCATGAAGGGGAACCCAGGAGGACTGCTCTGCCTCATGGCTCACAGTCTCAGGTTTTATGGTGATGGGATTAGTTTCTGGGTTGTCTCTGACCAATCATCCTGACTCACAGTCCTTCCTGGTGGTGCCTACATTGCTCTGCCAAGATGGATGCCAGTGACAAGCATTCTGGGAAGAGGTCAGACACGTGGTGTCTCTTCCGGTTGGTGGTGGCTTACTAGTTCCGTGTTCTTTACCAGGACCTCCTGTCATAAAACAGCTCATGCAGATGGTGACTATGGTGCCTGGCCAGGGTTGGTGGATTCAGTCAGTGTGCTTCCCCTAACACACCAAATTGTTCAAACAGTGTAAACTTTTCTTTTTTTTTAAGAACGTAAAGTGGGGGTTTATTTAAGTAAGGATACGTTCTCAGGGAGATTGAGCAGGTAGGTGAGGAGCTGCCACACTGGATTTCTTTGGTAAACTGGTTATGATGGGCATACTAATGAAGGGGCAGGATATTCACTAAGGAGTAATTTGGGGGGGCATCTTCCCCAATTTTCATGCCAGCTCTATTTTCCTGAGAGGAAGAGGGATTTTTGTCCTTATTTAGCTTAAATCAGAAGTGTCAGTGCATGATGGGTACTTCTTATCTACAAGGCTAATTTTATTTTTAATAAGATCATAATGAGCAAAAGGTTACATTTGAACACAGGAGATTGCCACCTTTCCCCACCTTTCTTTGTCTTCTATTCAGACCCTTATCACCCAATTTCCCATCAGTCTGAAAGTTTCTACTTTGCTTTGTCTGTCTATGGACCCCTGCTGTTTACAAGATGTGTGGTTTCCTGCTACCTTTTCTCTGCTCATATCTAGCTACCTGCATGCTGTAAGATTTCCGCCTCAAGGAGTCTGGACTCTTAAAACTTTGTAAGTGGCAGAGGGGCTGATGGTTCATCTTCTATAACTGCTTCAGGCTGACTCTGGGCATTGTCCCTACCTGTGGATCCAGATCTCCTTACTATTTGTCAGAAATAAGGTTCTAGGGATTGTGTGTAAACTGTTTTGATTTAAAGCTAAAAGAAACTGAATGTAAGATTCCATGAGTGATACTTTTACTACAGTGGCAAAGTCTCTACAGAATAATAATAAGTGCTGCTGAAGATGAGCAGCAGCTGGCATTCTCATTCTTTGCTGATTAGGATGCAAAATAGTTATTCTGGAAAACAAGTTTTCAGTTTCTTGTAAAGTTAAGTGTATACTTGGCACTGTGATACCCAACAGTCCCACCTGTATGTATTTACCCTTAAAAAAATGAAAACTCATGTGTACACAAAAACATATATATTACATAAATATTTATAGCAGTCTGTCCACAATTGTCAAAAACTGGAAACAATGCAAATGGTCACTAATGGGTATACCCACACAATAGAATACCACTCACTAGTTTAAAAAATCACGCTATTGATACCCACACCGCTTACATGAATCTCAGAGGCTCTGTGCTGAGTGAAAGAAGGCAATCTCAAAAGCTGACACACTGTATGATTCCATTTATATGGCCTTCTTGACAAGACAAAGGGATGGGGAATAGATAAGTGGTTGCCAAGAGTTAGGTCTGGGGATATGACTATAAAGGGACAGCACCAGGGTTTGGGGGTTGATGGAACCACTCTGTCTCTATATTGTGGTGGTGGTTACACAAATCTATGCTTTTATTGTAATTTGTAGAACTGCACACCCCCAAATAGTCAATTTTACTATCAGTTCAGTTCAGTTGAGTCGCTCAGTCGTGTCCGACTCTTTGCAACCCCATGAACTGCAGCACAACAGGCCTCCCTGTCCATCACCATCTCCCGGAGTTTACTCAAATTCAGGTCATCAAGTCGGTGATGCCATCCAGCCATCTCATCCTCTGTCGTCCCCTTCTCCTCCTGCCCCCAATCCTAAATTTAAATATATGTAAGAAAAGTTAGAGAAGAATGCACAAAATTACAGTTTTATTTTTTTTAATTGTAATTTTATGAGCAGTGTTCTTATTTTTCAATTTTGTATGAAAAAAAACTATATTTACAAACATGTATAAACACCAGTGTTTGCAGTTTGGGAAGACAACAGATAGCCTTCATACTGCAATTGTATCTGAAAGCACTGTGCATCCTAGTCATTGAGGGCAGTTCATATTATGTCCAGGAGTCTGTTTATGAAATTAATGAAGTATTCAATTCACTTTAGAAAGTGGAAGTAAAAGTAATAATAGAATTTTTGCTTCTTTAAAAGTCTGTTTTATCCAGAAAACTTACTCATGTAAAATTTCCCATTCACTTTTGATGCCAAATAGATGAGACTGTGTCCAAAAGGCAATAATAACCCCACGCACACATGCATTATCTCATGTTCTCCAGTCCCGGGAAGGTAAGTGGGATAAGGATGTACAGTTCTCTTTGCAGAGAGGAAACTGAGGTCGAGGAACATTTGTGACTTTCCAAAAATGATGTAAAAGGTGATATTACCATATTGTTTTCTTTTGAGTCTTTCCTGAACATTATTAGAAATGAAATAAATGTTGTATGCCTTGAGAGAAAAAGTGCTTGTTTCCTCACTGAAAATTCAGAAGTGCTTTGACTATAACGAAACATTCTCATTTGTTTGGTTTTTCAGGATTTTATATTGCACGCTGATTCTGCCTCTGCACTACCTTCAACCTTTCTTTTCATACATCTTCCTCAACCTGCAGCTCATGGTCCTGCAAGTTCTTAATCTTTACTGGAGTTACTTAATCCTGAAGATGCTCAAAAGAAGTATATTCACGAAGGTAAGGGCCGTTCAGGTTTTATTGCTCTTAGCAAGTAGATTTCATTGCCAGAACAAAGGTGAGGCCCAGATGATGGAACATTCTACTTAATTTATAGTTAACCAGAATTTTTTTTTCTTGATTTGATCATCTTGATGAGAATTTCTTCAAAATATTTTTTTTAAATATTATAAAGAGATTGAGAATTTGCCTTTTCAAGTTCTTTATGTCTGACAGGCCCCTAATAAGTAATTTTGAACATATAAATGAAAGAACAATTTTGGGAAAGAAGTCACAGTATTTTGGATGGCCAGTTACAAAATAATTTATGAATCTGTTTATGGTCATTAAGTAGATTTCCAAGGTGTTCTTAAGAAATTGCTTTTATTAGAGGACAAGGATTTTCTGGAAAATTTTTATTCAAGAATTGATTGCTGCTTCTTAAAGAAAGTCCTAACAAGTCTAAATTTGCTCCAATTTGGGGCAGGCTTTATGGTGAGAGTTAAGTGCTGTTTCAGATCCTTAGTTCACCTTTGCTGATCGTCCAGTTTGTTGTTGTTTTTTTTTTTTTTTTAAGTACTAGTTATTTTATTATGGCATAAAGGTCTATTTGTATACATTAACTCAGTTTTACAGTAAAAACACTTTATGTACAACTGTAAAGAAACTGCTGCACAGATAGTTCCAACATAAAAACTGGTTGCTTTTTAAAAGGTCATTGAGTTGTCTGATACATAAGTTGGAAAATACTTTCTCTGTAGAAAATGGTAAAAATGGTATTTCCCAGGCTAGCCCAACGAGCCCATTTAAACCGTACAGTAGTTGAATTATATATTTATAAATATGGTTTGAATTCTGGGATCCAGGAGAAAGTTTAGCTTCATTTATTGAGTCATGTTGTCCTAAGCCGTGTAAAATGAAATTCCCATTCATCTTCTCCCTTACACTCCTGAGTATTTCCTCCTAAAGGACAAGTACACTGTCCTACTTGATAAACCAACCCATTCCTATCCAAACTTAAATGTCTGGGTTGTTATTTAAGTATGTCCAGTATCTCAGCAAAAGCAGAGTTTAATAAACCGTGATCCACAAGGCAGGAGTAGTTGGTCATCAACTACCTAACTTCCTCTGGTTTGAATGGGAAACCATGAGGAGGTCAAGCGATAAGACTGACAAGTGGATCAAAGAAGAAAAGCCAAGAGAATGTGAGAGCAGAGACATCCAGTCAGGATTCAAAAACAGAGCTAAAATCTTAATAGAAAAAGAATGCTGTCTCAAGAACCAAGGAGTTTGAGTTGGTAATCTGAGAGCCCCTTACTGAAAATGTGACTGAGTAAGCAGCAGTTGGCTATAAAGACCCAGTCAGAGAAACCAGTGTCTAACAAGATTTCAATTGTTCAAAATAATTAAATGAAAGTAAGATAGGCCATGTGTTTGAATTCCTCATGTCATAGTTTATTTGCTGAAATTCCCAGTACAGAAATTAAAGCAAGAAGACAATGCTACTCTTAAACTCCTATACCATGTACAAAGTTTCTCAGAGAAATAACACTTGAGACCTCAGAGCAATACTGGCCAGGGGCTATTTTAGGTTCTTTGGTTCCCTCAAAGCAACTTAAAAATAACCATAGTTTGTTCTTAAAAAGAACTCTAGGTAGCTGCAACCTTTCAATGAGGTAGCAGTCTAATAGGAAGAGATCCTATACTGTGGCTATATCAGCTAGGCTTTAAGAAATGAAACTGGATCGTTGTACCTAAAATCCCCAGCTTGCCTGTTACTAGAAAGGCTAACATCATTTAAAAAGAAGCTTTATCATGCACCTTCACTTGTTCTTCTCTTTGCTCTCAATATACATGTTTCCTTCTTGCTATAGAAAATATTTTCAATGGTTTTTTTGACTCTTCAGCAATGCAAGTCTCTGCCCCCTATTCCCCTAGTTCCTTCTTGGTAAATAATGTTAATTTTCCAATAGGAGGTGGAGTACATTATCATCAAGCACCATTTATCTAGCCTCCTTACTTAGGAAGAAAGTTATGGGGCCATGTTATACACCTGGAATTCCTTAAAGATACTTGCTTTCTAGTAAAATACTTGTATTTACACATATACATTATTTTTAAAATCTGTGAAGAATTCACTGAGGCATGAAATCACCTTTTATTGAGAAGCTAAAAATGTATCAAAATGCACATAACAATGGCTAATCTAAATACTATCTCCTATCAAATGTACCACCATCCTCCAAATCTAGAGCATATGCAGGCATAAACTGTATTAATCACAGTTAAGTGTGAAACCGTGCTTCCAAACATTGCTATTAATTCTCAAAAGATATATGCTAGAACCACAGAAGTAATTGGTGGGCAAGTGGCTGAGGAATACCAGTTAGAAAACAAAGCTTTGAGTGCTCAAAGTGCTTCTCTAGAAACTGTTGTATTCCCCATGGTATTTAGGAAGGGCACTATTAAGAATGAGTGTGAGTGATAGTTGCTCAGTCATGCCTGACTCTGCAACCCCATGGACTGTATAGCCTGCCAGGCTCCTCTGTTCATGGAATTCTCCAGGCAAGATTACTGGAGTGGGTTGCCATTTCCTTCTCCAGGTGATCGTCCAGTTTGTACATAATGTTCTCCCACTGAGCTTTCTTCTCCTCTCTGAAATTTTGGCCATTATTTGCCAATACTCTTTTTCTGAAAATATCTTCTTCCCTAAGAAATGAATAATACATTTTAGACAATGGAAGGGAATTTTTTTGTTTGTTTCATTTAGAATTCTAGTTTTTAATTTCAGAACAGGGGAAGAGATGGCTTAAAGAAATGAATACGACACAGTTGTTCCTTTCGGGGAAACAGCCCAGAATCTAGTTGGAGAATATTCATCTACTAGCAACTATATTTGTTGTATAGAATGTCCTGTGCCGAAGAGAGGTCCCAGAAACTTGCTGTGAAAAACAAAACAGGAATTGACTCAAGGTGACCAGGGAAAGTTTGGTTATATAGATGGAATTTGACTGGAATTTTTAAGGCAAGTTAAAAAAAAATCAAGTCATAACTCCTTCCTTGCCTAGGAGTCATACATATAAGGGAATTTTAATTAAGAATCTTTCAAGGTGAAAGTTACAGCTGGCCCACTTTTGGGTGTTACCTAATCCCTGTATAACATAGCATTGTGTCATGATCAGAATGAGTGACATATGTAATAGATATGTTTGTAGTTTATCTGATAAGCTCATCTTTTAAATCGAATCTCTGATTAATTTATTTTCCTACTTTAGCATTTGTGTCTCAAAGATCATTGAAAAGTTGACAAATGAAGTTGAGGTTGCCATAAATGACCTCTAGGTCTTCTAAATCTAGACAAAGGTATTGGAAATTAGTCTACATCTGGATTAACCCCAAATCAAATCCTGAATATTTTTTAAACTAAATTGATGATTTGAACTTGTTTTCCTAAGAAAAAATTCTTTTCTTTAGCTGGCTGCTGCTGCTAAGTCGCTTCAGTCATGTCCGACTCTGCGATCCCATAGACGGCAGCCCACCAGGCTCCCCCATTCCTGGGATTTTCCAGGCAAGAATACTGGAGTGGGTTGCCATTTCCTTCTCCAAGGCATAAAAGTGAATGAAAGTGAAGTCACTCAGTTTTGTTCAACTCCTAGCGACCCCATGGACTGCAGCCTACTAGGCTCCTCCGTTCATGGGATTTTCTAGGCAAGAGTACTGGAGTGGGTTGCCATTGAGTGGCTTAGAAAATAAACCTTTCATTGAATGATTCTAGTTTATTAAAGTTCTCAATAGTTTTTCTATGATCTCTGCAAAAATTACTTTCTCTCTCTAAGTGACAGGTACAGATGAAATAACTGAATTTGAGCAGTTAAGACAATCTGTATATCCAGGGGTTGGAAGGAAGGCAGGTCACTGAACTGAGCCTGCCCTGCCTTCGGGTCCAGCCTTCCTAGAGCTCCTGTCCCAGTCAGAAGAAGTTCCCTTTTTAACTGGTCATTGTTGTTGTTTAGGCCCTAAGTCATGTCAGACTCTTTGCAACATTATGGACTGTAGCCTGCCAGGCTCCTCTGTCCATGGGATTCTCCAGGCAAGAATAGTGGAGTGGGTTGCCATTCCCACCTCTAGGGGATCTTCCTGACCCAGGGATCAAACCCACATCTCGTAGTGAGTGACAATAATTACAGGCTTGGAAGAGATCCAGGCAGAACAAAACTTGGAAACCTAGAAAATACTCTTGTTTGGTTTCATCATGATTTTCATATTTCTGATCTCTAATGGGTAATACCAAGCCTGATTAAAAACCCTGTGGATTGGGGAGCTGTGGACAGGAATTCCTGATTTCTCATGCTGTACTTTGGAAAAGCTGTTTCCAATTGCAGTTTGACAGCAGCAGTGGAGGCCCCTGCGGCCCTAATCCTTGCAGCCCTTATGACTTCAGCTGGCTTGCATGTGCACTCTGTTTTCCACAGCAGTGGCAAATCTGGCTGTGAAATCAGCTTCTTCCTCCAAAGCCATAAAGCCGCCTTTTAAAGAATGCTGTTTGAAGGCGTAGTTGCATTGCAAAGGGGAGGAGAGGGATAGAGGCAGGAGCTGAAATTTTTAGAGGACAACTAACGAGTCAGTTTTCAATTCTGTTTAATAAATATTTAGCATTTAACACACAACACAATTGTTACTAAGGTGACTAATTCTTGATATTTATAAAATGGAATTGCAGAGGTCTGTAGGACTCCAAAATAGGAGGATTTTAAAAAATCCTATAACAGAGATTGAGAGTTTGTCTTTTCAAGTTCTTTATGTCTGACAGGCCCCTAATAAGTGATTTTGAACATGCAAATGAATAAATAATTTTGGGAAAAAAGTCACGGTATTTTGGATGGCAAGTTACAAAATAATTTATGAATCTGTTTATGGTCTCTAAGAATTTGCATGGTAGACTGAAAAGATAAAAGTGATTATTCTTTTAAAAAATTGTGATTTTTTTAAGAATAAGAAAAACTTATTTTCCCTAAGCAATGGGATTGCTGCATGCTTATGATAAATTTGCTACTTTAACAATATTGTTGTAATTTTAGGACACTAACATATACATACCATGGTTAGCAGGCAGCTTGCTTTTGAGAACAAGAATTGGCATTGAAACTTAACTGGTTCCTATAAAATGGAGGATTTTGTGATGAACTACCAGCCCACACATCACATTGGGAATTATGATGGGCTGACATATTAAGCTTACTCTCTTTGCAAACATGAGAAGTGCTTTCAGAGGAAATTAGAAGAAGCATAGCATGCTTTTGTTTGATATTACTTAGAACTTGATCATTCTTAAGTTTTTATTTTCTTTCTTCTAAATATCATACTGAGTGCTGGCCAACTCAAGCATGTTTCTGTGACATCTTAGACTGGTACATCGCCAGAACATGGAGGTGGGACTGTAGCCTGCAGCTGTTACAGCCAGGCTGGAGAAGCCAGTGCCTTGGCAACTGGCCCTAGCCATCTGCTCTTGACAAGCAGTGTCTCTTAAGTTCACAGAATGACACTTCAACACATGCAGAACTATTTTAGTTAGAGAAAGGAACACTCTAATAAGGGAAACTGAGAAAACTGAGGCTCAACCAAATTCACACAGTAATTGCGTGGTAAGGTCAAGCCTAGAAGACCCTGAGTCAAAAATTTATAATTGTTGTTGTTCAGTTGCTAAGTCATGAACGATTCTTTGTAACCCCAAGGACTGCAGCATGCCAGGCTTCCTTGTCCTTCACCATTTTCCAGAGCTTGCTCAAATTCATGTCCGTTAGGTTGATGATGCCATCCAACCATCTCATCCTCTGTCGTTCCCTTCTCCTACTGCCTTCAATCTTTCCCAGCATCAGGGGCTTTTCCAGTGAGTCAGTTCTTCACATCAGGTGGCCAAAGTATTGGAGCTTCAGCTTTAGCATCAGTCCTTCCAATGAATATTCAGGACTGATTTCCTTTAGGGTTGACTGGTTTGATCTCCTTGCAGTCCAAGGGACTCTCAAGAGTCTTCTCCAACACCACAGTTCAAAAGCATCAATTCTTCGGCGCTCAGCTTTCTTTATGGTCCAACTTTCACATCACTTCATGACCACTGGAAACATCATACTTTTGACTACACAGACTTTTGTTGGCAAAGGGACATCTCTGCTTTTTAATATGCTGTTGGTCATAGCTTTTCTTCCAAGGAGCAAGTGTCTTTTAATTTCATGGCTTCAGTCACCATCTGCAGTGATTTTGAAGCCCAAGAAAATAAAGTCTGTCACTGTTTGCATTTTTTCCCCCATCTATTTGCCATGAAGTGATGGGACTGGATGCTATGATTTTTTTGAATGTTGAGATATTTTAAAAAATTTGTTTAGTTTTTATTGAAAGATAATTGCTTTACAGAATTTTGCTGCTTTCTGTCAGACATCAATATGAACCAGCCATAAGTATACATATGTCCCCTCTCTCCTGAACCTCTGGAGCAGGACCAGATTAGAGTCTGAGCTGCTTCCACAGCAGGTCCAGAGACCAGTGCAGTGTTGCAGGGCATATTAGGGAGGTGAGGTGGACTGACTCCCACCGTGGGAAAGGATGCTGAAAGCAGAGACTCAAGAAAAACATTATTATTTTTATATTTTGAATGTTGAGTTTTAAGCCAGCTTTTTCACTCTTCTTTCACCTTCATTAAGAGGCCATTTAGTTCCTATTCACTCTCTGCCAAAAGGGTGGTGTCATCTGCATATCTAAGGTTATTGATATTTCTCCCAGCAGTCTTGACTCCAGCTTGTGCTTCATCTAGCTCGGCATTTCGCATGATGTACTTTGTGTATAAGTTAAATAAGCAAGGTGACAATATACAGCCTTGAGGCACTCCTTTCCCAGTTTTGAACCAGTACATTGTTTCATGTGCAGTTCTAACTCTTGCTTCTTGACCTGCATACAGATTTGTCAGGAGGCAGGTCAGGTGGTCTGGTATACCCATCTCTTTAAGAATCTTCCAGTTTGTTATGACCCACACCGTCAAAGGCTTTAGCATAGTAAATGAAGCAGATGTTTTTCTGGAATTCCCTTACTTTTTCTATGATCCGAAGGATGTTGACAGTTTGATCTCTGGTTCCTCTGCCTTTTCTAAACTCAGCTTTTACATCTGGAATTTCTCGGTTCATGTACTGTTGAAACCTAGCTTGAAAAATTTTTGAGCATTACCTTGCTAACATGTGAAATGAGCACAGTTGCAGTAGTTTGAACATTCTTTGGCATTGCTCTTATTTGGATTGGAATGAAAACTGATCTTTTCCAGTTCTGTGGCCACTGCTGAATTTTCCAAATTTGCTGACATATTGAGTGCTTCATTTTAACAGCATCGTCTTTTAGGATTTAAAATAGCTTAGCTGAAATTCCGTTACCTCACTAGCTGTGTTGGTAGTGATGCTTCCTAAGGCCCATTTGACTTCACATTCGAGGATGCTGGCTCTAGATGAATGACCACACCATCATGGTTATCTGGGTCATTAAGACTTGCCACCTGGGAAGCCCTATAATACTTAACCTTTCCTAATTTTTCAGGGAAGATTAATAACCAGAAAATTAATTTAAAACAGTTGTATGGAGTAAAAAATAGTACAGAAACAAACTGAGTAATCAAAATAGTAGATTAAAACATAGATCCTTCAATTTATTTTTGAACTTTTAAAAAGCATAAAACAGTTTTCTGATTATTTTTTAAATGATTTTTAATCTTTATTTTTTTACCTCCTAGTAAAGCATCAATTCTTTGGTGCTCAGCTTTCTTCACAGTCCAACTCTCACAACCATACATGACCACTGGAAAAACCATAGCCTTGACTAGACAGACCTTTGTTGGCAAAGTAATGTCTCTGCTTTTGAATATGCTATCTAGGTTGGTCATAACTTTCCTTCCAAGGTGTAAGCGTCTTTTAATTTCATGACTGCAGTCACCATCTGCAGTGATTTTGGAGCCCCCCAAAATAAAGTCTGACACTGTTTCCACCGTTTCCCCATCTATTTCCCATGAAGTGATGGGACCGGATGCCATGATCTTAGTTTTCTGAATGTTGAGCTTTAAGCCAACTTTTTCACTCTCCTCTTTTACTTTCGCTGAAGAATTAATGCTTTTGAACTATGGTGCTGGAGAAGACTCTTGCGAGTCCCTTAGACTGCAAGGAGATCCAACCAGTCCATCCTAAAGGAAACCAGTCCTGGGTGTTCATTGGAAGGACTGATGCTGAGGCTGAAACTCCAATACTTTGGCCACCTCATGTGAAGAGCTGACTCATTGGAAAAGACCCTGATGTTGGGAGGGATTGGGGGCAGGAGGAAAAGGGGACGACAGAGGATGAGATGGCTGGATGGCATCACCGACTCGATGCATGTGAGTTTGGGTGGACTCCGGGAGTTGGTGATGGACAGGGAGACCTGGCGTGCTGCGATTCATGGGGTTGCAGAGAGTCGGACACGACTGAGCAACTGAACTGAACTGAACTGAAAGCATTTAGGGTAATAGCTAAGACTAATGGCTCTATGTAGATTCATATCTTGAGCATTATTATTTCTCTTCATTGCCTCAGTTTCCTCACCCATAAAATGAGGCTGATAATATTAGTGCCTGCCTTGTAGGAGCAAGCCCTTAGTAGAGTGTCTGGCACCCAGTGCCCACATGATAAATGTTAGCTGCCATCATCACTCTCACTGTTATAAAGCAGCACTATTCCTTGTGCTGAATCCCAGAGACCCTGTGAGTTTCAAGTGACCTGGCAGTTTACTTGCAGTCAAGCTCTGTCTTCCATTTGCTTTCTGCCGGTGGCTCCAGTGACAGTTTCCAAAGCTGTCTTCTGCCAGTTGACTTTCACAACTCACATTCTAGATGGTACTTTGGACACATTCACTCAGATATCAGCATTTTAGGGAAGAAACATAAAATCTGTAACGTCCAAGAAAACTTCAGTTCTCTTTTGTTAGTCAGTGATAGTGGATGTAAAAACAGCTGAACAAGACATCATAAAAATATCACAAAGACTGACCATTGAAGTGCAGTGTTATAAAAATGCTATCGGTTTGTATTTCCATATGTCTGGGTATTATGTAGATTAATTAGTTTAACAATCTATTCAAGAAACAACAGTGGAATCTAGAAAATTTAATAACAAAAATAATTTTTCAAAGTTACTGGACTCAAAGAATTTCAAATTTGAATGTTTTTCTATACTTGATGTTCAGTCCAACCACAAATTGAGAATCACGTAGAATTTCGGAGCTAGCAGAGACCACTAAGTGTCTGGTAGGAAGCCAGGGTCCCCTCACGGTGCTACTACTGCTGCCTACCCCTGACGTCCACGTGGATGGTGGTTTCTGTTGTCTGGAGGAGGGGAGAGCTGAGTGAGGAACGCATGTACCTCACCCAGGGTCACCCAGGACTGGGGCTTCTTGAGGTTAATGCTGTTCTCTGCCTCCCCAGGAACAGTGTACGTGTGTATGTGTGTTTAGTGTGGCTTATGGTCACTTCCCACAGACTTCATGATCTTGTCATTGACTTTGCTTGGTTACCTTGGCAAATAATCAGTTAATTCCAGCTCTTCATAGAGGCTGCTCTTCAGAAAATCTCAGTGAAGGCAAATTCCCATTGGGAGATTTTCTGGTGTAAATCAATCATACATTTATTTTACACCTGAGTGTAGAGTTGTTTAAAGAAGTCAAAGATAATAAAAGAGATAACATATCTTGAGTGAGGGCCAAGCCCACAAGTAGACTGGCCTCTTCTAAGCCCCATGCCCCCATCGGAACCCTTGCTGCTTTGCCCTCTACTGAGAGGCCTCTGCAGTAGGCCCACACGTACAGCCAGGGCCCTGAGGTGGTTGCTTGGGAGAAGCCTCAACCTCACATTCACAGTGGAGGTGGAAGTGGCACAGAACTGGAAGGAGAGGATCACCTGCCCAAAGGGGAATTGGAGGCGTGGATGGAGGAAGGGACTTCCTAAGGCCATGCAAATCCGGACTGGAACCACCAGCATCCTTCTCAGGGAATACCTCTTTTTCACACTAGGATAGCATTATGCAGGCATTTTCTTACACTGGCATGGGTCAATATGTTTTCTAAGCTACTTGGCAACTCTTCTGTTGGTTTTTTCCTAAACTGTTTCTTGTTTCTGTCAAAACAGTCACTGGGAGGCATATACCAAGATGCACACACCCAGTCACTGGGAGGCAACCCCTCTTCCTGTGGCTGACAACAGCAGTGTATCTTTCCAGCTCTTAATTCCAAGCACACTGACCTCTGAGGGAGAAAGATTATATTAGGATTTTTAAATAAGTAAAAACAAGATTTTATTTCAGTTTTCTTCAGCTATCCTCTGTTCCTTTGGAATCAGGCATAAAAAGCAGCTGGGTGCTGGTAGCTGAGTGGGGCCTGTTCCCTCTAGGAAGTTTCAGCTGCTGGGTGTCTGTTTAAAAATAACAAACCTCCCTTTCTTGCAGTTGCCCATGGACTATGTAATTATATGGTGATTTTCCATACTTAATCAGGTATTGGCTCCCTATGCATGTACCCTTAAGTTTCTTGTCTTATCTGTTTTCTAACAATGGTTATCAAGATGCTGTTCTTGGAGGTACTGGACCACATAAGTTATTTGATGGACAAGCGGTTAACTGAAGCTGTTGTAGAAGGAGGGCTCCGGCTCTGGTGAGAGCTGTCCCATGAAGTATTTTTGAGGACAGCAATGGGTGTTTAAATCCTGCCTTTAGTTCCGCTGTCCCAAATGTTGACCTGATGTTCCCCTCATAGTGTATTGCTGAAGTTGAAAAGGAAGGGGGGCTATGGGGGAAGATCGAAGTGAAAATAGATAAAAGAAACTCCGACATCTCTTGTACTCATATTTTAAAAAAAAATAATTTCACAAAATGGAATGGCTTTTTACACACTTCTGAAAGGAATAGATACTCTTTATTTTGTTAGTAGAGAAACAGGTGCGTGAGTACATGCACATAAACACACATACACACACAAATATTTTATATGGAACTTGAGTTTTGGTTTCTGTATCGGCCTAGACAAGGGGACAAGCACAATTCACGGCTTTTAATAAATCTACACATTCACACCAGAATGTGAAAGTTTTATTAATGGGCTCTTGGGCCAGAGAGACTGTTCACAGCACATGGGAGGAAGAGTGTGCCTGACCAATCCTGTGCCTGTTAGTCTCCCGCAGTTTTCTGCGGCCATAACCCCTCTGTGCCCCTACTGCATAAGACTCAGGAGCGGCTTTACATAACACAAAAGGAACCTTATTCCTGAAAATCCATTTTGCTGTAGATATGGATAAAACTCGTTCATTTTTAAAACATTTTCATGTTGATTTATCATATGGGCTTTAGCGCTTGAATGATTTATGATGCAGATGGCTTTATCCGAGTTCTGTTTAGGGAATAGCAAGCATGCCATCTGTGGAACTCTGACTTTCAGGGGAGCTATTTTCTGTTTTCTGCAATTAGTATCTCCTCGCCACACGTGTCAGGCTCAGGAAATCTTAAAAGCGAGCAGCATCAGGTACATGCTCCCTTCCTGTGGCTCTGAAGTGTATCTTGCAGGCCTGCCCTGAGACCTGTCATCTCCTCAACATTGCCGTGAGCAGCTCAGGCCTGTAGGTGTGCTTCTGTAATGTTTTTGGTTTGACCCTGGAAACTGTGGTCAGGTCTGCTAAGGAAATGGGATTGGCTGTTCTTCCTTGTTGGCTGGGTTGGGACCTCCAATCCCATCACTGGAGCACTGCGTTGAGGCCTGACCACAATGAGGTTGCAGGCTAAGGTGAATACTGGTCCTACTCAGTAGCTTCACTAGGTGGCTGCTTACATCATGATCTGATAGAAGCCAGTCAACCTTTCTGCACCCCCAACAGTCAATTTATCCACTTCTTTGGGTGCAAGATGATGTGAAGAGTGTGGAGAAAGTCCAACCTTTGGGAGGCCCCAAGATCTCAGCTATCCAGAAAAAGAATAATGAGGGGGAGGTAAACTCAGTGAAGGCATAGAAGAGACCCAGTCAGACTTTGTCTCCTTTCTGTAGCCATTGTTTCTTCCCCATATCATGTGTGAGGATGAGTGTGTATGTGTATGGATGCATATGCAGAAGGCTTTAGGGGCTCTCTGGGATTCCACACCTGTGAGGGAGAAAAGGGAGCTGAACTGGGCAGAGGGAGAAATTAAAATGTGGTGCAGTTGCTACAAAGGCCTCAGCCCACCCTCTAGAGCATGCTAGAGCTGAGTGGCCCTTCAGAGATATTTCAGTAAAGCAGTGGGACCAGACCTCTGTACCCCAGAAATAACCTGTCACTTGGATGTGGGCTGCCCTCCTGTACCCCAGCAATAACCTGCCACTGGATGTGGGCTGCCCTCTGGAGAGGGGTATAACTCTGGTCAAGGGAGCTCGCTTTAGCAAGGGTAATACCAGAGAAGAACACAGCTAGATGCTCTCACAGCTGGGAAATCAGAGCTGTGGTCCTGAATGGGCTTCTGGGCTGTGCATCGTGGGGTCGACATGGCCTCCAATTTCTGCCTGCCCTGCCCCAAACCTGACACCAGCCCCCACAAAGAGAACTACATCTACCCTCTGTAGGGAGGCAGACTAGAGATCAGAGGGTATGGGTTCCCAAACACTTAGATGTGAGGCCCCAAAGAAGTTGTTTACTTTTCATCCTCTGTATTCTTTCTTTTTTAATTGAAGTGTAGTTGATTACAATATTATATTAGTTTCAAATGTACAAGAGAGTGATTCAATATTTTATAGATTATATTCCATTTAAGGCTGTAACCAAATAATGACTATATTTATTTCCCCACATTGTATAGTACGTCCTTGTTGCTTGTTTATTTTCTACATAGTAGTTTGTGTCTCTTAATCCCATTTCCCTATATTGTCCCTTCCCGCTTCCTTCTCCCCACTGGTAACCACTAGTTTTATCTCTGTGTCTATGAGACCTTTTCTGTTTTATTATATACATTCATTTGTTTCATCTTTTGGATTCCACTTATAAGTGATAATGTAGAGTATTTGTCTTTCTCCATCTGACTTACTTCACTAAGATCCGTTTATGTTGTTGTGAGTAGCAGAATTTCATTCTTTTTATGGCTGAGTAATATTCCATTGAGTATATATACATACACCACATTCTTCTTTATCCATTCTTCTATTGATAAGCACTTAGGTTGTTTCCATGTCTTGGCTATTGTAAATAATGCTGCTATGAGCATTAGGGTGAATGTATCTTTTCAAATTAGTGTGTTTGTTTTCTTCTGATATATCCCCAGTATGAAATTTCTGAATCATATGGTAACTCTGTTTTTAGTTTTTTTTAGCAAACTTCACACTGTTTTCCATAGTGGCTGCATAAATCTACAGTCCCACAAACACTCGGTGTGTGTGTGTGTGTGTGCACATGCGCTCTGTTACTCAGTCGTGTCTGACTCTGCAACCTTGTGGACTGTTGCCAGCCAGGCACCTCTGTCCTTGGGATTCTCCAGGCAAGAATATTGCAGTGGCTTGCCATTTCCTCCTCCAGGGGATCTTCCCTGACCCAGCAGTCGAACCTATGTCTCCTGAGTCTTCCTGCATTGGCAGGTGGGTTCTTTACCACTGAACCACCTGGGAAGCCCCACAAAATTGTACTAGGATTCTAAATGATAACCTTGCTGGGTAGAATATCCTGGGTTGCAGGGTTTCCCTTTCAACAGTTTTAGTATATCATGCTACTCCCTTCTAGCTTGCTAAGTTACTACAGAAAAATCAGCTGTTATCCTTATCATATACAAACGGTTCCCTTGTATCTCTTTGTTTTTCTCCTGTTGCCTTTAGAATTGGCTCTTTGACTTTTGCCATTGTAATTATGGTCTGTCTTGGTGTGTGTCTGTTTGGGTTCATTTTATTTGGGACCCTCTGTGCTTCCTGTACCTGGATATTTGTTTTCTTCTTCAGGTTTCAGACGTTTTCAGCCATCATTTCATTAAATACATGTTCAATCCCCTTCTTTCTCTCTTCTCCTGGGATACTTGATGTTATCCCAACGATCCCTTAAACTATTTCCATTAAGAAAAATGGTTTTTTTTCTTTTTGCTGTTCTGATTGTGTGCTTTCCATTATTCTGTCTTCTAGTTCGCTAATGTGTTCCTCTGTATCATCTAGTCTGCTGTTCATTCCTTTCAGTGCTTTGTTTTTTCATTTAAGTTATTGTATTCTTCAGTTCTGACTGGATCTTTTTCATACTTTCTAGTTCCTTGTTAATATTTTCACTGTGTTCATCTGTTCTTTTCCCTAATTCAGTTTGCATTCTTATTAGTAATACTTTGAATTCTTCATCTAGTAAATTGTTTATTACTGTTTCATTAGTGTTGTTTTTCAGGGGGGTTCTCTTCTTCAGTTGAGACAAATTCCTCTGTCTTATTTTGCTTGTCTTCTCTCTATGAAATGAGGTAAAATAATTACCTATCACAGTCTTGAAGGAGTGTCCTTCTGTGGGAGCATCCCTATGCAGTCTGCGTGTACCCAGTGGCCTTGTTGGGAGAGCTCGATTTGGCATGAACACGAGTCATGCCTTTCTTCAGGGTGAACTGGCAGCTACCACCTTGGAAGGAAGGGCCTGGAGAAGGAGGAGCTAGAAGCAAAGCTGTGTCTGAGGTAGTGCTTCTACCTCTGCCCAGTGGGTGTCACCCCTTTGTTGGTGCTTTTGCTATTACTGTAAAAAAGCCACAGATTGCCCAAGCACAGAGTTTAGTTAAAGCATTTAAAAAGCACAGCTCTGCAATTTTATTAAAGCTGTGGTTGCAGATGTCATTCCCAGAGTGTATGGAAGAGCTGTGGCAGAGATTATTCATAATTTTACCTTCTTAGCATATTTTTTATCATTGTCAAAGTTTATTTTGTTAAGTAATCCTTGCAGTAATTTTTGAGGCCTGCGCACCAGGGCCAGCTGCTTACTTTCACTAATGGGTAAATCATGATTAATTCATTATTTATGATTCATGTCTTCAGTTGTTGGAGCAGAAGCTCTGTCTAACTGTGTACTCTGTCCCGGCCCTGGCACCCTTAGCTCATAAGGGTAGCAGAGTTGGAGTAGGAGGGGCTGGGTACTCAGGGAGGGTCAGGACAGGGGTTGTGGCAGCCTGGCTACCATCAGAGATGAGATCTGCCTCTGAGGCACTGTGTCTGCAATCGCCAGGACTGGCTGCCTGCTCCCTGCTCAGTTGCCACTTGGATTTGAGCTGCTACAGCATCTCACGGTTGAGATTTTCCTTGGTTGTAGTTGCCTATGCTCCCGTGTGGCATTGCAACACAAGGCAAACAGTGCTGGGGTATTGGCTCAGCTTGGGCTGAGGGGCACACTAGGGTAGTCACAGAAAACCAGTCAGACAGCCATGTGGTCTCAATCCAGTCTTTCTACCCTGCCTTAGGAGCAAGCAAGTGTTCCCATGCTTCTCATGAGCAGAGTCTAGCTTTCGCTCAGACCTTCTGTTTGTGTTACCAGTCCTTCTACTAGCCAAGGGGTCTCAGCTTCCCTTTGTTGCACCCCAGGGCTGAGATGGCCAATATGTGGCTCAAACCACTCACTCCCTAGGAAGCATCTCCATCCATGTCATCTCCTTTATCTCTGAGTCCCCTCCAGGGCCCAGGTCCAAATGCAATTGCTTCTCTTTCCTTCCTGCGTGTGTCTTCCTTACAGTCTTGGTTGTATAGGAGGTTTACTGCCAGTTTTCAGTTAGATTTCAGTGAGAATTTTTCCACATGTAGGTGTGTTTTTGATGTGTTCATGGGGAAAGGCGAGTTCTGTGTCCTCTTTCTCTGCCTTCTTGATTTGCGTCTCCACCTTCCATTCTCTAATTCAAGTTGATAACTGCCTACCTGCCTTACAGGGTTGTGGTAGGGATAAAATGCTGTGATGTAAATGAAATTTTCCCGCATAGATCACAACCTTGTTGTGGTAAAGGGGCTTGTGTAAGTCAATGAAGCTATGGACAATGCTGTACTGGGCCACCCACGGGTCATAGTGAAGAGTTATGACAAAACGTGGTCCACTGGAAGAGGGACTGAGAAACCACTCCAGCATTCTTCCTGTAAGAACCCCATAAACAGTATGAAAAGGCAAAAAGATTTGACACCAGAAGGTGATCTCCCCAGATTGGATAGTGTCTAATATGCTACTGGGGAAGAGCAGAGGGAAATTACAAATAGCTCCAGGAAGAATGGAGTGGCTGGGCCAAAGCAGAAATGATGCTCAGTTATGGATGTGTTTGGTGATGAAAGTTAAGTCTGATGCTATAAAAAACAATATTGCATAGAAACCTGGAATGTTAAGTCTATGAATCAAGGTAAATCGGATGTGATCAAGCAGGATGTGGCAAGAGTGAATGTCAATATCTTAGGAATCAGTGAATATCATCATCTTAGGAAATAAAATGGACAGGAATGGGAGACTTTAATTCAGATGACCATTATATCTACTACTATGGGCAACAATCCCTTAGAAGAAATGGAGTAGCCCTCTTAGTTAACAAAAAGTCTGAAATGTGGTATTACTTGCAGTCTCAAAAACAACAGAATGATCTCAGTTCATTTCCAAGACAAAGTATTCAATATCACAGTAATCCAAGTCTATGCCCCAACCACTGATGCTGAAGAATCTAAAGTTGACTGGTTATATGAATTCCTACAAGACTTTTTTAGAAGTAACACCAAAAAAAAAAAAAAAAAAAGATGTCCTTTTCATCATAGGAGATTGGAATGCAAAAGTAGAAAGTCAAAAGATACTTGGAGTAACAGGCAAGTTTGGCCTTGAAGTACATAATGAAGCAGGGCAACAGATAACAAGAGTTTTGTCAAGAGAACAAACAGGTCATAGCAAACAACCTTTTCCAACAACCCAAGAGACAACTCTACACATTGACATCACCAGATGGTCAATACTGAAATCTGATTGACTATTTTCTTTTCAGCCAAAAATGGAGAAGCTCTTCACAGTCAGCAAAAACAAGACCAGGAGCTGACTGTGGCTGAGATCACAAACTCCTTATTGCAAAATTCAAGCTTAAATTGAAGAAAGTAGGGAAAACCAATCGGAGAAGGCAATGGCACCCTACTCCAGTACTCTTGCCTGGAAAATCCCATGGACGGAGGAGCGTGGTGGGCTGCAGTCCATGGAGTCGCTGGGAGTCGGACATGACTGAGCAACTTCACTTTCACTTTTTTACTTTCATGCATTGGAGAAGGAAATGGCAACCCACTCCAGTGTTCTTGCCTGGAGAATCCCAGGGATGGGGAGCCTGGTGGGCTGCTGTCTATGGGGTTGCACTGAGTCGGACACGACTGAAGCAACTTAGCAGCAGCAGCAGCAGCAGCAGCAGGGAAAACCAATAGGCCACTCAGGTATGACCTAAGTCAAATCCCTTATGATTATACAGTGGAAGTGACAAATAGATTCAAGGGATTAGATCTGATAGAGTGCCTGAAGAACTATGGATGGAGGTTTATAACATTGCAGAAGAGGTGGTAACCAAAACCATCCCCAAGAAAAAGAAATGAAAAAAGGCAAAGTGGTTATCTGAGGAGGCTTTGCAAACAGCTGAGAAAAGAACAGAAGCAAACGGCAAAAGATGAAGAGGAAGATATACCCATGTGAATGCAGAATTCCAGAGAATAGAAAGGAAAGATAAGAAAGCCTTCTTAAGTGAACGCAACGAAATAGCAGAAAGCAGTAGAATGGGATAAACTAGAGATCTCTTGAAGAAAAGTGGAGATATCAAGGAAACGTTTCATGTAAGGATGGGCATGATAAAGGACATAAGCAGAAGAGATTAAGAAGAGGAGGCAAGAATATACATCACTATACAAAAAAGGTCTTAATGACCTGGACAACCATGATAGTGTGATCACTGACCTCGAACAAGACATCCTGGAGTGTAAAGTCAAGTGGGCCTTAGAAAGCATTGCTATGAACAATCAATGGAATTCAAACTGAGCTATTTCAAATCCTAAAAGATGATGCTGTTAAAGTGCTGCACTCAACATGTCAGCAAATATGGAAAACTCAGCAGTGGCCACAGGACTGGAAAAGGTCGGTTTTCATTCCAATCCCAAAGAAGGGCAATGTCAAAGAATGTTCAAAGTACCGCACAACTGTACTCATTTCACATGCTAGCAAGGTAATGCTCAAAATCCTTCAAGCTAGTTGTCAGTAATATGTGAACCGAGAAATTCTAGGTATACAAGCTGAGTTAATTGCCAACATCCACTGGATCATATAAAAAGCAAGGGAATTCCAGAGAAACATAAACTTCATTTACTATGCTAAAGCCTTTGTGTGGATCACAACAAACTGTGGAAAATTCTTAAAGATATGGGAATACCAGACCATCTTACCTGCCTCCTGAGAAACCTGTATGCAAGTCAGAAGTAATAGTTAGAACTTTACATGGTAAAGCAGTCTAGTGCAAAATTTGGAAAGGAGTATGACACGGCTGTATATTGTCACCCTGTATTTAACTTACATACATCATGCAAAATTCTGGGCTGAATGAAGCACAAGCTGCAATCAAGATTGCTGGGAGAAATATCAACAACCTCATATATGCAGATGATACCACTCTAATGGCAGATAGTGAAGAGGAACCAAAGAGCCTCTTGATGAAGGTGAAAGAGGAGAGTGAAAAAGCTGGCTTAAAACTCAGCATTCAGTAACTAAGGTCATGGCATCTGGTCCCATCACTTCATGGCAAATAAAAGGGGGAAAAATGGATTTTATTTTCTTGGGCTCTAAAATTACTGTGGATGGTGACCTGCCATGGAAATGAAAGACACTTGCTCCTTGAAAAGTGATGACAAAGTATTAGAGTATTAAAAAGCAGAGACTTCACTTTGCTGGCAAAGATCGATAGAAAAGCTATGGTTTTTCTAGTAGTCATGTATGGATGTGAGAGCTCTGAGCCCTGAAGAAGTTATGCTTTTGAATTGTGGTGCTGGAGAATACTCTCAAGAGTCCCTTGGACTGCAAGGAGATCACACCAGTCAATCCTAAAGGAAATCAACCCTGAATATTCATTGGAAGGACTGATGATGAAGCTGAAGCTCCAATACTTTGGCCAGCTGGTGCAAAGAGCTGACTTGTTGGAAAAGACCCTCATGCTAGGAAAGATTGAAGGCAGAAGGAGAAGGGGGCACAGAGGATGAGATGGTTAGATAGATGCTCATGAATCTGACCTAACTCCAGGAGAAGTGAAGGACAGGGAAGCCTGGTGTGCTACAGTCCCTGGGGTCACAGAGTTGGACACAACTTAGCAACAACAAAAGTGAATGAAATTACTCTCCACACTGTGAGATGTGGAGAAATATGTGGTAGTGTCATATCATGGAACCAAACGTTGCAATGATTCCAAGTCAGTCTCAACCCCAGTATATTTTCCTGCTCCCCCCTCACTCCTAAGACACTTGTTTCTCTCATGTTGTATATACTTTTTGAGCTGTGAAAAATAGATTACAGAGCCCTGGCCCACCCAGGGCCAGGAAGCATTGAAACACTTTGTTGAGGTGTCTGGTGAGAAAACCTGCCACATGAGGGTTTTTGGAGTGAGAATGGGTGAGTAGGCATAGCCTGAGCCCCTGGACACTGCCCTGTAAAGGGGTCAGGGGTCAGACTGAGCCTTCCCAAGAAGTTTCATAAAGCTGTTGGGAGGCAAGTGCTGGAGTCTGGTAGATCTGGTCCCTCATCTGCTCACTCTCATCACCTGTAAAGAAGGCGGCCCTCCTGCTCCCAGTCTTCACAGAAGGTCCTATAAGTGCTGACTGCCTCTCTTCCCCGTGTGTTCCAGAGGCATCCTTGAAGTTAGCAGGTCTGTCTCTGGCTCGGAGCTTCTCAGCAGTGAAGACACTAGAGACATCCTGGGCCAGGTGATTGTTGTAGGGGCTGTCCTGTGCACTTTAGGATGTTTTAGCAGCACCCCTGGCCTCTGCTTACCAGATGTTAGTGATACCCTCACCTACAGTTATGACAACCAAGAACGTCTCCAGGTGTTCTCAAATGTTCCCAGGTAAAAATCTCCATGATTGGGAATCACCTCCTATCTGTACATATATCCTTTTCCCCTTTCCGTAGAGGTAGATCATGTTTTCTTCCTCAAGCACAGAAACAGTTTTATTTACTTACTCACTCCTGTTTTTTGTGTTACTGTTGTCAAGCATTTTAATTGTATATAATAATTATATGAATTCTATATAGTTTTAATTATGTAATGTTTATATAAAAATAAGTATATGTAAATACTAGTTATATCTATTATAAATAACATCTTATATTGCTTTTCTGCTTTGAACAGTTAATTAATTGAAAAATTAAAAAGCTTAACATATTTTATATTTTCCTCCATATGTGTCATTTCTGGCTCTCTTCATTCCTTTCTGTAAATATAAGTATCCATTTGGTAGCAGTTTTGTTTTGTTTTGTTTTTCCTGTTCTTTTTTCCACATGAAGACTCTCATTTCTTGTAATACAGGTCTGCTGGTAATTAATTATGTCAGTTTTTGTCTGAAAAAATCTTCAATTTTTTCTTTTTTATTTACTTTTTCTTTTTTCCCCTTTCTTTCACTACTGTGAAGATGCTGCTTCATTGTCTTCTGGCTTACATACTTTCTGGTGAGATATTGCTATCCTGTTAGCTTTGTTACTCTAAATAATGTATCTTCTGGCTGATTTTAAGATTTTCTTTTTAGCACTAATTTTCATGATTAGGACATGTCTTGATATGTTTTTATGCATGAGGTTTGTTGAGCTTCTTAAATCTGTGGGGTTTATAATTTTCATCAAATTTCAACAACATTTTCAAAATTTCTTCTGTCATTCTTTTTCTGTGTTCTTTTGGGACTTCAGTTACCACTTTACTGGCCCACAAATCATTGCTCTTCTGTTCATTTTCAGCCTTTTTATTTTTGATCAGTTTTATTTTGAGAATTTTCTGTCGCTACATCTTCAATTTTTAATCTTTTCTTTTACTGTGTCTAACCACAGTTAAGCCTCTCCTGTGTTTTTAAATTTCAGATGTTCTATTTTTCATCTCTATAAATTGCCATTTGATCTTTTTTATATCTTCCATTTCTTTCATTAATGTTTTTCTCTACCTCCTTGAATATGAGGCATAATTTATAATAATTATCTTAGCATCTTTGTGTGCTAATTATGTCATCTCTAATAGTTCTGGGTCTGATTCTATTGACTGAATTTTCTCTGAGTTATGTTGACATTTTCCAACTTCTTTGCAAACCTGGTAGTTTTTAATTGAATTCCAGACATTTTGAATTTAATGTGTTAGATGCTAGATATTGTATTATTTCAAATAGTGGGGTTTTTTTTTTTTTGCTAGTGTGTTTTAGTTTTGCATTAAGCCAAGTTACTTGTAATAAGTTTGATCCTTTTAAAGCCTGCTTTTAGCTTTATGAAGATGACAGTAGAACAGCCTTTAATCTATGACTATTAAGTGGAGTCCTTCATAGTATTATCCTTACTGCCTGTATACAAAGAGTTCTTTCCACTCTGGGTGGCGAGAAGACAACAAATGGCCAGTTCAGCGTGGGCTCCAGAGGTTGTTTTGCCAGCTCCCTTCTGATGGTCCTTGGCCTGGTCTCCAGTAGTTTCCTTATACACATGCACCGATCAGTATTCAGCCAAAGGCTGAAGGGGACCCCACTGAAGATTTGTGGAGCACACTCTCTGTGTAACTCCTTTCTTACCAGCATTCTGCCCCATGAATTCTAGCGCCCTTGGCTTTGGTGAATGCCAGTCTCTCTTTCCTCTCCTCAGTGGCACCACTGGGCTCCCTTTGGCATCCTTGATATGCTTCAGCTTTTGGAAGCTTCCTCCAAGTGGTGACTGGGGCAGCTGAGGGGCTCCCCTGCTTCATTTCCCTTTTCTCAGGAATCACAGTTCCAAGCAGCTTATTGACCAATGTCTAAAAACTGCTATTTTGCATATTTTATCCAGTTTTTTATTTGTTTAACATGCTAGAATAATCTAGTCCCAATTTTTCCATAATAGCCAAAAGCAGAAGTCATAGTATTTTATTTTCTAAATAGCTATACCTAATATGCTTCCTGAGATGTACTATTTTACCTTTCAAATAAGTACAACTATTTGGTGATTCCTTCTTTTTTCCTGATTTTCCCCTCAAGGCCAGTGCTGTCCAATTAAAGTATGGTGTGAGACACGTACATAATGTTAAGTTACCTAGTCATGTAATTGTAAAAATAGTTAAAAATATATTCTATTTAACATTATACAAGCAAACTATTATCGTTTCAATTTTGCCTAAAGTATATTTTGTTTGGTATGTATTTTAATTAGGGGAAGATTATAATTCTTATCTAAAGCTAATATAGTCATTCAGCAATCAGTACAGAAAAATCATTAATGATGTATTTTTCATCCTTTTTTCATAGTAAGTCCTTGAAATTCAGTGTATTTTACACATATAACATCTCTGAGTTTGGACTGACCACACTTCAGAAAGCACACATGAATGGCTGGCTGCTGCATTGGGTGTTATATCTTCTGGCTTTAGACTAGCAATTATGCTTCTTGACCACTGCATATGTAACAGGTGGTGGGATATGTTCTCATGGAGTCCTTGGTGTTATATTCATTTGTAACATGCTGGCTGTACCTCTTTCTTTCCACTCAAAAAAACTTTCCAGTTTGTGAGCAGGGAAGGAAGATAGATACTATTCTCAAGATCATTATTTTTAAAGCAATGCTTTGTCTTATTTTTCTTTCTTTTCTGCAGGAGCCTTACTTTACTTCTTCTAGTTCTTTCTTTCCCCTCATTGCTCATCTCCAGGTACTACCACTCTCATCTCTATACCCAGTTCTCCCTCTCAAGTTCCGCTACTCTGAGGCTAACATTTCCTATCTTGTGTACTTTGGGACCTCCTTCTCTTTAGCAAAGGTTATGAACTTCCAGGTCGTTAATGGTTTCACTTTTTCTTTCTGGGGGTAATTTTGTCTGTGCTTCTTCTAAGTCCTGTACTCCCATGCTGCTTGTTTTTCCAACCTCCTCTTCCTGCTCTCTTCCTAGAAACAAGCTAGAGGACTTTGAGAGCTAACTGGAATTTGTAATTTTTTTCTTTTTTATCCAGATTCTTTTTTTTTTTTTTTTTTAGCATTTGGAGCCTATTTATTATTTATTATGATGCAGATTGACACTTAGTTGAGTTGGAATTTTGGGATTGTAACATCAATAATGGTTAATCTCCTCAGTAATAAATTACACTTACAACTCTGATCACTGCCATAAGGTGATTGGCTGTGGTTAAGATTATAGACCTAGTGATTTAGCTCTTCTTAAGTATAGTTGATCTACAGATTCTTCTTTAAATGAGCACTGGTTTCTTCTAGGTATGGTCTGACTAATACAAGGTCAAGAAGGTCTGATGTCTCTTTCTGTGAAAACTGTAGTGCATCAATGCATAGTATTTCACTTTGAGTTGCTGGTAGTTCACATTAGCTGTTAATTCACATTGAGCTTGAAATTGATTAAAACCTCTAAGTGTTTTTTACATAAGCCAAGCCACATTTCCTCTCAGGATTGTCTGGTGATGATAGTAACCTTTGTGAAAGTTATATTCCTTCTTGTTAAACTTCATTTTGCTTGACCAACTTATCATTTGAGCCTTTTGTTTAAGAATGGGAAAGCATGACATTTGGTGACAGGTGCTTAAATGTTTCAGAAGACCTTTTGTCCAAAAGGGGTATTAAAAGAATTCAGAACTATCCTATGTAATCTAGTTCATGGGGGGAAAAGTTATTTTTTGGCTCAGGAGAAGACTGTAATCAAATTTAAGATAATTGAAAAATAAAGTATAATTCTGGACCTCACTCTAAAAGATCTCCCAGGATTTCCACTTTTTGTTTCAGTTCAGCTTATTTCATGCTGACTATGAAGTTGTAGTTACAACTTCACCAAACTGACCTGTGGAGCCTTAAGAAAAATATTCATGGCCAGGTCCTAATTTAGACCAACTAAACTAGAACCTACAAGGACTGGACTCAGACACTGGGGACTCTGATAGTCCTCTTCTTCCCTCATCATAAGTGATTCTACTCTGTCTCTCGGGTTGAGAGCCACTAGATCAAGTGGGGAAGCGCAGCTGTATGTGTGTCCTTTCCACTCTGCACCAGTGTCCCTCGACATTTCTCCAATTGCAGAATCTGTTTTCTAGAAAACAAAGGTAGCTGCCATCTTCCCCATGTCCTCAGCAAATACTCCCATTGTGCAAAAAATTGACAAGAGTGGTAGATTCGTGTTACATAGATCTTCTGTGCTGAAAAATCCTTACAAATAAAAAGCTGAAACAAGGCACCAAGCACTTTGAGATTGTTTCCTTTGTAGAAAACCAGAGTTCTCTAAATAGTATATGTCTCTGGAGAATTAAAGACATGAGTCATTTTATAAGGTGACTTACTAATTTTTTAAACAACCATCTATTACATAAAGTGAGACATACTGGTAATTTTATATTGCCTTTCTGGACTAAAAAGACTAACGACATACAGAGTTAAGGAAATCACAGTTGTTTGCAATCTTGGGATTTTAAAATGTGAAAGACCCTTAGGCAACTCTCTACTTCAACTTTTTCTTTCTACAAAGAGCAGCAATCTAGGGAGGGTCTTTGACCTCAGCAACCACCTGCTAACTACACTGTGATCCCTGACTGTCAGCCACAGCATCACCCAGAGCTGATGAGACAAGCAGCCCCACTAGGTACTTTCTGTACTTCATAAAGAACCTTAGGTGATTCATATGCACATTAAAGTTTGAGAAGCACTGGTCTAGAAATTTCATATTCCAGATAACTGACGAGAAATGTCCATGTATAGCCAAGTTTCAGAGAATCTAACTTAAATTTAATGCAACTCCTTTGAAGAGAAAAAAAAAAGGAAAAACTCAATTGTTTTTTTTTTTCTGTAACCTTGTCTACTTGGATAATAAGAACTAATATAACAGAAAGGAATGTATTTTGATAGTAGTTTAGAAAATTAAACTCTTTTATTGAGTACACTTCTTTTTCATTCAGTTAAAGCTAAAAGTTTCTTTCAAAACAGCATAAAGTGCTTATTATAGAGTTCTTTGTTTCACTGCCAACTGTGGATTTCGATGTGGAACCATTCAAAAAGCAGTGGGATATTATGAGTCATTCATGACCTCCTGGGCTTTTGACATTATTGTAAAGCTACAGGTTCCCGAGCACAGAGTTTAGTTAAGGCATTTCAGAAGCACAGCTCTGCAATTTTACTGAAGCCATGGTTGCAGATGTCATTCCCAGAGTGTATGGAACTGCTGTGGAAGAGATTATTCATAATTTTATCCTCTTAGCATATTTTTTCTCATCGTCAAAGTTTATTTTGTTCAGTAATCCTTGCAATAATTTTTGAGGCCTGCACACCAGGGCCAGCTACTTACTTTCATTAATAGACAAATCATGATTAATTCCTAAAGGTGTATATATTCTGGAATCTTAAGATAGAAACAAAATTACACAAAAATAAAGCTAACAGTATAGACATCATCAGGCCTTGACTTTAAATTTGTACTCACTTTTTTTTGGGTGAATACGAAAGTGATAAGTTGTGTATTAATTGAGTGGTGTTGTCTGTTACACATAGACAGTCCAGAGTAAGGTGGTGGCTGTGGATGGGAATAGGTACTTGTAAGATATGCAGAGTAGTGAAGGGTTTGGTGCCGTGTCACATGAGGATAAACTGAAGAAAGTGAGAATATTTGGCTTGAAGAGGGGTTAACTTCAATGTCTGAAGGAAGCACATAGACCCCTTTTCGATAGAGGCAGATTTTAGCACCATATGAAAAAGAAACAGGTAATGAATTACTGAAAATGCACAAGCAGGAAAATGTACATCTTCTGCTCTGGTTGTTAAAAAAAAAAAAACGGCATATCAACATCATGTAAAAATTAGATTCTGTGTGTGTGTGCTCTGCTACTGCTGCGAAGTCGCTTCAGTTGTGTCCGACTCTGTGCGACCCCATAGACGGAAGCCCACCAGGCTCCCCCCATCCCTGGGATTCTCCAGGCAAGAACACTAGAGTGGGTTGCCATTTCCTTCTCCAATGCAAGAAAGTGAAAAGTGAAAGTGAAGTCGCTCAGTCGTGTCCGACTCTTAGCGACCCCATGGACTGCAGCCCACCAGGCTCCTCCGTCCATGTGATTTTCCAGGCAAGAGTACTGGAGTGAGGTGCCATTGCCTTCTCCAGTGTGTGTGCTCAGTCGTGTCCAACTCTTTTTTTTTTTTTTTTTTACTTTACAATATTGTATTGGTTCTGCCACACATCAACATGAATCTGCCATGGGCGTACACGTGTTCCCCATCCTGAACCCTCTCCCACATCCCTCCCCATGCTATCCCACTGGGTCATCCCAGTGCACCAGCCCCAAGCATCCTGTATCAAACCTGGACTGGTGATCCATTTCACATATGATATTATACATGTTTCCATGCCATTCCCCCAAATCATCCCACCCTCTCCCTCTCCCACAGAGTCCAAAAGACTGTTCTACACATCTGTGTCTCTTTTGCTGTCTCGCATACAGGGCTTTCATTACCATCTTTCTAAATTCCATATATATGCATTAGCATTGGTATTGGTATTTTTCTTTCTGGCTTCCTTCACTCTGTATAATAGGCTCCAGTTTCATCCACCTTATTAGAACTAATTCAGATGTGTTCTTTTTAATGGCTTAGTAATACTCCATTGTGTATATGTACCACAGCTTTCTTATCCATTCATCTGCTGATGGACATCTAGGTTGTTTCCATGTCCTGGCTATTGTAAACAGTGCTGTGATGAACATTGGGGTACACGTGTCTCTTTCAATTCTGGTTTCCTCAGTGTGTATGCCCAGCAGTCGGATTGCTGGGTCATAAGGCAGTTCTATTTCCGGTTTTTTAAGGAATCTCCACACTGTTCTCCATAATGGCTGTACTAGTTTACATTCCCACCAACAGTGTAAGAGGGTTCCCTTTTCTCCACACCCTCTCCAGCATTTGTTGTTTGTAGACTTTGATAGCAGCCATTCTGACTGGCACGAGATGGTTCCTTATTGTGGTTTTGATTTGCATTTCTCTGATAATGAGTGATGTTGAGCATCTTTTCATGTGTTTGTTAGCCATCTGTATGTCTTTTTTGGAGAAATGTCTATTTAGTTCTTTGGCCCATTTTTTGATTGGGTTGTTTATTTTTCTAGAATTGAGCTTCAGGAGTTGCTTGTATATTTTTGAGATTAGTTCTTTGTCAGTTGCTTCATTTGCTATTATTTTCTCCCATTCTGAGGGCTGTCTTTTCACCTTGCTTATAGTTTCCTTTGTTGTGCAGAAGCTTTTAATTTTAATTAGATCCCATTTGTTTATTTTTGCTTTTATTTCCAGTATTCTGGGAGGTGAGCCTTAGAGGATTCTGCTGTGATTTATGTCGGAGAGTGTCTTGCCTATGTTCTCCTCTAAGAGTTTTATAGTTTCTCGTCTTACGTTAGAGATCTAAACATGTCCGACTCTTTGCAGCCCCATAGACTGCAGCTTGCCAGGCTCCTCTGTCCATGGGGTTTTCCAGGCAAGAATACTGGAGTGGGTTGCCATTTTCTCCTCCAGGGGATCTTCCCGACCCAGGGATCGAACCCACATCTTCTGCGTCTCTTGCATTAGCAGGTGGATTCTTTAGCACTGAGCCACTTGGGAAGCCCCAGAAATTAGATGAGCTTAAAGGTCCCTCCAAATCTGGAGGCCTCTGGGCACCATTCTTTCTTATGCAATTGCCCCTCTACACCTCAAATGCTGCCACTCCAGTCCAAGCCACTGACATTTCTCTCCTGATCTATGACCACAGCCTCCTAAGTGTTCCACCTGTGGCCACCCTGGATTTTTTCCAACTGTTTTCACACAGCAACAGAGAATACTGTTATGTATAAACCAGTTTCCACAGAAAGCAGATTTCTGAGGATACAAACCTTGTCTTTTGTATCATATATGTTCCTAATACTTCAAACAGTGCTACACAGCAGCTTCCACTTGGACATAGAAGTAACTTGGAATTTTTGAACATGACCTGTTAAATCCATAATCTGGTCCACGCATACTCCCTGATTTCGTCTTAGGTCATGCATCATCTTTCTTACCACGTTTTAGCTGTACTGCCTTTCTGATCTCTGAGCGTGCCGTTCATCTCAGGGCCTTTGTACATGCCATGTCTTCTTCATGAAATGCCCACCCCATCTTCCCTGACTACTCCTCCTTAACCTTCCAGTTACAGCCTTTGAGTTCCACTTCCTTAGCAAGATCTTCCTTCCCATCTAAGTGAGGTCCCCAATTTACATTGTGGTATGTATTCTCTACTTCATAATACGTAGAAATGTGTGGTTACATATTAATATGTGTTTGATACCTTAGGGTTTGGCTCGCTGAACATAGTGTAAGTTATTTGAAGACAGACTGTTATATCTCCAAAGTCTTACACAGTGCACAGGGGCTCAAGATACATCTTTTGAATCAGCAGTTCTCACTTGGAGTGATTTTGCCCCCACCAACACCTGCCGGGACATTCCCAGGTGGCTCAGTGGTAAAGAATCTGCCTGCCAGTGCAGGAGCCACAGGAGACATAAATTCAATTCCTGGGTCGGGAAGGTCCCCTGGAGGAGAAAATCACAACCCACTCCAGTGTTCCTGCCTAGATAATCCCATGGACAGAGAAGCCTGGTGGGCTACAGTCCATGGGTTTGCAAAGTGTTGGATGCAGCTGAGCACGCATGAAGACATTTTTGGTGGTCACAACCAGCATCTAGTGCAGAGAGACCAGAAATACCTACTATTAACCCTCCTACAATGGGCAGAACAGTCCCTATAGAATTAACTGGCTGACAATGTCAAGAGTACCCAGGCTGAAATCCCTGGAATGAATAGGTAAACTGCTGTCTCCTTTTGTTGATTTCATTTTGTAGTTGCTGTTAATCCCAAATTGTCTTGCTTTCCAACCTGACAGTGTCATCCTATACAATGACCCAGAGAGTTGTTGTGGGGAGGTGGGTGGGAGGGGGGGTCATGTTTGGGAATGCATGTAAGAATTAAAGATTTTAAAATTAAAAAAAAACAACAAAAAAAATTAAATTTTTGACTACATAAATCCTTAATCTAATATACTCTAAAAAAAAAAAAAAGAAAAGAAAAGTTAGGTTTTTGTAAGAACTGTCAAACACACTGTTTCTCGAGTGCCTAGCTTTCCATAATTAACTATACAGAATTTCTTCAAGTTGGGGAATTTAAGATTACTCAAGTTATAATCACAGATGGCTGCCAACCATTTCCTTTAGAAATAAGACAACTTCATTTGGAAAGTTCTGATGGATTGAGAGAATGAGATTGCCACTAATCGTTTAGGTGTGAGTGGAAGTCGCTCAGTCGTGTCTGACTCTTTATGACCTCATGGACTATACAGTCCATGGAATTCTCCAGGCAAGAGTACTGGAGTGGATAGCGTTTCCCTTCTCCAGGGGATCTTCCCAACCCAGGAATCAAACCCAGGTCTACCGCATTGCAAAGAATCGGGAGAGCTGAGCTGCCAGAGAAGGTCAATTGTTTAGGTGTAACTGGGAGAAAAATGATGGCTTTGAAGGTGCCACACCTTTCTGTTCCTCACTGGCTTTGTGTGGGGTGCGCTGGGAAGGGCACTCTGGGTGAGGCAGGGTGGGCGTGGCGGACGTGTGTTCCTCATCCGTTCTCATTCACCTAGTGACCAGTCCTCTCTCCTTACTGTTCTCCTCTTGACCTTGCTGAATGCTGGGTCTGCCCCAGCAGAATCATTCATGTTCTGGAGGCAGCCAGTTCTCACCTCCTGCCCTGGGAACACACCTTTCTCTCCTAGGAGCTACATGGGTTCTCATCTTTAATTCAAGCCTCTGCATTTATGAGGGAGTCTTCCAAGGCTGCTACTTAAGAAAACATTTCATTCATCTCTGTAGTCAGTCTAGGACACTGCTTCCCAGCTTTCTCACCTCAGGCACCAGAGAAATTAACATTTGTACAACTTGGCGGGGGTGGGGGTGGGGGACTGACAGGACTACCCAAAGCAGGAGGAGACTGGGGCTTTGCTAGTTGCCCCAAGGCCTGAGAGGGTCAGTATCTCAGCATATCTTTTAACCCTTTCCTGGAACATCACTAGGGAAACACTAGTGTATTGATAGAAAAACCCCATTGCACTATGACTACTCAGCTATGAGCCACTTATGTATTTCCTTTTGAAATTTGGCTGGTGGGTGGGAGTTATCTAAAAGTAAATCATATTTTTCTATCCATAGAGAAGGGCGGGCTAGATATTTTACATTTTTCCTTATTCAGGAATCTTGCCAGCAACAGCAGTCTGGTTCCTCTGAGCCATAAAAGCAGCACTGTCCAGCGGGAGGTATCTGCAGTGACCATCTTGCAAGGTAGTGCTGCAGAACACTGTGGGTCAGCAGGGGTCTTTCAGGACCCAGACCTGTGCAGCTGCATCTCAGAGGGTCAGCTGCACTGCCCAACTTGGCTGACTGTTCTGCTTTCCAATTTTGAGGTCCTAGGCCAGGACCCACCAATAGAACAGTTTAGCTCAGCATCTGGATGTGGCCGCAGAGATTAGATTAACTTGTAAACCACTAAGACAGGAGCTCAAGGATCTGTGTCAAAGAGCCCCTCTACATGTGATAAGCTGGGAAATAAGGTCTCCCATAAAGGCCTGGACTGAGGATGACCTGGCAGTTTTGCCTGGAGCAACTGTTTGGATGGGAGTGCCATGTGCTGAAACATGAAAGGCAAAGAAAAAAGGTGGTGAAGGGACTTCCCTGGTGGTCCAGTGGTTAAGAGTCCACCTTTCCACTGCAGGGGGCATGAGTTTAATGCCTGGTTAGGTAACTAAAATCCCATGTGGTGCAGCCAAAAAAAATAAAAGAAAGGTACTGTAAATGGAGCCTAGAGTATTACAAGGCCTTAGGCAGCTGAGAGGAAATGGTCTGAAGCCTAAAAGGAGGTCCATGCTGGGATACAAATTTGGGATTACCTGCATTCAGATGGTATTTAAGATTCCTATTTTGTGGGACTAGATTCATTCATTCACTCTATACACCAGGTGCTTGCTGAGTGCTGGATGGCATCACCTCAGAAAATCTAGAGGAGGAAGATGGCACAACCCAGTATATTTCACCCACTCCTCTCTCCCGTCTTCCTCTGCAGAGGGAGCCACAGAAGCTGATGTCCTTCCACTCATGTTTTTAAATGCTTCTTGTGTTTGGATATAGCCAAAATTAAACTTTTGCTTTCTGTGTTGTTAAACTTTACATATATGGTATGATTTAGTTTATATAGTTCTACAACTTTTTTCTTCACTCATTATAACATGATTCATACTGACAGATGTTACTGTGAAAGTGAAAGCCACTCAGTTGTGACTGACTCTTTGCGACTCCGTGGACTGTGCAGTCCATGGAATTCTCCAGGCCAGAATACCAGAGTGGGTAGCCTATCCCTTCTCCAGCAGATCTTCCCAACCCAGGAATCACACCGGGGTCTCTTGCATTGCAGGCACATTCTTTACCAGCTGAGCTACCAGGGAAGCCAGTGTTACAGTGGATCAGTGCGTTTGTCTCCTGTAGAGCATCCATCATGGAATAATCTAAAGTCTGCATATCCTCCTGTTAGCATTCTTCCATCTGTCTCCTGGTGAAATGTGCGGGAGTTTCTCTATAAGTAGAATACCTGAGTCAAGTTTACCAGATGCTGCCAAACAATTTGCCAAACTAACTTCATGAGAGTCTCTCTCTTTTTTTATTTATTTTTTTAATGAAGGATAATTTCTTACCAGAATTCTGTTGTTTTCTGTCAAACCTCATATGAATCAGCCAAGGTATACATATATCCCCTCCTTTTGAACCTCCTTCCCATCTCCCTTCCCATCCCACCTCTCTAGGCTGATACAGAGCCCCTGTTTGAGATTCCCAAGCCATACAGCACATATCCATTGGCAGTCTATTTTACATATGGTAACGTGTTTCCATATGTTACAAAGAGATTTATGTTACTCTTTCCATACATCTCATGCTCTCCTCTCCTTTCCCCATGTCCATAAGTCTGTTTTCTATGTCTGTTTCTCCATTGTTGCCCTGTAAGTAAATTCTTCAGTATCATTTTTCTAGATTCTGTACATATGCATTAGAATATGGTGTTTATCTTTCTCTTTCTGACTCACTTCTCTCTGTATAATAGGTTCTAGGTTCATCCACCTCATTAGAACTGACCCAAATGCATTCCTCTTTATGGCTGAGTAATATTCCATTGTGTGTATATACCACAACTTCTTTATCCGTTCGTCTGTCGATAGACATCTAGGTTGCTTTCATTTTCTAGCTATTGTAAATAGTGCTGCAATGAACAATGGGATGCATGTGTCTATTTCAGTTTTGGTTTCCTCAGGGTATATGCTTAGGAGTGGGATTGCTGGGTCATATGGTGGTTTTATTCTTAGTTTTTTTAAGGATTCTCCATATCATCTTCCTTAGTAGCTGTATCAATTTACATTCCCACCAGCAGTGGAAGAGCATTCCCTTTTCTCCACACCCTCTCCAACATTTATTGTTTATAGACTTTTTGAAGATGGCCATTCTGACTGGTATGAGGTGATATCTCATTGTAGTTTTGATTTGCATTTCTCTAATAATGAGCGATGTTGAGCATCTTTTCACGTGTTTATTAGCCATCTGTATGTCTTCTTTGGAGACATGTCTGTTTAGGTCTTTTTCCCACTTTTTGATTGGGATGTTTGTTTTCTAGTATTGAGCTGTATGAGCTGCTTGTATATTTTGGAAATTAATCCTTTGTTTGTTGTTTCATTTGCAATTATTTTCTCCCATTCTGAGGGTTGTCTCTTCACCTTCTTTATAATTTCTTTTGCTGTGCAAAAGCTTTTAAATTTAATCAGGTCCCAATTGCTTAGTTTTATTTTTATTTCCATTACTCTAGGAGGTGGGTCATAGATGATCTTGCTTTGATTTATGTCATCAAGTGTTCTGCCTATGTTTTCCTCTAAGAGTTTTATAGTTTCTAGTCTTAGGCTTAGATCTTTAATCCATTTTGAGCCTATCTTTGTGTATGGTGTTCAGCTCAGTTCAGTCACTCAGTCATGTCCAACTCTTTGTGGCCCCATGGACTGCAGCACGCCAGGCCTTGCTGCCCATCACCAACTCCCGGAGTTTCCTCAAACTCATGTCCATAAAGTTGGTGATGCCATCCTACCAATTTATCCTCTGTCATCCCCTTCTCCTCCTGCCTTATATCTTTGCCAGCATCAGGGTCTTTTCCAGTGAGTTAGCTCTTCGCATCAGGTGGCCAAAGTATTAGAGTTTTCAGCTTCAGCATCAGTCCTTCCAGTGAATATTCAGGACTGATTTCCTTTAGGATGGACTGGTTGGATCTCCTTGCAGTCCAAGGGACTCTCAAGAGTCTTCTCCAACACCATAGTTCAAAAGCATCAATTCTTCGGCACTCAGCTTTCTTTATAGTCCAACTCTCACATCCATACATGACTACTGGAAAACCAGGGCTTTGACTGGACGGAGTTTTGTTGGCAAAGTAATGTCTCTGCTTTTTAATATGCTGTCTAGGTTAGTCATAACTTTTCTTAAAAGGAACAAGTGTCTTTTAATTTCATGGCTACAGTCACCATCTACAGTGATTTTGGAGCCCCCCAAAATAAAGTCTGCCACTGTTCCCATTGTTTCCCCATCTATTTGCCATGAAGTGATGGGACCAGATGCTATGATCTTAGTTTTCTTAATGATGAGTTTTAAGCAAGCTATTCCACGCTCCTCTTTCACTTTCA
Organism: Ovis canadensis; assembly: GCF_042477335.2. NCBI lineage: Eukaryota > Metazoa > Chordata > Mammalia > Artiodactyla > Bovidae > Ovis > Ovis canadensis. The sequence continues at coordinate 18,694,945 of NC_091262.1, forward strand.
TCAAGAGGCTCTTTAGTTCTTCTTCACTTTCTGCCATAAGGGTGGTGTCATCTGCATATCTGAGGTTATTGATATTTTTCCCGGCAGTCTTGATTCCAGCTTGTGCTTCCTCCAGCCCAGCGTTTCTCATGATGTACTCTGCATAGAAGTTAAATAAGCAGGGTGACAATACGCAGCCTTGACGTACTCCTTTTCCTATTTGGAACCATTCTGTTGTTCCATGTCCAGTTCTAACTGTTGCTTCCAGACCTGCATACAGATTTCTCAAGAGGCAGGTCAGGTGGTCTGGTATTCCCATCTCTTTAACAGTTTTTCAGGGTTGCTTGTTGTCCACACAGTCAAAGGCTTTGGCATAGTAAAGCAGAAATAGATCTTTTTCTTGAACTCTCTTGCTTTTTCAATGATCCAGCAGATGTTGGCAATTTGATCTCTGGTTCCTCTGCCTTTTCTAAATCCGGCTTGAACATCTGGAAGTTCATAGTTCATATACTGTTGAAGCCTGGCTTGGAGAATTTGGGGCATTAATTTACTGGTGTGTGAGATGCATGGGATTGTGTGGTAGTTTGAATATTCTTTGGCATTGCCTTTCTTTGGGATTGAAATAAAAACTGACCTTTTCCAGTCCTTTGGCCATTGCTGAGTTTTCCAAATTTGCTGGCATCTTGAGTGCAGCACTTTTACAGCATCATCTTTTAGGATTTGAAATAGCTCCACTGGTTTTCCATCACCTCCACTAGCTTTGTTCATAGTGATGCTTTCTAAGGCCCACTTGACTTCATATTCCAAGATGTCTACCTCTAGGTGAGTGATCACACCATCATGATTATCTGGGTCATGAAGGTCTTTTTTGTACAGTTCTTCTGTGTATTCTTGCCACATCTTCTTAATATCTTCTGCTTCTGTTAGGTCCCTACTATTTCTGTCCTTTATTGTGCTCGTCTTTGCATGAAATGTTCCCTTGGTATGTCTAATTTTCTTGAAGAGATCTCTAGTCTTTCCCATGCTATTGTTTTCCTCTATTTCTTTGCATTGATTGCTGAGGAAGGCTGTTTTTTAAATCTCTCCTTGCTATTCTTTGGAACTCTGCATTCAAATGGGTATATCTTTGCTTTTCTCCTTTGCCTTTTGCTTCTCTTTTCTCAGCTATTTGTAAGGACTCTTCAGACAACCATTTGCCTTTTTGCATTTTTTTTTCCTTAGGGATGGTCTTGATCCCTGCCTCCTGTACAATGTCACGAACCTCCATCCATAGTTCTTCAGGCACTCTGTCTATCAGATCTAATCCCTTGAATCTATTTGTCACTTCCACTGTATGATCATAAGAGATTTGATTTAGGTCATACCTGAATGGTCTATATGGTGTTAGGAAGTGGTATATGGTGTTAGGAAGTGTTCTAATTTCATTCTTTTATATGTAGCTGTTCAGTTTTCCCAGCACCATTTATTGAAGAGGCTATCTTTGCCCCATTATATGTTCTTGGCTCCTTTGTTAAAAATAAGGTACCCATAGGTGCATGGGTTTATTTCTGGACTTTCTGTCTTGTTCCATTGTTCTATATTTCTGTTTTTGTGCCAGTACCATACTGCCTTGATGACTGTAGCTTTGTAATATAATCTGAAGTCAGGAAGGTTGATTCCTCCAGCTCCATTCTTTTTCAAGACTGCTTTGGCTTTTTGGGGTCTTTTGTGTTTCTGTATAAATTATGAAGTTTTTCTTCTATTCTGTGAAAAATGCCATTGGTAGTTTGATAAGGGTCATATTGAATCTGTAGATTGCCTTTGGTAGTAGAGTCATTTTTACACTATTGATTCTTCCTATCCAGGAACATGGAATATCTCTCCACCTGTTTATGTCATCTTTGATTTCTTTCATTAGTGTCTTATAATTTTCTCTATACAGTTCTTTTGTCTTCTTAGATAGGTTTATTCCTAGATATATAATTCTTTTTGTTGTAATCATGAATGGGATTGACTCCTTGATTCCTCTTTCTGATTTTTTATCGTTAGTATATAGAAATGCAAGTGATTTCTGTGTATTGATTTTATATCCTGCAACTTTGCTAAATTCACTGATTAGCTCTAGCAATTTTCTGATACTATCTTTAGGGTTTTCTATGTACAGTATCATGTCATCTGCAAATATCAAGAGCTTTACTTCTTCTTTTCCAATCTGGATCCCTTTTTCTTCTCTGATTGCTGTAGCTAGGACTTCCAGAACTATGTTGAATAATAGTGGTGAAAGTGGACACCTTTGTCTTGTTACTGATCTTAGGGGGAATGCTTTCAGTTTTTTGCCATTGAGAATAATGTTTGCCGTAGGCTTATCATAAATGACCTTTACTATGTTGGGGTATGTTTTTTCTATGCCCATTTTTTGAAGAGTTTTAATCATAAATGGATGCTGAATTTTATCTAAGGCTTTTTCTGCATCTATTGAGATTATCATATGGTTTATCTTTCAGTTTGTTAATATGGTGTATCACATTAACTGATTTGCATATATTGAAGAATCCTTGTGTCCCTGGAATAAACCCAAGTTGATCATGGTGTATGAGCTTTTGATGTGTTTCTGAATTCTGTTTGCTAAAATTTTGTTGAGGATTTTTACATCCATGTTCATCAGTGATATTGGCCTGTAATTTTCTTTTTTTTGTGTTGTCTTTGTCTGGTTTTGGTATCAGGGTGATGGTGGCCTCCCAGAAATGAAGTGTTCCTTCTTCTGCAATTTTTTGAAAGAGTTTTAGAAGGATAGGCATTTGCTCTTCTCTAAATGTTTGAGAGAATTCTCCTGTTAAGCCATCTGGTCCTGGGCTTTTATTTTTGGGAGATTTTTTTAATCACAGCTTCAGTTTCTGTGCTTGTACTTGGGTTTTTCATAACTTCTATTTCTTCCTCATTCAGTCTTGATAGAATTCTTTTCTAAGAATCTGTCCATTTCTTCCATGTTATCTATTTTATTGCCATATAGTTGTTCATAATAGTCTCTTATAATCCTTTGTATTTCTGCATTGTCTGTTGTAACCTCTACTTTTTCATTTCTAATTTTGTTGATTTGATTCTTTTCCCTTTTTTTCTTGATGAGTCTGGCAAAAGGTTTGTCACTTTTGTTTATCTTCTCAAAGAACCAGCTTTTAGTTTTATTAATCTTTACTTTTGTTTCTTTCATTTCTTTTTCATTTATTTCTGCTTGGATCTTTATGATTTCTTTCCTTCTACTAATTTTGGGTTTTTGTTTTTGTTTTTTTTTTTGGTTCTTCTTTTTCCAATTGTTTTAGACGTAAAGTTAGGTTGTCTATTCGATGTTTTTCTTGTTTCTTGAGGTAGGATTGTATTGCTATAAACTTCCCTCTTAGGACTGCTTTTGCTGCATCCCATAGGTTTTGAGTTGTTTTGTTTTCATTATCATTTGTTTCTAGGAATTTTTTGATTTCTCTTTTGCTTTATTTAGTAATCTGTTGGTCATTTAGAAACATTGTTTAATCTCCATGTGTTTGTGTTTCTTACAGTTTTTTTCTTGTAATTGATAATCTAATCTCATAGTGTTGTGATCAGAGAAGATGCTTGAAATGATTTCAATTTTCTTAAATTTATTGAAATATCATTTGTGACCCAAGATGTGGTCTATCCTGGAGAATGTGCACTTGAGAAGAAATTGTATTCTTCTTCATTTGGATGGAATGTCCTGAAGATATCAATGAGATCCATCTCATCTAATATATCATTTAAGACTTGTGTTTCCTTATTAATTTTCTGTTTTGATGATCTGTCCATTGGTGTGAGTGGGGTGCCAAAGTCTCCTACTGTTGTTGTGTTACTGTCAGTTTCTCCTTTTGTGTCTGTTAGTGTTTGTCTTATGTATTGAGGTGCTCCTATGTTGGGTACATAGATATTCACAATAGTTTTGTCTTCCTCTTGGATTGATCACTTGATCATTATGTAGTGTCCTTCCTTATCTCTTGTAGTCTTCTTTATTTTAAGATCTATTCTGATATGAGGATTGCTACTCCAGCTTTCTTTTGCTTCCTATTTGCATGGAATATATTTTTCCATCCTCTCACTTTTAGTCTATATGTGTCTTTAGGTCTGAATTGGGTTTCTTGTAGACAGCATATATATGGGTCTTGTTTTCATATCCATTCAGCCAGTCTGTGTCTTTTGGTTGGAGCATTCAATCCACTTATATTTAAAGTAATTATTGATATATATGTTCCTATTGCCATTTTCTTAATTGTTTGGAGTTGATTTTGTAGATCTTTTTTCTTTTCTTGTATTTCTTGACCATATAAGTCCCTTTGACATTTATCATAAAACTGTGCAGTGGTATTGAATTCTCTTAACTTTTGCTTGTCTGAAAAGCTTTTTATTTCTCTCTCAATTTTGAATGAGATCCTTGCCAGGTACAGTAATCTTGGTTGTAGATTTTTCTCTTTCAGTACTTTAAATATACCCTGCCATTCCCTTCTAGCCTTCAGAGTTCCTACTGAAAGATCAGGTGTTAAGCATATGGGGTTTCCCTTGTATGTTACTTGTTGCTTCTCCCTTGCTGCTTTTAATATTCTTTCTTTGTGTTTAATCTTTGTTAGTTTGATGAGTGTATGTCTTAACATGTTTCTCCTCGGGTTTATCCTGTATGGGACTCTTTGTGCCTCTTGAACTTGATTGACTATTTCCTTTTCCATGCTGGGGAAATTTTCAACTATAATCTCTTCAAAAATGTTTGCATACCCTTTCTTTTTCTCGTCTTCTCCTGGGACCCCTATAATTTGAATGTTGGTGTGTTTGATATTGTCCCAGAGGTCTCTGAGACTCTCCTCAGTTCTTTTAATACTTTTTACTTTATTCTGGTCTTCAGAAGTTGTTGCTACCATTTTATCTTACAACTCACTTATTTGTTCTTCTGCTTCAGATGTTCTGCTATTGATTCCTTCTAGAGTATTTTTAATTTCAGTAATTGTGTTGTTTGTCTCTGTATATTTATTCTTTAATTCTTCTAGGTCTTTGTTAATTGTTTCTTGCATTTTCTCCATTTTGTTTTCAAGGTTTGTGATCATCTTTACTGTCATTATTCTGAATTCTTTTTCAGGTAGTTTGCCTATTTCTGCTTCATTTATTTGGACTTCTGTGTTTCTAGATTGTTCCTTCATTTGTGTAGTATTTCTCTGCCTTTTCATTATTATTTTTTTTAACTTATTGTGCTTGAGGTCTCCTTTTCCCAGGCTTCAAGGAAAGTTGAATTTTTTCTTGAAGGAGGTTGAATTCTTTCTTCCTTTTGGTTTCTGCCCTTCTTAGGCCATGTCCCTGGTGGCTCAGATGGTAAAGTGTCTGCCTACAATGTGGGAGGCCTGGGTTCAATCCCTGGGTCAGGAAGATCTCCTGGAGAAGGAAATGGCAATCCACTCCAGTACTGTTGCCTGGAGAATCCCATGGACAGAGGAGCCTGGTGGGCTACAGTGCATGGGGTCACAAAGAGTCAGACATGACTGAGCAACTTCACTTTCACTTTCTTTCACTTTAGATTGAACCAGTGGTTTGTGTGAGTTTTGTATAGGGTGAGATTTGTGCTACCTTGTTTGTTTATTTGTTTTTCCTCTGATGGGCAAGGCTGAGTGAGGTGGTAATCCTGTCTGCTGATGATTGAGTTTATATTTTTGTCTTGTTTGTTGTTTAGATGAGGCGTCCTGCACAGGGTGCTACTGGTAGTTGGGTGATGCTGGGTCTAGTATTCAAGTGGTTTCCTTTGTGTGGGTTCTCACTATTTGATACCCCCTCAGTGGCACTCCACTCCAGTACTTTTGCCTGGAAAATCCCATCGATGGAGGAGCCTGGTGGGCTACAGTCCATGGGGTCGCTAAGAGTTGGACACGCCTGAGCAATTTCACTCTCACTTTTCACTTTCATGCATTGGAGGAGGAAATGGCAACCCACTCCAGTGTTCTTGCCTGGAGAATCCCAGGGACGGGGGAGCCTGGTGGGCTGCTGTCTATGGGGTTGCACAGAGTCAGACGTGACTGAAGTGACTTAGCAGAGGGTTAGTTCTCTGGTAGTCTAGGGTCTTGGAGTCAGTGCCCCCACTCCAAAGGCTCAGGGCTTGATCTCTGGTCAGGAACAAAGATTCCACAAATGGTTTGTTATGGCATTAAGTGAGATTAAAACAAATATCAAAAAATGAGAAACAAAAGATTATCCCCAGACAAATGGCAGTTAAAAAATCAGGAAAATAATAATTAAAATAATGGAATATAAATGTATACATATACACCCATGAGCAAAGTCAAAACAGTCCAACAAAAATAAAGTACATAGATTGAACCGGCGAACAAAGGAAATAAAAAATTATACTTACCAGTTAAGAACAAAACAAATTAAAGCACAAACTGGAAAACAAAACTAAAGCAAGGTACCAAGTGGGGAATAAAGCCTTAAAAACAAAACTAACAAATATGTTGAGAGGAAAAGAGAGAAATAAAAAATAGATATGCAAAGTTAAATCAGGGTAGATGAAGATTTATATACATTAAAGATTAACTGCAAGGGGAAAAGAACAGTAGGAAAGGCAAACAAAGGAATAAACATAGAAAAAATATAATAGGTTTTAAAAAATTAAAATTATAAAAAAGAGAAAACAAAAAAACAGAAGAAGAAAGGAAAAAAGGGAAACTGCACAGAACTGCAAAAGCCCAGTGTAGAGCAGAGGTTTATAACAACAATAACAAGTGTGACTGAATATACACATATACATATACACACATAAGCAAAATCAAAACAGTCCAATGAAAATAAAGTATAGTAGATTGACCTGGTGAACATAGGAAACCAAAAGTTACATCTACCAGAACAAAACTAACTAAAGTACAAACTGGAAAACAAAACTAAAGCAAGGCCAACTGGGGAATAAAGCAATGAAAATAAAACTAACAAATATGTTGAGTGGAAAGGAGAGAAAGGAAAGAGGAAGAAGAGATGCAGAATTAAATAGAGGTAGATAAAGAAGATTTATATATGTTTAAGATTAACTGAGAGGGGAAAAGAAGAGTAGGAAAAGCAAACGAATAAATATAGACAAAACAATAATAGGTTTAAAAAATTAAAATTAAAAGAAGAGGAAAAAAAAAGAAAAAGGAAAACTCCACAGAACTGCAGAAGCCCAATGCAGAGGCAGAGGTTTATAACAATAAAAAAAATGTGACTGAAAGAAAAGCAAAAGCTTAATTGGATTTCATAGTGCCAATAAAATCAACAACTACAACAGAGGGGAATAAAAACAAAATTCCGAAAGATTCTACAGAACAAGTCAAAACATAAGAATAATAAATGTTTTTCTTGAATCACTGCTGTCAGAGTCCTTTCCCTCGCTGGGAGTCACAGTCTACCTCACCTCCCTAGGATACCCTCCAACACTGTGCTGATCTCTGGACTTGTGGGGCAGCTCAGATTCCAGTCTGGTCCTACTCCTGTGTGTTCTTGCCTCCAAGGTCCACAGCTATCAGAACTAGTGAGTGAGTTTTCTTTTGTGGCAGCTCTCAATGACTTTTTATGTATTCCATAAACACAGAGTCTTCCTAGTTGATTGTGTGGATTTAATCTGCAGCTTATACAGTTGATGGGAGGGATTTGGGTCTTTTTCCTTAGCCACACTGCCCCTGGGTTTCAATTGTGGTTTTATTTCCACCTCTACATGTGGGTTGTCCACTCCTGAGGTGGCCCTGGAGGACTTGGGTTTGGCCCTGGGAGGGCCAGGTGTGGAGGAGGTGCAGCTGCTTGGGTTGCAGGGGTTCTGGCAGCACCAGGTACTCAGGGGGGGTTGGCAGCTAGGGCAGCAGGAAATATAGTGCTCTAGAAGGGTATGGCGACCAGTATTGGCCAATATGCTCCAGTATTCTTGCCTGTAGAACCTTCCTCTCTGACAGAGAAGCCTGGCAGGCCACAAAGAGTCGCAAAGGGTCGCAAACAGTCGACACGACAGAAGCGACCCTGCACGCATAGATGCAAGACACTTTTTGCCTGTGGCAGCTCTGCCCCAGTGAGGATTGAGCATGAAGGTGGCACAGCTGCTTGACTTGCAGGGGCCTTGGCAGCACCAAGTGTGCCGGGACACGGACTGCCTCCGCGGCAGGAGTCATGGCCCTATCGAAGTCTTTATTCAAGCCTTTTGTAGCTGGCGATCAGAAGGCCTCTTTGGCCAGTCTTTCTCCATAGCTCTGCTCCTTCAGGCACTTAGAGGGTTCCCTTGTCTAGGGTCCTTCTCTGTTGTTCAGTGTGTCAGGAACATAGAGGGCACCCCTGATTGGGGTCCTACTCTGCAGATCCGCGCATCAGGCACTTAAAGGGGCACCCTGGGTTGGGTCCTACTCTGTAGTTCAGTGCCTGGGTAGTTTGATGGGCCAGCCTCTCTGTTGTTCAGCTGCCATTACTGGCCTGTCAGGGGAGAGAGGCTATGGTGATGGCTCCACCCCCTACACGTGACTGAGCAGTATCGTCTTGCTTCCGTGGCTGCCTGGCTTTCCTCCACAGGCATTTCCCTCCACAGTCTCCTCCCTCATATCCCCTCAGTCTGTCTCTCCACAGTCAACAGCAGCCCTGGCCCTGGGATTGTGCCACAATCCCTAAACTCCAGCTCCCAGTCGCTGTCCATTCCACGTTCCTGCCCGGCATAGGTATGGCTGCAGCAAGGACTGTCTGATTCTAATTCAGTTTGCACTGCCATAGATCAGCTGTTTCACTCTCAGCCTTAAATGTTTCTCCTCTGACTCAGACAATTGCCCCGATGTGGGGATCAGACCCCTGCTTCAGTTCCCCCACCCACCGAGGGCTGGTCCAATTCTACTGTGTGTGTGTGTGTGTGTGTGTGTGTGTGTGTGTGTGTGTGTGTGTGTACATGCTCAGTCATGTCTGACTCTTTGTGACCCCAAGGAAATTAGCCACCAGGCTCCTCTGTCCGTGGAATTCTCCAGGCAAGAATACTGGAGTGGGTTACCATTTCTTCTTCCACCAGTCCTCCTAATACTGTTTTTCCCCCAGTTCCTTTGTCCTACCGAGTTTTGCATGGTTCTGTATATTCTTTTCTGCTGGTTAGGTCCTCCTGTCTGCTCTCAGCTGGTGTTCTGCACGCGCTTCTGTGTCTGAAAGTGTATTCCTGATGTATTCCACGTCCACTGACTCCTCCGCCATCTTCAAGAGTCTCTCTTGCCCGACATCCTCGCCATCAGACATTTCAATAGTTACCAGTTTGATGAACATGAGATTTTTGTCTTATTTTAATTTGCATTTTTCTTATTACTAAGCTTGAGCATTTTGTATAATTGTCAATAGCTATCTCTTCTGTGAATCATCTGTTTATATCTTTTGTCTGCTTTTCTGTCATGTTGGATTTTTTCCCTTAATGGTGCGTATGAATTATTTGTTTGATGCTAACATTTGAAACAAACTTTAACATTTAGATTTTAGTACTCATTTTCTGGGCTGTATACTTAACCCTCTGTCTTTTCATGGTTATTTCCTAAATGTTGCTTACTTAAATCCTGAAGATTTTTTTCAAAATGGTTTTGTATATTTTTGCCCAGTTAGAGTTGTGGAACTCTCAGGCTATTGAATTTAAAATTGTGTTGAAAGGATGCAGAATGTATAGAAAATACACTAATTTTAATGGTTTTAATCCCCAAAGCAAAGTATGTTTATGATATCAAATCATTTTCTACATCACAACTTGATGATTACCACAGTCTTTTAAATTTATTTTCAGGTAATATAGAGAATATGAAGGAAATCCATGCACTTTTATCAAGAGCCACATTTTATAATCTGAGTTCTTCTCCACTAAACCGAGTCACTGAGCTGGCTGGGATCAACTACTGTAGCTTTAATCTCTTCTGGAAAATAAATGTGACTGACCAGATGTTCTCCAGAATCTACCTATTGCTAAAACTTACTTTTTCTCTTAGAAGTTCATTTTTAAAAGCCTATAAGCCTTAGAAAAGTGAAATAATTTCTTAAGGAAATTAGATATATAGATAGCAGCAAATGTAATGAAAATAAACACCCTCTGTGGAAAATAGAATATATTTTATACTGGTGAGTTCACTTCACTTCACTTCAGTCGCTCAGTTGTGTCCGACTCTTTGCAACCCCATGAATCGCAGCACGCCAGGCCTCCCTATCCATCACCAACTCCCGGAGTTAACTCAGACTCACATCCATTGAGTCAGTGATGCCATCCAGCCATCTCATCCTCTGTTGTCCCCTTCTCCTCCTGCCCCCAATCCCTCCCAGCATCAAAGTCTTTTCCAGTGAGTCAACTCTTCGCATCAGGTGGCCAAAGTACTGGAGTTTCAGCTTTAGCATCATTCCTTCCAAAGAAATCCCAGGGTTGATCTCCTTCAGAATGGACTGGTTGGATCTCCTTGCAGTCCAAGGGACTCTCAAGAGTCTTCTCCAACACCACAGTTCAAACGCATCAATTCTTCAGTGCTCAGCCTTCTTCACAGTCCAACTCACACATCCATACATGACCACAGGAAAAACCATAGCCTTGACTAGACGGACCTTAGTCGGCAAAGTAATGTCTCTGCTTTTGAATATACTATCTAGGTTGGTCATAACTTTTCTTCCAAGGAGTAAGCGTCTTTTAATTTCATGGCTGCAGTCACCATACACAGTGATTTTGGAGCCCCCCAAAATAAAGTCAGCCACTGTTTCCACTGTTTCCCCATCTATTTCCCATGAAGTGATGGGACCGGGTGCCATAATCTTCATTTTCTGAATGTTGAGCTTTAGGCCAACTTTTTCACTCTCCTCTTTCACTTTCATCAAGAGGCTTTTTAGTTCCTCTTCACTTTCTGCCATAAGGGTGGTGTCATCTGCATATCTGAGGTTATTGATATTTCTCCTGGCAATCTTGATTCCAGCTTCTGTTTCTTACAGTCCAGCGTTTCTCATGATGTTCTCTGCATAGAAGTTAAATAAGCAGGGTGACAATATACAGCCTTGACGTACTCCTTTTCCTATTTGGAACCATTCTGTTTTTCCATGTCCAGTTCTAACTGTTGCTTCCTGACCTGCATACAGATTTCTCAAGAGGCAGGTCAGGTGGTCTGGTACTCCCATCTCTTTCAGAATTTTCCACAGTTTATTGTGATCCACAGTCAAAGGCTTTGGCATAGTCAATAAAGCAGAAATAGATGTTTTTCTGGAACTCTCTTGCTTTTTCCATGATCCAGCGGATGTTGGCAATTTGATCTCTGGTTCCTCTGCCTTTTCTAAAACCAGCTTGAACATCTGTAAGTTCACGGTTCACGTATTGCTGAAGCCTGGCTTGGAGAATTTTGAGGATTACTTTACTAGCGTGTGAGATGAGTGCAATTGTGAGGTAGTTTGAGCATTCTTTTGCATTGCCTTTCTTTGGGATTGGAATGAAAACTGACCTTTTCCAGTCCTGTGGCCACTGCTGAGTTTTGCAAACTTGCTGGCATATTGAGTGCAGCACTTTCACAGCATCATCTTTCAGGATTTGAAACAACAAAACTGGAATTTGGAAAAATTTGGAAAAAATTTGGAAAACTGGTGAGTTGGGACTGTTTAAAAAGCTAAGCAACCTTTGAGCCTAGTTCTGAAGATCAAGAAGAGGCACTCTATGTATACAGACCAGTCACCAAAAATTGGGAGCCATGAATGCGCCAGCTGTAGGGTATGTTTTCAATACTGCTTTGACTCCCACTCAGGACTAAGGAAGCTGAGACATGGCCTTGGTCCTGTACTCTGTGTCTGAGACATTTGACACCAGCCAGAGCAAATTACCATGTGATGTTATAGGTTCAACCATTTTTTCATGAGCCCCCCTCCCAAAGAAAAAGGATAACTAGGAAAAGTTGGAAGTGTGTCCGTTGCTTCAGGATTCTCCCGTGCTTGGGTGAATGAGTCTTTGAACATGCATGGTTCAGTTAAGCTCTGTGCCCCTGCTCCTAGAACATGCCTTTCAAAGGGGAAAGTTGACTTCATTTGCCTTTAATCTAGGGGAGATCATTTTTGTCCTAGTTGCAGAGTTTCTGTTTCTCTCAGGGTATGGGATGCTCTCAGACAGACTAATTGCATGCCTTCCTTCACAGTGACTGTGACTTCAACACCATCCTCTGAATGCAAGTCTTCTCTGCCCTTTTGGAGTGCCAGGCTAATGATATTTGCCAGTACTGGTGCCACTGGTGATGTGGGGGTTCCAAAGCCCTTATTAAGACCAGTAACGAGTTCTCTTTTTTACAACTAACTTGTTCTTCATTCTTTTCACCATCACTTTGTAAAACTGAAGGGAGTTGCTGAGGAGAGGAAGGAGGTACTTTTAAAAGATCTTGCAGAAATTATACTCATGAAGTTCCAATTGTGGAATGAATAACATTGTTAATATGTATTCTAGAGGACCAACATCATTTTTGGAAAACAACCAGTTAAATATTAGATATCTTTGCTAATTCCATAAAGTTATCTAACGTTATCAGAGTAGCAATATGTCTGTAATGACACAACTAACCCTTAAACAAGGGCAGCTGGCAGCAGGTGATAAGGAGCGTGTGTGCTGCAACATGCTTAGCACATGTGAGAGTTGTGCTCCCAGTGACTACAGTCCTTTAGTTGCTGAAGCCCAGATTCACCCTTTACTCTTCAAAGGAGATCCTTGGATATTTTTGGATCCTTTTTGCATGGATTTTCTTGGGTCCTTAATGATTTGTGGGATGGGTTAGAGCCAACAAGTTACATTAGACCAGTTCTACAAGCTCAGGGACAACTAAGAAATAGGGAAGTAAGGGGTACTGGTATGCAGAGAGCAGGCAAAGAGAAGGGCAATACAAGAAAAGAAGCTGGCTGACTTCAAGAGAAGTCTCACTGCTGCTGGTACAAGCAGTCTTTTCATCTCATCAAGGCAGACAGGTAGAGTTCCAGAAAACACTGTGGCTTGACTTTTAGCAAGTATTTATTATTAGATTCCTTGTTCCCCTAGAGCTTGCTTGACTTATTTTTTATTTTTATTAAGTATTGTAATTTCTGGAAAAGATTTACCTTGTGAGAAGGTACTTTGCAGAATATAGATTGTAGTTTATATCTTAAACTTTCCGGATTTCAGCTGATTTAGAAAAGTGTCATTTTTTTCTAGCACACCTTATTCGAGGTTTTTTAAACTGTGGGTTGAAAATCATTAACAGGTTGCCAAATCAGTTTTGTGTCATTTTTAAATGAAATAGAATGGAATAAAGTATGTCAGTGTCTGTCTGACCCCCCGGATGCCCTGTCTCTCTAAGTATTCCAGCAGGGGTTTGTAGAGCACTGTGGTTCAAAGTGTCTAAGTTTAGATCAGGGTTTTCATCCTATCTGCCTCTCATGATTGTGTGACCTTGAAAAAGTTACTCAACCCCTCTAAGCCTCATTTTCGTCCCTATTAAAGTAAAGAGAAGGGTGCTATATCCTAGGGTTGCTGTGAGGAGGAAATGGTATTATTCATACTAACTGCTTAGTTTGGTGCCTGGCACATGGACATTTATAGTGTGGGTGTCTATAGCACCTTCATTTATAATTACTAACACTTGGAAGCAACTAAGATGTCCTCCAATACATGAGTAGATGCATAACTGTGGTATGTACATCCAGACAATGAAATAGTCTTCAGCAATAAAAAGAAATGAGCTATTAATTGTGAAAAAACTTAATAGCTCATTTCTTTTTATTTAGTAATGTTTGTTACTAAGTGAAAGAAGCTAATTTTAAAAGCTAAATACTGTGTTATTCTAACAACAAGGCATTCTGGAGAAGACAAAACTATGGCAAAATAAAAAGATCAGTGATTGCCAGTGATTAGGCAGCAGGGAAGGATGAGCAGGCAGAGCACAGAGGATTTTCAGGGCAGTGGAAAAAAATAACCCTTTAAGGATGCCATTGTTGTTGTTGTATTACAGGTAGTATATACAAGATGAAATTGAATATAATATGAGGTTTTATTAATATTTAGTTCCAATTTACATTACATTCAATTTCCAATTTACATTATTAAAGTTTGTATAACGTGCAACCATTCATCATTCATCTAACAACTCTTACTAATAGGAAATCCTTTCTGAGCTTCACCACCAAGGGCAGTAGTTCTCCATTCTATTGGACCCACACTCCCTTCGCTAGCCTGAATTTAAATTCCTAGGTAATAGCACTCACCCAGAAGCATAATTTCAAAAAAGCAATATAGTGCCACAACTGTAATAAAAAAGAAATAAGATGAAAGACATTTCTCATAAAATATGCATTTAATGTGTAACATGTACATGAGAGCACTAGGGAATGTACTGTGTTGACAGGTGCTGTGTTTGCTTACATGGAGACTCACTGTGAGTGGGGCAGTTGCAAATTCAGATGCTGCTGCTGCTGCTAAGTCGCTTCAGTCGTGTCCGACTCTGTGCGACCCCATAGACGGAAGCCCACCAGGCTCCACCGCCCCTGGGATTCTCCAGGCAGGAACACTGGAGTGGGTTGCCGTTTCCTTCTCCAATGCATGAAAGTGAAAAGTGAAAGTGAAGTCGCTCAGTCGTGCCCTGACTCTTAGTGACCCCATGGACTGCAGCCTACCAAGCTCCTTCGTCCATGGGATTTTCCAGGCAAGAGTACTGGAGTGGATGCATTCTTAAATGCCACTGGTAGAGTTGCCATCCTTGACATGGCTTTCTGAAATTGTAAAGTTCTGAACAAAATAAAGTATAGTCTTCCTTTGATTTATGTATGTAGCTTCATTCCTGAATAATTGAGAATATAGTAACAGCCATGTAAGAATTCCTGTGCCTGAATGTAAAATGGAGTTAGGTTCCAGGCCTGGATAATTACAAATGCAGGTCTGGCAGGACATTTGGGTGTCATGCACATTGTAAGATGTATGGCATCCCTAGCCAATGCTCACTAAAAGTCAGCAGTGCTCAGAAAGTCAATCTTTCTGACTCTGAGGATGTCATACATTTCCAAAGTCCCTATCTGGTCCAAGCCCTCTTCTTAGAGGTGAGGGTACTGAATGTAGGATGTGGCTTCAGGCTATGGTGAGCATCCTCCAAGATGAATTTATCTCTCAGCTAAAGCAGCTATTCAAGTCCTGAGAAAGGGGTGGAAATGGACTTCCCTGGTGGTCCAGTGGTTAAGAATACACCTGCCAATGCAGGGAACACAGGTTCAATCCCTGGTCCAGGAAGATCCCATGTGCCACAGAGCAACTAAGGGCGTGTGCTACAGCTCCTGAGCCGAAGCTCTGGAGAGTGAGCACCTCGGCTGCTAAGCCTGCGAGCTGCAACTGCTGGAACCTGTGCGCCTGGAGCCCGTGCTCCACAAAAAGTGAAGCCACTGCAATGAGAAACCTGTGCACCACAGCTAGAGAGCAGCCTCTGCTCTCTGCAGCTAGAGAAAGCCCGAGTGCAGCAAGGAAGACCCAACACAGCCATAAGTAAATAAATAAATACCTTTTAATGGAGTGGAAAGATGCTAGTATGCCTTCTAAGAAGAAATTAGGGGTGGAGTCAGTGGTGACTCAGACGGTGAAGAAAACTGCCTGCAGTGTAGGAGACCCAGGAGCAATTCTTGGGTCAGGAAGATATCCTGGATAAAGGAATAGTAACCCACTCCACTATTCTTGCCTGGAGAATCCAAGGGACAGAGGAGCTGGTGGGTTACAGTCCATGACTGGGGGTGGAGGGGGGTTACAAAGAGTCGGACAGGACTGAGCGACTAACACTTTATACTTTCACTTTCAGGGAGAAATTTGTTTCTTTGTTCTGATTCAGATTTCCCCTTGTTCCCTACAAAAATCATTTAAATAATGAGAAGGAGAGCCAAGGGGCATTGTCCACAAAAGCAAACAACCAAGCATGGGTCTTCCCTGAAGGACTCTGTCTGCACTCTGATCCTGGCTCCCAGCCAGCTGTGGAAAGTTTGCCTTTCTCTGTTGCATCCGATTTTTCCCCCCAATTTTTATTTTTATTTATTTATTTTTAATTAATTATTTATTTTACTCTACAATATTGTATTGGTTTTGCCATACATTGACTTGAATCTGCCATGAGTGTACATATCCTGAACCCCCCTCCCACCTTCCTCCCCATCCCATCCCTCTGGGTCATCCCAGTGCACCAGCCCCAAGCACCCTGGACTGGCGATTCATTTCACATATGATATACGTGTTTCAATGCCATTCTCCCATATCATCCTGCCCTCACCCTCTCTGTTGCATCTTAACTGATGTGATGCCAAGTTTATTCCTCGGTTTACAGTGAGCTTTGTTTATTTTGAGACCCTTTCTATGTTGTAGAAAAGAGCAGAATGTACCGAAAAGGGCCTATGGAATTGTATTTCTATTTCTGTGATTAAGACAGCAGAATGTGTACATTGTTGTTGGTGGTGTTGTTTAGGCCTTTGCACAAAGAAATGTTTGGTTACACATATCCCAAGAATATCCAGACTCCAGAGGTGGTCGATTTTAGTCTTCAGGTCACAGAAGGGAAAATCCTTATGGTTATAGATGTCATTTTGAAAAATGATGTGTGAGGGAACAGTCTCACCTTCCATATTTTTTTTCTTCTCTAGATTAGGATTAATAGATACATTTGTGAACCAGCTTAGAGAGTCAGAGATCATGTCCAACGCTGGCCTTGCACAGAACTTGAGTTCTTGGTATTGTTTTAATAGTTCACACCATCTTTTATCTTTTGTAGTGAAGTCTAATCTGTGACGATTCCATCTGCCTTCCTTGGGAAAAATTTTATTCCTCTAGGAGTTTTCCTGGCAAAATTCCTTTCAGAACACTGTGAAGCCAAGGAAAAACATATAACTCTTTATTAAGAACTGACATTCCTGCATAAGGAAAACAGGAAACATCCTATCCCTCAAAGTAAAAATATCCTGACAACCAAAATGCCCACATGAGTAATACTTTACTTAGCAGATGTTTATTGGGGAAAACCATCATGTTTGCTTTATAACAAGAAATACTTTTGTTTTGTTTTTAAACTTATCATTGGTAAAATATTTTTGTACTGTTGTACAATTCTATGAATTTCAACACAAGTGTAGATTTGTGTAGCCATTGCTATAATCTGGATATAGAATAATTCTGTCACTCCAATAGCTACTCCCTCTACTCCAGCTCTTGGCAGCACTTATCTGTTCACCATCCCTACAGTTTAGTCTTTTAAAGAATGTCATAAAAAGTACATTAGTATGTCTTTTGGTAGGTAACCTTTTGAAACAGACTTTTACCTTTTTTTTTTTTAGTTTTATATTTTTTAAATTTTAAAATCTTTAATTCTTACATGCGTTCCCAAACATGAACCCCCCTCCCACCTCCCTCCCCACAACATCTCTCTGGGTTATCCCCATGCACCAGCCCCAAGCATGCTGCACCCTGCGTCAGACATAGACTAGCGATTCAATTCTTACATGATAGTATATATGTTAGAATGCCATTCTCCCAAATCATCCCACCCTCTACCTCTCCCTCTGAGTCCAAAAGTCCGTTACACACATCTGTGTCTTTTTTCCTGTCTTGCATACAGGGTCGTCATTGCCATTTTCCTAAATTCCATATATATGTGTTAGTATACTGTATTGGTGTTTTTCTTTCTGGCTTACTTCACTCTGCATAATTGGCTCCAGTTTCATCCATCTCATCAGAACTGATTCAAATGAATTCTTTTTAACAGCTGAGTAATACTCCATTGTGTATATGTACCACAGCTGTCTTATCCATTCATCTGCTGATGGACATCTAGGTTGTTTCCATGTCCTGGCTATTATAAACAGTGCTGCGATGAACATTGGGGTACATGTGTCTCTTTCCATTCTGGTTTCCTCGGTGTGTATGCCCAGCAGTGGGATTGCTGGGTCATAAGGTAGTTCTATTTGCAATTTTTTAAGGAATCTCCACACTGTTCTCCATAGTGGCTATACTAGTTTGCATTCCCACCAACAGTGTAGGAGGGTTCCCTTTTCTCCACACCCTCTCCAGCATTTATTGCTTGCAGATTTTTGGATCGCAGCCACTCTGACTGGTGTGAAATGGTACCTCATTGTGGTTTTGATTTGCATTTCTCTGATAATGAGTGATGTTGAGCATCTTTTCATGTGTTTGTTAGCCATCTGTATGTCTTCTTTGGAGAAATGTCTATTTAGTTCTTTGGCCCATTTTTTGATTGGGTCGTTTATTTTTCTGGAATTGAGCTGCACAAGTTGCTTGTATATTTTTGAGATTAGTGTTTGTCAGTTGCTTCACTTGCTATTATTTTCTCCCATTCAGAAGGCTGCCTTTTCACCTTGCTTATATTTTCCTTTGTTGTGCAGAAGCTTTTAATTTTAATTAGATCCCATTTGTTTATTTTTGCTTTTATTTCCAGAATTCTGGGAGGTGGATCATAGAGGATCCTGCTGTGATTTATGTCTGAGAGTGTTTTGCCTATGTTCTCCTCTAGGAGTTTTATAGTTTCTGATCTTACATTTAGATCTTTAATCCATTTTGAGTTTATTTTTGTGTGTGGTGTTAGAAAGTGATCTAGTTTCGTTCTTTTACAAGTGGTTGACCAGTTTTCCCAGCACCACTTGTTAAAGAGATTGTCTTTTCTCCATTGTATATTCTTGCCTCCTTTGTCAAAGATAAGGTGTCCATATGTGTGTGGATTTATCTCTGGGCTTTCTATTTTGTTCCATTGATCTATATGTCTGTCTTTGTGCCAGTACCATACTGTCTTGATGACTGTGGCTTTGTAGTAGAGCCTGAAGTCAGGCAAGTTGATTCCTCCCGTTCCATTTTTCTTTCTCAAGATTGCTTTGGCCATTCGAGGTTTTTTGTATTTCCATACAAATCTTGAAATTATTTGTTCTAGTTCTGTGAAAAATGTTGCTGGTAGCTTGATAGGGATTGCATTGAATTTGTAAATTGCTTTGGGTAGTATACTCATTTTCACTATATTGATTCTTCCAATCCATGAACATGGTATATTTCTCCATCTATTAGTGTCCTCTTTGATTTCTTTCATCAGTGTTTTATAGTTTTCTATATATAGGTCTTTAGTTTCTTTAGGTAGATATATTCCTAAGTATTTTATTCTTTTCGTTGCAATGGTGAATGGAATTGTTTCCTTAATTTCTTTTTCTACTTTCTCATTATTCGTGTATAGGAATGCAAGGGATTTCTGTGTGTTGATTTTATATCCTGCAACTTTACTATATTCATTGATTAGCTCTAGTAATTTTCTGGTGGAGTCTTTAGGGTTTTCTATGTAGAGGATCATGTCATCTGCAAACAGTGAGAGTTTTACTTCTTCTTTTCCAATTTGGATTCCTTTTATTTCTTTTCCTGCTCTGATTGCTGTGGCCATAACTTCCAGAACTATGTTGAATAATAGCGGTGAAAGTGGACACCCTTGTCTTGTTCCTGACTTTCTTTTATTATGTTGAGGTATGTTCCTTCTATTCCTGCTTTCTGGAGAGTTTTTATCATAAATGGATGTTGAATTTTGTCAAAGGCCTTCTCTGCATCTATTGAGATAATCATATGGTTTTTATTTTTCAATTTGTTAATGTGGTGAATTACATTGATTGATTTGCGGATATTGAAGAATCCTTGCATCCCTGGGATAAAGCCCACTTGGTCATGGTGTATGATCTTTTTAATGTGTTGTTGGATTCTGATTGCCAGAATTTTGTTGAGGATTTTTGCATCTATATTCATCAGTGATATTGGCCTGTAATTTTCTTTTTTTGTGACATCTTTGTCAGGTTTTGGTATTAGGGTGATGGTGGCCTCATAGAATGAGTTTGGAAGTTTATCTTCCTCTGCAATTTTCTGGAAGAGTTTGAGGAGGATAGGTGTTAGCTCTTCTTGAAATTTTTGGTAGAATTCAGCTGTGAAGCCGTCTGGACCTGGGCTTTTGTTTGCTGGAAGATTTCTGATTACAGTTTCAATTTCCGTGCTTGTTATGGGTCTGTTAAGATTTTCTATTTCTTCCTGGTTCAGTTTTGGAAAATTGTACTTTTCTAAGAATTTGTCCATTTCTTCCACGTTGTCCATTTTATTGGCATACAACTGCTGATAGTAGTCTCTTATGATCCTTTGTATTTCTGTGTTGTCTGTTGTGATCTCTCCATTTTCATTTCTAATTTTATTGATTTGATTTTTCTCTCTTTGCTTCTTGATGAGTCTGGCTAATGGTTTGTCAATTTTATTTATCCTTTCAGAGAACCAGCTTTTGGCTTTGTTGATTTTTGCTATGGTCTCTTTTGTTTCTTTTGCATTTATTTCTGCCCTAATTTTTAAGATTTCTTTCCTTCTACTAACTCTGGGGTTCTCCAATTCTTCCTTTTCTAGTTGCTTTAGTTATAGAGTTAGGTTATTTATTTGACTTTTTTCTTGTTTCTTGAGGTATGCCTGTATTGCTATGAACTTTCCTCTTAGCACTGCTTTTATAGTGTCCCACAGGTTTTGGGTTGTTGTGTTTTCATTTTCATTCGTTTCTATGCATATTTTGATTTCTTTTTTTATTTCTTCTGTGATTTGTTGGTTATTCAGAAGTGTGTTGTTCAACCTCCATATGTTGGAATTTTTAATAGTTTTTTCTCCTGTAATTGAGATCTAATCTTAATGCATTATGGTCAGAAAAGATGCTTGGAATGATTTCGATTTTTTTGAATTTATCAAGTTTAGATTTATGGCCCAGGATGTGATCTATCCTGGAGAAGGTTCCATGAGCACTTGAAAAAAAGGTGAAATTCATTGTTTTGGGGTGAAATGTCCTATAGATATCAATTAGGTCTAACTGATCTAATGTATCATTTAAAGTTTGCGTTTCTTTGTTAATTTTCTGTTTAGTTGATCTGTCCATAGGTGTGAGTGGGGTATTAAAGTCTCCCACTATTATTGTGTTATTGTTGATTTCCCCTTTCATACTTGTTAGCATTTGTCTTACATGTATTGCGGTGCTCCTCTTATATATTGGGTGCATATATATTTATAATTGTTATATCTTCTTCTTGGATTGTTCCTTTGATCATTATGTAGTGGCCTTCTTTGTCTCTTTTCACAGCCTTTGTTTTAAAGTCTATTTTATCGGATATGAGTATTGCCACTCCTGCTTTCTTTTGGTCTCTATTTGCGTGGTATATCTTTTTCCAGCCCTTCACTTTCAGTCTGTATGTGTCCCTTGTTTTGAGGTGGGTCTCTTGTAAGCAGCATATAGAGGGGTCTTGTTTTTGTATCCATTCGGCCAGTCTTTGTCTTTTGGTTGGGGCATTCAACCCACTTACGTTTAAGGTAATTATTGATAAGTATGATCCCGTTACCATTTACTTTATTGTTTTGGGTTCGGGTTTATACACCCTTTTCGTGTTTCCTGTCTAGAGAATATCCTTTAGAATTTGTTGGAGAGCTGGTTTGGTGGTGCTGAATTCTCTCAGCTTTTCCTTGTCTGTAAAGCTTTTGATTTCTCCTTCGTATTTGAATGAGATCCTTGCTGGGTACAGTAATCTGGGCTGTAGGTTATTGTCTTTCATCACTTTAAGTATGTCTTGCCATTCCCTCCTGGCCTGAAGAGTTTCTATTGAAAGATCAGCTGTTATCCTTATGGGAATCCCCTTGTGTGTTATTTGTTGTTTTTCCCTTGCTGCTTTTAATATTTGTTCTTTGTGTTTGATCTTTGTTAATTTGATTAATAAGTGTCTTGGGGTGTTTCACCTTGGGTTTATCCTATTTGGAACTCTCTGTGTTTCTTGGACTTGGGTGATTATTTCCTTCCCCATTTTAGGGAAGTTTTCAACTATTATCTCCTCAAGGATTTTCTCATGATCTTTCTTTCTGTCTTCTTCTTCTGGGACTCCTATAATTCGAATGTTGGAGCGTTTCATATTGTCCTGGAGGTCTCTGAGATTGTCCTCATTTCTTTTAATTCGTTTTTCTTGTTTCCTCTCTGATTCATTTATTTCTACCATTCTATCTTCTATTTCACTAATCCTATCTTCTGCCTCCGTTATTCTGCTATTTGTTGCCTCCAGAGTGTTTGTGATCTCATTTATTGCGTTATTCAATATATTTTGACTCTTTTTTATTTCTTCTAGGTCCTTGTTAAACCTTTCTTGCATCTTCTCAATCCTTGTCTCTAGGCTATTTATCTGTGATTCCATTTTGATTTCAAGATTTTGGATCATTTTCACTATCAATATTCGGAATTCCTTCTCCGGTAGATTCCCTACTTCTTCCTCTTTTGTTTGGTTTGGTGGGCAACTCTCCTGTTCCTTTGCCTGCTGAGTATTCCTCTGTCTCTTCATCTTGGTTATATTGCTGCGTTTGGGGTGGCCTTTTTATATTCTGGTAATTTGTGGAGTTCTCTTTATTATGGAGCTTCCTCACTTTGGGTGGGGTTCTATCAGTGGCTTGTCAAGGTTTCCTGGTTAGGGAGGCTTGTGTTGGAGTTTTGGTGGGTGGAGCTGGGTTTCTTCTCTCTGGAGTGCAGTGGAGTGACCCGTAATGGGTTATGAGACAAGACGAAAAAGGAGACAAAGGAGGTGGGGAGGGAGCTCCGTCCCGGGAAGGGAAGCCCGTCCCGGGAAGGGAATTTTAAGAAGAGAGGTTTCCAAACACCAGGAAACACTCTCCCTGCCGAGTCTGTGGCGAGCTTTGGAAACACAGAGGGCAACATAACAGGAAGGAAAAATAGATAAATAATTAAAACCAAGAGATTACAAACCCACCAGTAACTCCCCCAGCGGAAAAGCAGCACAGACGCCTGCATCCGCCATTGGGAAGTGGGGGCAGGGCAGGGACGTGTGGGAGGCGCGGGCTGCAGAGCTTTGTAAGAATCGGGCAGGAATGCCCCACGCGCAACCAGAAGGATCTAACTTGGGCTAGCAAACCAGACTGTGGGATAGCTACCACGCGAAAAGCTCGAACATAAGACACCGCCAGGACTGAGTGCAGAACAAAGGATGGAACAGAAAAAGCCGGCTGCAGACCATCCCCCGCCGGGGACAGGCAGCCAGAGCTGTAAGGACTGGAAAGGGGCAATTGCAGACCCGGAGAGACTTTACTTACCTAACTGCAAGCAGGCTCCTTTGCTAAGACTTCTGGGGGTGCTGGACAGTCACAATCTGCCTCACGGGGTGTGCCAGTGGTCCACCCAGAAAGCTGAGTAGCAGCGGCAGAAAAGGTGACAAGCCGCGGCGATCATGCTTGCCAAACTCCTGAGCTGCTCGGACCTGGGAAGGGCACAAAGCGCAGTCCCAGCAGAATTTTTGCCTCTGAGGGCTGCCTGAGCGACGAACCTGAGCGGCTTGGACCAGGGAAGTGCATGCAGCCTAGGGCCGGCCCCAGACGGTTCCCGGCTGAGCATCGTAGAGCCGGAATGGTTTGTGCGCCGCGAGAAAGGACAGGTCAAGCGGGGCAGAGATACTGTGTGCACACGACAGTGCTATTTGTTTGCAGCATCCCCCCTCCCCACAGCGCGACTGAACCAGCTGACAGAAGAAAAAAAAAAAACCAGCAAACAGAAGAAGTTAAACAGAGGGAACCACCTTGGAAGTGATCCCACATGGCCCATAACACCAGAGAAGGGCCAGATATATTTTTACTATTTTTAAAATCATTCCTTTTTTTTTTTTGCTTTTTTTTTTCTTTTTTCTTACTTTTTTTAAATTGTTAAGTCTTCTATTTCTCCTCCAATTTTTATTTCTATAACCTATTATTACTATTTTTTTTTTAAAAAGACTTTTTTTCTTTTTTTTTTCTTTTTTTTTTCTTTTTTTTTTTCTTTTTTTTTTCTTTTTTTTTCTTTTTTTTTTTCTTTTTTTTTAAGGCAAACACCATATATAGTCCTTGGATGGTTGTTGGTGGTTTTGTTTGTTTGTTTGTTTTTAATAATTCTTTTTTTTTTCTTTCTTCCTTTTTCCTTCTGCTTTTCTTTAATATTGTATCTTTGAAAATCCAACCTCTACTCTAGATTTTTAATCTTTGCTCTTAAGCTTTTGTTGTCAATTTTGTACATTTAAAAACCCAAAAATCACTACCCAAGTTTACCTGAGAGTGAGATTACTGGCTTGACCACTCTCTCCTCCTCTGGACTCTCCTTTTTCTCCACCAGGCGGCCTCTGTCTCTTTTCTCCCCTATCTCTTCTCTATCCAACTCTGTGAATCTCTGTGTGTTCCAGACGGTGGAGAACACCTAAGGAACTGGTTACTGGCAGGATTTGTCTCTCTCCTTCTCATTCCTCTCTCTTATCCTCCTGGTCACCTCTGTCTACTTCCTCCCTCTCCTCTTCCCCGTATAACTCTGTAAATACCTCTGAGCAGTCCAGACTATAGAGCGCACTTAAGGAAGTGACTACTGGCTAGCTTGCTCTCTCCTCTTTTGATCTCACCGCATCTCATTCCAGTTACCTCTAACTACCCCCTCCATCTTCTCTTCTCCTTGTAACTCAGTGAACCTCTCTGAGTGTCCCTCAATGTGGAGAAACTTTTCATCTTTAACCTAGATGTTTTATCATCGGTGCTGTATAGATGGAGAAGTCTAGAGGCTACTGTAAAAATAAAACTGAAAACCAGAAGCAGGAAGCTTAAATCCAAAGCCTGAAAACATTAGAGAACTCTTGAATTCAGGGAACATTAAGCAATAGGAGCTCACCAAATGCCTTCATACCTACACCGAAACCAAGCTCCACCCAAGGGCCAACAAGTTCCAAAACAAGACATACCACGCAAATTCTCCAGCAACACAGGAACACTCCCCTGGGCTTCAATATACAGGCAGCTCAAAATTATCCCAAAACCTTTGAAACAGACTTTTAACTTAAAGCCTTTGAGATTCATCCAGTGTCTTATAAATATCAGAAGTTTGTCTCTATTTATGTATGCACAACTGCTTACTAATTTACTTGTTGAAGAACATTTGGATTGCTTTCAATTTTTGGCAATTATGAATAGAGTTTTAGTAAACATTTGCTTTTTTGTGAACATTAATATTGTATCTGTCTCTAGGATAGATCCTCAGGGGTAGGAATGCTGAGACAAAGTGTCTATACCATTTTGCATTTCCATCAGCAATGTATAAGAGTTCCTTCCAGTCCCTCTGCATCCTTGTCAGCACTTGGTATTCTCAGAATTTTTAATTTTAATTCTAATTTTAGAATAAAATTCTGATTTTAAATTTTAATTTAAATTACATTTTTAATCATGATTTTAATTTGCATTTTCCTAATGGCTCATGATGTTGAACATCTTTTCATGTGGACAGCCTGTATCCTCATAGAAGTGTCTATTTTTATATATTTTCCCATTAAAAATTTTTTTCACATTGTTATGGGAATTTTTTATTATCCTACAAGTTAAATATGAGATTTGCAAATAATATCTCCCAGTTTGCAACTTGTATTTTTATTTTCTAAACTGTTTCTTTTACAAAGCAAAAGTTTTAATTTTGATGTAGTACAGTTTATCATTTTTTTAATGGAATATGCTTTTTGTATCATGTCAAAGAACTCATTACTCAACCCTAGGTTGTAGGTTTTCTTCTGAAAGTTTTGTAGTTTTATATTTTACATTTAAAGCTATGATTCATTTTATGTTAACATTTGTATAAGGTTAAAATTTACTTTCTAACTATGGATTTCTAATTGCTTCAGCATCAATTGTTGAAAAGACTACCCTTTCTCCATTGAATTGTTTTTGTACCTTTGTCAAAACTCAATTGGCCATATTTGTGTGAGTCTATTTCTAGATTCTCTTTTCTGTTTCATTGATCTATGTGTTTACCTCTTTGCTAATACCATCCAGTCTTTATTACTATAACTTTATAGTCAAGTCTTAAAATTGGGTAATTCAAGTTTTCCAATTTTATTTTTCTTTTTCATAGTTGCCGTCTCTATTCTAGTTCCTTTGCATCTCCATATAAATCTTGCTATGACTTTGATTGGTATTATATGGAATCTATACATAAATTTGGGGATAATTAACATTTTTACTGTATTAAAACTTCCAAGTCATGAACATAGTATGTCTCTTTAGTTATTTAGATCTTTGATTTCTTTTATCAGAGTTTTACATGAAGATCCTATACAAATTTTGTTATACTTGTACCTAAGTGTTTTCTTTTGTAAAACTATTGTAAATGTTCCTCATTTCTAACTTTCTGTTTTAGTTGGAAATTTCTAGTCATGTTGGTTTACTATGGCTGGTGTAACAAACTGCCACAAACTTGGTAGCTTAAAACAACAAAACTTTACTTTCTGAAGTTCTGAGGTCAGAAGTCTATGATCAGTTTTGAGTAGAAATCAAAACTGTGTGGCAGGTCTGTGTTCACACATGAAGGAAATCAGTTTGGCTCTTCTAACTGCTGGTGGCTGCCAGCACTCCTTGGCTTATGGCTATATCACTGCAATCTACCTCTGTCTTCGTATTCCTTTCCTCTGTGTCAGATCCCCTCTGCCCCTCTTAGGAAGCCATGATCATCTCTCATCTCAAGATCCTTAATTTAATCACATGTGCAAAAACCTTCACCATGTAAGTTAGCTGTCACAGATTACAACAATTAAGACATAATATTTTTGAGGACATTTTCAGCTTACAACGTGAGAAGGAAATGGCAGCCCACTCCAGTATTCTTGCCTGGAAAATCTCACAGTTGGAGGAGCCTGGCAGGCTACAGTCCATGGGGTTGCAAAAAGTTGGACACAACTGAGCGACTTAACTTACTTACATTTACTACATTTATGTTAGTGTTTGGAAATCAAGATTGTGTGTGTGTGAGACAGAAAACAGAGACATAAAGAAACAGAGACACACAGAGGGATAGATTGTGTATGTTGACCTTTTATGCTGTAGCCTTAGTGCTAAACTCATATTAATTCTAGGAGTTTTGGGGTTGATTCTTTATATTTTCTATGTAAATAATTATGTCATCTGGGGATTTCCTTGGCAGTCCAGCAGTTAAGCCTCCACACTTTCAAAGCAGGGGGTCCAAATTCGACCCCTGGCTGGGGAACTAAGATCTCACATGCTGCGTGGCATGAGCAAAAAAGTAAAAAGTTAAAAAAAAATATGTCTTCTATAGATAAAGATATTTTTATTTATTTCTTTTTCCTGCCTTATTTCATTGAATCGAATTTCCAATGCAGTGTGAATAGGAATGGTGACAGTGGACATCCAGACTTGTTCCTAGTCTCAGAGGGAAAGCATTCAGTCATTCACCATCAAGTAGTCCTTCTTTGCAGAGAAGTTTTCAAAGTTTTTTGCTTTAAATCATGAATGGATGTTGAATCTTGTCATATGATTTTTCTGCATCAGTTAGTGTAATCATTTCCCCTTCTTTATGTTATTAATATGATGGGTTACATTCACTGATTTCCAAATATTGAACCAGCTTTGCATTACTGGGACAAACCTCATGGTGTACTATTTTTTATACATTGCTAGTTTTGATTTGGAACATTTTATTGAGGATTTTAAAGTCTGTGTTCATTAAAGATATTGGTCTGTAGTTGTATTTTCTTATACTGTCTTTGTCTGGTTTTGGTATCAGGGTAATCTGGCCTCATAAAGTAATTTGGGATGTGTTCCCTCTTCTTTTTTTCTGGAAGAGATTTGGTGTTTTTTCTCCTTTTTATGTTTCATGGAATTTGCCAGTGAAACCATCTGTTCCTGATGATACTCTTTTTCAGAAGATTTTAAACTACATATTTAATTTTTTTCATGGTTTTAAGACTACTCAGGTAACCTATGTTTTCAATTTCATTGATTTCTCATCTCTGTTATTTCCTCCGTTTTGCTCACTTTGAGCTTATTTTTCATTTCTTTTTTCCCCTAGTTTCTTAAGTTGGAAGCTCATATCAATAGAGCCTTTTCTTCTTTTCTAATATAAGCATTTATAAGGTATACATTTCCTTTTAAGCACTATTTTAACTACATTAACAAGTTTAATGTGTTGTATTTTTATTTTAATTAAAAGTATTTTCTAGTATTCCTTGAGACTTACTCTTTTGATCCCTTGATTTATTTATAAGGTGTTGTTTAATTTCCAAATGTTTTTAAATTTTCCTATTATCTTTTGATATCGATTTCTAGCTTAATTCCATTAGGACGTGAAGATACTTTTCATAATTTCGATTAAGTTTGTTAAGGTTTGTTTTATGATTCCTTATATGTTCTGTCTTGGTGAATGTTTGGTTGTGTGAATGAATATGTGTTTTCTCTGAAGGGAGTCATACCTCTGAACTGGCCCCATTTGTTTGCTTATTCACCTAAGAATCTTTCTGTAAAGTTGTCACTCACAGCCCATTGTTTTCTTTGTCCAGAGCATCCGGGATGTGAGAAGTGATACTGAGAGTGAGCATGAAGAGGAAGAAGAGGAGGAAGAGGAGAAGGAAGAAGCCACAGGAGGCAAAGAGACAGACCGTTTGAAGAACAGCCTTGGGGCCAACAGGCACCTCATCCCCAATGGTCAGCATGGCTGTTAGCTTGAAGCCCACGTAGCTCCCAGTGCACAGCACACCGTGAGGGCTGCTGGGAGCAGGACGTGCTCCCTCCTCCACTGTTGTGGCCTCAGGACCCAGAGGGACCACAGATTTTGCCCTTCCTTCTTGATCACCACCTTCCCCTCTCCTAAGATGTATTTAACAAAATGTTGTTTTTGTGTCAAAATGTTGACTATAAGCATACAAGTGGATTTTACTGGAGTTAGGACTCAGGCTTCAAAGATTTCTCCAGAGAACCTTTCTAGTTCTAATTGTGCCCATTCATGCATTTGAGACACTTGGAGCCAACTTGGTTGTGGGCCTTCCCCTTGCTACCTTGCCTGTGTTTATGATGATTTGAGAAGTGCTAAGGCAACCCACCTTTTCCAGGTGTGTTTGGCCACAGAAATAACTCACTTCCCAAAAGTGAGCTAGAGTTACCAAAGGAACAGTGGTGGCAGGACCAAACTAAGGGGCCAGGCTTCAGGGCTCACAAGCTCTCTTCTGCTGTGGAAAGTATTTAAGCCTTCCATGCTGTGTGCTGCGTCTCTCCAATGGGAAGACCCAGACGTGTCCTTTCCCCTCACAGGGATGGAGTAAGGATCAAATGAGATAATAATGGGCATGAGAGTGCATACTGTAGGCTGTGGTGTTCCTATTACTGGACCCTCTCTCCACCGTGACCTCAGCGTTGACCCTCTCTCCACCCTGACCCCAGCCCTGACCCTCTCTCCACCCTGACCCCAGCCCTGACCCTCTCTCCACCGTGACCCCAGCCCTGACCCTCTCTCCGCTGTGACCCCAGCCCTGACCCTCTCTCCACTGTGACCCCAGCCCTGACCCTCTCTCCACTGTGACCCCAGCCCTGACCCTGTCTCCACTGTGACCCCAGCCCTGACCCTCTCTCCACTCTGACCCCAGCCCTGACCCTCTCTCCACTCTGACCCCAGCCCTGACCCTCTCTCCACTCTGACCCCAGCCTTGGCCCTCCTTTCACTGTGATCCCAGCCCTGTTTGGGAGAGCAGCCTGGTGAAACTTGACACTGAATGGGCCTGAACAAAAGGCATAGTCTTGAAGAATTCCTTTTAAATGTGTCTGGAGACACCTAGAAATGCAAGTACCCAGAAAGCTGTTTCCACTTTATTTGGTCACTGTTTTTTATTTCCCCAAAGGTAATTCTCACGTCCCCCAGGTTCTCGTCCCTCAGACTCCATGGCCAAGAGAACGGAGTTTGGGCCCCACTCCTTGTGTTTTGCTGGTTTCTCGTTTCCTCTCTGAGAGGGATGTGTCCCTGTTGTGTTCTGAGCCACCCCCTCATCCAACAGAGCTGCCCAGCAGGCCATGGGGTCCATCAGGGCACTGGACCCAGGTCAGGCTGCTCCCCGAGTCACCAACACTCAAGAAGCCCAGCATCTGGGGTGCAGCATGCACCTGAGCTCCTGAGTGAAGGAAGTCTTGGAAACAGATGGTGATGCTGCACTATAAATCTCTGCAATCCAAGCCAACCAGAATGCAAAGCAGTAACGCAGAACAAGAGAAAGTCTGGAGAATGCCCCCGAGTCAGCGTCACCTCCTGGGCCACCTACCTCTTTGGAAGGATAGGTAGGGGCTGGTAGGTTAGTAGCCACCTCTCAGCCCCCACAGGGGTGCTTCTCCTAAGGCTCGCATGCAGGCACCTCAGGCATTCTCAGGTGGCTGACTGAAGAGAGGCAGAACCTTACAGGGGAAGAGCTGAGCAGAATATGCAACTTTTCTGCACCCAGTCTCTCATATTTTTTGGTCACATTTTGCATCTTCACCCTGTTTTGCTGAGGGTCCATATTACAAAGCCAAGTAAGTGGAAGCTGAGACCATGAGAACTAGTAAAGCCCACACAGGCTCCACCAATGGGGGCCACAGCCCCTGCAGCACAGATGACACTGTATATGGTAAAGGTGTTGGCAGTTTTTGTTTTTTTTTTTTCCGGTAAAAGTATTTTTTTTTTAACCTTCAGAATTCTTTCCCAACAAAATTTCTTTTTGAGGAATTGTTAGAACAACAGAAAAAATGTGTCGGGTTTCTCTGTATAATATCTGCTTTTATGAGTACAATAACACTATATGTATAACGTATATTATAAATCTCAAATGCCTCCAGTTACAGCTGTTCAAGCATAGCTGTTGAATTATTATTATTATTTTTTTTTTGGTGAAAGGTCACACTAAGATATTATTTTTATTTTCCAGTTAACAAAAACATTTTCCTTGATTTATTTTGGCCTCTGTACCAAATATCTTCTTGCTTGAAGTAAAAAAGTGTTTAGTTGTTGCATTATCCTCCAGTTCTTTTTTTTCTTATTTGAACATCAAAAGTAAAATTGATAAGCAAACTCCAGCTGCCTATGGAAAGCTGGAAGCACCAAACTACCTCTGAAGAGGTAGAGATTCATGTTTTGTAACACCTTTACGGCTTTTGTGGTTAATTTTAAGGCTGACCTCTCTTTTTACAGGAAACAAAAGCTCATGCTATACACCGAATGGCTCTATAAAAATGTAGTCCACCGTGCCACCAGTATTCTTGTAATGGTAATAATTTACAATAAAACAAAGACAGAGCCCTGTGTGTGTGGTGATTGAGTAGATTCAGCTTGGCTTCCTAGAGATTATTTCTGGTCTTATTGAGTGGTGGAAACAAAGACTTGCCAGTCTTCTAGAAACACCCTGCAGGGAATCAGGAGGAACAGTGAGGAGACCAGAGCCAAGTTAGGACCTGAGGGCCACTGGCCTTGGGATACAAACACCAGACAAGGAGCCATGCAGATCAGGCCTGACGAGGGTGAGCCTCTCAGCTGTGCACAGTGCAGACAGACGGCAACTTGTGGACTGGAGACTAGCCTGAGCCCTGTGACGCAATGCCCTGAGGAAGTGCTCAAGAGCGTGGCCCTAAAGGTGTTTTCTCAGCCCGCTTTTCTGTACCTACCCGTCAAAGGTGGAGGAGGAAATAGGGTCTATTGATGGTTCAACTGGCTGTCCATCAGAATTACCTGTTGAGGTTTAAAACACACCTTGCCTGCTCCACATTTTATTTCATACTTTTGGGATGAGAAAAAAACTGCATTTTAACCAAGCCCAGGTACTTCTAAAGAGCAATCAGGATTCTGTGTGACCCCCACCTAGTTTTATTCCTGTGTGGACTTTGCATGCATGCTGTTGTGTCTTACTAGCAGTTTCATATGCTAATAAATGAGAATAGACAATGATACAGAATATTTACTCCAAAATAAATCCAAATAAAATATAAAGGAGAAAAGGAAACCTGAGAATAGTCAACACAAATAGAAAACACTACAAGAGTGATACACTGGTTAGTACAATGGCAGTGTTGTTGTTTGTTTAGTCACTAAATTGCATCCAACTCTTTTGCAACTCCATGAACTGCCAGACTCCACTGTCCATGGCATTTCCCAGGCAAGAACACTGGAGTGGGTTTTCATTTCCTATTCCAGGGGATCTTTCCAACTGAGGGATCAAACCCACATCTCCTGCATTAGCAGGCAGATTCTTTAACACAGAGTGACCAGGGAAGCCCAAATTACCAAATCCAAATTTATAAGTAATTACATCCATATGATTATCTCAATAGATGCAGAGAAAGCCTTTGACAAAATTCAACATCCATTTATGATACATACCTCAACATAATAAAAGCCATATATGATAAACCCACAGCAAACATTATCCTCAATGGTGAAAAATTGAAAGCATTTCCCCTACAGTCAGGAACAAGACAAGGGTGCCTACTCACCACTACTATTCAACATGGTTTTGGAAGTTTTAGCCACAGCAATCAGAGAAGAAAGAGAAATAAAAGAAATCCAGATTGGAAAAGAAGTAAAACTCTCACTGTTTGCAGATGACATGATTGTCTACATAGAAAACCCTAAAGACACCAACAGAAAATTACTAGAGCTAATCAATCAGTATAGTAAAGTTGCAAGATATAAAATTAACACACAGAAATCCCTTGCATTCCTATATGAGAAAACAGAGAAATTAAGGAAACAATTCCATTCACCACTGCAATGAAAAGAATAAAATACTTAGGAAGATATCTACCTAAAGAAAAGACCTATACATAGAAAACTACAAAACACTGATGAAAGAAATCAGAGATGACACAAATATGAGAACTATACCATGTTCATGGATCGGAAGAATCAATATAGTGAAAATGAGTATACTACCCAAAGCAATCTATAGATTCAATGCAATCCCTATCAAGCTACCAACAGTATTTTTCAGAGAACTAGAACAAATAATTTAACAATTTGTATGGAAATACAGAAAACCTTGAATAGCCAAAGCAATCTTGAGAAAGAAGAATGGAACTGGAGGAATCAACCTGCCTGACTTCAGGCTATACTACAAAGCTACATTCATCAAGACATTCTGGTACTTGCACAAAGACAGAAATATTGATCAATGGAACAAAATAGAAAGCCCAGAGATAAATCCATGTGCCTATGGACACCTTATCTTTGACAAAGGAGGCAAGAATATACAATGCAGAAAAGACAACTTTTAACAAGTGGTGCTGGGAAAACTGGTCAACCACTTGTAAAAGAATGAAACTAGAACACTTTCTAACACCATACACAAAAATAAACTCAAAATGATTAAAGATCTAAATGTAAGACCAGAAACTATAAAACTCCTAGAGGAGAACATAGGCAAAACACTCACTGATATAAATCATAGCAGGATCCTATATGACCCATCTCCCAGAGTAATGGACCTAATTACACTTAAAAGCATTTGCACAACGAAGGAAACTATAAGCAAGGTGAAAAAACAGCCTTCAGATTGGGAGAAAATAATAGCAAATGAAGCAACTGACAAAGAATTAATCTCAAAAATATACAAGCAGCTCATGCAGCTCAATTCCAGAAAAATAAATGACCCAATCAAAAAATGGGCCAAAGAACTAAACAGACATTTCTCCAAAGAAGACATACAGATGGCTAACAAACACATGAAAAGATGCTCAACATCACTCATTATCAGAGAAATGCAAATCAAAACCACAATGAGGCACCATCTCACGCCAGTCAGAATGGCTGCTATCAAAGTCTACAAACAACAAATGCTGGAGAGGGTGTGGAGAAAAGGGAACCCTCTTACACTGTTAGTGGGAATGTAAACTAGTACAGCCACTATGGAGAACAGTGTGGAAATTCCTTAAAAAACTGGAAATATAACTGCCATATGACCCAGCAATCCCACTGCTGGGCATACACACTGAGGAAACCAGAATTGAAAGAGACACGTGTACCCCAATGTTCATCACAGCACTGTTTACAATAGCCAGGTCAAGGAAGCGACCTAGATGTCCATTGGCAGACGAATGGATAAGAAAGCTGTGATATATATACACAGTGGAATATTACTCAGCTATTGAAAAGAATGCATTTGAATCAGTTCTAATGAGGTGGATGAAACCAGAGCCTATTATAGAGAGTGAAGTAAGTCAAAGGAAAACACCAATACAGTATATTAATGCATATACATGGAATTTAGAAAGATGGTAACGATGACCCTATATGCGAGACAGCAAAAGAGACAGATGGAGAGAACAGTCTTTTGGACTCTGTGGAAGAAGTCGAGGGTGGGATGATTTGAGAGAATAGCACTGAAACGTGTATATTATCATATGTGAAATGGATTGCCAGTCCAGGTTCAATGCATGAGACAGG
The DNA here is from genome assembly GCF_042477335.2 of Ovis canadensis. Taxonomy (NCBI): domain Eukaryota; kingdom Metazoa; phylum Chordata; class Mammalia; order Artiodactyla; family Bovidae; genus Ovis; species Ovis canadensis. The sequence continues at coordinate 18,729,159 of NC_091262.1, forward strand.
GTGCTCAGGGCTGGTGCACTGGGATGACCCAGAGGGATGGGATGGGGAGGGAGATGGCGGGGGGGGGGGGGGGGCGGTGGCGGTCACGATAGGGAACACATGTACACCTGTGGCATTTTCATGTCAATGTATGGCAAAAAACACTACAATATTGTAAAGTAATTAGCCTCCAATTAAAATAATTAATTAAAAAAATAAATACATCCATTGTAAAAAGAGTACCAGATTAGATTTTTTAAAACCCAACTAGAAGCTGCTTGTAAGAGATATGCTATCTACAGTATTGTAAAGTAAAATAAAGTAAAAATAAAAATTAAAAAAGAAAGATATGCTATCAATATAAGCAAAAAGAAATGTTGAAAGAGGAGGGAGAAAGGTATACATGCAAACTCTATCCCCCCAAACTTGACATAGCCATTCTAATATCAGACAAAGGCAAAAAGAACTAGCAGGTTTTAGGAATGTTTCATAACAGTGAAAGGGATCAGTTCACCAGGAAAATATTTAAAAATTAAATCTGTAGATACTGAATAATATATCTTTAAAATATACAAAGTTTACAGAATTAAAAGGCATAACAAAGTCATAATCATGTTTGGGTGGTTTTAACACACCTTTCAGTATGTGATAAAACCAGCTGACCAAAAAGCAGTAAGAATATAGAAGATGTGAAAAATTAAATGAACAAAATTGACCCAGTTGATATATGCAGAGAGCACTGTACCCAGCAAATGCAGACAGTTATTCTCTTCAAGTGCACGTGAACATTTACCCAGGTTGGCCACATGACAGCCCTTAAAACAAATCACAAAACATTTCAAAGATTTTAAATCTATAGAGTATAATCACTGATCACAGTGAAATTACTAGAAAAAAAGCCACATATTTTTAAGTTAAGCAATGTACTTCTACATGTAGCAAAGAAGAAATCACAATGGATATAAACATTTTAAAATGCATAATAATAAAATGTGGGTTTCAACTAGTGACAAATTTAGAGGAAGTTTTATAATATTAAAAGCTTTTATAAATAAAGAAGACTGATGAAAATCAATGATTGAATGTCTCAGAAACAGAAATGAGTAAAATAGGAAACAAACACATGATAGAGAATATCATAAAAGCGAAAGTTGTTTCTTTAAAAGAAATTTATAAAATTCTAGCAAGACTGATTAAGACACAAATAACATTAGGAATCAAAAGGATCTGTTGTTATAGATTAAGCAGATATTCAACAAATAATAAGAGAATATCATGAACAACTTTATGTCAATGAACTTCCCTGCAGCTCAGGTGGTAAAGAATCTTTCTGTAATGTAGGAGACCCAGGTTTGATCCCTGGATTGGGAAGATCCCCTGGAGAAGGAAATGACAATCCACTCCAGTATTCTTGCCTGGAGAAGTCCATGGACAGAGAAGCCTGATGGGCTACAGCCCATGGGGTCACAAAGAGTTGGACACAACTGAGCAACTAACATGATGAACTTTATGTCAAAAGTTTAATTTGTCAAATTAAAAAACTTTAATTTGTCAAAATGAGCACAAGAAGAAATAGATATCCAAATAGTCTTCTATACAAAACAAATCTGAATTTTAAAAATCTACTCCCCCAAATCTTTAGTCCCAGATGGATTTTCCAGTGAATTCTTCCAATATTTAAGAGTTAGCACAAGTATTACAGAAACTTTTCCAGAGAAAAAAGGAAGGAATGCTTCCACATTTATTTTGCAAGTCCAGCTTAATCTTGATACTAAAGTCTGACAAGATATTAGGAGAAAAAGACCCAACAAACAAGCTAAGTCATTCAGAATCATAGGTGTAAATTTTCTAAACAAAGTAACTGATAGTACATGACAAACAAGTTTGGTTTATTTCAGGAATATGTGGCTTATTTACTATTTGGAAAACAATGTTGTTAACCATTTAAAAAGAATAAAGGAAAAAGCCAAATTTTCAAAAGCCTTATATAAAATTCACCTCCACTTATTTAAAAAAAAAAACTTACAGAAAAGTAGGAAGGATTTTCCTTTATCTGATAAACAGCATCTTCACAAAATGTAAACACAGTATCATATAATCCTATAATAGGGAGATATTGAGATTTACCCTCCCTGATATTATTATCACTGAGACAAAAATGTCCATTATCTGCAAGGAGTCCCATCATCCTGAATATATTCAACATTACATTTTTCATTTAAGTCAATATAATATTTAATAAATAAAAATTACAAGGATCAAAAGGAAAAAATAAAAATTATTATTGCAAACATAAATGCAGGAAAAAAAATCCACACATTGTATTGTGTGTAAATTTAAACAAAAATGCCAAAGATTAAGGCTGACACTGAGAGAGGATATCAGAAGGCAGACAGACTGAAACCACAATCACAGACAACTAGCCAATCTGACACATGGACCACAGCCTTGTCTAACTCAATGAAACTAAGCCATGCTGTGTGGGGCCACCAAGATGGACAGGTCATGGTGGAGAGGTCTGACAGAATGTGGTCCACTGGAGAAGGGAATGGCAAACCACTTCAGTATTCTTGCTTTGAGAACCCCATGAACAGTATGAAAAGGCAAAAAGATAGGACACTGAAAGAGGAACTCACCAGGTTGGTAGGTGCCCAAATGCTACTGGAGATCAGTGGAGAAATAACTCCAGAAAGAATGAAGGGATGGAGCCAAAGCAAAAACAGCACCCAGTTGTGGATGGGATTAGTGATAGAAGCAAGGTTTGATACTGTAAAGAGCCATATTGCATAGGAACCTGGAATGTCAGGTCCAAGAATCAAGGCAAATTAGATGTGGTCAAACAGGAGATGACAAGAGTGAACATCGACATTCTAGGAATGAGCGAACCAATGGACTGGAATGGGTGAATTTAACTCAGATGACCATTATATCTACTACTGTGGGCAGGGATCCATTAGAAAAAATGGAGTAGCCATTATAGTCAACAAAACAGTCCGAAATGCAGTACTTGGATGCAATCTCAAAAACGACAGAATGATCTCTGTTCGTTTCCAAGGCAAACCATTCAATATCACGGTAATCCAACTCTATGCCCCAACCAGTAACGCTGAAGAAGCTGAAGTTGAACAATTCTATGAAGATCTACAAGACCTTTAGAACTAACACCCCAAAAAGAAGTCCTTTTCATTATAGGGGACTGGAATGCAAAAGTAGGAAGTCAAGAAACACCTGGAGTAACAGGCAATTTGGCTTTGGAGTACAGAATGAAGCAAGGCAAAGGCTAATAGAGTTCTGCCAAGAAAACGCACTGGTCATAGCAAACACCCTCTTCCAGCAACACAAGAGAAGACTCTACACATGGACATCACCAAATGGTCAACACCGAAATCAGATTGATTATATTCTTTGCAGCCAAAGATGGAGAAGCTCTATACAGTCAGCAAAAACAAGACCAGGAGCTAACTGTGGCTCAGGTCATGAACTCCTTATTGCCAAATTCAGACTGAAAATGGAGAAAACCACTAGACCATTCAGGTATGACCTAAATCAAATCCCTTGATTATATAGTGGAAGTGAGAACTAGATTTAAGGGACTAGATCTGATAGAGTGTCTGATGAACTAGGATAGAGGTTTGTGACATTGTACAGGAAACAGGGATCAAGACCATCCCCAAGAAAAAGAAATGCAAAAAAGCAAAATGGCTGTCTGAGGAGGCCTTACAAATAGATGTGAAGAGAAGAGAAATGAGAAGCAAGGAGAAAAGGAAAGATATACCCATTTGAATGCAGAGTTCCAAAGAATAGCAAGGAGAGATAAGAAAGCCTTCCTCAGCGATCAGTGCACAGAAATAGAGGAAAACAACAGAATGGGAAAGACTAGAGATCTCTTCAAGAAAATTAGACATTCCAAGGGAATATTTTGTGCAAAGATGGGCTCAATAAAGGACAGAAATAGTAGAGACCTAACAGAAGCAGAAGATATTAAGAAGAGGTGGCAAGAATACACAGAAGAACTGTATAAAAAAGATCTTCATGACCAAGATAATCACGATGGTGTGATCACTCACCTAGAGCCAGACATCCTGGAATGTGAAGTCAAGTGGGCCTTAGGAAGCATCACTACGAACAAAGCTAGTGGAGGTGATGGAATTCCAGTTGAGCTATTTCAAATCCTGAGAGATGATGCTGTGAAAGTGCTCCACTCAATATGCCATCTAATTTGGAAAACTCAGCAGTGGCCACAGGATTGGAAAAGGTCAGTTTTCATTTCAATCCCAAAGAAATGCAATGCCGAAGAGTGCTCAAACTACAGCACAATTGCAGTCATCTCACATGCTGGTAAAGTAATGCTCAAAATCTCCAAGCAAGGCTTTGGCAATACATGTACTGTGAACTTCCAGATGTTCAAGCTGGTTTTAGAAAAGGCAGAGGAACAAGAGATCAAATTGCCAACATCTGCTGGATCATGGAAAAAGCAAGAGAGTTCCAGAAAAACATCTATTTCTGCTTTATTAACTATGCCAAAGCCTTTGGCTGTGTGGATCACAATAAACTGTGGACAATTCTGAAAGAGATGGGAATACCAGACCACCTGACCTGCCTCTTGAGAAACCTATATGCAGATCAGGAAGCAAAAGTTAGAACTGGACATGGAACAACAGACTGGTTCCAAATAGGAAAAGGAGTACGTCAAGGCTGTATATTGTCACCCTACTTATTTAACTTCTATGCAGAGTACATCATGAGAAATGCTTGGCTGGTAGAAGCACAAGCTGGAATCAAGATTGCCAGGAGAAATATCAATAACCTCAGATATGCAGATGACACCACCCTTATGGCAGAAAGTGAAGAGGAACTCAAGAGCCTCTTGATGAAAGTGAAAGAAGAGAGTGAAAAAGTTGGCTTAAAGCTCAACATTCAGAAAACAAAGATCATGGCATCTGGTCCCATCACTTCTTGGGAAATAGATGGGGAAACCATGGAAACAGTGGCTGACTTTATTTTTCTGTGCTCCAGAATCACTCCAGATGGTGACTGCAGCCATGAAATTAAGAGATGCTTACTCCTTGGAAGGAAAGTTATGACCAACCTAGATAGCATATTCAAAAGCAGAGGCATTACTTTGTCAACACAGGTCCATCTAGTCAAGGCTATGGTTTTTCCAGTGGTCATGTATGGACGTGCAAGTTGGACTATAAAGAAAGCTGAGCACTGAAGAATTGATGCTTTTGAACTGTGATGTTGGAGAAGACTCTTGAGAGTCCCTTGGAATGCAAGGAGATCCAACCAGGCCATCCCAAAGAAGATCAGTCCTGGGTGTTCATTGGAAGGACTGATGTTGAAGCAGAAACTCTAATACTTTGGCCACCTGATGCGAAGAGCTGATTGATTTGAAAACTCCCTGATGCTGGGAAAGATTGAAGGCAGGAAGAGAAGGGGACAGCAGAGGATGAGATGGTTGGTTGGCATCACTGACTCAATGGACATGAGTTTGGGTGGACTCTGGAAGTTGGTGATGGATGGGCAGGCTTGCTGTGCTGTGATTCATGGGTTCTCAAAGAGTCGGACACGACTGAGCAACTAAATTGAACTGAAAACAATGTCTCTAAAGGAACATCTTAATGAAGCAGGTTAAATGAAAATAAAGACCTTCTATTTCTCAAGAAAGCATTAAGAGAGCGAAAAGGCAAGCCATGGAGTGTTAAAACTGACAAGGGCTCATATCCAATATATGTGAAGAAGTCCTACTCAAACCCAATACTGACAACTTGATTAAAAAATGAGTAAGGCACTCAACAAACACTTTATGAAATGTGGTATCTAAATGACAAATAAGCATATGAAAAGGTGCTCAATCTCATTATTAGAAATACTCATAGTACCAGATGGCAATCACATGGAACAATGGAAACTCACACAGTTGGAGAAGTGTAAACCATTATAACCGCTTTGAAAAACCATTTGTCATCATTTCCTAAAATTGAACATAGGCACATATAACTGAAGAATTTCATTCCTAGGTACATATCAGAAGGACACACACAAGAGCGCCAAAGGAATGCACATTAATGTTCACATGAGCAATGTCAATAGTAACTCAAACGGGCATTTCCCAAATGTCCACCAAGAGTAAAGTGGATATTGTGGTCTGTTTACACTAAGGGATGCTGTGTTGCAATGAAAATGAACGAACTGGTACTTACAACAGTATAGCTTCCTCTTAAAATCTTCATGTTTAGCAAAAAAACTCTAATGGAAAATAAATATTTATGTTTCCATTTTTATAACGTTCAAAACCAGATAAAACCAATCTATGATGGTAAAACTCAGAGCAGAGGTTACCTCTGGGGAGAAGAGAGGAATGGTGCCTGGATGAGGCCTGAAGGGACTTTGGGTGCTGGTGATGTTCTGCTTCTTGATACGGGTGGTGCTTCCATGCGTGCATTCACTTTGATCCATCAGCAAACCATACACTTAGGATTAGTATGATGTTCTGTATATACATTACAACTTCTTGAAAGTGGTTAAAAATGAAAAAGCAGAAACCAGCTACTTTTAAGTCCTTACCTTTCTAAGACAGCTGATGTTTAGAGATGACAGTCTCTTCTTTTGTAATATAAATTTTAATACCACAAGTTCCTATCTTAAGATACACATAAAATCCCATAGTCTTACTACCATGTAATCCCCATTGACATCTAAAATAATTGCTTCCCAGGTGATACTAGTGGTAAAGAACTTGCCTGCCAATGCAGGAGACTTAAGAGACATGGGTTCAATCCCTGGGTCAGGAAGATTCCCTGGAGGAGGACATGGCAACCCACTCCAGTATTATTGCCTGGAGTAATCCCATGGATGGAGGAGTTTAGCAGGCTACAGTCTATAGGGTCGCAAAGAGTCAGACACGACTGAGGCTTAGCATACATGCACGCAATGAGTAATACATGTACATAATAAGAGCATTCAAATAATGCAGTAGTAATGTGAAAGTGAAAGTGAAGTTGCTCAGTTGTGTCCGACTCTTTGCGACCCCATGGACTATAGTCCACCAGGCTCCTCCGTCTATGGGATTTTTCAGGCAAGAATACTGGAGTGGGTTGCCATTTCCTTCTCCAGGAGATCTTCCCAACCCAGGGGTTGAACCCATGTCTCCTACATTGTAGGCAGACGCTTTACCATCTGAGCCACCAGGAAAGTCCCTGTACGTAATTAGAGCATTCAAATAATGCAGTAATAATGTAAATATGTATTAATATTAAATGCAAAGTGAAAAGCTCTCTGCAAAAAGGAAGCACTCTTAACATTCATTATGATTCCATTCAGAAACATGAATATTTAGCCTGAATTTTTTTTGCTACGCCAGCTCCCCAAACATCCCCAATGCAGCCTGTTTTTGAGACAAACCAAGCTGATTGTCCATGGCAGTAAGACAGAGCACCTAGAGGAGAGTGGCACTGAGCAGTGAGGGAAGGGCAAGGTCGGATTATTTCTGAGAACTTTAAGATTGTTTTATGGGTCCTTTTATGCCAAAACTTAATTAGGATCAGCTAAGGAACACATGTAACAGTTTAGGACTGTCAAAGGCAGCAGGAAAAGGTTTTGGGGTGAGGGGTTCAAAGAGTCATACGTTTTTTATACAGTTTCTTAAACTATCTTGGGATGTTTTCTATTGAGTTGGGTCTTGAGAGACTATGAACACCCAGAGGGGGCACCTTTAACTAATTCGCACTAAGGCTCCATATAGGCAGTTGGCCGCATTGTAACATATACTCTTGAAACACCAAAGTCTGCACTGAAGTCCACACATTGATCTGCCCCTTGCTTTTTTCTCACCGGTGCATTGTAGGGATCTTTCCCTATCAGCGCATGTAGATCTTCATTTCTATAACAGTTGCCAGCAATCCTTAGAAATTTATCAAGTGTTTAACCAGTCTTATATTGTTGGTCCCTTGAATGGTTTCTAGTTTCTAGCTCTTATAACACTTCCATGAATATCCTTGGCAGGACATATCTAATTCAGGTTTAAAAACCCCCACTCTGTTATTTACTCTGTAACCTGGAGCACGTCTCTTGATGTCTTCACTTTTGTTTACCTCTCTGTTAAATGTGCAGAGAGCCTTCTTCATTATGTCATTTTGACAGATAAGACATTTTTCAGCCCACCTTCACATAATAAGCACTCAGTAAATGTCAACTCTTCCAACTGTTCATAATTCCCATGGGGTAAGTTTCTACTAGTGAGAGATTGCTGGGTCAAGGAACACACAGTTTTCATGTTAATAGTTACAAATTGCCTTCCAAAAAGGTGAACAAATTTAAGTTCTACTGACAGTGTTTGAGAGTAGCCATTTCTCTGAAATGGGAATCATCAACTTTTGACCTTTTCTTGTCTAAAAGGTTTAATATCTTACTGTTGTTTTGACTTACATCTCTTTAATGTGAATGGAATGGAACATTTTTGTTTCTTTTACTTGCTTACTCGTTTTTCTAGTGGGTCATTTTCCTTAGGTTTCTATGAGGCCATTATAAAGAAACTGACTTCTCTGTCTTTTTGTTTTCTTTAATTTTCTGTGTTTGAGGTCTCCTTTCTGCAGGCTGGAAAGTTGTAGTTCCTCTTAATTGTGGAGTCTGCCTCCTTTGGCTGAGGTTGGACCAATGCCTTGTGAAGGTATCCTGGTTGGGAGACTTCTGCCTGTGTTCTGGTGGATTGAGTTAGATCTTGTCTCTCTGAAGGGTAGTGTTGTGTTCAGTAGTGTGTTTCAGGGTGCCTATGGGTTTGGTGTGGCTTTGGGCAGCTAATGTTCAGGGTTGTGCTCCTGTTTTGCTAAGCATTGGTATGGGGCATCCAGCCCCAGACCTTGCTGGCTTTTGGGTGCAGTTTGGTTGGAGACCTTTGGGAGGGCTCTTGCCTATTAAAGTCCTATGGGGTTGGGAGTTCTCTAGTGGTCCAAAGTCTTGGAGTTGAGTCTCCCACCCCTGGGGTCCAGGCCCAACCCCTGCCTACAGCATCAAGATTCCATAGGCCACACAGCATAGAAGACAGAATCCCTAGACTAATGGTGAAATAACTCTTAATAGCGCAAGACCACTCAAAGAGATTCACACACTTCCATGGAGAAAGAAAAGGAGAAAAGGAAGAAAAAGGAAAAAAAAGATAAAAAGAAGACTCAAAAGAGAAGAGAGCAATCAAGCCAATAATCAAACCCCAAATGAAAATGATGCTGAAAACTACTAACAGACTTGCAAAGATACGAACCCAAAAACAAAAGATAGGAAATTGACTTCTATCATTTGTCACATAAAATTCTCTGTTTGCCTTGGTCTTATGATTTTATATGCGGTAATTTGGGGGAGTCCATTCATGATTTTTAATTTTTCCAGTAGTAAAATACATCATTCTTTTGCTTAACAGTCTCTGGAATCTGCTTCCTCCTTAGAAAGTCTCCCCTAAACAAAATTCAGGAATAAATACATAAAAAAGATATTAAAATATACATAAATACATAAAATCAATCATATTTATTTTTACAGCTTCCATGGATTCACTGATTCTCTGTCCCAGCTAGCATTTATTTTGTTGCAAGAAGTAAGATGGAAAGGAATATTTTTTTTAATGGCTTGCTGGTTTTCTTCCAAGGCATTTGCTGAATTGTTTCTTTTTTCTTATGTATGAATGCCACTCTTAAATTCCCATATAAATAGTGTGTCTCCTGCTTCTGTGTACTTTCCATTCTGTTTCTGAGATACTTATCCTATACTCTCTTGTTTTAGTTTGAATAACTTTAAAATTGGTTTTAATATGGTTGAGTCAGTGACCCATCTCTTCTCTTTTACTTCCAAAATTTACTGGCCCATTTTATTTCCGACATTTGTTTTATTACGAGCTAGAAACTGTTGTTATATTCCTCCCGCTCTAATCTTGATGGTATGCTATTTTGAGATTGCTTTAAAGTTATAATTAATCTATGGGAGTTACTGTTTTGAGTCATCCTATCCAGGAGTAATGTGTGTATTCCTATTCAGTTAAATCCTCTTTTGTGTCTTTCAGTAGAATTGAGATTTTGTTCACATTGACCCTGAAATTTCCCTTAAGGTTTATACCAAGGTAATGTATCTTTTTTTATTATTATTAAAAATATGATCTTTACTTCCTTTTTATATAAAGGCATATATATATGTATATATATACACACATGTATAATATTTAGAAATTGTACTAATTTTGTATGTTAGTTGTGTAGACTGACGGTCCACTTGTATTCTTAATGGCTTTTCAGTTCAGTTCAGTTCAGTCATTCAGTCGTGTCTGACTCTTTGCAACCCCATGAATCACAGCACACCAGGCCTCCCTGTCCATCACCAACTCCCAGAGTTCACCCAAACTCATGTCCATCGAGTCAGTGATGCCATCCAGCCATCTCATCCTCTGTCGTCCCCTTCTCCTCCTGCCCCCAGTCCCTCCCAGCATCAGAGTCTTTTCCAATGAGTCAGCTCTTCGCATGAGGTGGCCAAAGTATTGGAGTTTCAGCTTTAGCATCAGTCCTTCCAATGAACACTCAGGACTGATCTCCTTTAAGATGAACTGGTTGGATCTCCCTACAGTCCAAGAGACTCTCAAGAGTCTTCTCCAACACTACAGTTCAAAATCATCAATTCTTCAGCACTCAGCTTTCTTCACAGTCCAACTCTCACATCCATACATGACCACAGGAAAAACCATAGCCTTGACTAGATGGGCCTTTGTTGGCAAAGTAATGTTTCTGCTTTTGAATATGCTATCTAGGTTGGTCATAACTTTCCTTCCAAGGGGTAAGTGTCTTTTAATTTCATGGCTGCAATCACCATCTGCAGTGATTTTGGAGCCCAAAAAAACTAAGTCAGACACTGTTTCCACTGTTTCCCCATCTATTTCCTATGAAGTGATGGGACGAGATGCCATGATCTTCGTTTTCTGAATGTTGAGCTTTAGGCCAACCTTTTCACTCTCCTCTTTCACTTTCATCAAGAGGCTTTTTAGTTCCTCTTCACTTTCTGCCATAAGGGTGGTGTCATCTGCATATCTGAGGTTATTGATATTTCTCCTGGCAATCTTAATTCCAGCTTGTGTTTCTTCCAGCCCAGCATTTTTCATGATGTGCTCTGCATATAAGTTAAATAAGTAGGGTGACAATATACAGCCTTGTCGTACTCCTTTTCCTATTTGGAACCAGTCTGTTGTTCCATGTCCAGTTTTAACTGTTGCTTCCTGACCTGCATACAGGTTTCTCAAGAGGCAGGTTAGGTGGTCTGGTATTCCCATCTCTTTCAGAATTTTCCACAGTTTATTGTGATCCACACAGTCAAAGGCTTTGGCATAGTCAATAAAGCAGAAAGAGATGTTTTTCTGGAACTCTCTTTCTTTTTCAATGATCCAGCGGATGTTGGCAATTTGATCTCTGGTTCCTCTGCCTTTTCTAAAACCAGCTGGAACATCTGGAAGTTCACAGTTCGTGTATTGCCGAAGCCTTGCTTGGAGAATTTTTGAGTATTGCTTTACTAGTCTGTGAGATGAGTGCAATTGTGTGGTAGTTTGAGCATTCTTTGGCATTGCCTTTCTTTGGGATTGGAATGAAATCTGACCTTTTCCAGGCCTGTGGCCACTGCTGAGTTTTCCAAACTTGCTGGCATATTGAGTGCAGCACTTTCACAGCATCATCTTTCAGGATTTGAAATAGCTCAACTAGAATTCCATCACCTCCACTAGCTTTGTTCGTAGTGATGCTTTCTAAGACCCATTTGACTTCACATTCCAAGATGTCTGGCTCTAGATTAGTGATCACACCATCATGATTATCTGGGTCATGAAGCTTTTTGTACACTTCTGTATATTCTTGCTACCTCTTAATATCTTCTGCTTCTGTTAGGTCCATACCATTTCTGTCCTTTATCGAGCCCATCTTTGCATGAAATGTTCCCTTCATATCTCTAATTTTCCTGAAGAGATCTCTAGTCTTTCCCATTCTGTTGTTTTCCTCTATTTTTTTGCATTGATCACTGAGGAAAGCTTTCTTATCTCTCCTTGTTATTCCTTTGAATTCTACATTCAGATGTTTATATCTTTCCTTTTCTCCTTTGCTTTTCACATCTCTTCTTTTCACATCTATTTATAAGGCCTCCTCAGACAGCCATTTTGCTTTATTACATTTCTTTTCCATGGGGATGGTCTTGATCTCTGTCTCCTGTACAATGTCACGAACCTCCATCCATAGTTCATGAGGCAATCTGTCTGTCAGATCTAGTCCCTTAAATCTATTTCTTACTTCCACTTCTTGCCACCTCTTCTTAATATCTGCTTCTGTTAGGTCTATACCATTTCTGTCCTTTATCAAGCCCATCTTTGCATGAAATGTTCCCTTGGTATCTCTAATTTTCTTGAAGGGATCTCTAGTCTTTCCCATTCTGTTGTTTTCCTCTATTTCTTTGCACTGATCACTGAGGAAAGCGATCATAAGGGATTTGATTTATGTCCTACCTGAATGGTCTAGTGGTTTTACCCACTTTCTTCAATTTCAGTCTGAATTTGGCAATAAGGAATTCATGATCTGAGCCACAGTCAGCTCCTGGTCTTGTTTTTGCTGACTGTATAGAGCTTCTCCATCTTTGGCTGCAAAGAATATAATCAGTCTGATTTCAGTGTTGACCATTTGGTGCTGTCCATGTGTAGAGTCTTCTCTTGTGTTGTTGGAAGAGGGTGTTTGCTATGACCAGTGCGTTCTCTTGGCAAAACTCTGTTAGCCTTTGCCATGCTTCATTCTGTATTCCAAGGCCAAATTTGCCTGTTTCTCTAGGTGTTTCTTGACTTCCTACTTTTGCATTCCAGTCCCCTATAATGAAAAGGACATCTTTTTTGGGTGTTAGTTCTAAAAGGTCTTGTAGGTCTTCATAGAATGGTTCAACTTCAGCTTCTTCAGGGTCACTGGTTGGGGCATAGTCTTGGATTACCATCATATTGAATGGTTTGCCTTGGAAATGAACAGAGGTCATTCTGTTGTTTTTGAGATTGCATCCAAGTACTGCATTTTGGACTCTTTTGTTGACCCATGATGGCTACTCCATTTTTTCTAATGGATTCCTGCCCACAGTAGTAGATATAATGGTCATCTGAGTTAAATTCACCCATTCCAGTCCATTTTAGTTCGCTGATTCCTAGAATGTCGACAATCACTCTTGCCATCTCGTTTGACCACTTCTAATTTGCCTTGATTCATGGACCTGACATTCCAGGTTCCTATGCAATATGGCTCTTTACAGCTTCGGACCTTGCTTCTATCACCAGTCACATCCACAACTGGGTGCTGTTTTTGCTTTGGCTCCATCCCTTCATTTTTTCTGGAGTTATTTCTCCACTGATCTCCATTAGCATATTGGGCACCTACCGACCTGGGGAACTCCCCTTTCAGTATCCTATCATTTTGCCTTTTCATACTGTTCATGGGGTTCTCAAGGCAAGAATATGAAGTGGTTTACCATTCCCTTCTCCAGTGGACCACATTCTTTCAGACCTCTCCACCATGACCCTCCCATCTTGGATGACCCCTCACGGCACGGCTTAGTTTCATTGTGTTTGACGAGGCTGTGGTATGTGTGATCAGATTGGCTAGTTTTGTGTGATTATGGTTTCAGTGTGTCTGCCTTCTGATGCCCTCTCGCTACACCCACTGTCTTACTTGGGTTTCTCTTACCTTGGATGTGGGGTATCTCTTCACGGCTTCTCCAGCAAAGCTCAGCTGCTGCTCCTTACCTTGGATGAGGGGTATCTCCTCATGGCCGCCCCTCCTGACCTTGAATGTGAAGTAGCTCCTCTCGGCCCTACTGCACCCGCACAGCCACCACTCCTTGGACATGGGTTTTCAGCTCTTCCTAAAAATCAGGAATGGATGTGGATATTGAATTACATTTCTTGGGGTGCTGATCTAGTAGTTTTTTACTCTGTTAATGTGATCTCATATTAGTTTCTTACTACTGGCTATCTGCCTGCAATGCAGGACGCTGGGTTCAATTCCTGGGTTGGGAAGCTCTCCTGGAGGAGGAAATGGCAACCCACTCCAGTATTCTGGCCTAGAAGATCCCATGGACAGAGGAGCCTGGCAAGCTACAGTCCATGGGGTTGCAAGAGTCAGACATGACTTAGTGACTAAACCACCACCACTGGGCTAGCCTGGCATTCAGGGAACCAACTGTTGGTCATGATGTATTATTTTAAAATTTACTCAAAATACGTTTTTGCTAATATTCTGTTAAATATTTTAGAATGAATTTTATTAAAGTATTTTTCTACAGTTTTCTACTTTTGTTCTAAATGTTCTTTGTATAAATATTGTGTAGAGCTGATAAAGAAAACTTTGGAAGGTTCTTTTCTTGCTCCTTTGTTACTTTATTCTTTCCCTTATTTTTTTATTGCTTGCTCTGAGTATTGCGTTTTACATACATAACTGATCACTGGTTTTGGCATTTTTACAAGTTCAAGTGATGTGCGAGAATCTTATTTCCCTCGGTCTCTTTACCATCCTCCATTTATAATTGTTTAAATATTTCCTGTATATACTTTGAGAATCACATCAGATAATGTTATAATTTTTGCTCCAATCCTCAAACTTAATTTAGAAAAGTTGAACAAAGAAGGCTACATCTTTGCTTTCAGCCATCCCCTTTTTGTTGTATTCTCTTCTGTCTTGAAATTCTAAGATTCCTTATTTTATTGTGTTTTTCTGTTTCAAGAACTCTCTTTGAACATTGTTTAGGGTAGGTTCTTATAATATTTCATTTTTCTTTACCTGATAATATTTTCATTTTCCCTGCATTTCTGAAGGACAGGTTCAATGAATATAGAATTACAGAATAAATATATACCTAAATAACTATCAAATTATAGTTATTTTCTTTCAGCACTTGGAAGCTGTTGTGTCAACTTCCTTCTGGTTTTCATGGTTTCCAATGAGAAATCTGCTGTGACTTGAATGATTTATCCCCTATTGATAGTTATTATTTGTGTCTTCCCTTTGTTTTTTGCTTTTAAGTTTGATTATGACGTGTACTGATAATGAATTTCTTTGGGTTTATCCTGTATTGTGTTTGCTTAGCTTTTAAAATCTGTATGCTTATGTCCTTTACTGAATCTGAGAAATTTTCAGTCATTATTTATTTGAATGCTTTTTCTGCCCCATCTTTTTATTCTTTTCACTTGGAACTCAAATGACACAAATGTCAGCACTTTCATTAGACTCCCGTAGGCCCCTGAGGTTTTGGTTTGCTCATGGTTTTGGTTTTAGTTTTATTCACTCTATTTTCTCTTTGTTGTTTAGACTGGACAATTTTTACTGTATTAATTTCCAGATCACGAATTCTTTACTCTGTCATCTCCCTTTTGTTGTTGAGAGAAACAACATAAAACTCCACTGAGTTTTAAAATTTTGGTTATTGTATTTTTTAATTCTAAGATTTCTATTTGGTTTTCCTTTATGTCTTTATTACTTTGCTGAAACTTTTTCACATTTCCATTTATTTCAAGCATGTTTGTAACTGTTCCTGGAGGCATTTTTAAAATTGAGAACTGCTTTAAAATGCTTGTCAAGAAGCAAATAATAAAATGAAAGTAGAAATGAATAAAAGTGAAAGCAAAAACAATAAGAAAAGGCAATGAAATGAGCTGATTCTTTGAAAAGAGTCAATAAAATGGAAAGACTTAAAAAGATAATATACAATAATCAATATCAAGAATGACATAGGTACTACAAATATAGACCTTGAATCTTTTAAAAAGACTGTAAAAGAATACTATAAACAACTTAATTTCATTCAATAACTCAGAAGAAATGGATCAATTCCTTGAAAATTGCAACCTACTGCTGCTGCTAAGTTGCTTCAGTCATGTCCGACTCTGTGCAACCCCATAGACAGCAGCTCACCAGGCTCCCCTGTCCCTGGGATTCTCCAGACAAGAACACTGGAATGGGTTGCCATTTCCTTCTCCAGTGCATCAAAGTGAAAAGTGAAAGTGAAGTCGCTCAGTCCTGTCC
This sequence comes from Ovis canadensis, assembly GCF_042477335.2. Classification (NCBI taxonomy): domain Eukaryota; kingdom Metazoa; phylum Chordata; class Mammalia; order Artiodactyla; family Bovidae; genus Ovis; species Ovis canadensis. Next base: position 18,745,193 of record NC_091262.1, read on the forward strand.
AACTCTTCATGACCCCATGGACTGCAGCCTACCAGACTCCTCCATCAATGGGATTTTCCAGGCAAGAGTACTGGAGTAGGTTGCCATTGCCTTCTCCAACCTACTACTACTACTTAGCAAAGGTAAAGTAGATAACTTGAGTAGCACTGTACCTATAAAAGAAATAAAGAGTTTCTAATTAGAAAACCCCCCAAAAGGAAATATGCTATCCCATACAGTTTAACTTGTAAGAATTACCAAACATGTTTAAAAGTTAACACCAATTTAACACAATCTCTTCCAGCAAGAAAAGAAGGTGAAAACATTACTGAAACCAGAATTGCCTCAAAAATTACCACAAATACAGTACAAGAAAATACAATCATCTATCAAAATCTCCCATGACTTTGTTGCAAAATTCTTCAATAGAATGCTAACAGATTGAACCCAGCCTTGTGTTTTTTTTTTTAATTACATGCCATTACCACATGTGATTATTCCTGCTATGTGAGACTGGATCAATGTTTGAAAATCAATTACCCTAAGCAATGACACCCCACTCCAGTACTCTTGCCTGGAAAATCCCATGGACGGAGGAGCCTGGTAGGCTGCAGTCCATGGGGTCGCTAACAGTTGGGCATGACTGAGTGACTTCACTTTCACTTTTCACTTTGATGCATTGGAGAAGGAAATGGCAACCCACTCCAGTATTCTTGCCTGGAGAATCCCAGGGACAGGGGAGCCTGGTGGGCTGCTGTCTATGGGGTCGCACAGAGTTGGACATGACTGAAGCGACTTAGCAGCAGCAGCAGCAGCAGCAGCAGCAACCATAAGTTGCAGCAACAAGTTAAGAAAAAAAATATATGATTTATCAATCAATGCAGGAAGAGCATTGGACAAAATCTATCAAAGACATTATAAAAACTCATCAATCTAGTAATAGAACAATCTAGTAATAGAGGGAAATCCTTAAACTTAATGAAGAGCACCTACAAAGTAACCTAACATCATAGTTAAAGGAAAGACAATGCTTTCCCCCTAAAACTGATCGAGGCAAGGATGTCTCCTCCTAGCACTGTTATTCTGACCACCTGGCAACATGGCATTGGAGGTCCTAACTGCTGTAATAAGACAGTAAAAAGAAACAAAAGGCTCACAGATTAAAATGGAAGGAAAAACACTCCTTATTTTCTGATAACATTATCTATGTAAAAAATACTAATGAATCTTCAAAATCCTCACAAAATTTTACCACATTATGAATTCATCAGGTCAGAGGACATAAAATCATCATACAAAGAATTAACTGAAATTCTACTTATTAAAAATGAACATGTAGAAACAAATTTAAACCATGATGCCATTTCTAATTTTCCAATAAAATGAAACACTTAGCTATGAGTGTAACACATTCAGGGTCTGTATACTGAAATTTGCAAAATTCCAAGGAAAGAAATAGAGAAAGACTTAAAAAATAGAAGATACATCCTATGTTCATGGATTGGAAGACTCAACTTAGTAAAGATGTTGATTCTCTGCAAACTGATCTCTAGTTTTAGTAAAGTTTCTCTTAAACCACCGCTTGATTTTATTTGTTTTTGTGGACATCAACAAGCTTTTTGTAAAATCTATATGGGAAGGTATGGCAGTAGAGTAGGTAAAACAACCTTGAAAAGAATAAAGTGGGAGGAAAAACTTTACCTGATACTAAAAATAGGAAAAGGAGTACGTCAAGGCTGTATATTGTCATCCTGCTTATTTAACTTATATGCAGAGTACACCATGAGAAACGCTGGAATCAAGATTGCCGGGAGAAATATCAATAACCTCAGATATGCAGATGACACCACCCTTATGGCAGAAAGTGAAGAGGAGCTAAAAAGCCTCTTGATGAAAGTGAAAGAGGAGAGTGAAAAAGTTGGCTTAAAGCTCAACATTCAGAAGACTAAGATCATGGCATCTGGTCCGATCACTACATGGGAAATAGATGGGGAAACCAAGGAAACAGTGTCAGGCTTTTTATTTTATTTTTGGGGGCTCCAAAATCACTGCAGATGGTGATTGCAGCCATGAAATTAAAAGACGCTTACTCCTTGAAAGGAAAGTTATGACCAACCTAGATAGCATAATGAAAAGCAGAGACATTACTTTGCCAAGAAAGGTCCATCTAGTCGAGGCTATGGTTTTTCCTGTGGTCATGTATGGATGTGAGAGTTGGACTGTGAAGAAAGCTGAGCACCAAAGAATTGATGCTTTTGAACTGTGGTGTTGGAGAAGACTCTTGAGAGTCCCTTGGACTGCAAGGAGATCCAACCAGTCCATTCTAAAGGAGATCGGTCCTGGGTGTTCTTTGGCAGGAATCATGCTAAAGCTGAAATTCCAGTACTTTGGACACCTCGTGCGAAGAGTTGACTCATTGTAAAAGACTTTGATGCTGGGAGGGATTGGGGGCAGGAGGAGAAGGGGACGACAGAGGAAGAGATGGCTGGATGGCATCACCGACTCGATGGACATAAGTTTGAGTGAACTCTGGAAGATGGTGATGGACAGGGAGGCCTGGCGTGCTGCGATTCATGGGGTCACAAAGAGTCAGACATGACTGAGCGACTGAACTGAGCTGAACTGAGCTGAAAGCTTACTATGTAGCTTTACAGTAACCAGGACAGAGTGGTATTGGTAGAGGATGTCTGTGTGTATGTGTGTGTGTGCTCAGTTGCTCAGTCATGTCTGACTGTTTGTGACCTCATAGACTATAGCCCACCAAGCTCTTCTGTCCTTGGAATTATCCAGGCAAGAATACTGGAGTGGGGAGCCATTCCTGATAGCTTTCGGTGAGCGGTGTGGGATTTGTGACCTCTAAAGAAGAGAAATTAGCTTTGGGACCAGAGACAAGGCTTTAGCTTCACGTGGCAAAAGTTTTATCACAGTGAAAAAGGGATAGAGAGAGACACAGACATCAGAAGGGGCAGAGAGTGCCCCACTGGCCTGTCTTATCAAGGTTTTTTTATATACTTTTTCAGTTGGTTGCTAACAACAGAAAGGTCTTACCAGACCCAGTCCCACAACATGCATCTTAAGATAACAGGATTAGCCAGAGGGTTCTTAAGAAGGAGAAACTTGTCCTTGAGCAAGATACATTGTTGTTATATAACTGTTTGTACAGAGTTTAAGGAAAAACATACCCTTCAGTAAGATGAGTTGTTTTATTGTGTAATCATTAGCTCTTGGCTTAAAGAAAGTTAGTCTTAGAAGAAATAGATTGTTGCCATAACAACTCAGAGTTTAAGAAAAAAAATCTTGACTAAGAAGAGGTAAGAGTGGTAAGTGAAGTCACTCAGTAGTGTCTGACTCTTTGCAACCCCATGGATGGTAGCCTGCACCAGGCTCCTCCGTCCATAGGATTTTCTAGGCAAGAGTACTGGAGTGGGTTGCCATTTCCTTCTCCAGGGAATCTTCCCGACCTAGGGATCGAACCCAGGTCTCCCATATAGTAGACAGACGCTTTACTGTCTGAGACACCAGGAAAGTTCGACTGACAAGGAGAGTAGAAAAAAAATGTTTGTCCTTTACTCCTCCTCAAGAGCACCAGACTCCTTACCCACCTACCTAAGAATTAGCTCTCTCATTCTCTTCTCCAGATGATGTTCATGACCCAGGGGTTGAACCTGGGTCTCTGCATTGCAGGTGGATTCTTTACCATCTGAGCCATCAGGGAAGCCTGGCGGGGGATCGACACATAGATTAACGGAACCAAAGAGAGATCCCAGAAATTCATCTACACAAATGTCCAACTTATTTTGACAAAGGTGAAAAGCCATTCAAACAAGGAAAGATAGCATTTTCAAGAAAATGTGCTAGAGAAATGAGACATTAAATGAGCCTCAACCCAAATATCATGTCTATATGAATCACAGACTTAAAAGTGTAAAATAAAAACTGTTAGAGAAAAAAAAAATGGGAGAAAGTCTTGAGGTTCTTGTGCTCAGACAAGGAATTCTTACACTTGACACCAAGAACCCAGGTCTCCTGCATTGCAGGCAGACGCTTTAACCTCTGAGCTACCAGGGAAGCTCAAAAGTATGATCCATAAGAGAAAAATATTGATAAATTTATCTTATCAAAATTAAAATATTTTCTCTGTAAAAGACTTTTTTAAGAGGATGAAAAGGCAAGCATATCCACAGACTAAGAAAAAGTTTTGCAAATCATATATTTGACAAGGGACTTGTATGCAGAATATACAAAGAACTCTCAAAATTCAATATCAAGAAAACAATTGAATTAGAAAATGGGGAAAAGCTATGAACAGATATTTCTATTCATGAAGATATATAGATGGAAAATAAGCACGGGAAAAGATGTTCAATGTCAGTAGTCATTTGAATTTACAAATTCAAACCACAATGAGATATTACTACACACCTTCCAAAATAATTAAAATAAAAAATATTGATAACACCAAATGTTAGTGAAGAGGCAGAGAGACTTCATCACTCATTTATTGCTTGTAGGAATGTAAGATAACCATCCATTCTGGAAAACAGTTTAGCAATTAAAAAACAAAACACGAACTAAAGAGGTAACTACCATACGAATCACAAACTGCACTTGAGAATTTATCCCTGAGAAATCGAAGCTTCAATTCACACAAAAATGTATATATAAGTGTGCACAGTAGATTTATCAATAATAACTCCAACTGGGGCTAAGAAGAGGAAGTTCGTCGCTGATGGCATCTTCAAAGCTGAACTGAATGAGTTTTTCACTGAGGAGCTGGCTGAGGTGAGGTCCATGTTATTCCAACCAGGACAGAAATCATTATCTTGGCCACCAGGACACAGAATGTTCTTGGTGAGAAGGGCCGGTGGATTCTGGGAATTGACTGCTGTGGTTCAGAAGAGATTTGGCTTCCCTGATGGCAGTGTGTAGAGCTTTATGCTGAAAAGGTAGCCACAGGAGGTCCGTGTGCCATTGCCCAGGCAGAGTCTCTGTGTTACAGACTGGTTGGTCCTCCACCCTCCTGTGCGGCGGGCCTGCTGTGGTACGCTGCAGTTCTTCCTGGAGAGTGGGGCCAAAGGCTGCGAGGCAGTAGTGTCTGGGAAACTCTGAGGACAGAGGGCTGAATCCATGCATGGCTAAGTCTATGCAGATGGCCTCATGAGCCACAGTGGGGACCTCTTAGCTACTATGTTGAGCCTGCCGTGCACCCCGTGCTGCTCAGACTGGGTGTGCTGGGCGTCAAGGGAAAGAGCGTGCTGCCTCGAGACCCAGCTGGTAAGACTGGCCCTCAGAAGCCTCTTCCGCCTTTGTGGAAGCCAAAGGTGAAACACGGCCCGCCACCCTCGTCTCTAAACAGAAGAGTGGGAAGCCTGAGCCGCCTGCATGCCCCAGCTCGTATCCACAGCAAAATAGGTCTCCTTGGCCACTGGATCTGGAGTTTGGATGCTGCTCTATAAAGATGTTTAATAAAAAATTTTTTAAAGAAAAAAAAAAATAACTCCAACTGGAAACAATTCAGTTCTTCAATGGATGAATGGTTAAACAAATTTGTACATCTGTATCATGGAATTCTATTCAGTAATAAAAAGAAATAAATTACACACAACAACCAGGACAGATCTTAAGGAAATCATGCTGAGTGAGAAGAACCAATCTCCAAAAGTTACATACTGAATGATTCCATTTCTATAATATTCTTGAAAGTAAAAGTCGCTTAGTCGTGTCTGACTCTTTGCGACCCCGTGGATGATACAGTCCATGGAATCTTCAGGAATCTCCAGGCCAGAATACTGGAGTGGGTAGCCTTTCCCTTCTCCAGGGGCCCTTCCCAACCCAAGGGATCCAACCCAGGTCTCTTAAACTCATGTGATTATAGACGTGAGAAACAAGTGGGTGGTTTCTAGGAGTTAGGATTTGAGGGAGGGGTGGCTCCAAAAGCGTAGCCCAAGGGAGCCTTGCGGTGACGGAGCAGTTCTGGATCTCAAGATGCTCTGGATCTCAAAACTCCTATGTGACAAATTTCATAGAACCACACACGTGCATGCACATGGCTGTTTATACAACTGGCAACACCTTAATAAACTCTGTGGGTTGTACTAATGTCAGTATCATGGATCTGATATTATAGTCACGCAAAATGCTACTTTTGTGGGATTAGGGATACAGAGTACAGAGGACGTACTATACGTTTTTCCCTACGTATTGTAAATCTTCTTCCAAATTAGTTTCTTAAATTTCCTTGTCACATAATTCCAACTTCTGAATCTTCTCAAAATTGGTGTTTGTCGATTGTATTTTCTCATTCAAGTTGAGATTTCCTGACAATGATTTTCAACTGAATCCTGAACACTGTAAGTACTGTGTTATGAGACACTAGCTTTTATTCAGGTCTTCTGTCTTATTGGTGTCTACTTACTGCTTACTGGAGGAGAAGTCCAGCCACCCTACTTTGCCTGTGCTGACACCCAGGGACAGAAGGTGCCCCATTACTGTAAGAGCTCAGGGTCCCCACTAGATGTTCGCTGACACAAACACCACCCTGGTGCTTCCATACTCCCTCTGACACAGCAGAGTGGGATAAGGACTCACTGTTGTTGGGAGGCTATAAAAGTCTCAGCTCCCCAGTCCAGCGTCTCTGACACCACCAACCCACTGCGGGTGGGGGTGTGTCTTGTCACAACTTGTGAGCGTCTAGGCCCCTCTTATATTTTGGCTACAGGAGTAGGGTGAGGCCCTTGTTTTTGCCACAGTGCTTGACTGGAGTAGGGGAGTTATCACCCAGAAGTCATGTTCTAGACAGAGCAGGCTTTTTGGAGGGCTGTCTGTGTCGTCGTTATTTCTGGATTGCTGGCTCCTCCAGCTCCCACTGTTGGACACAGGAGACGGAAAGGAAACCCAAGGAACCTGCCTCTGTGCTGCTGTCTGGTCCTGCGGTCCCAGCCAGCCTGACTGCTTTTCTCCACCTCTCAGTGTCTTGCTGTGCTTATTTGATGTATAGTATCCAGAGGTTATAACTGTGCTTAGTGGGAAGAACAGGGAGAAGTGCATTTACTCCATCTTTTCCAGGAGACTTTTATTTCATGTTAATTCCTTTTATTTTATTGATATAATATTTATATTTGTTATAAATTCTCTGTAATCTTATTCTCAGTTTTTGAAAAATTTGTATTGGGGTATGGTTGATTTTAGTTTCTGCTATACAGCAAAATGAATCAGTTTTATATATCCACTCTTTTTTGGATGTTTTTCCCATATAGGTCATTACAGAGTATTGAGTAGAGTTTCCTATGCTATATAGTAGTTAGCTATTTGGGCTTCCCTGGTTGTTCAGATGGTAAAGAATCCACCTGCAACACGGGAGATCTGGATTCTATCCCTGGGTTGGGAAGACCCCCTGGAGAAGGGAACGGCTACGCACTCCAGTATCCTGTCCTGCAGAATTCCATGGACAGAGGAGCCTGGTAGGCTACAGTCCAGGGGGTCGCAAAGAGCTGGACACGACTGAACAACTTTCACTTTCACTTTACTGGGTTGGCCAAAATGTTTGTTTGGGTTTTTGTATGATATGACAAACCTGAATGAATGAACTTTTTGGCCAAGCCACAATATTTTATATACAGTAGTGTGTATATGTGGAGAAGGCAATGGCTCCCCACTCCAGTACTGTTGCCTGGAAAATCCCATGGATGGAGGAGCCTGGTAGGCTGCAGTCCATGAGTCACGAAGAGTCAGACAGGACTAAGCGACTTCACTTTCACTTTTCACTTTGATGCACTGGAGAAGGAAATGGCAACCCACTCCAGTGTTCTTGCCTGGAGAATCCCAGGGACAGGGGAGCCTGATGGGCTGCCGTCTATGGGGTCACACAGAGTCAGACACGACTGAAGCAACTTAGCAGCCGCAGCAGCAGCAGCAGTGTGTATATGTCAATCCCAATGCCCCATTTTATCCTTCTCCCCTATTCGCCTCCCTGATAACCATAAAATTGTTTTCTACATCATGACTCTATTTCTGTTCTGGAAATAAGTTACTTTGTACATTTTTTTAGATTCCATATACAAGCAATAGCATATGACATTTCTCTTTCTCTGACTTACTTCACTCAGTATGACAATCTCTAGGTCCATCCATGTTGCTGCAAATGGCATTATTTTGTTCTTTTTATGCCTGAGTGATATTCCATTGTGTATATGTACCGCGTCTTTATCCATTCCTCTGTTGACGGACATTTAGGCTGCTTCTGTCTCCTGTCTACTGTAAATGGTGCTTCACTGAACATTTGGGTGCATGTATCTTTATGAATAATGATTTTCTTTAGATTTATCCCTCGTAGTGGGATTGTGAGGTCATATGGTACTTCTGTTTTTAGTTTTTTAAAGGGATCTCTATAATGTCCTCTATTGTGGCTCTACCAATTTACATTCTCACTAGCAGTTTAGGAGGGTTCCCTTTTCTCCACACCCTCTCCAGCATATATTGTTTGAAGATATTTTGATGGTGGCCACTCTGGCGGCGCTAGTGGTAAAGAACCCACCTGCCAATGCAGGAGACTTAACAGATGTGGGTTTGATACCTGGATTGGGAAGATCCCCTGGAGGAGAGAGGGCATGGCAACCCACTCCAGTATTCTTGCCTGGAGAATCCCATGGACAGAGGAGCCTGGTGGGCTACAATCCAGGGAGTCACAAAGAGTCAGACACTGAAGCAACTTAGCAGGTAGGTACCCTCTCTGACCAATGTGAGCTGATCACCTCATCAGAGTTTTGATTTGCATTTCGCTACTAATTAGTGATATTGAGCATCTTTGCATGTGCTTTGTGGCTATCTTTGGAAACGCGTCTATTTAGATCTTCTGCCCATTTTTTGATTGTGTTGTTTGTTTTTGTTATTGAGCTGCATGAGCTGTTGTATATTTTGGAGATTAATCCCTTATTGGTCACTTCATTTGCAGATATGTGGTTGCCTTTTCACTTTGTTTATGGTTTGCTGAATTCTCCCTCCTCTCCTATCTTCTGTTGAAAAAAAATTAATAAACAGAAACCTCAATTAAATAGGATAGGAAACCAGAAGGGGGAGCTCTCACATCCTATGATGACAGCAGGGCCCAACAAGAAGAAAGACCTGGTAAGAACTGATCAAATTTTTAAACTGCACAGAAGAAAATGCTAAGCTAAAAATCAGTGAAAAAATGGAGAGGACATTCCTGCAGCACCTTAGGATTGAGACAAAGACCCACCAAGCTCTCAGAGGAAAGGCCAGAAGCAGTTTCCATGTTTACATTCTAGGGCCTGAGGTGAGCCAGATATAGACTGATCCTTAAGCTGCTTACAAGGGATACACTTTAAATATAAGTACATAGAAAGTTTGGACTAGAATCATGGAAAATAATTTACCACAGAAAAATTTTCCAAAACTAAAATGCAGATTCACTGTAGTAGAAGACTAAAACTCACCTCTTTTAATAACAGAAGCAGCAGACCACAAAATATTTTTAAAAAAGGATTCAGGTACAGATGATCTGAATAAGACAATCAACAAACTTGATCTAATTAACACGCTGAGAACATCTCGTAAAATGTTAACATTCCCATCAAATACACAAATCAAAATCAACTACATGCTGGGCCAGAAAGAAAGCCACAGTCTATTTCTTTGTGACAGGATAGAGTATGTTCTTGTTCATAGAAAACAGTAACTATAGTATATTAGAAAATGTCCAGCTCCCTAGAAATTAAAGACTATAGTTATAAATAACCCAGGTTGAAAAATTACAAACAAAAATTTGAAAATATTTTTAAATTAACTGGTTGGTTTATTTTTGGCTGCACTGGGCCTTCCTTGCTGCGTGTGGACTCTCTCTGGTTGTGGTAAGTGGGCCTCTCATTGTGGGGGCTTTTCTTATTGTGGCGCCTGGGCTCAGTTGCCCCGAGGCATGCAGGATCTTCTTGGACCAGGGATTGAATCCGTGTCTCCTGCATTGGCAGGCGAACTTTCAACCAATGGACCAGCCAGGAAGCCCCTGAAAATATTGTAAAATGGATGATAAAGCAGGGGCTGAAGGACGGACAAAGACAAATGAAACAGGACAGACTCCACGAAATCACCAACACAGATCTAGGGACCTGTGCCACACGGCAATAGGAAGTGATGGTAGTGTATCAGTTAGTGTCCAGTCGGGAACAGCAACCACACGTGATTCCAACAAGGGAAGTTTAATATAAAGCTATACTATTAAGCCATGATAAAAGAGAAAATATAACTTACAACAGAATCCTAGGACTTGAGGAAGAGTGCCCAAGGAGAAATAAACTGGAAAGTGTTTTCAACCATGGTCCTTGGACTCTAATCAGTAGAAATGAAGAGGTCTGATGAGCAATTCAGGTAAGACTTCACCATGAGAACATGTTATCAGGTGCCTAACTGGGTCTTGGAGGAGAGTGGGCTGGTTCTTTAAATGGGCTGAGGGTGGGGCATTGGTGGGCCTGGCCAGAGGAATGCTTTAGGTGGTCTTCTCACACCCTCCTGGTGGTGCTGTAAACAGGAATCATGCTCCTGGCACTTAGAAGGGGCAGTTGATTTGTGGCCTTTTCGAATCTTGTTGCTCATAATTGCCTCATTTGCACCTGCAGACAGTTATTTTGAGTCCCTTGTAGCTTCTCAGTTTCCCACTGCTGGAGTATAGATGGAGGAGACATCTGTGTGCAAGTGCAAGCGCTCCAGTAGAGGGTCCTAGGTCCCAGCCTAGCTCCCACCCCTGGCGGAGTAGTTCCCGGCCTTGCCTAGAGCAGAGCTGGACCACGGTTGCTGAGCCAGCAGAAAGCAACCCTGGGAGGCAGACGAGCCACAGCTTGAAGCTGGGAGTGAAGCGTGCAGGAGGAGCGGAGGTGCTGATGCAGATGGGAGGCCAGGACTCTGCCGTCTCCAAGAAGGCCACAGGGAGAGGAGAAGCAGGCCGGGCTGGGATTGCCACATTGCCAAAGAAAACGTGTCCTGGCCATGTGGCTTTGGTGAGCATTGCTGGGTGTCCCCCCTCGCAGTGCTGACTCAGTACACAGCCCCTGGAAGGCACAGGACAGCCCTTTCCCCTGGCAGTCTCCCTCCAGCTGTTTCTCTGCTGAGAAAGGTTACCCCCTCTCTCTTGCTCTCTTTAGTCACTCAGCTGTGTGGACTCTTGTGACCCCATAGATTGTAGCCCACCAGGCTCCTCTGTCCATGGGAGTCTCCAGGCGAGAATACTGGAGTAGGTTGCCATTTTTTTCTCCAGGGGATCTTCCCAGCCCAGGGATCAAACCCAGGTGTCCTGCATTGCAGGCAGATTCTTTACTGAATTAGCTACGAGGGAAGCTGAAGGTTACCATGCTGCTGCTGCTAAGTCGCATCAGTCGTGTATGAGTCTGTGCGACCCCATAGACAGAAGCCCCCCAGGCTCCTCTGTCCCTGGGATTCTTCAGGCAAGAACACTGGAGTGAGTTGCCATTTCCTTCTCCAATGCGTGAAAGTGAAGTTGCTCAGCCGTGTCCAACTCTTTGGGACCCCATGGACTGTAGCCTACGAGGCTCCTCCATCCATGGGATTTCCCAGGCAAGAGTACTGGAGTGGGATGCCATTGCCTTCTCCGGAAGGTTACCATGGTGCCCCCTTAATGGAGAGCTGCCTAAAGAGCTCTGTCCGCTGTTGCAGAGAGCACTGCAAGGTGCACTGGGGGCTGAGAGGCGATGAACTGATAACTGGTACAATTACTTTTGATAAATAGTACCAGTTCAATTGCAGATACATATGGAAAATGTATCTTTGCCCATTCCTACACTAGGTGCAAAATTAATTCTATAGGCAATGAATCTAAATGTTAAAGATAAGAAGGAAACATAAATTTTTTAGAAAGATTTCTAGATTTCAGAGCACTCTCTAGCTTTTCAGAATGTTTTCTAGATTTTAAGAAGAAAACATAGGCTATATCATCATTACTTGGTAATAGTCAAGTATTTAAGAGGATATGAAAAGCACTAATAAAAGTGAAATTTCTTAAATTGGACTGTGTTAAGATTTAAAACACCTGTTCTTCAAAACCCTGGTGGCTCCATGGTGAAGAATCCACCTGCCAGTACAGGAGGCACAGGAGACAAGGGGTTGGATCCCCAATCCTGGAAGATCCCACTTGTGGCCCCGCAAAGCGACTAGGCCCCTTCACCACAGCTTTTGAGCCTGTCCTCTGGAGCCGGGAGCTGCAGATACGGAGCCTGTGTGCTATATCTGCTGACGCCCGAGTGCCCCAGCGCCCATGCTCTGCAGGAGGAGAAATCGCTGCAGTGAGAAGCCCTTGCGCCACAACTGCGGAGCAGCCGCCGCTTGCTGCAAGACTCAGCACAGTCAGAAATAAATGAATACGGTGACCCAGTTCCATAGCAGAGCTGGGCTCGGAAATGACCGCACTTAGCCTAGGACCTTCCCTATTTCATGTGAAGCTTGTACTAATAGCACCAAAGTCATCCCTATCACCATATATTTTTATTTGAAGATAAATAAAATTTCAAGTTTATTTTCTCAATGTAGGTGAGTTCTATTTGAAGAAAATCCTGCTGTTGGGGACTTAACTGAAGGGGAAATCTGGGCAATTTCCAAACTTCACTCTAGAAAAACTTCTCTTGCAGCTTTCCCTTTAAAGGTTCAGAGTCCCACTGTACTTTTTAAAACACAGTTCAGTTAGGAAGAATTCAGTCTACATGCAGATTTTTCAGGAATGTTCGGATGCATTAACTTATGTACACCTTTGTTCTGATCCCTTTTTTTCTCTGTTGAGTATCTTCCATTCTAAAAATAAGCCACATGGTAGTATGAGATTGGTTTGGTCACTGGGCACAGTATTTGAATCACTTATAACAAGATAAGTAGTAGTTACCATCAACTTTATTGTTGTATTTAAAAACTGTCCTTTTATACAAGACAAAGAACGTGGGCTCAGCTTATGTATTAATATTGGCTTGAACACAAGTATCTAATTTAATTCCTTCTCAAAAGTCCACTAAAACTAAAATAGCAGATTTCTTTTTTTAATATAAATGTATTTATGTTAGTTGCAGGCTAATTACTTTATAATATTGTATTGGTTTTGCCATACATTGACATGAAAATGCCACAGGTGTACATGTGTTCCCCATCTGGAACCCCCCTCCCACCTCCCTCCCCATACCATCCCTCTGGGTCATCCCAGTGCACCAGCCCCGAGCATCCTGTATCATGCATCGAACCTGGACTGGCGATCCATTTCACATATGATATTATACATGTTTCAGTGCCATTCTCCCAAATGATCCCACCCTCGCCCTCTCCCACAGAGTCCAAAATACTGTCCTATACATCTGTGTCTCTTTTGCTGTCTCACATACAGGGTTATCGTTACCATCTTTCTAAATTCCATATGTATGCATTATTATACTGCATTGGTGTTTTTCTTTCTGGCTTCCTTCACTCTGTATAATAGGCTCCAGTTTCATCCACCTCATTAGAACTGATTCAAATGTATTCTTTTTAATGGCTGAGTAATACTTCATTGTGTATATGTACCACAGCTTTCTTATCCATTCATCTGCTGATGGACATCTAGGTTGCTTCCATGTCCTGGCTATTGTAAACACTGCTGTGATGAACATTGGGGTACATGTGTCTCTTTCAATTCTGGTTTCCTCGGTGTGTATGCCCAGCAGTGAGATTGCTGGGTCATATGGCAGTTCTATTTCCAGTTTTTTAAGGAATTTCCACACTGTTCCCCATAATGGCTGTACTAGTTTGCATTCCCACCAACAGTGTAAGAGGGTTCCTTTTTCTCCACACCCTCTCCAGTATTTATCGCTTGTAGACTTTTGGATCACAGCCATTCTGACTGGCATGAAATGGTACCTCATTGTGGTCTTGATTTGCATTTCTCTGATAATGAGTGATGTTGAGCATCTTTTCATGTGTTTGTTAGCCATCTGTATGTCTTCTTTGGAGAAATGTCTGTTTAGTTCTTTGGCCCATTTTTTGATTGGATTGTTTATTTTTCTGGAATTGAGCTGCAGGAGTTGCTTGTAAATTTTTGAGATTAATTCTTTGTCAGTTGCTTCCTTTGCTATTATTTCCTCCCAATCTGAAGGCTGTCTTTTCACCCTTGCTTATAGTTTCCTTTGTTGTGCAGAAGCTTTTAATTTTAATTAGGTCCCATCTATTTATTTTTGCTTTTATTTCCAATATTCTGGGAGGTGGGTCATAGAGGATTCTGCTGTGATTTATGTCGGAGAGTGTTTTGCCTATGTTCACCTCTGAGAGTTTTATAGTTTCTGGTCTTATGTTTAGATCTTTAATCCATTTTGAGTTTATTTTTGTGTATGGTGTTAGAAAGTGTTCTAGTTTCATTCTTTTACAAGTGGTTGACCAGTTTTCCCAGCACCACTTGTTAAAGAAATTGTCTTTTCTCCATTGTATATTCTTGCCTCCTTTGTCAAAGATAAGGTGTCCATAGGCGTGTGGATTTATCTCTGGGTTTTCTATTTTGTTCCATTGATCTATATTTCTGTCTTTGTGCCAGGACCATACTGTCTTGATGGCTGTGGCTTTGTAGTAGAGCCTGAAGTCAGGCAGATTGATTCCTCCAGTTCCATTCTTCTTTCTCAAGATTGCTTTGGCTATTCGAGGTTTTTTGTATTTCCATACAAATTGTGAAATTATTTGTTCTAGCTCTGTGAAAAATACCACTGGTAGCTTGATAGGAATTGAATTGAATCTATAGATTCCTTTGGGTAGTATACTCATTTTCACTACATTGATTCTTCCGATCCATGAACATGGTATATTTCTCCATCTATTAGTGTCCTCTTTGGTTTCTTTCACCAGTGTTTTATAGTTTTCTATATATAGGTCTTTAGTTTCTTTAGGTATATATCTTCCTAAGTATTTTATTCTTTTCATTGCAATGGTGAATGGAATTTTTTCCTTAATTTCTCTGTTTTCTCATTGTTAGTGTATAGGAATGCAAGGGATTTCTGTGTGTTGATATTATATCCTGCAAATTTACCATATTAATTGATTAGCTCTAGTAATTTTCTGGTGGAGTCTTTAGGGTTTTCTATGTAGAGGATCATGTCATCTGCAAACAGTGAGAGTTTTAGTTCTTCTTTTCCAATCTGGATTCCTTTTATTTCTTTTTCTTCTCTGATTGCTCTGGCTAAAACTTCCAAAACTATGTTGAATAGTAGTGGTGAGAGTGGGCACCCTTGTCTTGTTCCTGACTTTAGGGGAAATGCTTTCAATTTTTCATCATTGAGGATAATGTTTGCTGTGGGTTTTCTTAAAAACAACAACAACAACAAAAACGTAAACCCATAAGGTGGGGAGAGCAAGATAGATGTCCATAGCAACACCATTTTGGAAGCTGAAAAACATATGAACAAGTCAAAACTAATTCAATAAGAACAAGAGCACTGAACCCCTAGAAAGCAGTGGGGAAAACTAAGAGTTGATTTGAATTATCCTGCTGAATCTTTAAAATGCAAGAGAAACGGCACCATCACATACTTCTGCAGCTGAAAGTGAGAAGTGTGTGTGTTAGTTACTCAATCATGTCTGACTGTTTGAGACCCCATTGATGATAGCTGGCCAGGCTCCTCTGCCCATGGAATTCTCCAGGCAAGAATACTGGAATGGGTTGCCATTCCCATCTCCAGGGTATCTTCCCAACCCAGGGACTGAACCCAGGTCTCCTGCATTGCAGACATCTTTATCATCTGAGCCACCAGGGAAGCCCAAAAGTGAGAAGGATCTTACCCTAAAATAAGGATAACATGAATGAATGAGAGCAGTTTCATCTCTAGATCCTTCTTCCCGTTCATGTTCCTAAGCAACCTCTGCTCCCCACCCCTATGGAATTCTGCATGTTTATTCTCTGGAGCAGGTAAAACAGAAAATCTAGAAAGGGAGCACCAGACTCGAAACTAGGATTAAGTGACCATATGCATACTGAATGATAAATGTAGAGGCAAACTTTGTTTCTCTCCAGAGTGTGGCAGCCAAACTCTCACCCGCCAGACAGTCTCTTAGAGAATTCTTCTTTGGAGAATCTAACCAGGCCAATGGGAAAAAACTTCAAGATACTGACCTCAGAAATTGCCCCAAAATATTCCCATAATACCACTGAACAGTGATGTTCAAAGTCAACAAGTCCTGCCTACAGACCCAGAGTTTCAGTGATCATATTAGTTCCTCTTAATCAGGAGCAGATGAGGTAACATTATGAGACATCTGAGAAATACCTCATAGAGAGGTATATTCATTTCCTAATATACTGCCACAACAAAGCTGTTTAGTCTGAGTGCCTTCCAGACTTCAAAAGACTGGAAGTCTAAGATCAAGGTGTCAGTAGGGTTGGTATCTTCTGAGGCTTTTCTCCTTGCTTGGAGATGACCATCTTCTTTCTGTGTCTTCACAGGATCTTCCCTCTGTGTAAGTCTGTAACTTAATCTCTTGTAAGGACACCAGTTGTATTGGATTCAGCTCAGTTCAGTCATTCAGTCGTGTCCAACTCTTTGCAACCCCATGAACTACAGCATGCCAGGCTTCCCTGTCCATCACCAAATGCTAGAGTTTTCTCAAACTCATGTGCATCAAGTCATCCAACCATCTTATCCTCTGTCATCCCCTTCTCCTCCTGCCTTCAATCTTTCCCAGCATCAGGGTCCTTTCTAATGAGTCAGCTCTTCACATCAGGTGGCCAAAGTACTGGAGCTTCAGCTTCAAGATCAGTCTGGATTCAGATTCAGCATCAGCTTCAGAATCAACATCAGCTTCAGCATATTGGATTAGGTCATCCTAAATCCCATGGACAGAGGAGCCTGGTAGGCTGCAGTCCATGAGGTTGCTAAGAGTCGGATACAAATGAAGTGACTTAGCAGCAGCACCAGCAATGACCTCTTTTAAACTGATACCCTCTTTAAAGACTCTATCTCTAAACACAGTCTCATTTTGTGTTAAGACTTCAACACATGAATTTGAGAGGCACAGAATTCAGCCCACAGTAGGATGATAGGGACCAAAAGAGACCATGACAAAAATGCAACTGAAGGAAACACTGTGCAAGAACAAGAAACCTATTAATCTTAGAGACATAAGAGAAGAGATTAAATAAGAACAAGATACCATAGAAAAGAAACATTCAGAGAATGGGGAGGGGTTCTTGAAAGTTAAAAACATAATAGCTGAAATGAAAACATTAATATTGGAAGATAAAGTCAAGGAAATCTTCTAGAAAGTAGAGTAAAAAGAATTGGAAAACAGGATTACATATTTAAGAAAATGCTAAAAACCAATCCAGGAAGTCCAATATCCAAATAGTAGGATTTCCATAAAGAATGTTCGGAACAAACAAAGAGAGGCAAT
Source organism: Ovis canadensis (assembly GCF_042477335.2). Classification (NCBI taxonomy): domain Eukaryota; kingdom Metazoa; phylum Chordata; class Mammalia; order Artiodactyla; family Bovidae; genus Ovis; species Ovis canadensis. Next base: position 18,762,575 of record NC_091262.1, read on the forward strand.
CACCAAGAAAAGAACTCATGAACTACGAGAATTCCCTCTGGCTAAATTGTAAAGTGTTTCAAAGACCATCACTTCTACCCTAACAATGAGAAGAAGCTAGGTAAGCTACAAAATAATGGTTTAAAACCATGATTTTTAAAAAGCTGATCAAAATGCCTGTGTATACAAACAGAGATGAACAAAATTCTAGAAAGTCATAAGTCCTTTTTAGGAAGGAAGATACCCACTGCTGATTTCATCTTGGTTAGAGCTGTGGGAGAAGAAGAGTCCTCCAGACAAATTTAGTATCCACATTTCATGGTTACTTACATATATGGTTAATTACTTTAAAAAATCAAGGTGAGAGATCAATTCAATGGGGGAAAGAACATTTTCTTGCTTTTTAAAAAAATGATTGATGCTGTGAAAATTAACCAGATGGGAAAAAGATAAACCTTTTCACACCAGAGACAAAAATTAACCTGAAATGGATCATAGATTTAAATGTGAATGCTAAAACAATAGAACTATAATAAAACAAAAATATGCTTTTAGTGCAGACAAAGATTTTTAGGTTGGACATGAAAAACACGAGCCATGAAGTAACATATTAAATTAGAAGTCTCTGCTCATTAGAAAACACCAATACAATAGCTGAACACTGGAAATATCTCCAAGAGAACAGATAAATACACTAAAGCATAGCTATACAATGGAATCTACTCATAAAGGAGTAAAACTAGAGATACATGCTATGCATGTATGAATCTAAAAATATTGTATTAGGGAAAAGACATCAGATGAAAGAGATACATTTTGGATTTTTAGAAACCCCCCAAAAAAACTCATAGAACTTATAAGTGATTATTACAAGATTACAGGGTATAGGTTTAATACACAAAAGTCAATCAGTTTCCTATATAATAGTACAGAACAAGTAGAAGTTGAAGTTAAAACTCAATACCATTTACATTAACATCTCCAAAATGAAATACTTAGGTATAAATCTAACAACATAGGGATAAGATATTTATGAGAAAAACTGTAAAATTCTGATGAAAGAAATCACAAAGCTAAATGAATGATATTCCATGTTCATACCTCTTAGGATATGAAGGGAGACTCATTATTATCAAAATGTCAGTTCTTCTCAACTTGATCTACAGATTCAAGGTAATTTCAATCAAAATCCCAGCAAGTTATTTTGTCAGTATTGACAAATTGATTTTAAAGTTTATATGGAGAGGCAAAAGACTCAGAATAGCCAATTCAATAGTGAAGGAGAAGAACAATTTTGGAGGGTTGACTCTACCTGACATCAAGATTTACTATAAAGTTACAGTACCGAAGACAGCATGCTATTAGTGAAAGAATAGATAGTGTAACAGAATAGAGAGCCCAGAAATATATTCACACGAATATAGTTAACTGATCTTTGACAAAGGAGTTAAGTTACTAGGATGAAGAAAAGATAGTCTTTTCAACAAATGATACTGGAAAAACTGTATATACATATGCAAAAGAATGAATCTAGACATAGACCTTATATCTATCATAAAAACTGACTCGGAATTGTTGATAGACCTAAATGTAAAACAAATAAAAACTATAAACCTTTTAGAAGAAAGTGAAAGTGTTAGTCACTCAGTTGTGTCCAACTCTTTGTGACCCCATGGACTACAGCCTGCCAGGCTCCTCTCTCCATGGAAATCTCCAGGCAAGAATACTGGGGTGGGTTGCCATTTCCTTCTCCAGGGGATTTTCCCAACCCAGGGATCAAACCCAGGTCTCCTGCTTTGCGGGCCAACTCTTTCCCCTGTGAGCCACCAGGGGACAGGAAGGGGAAATTGCTAGTTGTGGAATGTGGGATTTAGTTCCCTGACGAGGGATTGAACCCAGGCCCCCTGCATTGGGATTACGGAGTCTTAGCCACTATACCACAAGGGAGATCCCTTTGGAAGATAACATAGGAGAAAATCTAAATGATCTTGGGTTTGGTAGTGACCTTTTTAAGACTCAAAACCAAAAGCATGATCCATGAAAGAAATACTTGATAAGCTGGGATTCAGTGAATTGAATACTTCTTGTCTATGAAAGACAGTGTTAAGAGAATGAGAATTCAAACCACATACTGGGAGAAAATATTTGCCAAAAAAACATCTGATAAAGCACTGTTACTCAAAACATATGAAGAACTCTTAAAATTCAACAATAAAGAAAGTAAGCAGACAGATTTTAAATGGTTAAAATCTTAACAAATCCTCACCAAAGAAGATATTCAGATGTTATGCAAAAATGCTCCATATAATCCACTAGAATGAAGTCATCAGGGAAATGTAAATTAAAACACTGAAATACCTCTACACACCTCTTAGAACAGGCAAAATTCAGAACACTGACAATACCAAAAGCTGTCAAGGATGTGGAACATGAACTCTCATTCCCAAATGAGTTGAAAAAGTGTGTGCACACAAAAAGCTGCATATGGATGTTTATAGCAGTTTTATTCATAATTGTCAAAACTTAGAAGCAACCAAATTGTCCTTTGGTAGGTGAATAGATAAACTATGGTACATCAAGATGATGGAATATTAGTCAGCATTAAAAAGAAATGAGCTATCAAGCGATGAAAAGACATGAGAGAATGTTAAATATTTTATTAAGTTAAAGAAGCCAATATGAAAAGGCTATATACTGTGTAATTCCAACTACACAACATTCTTTAAAAGCAAAACTATGGTTGCCAGGAGTTGGCGAAGAGAGAGGGATAAGTAGGCAAAGCGTGGTGTTTTTTAGGGCAGTGAAACCATTCTGCATGACAACAATGGTAGATACATGTCATTATATATTTGTTCTACTCCAGAAGTAATCCTAATTTTAACTGTGCATTTTGGGTAAAAATGGTTTTTCAGTGAAGGTTCATCAGCTTTAACAAATTTGCCACTCTGGTGTGGGATGCTGATAGTCGGGGGTGGGGGGCAAGGGCCGGGGAGCAGACTCCCAGGTGGTTCATGGGTAAAGAATCTGCCTGCCAATGCAGGAGACACAGGAGATGTGGGTTCAGTCCCTGGGTTGGGAAGTTCCCCTGGAGGAAACGGCAACCCACTCCAGTATTATTTCCTGGAAAATTCCATGGACAAAGGAGCCTGGTGGGCTACAGTTTTGGGGGTTGCAGAGTCTGACATGACTGAGCAACTGAGCACATCCTCGTTGACAGTAGGAGAGACTGTATGCAGAGAGAAGGGTACGAGAGAATCTCTGTACTTTCTGTTCAATTTTGATGTGAATTTAAAACTGCTCTAAAAATATAGTCCATTAAAAATGTGTTGAACTAAAAAACAAAATGATTCCGGAAAACTTCTCTGAACTGAAGGATAAGTGCTGTATGAGTGAAAGGGCCCAGCAAATGTTTTGCACAACGTGTGAAAACAGACCCACACCAAGGTACAAAATCATGAAATTTCAGAGCACTGTATGGGTCCAGAGATAAAAAGCAGGTAACATACAAAGAATTATGAATCAGAATGATCCTAGACTACTTAACAACACTGGATACAGGATGACAGGGTAACAATGCCTTCAAAGTTCTGAAATGAAATTATCTTCAACCTCAAATTCTATACCCAAACTGTCAAATAGGAGGAAAAAGCAAAAAAAAAAAAAAAAAAAAAAAAAATTTTTTTTTTAGATACACACGGTCTCAGAAACTCTCTCTTATGTCTCTGCATGCTTCTTAGGAGACTGTTGGGGATGTGCTTCACCAAAATGAGAGGAGAAAGCAAGACAGAGGAAGACGGGAGTCAGGAACCAGGAGATCCCAGAGAGGAGACTGGTGAAAGGATGCCCAGAGGGGCGTTTACAGATTCAGCTGCCAGAATGAGAGCTGACTGCCAGAGGCAGCATGTGACTCAGGAGAGACAGTCATCACCACAGTAACACCACTGTAGCACCTCCATAACCTGAGCAAGAATACCCCAGAGTGTGGCCCAAGCTCTTACCTGTTCTTCATTTCCTCTGACCATGCGCTGACTGGGGCTGCCGTGGTGGTTCAGAGACCAAGAAATGTGCCTGCAATGCGGCAGACCCAGGTTCAATCCCTCGGTCAAGAGGATCCTCTGGAGAAGGGAATGGTAACCCACTCCAGTGTTCTTGCCTGGAGAATTCCATGGCCAGAGGAGCCTGGCGGGCTGTTGTCCATCGGGTCCCAAAGAGCGGGCCTTGACTGAGGGGCTACCACTTTCACATGTGCTGATTAAATTCCTACTCCCCTCCATCCCCTCCATGCCCTCCTGCCTGGATCTGCTGAAGACACTCATTTCACCCCACAGAAGCACTCTCAATGTACTCCTAAGATTTGGAGATAGATTTGTCAAAAACTGCTAGCCTGCTAAAGTTTCCTGTGAAACTCGGGTCAGGGGCAGAAGATGAGGTAAGATGTCCCAGCTCAAGCTGTGAGGCTGGAAAAAAGGGGCAAATTCCTGCTGCTTCTACCTTTTGTTTTATTCAAGCCTCTGTGGATTAAATGGTGTCCGCTGATTCAGATGCTAATCTCATCTGGAATCACCGTCACAGACACCTGGAAACAATTTTTAATCTGAGTGCCCTTATGGCAGTCAAATTTGACACATAAAATGAACAAGGGGTCTGCTAGCAAACTGGCCTGACCTTGGTCCCAGAGGGAGATATCTTTATTATCCTGGTCAGTTCCCAAGATTGTTTGCCGTACAAATATCTTTTAAAAGATAGTTTGTTTGTTTTTTTAACTTTTTGTAAAATTTTATTTATTTTTTTGAAGGATAATTGCTTTACAGAGTTTTGTTGTTTTCTGTCAAACCTCAACGTGAATCAGCCATAGGTATATATAGGGCGAAAATGATCAATGACTCTTGACAAGACTTGCAGAAGTGAGAAAGGCCCCTGGAGGAATTCTCTTCCAACAGCTGTGGCAAGTCTAAAAATAAGTCACTAAGTATTCCATTCCATTCTCTGCATATGACAGAAAGAAGACCAATCCCTGCCATTGGAGCCATTCTAGGTACACAGATTGTGGGGAGACCTGTGTTTCTAAGAGTTGAGCACAATCTTGCCCTCATACTTTCCCAGAAAATGCCCTTGGGAAACTCTCTGATGAGCTGAAGTCAAACTAAGACTTGGGGACACTGATCAGTTTCTCTTTTCCTGAGAGCCTTTTTCTAGCAGAGGTTCTACTGGCATTCAGTTTCCCCACATTCAACAATGTATTACTTGGGGATACATATGTTGACTTAAAAAGAAAGTACAACCTGTAAGTTGAGAATTATGTTTTATTCGGCAAACTTTCTGAGAATGTCACGTCCTATGTCAATCTTTAAACTTGCTTCATTGGCCTAACTATTGCCCCAAGTAATTGTTGAGCTTTAAGCCAACTTTTTCACTCTCCTCCTTCACTTTCATTAAGAAGCTCTTTAGTTCTTCTTCACTTTCTGCCATAAGGGTGGTGTCATCTGCATATCTGAGGTTATTGATATTTCTCCCGGCAATCTTGATTCCAGCTTCTGTTTCTTACAGTCCAGCGTTTCTCATGATGTTCTCTGCATAGAAGTTAAATAAGCAGGGTGACAATATACAGCCTTGATGTACTCCTTTTCCTATTTGGAACCAGTTTGTTTTTCCATGTCCAGTTCTAACTGTTGCTTCCTGACCTGCATACAGGTTTCTCAAGAGGCAGGTCAGGTGGTCTGGTAATCCCCTCTTTCAGAATTTTCCAGTTTTGTTGTGATCCACACAGTCAAAGGCTTTGGCATAGTCAATAAAGCAAAAATAGATGTTTTTCTGGAACTCTCTTGCTCTTTTGATGACCCAGTGGATGTTGGCAATTTGACCTCTGGTTCCCCTGCCTTTTCTAAAATCAGCTTGAACATCTGGAAATTCACGGTTCACGTACTGCTGAAGCCTGGCTTGCAGAATTTTGAGCATTACTTTACTAGTGTGTGAGATGAGTGCAATTGTGTGGTAGTCTGAGCATTCTTTTGCATTACCTTTCTTTGGGATTGGAGTGAAAACTGACCTTTTCCAGTCCTGTGGCCACTACTGAGTTTTTCAGATTTGCTGGCATATTGAGTGCAGCACTTTCACAGCATCATCTTTCAGGATTTGAAATAGCTCAACTGGAATTTCATTATCTCCACTAGCTTTATTCATAGTGATGCTTCCTAAGGCCCACTTGACTTCACATTCCAGGATGTCTGGCTTTAGGTGAGTGATCACACCATTGTGATTATCTGGCAAATAGATGGGGAAACAGAGGAAACAGTGGCTGACTTTATTTTTCTGGGCTCCAGAATCATTGCAGATGGTGATTGCAGCCATGAAATTAAAAGATGCTTACTCCTTGGAAGGAAAGTTATGACCAACCTAGACAGGATATTAAAAAGCAGAGACATTACTTTATCAACAAAGGTCTCTCTAGTCAAGTCTATGGTTTTTCCAGTGGTCATGTATGGATGTAAGAGTTGGACTATAAAGAAAGCTGAGTGCCAAAGAATTGATGCTTTTGAACTATGGTGTTGGAGAAGACTCTTGAAAGTCCCTTGGACTGCAAGGAGACCCAACCAGTCCATCCTAAGGGAGATCAGTCCTGGATGTTCATTGGAAAGACTGAGTTTGAAGCTGAAACTCCAATACTTTGGCCACCTGATGCAAAGAGCTGACTCATTTGAAAAGACCCTGATGCTTGGAAAGATTGAGGGCAGGAGGAGAAGGGGACGACAGAGGATGAGATGGCTGGATGGCTTCACTGACTCAATGGACGTGAGTCTGAGTGAACTCTGGGAGTTGGTGCTGGACAGGGAGGCCTGGCATGCTGCGGTTCATGGGGTCACCAAGAGTCAGACACGGCTGTGCAAATGAACTGAACTGAACTGAATTGTTGGTCAGGTGTCTGCGTAATTTTCTTCTGACCTATTACATGTCTGTTTTACTTGTCCCATTTAAAAATAACCATGTAGGGACTTCTTTGGCGGTTCAGTGGTTAAGACTCTGGCACCCCCAGTGCTAGGGGCATGGGTTTGATTCCAGGTCAGGGAACTAAGATTTCCCCAGGGCACAGGGTGCAGCAAAATATAAATAAATTTTAAAATGAAAATAAAAATAATCATCTAAAGATTTCTTTATCCATTTGGAATAAGTCCCCTTAAAATTTCTACCTTGTTGGAAAGGAATCTCTGGATCTTCCCTACATTTTTTTTTCCTGTTAATCAACCTAAATAACATTAATTATTTAATGATTTTATTAGCATCTGTAAGACACATTGAGGGGAAGAGGAGAACACATTTCCCAAGATGGTTTTCCTGTTTATTTTAAACTAAGGGAGTTCTTAGGTTAACCATCATATATATATATGTACATGGCTTCCCCAGTGGCTCAGTTGGTAAAGAGCCTGCCTGCAATGCAGGGGACCTGAATTCGATCCTTGGGTCAGGAAAGTCCCCTGGAGAAGGGAATGGCAACCCACTCCAGTATTCTGGCCTATAGAGAATTCCATGGACAGAGGAGCCTGGTGGGCTACTGTCCATGGTGTTGCAAAGAGTTGGATATGACCGAGCGACTTTCACACATAAAATATACACTTTTATTTTCCACCTTTTGATTTTTTACATAGTTACCAAAAAATTTACCGATTTTCTCCAATTAAAACTCTCTCCAAGTTAAAGCATCTATTTTCTGGCTACTAATGAGATATGTATTAATAGTGACTCAAACCAATCAGACACAAGAGGCTTCCCCACAAGAGAGTGGGGAGGATGCTGCCTAAACAAGTCCCTAAGAGAGTTTCCTCCCAAAAGCAGTCCAAGAAAGTAAAGGCCTTCATCGTACAGGCCAGCACAACAAAAGTTAAGATGACAGGGGAAAAAAAAAGCCTGAGAGTTGGAACGAACAGACAAAAGACTGTTCAAAATCCCACTTTATTTGATTGGCTGCCAAATGTACACCATACCTGTACATCTTGGATGACAAAGACCAAGTTTTCAAAACATAGCTACAAAAACACGCATGCACATGCACACGCGAGCACAGGCACACACACACACACACACACACACACACACACACACAATGCTGGCAGATCAAGTAGAACATTCACATTTCAAAGGCACAGGAAGAGAAATGCAAGTTCCTCCAGAAGGGCCTTTGTTTTTTTAAGGTCAATATTCTGAAAAGATGCTTTCATCAAGCTGGCTTTTTAATTTAACTGTGTATGTAATAAAAGAGCCCTTGGCTAGGGTATTTGTCGGAGGCTGGCAATCTGTTGTTCCTTTTTTGTCTTGTTTTGAAAGCTTTATTCCCCATTCAGAGGTTGGTTTGTTGAAATAAAATTGCTAGTGTAGCCAGTTTAAGGAAAAATGACAGGCCAGTCTTCCCCTTAATTATCATCCAATCCTACTCAGGGTTCTTTCAACTGAAGATGAAACTGTTGTGGGAAAGGGGACCCGTTCCAGGGCCCGGAAGTGGGATCTTGTCTAACACTCGAAAATGAATTGTCCGAGAAAACATGTGCTGACAGAGCAAGAGATTTTATCATGAAGGGCACCTGGGTGGAGAGCAGCAGGGTGAGGGGACCCAGGAGGACTGCTCTGCCACGTGGTTCAGTCTCGGGTTTTATGGTGATGGGATTAGTTTCCAGGGTGTCTTTAGTCAATCATCCTGACTCAGAGTCTTTCCTGGTGGTGCACGCATCACTCAGCCAAGATGGATGCCAGCAAGGATTCTGGGAGGTGGCCGGACAGGTGGTGTCTCCTTTTGACCTTTCCTGAACTCTTCCGGTTGGTGGTGGGTTTTTAGTTCTGTGTTCCTTACCCAGGACTGCCTGTCGTCAAACAACTCATGCAAACGGTGGCTATGGTGCCTGGCCAGGGTGGGCGGTTTCAATCAGTGTGCTTCCCCTAACAACTCCCCCCTGAGAAACTTCATACTCAACATACTTCTTGGGAACTGGGGTGGAGGTCTCTTTCTTCTGTAACTTCTTCCTGCTGTGCATGGGCATAGGCCTGCCTAGCAGAGCAGAAGTCTCTCTTAACATAATCTAAGTTGAGGTATTCTTTGCCTGAAACCAGCATTCATCCTTATAGTAATAGCAATTTAGCTTGAAAGTGTTGGCCCCTGTCGGAGATGAAATATACAGGGCCAAACAGGAGGCCTAAAAGGATGGTGGTCATCACTGGCCCCAGAAACAGAAGGCAACATTTGCGGTGAAGACTGCAGGGTGTGTGCCCTTGTTCTGATTGGTTGGTGGTGAGGCAACAGAGTAGTGCTCCAGGAATCTTGTGCTCAGCCTGAAGTTACTGTCTTCCATCTGGGTGGAGGCCCCAGTTCTGCAGAAAAACTCAAAGATATTGTTATATTTGCATATTTCTTTTTTGTGTGTGCGTTCAACCAGGACCCTGCCTCAAGGCTGTACCAACAATAGACTGTTCCTCTGTTTATGTATCCCCTCGCTTCCCTGATTAGCAACTGTTTAAATCTACCCTTGGAACTCAGGGAAGGTCAAGGAGGCTGAATGAAGCCTATATCCTACAGACAAGAAATGGAGAACACAGAACAGATCTGTATTCTAGAGCCCCAGGGAGTCCTGCTCAGTTTTAATTCAGGGAGCTGGGCAACTATGACTATGATAACTTCCCATCAAAACTATGCAGGATACAGGATGCTTGGGGCTGGTGCACTGGGATGACCCAGAGGGATGGTATGGGGAGGGAGGTGGGAGGGGGGTTCAGGATGGGGAACACGTGTATACCCGTGGTGGATTCATGTTGATGTATGGCAAAACCAATACAATATTGTAAAGTAATTAGCCTCCAATTAAAATAAATAAATTTAAATTAAAAAAAAAATTGGGGTATAGGACTGCCTCAGCTGGGAGAATAGACACTCAATTGGAAATATTCCTGAGTTCCAAGTCCTAGATCTGAGTCTAATATGATTAAACTCTCAAACCCTTGTCAGCCATTTTGGTGTAACAGACCCAATTAGAAGTAGTTGGAGGGGTGACAACTGGAAGTTTAATAGACGAAATAAATCTCATTTATTTTTAGAAGAATAGGCCTGAAACCCAGTCTGGACCTGGCACTTCAGGGAGACTTGTAGCCAGGTAGCCAGTTGCCTAGTTTTATAAAAAGTAAGGTTGCAGTTACGAGCTGCCAGCAAACATTGTTTTGAGAATGGTTGTATCCAAGCCTCAGAAAATACAAGTGTTTAGCAATACAAGATCTTGTCTGAAATTATACCCATAGCATCACCTAGTTATTTCCTTGGATGTCTGAACCATAGCTACTCTATTTTGACTTTTAATTGTAAAATTCCCCTTAATAGCCAAAGCAGATGTCACCATTAATGATGTCAGTGTTTCTCTAGGTATGAAGAGATGCAAGAATTTGGACTCAAAATCTCCTGAAAAGATCCAACTACCTGAAGGGCTGTTCTGCCAGTTTTTCCCAGAGCAGAGTGCCTGGTTCCTGATGTCCACCCTGAACTCCTTTCAGGGGAGCTGAAGGTCAGCAGCTGCAGTGGCCGTGGTTTAATCTTTGCAGAGGCAGATGGCAAGTGTCAGTTTTCAGTTGGCAGGCCCCCTTCTTGATTAAACTTGACCATGATTTTAAGGGGGGCATTTCATGACCGTTTCATCCTATGGTGCTGAGAATGTCCATTCTCAGGTTCTGGCAAAGATTTTGTTGACAGGCCACCCAGTATGCTGTTACTGGACTTGGCCGTAAAGCAGTATCCAAAACTCTCTGGACCACCTGTCTTACTAGCCTTTTGGTCCAGGAAAACATTCCCTCTTGTTGTTTCTTCCCATATCTAGAGTTATACTGTTACCATCATCAGTCTCATATGGAACTATGTATTATTTTATCAGAGGCCTCAGTCACACATTTGTCAGTGTAGGAAACAGCAATTTTGTAAAACAGGCGAAATACAAATAACATAGCCAGCAGTATTAGTAAAGTCATAAGAAAGACTTAAGCTAAGAGCTTCCATTAGATGTAGCCCAGTATATCCCACGTCATCTGACTTAGTCTACTCTGTACGAATCTTTATCTTCCAGGGAAATTATATATTGGCACTGTCTACAAGGCACATAGCCCAGTTTTTTAGTGTTACTAGATTGATTATCCCTCAGTTCAGTTCAGTTCAGTCGTTCAGTAGTGTCCGACTCTTTGCGATCATCCTTAGTATGATTTAATTAATCTCCAACACAGAGGAGATTTTAAACCTAAATTATCATAGCCTGGTGTTATCTATATAAATCCATTCCCTAATTGTGGGAGATCTTTTTCCCTTTGCTGAAACTTTGCTTGTTGCTCTGGTTGAGGCTGAGTAATAGAAGAAACAGAAGAAGAAAACTCAAATTTATGGTCAGAGTCAGAGCAGGCATTATTAATTGACCGGGTGATAGGATTCCACCTAGCAATATCAATAGTGACCTGAATATAACTATAATTTTTTTAAAGTAAATTTTCTCAGGGCCTACCAGCTAGAGACTTGGAATACAGAAATTCACCAAGGTAACCCAGAACTAGACACAGGTAATTGGCCACAAACCCAACAATTGGATTGATTTCTAAAACTAGCTTAGGATCAGGCCTAGGATAGAAAAGCATTTGATATATATGCAAAGGTCTAAGAAGTCAACAAAACATTATAAATGATCAATGTATCAGGTCCAGCATCTTGGGCAAGCTGTCTGCCTCTGATGTCATCTTCTTCTTGTCCTGGTATAGTGCAGTTTCTCCTCATTCGAACACCACTTTAAGGTGAGATCAGGTCAGCTGCCCTCTCCATAGACCAGTCCAGTGTAGGAGCCTTTCGAAGTGGGAATTAATCTAAGAGTCAGTCTCCCTTCAATTTCACTGTGAATGAGCCAGTTAAGAGTACCTAATTTAAGGGTCCTTCCATCCAGGTTGGAGACAGCCCCTTAAATTACGTCTTTCTCCAGTACTGATTGCAGCTTATGAAGCATCTGATCTTTATCCCAAGATAGATTACTGAGATAAGCTTCAGAAACAAACTTAGGGTGTTTTTTTAAGAATTCAATTAAATTTTACATTAACATTGCATAACAGCAAAGAACTATCCAGGAAATGATTCTTACTAGATACAGATCTCCATTAACAAACTGGGATTTAACATTCATTGAAATAAACATCTTTCCCTCCCTGAAATCACCATCATTTTCTACCAAATATAACCAAATTAAGACTTGTTTGTGATATAGGTATGGTCTTAATAAACTTGGCCTGATGATTTATATAACCATAATTGATCATAGATATTTTTGCTTTGCTGAAATTTTATAGAGTCTCAGACTAAACTTTTAAAGTAAAACCTTCCAGGACTAGGAAAGTCATGCCAAAGGCTTATCACAGATTTGCCTTACAGAGTGCTCTTTTCATGTTCTCAAAAATTCTTTGAGATTTCTGTACCCGTTAGGGAGATAACCTTCCTAAAAATACCTGATAAAATTACTGGAAACCTAAGAATTTCCAATCTCTGGAGGAGTCACATAGAGAGAAAATATAATTGTTTTAATTTGTTTATAACATTTAATTTTACCAAATTACTGTCATAATTAGTTTGAGGGGATGATTTTCCCTACTCCCAGAAAACACAGATTCAAACCTGTAATTTTTTTCAGATAGAAACTACAAAAGTTATAAGCATATTCACTGGTTCATTCAGTCCTTCTGTTAACTTTTGTGAAGTCACGAGTTTTCCCATTAGAATACCAGGACACATCAGAATGTTAGGAATATCTGTATTAGTAATATTTACCATACATTATAACAGAGGATTTATGACTCATTTGATAATATTTTCCATTTAATTTAACCAACCAAATAAACATAATTAGTTTAATATCTCTCTTTGGAATGTTTCAGGAGCCCTCTAAAGCAACCCAAAGTTAGCTGGAGATCAAAAGAATTCGATTTAGGAATTTTAGTAAAAAAAAAATCAGTCAAAAGGGTTTTAGAACATTCAGTCAGATTTAGACAATGCTGATGGGTGTATCATTTAGCTTGCTGATATGTCACAATGGGCGTATGTACTGAGGCTCAAGGTCAAGTGAAAGGTGACTCAGCCATCTTGGACCTAGTCGGCTCTAACCAGTTTTCCTATGGCTGTGTCATTCCTAACAAAATCCATCTATCCAACTAATTATAATCTAATTTTAGAAAATCTTGATTATGTATAACTCTTTTCAGTATTTTTTTCATACTGTCTTCTACTGAAAACACTTAATTTCCCTATTTTCCACAATGAGGTATATTTCTTGTTGACAAATTTGTAACCAAATACAGTCTTATTTGACCACTAGTAAAACTAGGTAGAACAGAAGTACTTATTGATGGTTCTAAAGACATGTCTATGTTACCAGGCATTAATTTAATACTGAATATTTCCCAGTTCACATGAACCTGGAATTCATTGTTTAATCTAGAATTATTTGATTTGTAAGTGCTTACTTTTTAAAAGCCAATTAAATAGTGCTCATTTGCAAATTAACTCAAAATATTATCCTGAAACAAAGACATACTGAGACACACATATTCAGGCAGACACAATTGCAAGCTTTATTTTCTAAGCTTAGTCATGAATTGGATATTACAATATAAAATTCACTAGTTTATAAATAACAGTTGGAATAAATAAAAATGTAAAGGCTTCTTCCCATCTTTCCTCAGTCTCAGAAGTTAGGGATGGTCTAGATAAGTGTTCCTGAGAGCCTGGTCTCAAGGCACATGGAAAGAAAACCAAGTTCTAACAAAATGGCGGCAGGTCTAAACCAAACAGGGGCCAAGCAAAGCAAAATGGTCGTCACAAGTCACAACACAGAACATAGAGCATAAAACACACACATAGACCTGGCAGTCTCGTCAGACGCTCCCTTAAGTACAAGATTATAGTCTCTCAGAAAACCTCCTGTAGAAACACAGAACTTCAGATCCAAGTTCTAACAGAGCAAACAAAAATATCTCAGGTCTTCAAAGATTTCAAAGGGAGGAAAGGAAACCAGGTTGAAATAAGAGGGGGGAGGAGGTGGGAGAGGAGGCAAAAAGGGTGGCCTTACAGACGTCTCCTGCCACCTGCAGATACCCAGGCATTATGGGACCTTACCCTGGGCCTCCAGGGAAAGGAGGATAGGAACTCAGCCCTACCAGAAACCAGACCAGAACAGAACCAGAATTCAAGTTCTCTGCCAAGAGGAGGTGATTGGTCTCCAATCCTCAGCTCAGGCTGAGGCCCTTCGACCAGATTCCTGTGTCCAGGACTGGGGGACTAGGAAAAAGGGTAGGGTAGGAAGGGTTAAGGAGAGGAAAGAGAGAGGGAAGGGGAGAGAGGTCAGTAAATCTCTTGTTCCTTATCCGGTCAGGGAGTCGCCATTTGTTGCAGGAAGGGGGACCCCTTCCAGGGCCTGAAGTGGGCTCTTGTCTAACACTTGGAAATGAACTGTTCAAGAAGACACATGTGCTGTTTATCAGAGAGATTTTATTGGGTTGGGAAGGGGCGCCCAGGCAGAGAGCAGCAGGGTGAGGGGACCCAGGAAGACTGCTCTGCCACAGTCTCAGGTGTTATGTTGATGGGATTAGTTTCCGGGTTGTCTTTAGCCAATCATTTTGACTCAGAGTCCTTCCTGGTGGACACATCACTGAGCATGCATTACTCAGCCAAGATGGATGCCAGAGAGGAGGATTCTGGGAAGTGGTGTCTCCTTTTGACCTTTCCTGAACTCTTCCAGTTGGTGTGGCTTATTAGTTCTGTGTTCCTTACCAGGACCTCCTGTCATAAAACAACTCATGCAAATGGTGGCTATGGTGCCTGGCCAGGGTGGTTGATTTCAGTCAGCGTGCTTCCCCTAACAAAACCACTCTGGGTCTAAACTGACCAAGAATCTTCCCAGTCTTTCCACTGGACTCCTCTGGTATCTTTCCAATGGGAGGGTCACCCGGCAATATCTTTCAAAGTGTTTGATATTGCCAAATAAAACTCAGGATCATCAACCTATAATCTGGAGATCCAAGAACAAGGAGAGCCTCACCCAAATTCATCTGGACTCTGAGGAGGTGGAGGCCTCCTCCACAAGAGGCCTTTACTGGTACCAGCCTCCTGATCCTCGTAAAGTTCAAGCCAAGGAGAGAAGTCTGATTTGGCTCCCTTTGTAGTTGGTGGCCAAAACGGTTGATCCAAAAAAGAAAAAAAGTACAACCTGAAAGATAGAAATTATGTTTTATTTAGCAGACTTTCTGAGGACTTCAAGCTTAGGAGACAGCCTTTCAGATAGCTCTGAGGGACTGCTCCCCGAGAAGCAAGGCAGGGGCCAAGGATATATAGAGGGTTTTTTTCCCACAAAAACCAGGTAGTCAGAACACCGAAAGATTACTGTTAATTAAAGAAAACCAGATATCTCAAGTCAACGAATTTAGCACTTTTCTATGCATGGGAAGATCCAAGAGTCTGAGCTGATTGAAATCACTCCTTAGATATGCACCTCAAGGGCTTCCCAGGTGACGCCAATGCAGGAGACATAGGAGACCCAGGTTCAACCTCTGGGTTGGAAAGATCCCCCAGAGGAGGGCATGGCAACCCACTCCAGTATTCGTCCCTGAAAAATTCCATGGCTGAGGAGCCTAGCCAACTACAGTCCATGGGGCTGCAAAGAGTTGGAGAGACTAACACTTTCACATCTTCTGCTAACTAGGGCCAGTATCCTATTCTTCCCCATCCTGAGTTCCCCGCTCTGGGCTCACTGTGGGAGTGACTATAGTGGCTTGATGACTGCAACATGTCTTACCTACTGATACAGCATGTGACATTTTTCATTCACAGCTACTTTAGAAGGAATATGAGATGAATGCAGAAGTCCAGAGAATGATTGTCTCTTGGTGGGAAGTGGGGTGCAGGAATTCAGGGAGCATCGAGGTGGGGGCTCCTAAGGTACTGATAATGTTCTATTCCTTAGCCTGAGCAATAGGTAGAGTGGTGTTCATTTTATTATTGTTGTTTAGTTGCTAAGTCATGTCAGACTCTTTATGGTTCCATGGACTGTAGCCCACCAGGCTCGAGCCAGGGATCAAACCCACATCTCCAGGATTGGTGGGCAGATTCTTTACCACTGAACCATCAGGGTTTGTTAAATGTACATGTATCTTTTATGTATTCTTCTGTACATGTGATAACTTCTACAGTTTAAAAATAGAATTAAGTAGGCAAGAATGAATGAGTAGAGGCTTGGAGTCAGACAAATCCAAGCTCTACTCTCCACTACCTGGAACATTAGTGAGGACAGGGCAACCCACTCCAGTATTTTCGCCTGGAGAATCCTGAGGACAGAGAAGGCTGGCAGGCTACAGTCCATAGCGTCACACAGAGTTGGAGATGACTGAAGTGACTTCGCATGCAAGCATGCACCTGGAACCTCAGAGAGTTTCTCTGACCCAATTGCAGTTCAGCATTTTTGTTGTTATAAATTGGGAATAACTGTAAATGCAGCATAGTTTTCAAGTCTCAGCAGAAGTTGGGATTCTGCAGGATAAGTAATAACAGGGAAGGCTAGCTCCTTCCCCTCCCAGCAGTGGGACTCAGCCTAGAGGGACAAACAGATAGGATGAATAATGGCTGGGTTCAGATCCCTGATTCTCTTAAATGGACCATGACAATGATCTCATTATACCTGTCTCTAAAAGGAAAAAACAAACAAAACCCCAAAACACTAAACACTGGAATGATTTAGTAAACCAAGTTAAATTGTGGTCTTTGGGTCCAGAAGGGACTGCCAAGAACACAGTGGTCAACGTGGCCACTCTGAATTGAGCTCTCAGGGAACAGGCCTGGCTGGGTCCACTGTGGGGAGCAGTCTGACCTCACAGGCACCACCTGGGAGGGGAGGAGGGAAAAGAGGAACAGAGAGAGCCAGCGGAAGGGGCAGCTCGGGTCTCCAGGTGGACTGGGCAGACAGCCCCCTGCCTCCCCATCTGCAGGCTCTTTCTATCCACCCCTCCCCCTCCAGACCTCCTTACTCCCATCCCTGGTCCTGCGTGCGCCCCTCATCCCCAGGCGCCCACCTCTGCCCCCTCAGCCTCTTCTCCACCCCAACCCTCGGGGAAGTCCCTGAGCACCTCCTGCCCTGCACGACCCCGTTCTCTTCAGTGATGTCGTCTGCTCCCAGCAGAGTGAGCTGGTGACTCGGTCCACCTGAAGGTTGTCCCGTGCATCTGGCCACTGATTTGGCTCTGCCTTCATGTAGGGCAAGAGCAGATGAGCCAGGATGTCACGGTCACGCTCTCTTGCCCCACAGTCTATCGCTCTGGCCTCACATGATGTAATATAACAGCTGAGATGACTTGTAGCACTGCCTATGTGCGTCACAAAGTATTACCTTGGTCACGGGCTGCTGTATGAACCTCTGTGAACTCCACCACGAAAGCCCTGACCGCTCCTGCACTGGGGCTACCTTGGAGCGACATCACGGTTATGTTACATGAGGCTGTGTTCTGATACCTCATATAAGGCTGTGTTCTTGTACCTTATAGCTGCAATATGGTTATGTTGTGGCTGCTGCGTCAGCCAGGATAAACTTGTCTGCAGGACAGGATAAACGTGTCTGCAGTTCCCACGGCTCCTTGAGTCTTCTTCCAGCCTCTTAGCTCACACCCTGCCTACCCTGGGTTCAGTGAACAGTGTGAACAGCAAGACAATGGCAGCACTAACAGGATCAGCAATACACTTGGGAGCCTAACTTTATCACGATAAAGACTTCCTGTCTGAGAAGAGGGGGCCTTGCCTGACACTAGTGGAGGCCCCAGCACCGGGCAAGTTCAGGGCCTCGCCCCACCCCCGCCTGTCTGCCCAGCCAGGGGACTGCAACCCCAGGCCCTGCCCCTGCCATGTGGAAATGGGCTGTGAACCCCCAAGGGAGGCCACTCCCTGCTCTGCCCTGAGGCTGCAAACTTCTGCTCTCTGACCTAGTGACCCAGAGGGGCTGCCACGGCCCAATGGATGGGAGGTGTCTGTGCATGGAGAGGGGCTGGGGCAAGAGAGGGCGCTCCCCCAGTCTGCACCCCTGGCTGGAAAGATGAGGGCTCCAGGAGACCCTCGCCCAAGCTGGGTGCTGGGGCTCATGAGGGGCAAAGGCCACCAGGGTCAATTATCCCCTGGCACCCAGGAAGGCGGGGAAGGAAGGCAAGGGCAGGGAACCCTGCTAACCTCAGCCTGTAAGGAGGCAGGGTGGGCACTGGCTTGGGTTCCCACCCGACCCTGAGAGCCCGTTTTCAGCTTCATGAAACTCCAGTCACAAGCGCTGTCCTCACTCCACACTTTGCCCAAATCTCCTGTCTCACTCTCGAGGCAGTGGGGGCTGGAGGGTTCCCTGGGGGAAATAGAGGAAACAGGAAATCCAGTCCAAGGAAGAAAGGAGAGACAGACTGATGGATTTCCCCTCCTGTTTTTGGCAACAACTTTCAAGGGCTCCAGGGAAAAGTAATTTGATAGCCATGTAACTTCATCAGCAGATAGCTCAGGCCTTGTCTGGTCATTAGCTAAGCGTGTGTTTGCAAAGCTGAACCGCGAGAGTTATTTCTACAAAATCCATTTACCTTTCAGCTTGATGTGTCTGTCTGTCCCTCCCACCCCTCTATTTTCCCCTTTGGTTTTCTGCCACTACAATTCTCTTTTTCTCTCTTGTCCTCCCTCCAGCTTTCTTTCTCCCAGCAACAGTCCCCCCAGCCCACAGGATCGCAGTTGGACAGGTCTGATTTAATCAGACTTGCATAGTTTCCTCACAGGGCCACCCAAAGACTCCTTTGTTTTCTTCCATTATTTTCTCCTTGATGCCTCATCTTCCACTGTCATATAGAGGTAGAGGAATACATACTATTTAATCTATGTTTTTCTAGTCCACTTTCTGTTTTCAAAATACAGTGTTGTTTTGAGATTTAGATACATAAAAGAATTGTCAGAATTTTATCCCATTATTTGCCTTTTGGGAAAGACTGTTGATGGGAGGAGAAGGGGATGACAGAGGATGAGATGGTTGGATGGCATCACCGACTCAATGGACATGAGTTTGAGCAAGCTCTGGGAGCTGGTGATGGACAGGGAAGCCTGGTGTGCTGCAGTCCATGGGGTCGTGAAGAGTTGGACACGACTGAGCAGCTGACAAGTAAAAGCTGAAGGAGTTCATCACCACTAGAGCAGCCTTATAAGCACATCAAAGGAACTTCAAACTGCAAAAAAAAAAAAAAAGACATTAATTAGTGATAGGAGAACATATGAAAATATAAATCTTACTATTAAAGTTAAATATACAGTTAAAATCAGAATACTCTGATTTTGTAATGGTGGTGAGTGAAGTCACTCAGTAGTGTCCGACTCTTTGCAACCCCATGGGCTATAGCCTACTAGGCTCCTCTGTCCGTGGGATTTTCCAGGCAAGACTACTAGAGTGGGTTGCCATTTCCTTCTCCAGGAGATCTTCCCAACCCAGGGATTGAACCGAGTCTCCTGCATTGTAGGCAGACGCTTTACCATCTGAGCCACCAGGAAAGTAATGGTGGTAGATAACATATAAATCTATGCTGATGGTTAAAAGAGAAAAGCATTGAAAACAACAATAACTATGATAATGAATAATAAATACATAAGACAAAAGGTGTAAATTGAAACACCAAACAAGTAAAATAATGAGAAGAATAAAAATGTAGAGCTTTAGTATGCATTCAAAGTTGTTATCAGCTTACAATAGACTCATAAATAAAACTGCTTTTTTGTGAGCCTCATGGTACCCACCCATAAGACAAAAACCTATGGTAGATACACAAAAGGTAACTAGAAAGCAATCAAAGCACACACTTACAGAAAACCATCAAATCACAAAGAAAGGGAGCAAGAGAAGAAAGGAATAATGGAAACAAAAAGCCATAAAATGGTTAAAGAGGAATTCCGAAGAAACACCTACTTCTGCTTCATTGACTGCACTAAAGCCTTTGACTGTGTGGGTCACAACAAAGTGTGGAAAATTCTGAAAGAGATGGGAATATCAGAGTCACCTTACCTGCCTCTTAAGAAATCTGTATGTGGGGCAAGAAGCAACAGTTAGATTCAGGCATGGAACAACTAATTGGTTCCAAATTGGAAAAGGAGTAACTCAAGGCTGTATATTGTCACCCTGTTTATTTAACTTCTATGCAGAGTACATCATGTGAAATGCTGAGCTGGATGAACCATAAGCTGGAATTAAGATTGCTGGGAGAAATATCAACAGCCTCATAGATGCAGAAGATACCACTCTAATGGCAGTAAGTGAAGAGGATCTAAAGAGTCTCTTGATGAGAGTGAAAGAAGAGTGAAAAAGCTGGCTTGAAACTCAACATTTAAAGAACTAAGATCATGCTATCCAGTCTCATCACTTCATGGCAAATAGAAAAGGAAAAAAATGGAAACATTTGTTTCCTTGGGCTCCCAAATCACTGAGGACATTGACTTCAGCCACAAAATTAAAAGACGCTTGCTCCTTGGAAGAAAAGCTATAACAAACCTAGACAGTGTATTAAAAAGCAGAGACATTACTTTGCTGACAAAGGTCTGTATAGTCAAAACTATGGTTTTTCCAGTGACTGAACAACAATTGTTTTTGGAAGAAATGCCCTGTAGATATCAATTAGGCCCAACTAGCTCAATGTGTCATTTAAAACTTGTGTTTCCCTACTAATTTTCTGTCTGAATAATCTGTCCATCAGTGTGAGTGGGGTATTAAAGTCCCCCATTATTATTGTGTTACTGTCAATTTCCCCTGTGATTGTTGTTAGCATTTGCTGTATGTATTGAGGTGCTCCTTTGTTGGGTACATATATATTTACAATTGTTACATCTTATGTTTAGATTGATCCCTTGATCATTACACAGTCCTTCTTTGTCTCTTATAAGGGTCTTTATTTTAATGTCTATTTTATCTGAGTATTGCTACTCCCACTTTCTTTTGATTTTCGTTTGCATGGATTATCTTTTTCCAGCCTCTCACTTTCAGTCTGTATGTGTCCCTAGGTCTGAGGTGGGTCTCTTTGACAACATATATAGGGGTCTTGTTTTTTAATCCATTCAGCCAATCTGTGTTTTTTGGTTGAAGCATTTAGCCCACTTACATTTAAGGTAATTATTGATATGTATGATCATGGCATCTGGTCCTGTCACTTCATGGCAAATAGATGCAGAAACAATGGAAACAGAGGGAGACTTTATTTCTGGGGGCTCCAAAATCACTGCAGATAGTGACTGTAGCCACGAAATTAAAAGATTTTTGCTCCTTGGAAGAAAAGCTATAACAAGCCTAGACAGCCTATTAAGAAGCAGAGACATTACTTTGCCAACAAAGGTCCTTCTAGTCAAAGCTATGGTTTTTCTAGTAGTCATGTATGGATGTGAGAACTGGACTATAAAGAAGGCTGAGCACCGAAGAATTGATGATTTTGAACTGTAGTGTTGAAGAGAGTTCCTTGGACTGCAAGGAGGTCAAACCAGTCAATCCTAAAGGAAGTCAGTCCTGAATATTCATTAGAAGGACTGATGCTGAAGCTGAAACTCCAATATTTGGCCACTTGATGCGAAAAGCCAACTCATTTAAAAAGACCCTGGTGCTGGAAAAGATACAAGGCAGGAGGAGAAGGGGATGATTACAGAGGATGAGATGGTTGGATGGCATTATTGACTCAATGGATATGAGTTTCAGCAAGCTCCAGGAGATGGTGAAGGACAGGGAAGCCTGGCGTGCTGCAGTCTATGAGGTCGCAAAGAGTCGGACATGACTGACGACTGAACGTCAACAACATACGATCCTATTACCATTTACTTTATTGTTTTGTGTTTGTAGGTTTCTTTCTTTCTTTCTTTTTTTTTTTTTTTTTTTGCGTTTCCTGTCTAGGAAGTTAGAGAGTTAGTTCGAAAGTGAAAGTGCAAGTTGCTCAGTTGTGTCCAACTCTTTGCAACCCCATGGACTACACAGTCCATGGAATTCTCCAGGCCAGAATACTGAAGTGGGTAGCCTTTTCCTTCTCCAGGGGATCTTCCCAACCCAGGGATTGAACCTAGGTCTCCTGCATTGCAGGCAGATTCTTTACCAGTTGAGCCACAAGAGAAGCCCAAGAATACTGGAATGGGTAGCCTATCCCTTCTCCAGCAGATCTTCCCAACCCAGGAATCAAACCAGGGTTTCCTGCATTGCAGGTGGATTCTTTACCAACTGAGCTATGAGGGAAGCCCATAGAGCTAGTTTGGTGGTCCTGAATTCTCTTAGCTTTTGCTTGTCTGTAAAGCTTTTGATTTCTTTTGTGAGTCTGAATTGATCCTTGCTGGACAGAGTAATCTTGGTTGTATATAATTCCTTTTCATTACTTTAAGTATATCCTGCCATTCCCTTCTGGCCTGCAGAGTTTCTGTTGAAAGATCAGCTGTTAGCCTTATGGGGATCCCCTTGTATATTATTTGTTGCTTCTCCTTTGCTGCTTTTAAAATTTGTTCTTTGTGTTTAATTTTTGTTAGTTTGATTAATATGTGTATTGGCCTGTTTCTCCTTGTGTATATTCTCCATGGGACTCTCTAGGCTTCCTGTACTTGGGTAGGTATTTCCTTTCCCATTTTAGGGAATTGTTTAACCATAATCTCATCAAATATTTTCTCATGCCCTTTCCATTTGTCTTCCTATTCTGAGACCCTACAATTTGAATGTTGTTATGTTTAGTGTTATCCCAGAGCTCTTTGAGACTGTACTTTTTTATTCTTTTATCTTTAATGTATTCTGCTTCAGTTATTTCTACCATTCTATCTTCCAGCTCACTTATCTGTACTTCTGCCTTAGTTACTTGGCTGTTGGTTCCCTTCAGTGGATTTTTAATCTGTTATTGTGTTGATGGTTTATTCTTTAATTCTTCTAGGTCATTGTTAAATTAAATCCTTGAAGATTTCTTTCATCTTCTCAATCCATGCCTCCAGTCTGTTTATCTGTGCTTTCATTTTGAAGATTTTGGATCATCTTTACTATCATTACTCTTCTTTTTCAAGTGGATTGCCTATTTCCTCTTCAATTGTTTGATCTTGTGAGTTTTTCCCATCTTCCTCCATCTGCTATACATTTCTCTATCTTTTAATTTTGTTTAATTTACTGTGTTTGGGGTAAATTATGCTGCCCTTTCTGCTGGCTGGAAGGTCGGCTGCTGCTGCTGCTGCTAAGTCACAGTTCCTCTTAATTGTGGAGTCTGCCCCCTGTGGGTGGAGTTGAACCAGTGCCTTGTGAAGGTTTATGCATGCTAATTTTTTCCTATGGATATCTGATTTTTCTAATCCAATTTTTTCAAAAGACCATGTTTTCTCCACTGAACTACCTCTGCACCTTTCTCAAAATTCCACTGTCCACATACATGTGGATGTACCTAAACTTTATATTATGTTCTGTTGATCTAGTCTAACATCATGCAAACACTATGCTGCCCTGATGGTTGTAGCTTTACAATATCTTGAAATCAGATAATCCACCAAATTGTTCTTTCTCAGAGTTGGTGTCTATGATTTTGCTTTTCCACATAAATTTTAGACTTAGCTTATTAATTTCTCAAAAAATCTGCTGGGATATATTTGGATGCATTGAATGTGTATGTTAATTTGCAGAAAACTGACTTTTTTTGGATGCTGTCTGGCTTCCCTGATCAAGGATTGAACCCAGGCCCATGGCAGTGAAAACACAGAGTCCTAACCACTGGACCACCAGAGAATTTCCACAACTGACATTTTAGCAATGTTGAGTTTCATAAACACTGTTCATCTCCTCCATTATCTCAGTCGTCTGTAACTTTCCTCTGTGATGTTTTGTAGTTTTTGATGTACCGGTCTTTTGCATCCTTTGTCAGGCACATCCCTAAGTATTTCATAGTATTTATTGCTGGGGTCCAGGCCTGGTGGATCCAGGGTAATTCGAAGGGGGGATGGAGTCGGCATCTTAGGAAAGAATTATTTAATTATAAATATAAAGAGAAATTAGGAAAGAATAGTGTAGTAGGAAAATTAGTGGAGAAAAGAGGCTGATATTCCTTGGTTTACACGGAGAGCTAATAAAGTCTCAAGACAAGAAACTTGCACTGTCTACGTTAGGCCACAGGCGCCCACTTGAATAGCGGAGGGTGCCCCGCCTTGGGCTCCCTCTCCTGTGGGTCTTAGAAGCCCAGGCAAATAAGTAGACACGGAGAGCCTCCACGTTCCAAGGGATCAGCCTGAAAAAGAGAGGGAGGGAGAGGGAGAAAGAGAGAGAGAGAGAGTCGACATGGGGGAGGCCAAGCTTGTGCAAAAACCCCCTAACTTTATTTTTAAAAGGTTTTTATATACCTGAAGTTTTACATAATGGAAGATACAGAGTCATGCAGGGGCAGCAGTCCTGACCCCTTCTGTATATCTTTTTGTATACAAAAGGTCTCAGGTGATTTACGTTATCTTCTGGCCAAGAGGCCTGTTAACACTTTGTGGCTCTCTTCCTTAATGAATGTTAATCTCATTTCCCCTGAATTGTTTTTCTTTAATCTGCATCACCCTCAAGGCACTAAAGTTATATCCCTATAGAACAATGGTGCAGTGGGTTATAACAAAGAAGGTACTTAACTCAAAGATCTATGTTGCTACTTGTTTTTTTCTATATACCAACTGTATCAATATATAAAAGATATGAAAATTTGGCAGCAAGTATTGGCTCAACAAATGAAACCCTTAATCAGTCCTATTCTAATGATTTTGACTCCTCAGAAGCCCCTACATTCCTAGGATGTTTTGAGCTTCCTGTGCCTCTCGAGGTCAGGAGGCTGCAAATAATCACATGCACAGCTGTAAGAGTCCTGTAGGCAGGCTAGAAAGCCATCAGAGGGGTTTTTGGATTGAAACACTTGTATTATGCCCAGGAGACTTATTATCTAAAAGCTCTAAATTAACTTTTTCCAGAAAAAGGTGGTGGGGGGACAGCCCCCTGTTAATGTCAGAAAAGTAGGCGAAAAGCACAGTGCAGTACGGCAGGTGGACTCTGGTTTTGGGGCAGATGCACAAGCAGATTCAGTGAGGCTCCCTTAAGGCCAGACTCGCCTTTGCCTGTCGACCCCTTAACCTCATGACCTTTGCCACGGGCGGGACTCCTCGTGCTGGCTCCTGGCAATTTATGCTATTGTGTTTTTTCTCCTTAATTTTAGTTTCTGTTTGTTTGTTGCTGTTGTATAGGAATACAATGGAAAATTTTAAAATCTATCTTTTCTTTCTGATTTTTTGACATGTACACACTGCTGTATTTGTTTATTTTTGGCTGCATTGGGTCTTTGTTGCTGCATGTGGGCTTTCTCTAGTTGTGAAGAGTGAAGTCTACTCTCTGGTGGTGCACCAGTTTCTCACTGCAGTGGCCTGTCTTGGCACAGGCTCTAGGCTCAGGCTCCCGGAGTTGTGGCACAGGGGCTCATAAGCTGTGACTCCAGAGCCCTAGACCATGCAGACTGCAGTAGCTGTGATGCGCAGGCTCAGCAGTTGGAGCTCGTGGGCTCTAGAGTGCGGACTCAGTAGTTGTGGCACATGAGCTCCGTTGCTCTGTGGTATGTGGAATCTTCCTGGACCAGGAATTGAACCTCTGTTCCCTGCGTTGGCAGATGCATTCTTACCCCTGTGCCACCAGGGAAGTCCACAAATGAAATTTTTATATTGGTCTGGTATGCTGCAACCTTTCTGAACTTATTAGTCTTATTAACTTAAAAAAATAGATTTCAAAGAATTTTCTATAAGGATGATGATACTATTTGAGAATAAAGGCAATTTTAGTTATCTTTTCCAACCTGGGTTCTTTATATTTTCTTGCCTG
Organism: Ovis canadensis; assembly: GCF_042477335.2. NCBI lineage: Eukaryota > Metazoa > Chordata > Mammalia > Artiodactyla > Bovidae > Ovis > Ovis canadensis. The sequence continues at coordinate 18,788,449 of NC_091262.1, forward strand.
ATTGCATTAGCTTGAATTTTTAGTACAACACTGAAAAGAAATGATGAAAACAGACATCCTTCACTTTTTATTGATCTTAGGGAGAAAGTCTTTAAATCTTTTACTGTTAAGTATGTATTATCTGTAGGTTCCTGTTCTTTATCAGGTTGCTAGTTTGTTGAGAAATTTTTTTTAATAAAAGATTTTTTTAATTCTATAGTGCTTTACAGTTTTAATGTTTTGCATACATGGTGTCATATAATTCCATAATAACCTTTTCCCCCTATTCCTGTATTACCTTCCCACACCCCAAGGGAATTTTTAAAAATCAGAAATGAGTATTGGACTGCCAAGTGCTTTTCCTGTGTCTATTGTGATGATAATAGGATTTTTCTTTTTCAGTTTGTTAATATTGTGAGTTGTAATGATTTATTTTAAAATATTAAATAAATACCTTATAACAAACATCCTCTTTGTGCTTACTTGTACTCATATGTGATATTACCAACCAAAGGTTTTTGATGAATAGATCTGATTATAGCTTCTCTGTCAAGCTTTGTATTTCAGTTTAATCTTGGAAGAAAGTTCTGGATAATAACCAAGAAAGGGAAAAAATCCTTAACCTATTGGTTTGGCAAATATTCTTTGAGTGCTTGCTATGTGTTGAGCTATGCCTCAGGTGTTAGGTGCTAAAATACACTCTCATGAGATGTAATGACCAGCGAGGGATTGTTGTGAAAAAATATTAGTATTATTCAAATAATGGAGAGCTTCATTTTCTAATGAGCCTGAAAAACTTTTTGATATCTGAGTCTTTGGGTTTTTTTTTTTTTAATTAAGCCTATATGAGCCTGGTGAATTAAAATTACCCCAAAGAAGGATGACAATAAATGAATCTAGAGAGAAAGATGGTTTTGATACTTCTTTATCTTTGTTGTGGTGGTGGTTGTTCAGTTGCTAAGTTGTGTCATTATCTCTGACCACCCAACAAATCTTAGTTTTCAGAAATATATGATTTTATATGGCTGTTTTCTTTATTTATTCATTTATTTAAAGAACAGGAATCAGAACCTATAATGTACCAGAATACCCCTAGGCTCTAGTTTCCAATAACTGCTTGAATTGCTAGGCTAAAATCAAGTTTAAGTTTGAAAGGGAGATAACCTAAGTCACCCTTTCCTTTTACAGATGAGAACTAAAGATCTGAGAAAAGAAATTCATGGGCATTTGAACTTTCTGTTTCTTCCTATCCCCACTCTAAACTTAATGACAGAGGTTCCAACATTGGGTCAAATCCCAGCTGCCCCAGTAAGCATCTTTGTGACCTTGAAAAGTGCAACAATTTTTCTGCCTGGCACTATGGCCCCATCTGTAGAATGTGGTTACTAATAGCCATCATTAAAGGGTAATGATGAAGTTGTTGCCTCTGGTCTGCTTTCTCTTATTTCCAGCTTTCAGATGCATGTGCTGATGGTCATCACTTCCTCCAGACAAAGCAGGAAGGAAGTGGGAACCACACTCAGCTGCCACATCTTTGGGATTTCAGAGAAAATTTCTTATCTTTGTTGACATTACACTTTCCTCCATAAAGTGGGACTCTAATGGTGTTTGTGTGAAAATGGTCAAAGTTTTAAAAATTTGTAACTCTTAAGTCAATAACATATTAACTCACCTTGGGCAAATCATTAGTATTTCTCAGCTAACTTTACCTATTTTAAAATGAGAGACAGTGTTTTTCCCTTACAGGGTTATTGCAAGGAAAGCTGTTGCTGTGACCTATGTCAGAGGGTGTGCTGCCTATGTTTTCCTCTAGGAGTTTTATAGTTTTGGTCTTACATTTGGGTCTTTAATCCATTTTGAGCTTATTTTGTGTTTGGAGTTAAGAAATGGTATTACATTTTTATACATGTGGCTGTCCAGTTTTCCTGGCACCATTTGTTGAAGAGACTGTCTTTCCAGTATTGTGTAGTATTGCCTCCTTTGTCATAGATCAATTGACCATAGGTGCCTGGGCTTATTTCTGGGTTTTCTATCCTGTTCTATATTGATTGATCTATATTTTTGTTTTTGTACCAGTACCAGACCATTTTGATGACTATATCTTTGTAGTATAGTATGAAGCCAGGGAGCCTGATTCCTTCAGCTGTTTTTCTTTTTCAAGATTTCATTGGCTATTGAGGGTCTTTTGTGTCTCCAAACAAATTTTGAGATTTGTTGTTGTTGTTATAGTTCTGTGAAAAACGCCATTGGTAATTTCATAAGGATTGCACTGAATCTGTAGATTGCCTTGGGTAGTACAGTCATTTTGACAATATTGATTCTTCCAGCCCATGAACATGGTATGTCTAAACCACCTGTTCATGTCTTATTCAATTTCTTTCATCATCATCATCATGTAGTTTTCAGAGTACAGGTTTTTTTTTTCCCCCCCTCTTAGGTAGGTTTATTTCTAGGTATTTTATTCTTTTTGATATAATGGTAAATGCAATTGCTTCTTGAATTTCTCTTTCTGACCTTTTGCTGTTAGTATATAGAAATGCAACAGACTTCTGTGTATTGATTTTGTAATCTGAAACTTCACCAGGTTCATTGATGAGTTCTAGTAGTTTTCTGGTAGATCTTCAAAATCGTCTATGTGTAGGATCATGTCATCAGCAAACAGTGACAGTTCAACTTCTTTTCCAATTTGGATTCCCTTTACTTCTTTTTCTTCTCTGATTGCTATTCCTAGGACTTTCAAAGCTGTGTTGAATAAAAGTGGTGAGAATGGACATGCTTGTCTTCTTCCTCAGACCAGAGGGATGTTTTCAGCTTTTCACCATTGAACATGATACTAACTGTAGGTTTGTCATATGTGGCCTTTATTATGTTGCAGTATTAAATGGGTATGCCCACTTTCTGGAGAGGTTTTTTTTTTATCATAAATGGGTGCTGAATTTTGTCAAAAGCTTTTTCTGCATCTATTGAGATGATCTATATGGTTTTTATTCTTCAATTTGTTGATATGGTGTATTGCATTGATTGATTTGTGGATGATGAAAAATCCTTGCATCCCTGGGATGAATCCCATTTGATCATGGTGTATGATCTTTTTAATGTATTGTTGGATATAGATTGCTAGTATTTTGTTGAGAATTTTTGCATCTATATTCATCAGTGATATTTGCCTGTAATCATTTTTTTTTTTTTTTGTGATATCTTTGTCTGGTTTACGTAGCAGAATGACAGTGGCCTCATAAAATCAGTTGGAAAGTTTTCCCTCCTCTGTGACTGTTTGGAACAGTTTCAGAAGGATAAGCATTAACTCATCTCTAAATGTTTGATAAAATCTGCCTGTCAAGCCATCAGGTCCTGGGCCCTTTTTTTGGTGGGAGGTTTTCAATCATGGTTTCAATTTCAGTGCTTATGATTGGTCTGTTCATAGTTTCTATTTCTTCCTGGTTCAGTCTAGGGAGACTGTACCTAAGAATTTGTCCATCTCTTCCAGGTAGTCCATTTTATTGGCAAACACTTGTTCATCATAGTCTTTTATGATCCTTGGTATTCCTATGGGGTCAATTGTAATGTCTCTTTTTTCATTTATAATTTTACTGATCTGAGTCCTCTTCCTTTTTTTCTTGATGAATCTGGCTAAAGAGTTATCAGTTTTGTTTATCTTTCCAAAGAGCCAACTTTTAGTTTCACTGATCTTTGCCATTGTTTTCTTTGTCTCTATTTCATGTATTTCTGCTCTGATTTTTATGACTTCCTTCCTTCTACTAACTTTAGGTTTTGTTTGTTCTTCTTTCTCTAGTTGTTTTAGGTGTAAAGTTAGGTTGTTTATTTGAGGTTTCCTTGTTTCTTGAGGTAACATTGTATTGCTACAGACTTCCCTCTTAGAACCACTTTTGGGGCATCCTATTAGTTTTGGACTGATGTGTTTTCATTTTCATCTGTCTCTAGGTATTTTTTCAATTCTTCTTTGATTTCTTCTTTGATCCAATGGTTATTTAGCAGCATATTGTTTAGCCACCATATGTTTCTGTTTCTTAGAGTTTTTTGCTTGTATTTTATTACTAATTAGATAGTGTTGTGATATGAAAAGACGCTTGATATGATTTCAATTTTCGTAAATTTATCAGGGCTAATCTTGTGGCCCAGCACGTGGTCGATCCTCGAGAACGTTCCACGTGCACTTGGGAAGAATGTGCAGTCTGCTGCTTTCAGATGGAATGCTCAATAGGTATCAGTTAAATCCAACTTGTCTAAAGCGTCCTTTAAGGCCTACGTTTCCTTATAGGTTTTCTGACTGGATGATCTGTCCATTGATGAAAGTGAGGTATTAAAATCCCCCACTATTATTGCATTATGGTTGATTTCTCCCTTTATGTTTGTTAGGATTTGCCTCATGTATTGAGGTGCTCCTTTGTTGGGTCTATATATAGTTATAATTGTTATACCTTCTTCTTGTATTGAACCATTTATAATTATGTAATGTCCTACTTTGTCTCTTATAACAGTCTTTGTTTTAAAGTCTATTTTGTCTGATATGAGTATTGCTACTCCAGCATTCTTATGATTTCCATTTGCATGAAGTACCTTCTCCCATTCCCTTACGTTCAGTCTGTAAGTGTCCATAGGTCTGAGGTGGGTCTCTTGTAGACATGCATATGGGTCTTGTTTTTGTATTCACCCAGCCTGTCCATGTCTTTTGTCTATTTACATTTAAGGTAATTATCAACATATATTGGAGAAGGAAATGGCAACCCACTCCAGTATTCTAGCCTGGAGAATCCCAGGGACAGAGGAGCCTGGTGAGCTGCTGTCTATGGGGTCGCACAGACTTGGACCCGACTGAAGCGACTTAGCAGCAGCAGCAGCAGCAGCAGCAGCAGCAGCATCAACATATATGATCCTTTGTTAATTGTTTTGGGTTATTTTTGTAGTTCTTTCCCTTCATTTATGTTTCCTGGCTAAAGAATTTCCTTCAGTATTTGTTGTAAAATTGGTTTGCTGCTGCTGCTGCTAAGTCACTTCATTCAGGTCCGACTCTGTGCGACCCCATAGATGGCAGCCCACCAGGCTCCCCCAGTGGTGCTTAATAGAACTGGACATGGAACAACAGACTGGTTCCAAATAGGAAAAGGAGTATGCCAAGGCTGTATATTGTCACCCTGCTTATTTAACTTCTATGCAGAGTACATCATGAGAAACGCTGGACTGGAAGAAACACAAGCTGGAATCAAGATTGCTGGGAGAAATAACAATAACCTCAGATAAGCAGATGACACCACCCTTATGGCAGAAAGTGAAGAGGAACTAAAGAGCCTCTTGAAAGAGAAACAGGAGAGTGAAAAATTTGGCTTAAAGCTCAACATTCAGAAAACTAAGATCATGGCATCTGGTCCCATCACTTCATGGGAAATAGATGGGGAAACAGTGGCAGACTTTATTTGGGGTGGGGGCAGGCTCCAAAATCACTTGAGATGGTGACTGCAGCCATGAAATTAAAAGACGCTTACTCCTTGGAAGGAAAGCTATGACCAACCTAGATAGCATATTAAAAAGCAGAGACATTACTTTGGCAACAAAGGCCCATCTAGTCAAGGCTATGTTTTTTTCCAGTAGTCATATATGGATGTGAGAGTTGGACTGTGAAGAAAGCTGAGCGCCAAAGAATTGATGCTTTTGAACTTGGAGAAGACTCTTGAGAGTCCCTTGGACTGCAAGATCCAACCAGTCAATCCTAAAGGAGATCAGTCCTGAGTGTTCATTGGAAGGACTGTTGTTGAAGCTGAAACTCCAATACTTTGACAACTTGATGTGAAGAGCTGACTCATTTGAAAAGACCCTGATGCTGGGAAAGATTGAAGGTAGGAGGAGAAGGGGACGACAGAGGATAAGATGGTTGGATGGCAACACCAACTTGATGGACATGAGTTTGGGTAAATTCCGGGAGTTAGTGATGGACAGGGCAGCCTGGCATGCTGCAGTCCATGGGGTCACAAAGAGTCGGACATGATTGAGTGACTGAACTGAACTGAATTCTCTTAACTTTTGCTTATCTGGAAAGCTTTTGATTTCTCCATCAAATCAGAATGAGAGTCTTGCTAGGTGTCCTTGGTTGTCAGTTATTCCCTTTAATCATTTGGAATATATTGTGTCATTCCCTTCTGGCTTGTAGAGTTTCTGTTGAGAAATCAGCTGATATCCTTATGGGATTTCCTTTGTATGTTGTTTGCCTTTTCCCCCTTATTCCTTTTAACAATTTATCTCTGTCTTTAATTTTTGTCAGCTTGATTACTATGTCTCTCTCTGTGGGTTTATCCTGTCTGGGACTCTGCACTTCCTGAACTTGGTTGACCATTTTTTTCCCCCAGGTTGGGGAAGTTTTCAGCTACTATCTCTTCAAATTTTTGAGGGGTTCTTTCTCTCTCTTTTTTCTCCTTCTGGGACCCCCTATAATGTGAATATTGGTATGTTTGAAGTTGTCCCAGAGGTCTCTTAGGCTGCTTCATTTCTTTTCATTCTTTTTTCTATATTCTGTTTTGCAGCATTGATTTCCACCACCCTATCTTCCAGGTCACTTATCCATTCTTATGCTTCAGTTATTCTATTGATTCCTTCTAGTGTATTGTCCATCTCTGTTTGTTTGTTCTTTAGTTCTTCCAGAGCTTTGGTAAACATTTTTTTTTTGCATCTTCTCCATTATTTTTCTGAGATCCTAGATCATCTTCACTATCATTTTTCTGAATTCTTTTGTGGAAGGTTGCCTATCTCCATTTCATTTAGTTATGTTTCTGGGGATTTATCTTGTTCCTTCATCTGGGATATAATCTCATTTATTTTCATTTTGGTTATCTTTTTGTGATTATGGTATTAATTCTGGAAGATGATGGGATTGTAATTCTTGTTTCTTCTGCCTTCTCTCTGGTGGATGAAGATAAGAGGCTTGTGCAAGCTTCCTGATGGGAGGGACTGGCTGTGGGGAAACCTGGGTCTTGCTCTGATGGCCAGACTTCTACTCAGTCATCTTGAACCAATCCTCTTGTATGACATTTTTAAAAAAGTATTTCTGCCTACCTTGGGTACTAGGGACACACTCAGTTCAACTTGAATCCAATTGTCTGCTGATGGGTGGGGCTGGGCTCCCTCCCTGTTAGTTGTCTGGCCTAAGGCAACACAGTCCTGGAGTTTACAGGTGACACAGTCCTGGAGTTCAGGGCCACTGATAACCTCCAAGAGGACTTACACTGAGTTACATCTCCCGGGATTGCTGCCACCAGTGCCCCTGTCCCCATGGTGGGCCACTGCCAACCCATGCCTCTGCAGGAGACCCTAAGCACTCAGAGGAAGGTCTGGCTGAATCTCCATTGGGGCCACTGTTCCTTTCTTCTGGGTCCTGGTGCACACAAGGTTTCTTTGTGCCCTCCAAGAGTGCAGTCTCTGTTTCTCCCAGTATGTAGAGTTCCTGTAATCAAATCCCACTGGACTTCAAAATCAGATTACCTGGGGATTCCCAGGACCTTCCCCCAGGCCAGGGAGCCTGATATGGGGCCTAGAATCTTTACAATAGTGTGACAACCTCTTTGGTATTATTGTTCTCCAGTTTGTGGGTGACCCACCCTGCGAGTATAGGATTTGATTTCATCATGAGCGTGCCCCTCCTACTGTTTTATCGTGGCTCTTTCTTTGTCCTTGGGTGTGGGGTGTCTATTTTTTGGTGGGTTCCCGTGTCTTCCTGTTGATGGCTGTTCAGCACCTAGTTGTGATTTTGGTACTCTGGTAGGAGAAGATGAGTGCACGTCCTCTCTGTTGTCTTGAACCAATCCTCTTGTATGACATGTTTTAAAAATTATTTCTGTCTACGTTGTGTACTAGTTTTTCTCTGACAGTGCCAAACACATGTGCTCACAGATACAAGCATCCACACTCATTTCTTTCAAGGCAAGCTGGTCAGTTTCATCCCTGGATCTGAGTCAAGTCTTGGTTTAGAAGCCATGCACAGAGACCAACCATGTGACTGCTCTTGTGAGTATAGTCAACTTGCTTACTCTGCATTTTGCTTCTAGGTACACTAAACTCCTGATGACCACTTCCTATACTTATGAATGTTTTCATATAAATCTTTAATCTATCTTGGAATTCATTTTAGCATATGCTCTGCATCTGTATTAGTTAGCTATTGCTGCACAACAAGTTATATCCGCCCCCCCCCCCCAAATACTGCCTTAAAAAAAAATATAATTTATTTTCTCTTGGTTTTTGTGGGTCATGAATTCACTCAGGGTACAGTGGGTGTGGCTTATTTCTGCTCACAATGTTCTGGATAGAATCTTAATGCTGAGAACTAAAATCATCTGAAAGCTTGACGGGGTCTGGAAGACCTGGTTCCAAAGTGGCTCCATCACATGGCTAGTTGTTAATTCTATCATACTGGTTCCCTTTCCATGGGCATTTCCACAGGGCTTGTTGAGTGTCTTCATGCCCCTGGTTTCCACCAAAGTAAGTAATCTTAGAGAGGAATAGGCTGAGTTCTATTCTCTTTATGACCTACCCCCAGAAATCACAAAAAATCATTCCTAACACATTCTATTCATTAAAAGCAAGTCAGTGAGTCTTTCTCTACCCTTCCTCCACACTTTCAAAGCAGAAGAGTTAGATTCCAGCTGTTGAAGGGTAGGGGGTTATAATGAGCAGATATATTTTAAAAGCATCATATAATCTAATATAAGTTTTGTCCAAGTTTATAGTCATCCAATCTCATATTGAATGGTCTATCATCACTCCAATTTCAGCCATTACCATTTGCTAAAATCAAATACAAATTTGTGTCTATCCCACTTTTCAGTCTTTACTTGCATTATGTTTTAGCCTAGTATTCCAGAGAAGGTGACTTCTTTGAGCAAAGAAAGGACTAGGAGAGAAAGAAGGGAATCTTGAGAGGAAAAGCTAAAAGAAGAGAGAGACATGGGAACCGGGAAAGGTGTTTTACAAACCAATGAAAAATATGTTGCTTTTCTCAGTCATCCTCATCAAGGGGAGTTGGTTGGGATGAAGCTGTGAGCTCAAGTCTGGCACTAAAGACCCTTATCTTGTTCATTCAGACATGTGGGCTGCAAGGCTTGCCTCCTGGTTAGATGATGCCTCCGTTGACCTTCAGCCGGACATAAGGATGGAGTTGTCTTTTCAACAATGAGGACACTTGAAGGCCACCGACACTCACTCCAAGGCAGGATGAGACCTCAGGGGCACAGTCTAGGGGAGGGGAAGAGCCAAGATATTGAGAAAGGTTACGGCTAGAAATACCTTAGTACAACCCTGATTGAACAAGTAACAGCTATACTGAAATATAGTTGGTCAGAGGAGTGATAACCTAGAATTTTTCAGCCATATCAGAACAGGGGCCTGAGTCAGGCAGGGATGGCTTCAAGCGGCCAGCGTACCTTTCATAATAAGCTGACACCGCCATAGCTCTGAAACCAGGAAAGGGCCTGGAAACCCACAGGGAGAGGTTGGCCATATTCACCTGGGGACCAGGGTGCCAGCCAAGTAGCTGAATTTGGGGGAGGATCCAAGGTCAACAGGGAAAGGGCAAAATATAAGTCTGAAAAAGCAGGACTTTGGAACAAAACGGAGCTGGGGCCTGCGTTTCACACCAAATGTGATGTGGGAAGACAGAACTGATGCTGGACGCCCCCTGCTGGAGAGGATGTGGCATCTAGTTAGGAAGGAAAGTGAAAAAGTGAAAGTGAAATAGCTCATTGGGACCCCATGCACTGTAGCCTGCCAGGCTTCCATGTCCATGAGATTTTTCAAGCAAGAGTACTGGAATGTGTTGCCATTTCCTTCTCCATGGGATCTTACCAACCCAGGGATCAAACCTAGGTTTCCCACATTGCAAGCAGATGCTTTACCCTCTGAGACCCCAGGAGAGGTTGCCTCAAAATCCAAGTGAATTTAGTGTCAAAGAGGAACTTGTCATGTGGAATGCCCCTCTCTCCTCAGCACCCTACCAATGCCCAGTGATATCTGGAGCACAGGGCCTTCTTCCCCTTATATACAGATCAAGTTTGCATGTGAATCTTGGCACCTGGAGCCATCAATCATCAGCTCAAGAAAGCTTGCAGTGGGGGAATTAAGGGAGGCTCATGTTCGGCTGAAGAGCTCGCAGTCCTCTTTGTGCTCTGCACAGTCTGTGTCTTGGCCCTCATTTCTTTCTTTCTTTCTTTTTTTTTTTTTTAAGTAATTTATTTATTTGGCTGTGCCCAGCCTTAGCTGTGGCGTGCAGGGTCTTTTAGTCACAGCATGCAGGATCTTTAGTTGCAAGATGTGAGATCTAGTTCCCTGACCAGGGATCAAACCCAGGGCCCCAGCATTGGGAGCTTGGAATCTTAGCCACTGGGCCACCAGAGAAGTCCGTGGCCCTCTGTCTCCAAGTTTGACGTTTGAACATGGTGTCTCTTGGCAGAGTCTGTGCTGCTTTGGGGACTGTCTTGCTTTCAGTAACAATAGTAGTGGTCATGATGATGGCGACTAGCATCCAAACATCCAAGAGGCCATGAGACTCAACGTAGCTGACCTGCTGGGGAGTCAGTTCCAGACAACATGATCAGAAAACGTGATCTGACACCAAAATGGAGCAGTTCACAAAAAACCCCAGACAAGCTGACAAACTCAGGATCTTTCTCATTTGTGAGTGCATTAGACAGCTTTGACCCCCAGACAAAAAAAGAGGGCTTCCCTTACTGCTACTTCCATCTGTAGGGCTTTTATCTGCTGGTTTGTCTTGCTTTTAATCTCTCCTAGCCCTCTTCCATGTGTGAACTGAGATTAAGCACTGCTCTTCCACAAAATTATGACCAGGAAATTTGTGTGTTAAGATAAAACAGGATCATAGCAAATAGTAGTGATTTCCTTTATCAAGCAATTGTGTGTGTGTGTGGAAAACATACCTAACATAAAGTTTGCCATTTAAGTCATTTAAAGCGTGCAGTGGTATTAGGTTACACTCACACTGTTCTGCAGCCATTGCCACCATCCATCTTGAGAGCTTTTTCATCTTCTCAGACCAAAACTTTGTTCCCATTAAACACTGACTCTCCATTCCCCTCCCCTCATCCCCTAGTAATCACTAGACTCCCTTCTGGTTCTGTAAATGTGACTACTCGAGGCACCTAATATCTGCATATAAGCAGACTCATACAGTATTTGTCTTTTTGTGACTGAGTTATTTCATTTAATGTCTTCCTTCAGATATATACCCAGAAGTGGAATTGCTGGATTCATCTGGTTTTTTCCATTAAGTTTTTTCTCTGTCCTGTTTTCCATAATGGCTGTACCAATTTAGATTCCCTCAAACAAAGCACGAGTTCCTTTTATCACATCCTTGCCAACATGTGTTGTCTCTTGTTTTTTTGATATTAGACATCCTAAAAGATGACCATTGTATCTACTACTGTGGGCAAAAATCCCTTAGAAGACATGGAGTAGCCATAATAGTCAACAAAACAGTCTTAAATGCAGTACTTGGATGCAATCTCAAAAATGACAGAATGATCTCTGTTAATTTCCAAGGCAAACCATTCAATATCACAGTAATCCAAGTCTATGCCCCAACCAGTAACGCTGAAGAAGCTGAAGTTGAACAGTTCTATGAAGACCTACAAGACATTTTAGAACTAACACCCAAAAAAGATGTCCTTTTCATTATAGGGGACTGGAATGCAAAAGTAGGAAGTCAAGAAATACCTGGAGTAACAGGCAAATTTGGCCTTGCAGTACAGAATGAAGCATGGCAAAGGCTAATAGAGTTTTGCCAAGAGAATGAACTGGTCATAGCAAACACCCTCTTCTACCAACACAAGAGAAGACTATACACATGGACATCACTAGGTGGCCAACACTGAAATCAGATTGATTATATTCTTTGCAGCCAAAGATGGAGAAGCTCTATATAGTCAGCAAAAACAAGACCAGGAGCTGACTGTGGCTCAGATCACGAACTCCTTATTGCCAAATTCAGACTTAAATTGAAGAAAGTGGGGAAAACCACTAGACCATTCAGGTATGACTTAAATCATTTCCCTTATGATTATACAGTGGAAGTGAGAAATAGATTTAAGGCACTAGATCTGATAGACAGAGTGCCTGATGAACTATGGACAGAGGTTCGTGACATTGTACAGGAGACAGGGATCAAGACCATCCCCAAGAAAAAGAAAGGCAAAAAGGCAAAATGGCTGTCTCAGGAGGCCTTACAAATAGCTGTGAAAAGAAGAGAGTTGAAAAGCAAAGGAGAAAAGGAAAGATATATCCTTTTGAATGCAGAGTTCCAAAGAATAGCAAGGAGAGATAAGAAAGCCTTCCTCGGCAATCAATGCAAAGAAATAGAGGAAAACAGCAGAATGGGAAATACTAGAGATCTCTTCAAGAAAATTAGAGATACCAAGGGAACATTTCATGCAAAGATGGGCTCAATAAAGGACAGAAATAGTGTGGACCTAATAGAAGCAGAAGATATTAAGAAGAGATGGCAAGAATACACAGAAGAACTGTACAAAAAATATCTTCATGACCCAGATAATCACGATGGTGTGATCAGTCACCTAGAGCCAGACATCCTGGAATGTGAAGTCAAGTGGGCCTTAGGAAGCATCACTAGGAACAAAGCTAGTGGAGGTGATGGAATTCTAGTGGAGCTATTTCAAATCCTAAAAGATCATGCTGTGAAAGTGCTGCACTCAACATGTCAGCAAATTTGGAAAACTCGGCAGTGGCCACAGAACAGGAAAATGTCAGTTTTCATTCCAATCCCAAAGAAAGGCAATGCCAAAGAATGCTCAAACTACTGCACTAATGCACTCTTTTCACACGCTAGTAATGTTCAAAATTCTCCAAGCCAGGCTTTAGCAATACATGAACTGTGAACTCCCTGATGTTCAAGCTGGTTTTAGAAAAGGCAGAGGAACCAGAGATCAAATTGCCTGTATCCACTGGATCATCGAAAAATCAAGAGTTCCAGAAAAACATCTATTTCTGCTTTATTGACTATGTCAAAGCCTTTGACTGTGTGGACCACAATAAACTGTAGAAAATTCTGAAAGAGATGAGAATACCAGACCACCTGACCTGCCTCTTGAGAAACCTGTATGCAGATCAGGAAGCAACAGTTAGAACTGGACATGGGACAACAGACTGGTTCCAAATTGGGAAAGGAATATGTCAAGGCTGTATATTGTCACCCTGCTTATTTAACTTCTATGCAGAGTACAGCATGAGAAATGCTGGGCTGGAAGAAGCACAAGCTAGAATCATGATTGCTGAGAGAAATATCGATAACCTCAGATATGCAGATAACACCACCCTTATGGCAGAAAGTGAAGAGGAACTAAAAAGCCTCTTGATGAAAGTGAAAGAGGAGAGTGAAAAAGTTGGCTGAAAGCTCAACATTCAGAAAACGAAGATCATGGCATCTGGTCCCATCACTTCATGGGAAATAGATGGGGAAACAGTGGAAACAGTGGCTGACCTTATTTTTTTGGGCTCCAAAATCACTGCAGATGATGATTGCAGCCATGAAATTAAAAGATGCTTACTCCTTGGAAGAAAAGTTATGACCAACCTAGATAGCATATTCAAAAGCAGAGACATTACTTTGCCAACTAAGGTCCGTCTAGTCAAGGCTATGGTTTTTCCAGTAGTCATGTATGGATGTGAGAGTTGGATTGTGAAGAAAGCTGAGCACTGAAGAATTGATGCTTTGAACTGTGGTGTTGGAAAAGACTCTTGAGAGTCCCTTGGACTGCAAGGAGATCCAACCAGTTCATCCTAAAGAGACCAGTCCTGGGTGTTCATTGGAAGGACTGATGTTGGAAGCTGAAACTCCAATACCTTGGCCACCTGATGTGAAGTGCTGACTCATTTGAAAAAACTCTGATGCTGGGAAAGATTGAAGGCAGGAGGAGAAGGGAACGACAGAGGATGAGATGGTTGATGGCATCACTGACTCAATGGACATGAGTTTGGGTGAGCTCCAGAATTTAGTGACAGACAAGGAAGCCTGGTGTGCTGCGGTTCATGAGGTCGCAAAGAGTTGGACATGACTGAGGGACTGAACTGAACTGACTGATCCTAAAAGGTATGAGGTGATATCTCATTGTGGTTTTGATTTACATTTCCATGATGGTTAGCCTGGAACAATTTTTCATGTACTTGTTGGCCATTTGTACGGCATTTTCTGTAGAAAACTATTCAGGTTCTTTTTCCATTTTTCAACTGGATGGCTATTTTTTTTCTAGTGAGTTGCATAAATATCCCATATATTTTGGATAATAAACCCTTATCAGGTGTATGGTCTGTAAATACTTTCTCCCAGTCTGTAAGTAGCCTTTTCATTTTGTTGATGGTTTCCTTTGCTTTGCAGAAACTTTGAGATTTGATACAGTGCCATTTGTTGATTTTTGTTTTGTTTCTTGCAATTTAGTTGTCATTTAAGAAATTGTTACCAAGACCAATGTCAAGGAGCATTTCTCCTCTGTTTTCTTCTACAAGTTTTACCATTTCAAATTTTTTATTTATTTCAAGTTGTGTTTTGTGAGTGGTGTCAGACAGGGGTCCAAGTTCATTTTTCTTGCAAACTGATTTCTAGTTTTCCCACCACCGTATATCAAAGAGACTGTCTTTTCTCCTTGAGTATTCCTGGCTCCCTTATCAAATATTCATTGATTATATATGCACAGGTTCATTTCTGGGCTCTATTAGCCATTTATCTAATGATTAACATTCAGATTTTTGCAAAATTTTTGCTATTAGTAACATGGTCTGATGAGCATTCTTTTACACATTATCAGTTTGTCTGTTGTTGTTAACCAGAACAGATAGCAGAGTTGTAGGGTGTGCATATGTTAAATTTGACTATAGTTTGTCTATTTTTTCTTCAAATTGGCTGCACTAATGTACACCCCTATTCACGGGCAGGAGAGTGTCCTCTCCCATCCTGTTACCAAGGGAAATAAAGATATTTCCAAGCTCTTATGTTTCAGCCAGGCTGAAAGGTGAAATGTCATCCTGCTGTTGCTTCAGGTTCCATGTCCCTACAGATTAATGCATTTGAGGGTCACCTATCTCGCCCCCTCCCCCACCTGGTAGGAACTGGGCTGCACGGCAGGAAGTGAGTGTCGGGCAGGCAAGTGAGAGTAGCTTCATCTGTGTCGACAACCACTCCCCATCGCTCACATTACCAGCTGAACTCTGTCTCCTCTCAGATCAGCGGTGGCATTTGTAGGAACACAAACCCTCCCGAGAACTGCCCATCCAGGGACCCAGGTTGCATGCTCCTTATGCGAATCATCCCCAAACCATCTGCTCTCTGCCCTCCCCTCATCCCGCCTGTGGAAAAATTACCTTCCATGAAACTGATCCCTGGTGCCAAAAGGACTGGAGACTGCTGACTATCTGATAGGTTAACGATGGCAAACTCAGGTGGGTTCCAACAGCAGGACTATTCCTGAAAGGCAGTGGGGCTGCTACTCCCTGACTTTCAACGGCAGGACTTGGGCCAACAAAACTGCACCAAAAAGCTCTCCAGGATATCATGTTCCACCAGAAGATGATGCTGAACTTTCATTTGGCTGAGGCTGCTGTTAGAGGAGAGAAAAGCCCCAAACCTGGCCATGAGCAGGATGTGTGTGGAGACTTTCAGAAGCTTCAGATGCCCAGCAAAGAGTGGCAGCCCCTGGAGCCATGGAGGGTGGGGCGGACAAAGCAGGAGAGGATTCCACCAGCCACGCCCGGGGGAAACACAAAACGATGAGTTAGCAGTAGTGAGACTGCTGGGCTTTATTAAGAGTCAGTGACACAGTCCCCTCCTAGGGTTAATTGGCATGAAAGCTGGATAGTGTTCACCTCCGGATTCCTTCTGATGACATGTAATCCCTGTGATACATTTTAGATTCTGAGAGGCCCTCAGCAGAGTACAAGAGAAGTGCTGTGGCCCCTCCGCTTTGAGAAAAGAAAAACAGGTAGGACAAGGAAAGAAGGAGAGAGAACTGAGCATGGCTGCACATCAATTCATTCTGCTTTGTTTCTACAAGATGCTCCTCAGGAAACTAAAGGAGTCAACTTTCCTGAAGACCTCAGTTATGCTCTGAGGAAAAGAATCAAGTCATTCTGTTGCTGGAAGACCTGGGTCCAAGCCCAGGCTTTGCCTCTGTGTGCCTGTTTCCTAATCTGTAAAACCGGGTAATATTCCTTACTGCTTGCGTTGGGGGGCTCTTGTTTGTAGCGAGCAGCTCTGGGCTGGAAGTCAGGACCACAATTCCAGCTCTTGCTCTGACAGGAACTCACTGGGTGAGTTAGTAAGCTCCTTAAGCTCTCTCTCCCTCAGTTTCTCAGTCTGTCAGAGGGTGTGATCTTGCCAGTTTCACTGACTTCTGTGAAGATAAAGACAGCAGGAGGTGTGAAGATTTTGCATAAACACCACTGCCTTGAATGTAACTAGTTGTTGTTCGGTCACTCAGTTGTGTCCAGATCTTTGCGACCGCATGAACTGCAGCACACCAGGCCTCCCAGTCCTTCAATATCTCCCAGACCTTGCTCAAACTCATGTGCATGGAGTCAATGATGTTATCCAACCAGCTCATCCTCTGTCGTCCCCTTCTCCTCCCACCTTCAATCTTTCCCAGCATCAGGGTCTTTTCAAATGAGTTAGTTCTTCGCATCGGGTGGCCAAAGTATTGGAGCTTCAGCTTCAGCATCAGTCCTCCCAATGAATATTCAGGACTGATTTCCTTTAGGATGGACTGGTTGAATCTCCTCGCAATCTAAGGGATTCTAAGCGTCTTTTCCAGTTCAGAAAGCATCAGTTCTTTGGCACTCAGCCTGCTTTATGGCCCAACTCTCACATTCGTACATGACGACTGGAAAAACCATAGGTTTCTCATAGCTTTTCTTCCAATGTGCAAAGTTGCACACCTTGTGAACGAAACTGCTCTGTCACAAACAACCAAAACTCATTTTACTTTAGATATAGAGAAAATATGCCTTTATGGGTGGCGTCCCTTAAAGATAGACAATTTCTGGCCTGTCTTCCAGGGAAACAGTTCCAAACATGGGGACAAACTGAACATCAGTCAGGAGTCTCCCCGAGTGGTCCGGGAACGGGCGGCTATCATGCGGCTCCCTTGCGCCACCTGGTGCCCCATTCCCGCAACTGCCCAGAAACCACGTGTAAGAAAGTGCTTACAACCTAACTACGCACTCTGGGTCAGGCCCGCCCTAGCCAATCGGCGAGGGGGAGGCGGGGCGGGAGAAAGCGGGAGTCCAATCGTTGCCCGCCTCCCGAGAAGAAGGCGGGGCTTACGATTTACCACGTTGGGTTTGTCCGCAGCGCTAATTACTTTTTCCGAAGGCTGGGGAGCCTCACTCCCGCTGGCGCCGCCGCCTCGCGCGCTCCTGCTCCGTCGCGGCCGCGCGGGGGGCGCCTGCTCCCGAGGACCATGTGTGACGGCGCCCTGCTGCCCCCCCTGGCCCTGCCCCTGCTGCTGCTGCTGCTCTGGGGACTGGACCCGGGCACAGGTAGCGCCCCGCTCCCGCCGCCCCTTCGTCCGCGCCTCCCGCGGCCACCCTCCGCCTGCCCTCCCCGGCGGCCTCCGCCTGCTTGCGCGGCCGCGGCGCGGCGGCCGGCCGCTGACAGCCGCGGAGTCGAGGGGGCGCGGGCCGTGGCCGGAGGACTAGCTCCGGGCGGCCGCCGGGGGTCCGGCTCCCCCGAGGGCCGCGTCCGCGGAGGGGCCCGGGCGGCCGAGTCCGGAGCGGCGCGGGGCCCGGGCGGCGGCGCTGGCCGGCGCGGAGGTGCCAGGGCGAGGGATCGGACGAGGGCGCCGTCTCGGGACCGTGCTGGCGCTGGATGCCCGGCGCTGGCCCCCGCGAGTGGCGGGCGGGCGGGAGGGCGGGCCCCGCCGCGCTGACGCGTCTCGTCTCTCCCCGCAGCTGTCGGCGACGCGGCGGCCGACGTGGAAGTGGTGCTCCCGCGGCGGGTGCGCCTGGAGGACGTGCACCTGCCGCCCCTGCCCGGCGCCCCCGGGCCCCGCAGGCGCCGGCGGCCCCGCGCGCCCCCCGCAGCCCCGCGCGCCAGGCTGGGGGAGCGCGCCCTGCTGCTGCACCTGCCGGCCTTCGGGCGCGACCTGTACCTGCAGCTGCGCCGCGACCTGCGCTTCCTGTCCGGCGGCTTCGAGGTGGAGGAGGCCGGCGCAGGCGGGCGCCACGGACGGTCAGCCGAGCTGTGCTTCTACTCCGGCAGCGTGCTCGGCCACCCCGGCTCCCTCGTCTCGCTCAGCGCCTGCGGCGCCGCCGGCGGCCTGGTACAGCCTTTGCCACCTCCGGGTCTGCCTGGCGATCTGTCCGGGCGCCAAGGGTGGGGGTGAAGGGAGGTCTCCGGGGAGGGCTGGGATGGCGGTGGGGCCTCCGATGTGCTCTGCCGCTGGCAGGAGGGAGCACCCCCAACCTTCCAGAGGGTCTAGGAGCAGAGAGCAAGAAAGGGGAGTCATTTCACTATCCAGCGCTTTCAGTCCTGAAAATTCAGAGGTGCGTCAGGCCAGCACCGACGTGGGGGTGCACAGCGGGATAGCCACAGCCTGCCCAGGGAGCACAGGTCCGGCCCAGATGAAATCCGTCAGGCCCCTAGAGTGAGATGTGCACCTGGCCGAGATGCAGAGAGAGCCCTGTTTGCTTCTGCACAGGTGTGCTGTGTGCGTGTCACTGGAAACACCGGTCTATATGTGTACAGTTCGTCTGTTCTTGAACTGGGGATCGAGTCAAGCATTGGCCTCCTTTCTGTAATTATGAGTCTTTACCCAGGAAAGGATATTTGGAGGGGGCCCCAGACAGGCCGCTAACCTACTCTTCTTAGTTAACACATGGGAGCCAGGAAAGGGAAGGTGTCCCTAATATTTTTACCTTATGCTGCAAGCAGGCATTTGTTGGCACCTACCCTCAGCTAGGCCTGAGGAATGCTGACCTTGGTGATAAGCCCCTCTCTCTGTCCCTGGAAATCCTCTGGGTGTGGCAGTAATCTGCCCTTACCACCTCCCCCTGACCCTGCGGTTTCTGCACCTGTGGAGTGCTCGAAGGGAGGGAGGAAGTCCTTGGCACCTCTGCCCTGCCTTTGCTCACACTGGCTCACTTGGTTACAATGGTGCCCAAACAACACTTCTCAGCTTCTCATCAGGCCCTCAAGGAGCACAGATGGCTGGCAGATGGGCTGCCCCCAGCCGGCAGAGCCTGGGATGGGTGCAGAGCAGGCTTCTCTATCTTCTGGCGAAGTAGTTTCTGTGTCTGTCCTTTCCTGGCACAGGAAACTGCTTTCCCCACTTCCACCTTCTCTCGCTCCACCATCTAGAATTCTCTTGCCCTTACCCACATAGCGTGCAACAAGTTGACACGAATCTGCCACAAAGATCAGAAACCCTGAGGGTCAGAGTCTTTATGTAAGACTGCTCTCTTCCCGGCAGTGTAGGGGAACTTAGGTAGTAATTCTAAACTTGGCCTTCACCAGTTCCCCTTGTAGGATTTTTTGAGTTCTGATAAGAATGTGATCTTCATTTGCTGGACTGGAGAAATTGGCATCTTTGGTTAAATGAGGAAAAGGGACCGTGGAGGGGTCTGGTAGGAGCTAGGGTGGAACAGCAGCAGGGAGTGTGAGCTGTGGGTGAGGAGGCTTAAGCAGGGGTGAGAAAGGCTCAGATCACTGAAGGACTCGGGTCAAGGCTGTATCATGTTCTGGGAGGGACTGGAAGGCCCACATCATTTTTCCTGTTTTTGCCAAAGTGTTTAAAGTCTAGGTCACATCACTGTACTGAACATGGAAACATCTGAATCCTATTTGCTGCGGTTTAGTGAGTTTCTGTAGAGGTCAGAGTTTATACTTCTTGGTGTAAAGTTTCCAGAGAGGCACTATCTGCGAAGGATCTGAGAGTGGATATCTGGATAACACTGATTTAAAATCCTCCTGGAGTGAGTGCTGGGCCCTTTCACACATGGCTCTGAGCTGTGAGAGTTCCCTTCTGTCCTCCAGGTTTTCAGCAGGACTGCCCTTCCCTTCAGCACCATGTGAGGGCGCTGTGCTTTAGATAAAGGAACAAGACAAAGAGGCTGCGATAAGCATGTGCCAGCTGCGGTGGGGGCACCTCTAAGACTTGAGTTAAAATTCATACTTCTGTGGTTTTGTCTGCCTTGTGCATCCCATAGATGTAAGCTGGACATTAGACACTTCTTTCTAATACACCCTAGAGAGGAAAGGCAGGGGTTCAGAGACTGCCGGGTGACTTGGAGTGGACCTCTTTGGTGGCAGAGTAGTCCTGCTCTTCTAGAAAAGAAACCAGCAGGAATGCAGGCTAACCAGGTTTGCATCACACCCCACCTTACTTTGATTTTGGTACTCGGTGTGCTTAAGACAGTTCCGCTGGGTGGTAACGTTGTGTTAGCCCCTCTGGACCATGGTAGAGGCCCCGTAGAGATCTCGCTCGGGTGTTGTGTGTTTTTGAGGACAGGTTCAACCATGAGGTATGGGGAAAGGAATAGTGCCCAGTAGGTGAGTTTTGGTGCCCACAGTTGGGAGCATTCCAAAGCCTCGTTGTGTCTGAAGAATCATGTTGAGCAGGGCTGGCAAACTGTTTCTGCGAAGGACCAAGTAGTAAATAGTGCAGGCTCTGCAGGCCGTATGGTCTCTGTCCCAACTGCTCAACACTGCTCTTTGAGTGCAGAAGCAGCCGTAAGAAGGTAAAGAAATAGGTGGACATGGATGTGTTCGATACAGTTTTATTCCGGTGCTGAATATGAATTAAACCTGCTGCATCTCACGTCTCCAGAACAGCCTAATGAGGAGCGTTGCCTGCAGGGACGGGTGTGTGGGCTCTGCTCCCTGAGCTGTCTGCCCCCGGAGACATTTGATACCTGTTTGAAGGAGATGCATGATTAGAATGGATCGTTCCTTAATTGTTCATGGGGGCAGGGGAAGTAAATCTCACACTCCATTTTGCTCTCCACCCTGGGAACCCTGCCTTTTGACGGTGGGCGGAGGTGGGGGTCTGTGCTGTTTCCCTTCTCTGTCTTCCCTTGAAGAGCTGTGCAAGCTGCATTTTTTTGGATCTTCAGAGACCATGGGCTCAGGTATTAATTGTTTTATGTTTATGCATCTTCATTTTATTTACATTTCAGAGAAGTCCTCAGACATAACATAGGTTTTGGGAAGTTTCTGTAACTGTATATGACTTCAAAGCAATGAACTCTGGGCATATGAGGAAGGTATTTTCCCTCCCAGAGGATTTATGTGAGTTTGGATCAGCTGCCTTGTGTGAATGGGACCAGATCATGGAAGGCTGGCAGAATCCGAAGAAACTTCGGGTTAAGATTCACCAGAGCAGGCAGTGGAGGTGGAACCCCAGAGACAGAGTGAGTGTCCGTCTCTGAAAAGACTCAGTGCTGCCTGTCGGAAAGAAGAGGACGGAGCGGCCGTCCTCATCCCCACGTGTGAGGAGAGGAGGGCGGACAGGCGGAGCGTCTGGTCTGCTGAACAAGGGCCCTTCTGCCTCAGGAGCACCAGGTCAGGGAAGTCCTTGGCCGGAACATGCCCACCTCTTAGCGGGGGCTGTGGCCTGCGGGGGTGTGCTGTGGGCAAGATGCTGGGGCCACACGGGACACCCAGGAGCTCTGGGGCATGGCCCTTTTTCCAGGCCACCCAGGAGAAACAGAAGGTCAGGGGTGGTCCCAGGACACCTTCTCTGGAGTCACATCCATGCTCTGAGGATGCTGGCTTATGTCTCTCTCACCCAGGATGCTCACTGGGGCCTCATGGGTCAGCCAGCCTGGCTGTCTGTGCCCGACCACAGGGCAAGGGGCTCTGTCTGTCTGTGCCCGACCACAGGGCAGGGGGCTCTGTCTGCCCGGTGCCCGACCACAGTGCAGGGCCGGGGCGGGAGCCCCTCGCCCATGCTGCTTCCCACACTCTTAGTTCCCATAGCTCTTCCTTCCAGTCTGCTCAGGAGCTTTTAGAGAGTGCTCACTGTTTCCACAGGGGAAGAACTGTGGTTCAGATAAAAACGGGGTGGGACTGAGGTCAGCCAGGCAGTCAGTAGGTGGCTTAGAAGAGTTGGGGGCCCACGCTCTCAAGAGGGCAGCGTGATATCGATGAAGGGGCCAGTTGGGGAGGTTGCTGCCTCTCCTTTAGAGTTGCCCAACTTGCTTTTCATTGACCACAAAATTGCCCAGCTTTTAAATGCAGCATCACTTGATCACTACAGCTGAGTAGGAAGCAGTCTTGGCAAAAGCCGTTTGGTGTGGAGGCCACTGGGAAGGGAGCAAAGAGACCGCACCATGTCATCCTGCATCGTGGTATTGATACAGGTGTGGGGAAGGCACACAGTCTTAGTCATTCATCAGTTAATGTTCCTGAAGAATTTATCATGCACAGTATAAATGTATTTGGAAAATGCAAAACACATTTTTAAAAGCTTTGTAAAAACAACCGCTTGAGTGGATGTTAAGGAAAGCAAGGAGGGAAAAGACAGTTGTGAAATTTGGGATGTGGAGGAATTGAAGAAGAGAACCTGGAGCATAGAATTCTAAGGCCTCCCACCAGCTTCTCTGGAAGGATGCTCACTCTGCTTGACGGTAACTCTGTATCCACCGCTCGTGAGCATCAGGCTACCTGTGACCGTAACCTCAGATACCTAAGCCTGTCTAGGTACTTACCTAGGGTACATAGCTAGATTTTCCCATCTGAACTTTGTATTTAATTGGCAACCTGTTAAAAAAGAAGAAGTACAAGATGGGATGATGAACTGAATGAAGATGTCTTCTTTGACAGCATTCTTGAAGCTTATTTCCCGAAATGGAGACACTGCAGCTCCTTGACCTTGGATATGTGCAACAGGAGATGTTTTTGCAGCCAGTATGTCCTGGGGACCCACTCAGAGTCAGCAACCTCCCCGTGCGTGCTGCTACGCGCGAGCTCACAGGTGCACCGTCACACCCAGGTTCTTTTGGAAATGAGACTATTCTGAGCTGTGATCCTGAGCAAGTCCCTTACGTCCTTTGAATGCCCCTGTCTGAAGTCACACAAGGGTAAATAGCATTGGCTTTGCGTGGCTGTCGAGAGAACGAAGTAAGATAAAGTCTGAAATCAGTTAGTGAGAGCCTGGCATGTTAAGGCATTGGAAACACGTTTCTTCTCTTGACCCACAGGCTGTTTCCAGACTTTTCCATTTATAGATCAACCAACCAGTCAAGGCTGTTGACTAAATGAGCAGATCATTATCATATACCTGCCGTGTGTAGGACCCTCCGGTAGGCTCCCAGTGAGCCTCAGAGAGAAGTAGGGTATGGGGCCTTGTCTCGGAAGGTTTGCAGGGGAAGGAGCATGCTCTTAAGCCTGCAGGGTGGGGGCGGGGAGGCGGTTTCATCCTTTACAAGTGGTTCTCAGCCCTGAGCTGGCATCAGAGTTCCTGGCAGCATTTGCTACCTGGATTGCTGGCCACCCCCCACCCCAGGTTTCAGATCCAGTCCATCTGGCGGTGGACCCGAGAGCTTGAGCTCTGACAGGTTCTCAGGGGCTGCTGCTGGTCAGGGACCATTTTGAGGATCACTGGCCTGGAGGCCATGAGGGGGCATTTCTGGCTACTAACCGGGGAGTCCCTGGGGAGAGCAGTGTGGGGAGGACAGGAGCAGGGGGCATTTGGAAGGGTGAGGCGATGGGCCTCAAGGCTTGGGTGGTGGAAACAGGAAGACTACACGAGAGGGGTCAGAAGGAGGGGGTCTGTGACTGACAGTCCAGTGCTGGAAACAGGCTGACTTTGGAGTAAAGACCAAGAATCTGTGTTCAGGCAGTTGATGTTTGCAGAAGCAGCAACACAACCCTGAAAGGGGGGTTCCTTGTGGAGGTTGGGAGCCCCCTCATGCCTGTGCTGTATCAGGGATGCTCCTGGGACAGGTTTGAGCCCCCCCCAGATTCTGCTGCTGCTGCTGCTGCTGCTAAGTCGCTTCAGTCGTGTCCGACTCTGTGCGGCCCCAAAGATGGCAGCCCACCAGGCTCCCCCATCCCTAGGATTCTCCAGGCAAGAATACTGGAGTGGGTTGCCATTTCCTTCTCCAATGCATGTAAGTGAAAAGTCAAAGTGAAGTTGCTCAGTCGTGTCCGACTCTTAGCGACCCCATGGACTGTAGCCTACCAGACTCCTCCGTCCATGGGATTTTCCAGGCAAGAGTACTGGAGTGGGGTGCCATTGCCTTCTCTGCTGAGGCCCCCCGAAAGTCTGAGGCCAGTGTAGCAGGGCCTGCAGCCCCAGGACTGTTATTCCTTCTTGGGAGCAGACTTTCTCCCTCCTCTCCAACCACCTACACTCACCCGTCCACACGGAGGAGGCCACCGAGCCCCGGTCCAGTGAACCCAAGAACTGTGGCCTCCTGCAAAGGAGAGGCTTCGAAGGCTCCCTAGGCACGGAAGTTCCCGGGGGAGCCTTTGTAGGATGGCGAGGTCACCAGTCACGAGGCGGGTCCCCTCAGACAGAGGGAAAAGCGTCAAATGGTTCCAGAACATGCATGCAACAGAATTTCTTAAACACATTTTTCATGTTATGCAAAGAAGTCTCACTAATGTTAGGAAGTTACAAACCTTTCTGACCTTCACTCATTTTTCCAGCTGCAGGGACAGCTAGTCCTGCTTCAGGGGGTGGGGTGGGGTTAATAATACCCAGATTATAATGCTCTCTTAAAGCAGCACTGAAACCCCTCAAAGCCAGCTTCCAGAATGAAGGGAACTGAAAGGGAACCACTCAGAACTTTTGTAATATCGGGTTACACCTGATACATTTTATTTGCCACAAACTTCTTTAAAGGTAAACTATCTGCCTTCAATGCGGGACCCCTGGGTTTGATTCCTGGGTCAGGAAGATCCCCTGGAGAAGGAAATGACAACCCACACCAGTACTCTTGCCTGGAAAATGCCATGGACGGAGGAGCCTCGTAGGCTACAGTCCATGGGATCGCAAAGAGTTGCACACGACTGAGCAACTTCAACAAACTTCTTTAGTAGGATACCAAATCTTAGAAGATGTAAGATTTCTCTCTTCATTTCATCGAGGATTGTTGTCTCCTTTAAAAGCCAGAGGTCTCCAGGCTTCCAGTCCTGTCTGCCATGGGAGTCCAGTCCCCTTCAGATGGGGTCTGCAGTGCTCTTGCATATACTGTGATCTCAGGCATTTCCTCGCTGCTGTCTGTGGAACAGGGAGGCCTTGCAAGAGCATTTCCCAGTGGCTCCTTTCTCGACATAGATGGTGAGCAGAGGAATAATGCAAACCCAGCAAGCCCTGCTCAGCTCTTGGGTCCACAGGGCAGAGTGCCCCGTCAGGAAGGCCCAGGCTGGGGCAGGCGCTCCGTGCCCAGGGCACCTCCAGATCCTGGATCAACGCAGGAGGTGGCTGCCTCTCCAGCAGCCAGCTGAAAGCTAGGAAAGTGGTTCTTGACCCTAGCTGCATCAGCGTCTCCCAGTGAGCTTAAAAAAATACCAGTGTCTGAGTTTCACCCCCAGGGATCTAAGTCATGTGGCCTGGAGTGGGGCCTGGGCCTCAGGAGTTCTCAGAATCGGCTGAGGGGCTGCAGCTTGCAGCCGGGGACAGGACCGTGGGCGTGGGGCCATGGGAGCGCTGTGCTGGGGCTTCTAGTCCCCACTGGTCCGTCCACTTCATTCTGTTCAATCCATTTCATTTGAGTCCATCCCAGTACAGTCCAGTTCTCTCACATGTTTCTTGAGTCACTCTAATGTGGCAGACATTGGAAAAATAAGGAGGCATAATTCTGATCTTGCCTCAAAGACACAAACTATGCACTGGGCTGTGACTGATGCCATCTAACACAGCGGGGAGTGGGCTGGGACAGAGTGCCAGGGAAGGGGGGTGAGTTTTGTAGGGGAAGGGAAGGGAGAGGATGGTTAGGGAAAGGGCTGACAAGTTTTTCCCCTGTGCTGAGATTGTGTGTGTGTGTGTGTGTGTATGTGTGTATATGTGAGTATGTATGTGTGTGTGTATGTGTGTATATGACTGCATGTGTGTGTGTGCGTGTGTGTATGTATGTCTGTGTGTATGTATGCCTGTGTGTGTGTGGGTGTGTGTGTGTGTGGGTGGCAGGGAGGTGGTGGTGGAGGCAGCACTTTCCACAGAACATCTTACCACCGCGATGACCCAGTGGGTGTTGGTGAGGCTTCAGGGTGCCTGGGGAGGGCCGGGGCGAGTCCCTCCTCGTGGTGGCTTCTGGATGGGTGGGCTGTGCCCTGCAGCCCCTCCAGGTGCTCGTTCTGGTGACAGGCCTGCGTGAAATTCTGGGCCCCGGGGGCACCTGGCTGCCCAGTTGAGTGCAGGTCTTTGGCCCATGTGATGTCTCACCAGCTTTGCTAGTCTCTTTCTTGAGTAGATTGAAACCAGTGTGTGGTCCCTGTGAGAAGGACCCTGTAAGGTAAGAACTCCACCGGGAGCTGAGACCGTGGGTGTGTGTGCGTGCGCGCATCGCCTGCCTGTAGGCTTTCTTACAGACTCTCTGTGTTGTGTCACACCAGAACTACTGGCTAAATAGTCTCTACCCTGCAGCTCGCACCCTGGGTTGAGTGGAGGATAACTGGCTTGGAAAGTGCTAGGCACAAGGAGGGCTTTGCCCTCCCGCAGCCTGAGCATTTTGGGAAGATTTGGGACCCTGTCAGAATGGGGCGTGTCCTCCAGGGAGCACGGCCTCCTTCCATGCAGGGCCCATCTATCAACTTTGTTTCAACCATGGACATTTCCACTGACAGTTCTTGAGGGGTTCTGCCCTGAGGCTTTCCGGTGGGGATCTGCACTGCCCCCCACAACCACCTCCCTGAAGTATCACAGTGAACAGACTCAGGTTTTAACTTCAGAGAAGAGGGGAGAAAGCCTTGCTTCCCGGCAGGTCATGCAGTACCACTTTAAGACAGTTTTATTTGGGCAGTAAAATCTCTTGAGTTGTTCTTGGCAGAAGTTCTAATGAAATGGAAACCTTGCAATCTGCTTAGAGCAGTAAGTATGGTCTCACCCTGTGATTTGGGGACTAAAAGTTGTAGGCGATCTTTATAATTGATCTGATTGATTTCCAGAGGATTCATACTGATGCATCCTTTCAGAAGGTAGAGGAGTCTGTATCCTTTGGTGTGAGTAAACTTTGTACCTGAGGCTGGAGGAATTGCTGAGCTGTGGTGGAGACCAGTGCTTCTCAAAGTGTGGTCCTCAGGCCTACAGCAGCAGCGTCACCTGGGGACTTGTTAGAAATGAGTGTTCTTGGTGAGCATCCACGCCCTCCAGATGATTTTGATGTACACTGGAGTTTGGGAGCCATTGCTTTAGTGTGTTTACAGCTTTTAGAAAGTAATGTGGGCGGGGGGCAGAGAGAAGCAGGGATCTTCATGACAGCCTAAGACAGATCGGCTCTATCTCCCGAATCTGTGCTGGCAAAGGTGGTCCCGACCATGAGCCCAGAGCAGGGGCCGTGGACTGCAGAGTCCAGCGGGCAAACACAGAGAATAGCCAGTCAGGTTCCTTGTGGGAGGTTTACCTCATTTTGTTGATGATTCAGAGCGAAGCTAGCGGCAGGTATCCTGGGAAGGAGGGCAGACTTTTAATGCTATCAGCATTGGTTCCAAATGAGGGGAAAAGTTCTCTGCATTGTGTATATGTTTTTAAGAATTAATAGTCACTCTATTAAAGAGGCCAGTTTTTCGTTCAATTTACAAATCACGTTCTCATTATAATCTAGCAAGTTTTTGAAATTCTTTTTAAGGAGCCTTTGGATAACATTAGATCCTGTTTACAAATATGGTGGTGAGCAACATTTAAACCTTTAAAACCATGTTTAGAAATTTAGCACATTCAGTTTCATTTTCAAGTTCTTTTGTAGTCTGGTTAAAGAATAAATCCTTTGCAAGAACTTAAATGGTTCTTGTAAATAATGAGTTACTAGGCTTGTAAAGAAGTCTTCAGTTCTCTTATACATTCTGATACTGCTTACGAACCTGATAAGATTTTAAAATTACAGGTCTAAATCACTGATGTACTTTTTTTTAAATTTTTTTATTTTTTAAATTTTAAAATCTTTAATTCTTACATGCGTTCCCAAACATGAACCCCCCTCCCACCTCCCTCCCCACAACATCTCGCTGGGTCATCCCCATGCGCCAGCCCCAAGCATGCTGCACCCTGCGTCAGACATAGACTGGCGATTCAATTCTTACATGATAGTATACATGTTAGAATTCCCATTCTCCCAAATCATCCCACCCTCTCCCTCTCCCTCTGAGATGTACTTTAAATTAGATCCCAAATCTAATTCATTACTCTGCCAAGTTCTCTTGAAACACTGAAGAAAATCTACAAATCTCCTATCACCAAACTATTAACACTAAGGTGTGACTCCATCCTCTCTATTTAATTCTAGTAATCCCCAGGGGTAAGTTTCTGTATAAAATCCTAAATAGTCTAAGTAGAGATTCTAAATAGTGATCCCTAGGGATATATATACACACATATAACATATATGTATATATATGTAGAGGAAAACGTTCCCCAGTTTCTCTCTGCAGCCTTGCATGACCACTCTTGTTTCAACTTAATTTCCATCACATCCTCCCTACCCTGGCTTTGCACATTTTATTTCCTTCACTAAAGACAAAATAGTCTCTCAAGAGTGCCTTCAAACTAACCTTAGGGACAAAATGCAAATACCAGCACAATTGATCTGGTGTAAGCTGGGGAACTTATATATATATACATATATATATGTATATATGTGTGTATATATGTGTATATATATGTATATATACACATATATACACTTTTTTTCCCTATTAAGGATATAATTGTCATTAATTCCCAACACTTTTGGAGGTACCTGCTCAGGTTGACTTTTGGGGGATGACTTCAGTTCAGTTGCTCAGTCGTGTCCGACTCTTTGTGACCCCATGACCACAGCACGCCAGGCCTCCCTGTCCATCACCAACTCCCAGAGTTCACCCAAACCCATGTGCATCGAGTCGGTGATGCCATCCAGCCATCTCATCCTCTGTCGTCCCCTTCTCCTCCTGCCCTCAATCTTTCCCAGCATCAGAGTTTTTTCAAATGAGTCAATTCTTCACATCAGGTGGCCAAAGTATTGGAGTTTCAGCTTCAACATCAGTCCTTCCAATGAACACCCAGGACTAATCTCCTTTAGGATGGACTGGTTGGATCTCCTTGCAGACCAAGGGACTCTCAAGAGTCTTCTCCAACACCACAGTTCAAAAGCATCAATTCTTTGGCGCTCAGCTTTCTTTGTAGTCCAACTCTCACATCCATACATGACCACAGGAAAAACCATAGCTTTGACTAGATGGACCTTTGTTGGCAAAGTAATGTCTCTGCTTTTTAATATGCTGTCTAGGCTGGTCGTAATTTTCCTTCCAAGGAGTCTTAATTTCATGGCTGCAATCACCATCTGAAGTGATTTTGGAGCCCCCAAAAATAAAGTCAGCCACTGTTTCCCCTTCTATTTTCCCTGAAGTGATGGGACCAGACGCCATGATCTTCATTTTCTGAACTTTGAGCTTTAAGCCAACTTTTTCACTCTCCTCTTTCACTTTCATGAAGAGGCTCTTTAGCTCTTCTT
This sequence comes from Ovis canadensis, assembly GCF_042477335.2. NCBI lineage: Eukaryota > Metazoa > Chordata > Mammalia > Artiodactyla > Bovidae > Ovis > Ovis canadensis. The sequence continues at coordinate 18,818,098 of NC_091262.1, forward strand.
CACTTTCTGCCATAAGGGTGGTGTCATCTGCATATCTGAGGTTATTGATATTTCTCCTGGCAATCTTGATTCCAGCTTGTGCTTCTTCCAGCCCAGCATTTCTCATGATGTACTCTGCATATAAGTTAAGTAAGCAGGGTGACAATATACAGCCTTGACGTACTCCTTTTCCTATTTGGGACCAGTCTGTTGTTCCATGTCCAGTTCTAACTGTTGCTTCCTGACTTGCATACAGGTTTCTCAAGAGGCATGTCAGATGGTCTAGTATTTCATCTCTTTCAGAATTGTCCACAGTTTATCGTGATCCACACAGTCAAAGGCTTTGGCATAGTCAATAAAGCAGAAAGAGATGTTTTTCTGGAACTCTCTTGCTTTTTCGATGATCCAGTGGATGATCCAGGGAGATGACTTAAAAATAGTTTAAAAAGTGTTTTGTTTTTTTTTTTTTTCCTGAAAACACAATAATATACCTTTGAAAGTGAACACAGAGAACTGGTGCTGTCATGTCCCAGCCCCTGCCTTCCATCGTTTGATCCCCAGCACGACTGGTGGGTGGCATGCTTCAGGTCACACACAAGCTCATTCTGGGGCTCCATGAATCAGTGGAACCTGCAAAGCAGCAGCCCCAGCATGGGAACAGGCCTCAGCTGGGTGGCCTTCCCAGCTTCTGCCGCTAGGGTCCTGGACGGGCCTGAATGAGGATGACTAACATCTGTTTTTCTCTTTCTGGGCAGGTTGGCCTCATCCAGCTTGGGCAGGAGCAGGTGCTCATCCAGCCCCTCAACAGTTCCCAGGGACAAGAGCATCTGGTCAGGCGCAAATGGTCCTTGACACCCAGCCCCTCTCCCGAGGCCCAGATACCTGGGCAGCGCTGCAAGGTCCTCACAGGTGAGTCTGGGAAACAGCGTGAATGGCTCACAGCACGTGCCTGTTTGACACTGTCACGCATCCCTAGACCATCCCCATTGATGTTTCTCCGAATATACTGAAATCCTGTGAACAAGAACTTAGCTTTCCTGTGTTTTGAAAGCTATTTTTTATATTACCTATAAGGCCACTTTCTTTTCCTTTCCATGTGTGTTTATACCAGTGTTTCATGCGTAGCAGCCCTTTGAAAAAGGTGTTTATAGAAAGAACCAAGGATCTCTCTTTGTTACATCTCAATTTTATAGACCAGGAGCAAGTTGAAGCTTGAAAAACCTCAATGGCTTATCATTGTCAAGCCCAAGGTTGGTGGCAGAGCTACAGTAATTCCATCTCTGGACAGCTTGGCCAGAGCGTGCTCTCCTTATACAGAGGCCCTCCATCTTGGCTGCACTGATCAGAGTCAAGTGGGGAACTTAGGAAACAGTGGTTCTCAACGTGTGACCCCTGGGCCAGTAGCGCCAGCACCACCAGGGAGTCTATTAGTCCTGAGTGTTCTCATGTGCCCTTCCCCAGCCCAGCCCGAGTCAGAAACCATGGCCGTGGGTCCAGGTAAATCTGGTCAAGTTAGGTGCGAGAGCCATTGCTTTAAGAAGTGTACACTAGCCAGTCCCCCAGATCCTGATCTAATTGGTCTGGCATGACTTTGGTGTGTTTTTAAAGGTGGTTCTGATGAGCAGTTTGGGCTGAGAACCCAGGGTTCTTGTACTCTGTGGCTCTGTTTGGGCACCCTGTGGATTACCTGTTGGAGTTTAAGGACCTCTCACAGTGCTGGATCACTGGCCATCTGCCTGTCGGTGTCCCTTGATGAAGAGCTCGCAGGTGGTGCTTCCTCCCTTATGGGTCAGTCTTGGGTAGATCACTTTTTTCTCCATCTCCTCTCAAAAGTGAATGGCTAGCGATCATTCTAAAATCTGTTAAGTCACCTGGGGTGCCTTAACAACTAGTCACACCCCGATCCTGCCCCTAGAGAGCCACTTTTATTGGTCTGGGGTGTAGCTGGGACATCTGGCGATTTGAAACCTCCCCAGGTAGTTCTAATGTTCAGCTGGTGCTGAGAACTGCTGCCCTCAAACGTTTTAAACATGAGTAATAGCACCTGTGGACCATCGGAAGCGGGGTTTTCTCGGGTGAGGACCACCAAGCAGGGCCACAGAGTAAAATCCAAGAGCAAATAAGTTTTATTCCTACGTTTCCTCTACTCAAGCTGGTGCTCGTCAGCTGCTAGTCAGTGACCAGAAACTCGGGGTGCCTGTGGATGGTATTGTGGAATATTTGTCTGATTACCAGCTGCCATCCTCTTTGGGGCTGTGATACCAAGGATTGCTGACAAAATGATCAGTTGTGCTGGTATTTGCATTTTGTCCCTAAGGTTAGTTTGGAGGAACTCTTGAGAGACTGTTTTGCCTTTAGTGAAGGAAATAAAATGTGCAAAGTCAGGGTAGGGAGGATGTGATGGAAATTAAGTTGAAACAAGAGTGGTCATGCAAGGCTACAGAGAGAAATTTCTGAATTTGCCTAAAAAATAATCCTCTTCCCAGCCCCCAGATCTCTCATCACCATGCTCTGCCATGCAGGAGAACGTGTTTGTTTAAGGTGATGCCAACTCAGGCTCTGTCTTGGGTAGGAACACAGACTTAGGAGAAAAGTATAGATTTTGCTTCTGGTCCTTCTTGCTTTGTGTGAAATACTCAGTAAACTTTGTTGCTGTGTGAAGAAAGACAACAGGCCTTCTAAGAGGCTTAGCTAATAAGCAGTTAATTAGGCCCTATCTAGTTTGGATTAACTTTTAAACGTTGGGGGTTTAGAAACTGGAGAAATTAATTTACCAGGATGCCCGCAGAATACATTCTTGAAGTTTCCTGGAAAGATTAATGAGATTAGTTCATGATTTCCCATGGGAGCATGTTCTTTATGGCTGAGCGCAGCAGTCACCAGTGTCATCGTGCCTTGTCACTGATCTTGTGTTATCCCAACCTTGGACATGGCCTGGGGGTGGGCAGCTGGCTCAGGCAGGTGAAGAGCAGTCTGATAACTCTTTCTCCTCCATGAAGCACTCAATTCCTCTGCTGATGGAGTCCAGGTAAGTCATCATGCTGTCTAGGGGCAGAGAGGCTGACACAGGAAAGGGCACCTGGGAGGAATCACTGCCTTCTGTTTTGTATCACAGAGGCTGCTTTTCTAGCTCAGAGGCTAGAGGCTAAAAGATTCAGGGCTTCCAGAGAGGGGACAGGCAGATCCTATTTCCTTTATAGCTTCTTTTAGGACCTTATAAATTAATTCATAAAATATCACTCCAGCTTGGAACTTGGCATGAAAATATGGAGGCTGTGAGCCTTTTTTCCTTTTCCTTTCTTTCCTTTTTTTTGGTGAGCATGAGTATTTGAAAATATTTTTGGCTATTCTCAAACACTAAAATGGTACTTTGGATATTTTGAAAAGATGCTTGATTTTTTGAGTGCTTATTTTGACTTCAAAACTTTCTGTCTGCCTGCTATGCTTATTTTAATTTCTCCATTCAGATTCAGTTTAGAATCTTCCCACTAGCACTTTCATGGTTTTTAAGGAATAATTTGAATCTCTTCTCATTCACTATGGTAGATGTAAACATGTGAATAAAACTAGTTTTCTATGAGGCACTGTCAAAATAGGAATCCTGCAGTGTTTTGCATGGTGGTGGGCTCTTTAGAACACAAACACATCAATGCCATTCCGTGAAGTCATTGATGGTTACTTTATAGCTTGTTTTGTTATGATTGCTTTAAAAATAGTACAGTTATTCTATAGTATTGTTTCGTTCATTTATTACATTCTAAAGTTAATTTTAGTGAGTGTTTAGAGGATATCATAATGACTCAGAAATTGTGTATTGCCAATTTATGCAAGAATTTGCATGTGTAATAATACCTGTACATACTCTGTAAAAAATATTGGTTGGAAGTTGTGCTTTGTGTCACTTTAGATTCATTTGGTTGGAAATGACAGAAATCAAACTGGCCTGAACACTAAATGACGTCACTGCCCTGGGCCCCTGGAGCTGAGGAGCAGCGTTAGGAGGCTGGACCTCAGGTCAGCCTTGGCCATGGCGGTTCTGTACCTGGCAGCTTTGTCCTAGCTGGCTTCTCTTCTGGTGATAAAGAGGTCCCCGGGAAGAGGAGCTGAACCCTTCTGTTTAATCAGGAGTTTGGGTGGGTTGACTTGGATCGTGGCTTGAATTCCTCCTGGTTCTCCGCTGGTTTCACATGCCTTGCGGCAGGAGTGTAAGAGTGTCACTGAGTCCCCACCTGTCAGCGGAGATGAGATGTCACTCTGCTTTCCGTCCTCTCCTGACTTCCTGTAAGTCAGGCACAAGTCTGGTGGGAGAGATTCAGGACACCTCTAATCCAGACTGAGTCCCTCGTCCTAGCCCATGTGGTGGATGAGACTTTGGCTGGTTCCTCTGACTTGACCGAGTCCTTGTCAGATGCCTGTTAACTCCTCACCCCACCTGTGCCCCAAGGGTACTTGGCTGCGGGTCTTTGCTCAGTGGGAAGGGCTCAGTCCCTCCGACATTTGTCACCTCTAAAGTTATTGGAGACCTCAGGTCTCCAGTGCGTGAAGCAAAATATGGTTCTGTCGTTTGGTGGTGATGGTCTTCCATGTTTTTCTGCATCTTCAGTGGAAGAAGAAGCCAAAAGAAATGGAATTAAATTTGTACCTTCCGTTTTTTCGTGTTAGTATTTTAAGTATGCACTCATATATAAAATATTCGGTCTGAAAAGAGACCCTGATACTTTAGAATCATTATTCCCGAGAAGGAGAAAGAAGAGGGAGGCTAGAGGCCCACCTCTTGAGTCCCTCGCGTGTGACCCCAGAAGGGTCCCTCGGCACCTCTGTGCTCTGTTAGTGTGCTGGGGCTGCTGGGACACACGCCATGGACCCAGCAGCGTGAACGGCAGACACTTGTTTCCTCACAGTTCTGGGTCTAGAACCCCGCAGTCACAGGGTCAGCAGGGTAGGTTTCCTCTGCAGCCCCTCTCATTAGCTTGCAGGCGGCTGTCTTCCCCCTTTGTCCTCTCGTGGGCTCTTGGTCTATGCATGTCTGTATCCTGATCTCTAATGTCAGTAATGTCGGAGCTCAACCTCATGACCCCATTTCCTCTTGATCACCTCTTTAAACACCCTGTCTTCAAACACGGTCACATTCAAAGGTGCTGAGGGTTCGAGTACACAGTTCAGCCCACAGCAGCCTCTGTTTTCTCGTCTGTGACGCTGATATGATGCCAGCCTTGTCTGCTTCTCAGGGTTATTGCTGACGAACACAGAGGTGAGAAGGTGATGGTACCACTTTCAGCCACGTTGGTTGGGGGGATGTTCATAAGAACATTTAAAAATGCCTAAGAGACAGAATGACAAACTTGGAGGAAATTGGGAATGGGTTGAATAGAGGGACCCTTCTTATAAGAATAGATATCATAGTTGGCTTGTTCATCATCTATTCATGGTTTTTTTTCCTGATAAATAAGTAGGAAAGGAGCTGTGTAGTCTCAGGCAAGTTTTGAAAGGACTGGGCCACTGGTTTCATCATTTGAAGCACACTAATATCTACCTCTTGGGGGTTTTGTGTACTTTAAATGAGATAATGCATACTTGTCACTTAGCAACTAACAAATATTAGCTGCAGCTGCTGTGGTTATAATTATAATTCCTACCCCCATTCTTTAATATCAGGGGACCACTTCAGTGCCCTTGTTCTGTATTAAGTGGGAAAGAAAGAGAAACTTTGTGGAGCACTGAGCTGAAAGCTTAAAGTTCTCATTATTATTCTCGAATCTCTCATTCTTGCCTCTTGAGAAAATCTGTAATGCAATGAGAGAATCTTAGTGTTTATAGACTGAAAGTCACCCCTAGAGGTCATATGCTCTTGTTTTCGTTTATTTAGTCATCAAGTGTTCATTGACCCACTAGACATAGAACCTAACTGTGGTGAACGTGAGGTCTTCCGGGAAGCTCATAGAGGAGCTAGAAGTAAGTGAAAATAGCAGGTACAAGTTAATTTTAGTTGTAAAATACTTTGTAAAAACTGAAATACTCTTTTAGTTATAAAAATAGGTGGGAAAAAAACACAAAACAAAAACTGAAAGCCCATATGCTCAGCGTTCAGACTTAACCAATGTTAAGTTCTGGCCACATCTGCTTCAGAATATTTTTTTTTTTTAGAGAAATTCATATTTATGGGTATGACTTAGTATCCTTCACCACACCTCTGTTATCCCCATAGCTTACTGCCTAGAAGGAACCACCGTCCTGAGGTTGGTGTGAATCCTTCCTTGTCCATGTTTCTTGAACTATTACAGTATTTGTGATATATAGTCATAAACTAGATGGTGTGTTGTTTTGCATGTTTTAAAATTTACACAAATGGCTTCATACTGTGCAGTTTGCTTTTATTATATCTTTTAGGTTTATCCATGTTAATGCAAGTCTAGTTTATTCATTTTAATTGTAGAAATTTGTCTGTTTCATTAATCTTTTCAAAGCACTAGATTTGGTTTTATATTTTTCTTCCTTACTACTTTTTTTATTTCCATTTTCTTTAATTTCTGTCTTTTTTATTTTATTTTACATTCTCTGGATTTAATCCTGTTGCCTTTTGCCTAACTTTGTGAGTAAAACACTTAACACATTAAACTTTATCTGTCTTAATTTTTACTGTGTATATTTAAGACTATACGTTTCCCCATAAGCGTACCTTAAACCTGGAGGAGGGCATGGCAACCCCCTCCAGTGTTCTTGCCTGGAGAGTCCTGTGGACAGAGAAGCCTGGGGTTAAGCTCCACGGGGTCACAGAGAGTGGGACACGACTGAGCAGCAGCAGCAGCAGCAGCAGCATGCCTCTGACTGCGTACACATTTTGATATGTAATATTTCCAGTATCCAGTCCTAGGCATTCTCCAAGATTCATAATAATTTCCTCCTAGAGGGGCAGTGCAGTGTAGATACTTAAGAATTTACAGATAGGTCTACTGGGTTTGAATTCCTGCCTTAAGCCACTTACTGGCTTGAATCACTTTGAGTAGTTTATTTAATCTTTTTGTACCTAAATTTCTTTATTTGTAAAAATGATAACAGTTGCATATACTTTATAAAATTATTAAGATGGTTAAATAAATTAATGTATAATGCGCTTACAATAATTTACGGCACTGCTGCTGCTGCTGCTGCTAAGTTGCTTCAGTCGTGTCCGACTCTGTGCGACCCCATGGACAGCAGCCCACCAGGCTCCCCCGTCCCTGAGATTCTCCAGGCAAGAACACTGGAGTATGTCGCCATTTCCTTCTCCAATGTGTGAAAGTGAAAAGTGAAAGGGAAGTCGCTCGGTCGTGTCCGACTCTTCACGACCCCATGGACTGCAGCCTACCAGGCTCCACCATCCCTAGGATTTTCCAGGCAAGAGTACTGGAGTGGGGTGCCATTGCCTTCTCTGATTTATGGCACTAAGTGTTCTCTATTATCTATTATCATTACAGCTTTATAGTATTTATAAATTTTTATCATATGTTTCTACCACCATTCAAAAATGAATTTATAGTTCTCTGTTTAGCAGTTAAAGAATGTGGCCCGTGTCAAGTTTTCCATTTGGTTCTCTTTTTTGTAATTTTAGGATCTCTACTGAGATTTCCTATATTTTCATTCATCAAGAGCATAGTTTCCTTTAAGTCTTTAGGCATGGTGATAATAGTTGCTTTAACATTTTTGTCTGCTCTTCTAACAGCTGGATTCTCTTGGGATTTTTTTCTCCATTGTCTTTTTTGTTAAAAATGGATCGCATCTTCCTGGTTATTCTTGTATCAAGTAATTTTGGAATGCATTCTGGGTGTAAATGTAATGTTTTGAAGTTGATTATATTTTTCTGGAGTGTTTTAGCTGCCAATTTAATACTCTTGGACTCAAACAGCAAAATTTATCTCTAGGGCAGCATCTCTTATCTCAGTTCTGTTCTTTTATCCTCAGCTAAAGTCTCTTCCATGTAGGGATTGTTTAGAGATTTTGATATAACTGATATACAGAATTTTGGGCTCCCTCTTCTTGGAGCTCTCCTTTCTGATATGCCCCACTTAGTTTCTAGTCATCTTTTTGCTCTGAACTCTGCCGTCTGATTCTTTAGGCCTGAGAGTTGTGGGAATTCTATTGGAGTATAGCAGTGACCTGGACTATAGCAGTGACCTGCAGTATAGCGCTGACCTGGAGTATAACTGACCTGGAGTACAGCGCTGACGTGGAGTATAGCGCTGACCTGGAGTATAACTCTGACCTGGAGTATAGCGCTGATCTGGAGTACAGCGCTGACCTGGAGTATAGCAGTGACCCAGAGTATAACTCTGACCTGGAGTATAGCACTGACTTGGACTATAGCACTGACCTGGAGTATAGAGCTCAACTGGGGTTTAGCAGTGACCTGGAGTACAGCACTGACCTGGGGTATAGCAGTGACCCAGAGTATAACTCTGACCTGGAGTATAGTGCTGACCTGAAGTATAGCGCTCAACTGGAGTATAACTCTGACCTGGAGTACAGCACTGACCTGGAGTATAACTCTGACCTGGAGTATAGCACTGACCTGGAGTATAATGCTGACCTGGGGTATAACTCTGACCTGGGGTATAACTCTGACCTGGAGTATAACTCTGACCTGGGGTATAACTCTGACCTGGAGTATAGCACTGACCTGGAGTATAGCTCTGACCTGGAGTATAGCACTGATCTGGAGAATAACAGTGACCCAGAGTATAACTCTGACCTGGACTATAGCAGTGACCTGGGGTATAACTCTGACCTGGAGTATAGCACTGACCTGGGGTATAACTCTGACATGGAGTTTAGCAGTGACCTGGAGTATAACTCTGATCTGGAGTACAGCACTGACCTGGAGTATAGCAGTGACCTGGGGTATAACTCTGACCTGGAGTACAGCACTGATCTGGAGTATAACTCTGACCTGGAGTACAGCTCTGACCTGGAGTATAGCAGTGACCCAGAGTATAACTCTGACCTGGGGTATGGCACTGACCTGGAGTATATCAGTGACCCAGAGTATAACTCTGACCTGGAGTATAACTCTGAACTGGAGTATAGCACTGACCTGGGGTATGACTCTGACCTGGAGTTTAGCAGTGACCTGGAGTATAGGGCTGACCTGGGGTATAACTCTGGCCTGGAGTATAGGGCTGACCTGGAGTATAACTCTGACCTGGTTACGGCACTTACTTGGAATATATATTGCACTAACTACACCTGCTTTCAGTCCCCTGTGCTCTTCTGTTCTTCCAAGCAAGACTTCCCACCAAAAGCTTCCTGTATTAGCTTAGTTTCCAGCTATTTAGTCAGTGGAGTTTTATATTTTTTAAGTTTACAGTTGCTCTCTGTAGGAGATATAGGCCTGTTAGAAGCTTGTTGGCCTGCATTCCATATGATGTTGATTCTTTGCTAATGGTTGAGATTTGCATTGTGGTTTAAAACATAGGTATTTTTTTAACTAAATGTTTTATATGTAAATTTAAAAAATATATATTCTTTAATTGTGAACATCATTATATATTCATTAGTTTAAAGTATTATGATGACAAAATCATTCATATCCTCATTGTTTTATTTTGTTTGACTTATTTTAATTAGAGGTATATTAAAAATCTCACAAGTTGTGGTTTTGCCTATTTAACCTTTTAATTCTATCAATTTTTTCTTTATCAGTTATGAGGCAGTATTGTTTATCGTATGGCCATATTCCTGGTGAATTATTTCTATTATCGTGTAATAGGCCTTTATTTTCTCCAGTAAAGCTTTTGGCCTTCTCGCTATTTTCATCTAGTATTTATATTGCCAGTTAATTTTTATTTTGTTTAATGTTTACATGATTCTTCTTTTTCTTTAGTTTTATTTTCAGTCCTTCTCTATAATGATGTTTTATATGGTTTCCTAAAAGTAATATGATTTTTAAAAAATTTTTTTAAATGAATTTAAAAAAATGTCCAGTTTAGGAACATCTTTATTTTCATTGACAGGGTTAGGATTTTTATGGTGTTACTGATATGATTACATTTATTTCTGCCATCTTTGGTTTTCCATTTATAACGCGGTGCTTTTCCTTTGCTTCTGTTTCTTTTTGTTGTTGTTTTCTTTCCTTCTGTTGGTTCCACCAGCTTTTCTTTATTCTTTTTTCTTCCACTGGTGTGGACATTTTTTAGTTGCTTTTACCCTGAAATTAAAAAAGGAATTGTCCTGAGGAAGTCTAAAAGTGTCAGGTATCTTTCATTCATAATACACGAACCTTCAAATGCTTTAGCTTTCATTGTCCTTGTTATTTTTGTCTGTTAATTATATATTTTTTGTCCCCTCCCATTTAATCACAAAAATCATCATAAACTGCCCAGCTCCATGTCACTGAAGAATGCTTCTTTCCTGTTATCTGTTTATTCTTCTTCTAGAACCGTTACCTGATGTGGATCTCCCTAGTCTGTCTTCTGTGTTTTGTAATTTCTTTGTATGTTTTTGGTCTTTTTATCTCTGTATTCTATATTCTGGGTAATTCTCATTTGTCTCTCAGTTCACCAGTTTACTCTTAAACTGGGTCTAATCTCCATGTAGTCCACCTACTGAGTTTTTAATTTTGGCAATTATAATCCATACATCAAGAAATTATATTTCATTATTTTCCAGTTCCGTCTGTCATTTTCATAGTGTCTGGTTCTTTCATTATGATTTTTCCTTTCCTTGATCACTTTGTGTTTTTTCTAAGCATAAATATTTTGTCTTTTTTGAATCACTCACCTTCTGAATTTTGTCTCCCTGTTCATTGTATTTGCTCGCTCTCTTTTACACTGGGCCACATTCTCCGATATGGATTGTAATCTCACACTGTGAGCTCAATTTAGGCTGATGTATCCCCTCCTCTCTCAGCCCCCACTACCCCTTCTTCGATGAGAGTGTGCTATGCTTTGGGGTATGGAAGAATCTTCAGCGAGTAAAGTCACATGTCTTCTTATCTGATGCCCCAGGACCTTTTCAAAGTACAAACATGATTTCTACTTTAGTGTTTTTCCTTAGGAAATCTATACCACAAGAGTGATGCTTATTGGAGTGTGTAGCACAGGCTGAGGGGTTTGCACTGAGGCTCAGCGACATTCCTCTGGCATCCACAGCTCTGCACAGAGGAATCTTCCTGGTCTTCCCTGTCCTGAGTCACACCAGGGTCCTGGCCACACCTTTCATCTTGCTGTGGCAGAACACACTGGCCCTTCACCCTTTAGGCTAGTATCTGTGCCTCATATCCTCTGGCCTCTCAGAACACTCATTTACTGTTTCAAGTATGACAGTTCTCTAGGTATTGGCCATCCTTGATGACCGGGAGCCCCCAGGGAGGCTGCGGCATCTGAGGCCCCGCTCAGTGGTCCTGCCTATGCCCCACCCTGGGGGACTGCAAGCACAGGTGCCTTCCCGTGGCTCAGAGAACCAACCACCCCCCCCCCCCCCACCACGGTGGGGAAGTCATCCCTACCCCTCTTTCTGCTAAGAGTCCTGCCCCTTCTCAAGGGCACCCCTTCGCCAAGTGCTGTTCTTTTAGGGAGCCAAGGTTTCAGACACAGTGGCCAGAGGGCAGCTGTGTCCAGACGTTTTCCACCTTGGGCTCTATAAAGTGCCTTCAGTAAAGGAACGCAGAGGCCATCTGTGGCGATAGCCTAAGAAAAATAACGCATTAGTGCCGCAGTAAATCAGCGTACTGAGATCACTCCCTGCTTCTTTCACGGACCGCAAGTGCAGACACTGTCTCCTTGCTGTCTGACGAAAGTGCTCAACGATTTAACCCCAGACTCCATAGGACAGGTCTTGAGTTTGTTCTCTTAGACCGTAGAAGGCAGCTGTCATGTTCCTGGCACTGTTTCTTGGTGCCCTGTGGCACATCTGATGTGTGCCCGCCCCCTTATCTGGAGGGATCTGTACAGGTGTCAGCAGTTGGCTGAGCAAGGATCTCCCTGGAAGACCCGACGGTCAGGCTCACCTGCGCACGCACACACCCGCTTCCCTGGCTGCTGGTGCTCAGAGGGGTTGGGGATACTTCTGAGATCACCAGCTGCTTCTTAGATCAATGTCTCCTGGAAGAGCCCATAGGGTACCTTGTGCAGTGTGAGGGCTCAGTCATAATCATTTCTGCATTTGTTGTTGTTTTCTAGGCTTAATTCTCATAAGCTTTAAGGGGAATCTCTGATCTTGCTCTTTGATTTATATGAACATCTATCCAAGTCCCTCAGATCTCATGTTTATTTCTTTTTAAGACAAGTGACTTAGAAAATCTTTTGGATTTTCTTTTGGGGTGTTTGGATGGCTAGGGGATGTGCATTAATCATCATTTGGAAAGAATAAAATTATTATTTTTATCATTATTGTTTCCTGAAGCTGTATGACTCCCTGAATTGGGGGCCTGTAAAATGGGTACCGCCTGTCTGAGTGTCCTGGGAATGAACACAGCCCTGGACTGAACCTTGCTGACATTGGGCATGGTCTGACTCTGCTTCCCAGGATGCTGAGGTTCTTACAATCTGCTAATTTTCTTTTCCTCTGTGTTTCTTCATTTGTAAAAGAGGGCTAGTACTTTTCTCAGTATTTCTACTTCACCAGGTTACTGGGAGTTAAATGGGCTAATGCAAATGGTTTTTCATTAAGTAGAAAGAATTACTAGAACATAGTGTGTCATCTCTATAGAAAAGGTCCACAGAGTGGGTTCCCTAAAGCCAAACCTGACATACGGACTTGGGTGCAAGTGATTAGTTAAGGGCAGGGAGGGGGTCCCGGGGAGCAAGAGAGAGAGACAGGGGAGAGCACATTCAGTGGAATCCAACAGGAAATCCAGGGGGAGGTGAGTGCGTGCCAAGGTTGTTGCTATGGGCAGTAGAGGGGCTGTGTTCCTACAGCAGGAACTCTGGGAATCATAGAGAGTTCTAGAGCTGTCCTGAAGATGTGAATGGTGGGTTGCTGGAGTGTTTTCAGTGGCTCCTGTCTCCTTATGCTCTTGCATGGGCCGAGGGAACTTCTAGGGCTGAGAGCCTCCAAAATAGAAAGGTGAGGGTCCTATGCTTGGGGAAGGCATGTGCCTTAGGGCAGGAGCCACTATAGGGAGGACACAGAAAGAAAAGAGGACCCTGCAGGCGTCCTGGCTGGGAGACGGCGCCTAGCATTAGGGACCCCTGGCCTTTAGAAATGTTGACATGTCAATACGTGGCAAAACCACTACAATATTGTAATCGGCCTCCAATTAAAATTAATAAATTTAAAAAATAAAAATGTTAACCATTTAAGAAAACTTGTTACCTTCTAAAAATTCCTGTATATTCAGTTAGAAAAATTCCTCCTGTGTGAACAATAAATTGATCTATGATAAACCACTTCTTCCATCCTTCCTTCCTTTTTAAAAATTTAGTCATTCAGCAAAGATGGCTCTGAGATCTCTAAAGGAGTAGATAGGGCATTGGAGACCTAGGCCTCTTGGGGGCTTGGTGAGGGCCATCTGGAAGGGAGCTGTAGCCTGGGGGACCCACCTGTGCTCTTGTGGTTCCCTCCGGAGGCTCTGCTTTCTGGGCTGGTGGCTGGAGAATCAGGAAAAATGGGTAAACCAGGCATGGAGGCAGGGTTTGAATGAATCTTTATGTAAATATTAATTTTATTCTATGTGCTCAGTGACTCTGTGTGTGTGTTTTCTCTAAATTGGCTTGATTATGTTTATATTTAAACTTGTAATGTGCCCTGTTATTCACAACAGCGCTTTGCTCACTCGGCCAGTGTTTATTTGACGCTGACCGTGTTTCAGGGCCGGTCCTGGGCCTGGGGCATCCTGTAGAAAACAAGAGCTACAAGTCCCTGTTCTCAGGGAGTCAGGGAGCCCACACTCCAGTGGGTGGTTGAAAGCTGATTGCCAGTCTCATTCTGGATGGGCCCTAGGGAAGTAGATCCCCAGTCCCCTAACGGTCCCTTTCTCCCGTGCCTACCTCTGAGGAGCCCAGATGGGAAGGACTTTCTGATTCCCAGTGGAATTTGCTGGGCTGGGTGGAGAGAGAAGAGGTTGACGACTGTGACTCTGCAGCCTGAGCAGAGATGACCAAACACGGGATGGGAGTTCTGAGTAGCACCCCGCCTCTGCATTGGCAGCTGGGTGCAAGGGTAGAAGTCTCGCCTCCCTCACTGCCTGCCACGTGCTGGCCTCCAGTACGGCCTCTAGCACGCTCTTACAGTTCTCCGCTTTCCGTTTTCCTGTGGGAACAGATGGACGCCATGGGGCTGGGGTGTCGCCCTCAGACCCCCAGTGGAACGTTGGAGCATGTCCGTGGTGTATCTCCCAGCATCCTGCGCGCATTGCAGCAGGGACCCCTCGCTCCTGGCTTCCCTGCTTCCCTTCCTGCTCTGCCTCCAGATGCGAACGCTTTCCAAGGTGCATGTGTGGTCGCTCCTGCCCTTTTTCCCCCTCTTCTCTTGGGGTCCTCATCTGTTCTTTCCTGGAGCAGCACCCCCTTGCTGTTTGTCTCGAGCCCCTCATCCTTCTGGGTTCTGTCTGCAGTGGCCAGCTGGGTTGGCTGCCCACTCCGCAGAACGTGGGGTTTCTGAACCAAACCCTCGTCTGACCATGCCAGCCTCCACCAGCCCAATACCAGTGTCCTGACCCATTTTTTTTCCAGTTGTCCAGACTCAGAATTATCTGTTTGCTCTCTTATCCTGTATGCTTAGTTTATATCCCCCATCTTTTTATTGGCTTCTTATTTTGCTATCACTGCAAAGACCTTTGTTAGTCCCCAAATTACCACTTGTTAATATCTTCCCCCCACTCACTCTGGAGTCTGCTTTCTCACTTTCTTCCTCCCCACCTTCCTTCCAACCTCCCCAACCCTCTCCTTCCACACACACTTATTTCTTCTAAAGTGTTTGAGAGTAATTTGCAGATATCACAGTCCTATGTATCTATACATATATATAAATACATATGTATTTATAGAATATATCTGTAAATACATTCATTTATATTTCCTAAGAACTTACTAACCATCATATGTTTATCAAATCTAGGATATGAAACATTGATACAATACTATTGTCAAATGAACCATCCATATTTAAGTTTTGCAAGTAGTCCCATGAATGTCTTCTGTAGCTTTCTTTTTATAAAAAAAATTTTTTTATTTTTACTTTATTTTACTTTACAATACTGTATTGGTTTTGCCATACACTGACATGAATCCACCACGGGTGTACGTGCGTTCCCAAACATGAACCCCCCTCCCACCTCCCTCCCCATAACATCTCTCTGGGTCATCCCAGTGCACCAGCCCCAAGCATCCTGTATCCTGCATTGGACATAGACTGGCGATTCGTTTCTTACATAATAGTATACATGTTTCAATGCCATTCTCCCAAATCATCCCTCCCTCTCCCTCTCCCTCAGAGTCCAAAAGTCTGCTCTACACATCTGTGTCTCTTTTGCTGTCTTGCATACAGGGTCATCATTGCCATCTTTCTAAATTCCATATATATGTGTTAGTATACTGTATTGGTGTTTTTCTTTCTGGCTTACTTCACTCTGTATAATCGGCTCCAGTTTCATCCATCTCATTAGAACTGATTCAAATGTATTGTTTTTCATGGCTGAGTAATACTCCATTGTGTATATGTACCACAGCTTTCTTATCCATTCATCTGCTGATGGACATCTAGGTTGTTTCCATGTCCTGGCTATTATAAACAGTGCTGCGATGAACTCAAAATGGATTAAAGATCTAAATGTAAGACCAGAAACTATAAAACTCCTAGAGGAGAACATAGGCAAAACACTCTCTGACATAAATCACAGCAGGATCCTCTATGATCCACCCCCCAAGATTCTGGAAATAAAAGCAAAAATAAACAAATGGGGTCTAATTAAAATTAAAAGCTTCTGCACAACAAAGGAAACTATAAGCAAGGTGAAAAGACCAGCCTTCGGAATGGGAGAAAATAATAGCAAATGAAGCAACTGACAAACAACTAATCTCAAAAATATACAAGCAACTTATACAGCTCAATTCCAGAAAAATAAGCGACCCAATCAAAAAATGGGCCAAAGAACTAAATAAACATTTCTCCAAAGAGGACATACGGATGGCTAACAAACACATGAAAGGATGCTCAACAGCACTCATTACCAGAGAAATGCAAATGATGTAGCTTTCTTTTCTTGGTCCGGATGCTAATCTATTGATAGAATCACACGTTACATTTAGTTATCACATCTCCTTGATCTCCCCCAATCTGGGTCAGTTGCTTAGAATTTTTCTTTATAACCATCACCTTTCCTCAAAAATACGATTACAGTCTAGTTGTTTTGGAGGAAACCTCTACTTTTGGTTTTGTGTGCTGTTTCTTCACGAGTGGACTTAGGTTGTTCATTTTTGGCGGGAATACCGCAAAAGGGCTGTTGTGTTCTTCTCAGTGTATCTTACCAGGAGGCACGTCCCGCCAGTTTGTGTCACATTGGGGATGTCAGATTTTATTACTTGCCTCAGGTTGTAATCACTGTTTTATCTGCGTCAGGTCATTATCTTCTTGTATGTAATTAGTGAGTTATTTGTGGGATATTTTGAGCTTATAAAAATACCTTGTGCTTCTTTAAACTTTTGCTCACTAGTTTTAGCGTCTCTTAATTCTTGGGAGACTCAGTTTTGATTGTGATGGCTTCACAATGGTGCATTTCTAGCTCCATTACTTTCTTCCCATTTCTAATTGGTGCCCTCCTGCAAGGACGGCTTTCTCTTTTCTCCCCCACCATTTATTTAGTTATATCTGTGTGGACTTGTAGATCCTTATTTTACTCCATGGGTACTAATTTATTTACCTGTTTCTTTTGATACACAAGTGATCTCAGATTTGGCCTTTGTGAGAGTAACTGTTAAAATTAGATACGGGTATTAGATTTTCTAAAGGCTTTTGCAGCCCTTTGTGGGGAGGTCATGAATGTGATTGTTCTTTTTAAACAGATTAATATTGGGTGTTATGTAAATGGAATTCCTGTTATTATACCAACCTTGAATTCCTGGTAGTCGTCTCACTTGGTTGTAATACATTATTTCCTTAAAGTGATGTTGCAAACTATCTGTAATATTTTATCCAGCCTTTTTGCATCCGTATTTATACCTGACAGTTCTCTATAGTTTTCTTTTGTGCGTGGGCTCAGTTATCAAAAGTATACTAGTTTTTTAAAAGGGTGGAAGTTTTCCTTTGTTTTCAGTGCTCTGGAACAATTTATGAAACATTGAGGCTGTCTGGTTTATGAAGGTTTGGTAGAATCCCTTGTGAAATCATCTTAGTCTGATTTTATGTGTGTGTCTGTAGTTTCTTTATAACTTTCTGTTTCTTCTATAAAAATTAGCCTAAGTTTTATATTACCAATGGGATCAATTTTGGTGAATTGTATTATTCTAGCAGATTTTGTCTAGATTTTCAAATTTAAGTCCCCTGTTACTTGATGCATTAAATATTTAGTGTGGATTATAGTAGATTGCAAGTTCCTAGGTCACAGGCCTTGGGTATATTAAAGTTATAATTTGGCTTATGGAATGACCTTTTTGTTGCCTATCTTTTACTGCTGTTGAGAATCCATTTTGTTTTTGGAGGCCCAACCTAGATGTCGCCTCATCCAGGAAGTCCACCGTAATTGCCTCGCCTACTTTCTGGAATCTCAAAGTCCTGTGTCTGTGTTCTGAACATCACATTTGTCTCTCTGCTGTTTGTTGTCATTATGTCTGAGTGGAAGGCAAGAGTTCCCTATCACTGCTATGAAAAATTACCACAAAAACTTAGTGACTAAGAACAACACAAATGTATTATTAATATCTCACAATCCCGGAGGTCAGAAGTCTGAAGTTGGTTTTGCTGGCTGGAGTCAAGATGTCAGCAGGCCTTCACTCCTCCTGGAGGCTCTAGGGGAGAGTCTGTTTCCTTGCGTTTTCCAGCTCCTCAAGGCCGCCCGTATTCCTTGGCTGTCAGCCCCTGCCTCCATCTTCACAGCCCGCCACGGACAGTGGAGACTTTCTCACGTCGACGGTTCTCTTCTCTAGTCACATCTCTCTCTGCCTCCCGGGGATAAGGACACGTGTGCCTGCATCAGGCCCACCTCACTCACCCAGGGTGTCTCCCCATCTCAAGATCCTCAACGTAATCACATCTGCTAAGCCCTTTTACTGTGTAAGTTAACACACGCCTGTGTTCAGGGGATTAGGACGTGGGCATTGTTGGGGGACCACTCTCCAATTTATCACATTCATTATTATGTTTCCAATGTTTCCTATAAACATATATCATAAATATGTTTCTCTTACAAGGCTAAGCATTGCAGTCACGGCCACTGTTTAATAATTATTTTTTCTCCTTCAGTTATATTTCAGACATGTTCTGTGTCAGAACACAGAAAAATTCACTGTAGACCTCTTCCTTGATAATCCCATTACTTGACTGAGAAAGAAAGTCTAAAACTGAAGCCCTGAGACCAGAAACGAAAGGCCGCTTGTGCTATTTTTTGTGCGTGTGTGTGAGTCCTCTCCCCACATGCGGTCCCACCAGGCCGGGGAACTGGAGGAGAAGCGGTGCTGTCTCTTCCCGGCTCTCTCCTGCGCTCTTATGCAACACACACCCGCCCTACTTTAGTAACTCAAAGCAGAGGAGGCCTCCAGCTTAAATAGGAAAATCTGCCTTCAGCGGCAGATGGACCAAGAATGCATAGTTTATTATTTAAAGTCCACGCTGGCTGGGGCTGTCCAGGTGGCTCAAGGAAGCTCCTGGCAGCTGGTCCAAGCCCGGGCCTGGAGGAGGGCCGGTGGCCCTCGGGAGGCCAGGGCCGGGAGGCCGGGCGCTGACTTGGTGTTCCAGGGCCGCGGGGGTGGAGAGCGCGGCCCTCGCCAGCTCCCACAGAAGTGTCTGATTTTTGAATCAGCAGCCTTCCTGTTCCCTCCAAGGGAGAGAGCCGGGGAACGTGTGACCGAGCAGGAGCGAGCCGGCTTCCCTCCCAGCAGCAGGACGTGGGCCAGGAAGTCCGACACCGAGAAAGGGAAGGGGAACAGACACTCTGTTTGGAGTGACTGCTCAGTTTCTTTTAAGAAATGACTTTCACGGTTGCATTTTTCCCCCTCTGCCGAAAGGCCTAGCCTTCTGTCAGTGTACTTCTTTCTCATGGAAAAGCCCGGCAAAAAAAAAAAAAAAAAGGCTGCTGCCCAGTTCTCTTGGGTGTTTTCCAGTTGCGAATGCAGCGGGTTCATTTTGCACAGTCTTCTTTCAAAGCAGCAGGCGATTTCTTGTGCACGACCAGACAGGGAATGCGCTGGCTGGAACTGCCGTGGGGTTGCATAAACTGCCTTCAGGCTGAAGGAGCGCGTACCTTTCTCAATCCATTAGCAAGTCATAGATCAAACTCCCTGTCACTGGGTTTGGACAGAGCTGGACAGTGAACTGGAGGGGAAAAGCCCGAGAAAGCTGCGAGTGTTCCCGCCCAGTTGAGCAGAAAATAGCAAGCATCATTGGTGGTCGGTGATGGTGGCGTGAATGCAATCTGGGGCCAGCTGGGAGGGGCCGAGCCCCTCGGAGAGGCTTTGCCCACGCGTGGTGTGGGTCCCCGTGCTCAGAGATGCTTAGGTCTGGGGGAGGGAGAAGAGGCTTTTCTTCTCTCCAAGGAGACAGCCACTGTTCAGAGACAGAGCTTATAGGCCTCCCATGGATCCCTTAGGCAGTCTGCACTTGGCTTTATTGGGCCCTTGAGAAGGGAATGAGCATTCTCTGCATCACCCTTTTTTTTTTTTTTTTTTTTGATGTTTTGGCTGCACTGCGTGGCATGTGGGATCTTAGTTTCCTGACCAGGAATCCCTGAAATACCCCGCATTGGAAGGGCAGAGTCCTAGCCATTGGACCGCCAGGGAAGTCCTCTGTGTCCACATTGGAAGAAGTCCAACTTTCTCCAAATAGACCATCATCCGGCCCTGGTGAAGGATGGCTGCTGCTTTTCTGACTCTGCTTTTAGGGCAGTTTTGGTTCCCTTGACCATCTCTCATTTTCTGACCTTGACGTGTACGGAAAGACCTCTTCCTTGCATGTGGCTCCCTGCTGATGTTGGGAGCTCTGAGCACCTGGGTTTTATCCCTGCTCTGTCCTGGAGGGCATCACTGAGTCCCAGATGGACTGTGGGTCTTCTTTCTGAGCAGCAGTTAATCATTTTATTGGGGTGAAATTCTTCAGAGCAGCATGGAGACAGAGACCTTCAATTAATATCTGTTCAGGGCCTCGTTGGTTGGTCTCTGGAAAACTGCCTTCTTCAGTATAAATATGCATCTCCTGGGGGTGAAGGATGTCTTACTGCTCCAGGGACGTGCGTATCCACGTTCCAAGCCCTCGGGGGACATGTGTCCCTTGCCAGTAGCCGTCTGCCCCCGAACCTTTCCTCGTCAGGGTTTTCTCTCCCCAAGCCTGCACCTCGCAGGTCTTTGCGTCCCTGTACATCCCGTGTGAAGATGGAGGCCTTTGCGTCACCTGAAGACTCCAAGGGGCAGCGCAGGTACCCTGCTCTCCGGTTTTAATGCCACACCAGCTCAGGAGGCACTTGGAAAGTGAAGTCGCTCAGTCGTGTCCGACTCTGCGACCCCATGGACTACACCTACTAGGTGCCTCCGTCCATGGGATTCTCCAGGCAAGAGTACTTGGGTGGGTTGCCATTCCCTTCTCCAGGGGATCTTCTGGACCCAGGGAATGAACCCGGGTCTCCTGCCTTGCAGCAGAGGCTTTACCATCTGCGCCACCAGGGGAGCCACCAGGATACTCTTAGGCAGCCCACTCCAGCACCTGTCTGAAGATGCTGAAGAGCGTTTCCCCTTCCTCCGTGTTCACGTCATCCCAGGCTCAGTGGTGGGTGGTGGGGGAGTGTGGAGAAGGAACTCCAGCAAATGGCTGAGCCCCACAGACTCCGGGCACCCTGGCTCAGAGCTCTGAGTGCCTGGGGGGAGGGCTAGGGGCTCACCAGGGAGTGGGGTGGGCCCTAAACGTGGCTGGATGCCAGTGGGTTTACAGGGCAGATTACCCAGAGAAGGGGGCAACTCACGCTGTGTGGCGCCTGCCTGTCCCCTGGGCTCAGCAACCTGGGCGGCACTGAAAGGACCCCCAGTGGCCAGGGTAGTGAGTACAGAGCCCAGAGCCCTGCTCAGAATGCACACACACTGTGTGACCTTGAGTGGACGCCTGACCCCAGACCTGTGTCTCCACCTGAGACTGTCGTGAGGCGGAGGCCGGCCACAGCGCAGTCACCGGTGGACAGCAGGGGGGTTAGCTGGTGCGGGAGCGGTCCTGCTGGTGGGCGCCTTGCAGCCTTAGTGGAAGACGGGCGTTGTGTGATGACAGACGTCCCTGCTTGGGCCATCTGCGTTGTGAAAACTCAGTGTTGCCCAGCAGAACGCGGTGCCTGCCTGTTGTGGAGGCCAGGAAATTGCTAGGTTTGGGGACACCGAGACTTGGCATGAGACTGGAGTGGAGAGTCACAGCCCTGACCCCAGTGTGGCTTCCCCGTCTTGCCTGACAAGGAGGCTGAGCACCGAAGGGCTGTGTGCCAGCTGCTGGGCGGGTGAGGCTCGTCCTTGCATCCTGGGGCAGTGTTTCCTGTTGCCTTGTGCGGCTGCGGTGGGCACCCTGTCCTGCAGCCTCCCGTGGATGGAGTCAGCTGGGAGGGGGGCAGTGCAGCGCTGGGGAGCTCAGCCAGGGTTCTGTTTTCCTTTCCCAGGAATTTTTTTTTTCCCCTTCCTGATTCCAGTGCTGACAGTACAGACATCTTGAAGATATTCCAGTTTCAACCATATTAAAGAGTAGTTACTTGGAGTTCTGATACACTAGTAACTACCTAAAAAGGGAAAGTATTTAACAATAGCAAGAAAAGAAGGAAGCTGTTGAAGTTGCAGCGAGAGTACTTCGCTGATTTACTGAGTGCTAGTGTGAATGACGTGGGCACTTTCTTCAGGAGGCCGAGGCTCCGAGCGGCACTGAATGATGGCGTTTGGCCACGCGCTTTGTCTTTGGGGAGTCTGAGATTTGCAGCTGTCATCTTCTGCTTTTTTCCCTCCCAGTCGTCTGTGACAAGCAGCCTGTAACAGCCTGTGTTCCAGATAAGTGAACATCATTTCTGGCTGCCAGAGAAAATAAAAGGTTTTAAAATAACTTTTTGACAGGGCTCTACTATAAAACATTTTGTGGGGTGTGTGTGTGTGAATTGTCTTTGTATGTAGAGAAAAAAAACAGAGATTGTTCTCTTCCAGGGTATAATGTTTTTGGTAATACATAGCACTGATAAGTTGTTTAAAAAGTGAGATTTTTGCAAAGTGAACCAAATTTTAAATTAAGTACATGAACTTATCGTTTTAAGGAAATCTGGAATGAATCCTATAAAGGAGAGATGTTTTTGGCAGGATGCGGACCAGCTTCTCAGAATGTACTTCTTGGTTGCTTCTCTATTTATTATCAGTTCAGTTCAGTCGCTCAGTTGTGTCCGACTCTTTGCAACCCCATGGACTGCAGCATGCCAGGCCTCCCTATATTTATTCTATAAGGGCCTAACTGCTTACCTAGGTCAGATTTGTGGTTACCGGGCCCTCTTAGCAGGGCACTCCTCTATGTGATCAAGACCGTTACCCAGGTGTGCCCGGCTGGGTGCCAGGTTTAATCAGTAAAATAATTTTGTCTCCTGTGAAAAGTCCATCAGGTTATATGAGCCTCAGCCATGACGGACCCAGGATTTTTCAAGTAATGTAGCTGGAGCACTGTTGCTTTCTGCTGCCTTCGCTCACCTGTTTCCCTCTAGCTTCTCAGGCCGGTCCCTGACAATAAGAAGGGTGGCTCCTGGCCTCTGCAGCTCACGTGGTTCCTGGGGTCCAGGGACTCAATCACATCAGGCTTCATAAGATGACGCGCAGGGTCCTGCTTGCGTCGCGTGCCCTGGACCAGACACTGTGTCTGAAGAGCGGCATTCTCTCTTCATAGGTAACACGGTCAGCACGTGGCGGTAGGGGGGCGCTGCTCATAGAAGACCCGTCGGTTTTGTGGGGTCCCAAATGGCAAGTGGCAGGGAGACGTTCTGCTGTCATGATGGGGTGGAGCTACGGATGCCCCTCAGGTGGTGCAGATGGCCGTTAATCTCTGCCTTTGTCTCCTGAGTGGACTCCCGAGGGGGCCTTTGCCCCGGGGTGTCTGTAAAGTGCTCCGTCCCTGACTGTCCTCCCTGAGCTGCCTTCTCATTCTCCTGAGGGCAGTGGAGGAAAGAAGTCCTGTTGAAGCAGTGGACTGTGCTTAGGTGACTGGAGCGGGTGCTGTAAAAGGGCCCATGCTCCTGTAGGATGCCCAGGTGCGTAGACCCAGGTTGGCTCAGGCAGTGTCGGTAGGTGTTTTGGACTTTGGAAGTGTGACAGGACTTATGAGTTTCTACTTAGCTCAGCATAGGGAAAAAACCCAGCACATTACTGCTTTTACTCAGGATCTGTTACTATTGCTGTGCACTGAATTACCTGCAAAGCTCAGTGGCTTCAAATTGCCATTGTATTCATTTGTGTTTTGAGCTGCAGACACATTTATCCTCTCCTGACTGATACAGCAGCCGTAGTAACAGACGCACACTGTGTGCCCTGCTCTGGTGGTTGCCCCAGTGGACAGGCTGTAATGCAGCCTTCCCACGCAATGCAGCCATGACGTAACCTCAGTGGCTTGTTCAGGTGGAGCTTAATACGCTCACAGGACAAAAGCAGCCCATGGCCAAGCGCGTACCTCGTGGCGTGCCGTGCAGCACTAAACATGAGCTCAGCTGTCACATGTTCACGGAAAATCGTGGAAGACGGATTGCACGTAGATTGTGAGGCGAGAGACCCTGGAGTGTGGAATGTAGGGAAAGAGCAAATTAGCCAACAGGGCTGTGGTCAGGCTGTCTTACCCCATGCCTTCTCACTCTCACCCCATGGTTTGTAAAGAATGAAACGCCATTTTAATATGCTCAGAGATTCTGTGGGTGAGGAGTTCAGACAGAGCGGGGAGGAGCTAGCTTGCATCTGCTCCGAAGTGTCCAGGTGTCACCTGGGAAGACCTGAGGTCTGGGGACAAGGGTGATCTGGAGACACCTCCATGCACGTGCCTGGCACTGGGGTGAATGACCTGAAGGTGGAACTACCAACTGCTAGTTTGTACATGTATCAGCAGTCTGTTCCTTCATATTGCTGAGTAGTATTCCATCACATGGATGATCCAGTTTGTTTATCCACTCACCTGTTGATCAATGGGTTGTCTCCAGTTTTTGGTTATACCAAGTAAAGTTACTGTGAATATTTAAGTCTTTTTATGGACTTAAAATCCTGGATAAATATGTAATTGAGGATTGGCTGGGTCATAAAATAGGTATACGTTTATTTTTTAAAGGAACTACCAAATCACATTTCAGAGTAGTTGTACCTACCATGTTATATCCCCATCAGTGCTATATGAGAATTCCAATATTTGCAACACTTGGAATTGTTGTTCAGTCACTCAGTCCCGTCCAACTCTTTGCAACTCCAAGGACTCAGAATGCCAGGCTTCCCTGTCCATCACCAACTCCCAGAGCTTGCTCAAACTCATGTCCATTGAGTCAGTGATGCCATCCAACCATCTCATCTTCTGTTATCCCCTTCTCCTCCTACCTTCAATCTTTCCCAGCAGCAGGGTCTCTTCCAGTGAGTCAGGTCCTCGCATCAGATGGCCAAAGTATTGGAATTTCACCTTCAACATCAGTCCTTCCAATGAATATTCAGGACTGATTTCCTTAGGATGGACTGGTTGGATCTCCTTGCAGACCAAGGGACTCTCAAGAGTCTTCTCCAACACCACAGTTCAAAAGCATCAATTTTTCACCACTCAGCTTTCTTTATAGTCCAACTCTCACATCCATACACTACTGGAAAAACTGTAGCTTTGACTAGTCTGACCTTAGTTGGCAAAGTAATGTCTCTGCTTTTTAATATGCTATCTTGGTAGGTCATAGCTTTTCTTCCAAGAAGCAAGTGTCTTTTAATTTCATGGCTGCAGTCACCATCTGCAGTGATTTTGGAGCCCAGAAAAAAAGTCTCTCAGTGTTTTCATTGTTACCCCATCTATTTGCCATGAATTATTAATTCACACTCTTTACTTATAATAGGTCCATTCAGAGTGTTTTATTTTTTTTTCCCTTGGGTAAGTTTTTATAATTGTGTCTCTTTAGGGACTTGTTCATTTCATCTATGTTATCTAATTGGTTGGCATATATTGTTCATAGTATTCCTTTATAATCTTTTGTATTTCTATAAGGTGAGTGGTAATATTCCATCATTCATATGTGAGTCTTTTTTTTTTTTTCTTCTCTGTTGGCCAGTGTAGCTAAATGTTGTTAAGTTTATTGATCTTTTTAAGGAAGCAAATATTGGTTTAGTTGATTCTTTTATTTTTTTATTGTTTATTTCTTTAAATTTTGTCTCTAGTTTTTATTTTCTTCCTTCTTCTTTGGGCTTCTCTTGTGGCTCAGCTGGTAAAGAATCCACCTGCAATGCAGGAGACCTGGGTTTGATCCCCTGGAGAAGAGAAAGGCTACCTACTCCAGTATTCTGGCCTGGAGAATTCCATGCTATGGTCCATGGGGTTGCAGAGAGTCAGAAAAATAGTTTTTCTCTAATTTTTATTTTCTTCCTTCTCTTTTGGATTTTGTTTGCTCTGCCTTTTTCTTTTTAAATGTCTCGAGGTAAAAGGTTAAGTTATTGATTTGATGTCTCTATTTTTGTTCATTTGTCTATTTCTTCCTCCAGTTTGTTTTTAAAAAATTTTTTTTACTTTACAATACTGCAATGGTTTTGCCATACATTGACATGAATCCACCACGGGTGTACATGAGTTCCCAATCTTGAACTCCCCCTCCCATTTCCCTCCCCATATCATCTCTCTGGGTCATCCCCGTGCACCAGCCCCAAGTATTCTGTATCCTGTATCGAACCTAGACTGGCGATTCGTTTCTTACATGATAGTATACATGTTTCAATGCCATTCTCCCAAATCATCCCACCCTCTCCCTCTCCCTCAGAGTCCAAAAGTCTGTTCTATGCATCTGTGTCTCTTTTGCTGTCTCGCATACAGGGTTATTGTTACCTTCTTTCTAAATTCCATATATATGCATTAGTATACTGTATTGGTGTTTTTCTTTCTGGCTTACTTCACTCTGTATAATAGGCTCCAGTTTCATCCACCTCATTAGAACTGATTCAAAGGTATTCTTTTAATGGCTGAGTGATACTCCATTGTGTATATGTACCACAGCCTTCTTATCCATTCACTGATGGACATCTAGGTTGCTTCCATGTTTTTACCTTGTATATTATGGGGTCCTGTCAGGTGCACGTAAGTTTAAAATTATTTCATGTCCCTGATGAATTGACTATTTTTTGTCATTAATAACGTTTACTATCTCCAATGACACTTTATGTCTTAATATCTAAGTTGTCTGATATAAATATAGCCACTCCAGCTTTCTTATAATTGCTTTTTGCTTCATGTGTCTTTTCCATTCCTTTACTTTCAACCTATTTGTATCATTGAAGGTAAAGGATGTCTTTTGTCTACAGCGTGTGATTGGGTTTTTTAAATCTGTTCTGCCAATCTCAGTTGGTTAATCCACTCACATCTAATATTGATATAGTTGCATAAATGTCTGCCATTTAAATTTTTGTTTTCTGTATATTATTTTTTGTTCCTCTATACCTACTTTTTGCTTTATTTTTTTTAATTAAAGAGTATTTTCAACATAACATTATAATGCTTTTAATTATATCACTATATATTTCTTGAAATGTTTTCTTAATGGTTGTTATAGGAATTGCTATATTATATCTAAACTTATGAGACTCTATTTCAGATTGAATAACTTATTTCTAGTGAGATACAGAAATATTATTCCTGTATAGCTTTATTCTCTTTCTCCTTTAGTGAACTATTATTGTTTATAAATGTATCAATATATTTTATATTTATATACATATCACAAACCCAGCAAAATATTGTTCTTAGTATAACATCTTAATTTGTATAATTCTCTGTGTAGTTTTTTGTGTTTTAAAGAAACTGAGAAAGGAAAATTGAGCACATCTATAGCTTGTTGTAACTTTCCTTTTCACCATTTCTTATTCTCTTCACTTCTTCCTGTGGATTTGAGTTAGTATCTGGTATCAATTTCCTGCCCCAAGGCAGCATTGCTCACACCTATCTCTTTTTGTGTTTTTATGATCAAACATATTATATTTCTCTACGTGAAAGTCCTGACAATACAACTGTGTAAATAATGTTTTATACAATTTCTTTTCAAATAAGTTAAGAGAAAAAGGGGAAGAAATATGCAATTGCACCATTTCTTATATATTCAACCCTGTTATTTTCCTTGTGTGTGTGTCTGTGTATTTGAATTGTCATCTGGGATCACTTGCTTTCAGTCTGAACAACTTCATTTAGTATTTCTTGCAAGGAATGTCTGCTAGGAACAGATTCTCTCAGTTATTGCTTATCATACAATACCTTTATTTCACTTTTGTTTTGGAAGGATAGTTTTGCTGAATATAAGATTATGGGGTCCAGTTCTTTCTTCCAACACCTTGAATATGTCATCCCACTGTCTTTGGCCTTTATCATTTCTGATGAGAAGTCAGCTGTTAGTCTTACTGGGATTCCCTTATATATAAAAAGACATCTTTCTCTTACTGCTTTCAAGATTTTCTTTTTTTCTTTGGTTTTCGGCATTTTTACCATATGTCAGATGTGGATCTCTTTTTATTTATTCTACTTGGAGTTTGTTGAGTGTCTTGGATGTGTAAATTCATGTTTTTCATCATATTTGAGAAATTTTCAGGCATAATTTCTTCAAATAATGGGGGGGAAAAGGAACTTGTTCTTTAGTCCTTTCTCTTTCTCCTCTCCTTTCCAGGCATCATGTTGGGGTGCTTAATGGTGTCCCACATTTCTCTGAGACCTTGTTCGTTTCCCACTTTTCTTTAGATTGTATAATCTCTATCAGGATATCCTTACATTTGCTGAGTCTTTCTTCTTCTAGCTTAAATATAGTTTTATCTCCTGTTGGGTAATTTTTATTTTTGTTTTCGTGCTTTTCAGATCTAGAATTTTAGTTTGATTCCCTAAAAATATAATTTCTATCTCTTTATTGGTATTTTGTATTTGACGAGATCTTGTCTTTATAGATTCTTTTACTTGTTTAAGCATAGTTTCTTTTTGTTCTTTGAGCATTTTTATTGTGGACATTTTGAAGTCTTTGCCTATTAAATCTGTCATCTGTGCTTTCTCATAGGCAGTTTCTGTTGCTTGTCTTTTTTTCTCTTGTGTAAGTTACACTTTCCTGCTTCTTTTTTTGTGTCTCATAATTGTTGTTGAAAATTGAACATTTTTTAATAACTGTAGAAAGCTGAATACTGGTTCTCCATCACTTCTTCAGGTCTTCTTTTGTTGTTGTTTTCTTGTTTACTTTTTAGTGACTCAGACTATTTTGGTGGTGTCTTTTTTTCTTGTAATGCCTCAGAAGGAGGAATTAACTCTCAGAAGGAGCAGCCTTGGGCAGGTATACAGTCACCTTGCATGACAGTGGTTTAATTAGGGTTCTCTTTGACCGTCTCTTTCCCTAATCTCTCTATTAAGCTGTCTGCCTTTTTTGGAATTACACCCAACTGTTACGCTTCCTTGTTTGCTGACTGACTGCTTTATTGTTTTCAACAATGCCTAAGACATACATGGCTCCACAGTTTGATCCAACTAAATTCATTTAGGGGTTGTCTTTGTGACAAGTCTTTAAGGTCTGTTCTAACCCCAGGAGGACTCTCCTTTGCTGTTCTCTATGAAGAACCACCCGACCTATCTTTTAATTTATTGCCTTTAGCTAAGAGGAGCTGCTAGCCCCATATTTGCTTATCACTAAAATCCTCATTGTTTTTGAGAGTGCCTGTAGGCTTGAACTTGCCATACTGTTTCAAATAATGCCAGTACTTTTGGGGAAAGCATGGAAGCTCTTTATTTTTATGGACTACCTCTGCTACTCTGGGCAGTAGGTGAAGCTGATAATCTGGTCTTCTCAGCTTGCCTCTTCTGACATAGAATGTGTGCCCTGTAGCCAGCTGATCAGAGAGTGATTGGTGCCCCCAGGATTTTCCTGGGTTAGAAGCTTCTCCTTATGAATGGGACTGGGTGAAAGAATAGAATCTTAACATTTTGGATGCACTCATCATGAAATTAGACTCTTCAGTTTGGACTGTTGGGGATAAGAAATGATGGTGGCCTACCCCTCCGGGTATAGTATCATATCCTTTGACTGGCAGCTGAGGGGATGGGAGCCCTGCTTCTTCGTCACACTCATCTAGAGTGGATCTTCCATCAAGCTGAGCTAGGATGGGAAGGAATGAGTAGTGGTTTAAATGTCAGTTTTCACTCTTATCCTGAAAGTGGGACACAGTAGCTTATTCCAGTAGCTCATGGGCTGCAAGAGAAAAGTGGTCAGTTTGAGAACCACAGTTGTCATAAAATGGAGTCTTCTGTGCTGTGGTGGGAACTCTAGAAATCTGAGGTTAGTTTGCCTATGGCAGTATAGTTGTGAAAGTGAAGACTCAATTTGGGCAGCATTGAAGTGGATCTTCTGGAAGTGTAGTCTATGATAGGAGAGTCCTCAAAGACTCCTCAAAGCAAGAAAGACCTCCTGTTGGGTGTGATAGGGACGGTGGGCTTTTTCTACTGCTGACCAAGGTAACTGGTCCCAAAAGGGGATGTTCCAGAAAGAAAACTGATTGGTGTCATTCCCGGAGCTTGGAAACAGGTTGGTCATGACAGTAGCAGCTGATCTCTGGATTTCCCTAGCTGGACTATCCTTGTCTCTCATGCAGCATCCAGGCAGGGAGTGGATTGACCTGTGATGATGGGACCAGGGCCACAAGTGGTGGGCTTATATATTATAGCTGCTTGTGTCCTTTCTAAAGTCCTGCTGGGTATGTGTAGGCAGGTGTAATTTCAAATTGAAGGCATCTGCACAGCTGATCTCAGACCACTGTACTGATTGATGACATAGTGTGGTCCCCAGAGGTCAAGGTTCTGCTGCAAGTGATCAGGATTCTACGGTGGCAGAATTTGCCCTGGAAGATTGCTTTCTGGGCTGAGGACTTTATGTTGGTCTGTTCTTATAGGCTTCTAGAAAAGAAAATCAGTGTGGTGGGTCTGGTTTCCAGGGATTCAAAGAATGAATCATATCAGACAAAGAAACTGACCGTGTACCTCATGAAGGGAGGCCTCCTCTTGTAACAGATTGGTTCACAGGCCACTTGGTATGAGTGTCTTATTCACTGGATGGTTGGTGCAGGTATGCCAGGATCAGAGCAGGAGTGACGTGAATCTGGCTGAGAAAGAGGATGCAGTAAATAGGGTGGAAGGGGTGTGAAAGTTGGGGAGGGAGATGGAGGGGCTACCCTGTCTCTAAAAGAGAGGGCAGAAAAGTACCATAAAAAGAGAGCATGTGACTCCTCTGAATGTCCTGAGGAGGCACTGGGGCATCTCAGCTCCCAGTGTGTTGTCAGTGTCTGGACTTGATGTGTGGGAGTGCTGTCTCTCAGGAATCGAATGCTAAGGCTGGCAGACTTACAACTCATTGAGCTTCTTGTAAAAACTCTAGTACAGAGTTTCAGTTCAGTTCAGTCACTCAGTTATGTCCGACTCTTTGCGACCCCATGAATCGCAGCACGCCAGGCCTCCCTGTCCATCACCAACTCCCGGAGTTCACTCAGACTCATGTCCATCGAGTCAGTGGTGCCATCCAGCCATCTCATCCTCTGTCGTCCCCTTCTCCTCCTGCCCCCAATCCCTCCCAGCATCAGAGTCTTTCCCAGTGAGTCAACTCTTCATATGAGGTGGCCAAAGGACTGGAGTTTCAGCTTCAACATCATTCCTTCCAAAGGACACCCGGGACTGATCTCCTTTAGAATGGACTGGTTGGATCTCCTTGCAGTCCAAGGGACATTCAAGAGTTTTCTCCAACACCACAGTTCAAAAGCATCAATTCTTCGGTGCTCAGCCTTCTTCACAGTCCAACTCTCACATCCATACATGAACACAGGAAAAACCATAGCCTTGACTAGATGGACCTTTGTTGGGAAAGTAATGTCTCTGCTTTTGAATATGCTATCTAGGTTGGTCATAACTTTTCTTCCAAGGAGTAAGCGTCTTTCAATTTCATGGCTGCAGTCACCATCTGCAGTGATTTTGGAGCCCCCCCAAAATAAAGTCTGACACTGTTTCCACGGTTTCCCCATCTATTTCCCATGAAGTGATGGGACCGGATGCCATGATCTTCATTTTCTGAATGTTGAGCTTTAAGCCAACTTTTTCACTCTCCTCTTTCACTTTCATCAAGAGGCTTTTTAGTTCCTCTTCACTTTCTGCTATAAGGGTGGTGTCATCTGCATATCTGAGGTTATTGATATTTCTCCCGGCAATCTTGATTCCAGCTTATGTTTCTTCCAGCCCAGCGTTTCTCATGATGTTCTCTGCATAGAAATTAAATAAGCAGGGTGACAATATACAGCCTTGACATACTCCTTTTCCTATTTGGAACCAGTCTGTTGTTCCATGTCCAGTTCTAACTGTTGCTTCCTGACCTGCATATAGGTTTCTCAAGAGGCAGGTCAGGTGGTCTGGTATTCCCTTCTCTTTCAGAATTTTCCACAGTTTATTATGACCCACACAGTCAAAGGCTTTGGCATAGTCAATAAAGCAGAAATAGATGTTTTTCTGGAACTCTCTTGCTTTTTCCATGATCCAGCGGATGTTGGCAATTTGATCTCTGGTTCCTCTGCCTTTTCTAAAACCAGCTTGAACATCAGGAAGTTCACAGTTCATGTATTGCTGAAGCCTGGCTTGGAGAATTTTGACCATTACTTTACTAGCGTGTGAGATGAGTGCAGTTGTACAGTAGTTCAAATGAGTTTATTAT
Organism: Ovis canadensis; assembly: GCF_042477335.2. NCBI lineage: Eukaryota > Metazoa > Chordata > Mammalia > Artiodactyla > Bovidae > Ovis > Ovis canadensis. The sequence continues at coordinate 18,850,094 of NC_091262.1, forward strand.
CGGAGACCATACAGTGGCAGCAGATTTAAATAAATCACCCAGAATACGATGACACATTCAGATTAGGAGGCCATAGAAATGCCCTCTTATTAATCTTTGAAATGGCAGAGGCACTGTGGGTACTGCAAAGCATGCTTGCAGCACAGCCTTGGATTTCACCCTGCAGCTGTCAAACAGTCCTTCCACTAAAACCTGCATGAAGATAGAAAAAGGCAAAAACACATTGAGAAAAATGAAGGAAATGGGTAGTCTGTTATCAAAATCGGTGAGGACTTGGGTCTGGATTGGTAAGAGTAGTCAGTGGCCTTTTCAGAGTGGCCAAATCCTGCTCCACTGAAGGAGAGCCAGAAAAAATATTTTTCCATCTCTTGTTTGTCCTTGGCTTTGAATTTCAGAAGATTTATCTACTTAGGAAAATGGCTGGCTGTCCCTCTGGCTTTGGCATTGGCCCCCGTTTTACGGCCGTTCTGCAGCTAGCTCCAGGGCGGCTCTGTGGCCGAGTGTGTGTCGCTGGCGCTTTGCGTCTAGCATTGCCCTGTGGACAGAAGGAGGCCTGTGGATCCACAGTTAAGTGTCCCGTCAGTTCAGGATGTACAGTATTGCTCCCTGGGGAGGCGCAGCGTCCCACCGTAGCCTGGCAGAGCTGACTGCATAGATGCCTGCTGGAGACTGTGCTTGTCCGCCTGCCCTCTAGCAGCAGCTCTGAGATGGGATGCTGAGTGCTGTGATCAAGGGAGACCTGGTCATCCAAGTTTTGGTGTTGGCTTTAGATAGACCTCTCCTGAGTGCAATTTGAGTGTGCAGAGAAAACCTGTCTGAGGATCTCAATACAGGTACGACAGCCTATCAGGGAAAGGCTATGCAGAAAAAAAACATACCTATGGAAAGGATTTATTTCAGGAATGATAAATTCTAGAAAACTGGTATCCTAATGGGATGTAAGAAGACAGGGCTTTACTATGGAAAACGGTATGGAGGTTCCTTATAAAGCTACATACAGAGCGATCATATGATCCAGTGATCCCACTCCTAGACATACAACCAGAAAAGGTGAAAACTCTCAATTTGAAAAGATGCACGTACCCAGTTTTCATAGCAGCGCTATTTACAATAGCCAAGACATGGAAGCAACCGCATCCATCCACAGATGAATGGATAAAGAACCTGTAGTGTATGTCTACACACACACACACACACACACACACACTGGAATATTCCTTATCCATAAAAAATGAAATGCTGCCATTTACAGCAACATGGACAGACAGACAAATACTGTATGATGGAATCTAAAAATGTTATGAATGAATTTATTTGCAAAGCAGAAACAGACTCACAGACAGAAAATAAACTTATGGTTACCAACGGGGAAAAGCAGGAAGGGATAAGTTATGAGATTAACATATATTCATTACTATTTATAAAATAGATAAGCAATAAGGACTTATGGGGAGCATAGGGAAAATGCCTCCCAGTAAAGTTTTGAGTTTGCTTAGTGAAAGGCTTACTGTGTTTTGATCAAAATTCATATTTCTAGACCCAACAGCTATCTATTCTGAAAGAATTTCTGAGTTACAATAATAAGAAAAGTTATAGCAATATTTAAGAAGACAAAATGGGTTACTCAAAAGAAACAAAAATCTGGCAGTTCCGAGTTGTCCATGATACTAAGTCCTAGAACACAGTAGAGCTAGGATTGCAGTGTTAGGATAGGAAGTGATTGTGCTCCAAGATTTTGACACTCAGACTATTTGTTGTTCACATGTGAGGGCACCTGATGCTCTTAGAAACTATCTACCCTACTCATCCTTCCTCTAGCATTAATTTCTTCCTAGAAGAACATAATTCCTAGAGGAACATAATTCTAGAACATAAGAAGAAGAAATCAATATAATTGCAGTTGATTCTGAGCTGAAACAAAATTAAGAGATTAGGAATTGGGAGGTCTTGATATAAGAAGTTGATGTCGCTGATTCAAACTGGTTTACCATAGCATTAAGTCTTAACTAATTGATGCAAATACAGTTACAAATGGAAAGCAATAATTAAAAAGTTACTGTAAGATTAAAGACCTAAATTTAAAGCTATCATGGTCTTAGAAGAAAATATAGGGATAAGTCTTTGTGACCTTGGATTAGGTGATGATTTCTTAGATGTAATACCAAACACACAAACAACCAAAGGAAATAAAGATACGTTTGACTTCATCACAATTAAAACTTTTTGTGCTCCAAAGGATACTATCAAGAAAATGAAAAGATAACTTACATGATAGAAGAGAATTTCTCCAAATCATGTATCTAATAAGGGACTTGTATCTGGGATATATTCTATAATTCAGTTATAAAAAGACACCACAAGCAACTTATGCAGCTCAATTCCAGAAAAATAAACAACCCAATCAAAAAATGGGCCAAAGAACTAAATAGACATTTCTCCAAAGAAGACATACGGATGGCTAACAAACACATGAAAAGATGCTCAACATCACTCATTATTAGAGAAATGCAAATCAAAACCACAATGAGGTACCACTTCACACCAGTCAGAATGGCTGCGATCCAAAAATCTGCAAGCAATAAATGCTAGAGAGGGTGTGGAGAAAAGGGAACCCTCCTACACCGTTGGTGGGAATGCAAACTAGTATAGCCACTATGGAAAACAGTGTGGAGATTCTTTAAAAAATTGCAAATAGAACTACCTTATGACCCAGCAATCCCACTGCTGGGCATACACACCCAGGAAACCAGAATTGAAAGAGACACATGTACCCCAGTCGCAGCACTGTTTATAATAGCCAGGACATGGAAACAACCTAGATGTCCATCAGCAGATGAATGGATAAGAAAGCTGTGGTACATATACACAATGGAGTATTACTCAGATGTTAAAAAGAATACATTTGAATCAGTTCTGATGAGATGGATGAAACTGGAGCCGATTATACAGAGTGAAGTAAGCCAGAAAGAAAAACACCAATACAATATACTAACACATATATATGGAATTTAGAAAGATGGCAATGACGACCCTGTATGCAAGACAGCAAGAAAGACACAGATGTGTATAATGGACTTTTGGACTCAGAGGGAGAGGGAGAGGGTGGGATGATTTGGGAAAATGGCATTGTAACATGTATACTATCATGTAAGAATCGAATTGCCAGTCTATGTCCGACGCAGGATATAGCATGCTTGGGGCTGGTGCACAGGGATGACCCAGAGAGATGTTATGGGGAGGGAGGTGGGAGGGGGGTTCATGTTTGGGAATGCATGTACACCCGTGGTGGATTCATGTCAATGTATGGCAAAACCAATACAGTATGGTAAAGTAAAATAAAGTAAAAATAAAAATTAAAAAAAAAAAAGACACCTCAGTTGAAAAATAGGCAAAAGACTTAATAGGATGGTTCTCTGAAGAATATATACGAATGACCAATAATCACATGAAAAGATGCTCAGCGTTATTAGGTACCAGGAAAATGCAAGTCAGAACCACAGTGAGATACCACTTCATACCCACTTGGATGGTTACAGTAAAAAGATGGGCAATAACAAGTGTTGGTGGAAAAGCAGAGAAATTGGAACCTTCGTGTGCTACTGCTGGGAATAAAAATGGTGCAGGCGCTTTGAGAAAAAAGGCTGGCAGTTCCTCAAAAGTTTAAGCAAAGGGTTAATAAGTGACCAAGCAATTCTACTCCGAGGTATGCTGCTAAGCCACTGCAGTTGGGTCCGACTCTGTGCGACCCCATAGATGGCAGACCACCAGGCTCCCCTGTCCCTGGGATTCTCCAGGCAAGAACACTGGAGTGGGTTGCCATTTCCTTCTCCAATGCATGAAAGTGAAAAGTCAAAGTGAAGTCGTTCAGTCGTGTCCAACCCTCAGCGACCCCATGGACTACAGCCTACCAGGCTCCTCCGTCCATGGGATTTTCCAGGCAGGAGTACTGGAGTGGGGTGCCATTGCCTTCTCCAAGGTATATACCCCAGAGAAATTAAAGCGTTTGTTCACATAATAACTTTAACATGAATGTTCATGACAATGTTATTCACAGTAGCCAAAATATGAAAAAACTCAAATGTCCCTCAACTGATGAACAGAAAACAAAGTAGCATTCCATGAAGTCTTCAATTCAATTCAGTTCAGTCACTAAGTTGTGTCCAACTCTTTGCAACCCCATGGGCTGCTGCACGCCGGTATTCCCTGTCCATCACTATCTCCTGAAGTTGGCTCACACTCATGTCCATTTCTTTGATGATGCCATCCATCCATCTCATCTGCTGTTGCTCCCTTCTCCTCCTACCCTCAATCTTTCCCAGCATCAAGGTCTCTTCAAATGAGTCAGCTCTTCACATTAGGTAGCCAAAGTATTGGAGCTTCAGCTTCAGCATCAGTCCTTCCAGTGAATGCTCAGGACTGATTTCTTTTATGATGGACTGGTTGGATCTCCTTGCTGTCCAAGGGACTTTCAAGAGTCTTCAACACCACAGTTCAAAAGCATCGATTCTCTGGCAGTCAGCTTTCTTTATAGTCCAATTCTCACATCCATACATGACCACTGGAAAAGTCATAGCTTTGACTAGATGGACCATTGTTGGCAAAGTAATGTCTCTGCTTTTTATTAAGCTGTCTAGGTTGGTCATAACTTTTCTTCCAAGGAGCAAGCATCTTTTAATTTCATGGCTGCAATCACCATCTGAAGTGATTTTGGAACCCCCAAAAATAAAGTCTATCACTGTTTCCACTGTTACCTCATCTATTTGCCATGAGGTGATGGATGGGACCAGATACCATGATCTTAGTTTTCTGAATGTTGAGTTTTAAGCCAACTTTTTCACTCTGCTCTTTCACTTTCATCAAGAGGCTCTTTAGATCTTCTTTGTTTTCTGCCATAAGGGTGGTGTCATCTGCATATCTGAGGTATTGATATTTCTCCTGGCAATCTTGATTCCAGCTTGTGCTTCATCCAGCCTGGCATTTCGCATGATTTACTCTGCATAAGAAGTTAAATAAGCAGGGTGACAATATACAGCCTTGACGTACTCCTTTCCTGATTCTGCTTCTGTTAGTTCCATGTCCAGTTCTAACTGTTGCTTCTTAACATGCATACAGTGATCAGTGCAAAGAAATAGATGAAAACAATAATATGGGAAAGACTAGAGATCTCTTCAGGAAAATTAGAGATACCAAGGAAACTTTTCATGCAGAGATGGGCACAATAAAGGACAGAAATTGTATGGACCTAAAAGAAGCAGAAGATATTAAGAAGACGTGGCAAGAATACACAGAAGAACTATACAAAAAGATCTTCATGACCCAGATAATCATGGTGGTGTGATCCTCACCTAGAGCCAGACTTCCTGGAATGCAAAGTCAAGAGGGCCTTAGGAAACATCACTATGAACAAAGCTAGTGGAGGTGATGGAATTCCAATTGAGCTATTTCAAATCCTAAAAGATGATGCTGTGAAAGCGCTGCACTCAATATGCCAGCAAATTTGGAAAACTCAGCAGTGAGTTTTCAATGAAAGGTCAGTTTTCATTCCAATTCCAAAGAAAGGCAATGCCAAAGAATGCTCAAACTACCACACAATTACACTCATCTCACACACTAGCAAAGTAATGCTCAAAATTCTCCAAGCCAGGCTTCAGCAGTACGTGAACCGTGAACTTCCAGATGTTCAAGCTGGATTTAAAAAAGGCAGAGGAACCAGAGATCAAATTGCCAACATTCGTTGGATCATCAAAAATGCAAGAGAGTTCTAGAAAAACATCTATTTCTGCTTTATTGACTATGCCAAAGCCTTTGACTGTGTGGATCACAATGAAGTCTTATTTGGCCATAAAAAGAGATGAAGTACTGATACATGCTAGGTGGATGAACCTTGAGAATATGTTCATAAGTGAAATATGCTAGACACAAAAGACCACATATTAATGATTCTATTTATATGAAATATTATGCATAGGTAAATCTATGGAGACAGAAAGTAATTAGTGATTTCCTAGGGTGGCAGTGGTGGAGGGCAGAGGGAGATGGGAAGTGGTTGCTAATGGATATGAAGTTTCATTTTGGGTAATAAAAGTGGTCTATTACTGTCATGATGATTGTGTAACTCTGAGACTATACTAAAAGCTATTATATACTTAAAGTGGGTGAACTGTATATGAATCATATCTCAATAAAACTTGTAAAATGTAAGGAAAGATGAAAAATATAAAGTGCTTTATTAATATTCTATACCTTAAATTTAAGAAATATTTACAAATCAGAAAAATGGGAAAGGATCTGGAAGAAAAAAAGGGATCCTAAATTCTTCTCTGTACAAAGCGGAAGACAAAGTTCTACTATGTTCTTGACACCAAAAGAATGTTTCATAAGATTGTAAAGATAGCTTATTGTAGAATTGCCTTCTCAGTACGAGAGATGACAAACTCAGGAAAATATAGCTCACATGGTAATTAAGAGAAGATGGGACGAAAAACATGACAGAAGATCAGAAATTATCGTTTTTGTAATAAAGGCATTAAAACCATCTGTTCAGTGGCAAAGACTCAGAAATGACACGAAAAAGATTGTAAAAGCATGGGTAAAGATTTAAACATCAAATACAATTAAAAGGTAATAAAATCAAGAACATATTTATCATAGTAGTGTGTGTGTGTGCACATAGTCGCTCATTCCTGTCTGACTCTTAGTGAACCCATGGAATGTAGCCAGCCAGGCTCCTCTGTCCATGAGATTTTCCAGGCAAGATCACTGGAGTGGATTGCCATTTCCTTCTTCAGGGGATCTTCCTGACCCAGGGACTGAACTCATACCTCCTGCATTGGCAGGCGGATTCTTTACCACTAATGCCACCCGGGAAGATCTGCTGGAGAAGAGAGAGGCTACCCACTCCAGTATTCTCAGCTTCCCCTATGGATCAGCTGGTAAAGAATCTGCCTGCAGTGTGCGCAACCTGGGTTCGATCCCTGGGAAGGGAAGATCCCCTGGAGAAGGGAAAGTTACCCACTCCGGTATTCTGGCCGGGAGAATTCCGTGGTCTAGATATTCAATGGGGTCACTGAGTCGGACGCGACTGAGCCGCTTTCACACAGTGCCACCTGGGAAGCCTATCATAGTGGTTTTGATTTGATTTGTTCAGTCGCTAAGTTGTGTCCAACTCTTTGCGACCCCATGGACTGCCACACGCCAGTATTCCCTGTCCATCACTATCTCCTAAAGTTGGCTCACACTCATGTCCACTTCTTTGATGATGCCATCCATCCATCTTGTCCTCCATTGCCCTCTTCTTCTCCTACCCTCAATCTTTCCCAGCGTCAGCTCTTCACATCAGGTGGCCAAGTATTGGAGATTCAACTTTAGCATCAGTCCTTCCAATGAATAATCAGGATTGATTTCCTTTAGGATGCACTGGTTGGATCTCCTTCCTGTCCAAGGAACTCTCAAAAGTATTCTCCAACACCACAGTTTCTGCTTTTTAATGCACTGTCTAGGTTTGTCATCCCTCCCAAGGAGCGTCTTTTAATTGTATGGCTGCACTAATCATATGCAGTGATTTTGGAGCCCAAGAAAATACAGTCTGTCACTGCTTGCATTTTTTTTTTCCCCATCTCTTTGCCAGGAAGTGATGGGACCAGATGCCACGACCTTTGTTTTTTGAATATTGAGTTTTAAGCCAGCCTTTTCACTCTTCTCTTTCACTTTCATCAAGAGGCTCTTTAGTTCTTCTTTTCTTTCTGCTATTAAGGTGGTATCATCTGTATATCTGAGGTTATTGATATTTCTTCTAGCAATCTTGATTCCAGCTTGTGATTCATTCAGCCCAGTATTTCGCATGATGTACTCTGCATACAAGTTAAATAAGCAGAGTGACAGTATCTAGCCTTGACATACTGCTTTTCCAGTTTTGAACCAGTCTGTTGTATCCTGTCTGTTTCTAACTGTTGCTTCCTGATCTGCACACAGGTTTCTCAGGAAGCAGGTAAGGTTTTCTGGTGCTCTCATCTCTTTGAGAATTTCCCACAGTTTGTTGTGATCCACACAGTCAAAGGCTTTATCGTTGTCAATGAAGCAGAAGTAGATGTTTTTCTGGAATTCTCTTGCTTTTTCTATGATTCAACAGATATTTGGAAATCATGTTAGTACAAAAGTCCAATATTCTTTCATATACCCTCTCACTTATTTTAAAACTATTTACAAAGCACCTACTATGTGGCAGGCAGTAGGTATGGAACAATGCATAAACTGTGATGATTCCTCTTCTTATTGAGCTTCCTATAGAGTAGAAGAGACTCTTATTAAACACAGAACAATTAAATAATTTCAAATTGCAGTAAGTGCTCCAGGGAAAAGAAAAATGTGGTCTGGTGACTTAAGTAAAGTGCCTTTCTGGGCAGGTTCTTTGACCCTGAAGCATCCTTGGCATTTGGGAAGGTGGTTCTTTGGGAAAGAGTCATAGTCTGATTACTGTCAGTCAGTCAGTTCAGTCGTTCAGTTGTGCCCGACTCCTTGCAACTTCATGAACCACAGCACACCAGGCCTCCCTGTCCATCACCAACTCCCAGAGTCCACCCAAACCCAAGTCCATCGAGTCAGTGATGCCATCCAGCCGTCTCATCCTCTGTCGTCCCCTTCTCCTCCTGCCCTCAATCTTTCCCAGCATCACCGTCTTTTTCAATGAGTCAACTCTTCGCATCAGGTGGCCTAAGTATTGGAGTTTCAGCTTCATCATCAGTCCTTCCAATGAACACCCAGGGCTGATCTCCCTTAGGATGGACTGGTTGGATCTCCCTGAAGTCCAAGGGACTCTCAAGAGTCTACTCCAACACCACAGTTCAAAAGCATCCATTCTTCGGCGCTCAGCTTTCTTCACAGTCCAACTCTCACATCCATACATGACTACTGGAAAAACCATAGCCTTGACTGGACGGACCTTTGTTGGCAAAGTAACATCTCTGCTTTTGAATATGCTCTCTAGGTTGGTCATAACCTTCCTTCCAAGGAGTAAGCGTCTTTTAATTTCATGGCTGCAATCACCATCTGAAGTGATTTTGGAGCCCCCATAAATAAAGTCTGACACTGTTTCCACTGTTTCCCCATCTATTTCCCATGAACTGATGGGACTGGATGCCATGATCTTAGTTTTCTGAATGTTGAGCTTTAAGCCAACTTTTTCACTCTCCTCTTTCACTTTCATCAGGAGGCTCTTTAGTTCTTCTTCACTTTCTACCATAAGGGTGGTGTCATCTGCATATCTGAGGTTATTGATATTTCTCCCGGCAGTTTTGATTCCAGCTTGTGCTTCCTCCAGCCCTGCATTTCTCATGATGTACTCTGCATATAAGTTAAATAAGCAGGGTGACAACATATAGCCTTGACATACTCCTTTTCCTGTTTGAAACCAGTCTGTTATTCCATGTCCAGTTCTAACTGTCGCTTCCTAATCTGACCTGCATACAGATTTCTCAAGAGGCAGGTCAGGTGGTCTGGTAGAATTCTCGTCTTTCAGAATTTTCTACAGTTTATTGTGATCCACACAGTCAAAGGCTTTGGCATAGTCAATAAAGCAGAAATAGATGTTTTTCTGGAACTCTCTTGCTTTTTCCATGATCCAGAGGATGTTGGCAATTTGATCTCTGGTTCCTCTGCCTTTTCTAAAACCAGTTTGAACATCTGGAAGTTCACGATTCACGTATTGCTGAAGCCTGGCTTGAAGAATTTTAAGCATCACTTTACTAGTGTGTGAGATGAGTGCAATTGTGTGGTAGTTTGAGCTTTGGCGTTGCCTTTCTTTGGGATTGGAATGAAAACTGACCTTTTCCAGTCCTGTGGCCACTGCTGAGTTTTCCAGATTTGCTGGCATGTTAAGTGGTCTGATTACTGGGTCTAGGCCAAAAATGGAAGACTTGACTTGTTTGCACACCTCTAGGTCTGCTGGTGGGTTATTTGAGCTCTCACTCCAGGAGTAGGGTACATCCAGGGCTTCTGTGAGAGTCAAGGGGCCTTTGGAGGAGTGAAGGATATATGATTATTAATGGCTTTGGAAATATGTGATTAATGTTTTTGGAAGAACCACTGACATCCAAGACAGAACCAGAAATTTGTTTTCCCTAAGCTTCTAAAAAGAAGGCAAAGGGTTTTTTGATCCTTATGTTCATTGTTTATGAGCTTCATCCTCTTTCATTAATACACTCAAAAATAGTGTACCAGGTACCCTGCTCACCATGGGATAAACAGATGGAAAGGGCAGTCCCCACCTTAAAGCCCACATCCCTGGGGACATGTCCAGGCCACCTGAGGCATGAGCTGAGCACTACTGCATTATCAGGGGAGGGAGTGGGAGGAAGAAGCCTTTACCTATATTTTAGTTTTGTGTTAAAGCCTGGAAGTAGAGTTCCTGGTCCAGAGAGTGGCCAGCCCTCCTCACAAAGGTGGAGAAATATCTGGGCTGTCTAAAGTTTCTTGTACTTCTTTGTCAAAGATGAAAGACCATCTGTCAAAAAAAACAATGCCCAGGATCCCTGTGAAGGATTCCAGGTGCAGAAGACAAGTCGATTTCTTTTTAGGCTTTTGTCCATCCTGTCTTCTTCTGGCTGAAATATGAGCATGTTAATTATTCTTCCCCCAAGCTGTGTGTTTGGGGGATTTCCTTTTTCTTCCTCTTCCATCAATTTGGAGGGTAAAGCCATTGAGCTCCAGTAGGCTAGTGTCCTCTTTCAGCAACAGACTTAACTAGAAAGTGGTGGGAAAACATGATAATTCCAAAGCATTTGCATTTGTTTTCTTGAATTTGCCAAATGTATCTCGATGGACCTCTGAGATGATTGTCCTTTCTGGGACTCACATGTTGTCCTGACTGTCCTGACCATGTAAAGATATGCACTCCAGCTCATGTGAAAGTGACCTGCACAGTCCAGAGTGCTTAAGGCAGGAAAGAAGATGGTCATCTGTTAATGGGCTGAAATGTGTCCTCCCAAATCTTTATATTGAAGTCCTAACCTCTGGCCAACAAAAGTCCATCTAGTCTAAGCAGTAGTCATGTATAGATGTGAGAGTTGCACTGTAAAGAAAGCTGAGCACCAAAGAATTGATGCTTTTGAACTGTGGTGTTGGAGAAGACTCTTGACAGTCCCTTGGACTGCAAGGAGATTCAACCAGTCCATCTTAAAGGAAATCAGTCCTGAATGTTCATTGGAAGGACTGATGTTGAAGTTGAAGCTCCAATACTTTGGCCACCTGATACGAAGAACTGACTCATTTGGAAAGACCCTGATGCTGGGAAAGATTGAAGGTAGGAGGAGAAGGGAATGACAGAGGATGAGATGGTTGATGGCATCACTGACTCAATGGACATGAGTTTGAGTAAGCTTCAGGAGTTGGTGACGGACAGGGAGGCCTGGCGTGCTGTGGTCCATGGGGTTGCAAAGAATTGGACACTACTGAGTGACTGAACTGAAAAGAACTGAACCCCTGGCACCTCAGACTATGACTGTGTCTGGAAATAGGGCCTTTAAGGAAGTGATTGAGTTAGATGGGGTCATTAGAGAGTCCTTATAAGAAGAGGACTTAGATGGATACAGAGGGAAGACCTGTGAAAATGAAGGGATAAGACGGCCATCTGCAAATCAGGAAGAGAGGCCTCAGAAGAAACCCTGACCCTGCTGACCCCTCAGTCTTGGCTTCTAGTCTCTAAAACTGTGAAGATAACTGTCTGTAGTTTAAGCCACCCAGTCTGTGTCACTCTGTCACGGCAGTCCTAGCTGACTAATACAGTATCTTCTGTGAGAACATTTAATATTTGATAGAGGTTGAGACAAGGTTTTGGACTGATGTGAATGGCAGCCATCTGCTTTAGCTTCTGGGACCTTGGCGACAGCCAGCTTGAAGCGTTCCTATTGCAGTAGGCCCAGAGTCTCTTCTTAGGTGGTGCTACCTGGCCTTTGCCTTGCTGCTTTCTTCTGTTTGTGTCCCTCTGTCATTTTCTGATAAAATGAATGTGCTTTTTTCCCTCCTCTCCTTCCAGTTGGAAGCCCACTTTCCCTACAAGTCTGGGCTGTTTCCTTGACGATTCTTTTCATCTGTGTGGGGTTTATAGGACTGTTGAGGTTCTGTCTGCTTCTCTCCCTCCCTTGAGCAGAGCACCCAGCATGGAGGCAGCCACAGATTCACACGGGCCAAGATTAGAAGGATAAGCAAGAGTTACTGTTGCTTAACTAGTGCAAGGCTATGGTGTGACGAGTGCCTGTGGAACAGTCGTGCCTTTCCTCAGTTGGCGTGAGGCGGGCACATTGGAAGCCTTGTTCTTGTGGATGCGGCCTCTGGCTGGACAGGGAGCGAGGCAGAAACCGAGTGGAGATGGCCCTCCTCTGCAGGCCGGGTTTTCCTCATTGGATGTGTGCGTTTTTTCCATCTCAAGGAAAGCTCCCCTCAATTCTAGTACTTTCAGGCAGTATTCTTGTTTCTCTCCTCCCCTAAAGTCTGCAGTTCCCTTCTCTCACTTTTCCCTTCCCTGGCTTCAGCCCCCCGGTCCTCCATCAGGAGCACCCCCGTGAGGCTCCCGGGGTCCCCGCCTGGCCCTCCTGGGCAGGAGGAGCCAAGCGGCCCTTCCCCTTGATGCTGTTCCCTCTGCTCCTGTGACTCTCTTCCTTGCATTGCCCCTCTGCAGTTGGTGCCATCTCTTCTACCCAGTCATGCAGTTTTGAGGTCCCGGGAGGATTGGTCTGGGATTGTTGATTCCTGAATGCCTGTCTCTGATCTCACCTTTGCCTTTGAGCGTCAAGTCTGCACACCCCACATTCAACTTGACCTCTGCACTTGAGTGCTTTAAAAGCACCTGAAACTTAACAGGGCCAAAACTTGCAGTGCTTTTTCTCCCCACACCTGGCCCTGTTATGCTACTGCTGCTGCTGAGTCGCTTCAGTCATGTCCGACTCTGTGCAACCCCATAGATGGCAGCCCACCAGGCTCCCCCGTCCCTGGGATGCTCCAGGCAAGAACACTGGAGTGGGTTGCCATTTCCTTCTCCAGTGCATGAAAGTGAAAAGTGAAAGTGAAGTCGCTCAGTCATGTCCGACTCTTAGCGACCCCATGGACTGCAGCCCACCAGGCTCCTCCGTCCATGAGGTTCTCCAGGCAAGAACACTGGAGTGGGTTGCCATTTCCTTCTCCGGCCCTGTTATGGAAGTCCCTTATTCAATGATTAGTACAACCATACAAACCAGGGGTTATTTTTGATAACCGTCTTCACCTGGTACCTTGATAGACCCAGTATTCTTGACCTCACCTTCTAAGTATTGGGTTGGCCAGAAAATTTGTTGGGACTTTTCCGTAACATCTTATGCAAAAAAAAAAAAAGAATGAACTTTTTGGCCAACCCAATACCTCTTTGAATCTGTCTGTCTCCCTTGTCCAGCTGTGGTCCCTGTTTACCTCTGCTCCTGTAGTGATCATCCAACTGGTGTCCAGCTCCATGTCCCCCTGGAAGCTGTTCTTCCCAAAACAGCCAGAGTGACACATTGGAAACCTGAGTCCTGGTGACTTCCCACTGTTCCAGGGATAAGGAAGAAAACCCTGAGCGTATTGCGTGTGACCCTCCAAGTGTGCCTCTGTCTTGTCGCCCAGGCTCTTTGCCAGCCACGTTCTCTCTTGCTCTGTGCTTGCTTCTGTCCCCAGGGCCTGTGCACCTGCTGTTTCCATTGCCTGGGCTGCTCCCATCTCCTCTCTTCTCACCCACCCTGATTAACTCTTGCTTATCCTTCTAATCTTGGCCCGGGTGTCACTTCCTGATGGAACCTAATCTAAATTGGAACCCCCTCCTTTTATCTTTTCATAGCATTATTCTTTCTTTGCAAACATTTGTTGTATTTATGATTTTTATTATCCATCTGTTCTTTTAGTTAATGTTTATTCCTTCTGGTGATCACTTACATTGCCTTGCACAGTAGGTTCACAATTTAATATTTATTGACTGAGTGAGCCTCACCCACAGACAGTGGTGCCTGGCTACTTGGTGCCCACGTGGCTCTAATCATGAGTGGAAAGGTCTGGCAGGGCCAGTTCAGCTTTCTTACCCCAGCCCTGCTGCCTCCCAGGGTGGGGTTGGGGGTGGGGGACACCTCCTGCCGAGTGAAGGGACTGATTTTGAACTCCAAAGTTGATCAGTCCTTCATTCAAGATCTTAACCACAAAAAAATCTTTATTTTCCACCTTTCTTTATAAGGAATTTACATGAAAAAATATGCCTTTTATAAAAATGACTTGGCCTTGGGGGAAGTTATTTAAAGAATTCATACTTGGAGAGCAAAACTAATTTTTTTCCTTATTCCAAAAAAAAAAAAAAAAAGAGAGAGAGAAAGAGAAGGCCATTATTTTTCAAGGATGTTGGATTTATGCAACTGCCAAGAGTTCACCTGGCTGGGAGCTCATCTTCAGCTGTGGACCTATCATTCCAGATTTTTTGCTGTTTTGTTATTTTTTTTAAAATAAAACCCTTTGGTTGAAGGAAAAAAAGTGATTAGAAAATAATTCTTTGGATCTGACAGTTTTCTTGGGAAGCATGTTGTTTGTAAGTCTGTGTGTGTGCGAACTTAAAAACTAGACTAGTTGTTCGTGTTTCCTCACGTTGTGCTTTCCCCATGTTGACTGAATCTGCAAGGCGCTGTCACCAGGCCTTTGGATGTGGCAGAGATAGGTTGTTGAGAAATCTTGGCGCACAGTGATGCGTGCATTTCCTTCATGGGGCACCCCCTGACTGGCTTTTGTTAAAGATGACTCAGGGTGAAGGGCAGCATTCCCGTCCCTGGCAGTGCTCTGCTGTGTGAAAGTGCCCATCCTTACTATTTCCATGGGCCTGGGAGGAGTCCTCGAAGCTTGAATGAAATGCAGAAAGGAGATTAAGGACTGACAGCCACATTGGTGTCCCTGTGGATGTACCTCTGAGGGAGATGAGGAAGCTGGGTTGGGAGTTCCCCAGGAGCTAGAGGCTGGAGCTGCAGCTGCCCGCCACTGCTGGACCAGCTGTTACCCTGTGCTGAAACACAGGGGGCCCTTCTCCCTATCTCCTACCTTCCTGTCTCCCTCCAGCATGCCCAACCAGCAAGGGAGCCCAGGAAATGGTTTGCAGGTCCTCTGCAGTTGATGATGGTGATGGTTGCATAACTCTGAGAATGTACTAGAACCACTGAACTGTGGGTGTTCAACAGTTAAACTCATATGTGAAGTCGTATGTGAATGTCAATAAAACTTGGACCATAAAGAAGGCCGAGTGCTGAAGAATTGATGTTTTTGAATTGTGGTGCTAGAGAAGACTCTTGAGAGTCCTTTGAACTGCAAGGAAATCAAACCAGTCAGTCCTAAAGGAAATCAACCCTGAATGTTCATTGGAAGGACTGATGCTGAAGCTGAAGCTCCAGTACTTTGGCCACCTGATGCGAAGAGCTGACTCATTGGAAAAGACCCTGCTGCTGGGGAAGATTGAGGGTAAGAGGAGAAGGGGACGGCAGAGATGGGATGGTAGCATGGCATCACTGACTCAATGGACATGAGTTTGAGCAAACTCCAAGAGACAGTGAAGGACAGGGAAGCTTGGCACGGGGTCGTGAAGAGTAAGACACAACTAAGCAACTGAATAACAACCACCACCACCACCCCAGAGTGGAATGCAAAAGAGAGGGCTAGGGGATAAAGGACAAATAACTGGTGCATTGGAAATGGATACCTTTCTGTTAAGTGGAACCTTCGTGGGCATCAAGATCAGGCCCGAGTGAATTTTCAGAGTTTCCAATTCCCATCTTGAAGGTATTTTTTATTACATCTCATACATGCTTATTTTGAAAAAATTAAAGACAAAATACAATGGGCTCTTGTACATGCAGTTTAAACTACACATCTTACTAATTTAGTTGCTGTGGCAGCAGTGGCTTTGGTGCCCTGAAAATGAGTTTGTGTGGCTGTGGCAGGGGTGTCTGCACACAGGATCCCGCTTGGGGCAAGAGTCGGTCTCTGCCCCAAGGAGAAGGACTCACACTGTCTGTTTTCCATCTGAATGAGAAACATTTGATTTCCATTCTTTTATGGAAACCTATTCTAATGAAACATCATTAATTTTTCATGGTTTAAATGGCTGAGTTCATGTACAGTCATGTTTTGTGTTCTGTCACATTTGTGATGATTAAAATATTCCACCCTCTGGAATGTTGGGAGGTTACATTGGGATACTGAGCAGGAGTTAAAAGCTGCTTCTCTTGAAACTGTTATTTTTGTACAATTCTAATTTATTGTTGCATGATTAAGGATGTCCTTAGAGAAATTATTTCATGCTCCTGCCTAATAAGAAATATTGAAGACAACAAGTTGATTGGTGAGTGTCTAGACTAGAGATCCTGGTCAGACCCTGTAGGGTGCATACGAGCATCCACTATTTGTTGGGTCACTCATGCAAAGTTTAAAAACTAGCATTTAGACCCTAGTAGTTAACAGCAGTAATAGTGATGTAATGATAAGGATAGAAATAAAACTAGCAGCATATTTGAGTGCGCTTATATACCTGAACCAGTCAATCCTAAAGAAGGTCAACCCTGAATACTTATTGGAAGGACTGATGCTGAAGCTCCGGTACTTTGGCCACCTGATGAGAAGAGCTGACTCATTGGAAAAGACCCTGATGCTGGGAAAGATTGAAGGCAAAAGAAGAGGGCGGCAGAGGATGAGATAGTTGGATGGCGTCACGATTCAATGAACATGAACTTGGGCAAATTCCGGGAGATAGTGAAAGACAGAGGCCTTGCCTGCTGCAGTCCATGAGGTCACAAAGAGTCAGACATGACTTAGTGGCTGAACAACCGCAACAGTAATACACCCGGTCCTGTGTTACACCTGACTCACATCCATCCTAAGAGAATGGAGTAATTATCCCTTAGTGTTAGAGATGAGGAAGCTTGCCCCCGGCCCCCAAAACGTGGGCATACTCTACCCAGCTCCATAGGGTGCCATAGCTGGGCTCCTCACAGTTAGCGTTGGCCCTGTCTTCTTTGAAGAAGTGAAGGATAGGGAAGCCTGGTGTGCTGTGGTCCATGGGTCACAAACATTCAGACACGACTGAGCCACTGAATGACAACCGCCCCCTTAAGTGATGGTCGTGCTGTATGTGAATTTAATTTCAGGACATTTAGGTTAAGTTTGTTGAAAATCTTGTTATTAATTAGGAATTCAAAGAGTTAATTCACTCAACCAAGTATAATGCTCAAATGTTTCTGCTGTGCGCTAGGCCGTGTTTGGCAATTTGGAAGGTCCAGAGGGTGATGTTTGGGTCCTTAAGCTCACAGTCTAGCCCAGAAGGTAAGTATAGACCCACGTTAGACTATAGCATGGATGGGAGTTTGGAGTTTTCAGGATTCCTGAGGAGCAAGGGGCTCGGGGAGGAGGAGGCACTCCAAGAAGCCTCAGGGTTGTCTGCTCAGGTCCTCCCCCTGCAGTGGGCTATAGGGGGTCTCCCTGGCAAGCGGGATAGACCCCAGAGCTCCAGCCTCCTGTTCAGCCTGGTCTGAGAGGTTTCACTGTTCTCAGGGTTACTTCTGTTGTCCAGTTTTGAGTTAGTTTCTGATGTGGCTAGTACAGAAAAGAAGGCTCCTTTCCCGTGTCCTGCACGGCAGCCCCGCCTGCCCTGGTGGGGAGGTTAGCGCGGTGCTTTGGTGAGCCTGACACTGAGCGAGCCCGGGGCCCTGCCTGCCGGGCTGATCCCTGGTTCTGGAAGCCTGTGCCCTCCCTCTTCTTTCTGGCTCCCACTGCCGGTCATCCCCCTTCTCGGCTCTGCTGCCTGCTCTTGCCTGCCTGCTTTGTTGGCTGTGGGCCCATGGCGGCTCCTCTGGGCGCTCCCACTGCCCCCGGGAGTGAGGGATCCCTGAGGCCGCCCACTTGGAAAGTTCAGGAGAATTTCTTTGGAATTCCCTCTGATGAGTGCTGTAGTTTTTGGTCCTCCACTCTTATAGAAGGTTCCTGAGAGATATAGCTAAACTAAATTCATGATCATGCTTGTCATAAAATGTGGGAAACACTGGCTAGTGCAGTGGTCCCTAGATGAAGTCTGACTTCTTATTTTAATTTTAGAAGTTGGTGTTAGGAAAATACTGTCTTTCCCTGAGGAATGGTGTTCCTCCCGTTGGAGGACTGTGTAAAACTGATCATCTGGCATGTTTACCTTAAACTTTTTATTTTTCCTCCTGATTTCAGGAAACTCAGAACCCCATTCAAGGGCAGAGTGAACAGTGGTTATTCTGTGAGGCCGGACTCCCAGTCAGCGGGGTTAGTGGCCTCCAGGAGCAAGATGCTGGACACATTTCTGGGGGTCCCCATTTGCTCGTCTTGTCTGGAGGTGAGGTTGACAACAGTCTGCAGGGAGGAGTGAGCTCAGCCTGGATGCTCTGGTGGGACCTCGGCTGCAGCTTCAGGAGCCATGTCCTCAGAGCATTGGCTTCGCAGGTGTAACTTCACCTGTCCCCAGTGTGCACGTGGGCCCATGCACTTCATCTAGAGAGCCTTCAAAAGCAATGAGTGCTCCCTAGGAACAACTTTCCAGAGCATATCCTCAGACAGCCCAGGGACTGTTTCCAAAAGAATAAGGTGTGAAAATGAGGGTTCTAACCAAAGTGATTCCCTGGGGGAAACCTTGTCTAGAAACTAGAACCCTCTATACACAAATTATGGGTTGGGAGGACAGTTTCGGCACTTCAGAAGGTTTCTCTGCAGGTCAGGTGTGTCTCTGGGTCTGTGTCCTGTCACCCCTCCTGACCATAGTCTTGGCGGTGTGCACTCTCCTGCCAGACGCTCTTTTGGGCTTCCCGGGGCTGTCTCGTTTCCTCCTCAGCAATGTTCAGAGGAAGCACTAGATGAGCTGTGTGGGTCACACGGCCAGCTGGGACACCCCGGCTGAAGCTTCCAGGCCCACCCTCCTCGTTTGTCTCTATGAAGAAGAGCAGTGGTCCGTCATCAGTAGAGCTAAGCTTTATTGAGCACGTACTGTGAGCCAGGTGCTCAGCTCAGGGATTACACCTGGGTCTCCTTTAAGCCTGATCGCAGCCCGCTGAGAGAGGAGCTGTTGTCCCTCTGCCTCATAGATAAGTTATCTGAGACTAGCAGAGGGCACACGATTTACCCCAGATCAGACAAAACAATGGGGACCCTCATTTGAATCAAAGCATTCTGTCTCTAAAACTCTGTCCTTGGCCACTAGGTGACCTGGCTGTCACCAGAGTCATAATTGTCATTGCAATTAGGGTGCCATTTATTGAAGAGTCACAGCATCCTGGCTGGAGAATGAACTAAGTGCTCCATAAGCGTCTCAGTCACTGTGCAAGCCTGTGCGGTGGGGGTGGGTGATCATTCCGATTTTGAAGACAGTCACGTAGACTTGGCAAGGTTCTGAGGCTTGCCCAGTGTCCCACAAGTAGCTTGTGGTTGAGCTCGGCACATGCTCTGGTCTGCCCTAAATCGCATCCCTGGTTTGAATCCTGTCATTGCTTGCCCCTCATCTGCAGGCCTCCATGGCCCCCAGGGTGAAGATCTCCTGGTGCCCTGCGCTCACTCTGGGCACCAGGGCCTGTCCTGCCAGTGCGGACCCCTCTCCCAGCCCCAGAGGAGACCCCTCTCCCCAGGGCTAACGAAAATCTCAGGGGCTTGGGTGCAGATCCCCGCACCGTGCCTCCAGATGAGAACGAGGGACAGGTGGCCATCCTCTGGCCTCAGGTGAATTCTGGGCAACACATCACAGTGCAAGGGCTTCTGATGGGACTCTTCTCGTCCTGCCCACGAGAGAGCTGGAGAAAACCCATGGTCAGGGCGGCTGAAAGAACGCATGGCTCTGGACTCTTCCTCGGTGCTGAGGGTTCTGGTTGTCCACTGCGCTAGTGTATCCAGGTGGGGACGTTCTTGTATCTGGACCTTGAGTGCTGTGTGTGGGAAATGTTTATGTTTCCGGCTTGAACGCCAAGTTCAGGTTAAGTGTGATGTTCTCGTTGACTCTGTAAGTGTGTTGGATGCCTTCCACCCAGTTCCTAGGGGAGAGGCTCGTCTTTGTCTTCCCGATGTGAAGAGCCCAGTGTCCTTGGGCAGCTGCCTCCATTTCTTCCGCAGTGTCTGTTTTCCTTCTGATTTGCTTCTGCAGCTGGCAGGGCTCATTTGGCATGAGGGATAACCTGAGGTCTTCCCTGGAGATGACGTTATAGAATCAGACCTGCAAGGACATAGAGTAATTTCAGGGCTGACTTCCACTGTTTGAATTCTTACACCAAGTATTTTATAGTTTATGCATTGGTTTTCCCTGGTGAATACCTAAATACTCTGTTGTTGTTGAACTAAAGTAGTATCTGTTCTACATAGAGCTTGACGATTTAGAACTGAGCTTATTTTTTTCCTTTACCAAGAGCGAAACTAATAACTACAGTAAATTATATACTTGTTCAGCGTTTTGAACACTCCCCAAACTCTTCGAATGGTTTGAATATGCTAAACGTACAGTGTTTAGAATGCCTTTGGTTTCTTCCTTTTCTTCTCTTCTGCATCTTGTCCCAAACAAGGTTCATGGTAACTTGCATAAAAACACACAATTTTCTTCTTTAATGGATAATTGGGGCAAAGGGAAAATAAATGTAAGAAAAATAATGTGAAGCCTGAGACTGAAAGTCTACCCAGTCAGCACCAAGCCCCAGCGACGTTCTGGCAAAAGACACTGTTGGGCTGGACTTGGGAGTGAACCCGGCGTCTGTGACAACAGACCCGGGGCCTCACAGGCTGCGGTCTGTCCTCATCGGTGGGGTGAGGGCCGCCTCCCCCGTTCCCACAGTGGAGGGAGACAGCTGATTACCAAGTGAGCCTGGAGGGCCCCCAGGTGGCTGCCTGCCTGCTTGGCCGCAATTTTGACCTCTCCTGTGAGGTCTAGATTCAGCACCCACGTTATTCTGAAATTGATGTTTTTCTTCTTGCTTTTCAATATGCTTCTCATCTGTGAATACTTGCATTGCTGAGACTTTATTAGGGAATATTGATGCAGTTCATGGAATTAAAGGTAAAAATAGATTATGGTTCTGTTCTCCCTGTAGGAAAGGAAGAATCATCAGGCATGATGGCTGTAGAGCTTTGCTGATGGAGGGGTTGCTGGGAGCAGGGATTGAGGAGGGCGGTGAGCTGCCTTCTGCTCCTCCTGTTTCCACGTGTAGGGAGAGGGAACACAGGTCCTCGCTGGCTCTCTTACCTGCTGTTCCCCAATCCAGGCTTCTGGATGCTGACTGCTGAGTGTCTTTATGTGCTCATTCCACTGCAGAAAGAGTATTGACTTTGATGAGGGCTTGCTGTCCTAGACGTCCCTGGAAGGGGTGTTCAGTATGCGGCCTGGACACCACACTGTCCCGGGAAATCTGAAAGGTTCTGATTTCCTGAAACCCAGCTGGCTGTGGGGATCTGATTTGAGTCTTGAGGCTCCTCTTCTCATGCTTGGGAAAGGACGGAGCACTAGGGCATCCGTGAACACCAGTTCATGTCCTTGAACATGTGGAAGGATCACCAGCCAACCTATTGTGGTTGCCGTGTGACAGCCCCAGTCTGCGGTTGTTGGTGAGGGGACAGACACAGCAGGAGCATGCGTGCGCTGGGCCAGCCCTGTACTTGCTGCTCTGACTTGAGGGTCTGGTGCGCGTGGAGGCAGAAGGCTGCTCCTCCCACTCAGGTCTTGCAGCAGTCAAGGCCATGCAGAATCCTTTCCTGCTGAGTTTCCCGTGGCCTTTCCTGTCCCCATGTTTTAAGTTCAGATGACACTGAGGAGCCTCTTCATACCCAAAGCAGTGCAGGCAGCAGAGTCAGAGCTGTGGGGTGAGGCCTGGGTTTTAGGGCCAAATCCACCTCTGCCCAGTGCTTGACTTCAGCTTTGTTATGTGGGAAATAGGGATTCCACTCACTCATTCACCCATGCACTCATCCATCCATCCACTCAAGCATGCGCTCCCTCAGTGCCTGTTTACTTCACAACATGTACGGGGCCTGGGGCTGGGGCGAAAGGGGCGGACGAAGTCGTTGTAGTTGCAAACCCTTTAACAACCACAGAGCCCCTGACGGTTGCGTTTTACCTGTGACTGAGTATTCTGGGCAGATGTTAATGTGCAACGTTACACCTTTTGTGGCACCATTTGTTAGCTCTCCCAGGTCCATCAGGGAGGGAGAGGCAGTTCTTGTTGGTCCTACTTGAAAGATGGATGCCCAGTGCAGTGTTTTGCTGTGTGAAAAGTCCAGGGGTCACCTGCTCCTCTGGTGGGACGTGCTAGGCTACCTTTCTAGGAAAGCACTCACCACTTAACCTGTTTCGGCCCAGCATCTTCCAGAGAAATATTACTAATGCATCTTTAAATGAGTAAGTGAAGTCGCTCAGTTGTGTCCGACTCTTTGCGACCCCGTGGACTGTAGCCTACCAGGCTTCTCTGTCCATGGGATTCTCCAGGCAAGAATACTGGAGTGGGTTACCATTTCCTTCTCCAGGGGATATTCCTGACCCAGGGATCAAACCCGGGTCTCCCGCATTGGAGGCAGACACTTAAACCTCTGAGCCACCAGGGAAGATATAATATGAAATATTTTTCAGTTCACGTGAATTTGAATTTAAATAGAGCTCCCTTTAGACACTGCTAAAAAGGCAGTTGTATTCATGCAGGAACCAGAAAACACAGACATGGTGAAAATAAGCAGCCAGTGTGGGGAGTAGCTGCAGAGGAATCCATGAGTTGGGGATGTGGAAAGATGGGTAATAACTCCCAGCTTAGGGAGGAGCTGCAGCAGAGTTTGTTTCTTCATCATCTTGGAAAATGTGGGGTGTGCTGGTTACAGCAAAGCTCTTATTTGGGTGGCCCTTCACTTCTGCTGAGGTGACGTGGCTTATCGCATATTCCAAGATTGATAGGTTGGCCTGATCCAGGCAGTGAGCACCTGGCAAGCATGCTGAGCTCAGGATTTAGAAGTTGCCCATGGTCTACCTTCCTCATATTCAGAGGGGCTCTGTGAATGTGAGTGTAGGTCCAGAGAGAGATTGCCAACCAGGGGCCTCTTTCATTCTGGCCATGTGCAAAGGCAGTACCATCTGAGACCCTATCTTTTCTCTTAGAATAGACCCTGCCTTCCCAAATTCCACTCCTAAGGCCTGGAAGTCTCCAGGGGAGGTGAGCCTGGCTTTGGAGAGGAGGGAACCACCCTGCAGGTTGAAAAGACAGTTATACATTTTGTCTTGCATTTCTGGGATAAGTCAGATGACATATTTTGCTCCCCAGGCCCTCTGTTTCCTTGCTTATAGTTTAAAAGTGACTTCTGGGATTTTCTCAGACTCAGGGATAATAAGTACTTGTTCCATTGTATAAATTTGGAAAATACAGAGGGAAAAAGGAAAATGAAGATCACACATCACCCGTGATTCATATTTTAGTTAAGTTCTTCCTAAAGAAGGTTATTATCTCTGGGCCTGAAGATGCTTGTGTGTTAAATCTTTGCCAACCTGAGATTTAACTATATGTAGACTTATATGTGCTTCTCTCTATGTCACTAAATAACCTTCACAACTGTGCTTTACATGACTGCCCCCTGTTTTACCATCATTGGCTTTCTCTGTGGTTGTAGATTGTTTTCCAGTTTGTCTCACCGCACAGGCTATTTTTGTTTATACACTATGAACCGTATTTCTGGTTTTTGTGTGTGCATCTTCAGTTCTAGGATGATTGAGTCACTGTATGAAACCAGTTTGTACGTCTATGGGCTGAGTTTATTGCAAAGAGGTTGTAGCAGAGCTGGTTTCTGTGTTCAGTTCAGTTGCTCAGTTGTGTCCGACTCTTTGTGACTCCATGGACTGCAGCGCGCCAGGCCTCCCGGAGTTCACTCAAACTCATGTCCATTGAGTCAGTGATGCCATCCAACCATCTCATCCTCTGTCGTCCCCTTCTCCTCCTGCCTTCGATCTTTCTCAGCATCAGGGGCTTTTCCAATGAGTCAGTTCTTCTCATCAGGTGACCAAAGTATTGGAGTTTCAGCTTCAACATCAGTCCTTCCAATGAATATTCAGGACTGATTTCCTTTAGGATTGACTGGTTGGATTTCCTTGCAGTCCAAGGAACTCTCAAGAGTCTTCTCCAACACCACGGTTCAAAAGCATCAATCTTCAGTGCTCAGCTTTCTTTATAGTCCAACTCTCATATCCATATATGACTACTGGAAAAACCATAGTTTTGACTAGACAGAACTTTGTTGGCAAAATAATGTCTCTGTTTTTTAATAAGCTGTCTAGGTTGGTCATAACTTTTCTTCCAAGGAGAGAAAGAAAGGCAGTTCCTTAATTTGATAGCTATTATTTCCATTTTTATATCAGCCCACACAGAAGATTTTCATTCCAGTCCCAAAGAAAGGCTTCCGTGTGGGCTGATGTAAAAATGGAAATGCTGCTGCTGCTGCTGCTAAGTCACATCAGTCGTGTCCAACTCTGTGCGACCACATAGATGGAAGCCCACCAGGCTCCTCTGTCTCTGGGATTCTCCAGGCAAGAACACTGGATTGGGTTGCCATTTTCTTCTCCAGTACATGAAAGTGAAAAGTGAAAGTGAAGTCGCTCAGTTGTGTCTGACTCTTAGCGACCCCATGGACTGTAGCCTACAAGGCTCCTCCATCCATGGGATAATAGCTATCAAATTAAGGAACTGCCTTTCTGTTCACATTCGGATTCTGAAAGTGCATGTTATTGACATCAACCTTTGATGTTGGTCAGAGGTGTTTGCACCCACAAATCTGTATGTCAGTCCTCACATGGCAGCTTTGAGCATCCAGATGTTCTGACGTGGGACCCAGTAATAACCCTAGCTGTTTAGCAAAGTAAGGTCTTCTCGGATATCAACTGATCTGAAGAGTCAGCAGAGGGTTACTCACTGTTTACTAATATCCCTTCCCTGTGGTGAGGAAATAGCAATGTGCTGCACAAGTGTCTCCGTTGTTTTCTAGAAAAGAAGAAGCCGAGGAGGGGCCGGCCATCGCAGGATGGGCGGCAGCGGAGGAGCGCCATCCGGCTGACCAGTGAGCACACGGTGGAGACCCTGGTGGTGGCCGACGCCGACATGGTGCAGTACCACGGGGCGGAAGCAGCCCAGAGGTTCATCCTCACCGTCATGAACATGGTGAGCCTGCTTTCTCCCGGATAGGGCCCTGCGCGTGGCGCTGGTGTCTGCTCCAGGGTCCGGAGTGGGCTCACACACAGACTTGCCACCCCTGGGCAGGTGGGGCACAAGGGGCGGGGGAGCACCCTAGGCAGATGCCTGAGTGCTGAGCAGGGCTGGTGCAGGGTCAGTGCCAGAGTCCGCCCAGGGACGGGAGTCCACCTGGTAACCGGAGTCCGCCCGGTGATGGGAGTCTGCCCAGTGATGAGAGTCTGCCGGGTGATGGGAGTCCTCTGGTAGTAGGAGTCCACCCATGCTCCCCACTAGATGCCTCCCAAGACCCTTTCTGTGGGCGAAGGCCCCTCGCAGAGGAGTAACGCTGAGTAAGTCAGTCCTGCTCTAAGGAGCCAACTGTCTAGTACAAAGAATCAATATCCAACTTTAGTGTAAAACAGAGCTGGTCATGTGCAAGGAAGAGAGTTTGTCTAGTTGAGGGAAGCAAGGAAGGAACCTGGGTCTTCTCTGGTTTGATGAGTGGGCGGAGGAGGGAAACCTTCACATGGTGGGTAGGTGGGGAGGGGCCGCCCGCCTCAAACTTCAGACATGGAAGAATGTTTGTGTGCATCCCCACTCCACCATCCATCCACTCTCCTAACAAGCAGTTTTGAATATCTCCTGGCATAGTGGTAGGTGCCAGTTACAAATCCTAAAAGACCCGGACCTTTCTGCAGAAGGCAGTGGTGTCACAGATGGGCGAAGCATCTGTGCTTGAGTAGGCATTTCTTCAGGGAGCACTGGGGGCCAGGTGGAGGGCTGGGGAGTGATCACCCCGAAGTGTGGGGGCATCATGAAAGAGCTGACCCTTCAGCCAAGTGAGGGTGCTTGCCCGATTGGGGGAGCAGTGGCAGGTCACATGGGGGGTGCCGCAGGAGCTACATCTTGGGGAGGACAGGTGGACTGGTGTGTCTGCAGCTGTTGGTGCGGCTGGCCGGCCGAGCAGAGCACAGCAGGGAGAGAGAAGCTGCCCACAGAGGCACAGTGGAGTGCCGGGGTCAGGGCCGGGCAGGAAGGCAGACAGACCGGGTGTGGGTTGTCCTTAAGGAGCGAGGTGAGAGGTGTGGGAAGGGAGTAGTTAACAATGCCTGATGCTGCTGCCGACCCCAAAGGTGGCTCAGACGGTAAAAGCATCTGCTTGCAATGCGGGAGACCCGGGTTCCATCCCTGGGTGGGGAAGATCCCCTGGAGAAGAAAATGGCAACCCACTCCAGTCCTCTTGCCTGGAAAAACCCATGGACGGAGGAGCCTAGTACGCTACAGTCCATGGGGGTTGCAGAGAGTCAGACAGGACTGAGGGACTTCACTTTCACTTTCACTTCAGGCATTGCTGGGGGTGGAAGTTGGGTAGGAGCAAACTGGGATGAGATCAGGAAGTGAAGAAGTAGAAACAGCATTGCAGAAGGTCTTGGCTGAGGGAGAGAAGAGGAAAGAGCCTCACTGGGTGGAACCGAGGTCAAGGAGGACTTTGGAGAGGGAAGTGGGTGACGGGGTACCAGTGTGGGGTTCAGGCCCAGACACGCCTGCCGCAGGAGCCCTGCTCTGAGCTCAGAGCCGGCAGCGTCAGAACCACTTTGAGCTGGCTCCCCTGCATGAGCAGCTGCGAGGCGGGGGCTTAACCCCCCCCCCCCCGCCCCCGGGGCTTTGGCTGCCCCAGGGGCCTTGTGCCTGGTGACCAAAGCACATACAGCTCATGGAAAGTGGAAAGGGCCAGGCCCTGGCTGTGCCACAGTGACTGGGAGATGCTGGAGGCGGCCTGGGAACAGAGAGGCTAGAGATGTGGCCCGGGTCACACAGGCAGTCCCTGGCAGAGCTGTGGTCGTCAGGCCAGGCCTGTCTGTAACTAGCCACAGGGAAACAGCTGATCGTAAGCCTCACCCTGGGCTGACGGGGATGGCGAGCCCCACGGTAGCCCGGGTCACACAGGGAGTCCCTGGCAGAGCTGTGGTCGTCAGGCCAGGCCTGTCTGTAACTAGCCACAGGGAAACAGCTGATCACAAGCCTCACCCTGGGCTGACGGGGATGGCGAGCCCCACGGCGTTCCTGCCCACTGTGAAGTCAAGACTCCAGTACCTCGACCTCTGTCAGGCTGACTTGCCAGGGCTTGCTTTGGGGACTCGTATCAGTTTGCAGGAAACTCCATCTGTCTGGCCCCCGCCCCAACCCCAGACAAGCCATGCCCTAAGGCCGAGGCTGCTTTGGTGGTGCATGGAGTCTTGAAGGTGAGTTACCCTCTGGACCCACAGACCTCCCCGTAGGATGGGCTCGTCTGCAAAACCCAGCGATGTGGACCCGCTGGGGGACCAATCCAGGGCTGATCTGTGGACACACCATGAGGTTCCAGGTCACCCTCCCTTTTAAAGTCATCAGCTCTAAGAATTCCATTAACTTCATTTCTTTCCTTTCTCCCCCCACCCTTTCTCTCCTCTCCCTTTTTTACTTCCTTCCTTTCCTTCTCCAGATTTTTAAAACTTATGGTAATAAGTACATACCAGAAAAGTTTCTGTCTCACCCTTTAAGCCTGCAGTTCCGTCACATTAGGAACACTCACCTTGCTGTACCGCCATTGTCACCATCCATCCCCAGAATTCCTTTTGTCCTGCAGAACTGAAAATTCCTCATTCGACACCGGCACCCCATGCTCCCCTCCCCCCGCCGCGACAGCACACTTCCATTTTGAATCTGACACCCCTAAGGACCTCATATCTAAGTGGAGTCAGACAGTATTTGTTCTTTTGTGACTGGTTGATTTTTCACTCAGCATGATGTCACTCATTGCCTCTTATACCGAGGAAAGTCCTTTGACAAACCATGTGTTCTGATTTTTTAATCAGAAAATATGATCATTGAAACAGTGACTAAAGGATAAATGGAAGCTCCATAGAATGTTTCTTACGGTATATCTGGTTTTATTTTCAGTATGTTTCTAGGAGCTTTATCTGACTTGCTAAATTGTCCTTTCAGCTAAAGTCGAATTTATACAATCATTCTATATTTAAAAGCTAAACATGTATCTCATGATGAATTTTTTCTGCAAATCAATGTAAAACAAATCACTGAATTTTCTTGTTGTTAACTGTACTTGTAACCTCTGTCTCATGAAGCCAGTTGTTCTAGAGTCAGTCTTGAGAATGTAGTATGTTATTGAGGGAAATGTAATTCCCTTCTTGGGACCTTATCTATCACTGGGATAGATCTATCCCAGTGAAACTAGTAATAGGAGACTTTAAGGTCCAGCAGAAATACTGCCTGTTGACACAAGCCTTAATCTTTCAACCGAGAGAACTAATTGATAATTGTGTTAACATTGAAGTAAAAAAGCACTCTGTAAATCTGGTATGGGTATCTCTTAGGACTAGATCAGATTCTGGGAAATAACAGTAAATTCGGATTGCTTAATATTAACCTGTTAAATATAGAATTGTTTCCAGCTAGTGGTTAAAAATCTTATTCACAGAGGGCTAACCCATGGCCAAGACATGAGGGTTTTTGAAATGACACCCACACAATCCAGCTGCATAGGTCTGGGATCTAAGCAGTTTGAAACACGGTGGTGGACTCTACCAGAGCCACCTTCAGTCCAACCCCTTGAGTTTTATTTAAAAGCTAGATCTCATATTGACAGTATTTTTATTAACATTGAAATGTTTTGAAATTATTCACTATAATTAAAGAATAAAGGTATCATAAGACCTCAAGAATTTGTCACTAACAAGATGGAAAGAATGTGCCACGTAAAATTAAACAAATTTAAATTATGAAGAATTTTAAGATGTAGATTCAGGTAACACTAAACAAAAGAATTGGAGAAGGAAATGGCAACCCACTCCAGTGTTCTTGCCTGGAGAATCCCAGGGACGGCGGAGCCTGGTGTGATGCCGTCCATGGGGTCGCACAGAGTCGGACACGACTGAAGCGACTTAGCAGCAGTAGCAGCAGCAGCACGATGTCCTCCAGGTTGGTCCATGTTCTTGGAGGTTTGTCTACATAACATCCCATCGTATGGGTAGACTGCATTTTGTCTGTTCATCCACTGATAAAACGTTCGGTTGCTTCCTCCTTTAGGCTGTTTTGAATAATGCTGCTGTGAACGTAGGTGTATAGTCTGAGTCCCTGCTTTCACTTCTTTTGGGTATGTACCCAGAAGTGGAATTGCTCCTGTTTCAGCTTTTAATGGTGTTTGGCCCTGATTTCTGAGAAATTTCCCTGAGCTCTGCGTTCACACGAGTTCTGGCCTCCCTGGTGGCTGGTTAATGACGGGCTACAGTGCCACAGTCACCCGGAGCAGAGCCCAGAGGAGGCCTGCAGGGGCTGGCTCAGCACCAGGCTCTCTCACCTGTAGGTGATTTCATCTCATTTATTTATTTTTTGTCCAGGGCACAAGTCCAGGGAATAAACATTCATTACAACAGCTAAAGTAGTAATAAGGCAAAGCTCTTAGTTTGATATTTGCTTTCATCGTTTTATCGTGTGGACAGGAGCCGCTGTTTTATTTATCACAGGTCGGAGAGGGGTTGTATGTGGGAGCGTTGGTCTCCCCACGAGCTGTAAGGACTGAACGACAGGAGCTGAGTGGTGGCGATGCTGGCCTTCAACTTGACACTCTTCACGCCTCTTCAGCCGCTGATACTAAGATGTTGGTGGCTCCAGATCCAGCTGCCTGAGGGCACATCTGGGCCAACTACATTCATTTGGGATTTAGATGTTTCTTAATGAGGGCTGCCTAATAAGGGCAGTGCCGCTTTGGTGAAGGGCACGTGACATTTGTACACTGACACCTAGCCCTTCGGTCGTCTGCTCCTTGGAGTTTCTTGGCTGGTCTGATGAGGCCAGAAGACAAATGGAAGCAGAGCATCTGACCTGCTCACACCGACTGTCCCCACTGGCAACCTCTTTCTGTTGCTCTGTGAGTTGCTGTTCAGAATATTTAAGAACCAGTTGCATTCAGACAATGTACCTTACTTTAAACAAGGCCACCCTCCACCACCTCCAGCATCCTTCAATTTCTCAAACCCTAGTGTTAACAATACAAAGAATTCTGTCTGTCCTGCCCATAGCTGTTTCAGAAAAGGGATCTCTGTTAGTCAGTAAGATCTTCTCTAAGCCGGGATGCCAGGGAAGGGTGGTGGCTGGACTGAGGAGCCCTGTCGTTAGACAAGGCCCCCGGGGTGCAGCCAGCAGGAAGGGGGGGCCAGCCGCCCTCTCTCTCCTGGTGAACCGTGTTTTCTATGGGCGTGTAGGGTTGAAACAGCTCTGTCTCCTTCGCTCCTCTGGATTTGGAAGGAAATCTGCCAGAGAGGTTGCCGCCTTTGTTCCATCGGTTTCTCTCCAGCACCATCTGGTGCTGATGTCCAAGTACCCACCCCACCTCCCCGCCCTCCCACTTGGGTCTCTGTGGGCAGGGGACTGACCCAACTCCTACATGCCACTCTGGCCGCAGGAGCTAAACCCAGACAAGTCCCTGTCCCCAAGTCAGGCCAGGGGGCTTATGGGGCCTGGGTGTGTATAGCCCACCCACAGTTGGCAGAATGTGGGGATTTGGTGTCAAGTGCTCACAGTTTTCGTAACATCGCAGAGTTGTAGTGAATTAGGTCCATGTCAATCAGTAGCCTGATGGCCCATATTTCAGAGGAAGGAAGGGTGTTTGTGGTGCCTTGACTAGTCCAGATGGACGCTTCATGATTTCACGTCACTTCCTCCTCATCCTTGGTGGATTTCCTCATTCTCATTTTATGAGATGAAAATAGAAGCTTGTGGGGAGTTCGGGGTGCAGAGCCAGTGAGTGCCTCGCAGGGTTAGGTCTCAAACCTGGGCTGAGGGTTCCCTGTGCCACCTGGTCATAAGGGAGACCGCATATCTCAGATCTGTCCTTTCTTTCCATTCCTACTCGGGACTGACCGCTGTTGTTTTTTATCTTGACAACTGCAGGAGTATCTTTCTGGGCTCCTCCACTTCCATTGTCTTCCCTCTTGGATCCTTGCTACAGAACGGCCAGAAGGGTCTTGAATTAGGATGTTGTTGCTAGGAGCTCTGAGGCGCTCTGTGGCTTCCTTCGTGGCGGATGTGGAAATCTTCCCCACCGCCTGCCGCCCTCCCAGGCTGAGTGGCCGGGCCCACCTGCTTCTCCCGGGCTCCGCTCCCTTCTCCACTCCTGCCATGTGCGCCACTGTTTTTCAGGGGCCCCAGTGGGCTCCTGTCTGACTTGTAGCATCTCTGTGTCAGGAACGGTCTTTGCCCCACTTCATAAAGAGCTGGCACCTCTGTCTTCTATGTCTCCGTGTAAATGTCCCCTTAGAGAGGCCCTCCTTGCTGCCTCCTCTGAAAAGGCCACCTGTTTTCTTTATCATAGCAGTCTGCTTTTTCCTTGGTGGTTCTTGTCTTGATTTATAATTCTGTTTTTTTGTTTGTTTGTTTTTTAAAAACCATCTTGCTGCAGAGTTTCTATGTACTATTGAATTCAGGCTGGTATAAAATCAGAATGCTATGACTTTAGGATGTTAAATATAATGCTGGTAGTAATCACAAAGAAAATAGCTATAAAATATACCCAAGAGGAAATGAGAAGGGAATTTAAAATTTTCACCATAAAAAATGAAACATGCAAAAAAATCACTAATGCAGGAAATGAGGGCCCCCAAAAGCTATAAAACACATAGAAAACAAATAGCAAAATGCAGAAGTAAGTCCCTCCTTGTCAGTAATTATCTTAAATTATAGGTTAAACTCTCCAGTCAAAAGACAGATTGAGTTTGGGGAAGAATGGATACATGTGTATGTATGGCTGAGTCCCTTCCTATTCACCTAAAACTATTGCAGCGTTGCTTATTAATCAGCTATACTCCAGTACAAAATAAAAAATTGTTTTTTTTCAAAGACAGATTAGTAGAATGGATCTAAGAAATGCTCCAATGTGTATAAGAGGCTGACTTTACATTAAGACACAAATCAAAAGCAAAAGAATAAAAAAGATAGTCCATGCAGATAGTAACTGTAGAGATCAGGAGTGGTTATACTAATATGATACAAAATAGACTTTAGTGAGAAAAAGTTACAGGAGACAAAAATATCTTGTATATAATAAAAGATTCAATATAGCAAGAAAATGGAACAGTTATAAGTTTTTATGTACCTAATAACAGATCATTATAATGTATGAAACAAAAACTTTGTAGAATTGTAGTGAAAAGTCTGCAGTTTTCTGTAATAATAGGTACTTCAGCTCCCCCCTTCCACACACACACACACACACACACACACACACACACACACTATAAGTAAAGAATGGGAAAACTAGACAGAAGATAAGTGAGGAAATAGAGGACCTGAACAACACAGTAAGGCACCTAGATCTAATAAGATATACAGAACACTACCCAACAATAGCAGGATAGTCCTTTTTTTCAAATGCACATGGGACGTACTCCAGGATATACTGTATATACTCACAGATAGTCTCCACAGATTTAAAATTATCATACAAAGTATCTTCTCTAGTCACAATGGGATTACGTTAGAAATCAGTAACAGAAGGAAAACTGGAGAATTCACAAATATGTGGAAATTAAACAACGCACTCTTGTACAACCAGTGGGTCAAGGGAGAATCACAGGGGAAATGAGAAAATGCATGAGGCTGAGTTAAAATGAAAATGAAACATACCAAAACTTATGGGAAACAGTGGAAGCAGTACTCAGAAGGAAAGGTATAGCTGTAAAATGCTTACTTTTTTTTTTTTAAAGGATCTCAAATTAATAACCTACTTTACACCTTAAGAGAGCTAGAAGAGCAAACTAAACTCAAGTCTAGCAAAAGGAAGGGAAGATTAGAGCAGAAATAAGTAAATAATAGAAAAACAGTAGATAAAATCAGTAAAACCAAGAACTGATTCTTCAGAAAAACTGACAAAATTGATAAAACTTTAGCTAGATTGATTAAATCTTTAGCAGAGTTCCAGAGAATAGCAAGTAGAGATAAGAAGGCCTTCTTAAATGAGAAATGCAAGGAAATAAAGGGAAAAAACAGAGTGGGAAAGACTAGATATCTCTTCAAGAAAATTGGAAATATCAAGGGAACATTTCATACAAGGATGGGCATGATAAAGGACAGAAACAGTAAGGACCTAACAGAATCAGAAGAGTTTGAGGAGAGATGGCAAGAATACACAGAACTTTACAAAAGAGGTCTTAATGAACTGGATAACCACAATGGTGTGGTCACTCCCCTAGAGCCAGACATCCTAGAGTGTGAAGTCAAGTGATAAAAGAAAAAAAAAGCTTCCCTTAGGAAGCTTTACTATGAACAAAGCTAGTGGAGGTGATGGTATTCCAGCTGAGTTATTTAAAATCCTGAACGAATATGCTGTTAAAGTGCTACGTTCAGCACCTTAGGATTTAAAATCCTAAAAAAGAATGTTGTTAAAGTGTTGCACTCAACACTAAGAAGTCTGAGTGCCAAAGAGTTGGTGCTTTGTACTCAGTATGTCAGCAAATTTGGAAAACTCAGCAGTGGCCACAGGACTGGAAAAGGTCAGTTTTCATGCCAGTCCCAAAGAATGTTCAGACTACTGTACAGCTGCACTCATTTCACACACTAGCAAGGTTATACACAAAATCCTTAGAGCTAGGCTTCAGTAATACATCAGTTGGGAACTTCCAGCTGTAGAAGCTGCATTTAAAAGAGTCAGAGGAACCAGAAACCAGTTGCCAACATTCATTCAATCATAGAAAAAGCAAGATAATTCCAGAAAAACATCTACTTTTGCTCCATTGACTACATTAAAGCCTTTGACTGTGTGGATCACAACAAACTGTGGAAAATACTTAAAGAGATGGGAATACCAGACTATCTTACTTGTCTCCTGAGAAACCTCTATTCAAGTCAAGAAGTAACAGAACCAGACATAGAACAACTGACTGGTTCTAAATTGGTAAAGGAGTATGGCAAGACGGTATATTGACATACTGTTCATTTAACTTCTATGCAGAGTATATCATGCAAAATGTAGGGCTGGATGAATCACAAGCTAGAATCAAGATTGCCAAGAGAAATATCAACAACCTCAGATATGCAGATGATACCCCTCTAATGGCAGAAAATGAAGAGGAACTCAAGAGCCTCTTGATGAGGGTGAAATAGAGTGAAAAAGTGAATTCAGTAACTATGATCATGGCATCTGGTCCCATCACTTCATGGCAAATAGAAGGGGGGAAGTGGAAGCAGTGACAGATTTTATTTTCTTGTGCTCCAGAATCACTGCAGATGGGGACTGCAGCCATGAAATCAAAAGATGCGTACTCCTTGGAAGGAAAGTGATGACCAACCTAGGCAGCATACTAAAAAGCAGAGACTTCACTTTGCCAACAAAGATTGTTGTTGTTCAGTCATCAAATTGTGTCCAGCTCTTTGCCAGCCCCATGGACAGCAGCACACCAGGCTTCCCTGTTCTTCACTGTAGTCAAAGCAGACAAAGGTCTGCACAGTCAAAACTATAGTTTTTCCAGTAGCCATATAGAGATATGAGAGCTGGACCATAAAGAAGTCTGAGTGCCAAAGAGTTGATGCTTTTGAACTGTGGTGCTGGAGAAGACTTTTGAAAGTCCCTTGGACTGCAAGGAGATCAAACCTAAAGGAAATCAATCAATATTCATTAGGAGGACTGAAGCTTCATGCTGAAGCTGAAATTCCAATATTTTGGCCACCTTATGCAAAGAACCAACTCATTCAAAAAGACCCTGATGCTGGGAATGAGATGGTTATACAGCATCACTGACTCAATTGAAATGAATTTGAGCAAACTCCACAAGATAGTGAAGGACAGAGGAGCCTGGTGTGCTTCAGTCCATGGGGTCACAAAGAGTTGGACATGACTTAACGACTCAACAACAGCAAACTGATTAGTAAAAAATCTTGAATTACTAAAATCAGAAATGAATGCAGGGACATGACTGTCAATTCTGTAGAAACAAAATGAGTTATAAGAGAATACAGCGAGCCAATGTACACTATCTAATTAGCTAAACCTAGATGAACTAGGCAAATACCTAGAAACACAAAGCTCACCAAGACTTAATCACAAAGACATGGAAAATCTGAGTTGACCTGTAACTAAAAAGGAGATCAAATCAGTAATCAATAATCTCCTGACAAAGGAAAGCCATGAACCTGACAGCTTAACTGGTAAATTATACCATACATTTAAAGGAGAACTAATTAATTGATCCTCCTCAAACTCTTCTAATAAACTGAAAAGGTGAAAATGCTTTCTCTTTTCTATGAAGATAGCATTGCCCTTTAATGAAAGCCAGATAAAGACACTCTAAGAGTACTATATGAATACTTATGAATAAGGAAAACATTTCCCTTTTGAATATTATTGCAAACATTCTCAACAAGA
The DNA here is from genome assembly GCF_042477335.2 of Ovis canadensis. Taxonomy (NCBI): domain Eukaryota; kingdom Metazoa; phylum Chordata; class Mammalia; order Artiodactyla; family Bovidae; genus Ovis; species Ovis canadensis. The sequence goes on from NC_091262.1 coordinate 18,885,704, forward strand.
TACTAGCAAACCAAAATCATATCATGTACCATGACAAAGTGGGATTTATTTCTGGAATTCAAGGATGGTTCAGCATACAAAATTGAGCAACGTAATATACCACAATAACAGAAGGAAGGAAAAAATAATCATCTCAGTTGATGGAAAAAACAACTATTTGCTAAAATTCACCTATTTCTCGTGATAAAAAAAATTCAGCAAGTAGGAATAAAAGGACAGTACCTCAACATCATAAAAGCCATATATGAAAAACCCTTACTGAATGTCATACTCAAGGGTGATAGATTGAAAGCTTTTCCTCTAAGATGAAGAACAAGGCAAGGATGATTTCTGTCACTACTTCTGTCCTATGTAATACTGGAAGTCATAGCCAGAGCAGCTAATCAAGTAAAAGAAATAAGAGGCATCCAGTTAGGAAAGGAAGGAGTAAAATTATCTGTTTACAGATCGCGTGAGCCCTATAGAAAATCATGAAGTACTAAAGTCCAGTACTTTGGCCACCTCATGCGAAGAGCTGACTCATTGGAAAAACTCTGATGCTGGGAGGGATTGGGGGCAGGAGGAGAAGGGGACGACCGAGGATGAGATGGCTGGATGGCATCACCGACTTGATAGACGTGAGTTTGAGTGAACTCCGGGAGTTGGTGATGGACAGGGAGGCCTGACGTGCTGTGATTCATGGGGTCGCAAAGAGTTGGACATGACTGAGCAACTGAACTGCTGAAGGCACAAAAATTAGCACTAATAAAATAATCCAGCAAATTAGCAGGATGCAAAACCAATACACACAAAACAGTGATATTTTTATACCCAAAACTGAACAATCTGAAAAATTAAGAAAACAATTCCATTTGCAAAAATGTGAAAAAGAATAAAATACTGACACATTAATCAAAGAGGTGAAAAACTTGTACACTAAAACCTATAAAACATTGATGTAAGAAAATAATACATAAATAAATGGAAAGACACTGATGTTCATGGATTGGAAGTTTTATCAGTAAGTTGTCAATATTGCCCAAAGCAATGTACAGACTCAATGCAGTCACTAGCAAAATCCTAACAACATTTTTCCTTGCAGAAATTGAGAAATTTATTCTAAAATTTGCACAGTATCTCAAGAGACCCTGAAGAGCCAAAACAATCTTGGAAAGAAAAACAAAGTTGAAAGACTTATATTTCCTGATTTCAAAGTACTACAAAGGTAAAGGAAATCAATCCTGAATATTTATTGGAAAGACTGATGATAATGATAATTGGTCAATAAATGACAATAATTTGGTCACCTCTAGAGCCAGACATCCTGGAATGTGAAGTCAAATGGGCCTTAGAAAGCATCACTATGAACAAAGCTAGTGGAGGTGATGGAATTCCAGTTGAGCTATTTCAAATCCTAAAAGATGATACTGTGAAAGTGCTGCACTCAATATGCCAGCAAATTTGGAAAACTCAGCAGTGGCCACAGGACTGGAAAAGGTCAGTTTTCATTCCAATCCCAAAGAAAGGCAATGCCAAAGAATGCTCAAACTACCGAACAATTGCACTCATCTCACATCCTAGTAAAGTAATGCTCAAAATTCTCCAAGCCAGGCTTCAGCAATACGTGAACCGTGAACTTCCAGATGTTCAAGCTGGTTTTAGAAAAGGCAGAGGAACCAGAGATCAAATTGCCAACATCCGCTGGATCATGGAAAAAGCAAGAGAGTTCCAGAAAAACACCTCTTTCTGCTTTATTGACTATGCCAAAGCCTTTGACTGTGTGGATCACAATAAACTGTGGAAAATTCTGAAAGAGATGGAATACCAGACCACCTGACCTGCCTCCTGAGAAATCTGTCTACAGATCAGGAAGCAACAGTTAGAAGTGGACATGGGACAACAGACTGGTTCCAAATAGGAAAAGGAGTACATCAAGGCTTATATATTGTCATCCTGCTTATTTAACTTATATGCAGAGGACATCATGAGAATCACTGGGCTGAAAGAAGCACAAGCTGGAATTAAGATTGCCGGGAGAAATATCAATAACCTCAGATATGCAGATGACACCACCCTTATGGCAGAAAGTGAAGAGGATTCAAAAAGCCTCTTGATGAAAGTGAAAGAGGAGAGTGAAAAAGTTGGCTTAAAGCTCAACATTCAGAAAATGAAGATCATGGCATTTGGTCTCATCACTTCATGGGAAATAGATGGGGAAACAGTGGAAACAGTGTCAGACTTTGTTTTTTGGGGGCTCCAAAATCACTGCTGATGGTGACTGGAGCCATGAAATTAAAAGACGCTTGCTCCTTGGAAGAAAAGTTATGACCAACCTAGATAGCATATTCAAAATCAGAGACATTACTTTGCCGACTAAGGTCCATCTAGTCAAGGCTATGGTTTTTCCTGCGGTCATGTATGGATGTGAGAGTTGGACTGTGAAGGCTGAGCGCCAAAGAATTGATGCTTTTGAACTGTGGTGTTGGAGAAGACTCTTGAGAGTCCCTTGGACTGCAAGGAGATCCAACCAGTCCATTCTGAAGATCAGCCCTGGGATATCTTTGGAAGGAATGATGCTGAAGCTGAAACTCCAGTCCTTTGGCTACCTCATGCGAAGAGTTAACTCATTGGAAAAGACTCTGATGCTGGGAGGGATTGGGGGCAGGAGGAAAAGGGGACGACAGAGGATGAGATGGTTGGATGGCATCACTGACTCAATGGATGTGAGTCTGAGTGAACTCCGGGAATTGGTGATGGACAGGGAGGCCTGGCGTGCTGCAATTCATGGGGTTGCAAAGAGTCGGACACGACTGAGCGACTGAACTGAACTGAACTGAACTGATGCAAAGAGCTGACTCATTGTAAAAGACCCCGATGCTGGGAAAGATTGAGGGCAAGAGGAAAGGGGGCAACAGAAAATGAGGTGCGTGGATGACATCACTGACTCAATGGACATGAGTTTGAGCAAGCCCCGTGGGATAGTGAAGGACAGGGAAGCCTGGCATGGTGCAGTCCATGGGGTTGCAAAGAGTGGGACACGACTTAGTGACTGAGCAAAAATAGTAGTCAAAAACCTGTGATAATGGCGTAAAGACAAACATGTCGATGGATGGGATAGAATGCAGAGCCCAGAGATATATGCTGACGTGTGTAGTCAAATGCTTTTCAACAAGACTGCAGAGACCATTCAGTGGGAACATGACAGCCTTTTGAACAGATGGTAATGGCAAGGCTGGATATGTTCATGCAAAAGAGTGAAGTTGGACCCTGACCTAACATTATATACAAAAATTAATTCAAATTGGGTTAAAGACTTGAATGTAAGAGCTTGAAAACTATAAAAATCCTAAAAGGGAAAACTTCATGACATTCATTTGGTAATAATTTCTTGCATATTATACCAAAGGCACAGTCAACAGAAGAAAGTAGGTAAATTGGTCTTCGCCAAATTTTAAAACTTTTGTACACCAAAGGACACGGTCCACAAAGTGAAACGGCAGAGCGCAAAATGGGAGAAAATATTTACAAATTACGTATCTGATAATATGCAGAATATACAGAGATTTCAACAACAGTGAAATCCAAACCACCTCATTTTAAAATGGACTTAAATAGACTTTACTACAAGAAGATATACAAATCTTATAATTTGTATATCATATGAAAAGATATTCATATGAAAAGATATTCAGTGCCATTGATCGTTAGGGAAATGCAGATCTAAACCACAGTGAGATATTACATCATTCCCATTGAAATGCTATTACTAAAACAGCATAAAATAATAGGTGTTGACAAGGATGTGGAGAAATGGGCAGCCTTGTGTACTTTTCTTGGGACCATAAAATGCTGTAACTCCTTTGGAAAACAGTGTGATAGTTCTTAAGAAAATAGAGTTTAAAATATGATCTACTTCTGAGTATAAACCAAAAAGAAATAAAAGCAAGGTCATGAACTTGTACACCCACACTCATAGCAGCATTATTCAGAATAGTCAAAAGGAGAAAGTAACTCAGTGTCCACGGAAGGATGAATAGGTAGACAAAATGTGGTTGCTGGGGTGGTTGTTATTCAGTTGCTAAGTTGCGTCTAACTCTTTGCAACCCCAGGGACTGCAGCACACCCGGCTTCGCTGTAGGTCACTATCTCCCAGAGTTTTCTTAAATTCATGTCCATTGAGTCAGTGATGCTATCTAACTGTCTCATCCTCTGCTACCCTCTTCTCTTTTTGTCTTCAGTATTTCCCAGCCTCAGGGTCTTTTTCCCAGACTCAGCTGAATGAGTCAGCTGTTTGCATTAAGTGGTCAGAGTATTAGAGTTTCAGCAGCAGTCCTTCCTACGAATATTTAGGGTTGATTTCCTTTAGAATAGACTGGTTTCATCTTCTTGCTGCCTAAGGGACTCTCAAGAGTCTTCTCCAGTATCATATTTCAAAAGTATTAATTCTCCAGTGCTCAGTCTTCTTTATGTCCAACCTCACATCCATACTTGACTCCTGGAAAACCATAGCTTTCACTATACGGACTTTTGTCTGCAAAGTAACACCTTTGCTTTTTAATATGCTGTCTAGGTTTATCATTGCTTTCTTTCCAAGGAGCGTCTTTTAATATCATGGCTGCAGTCACCATCCCCAATGATTTTGGAGGCCCCCCCACCCCCCAGAATGAAATCTGCCACTGTTTCCACTTTTTCCCTATTTGCCATGAAGTGATGGGACTAAATGCCATGATGTTTGTTTTTTGAATATTGAGTTTTAAGCCACCTTTTTCACTCTTCTCTTTCACCCTCATCAAGAGGCTCTTTAGCTCCTCTTCACTTTCTGCCATTAGAGTGGTATCATCTGCATATCTGAAGTTGTTGATATTTCTCCCAGCACTCTTGATTCTGGCGTTTGTGATTTCATCCAGCCCAGCATTTTGCATGATGTACTCTGCATAGAAGTTAAATAGGGGGACACTATACAGCCTTTCTCAATTTTGAACCAGTTATTTGTTCCAAGTAAGGCTCTAACTGTTGCTTCTTGACCCACATTCAGATTTCTTAGGAGGTAGGTAAGATGGTCTGGTAGTCCCATCTCTTTAGAGATTTACAAAATATGGTATATACACTCAATTATCATTCAGCCTAAAAAAGGAAGGAAATTCTGATCATGCTACAACATGGGTGGACCTTCAGAACATTTTGTTAAATGAAATAATCCAGTCACAAAAGTATACTGTCCAAACACTGTATGATTACACTCAAATGAGGTCCCTGGAGTAGTCAAATTCACAGAGACAGAAAGCAGAATGGTGGTTACCAGGGGCTACAGCGGGGCAGGGAGTGGGGAGTGAGTGTTTAATAGCTGCAGAGTTTCAACTGGAGAAGATGAAAATGTTCTATAGATGGAAAATAGTGACTGTTCCACAACAATGTGAGTGTACTGAATGCCGCTAAACCATGCACTTAAAAATGTAAATTTCGTATACTGCATATTTAACAGAATCTTTTAAACATCCACCCTGCTGACTATTCATCTGCGCCATCTATAAGCTCAAAGGTAGGGCTGTATGTACCTTCACTGTTGTTTCCCAGCGCGTTGTACCTGTGTAGATAATCAAGACATTTTTGTGGCATTGTGAACTCATAAATGAGTGATTAATACCATTTTCTAACATCCTGTGCAAAGGATTTAGCACTGAAGTTGTGTCAACACTGGCTTTCCCTTTCTAATTCCTTGATTAATTTACTTCTGAAATGTCTTTTGTATTCTAAGCATATCACACAGATGGGGTGTCCTAAACTCTGGCAGGAAGTGTTTCTACATAAATACAATTACATATTTACAGCTCCCACCCTGTTCTGTGGGTGGTCCCTTTCTGCCCCATCTCTCTTCCCAGCTCACACCTTGTCCTTCACGGAGGAGGTATCAAGATGGAGCTGAGAAAACAAGCGCAGTGGGCAAGAACTGTTCTGAGAGCATGCTTGGCTGCCACGAACGAATTTACTTCTGAGTCCTTTTGAGTCAGTCTGTAGAGAACCAGAAGAAGGGATGAGAACAGAACCACTTTGGTTGTTTTTGAGGACTTGTGAAGCATGGAAGAGGTAATAAAACAACCCTGGCATCAGGCAGAGTGGTCTCATTTTAAAACAGAAGAAAGAAGCTCTGTAACCTAGAGAGGAGTGAGCTTGGCTCAGTCAAGGGTTTTGACTGTAAGCAGAAGAAACTGCTTGCTCCTTGGAAAGAAAGCTATGACCAACCTAGACTAAGCTTATTAAAAAGCAGAGACATTACTTTGCCAACAAAGGTCTGTCTAGTCAAGGCTGTGGTTTTTTCAGTAGTCATATATGGATGTGAGAGCTGGACTATAAAGAAAGCTGAGCACCAAAAAAATTGACACTTTTGAACTGTGGTGTTGGAGAAGACTCTTGAGAGTCCCTTGGACTGCAAGGACATCCAACCAGTCCATCCTAAAGGAGATCAGCCCTGAATGTTCATTGGAAGGACTGATGTTTAAGCTGAAACTCCAATACTTTGGCCACTTCATGCGAAGAACTGACTCGTTGGAAAAGACCCTGATGCTGGGAAAGATTGAAGGCGGGAGGAGAAGGTTAGATGGTTAGATAGCATCACTGACTCAATGGACATGAGTTTGGGTAAACTCCGGGAGTTGGTGATGGACAGAGAGGCCTGGCGTGCTGCAGTCCATGGGGTCGCAAAGAGTCGGGCATGACTGAGTGACTGAACTGAACTGAGAAGAAACCGTACCTGGGCTAACTGAAGCAGAAGAGGAATTGTGTTTAGGAGGTGTGTATGGAGGAGCCCAGGATCAAAAGGGAGGCTGGGTCAGCAGCATCAGAATTGGGGGAAGGTAAGGGGCAGGAGGCTGCAGGGAGGGAGGCCAGGCAGCAGGAGAGAGCAGGGCTGAGCTCTGGCAGGAGTGTGGCCGTGGTCCTAGAGCCACTGTGTGTCCTGCGGCCATCTCTCTACTGCCCGCGCCCCGCCAAGGCTTCGGTGGCAGGCAGAGTGAGTTTTCACCTGCTTTAGTTTCTGCAGTAGAAAGAAGGTTCCTTCCTTTGTCCAGAGCTCACCCAGTGAGGGAGGTTCCCCCAGTGAAGACAGCATCCTTAGCCAAAAGAGAAAAATTTTTTAAATCCCAGCAGAGTGTCCAGACTCTAGACAGGCCAGAGCATAAAAGAGGTTCACTCACAAGATACACAGTGGCACCCCACTCCAGTGCTCTTGCCTGGAAAATCCCATGGATGGAGGAGCCTGGTGGGCTGCAGTCCATGGGGTTGCTAAGAGTCAGACATGACTGAGCAACTTCACTTTCACTTTTCACTTTCATGCATTGGAGAAGGAAATGGCAACCCACTGCAGTGTTCTTGCCTGGAGAATCCCAGGGACGGGGGAGCCTGGTGCGCTGCCGTTTATGGGGTCGCAGAGTCAGACACGACTGAAGCGACTTGGCAGCAGCAGCAGCACAAGATACATGATTCTGTGGTTCCACTTCAGGGTATATACACAAAATGAAAGCAGAGTCTCCAAGAGATATTTATTTGTTCGTGGCAGCATTGTTCACAAATAATTCACAAATGGAGGAAACAGCCTAAGTAGCCACTGAAGGATAAGCAAACGTGTGTGTATGTATTTATGTATAAGGACACATACATAATTGGATATGATTCAAATTTAAGAAGGGAAGAAACTCTGCCACATGCTATGATATGATGTAGGTGAACCTTGAGTACATTATGGTAAGGAAATAAGCCAATTACCAAAAGACAGGTTCTGTATGATTCCACTCATAAGAGGTGCCTGGTGCAGTCTTACTTATAGACATGGAAAGTAGTGGTGGGTTGCCAGGACTAAGGGGAGAGGGGAGTGAGTTGCTGTTTAGGGGGTGAGAGGTTCCGTCTGGGCAGACAGAAAGGCTGTGAGGATGGGTGTAGTGATGGTGGCGCAGTGACAGCATTTGACGCCACTGAACTGTGTACTTAACCATGGTTAAGACGGGAAAGTTTCGGTTATCTGTATTTTGTGTGAGCTGTGTGTGTGCTCAGTGGCTCAGTTGCATCCGACTTTTTTTGCGACCGCATGGACTGTAGCCTGCCAGGTTCCTCTGTCCATGGCATTTTCCAGGTAAGAATACTAGAGCAGGTGGTCCTTTCCTCCTCCAGGGAACCCTCCTGACCCAGGGATTGAACCCACTTGCATCTCCCGGATTGGCAGGTGGATTCTTTACCACCTGTACCACCTGGGAAACCCTGTATGTATTTTATCACTATAAAAAAATAAAATGAGATACACTCAGTAATTCCGTTCAGTTATATTTTTACTGGGTACCTAATGTGTGCTGGGGACTTTTCTAGGGATCAAGTAGGGACCACAACACTTCCCATCCTCAAGGAGCTCATGGGGTGGCGCCAACCGAGAGCACCCAGCAGACAGCTCTGTGAGAGTTGTGTGCAAATTTTAAAAAATGCTACACAAAGATCCAGATGGTAGCAAGTGACCAGGGCATCTAAGGACACCTCTGTGATGATGACCCTCTACTTAGAAGGGAAGGCATTGCCCTGACATAAGGAGCCGGCCAGTAGGGTCATCCTGGCATCTGAGAGGCAGAGAGAGAGGTGCTTCTGTGGGTGATGGGAGGGCAGGGCGTGGTGCCCCGGTGCTCAGCTTGGCGGTGAGTGAGCTGAAAGGCTGCTGCACGGCTCAGCTGTGACTTAAAAGATCCCTCCCTCCTGGCTAAGAGGGAGCTAGGGTCCCGCTGGGCTGTGTGTCCAGCAGTCCTCGTCCCATTGCAGGAATGCTTACCTGTGCGGTTACGTGTCAAGAGAGACACTTCGCCCAGACCTGGATCTCTGAGCTGTCAGCAAGCTGCAGCCCGTGCCCTGAGTGATTTGAAAATCTGGCTGATTTTCCAACTGTGCTGTAGTGCCTTTTCTGTATGCATGACTTGATTCTCCTCTGCTTGGGGGTGGCGGTGACACTGGAGCAGGAATATTTTCCAGAACAAATTGCAGACGGAAACAGGTGGTGCTGACACTCGAAGCCCTGGGTCCGGGCAGCCAAACTGGAAAATGGGGCCACTTGACAGAGCTTTGGTTGTTTTTAGCTTCCTTAACAACCACAGAGTGGAACGAAAACCTGAGACATTCCAGGCGAGTTCTGTTTGGAGGAAAAATGACATCAATTTGACTCAATTACCATGTGAAACATACAACAAGCCTCTCTCTGGTGAGCAGAGACTGGCGGTGTGTTGGAAGGCTCACTGGTTCCCACAGCCTAGGGATGCTGGGGGGCTTGGTGGATGCAGACGGCTCGTCTCCCCGCTGGCTGTCTGATTCATTGGGTCTGGGGTGGGCTCCAGAATGCATTTCCAAATTGTGCCCATGGGGTGTTGCTGCTGCTTCAGGGACCCCGGTCAGAGGGACTGCTGGAGAATATAGCCCCCTCCAAGGTGGGGCCTGGGTGGGTGCAGCCGGCGATGTGAGCGTGTCATCTCTGGTTCCGCTCTGTCCCTAGGGAGGCCCTGAGTCACGCTGGTAGGTGGTGCTCTTGTGAGCACCCTCCCCGCCCACCCCACCGGCCTGGCGCTGCGAACAGCGCCCCTACCCGGCCTTGGACCAGCTCCTTCCACGTGCCCCGTCACCTGTCCCTGTCTGCTCCTCCCTGACGGTGTCCCCAGGTTGCTGCGCTGCTGGCTGCAGGGCCCTGGCTCAGCCCCCGGGTGCCGATGCGGTGGACGCAGCCGGGGCTCTGAGCGCGCCAGGACGCAGCCAGCCGGAGCGGGACAGACTCCAGACATCACTGCGCCGCTCCCTCTCCAACCAGGTGTCTCCCTAAAGATCATGGGGCCGCCACCTCCACGGCTCTCCCGAGCGTGCATTTCCACACGGGCGAGGAAGACAGGCAGCCTTTGCTACACATTTCTGAGGCCTGCTGCTTTGTGTTCTCGGGTGCCGTCGGGTTTTCAGCTGGCCGGCCTGGCTTGGTCCCGGCCCCCGCGGAAGAGCGCGTGTCTGCCCCCGGGAAAAGACGCTTCAGCCGCAATCAGGTTCCCATACTAGCTCTCCTGAACGCGAGCCTCCCGGTTACACATCAAGGCGGGTAGCTTCCTGCAGGCTTCCTAGAGAACATCTTGAGAGCATGAGGCTTCTTAAGTTAGCTAATGAATAAGTTTTAATTTGGTAAATCCACATAGCAGAATTTACCATTTTAGCCGTTAAGTGTGCAGCTTAAGATCGTTACATGTATTCACATTGTTGAGCAACCAAACCTGAGAACTTTGTTATCTGGCAAAACTGAAACTCGGTGCTCATTAAACAGGTCCCCATCTCGCCCTCCATCCCAGCTCCTGGAGCATGAAGCTTTTCTCCTGCTCCAGCTCACGTATTTTTTGTGTATTTGTTCCAAGGATGGCACCTGAGCCTTATACAGAATGTACTGAACTGTCCTCAGGTGGAGAGGAAAAACGCAGCAATGCTGCGGAGGGATTGTGTCCCTATGGTTCTGTCCTTGCTGAAACCTGTGTCATTACGTTCAGGCTCCGTTCTTTATGCTGCTTTCTGGGGCTGTGTCAGAACACCCTGAGAACTGGTTTCCTGTGTTGTTCCTTTAAACCTGCAGCATTCTTTAATGTCTTTGGCTGGTGTTACTGTTACAGGCAATGTTTCGATTGCGCTTTGAAACCCTCTGTGACTTGAATTTTCTCCCTCATAATTTAAAGTTTTTATTCTTCCCAGTTTTCATGTTTTGAATTGAGGTTTTCTAGTTTGGGCCCAATCCTAAGGCTGAATATTTCTGGAAAGATTTGATTTATAGCCATTGGGTGGTTCTCAGACTATCGAAACAAGGAAAAAGTTATGTGCTTTTCCTTTCTTCACCCAGGTTTGGGGATAGGTAGCTAAGGCATGACTTCAGAATTGGCTTACAGATGATCCAGAATTTAAAAAATGACTGCAATTTTGTTCTTAAGGAAAGAAAAAGTTTTGGAAGGAGGGAGTGAGAACAGAAGAACTGAATATGTTGTCTTTTTCCTTGTGGGAAAGAATATTAAATTACACGAAGATTGCTTTGCTTTAATAATAGTTTTCAAAGAGAAAAGTCCAAGCACTGGCACAGCTAATTCCTCTGTCGCACAGATGCTCAGACACTGCGTGCCTGGTTTCTGCAGCTTCCGTGCCCAGTGCTGCGTCCAGCTTCTCATGGCCTGGATTAACTGTGGCCACGCTGTTGGCTGCAGCCATTGCTTTCTGTTGCTGCTGATGTCCTGGAGAGAGAGTTTTCAGGCCCCTGCTGAAAAATTCTCCCTCTAGATTATGTCTATCAGGAAAAAAGTAACATATTCAAAATCAAGTGAAGTAAGTTAGAAACAGATATGGTATGATCTCATGTATAAGTGAAATCTAAAAAAAAACTGAACTTACAGATACAGAGAACAGATTGGTGGTTCCCAGAGGCTGAGAGTAGGGATACGGGTGGAGATGGTCAAAGGTACAAGCTTCTAGTTATAAGATGAATAAGTCCTGGGAATGTAGTGTACAGCATGGTGACTATAGTTAACACTATAGTATCATATATTTGAAAGCTGCGAAGAGTGAAAGTCTCTCAGTTGTGTCTGACTCTTTGTGACCCTATGGACTGTAGCCTGCCAGGCTCCTCTGTCTGTGGAATTCTCCAGGCAAGAATACTTAAGTTGGTTGCCATTCCCTTCTGCAGGGGATCTTTCTGACCCAGGGATCGAACCCAGGCCTCCCACATTGCAGATAGATTCTTTACCATCTGAGCTGCCGGGAAAGTCTAGAGAGTTGCTAAGAGAGTAGGTCTTAAAAGTTCTTTCACAAGAAAAGCAGTTGTAACTGTGTGGGGTGAGGCATGTTAACTAAACTTACTGTGGTAATCATTTTGAGATATGTATATGTTTACTATATTATATATACTGTGGTATATAGGATATATAATCATCATGTTAGTTATTCATTCGCTCAGTCATGTCCGACTCTTTGCGACCCCATGGACGGCAGCACATCAGGCTTTCCTGTCCTTCACCGTCTCCCAGAGTTTGCACAAATTCATGTCCATTGAGTTGGTGACGCCGTCCAACCATCTCATCCTCCGTTGTTCCCTTCTCCTCCTGCCTTCAATCTTTCCCAGCATTAGCATCATTTTGTATACCTGAACCTAAGGCAATTATATATCAATAACATTGGGAAAAGGACATAATGAAACAAAAGTATTTTCCTAATTTAAAAGGAAAAGGGAATATTTAAAAGGTTCTTACCTTTTCCCTCTGTATCTTATACTGCTACCCTTATGACCTAGTCCATTCTGCCTCCTGAATCCCACTCTCTCCTGAGAAGGAACTCAGGAGGATGTCATGATCTGGGGGTCCTCAAATCCAATGTTTTTTTTTTCTATCTACATCAACTTTCATTCTTCTGTCTTACTTGACTTTTCCTATCCTTCTTCCCCTTGAGTTCTGTGATTTCTTGATGTTGAGACCCCTGTAGCTACGTTCTACCAACAAGAGGTGCAGCATTAAGGGGGCGTATGCTTTTCTGTTACTGTACCTCATGACAGACTTTGGCTAGAATGAGGACTTCAGGTAAAATAGGAATGTAACCTTTATGGCTGGACAAAGCTGGGTTTGGATTATGGTCATAGTTGACTGTGAGTCCTGAGCAGGTGGCTTTATTTCATTGAATCGAGGTTGGTGGAGACACCACCTGTGATGGGTTGTGAGGAGGGTTAGGGATGATGCAGATTGGCACGTGGCAGAGGGCCACAGGCACGGACTTTGCCCATCCCGTCAGGAAGATCCTCTTCACCCTCCTGCAGGAAACTCCAGAATCAGCTGACGTTATTTCTTTTTTTTTTTTTTTTCAAATTCACCCATCCTATGCATTTTTTTCCAACCAGCTTATTTCCAGTTGGTCTTTGCGTGTAAGCTTGTATGCCCTCACATGTATGTGATTCCAGAGTTTCCTGTTATGCAAGTTTCTTTTGAGGAATTTATATTTATGGGAATTTTTTCTGTCTCAGAAGGCCTTTTAAATAAAATCTGGGTTATATATCTTACATGTATGTATTTTTTGTTCCGATAAATATCTATGAACATTGAAATTTGAATTTCATGTATTTATATATGATTGCAAATCATATATTTAGATTTTTTTGTACTGGAAGAACACAGTTTTTAAAAAATATTTTAAAGTAATTAACATTTAATGAACATAATTTATATTTCATTAATTTATAAATGAATACATTTATATTTCATTCATTTATATTTTGTTTTAGATTTATTAAAAAATTGACAGTACATAGAATTCCCATTCATAATTTCCCCTGTAATTGACATCTTACATTAATATGATATATTATAACCAATGGGGCAGTGTTGTTGATTATTATTGACTGAAGTCTATAGTTTGTTCAGATATCCTTAGTTTTTATCTAATATCTTTTGTTTGTTTTAGGATACTGCTGTTGTTTTTTTTTTTTTTTTTCACTTTTTGTATCTCTCTACATTTCTTTTTTTCTCTCTTGGCAGGTATACAATATGTTTCAGCACCAGAGCCTTGGAATTAAAGTCAACATTCAGGTTACCAAGCTTGTCCTGCTACGACAACGTCCTGTAAGTCTCCATCAGCACAGTTAAACAGAAAACGTATCTGGTCCTTAGGCTTCTTAATGGCTGTTGAGTGCTGAGGAGGAGTCCAGGTGTTCTGTTTTGTCCTCTGTCCCTGGCTCTGCAGGTGGCAGCAGTGTGCCCCAGGCCAGGGACCCGGGATGCCTGGTGGGAGGGGGACAGCCACTGCTACTGGCGTGCACGTAACCTCAGCCTCTAGGGAAACCCTGAGCAGTGGACCTTTGTCCCCCCGCCTTCATTCTCCCGTGTCTCCTGGGTGCAGAGTTGACGCTGAGATCTTTGGGATCACGGCTAGCCTTTTGGAGCTATACCAAGCTTCAGGCCAAATTTGGTTGCACTGTAGCACCGTTTTCTGGTCTTGATTGAGTACATTTCCTTACAAAAGTGTTACCTAAAGAGTTAAGCAGTGCAGATGAAAAAGCTGGGTATGCTGTTCAGTTTGCCAAAAGGAAGAAAGCTTTTCTTTAATAAGATAGTCTTCATCCTAACTTATAGGTAAGGCCCTGGTAGCCTCTCTCTGGGTCTCTGCATCTGCCTACCAGCACTGTGGGTAGGTGACATTGAATAATGCCCCTGTGAGCAGCTGTCTCTTCCTTAATACCCGCACTGTGGTCTGAACATAAACTCTGGCTTCCCTGGGAAGTTGCTTCTGTAACTGCCCCTCGATTTCTTTTAGGCCAAGTTGTCCATTGGGCATCATGGTGAGCGGTCCCTGGAGAGCTTCTGTCACTGGCAGAATGAAGAGTACGGAGGTGCACGGTACCTCGGCAACAACCAGGTTCCAGGAGGCAAGGACGACACGCCCCCCGTGGATGCTGCTGTATTCGTGACCAGGTAAAGCTGGACTTGGCCTGGAGCTGCAGACGTGAGAGGGAAGGCATTTCCCATTGGAGAGAAATCCAGGCTTGAAAATCAGACCTTTGGCCACTTGTCTGAACCTTGAATTCCTCATCTGTGAATTGGGGATAAATGATGGCTCTGCCTCTGAGATGTGAGGATTAAATGAGCATGGGAAGCACTTTCATAGTGGCCCAAAGTAAGGACAACAGTATTAGCTATTATTATTGTTATTGCTGTTACGAATATAAAACTACTGATTTCTAGTTACCCAAGACTCTTAAAACTGCAAGAAAATTTGTCTACTGCCTCTTCCCAACACCAAATATAATGCTCACTGAAAAGAGCTCACCTGTGTATGAGGCTGCTTCCTAACTGGAGGGAGTGGATGCCCCAGTCTTCCTGTTGAGGGAAGTCTATGCTCCCCAGTGGTTCAGCGGTTAAGAATCGACCTGCACTCTAGGAGATGTAGGAAACATGGGTTCGATCCCTGGGTCAAGAAGATCTTCTGGAGGAGGGCATGGCAACCCACTCCAGTAATTCTTGCCTGGAGAATCCCATGGACAGAGGAGTCTGGCGGAGTCATAAAGAGTAGGACATGACTAAAGCAACTGAGCCCGTGCAAGGCAGCTTCAAGAAGTCCGTGTAGGTGAATGTGTGTGCTGTGCACAGCCCCATCTATGGGCACTCTCAGGACACAGCAGCAGGCAGAGAGGCCCGTGGAATTCACAGAGAGGTTCCATTTGAAGCCAGGAACTGAGCTTCACGTCTGCAGAGCTGGATGTACTCTTCCTGGTTGAGAGGGGGGCCAGGGACCCTGCTGGGCAGTAGTAATCAAAGGCATCTCTCTGTGTAGATGGCAGCAATGTTATTTTAGTTTTCTAGGGCGGCGGTAACAAACTACCACAAAATGTGTGGCTTCAAAAAACCAGAAATGTATTTTCTCACAGTTCTGGAGGCTAGGAGTCTGAAGTCAAGGTGTGGGCAGGGCCTTGCTCTCTCTGAAGCCAGGAGGCAGGATCCCTCCTCCTCCCTGACTTGCGGAGGTGGCCGCAGTCCTGGGCATCCCCAGTCTGTGGACGCACCTCTCCGGTCTCTCCCCCATCGTCCCGTGGTGTTCTCCCCGTGTCCCCATTTCCTGCTTCTTGTAAGGACACCAGTCACTGGATTGGGGCCCAGCCTAATGCAGTGTGGCCTCATCTTAACTTGATTACAGCTGCAGTGACTCTCTTTCCGAATAAGATCACATTCCCTGGGACCGGGGGTTAGGACTTAAACATGTCTTTTGGGGGACACAATTCAACTCACTGTAGGTATAGATTTGGCCATTTAATTTTTTCCTATGTCTCAAATTTCTCCTGGAAAAACCGATTTTCCTTGATTGTTTTACCTCAGTAATGTAAATAAAATGTACTATGTGTTCTCACCAAAATCCCCTTTTAGAAAATATGTGGAAATGATTCATGACAGTTTAACCCACTAGATTAAAATACAGTGTTTTACTTTTTGAATGAATGTATCAACCTTGGTTTTAAGATTTTGTTTTTTAAGAAACTACTTTCAAAATTAAATGCTTTCTTTTTTCTTTGAGTTCAGAGAAAGGGAACAGCTTACTGTGTCTTTAGCATGAAGATAGCCTACTCCTCTAAGAGGAGTTAAATCTGGTTTAAGACTTTGGGTTCGAGCCCAGAAAGGCTCTCAGTTTGTATCTGTTGGGCCACGTACAGGCCCCTGGCTTGATGTCGTCCTGAAGGTAGCCAGATGTGTTCTGTGATCTCAGCCTCAGGCACCAGGTATTACAGCTCACTAGCCTTCTCAAAGAACCTAGAACATGCACATTGCCAACACCAGACACCGAAGAGATACCTAATCACATGTGTAGATGATTCATCGGTCTAAAGGGTTAAAATGTGGTCCGTAGCACACTGATCCCTTACGAGAACACTTGCTGCTTCTACAAGACGTGATTAAATGTATAACGGGACATTTGAGAAGTCTATCCAGTAATTCAAATTGCTTACATGTGGCTGGTGGTCTACTAGGCACCAAAGACAAGGGGTGAGCATGACCTTGTACTTGCTTTAAGCTGCGTTTGCCCACCCCTGTCAGTGATGGGAACCCCTGGATGCCATCTCTTCCAGCAGCTCTGGCCCCCACACTCACTAATCAGAGGCTTCCATGCTCTTTGAAATGGATTTTCGAGCCTCTGGGGCATTCGGTAAAGCACTGAGGATTGTACTAAGTGTATGCTACAGCCTTTGAGAATGGGTTTGATTTGGGGAACAGGTATGGTTCCTTGGGAACCTTGTCTATAGGTGACTATAGATTAATGTGATTGATTTTCCAAATGATAATTCGATGAGGAGGACAAATTTTCCTAGAAAGGAGCTCTGTATAATATCACCTTTGGAATACGCAGCTAAACTTCCAAGTTTATTACCTTGAAAGTGGTCTACATAAATACTATATGAAATGTATAAATTCTGGTGTTTTGTTAAAAATAACCTAGGGGAATTTCCTCTATATTGCTTATTCACCTTCCTGCTGTTTCCTTTCTTGTCTAGGGGAGAAAATACTTGTAAGTGGTTTTGGTTTGGGAACAAATAGCCTTTTTATCATAGGCAATAGATATTACCAAAGTTAGTGCTGACAAAGCTTCTGGATTAGCCTTTTTACAAAACGCCACGAGAGAGTCTGAATGCACCCTCAGCCTCAGAATGCTTCCCATTCAGCTTTCTCCTCTTTTTCCTGTGTCCCAACAGCTTATTTACCATACTGGAAATATTTTGCATAAAAATGTTCTTTACACCTCACACACGTTAGGATGCCTGTTATTAAAACAAAACACCAGACAACAGAACAAGTGTTGGCGAGGATGTGGAAGCATTGGAACCCTTGTGCCCTGTTGGTGGGAAAGTAAAATGGTGCAGCCTCTGTGGAGAACAGTATGGCAGTTCCTCGAAAAATTAAAAATAGAGCTACCGTATGATCTAGCAATTTCGCTTCTGAAAGCACTGAAAGCACAGTTTTAAAGAAGTATTCATACACCTCTATTCATAACAACATTACTAATGATAGGTAAACTGTGGAGTGCTGTCCATCTCCTGGGTCCTCAGAGACGTTACACTGAAGCCCTCCTACGAGGACAGGGTGGCAGCCACAGAGCTGGGGCTGGAAGCCCACGGGACTGAGCCGCACCGTTTAGAAATCAGAGGCTATGAGCTGCGGTTCCCTGGGCTGGGATACTGATGGGCTGGCATCTTCACAGGGAAATCAGGTACAAGGCAGCTGCCGCTCTGGACCAGCGGCCCTTCCCCCCAGAGTAATCCGCACTGAGGGTCTAACTGGAGGCCGTGCAGGCTGGCCGTATTCAGGGGCCGGCATCCTCCAGTCCTGGGACTGGCCGGTGTGGTTTCTTTGCCTTTTGTTTTCCATCTGGGCTGTGGCTGAGCCCGAGAGCATATCTTCCTGGGCACCCACCAGCCGTACATATGGCCAGCCGCTGAGAAGGGAGCATGACATCACATCGAGCAGAAGCTGCTGAGACAGGAGTGGTGGGTGCTGTGTCTCCAGCAGCTGCAGCCGTGTGGGGCCAGCAAGGACCTCTCAGTAGACTGAGCCTGGGGGCCAGGCAGGACCCACACAGACTGGGCCTCAGGGAGCTTCACACCTGTCGTGGCCTCACCTTTGGCTCCACATCTCCTCCAGAAAGCCAGGAGTTTTACCCCCAAGACCCAGGTCTGTGCTCCTGGAAAATAGCTGTAGGGACACGTGTGGCCAGCCCAGAGCATGACCCCTGGGACGTGTCCAGCTGTCCCTCCCCTTTCTCTTCCCATGTGACTCCACCCAGTCCCTTCCCAGCCCCAGGGATGGTCTTCTCTCAGCCTTTGGTCTTGCTCATGGGACAGATCGGTAGGTACCTGTGGCGTTACACTTTTAAACACTGGGGAAAGATAAGGCCATGAGGGAGCTGATAAGGCATGTTGAAAGTGGCCTGGAAATGTATGCCAGTCATTTCATAAAGGAGTCAGTATTTATTAAGCCCCAACTGCATGCCAGGCAATAGGAGATGTACAGGATTAGCTGTGTAACTTGTGCCCAGTGCAGAAAGAAAGTGTGGGATCGCACGCTAAAACATTGTCAAGAGTTTCAAGACGCTGAGGGCAGAGCATTAAAGCAAGTTGGGGCATGGGAGGCTTCTGGGTGAGGGGCCTGTGTGATGGTACAGCTCAGACATCCGTGGAGCCCGCTCTGGCCTGTAGATCCACGTAGCCTTTTCTTGAGGTAGAAACGGTGGAATGTGAATGTGAGCTGACGTAACGACTGGAGAGCTGCGCTGGAACCCTCACTTTTTTATGTTTTCTTTTCCATTTCTCTATTGACCCCTGCAGCCCTTCTGGCACGTAGGAGCCAGGGAACCTAGAGATGAAGCTGCCCCTGCAGGCGGATGGCTTTACTTTCCTTTTCTCAGAAAGGACCGTGAACAGGAAGGGGGGAGAAGATTCAGATTTTGATGACCCTTTCAAAGCAGGCCTCTAATTGAACTTGGCCCCCTGTGAACCTACCTCCTCAGGAGAAGCAGCGGGGGATGCTGCAGGGTCTGTCTCTTGGGACCACCCATTTCCCTACAGGGAGGCCGCGATGAGAGGACACACCGTGCCCTTTAAGCGTCTTCTCCCAAGCTGGCCAGAGAGCCAGACAGGAGGAGGGGCGGCCGGTTCCCTCAGCAGCCCTGTCAGCCTGTTCAGTTCTCTCCTATGAGTTAATGGCCACACAGCCTTTCTCCCTTTGCCCAAGTGAGGCAATGGGATGACACTTTCAGTTGCTTGCTCTGGGAAACCCTGGAGCGAGGTCTCAGGCCAGTCTGGTTGTGTGTGTGTGTGTGTGTATGTGAGTGACATGCTCAGAACATTCCAGTGGGGAGTGTCAGGTCAAGAAAGTTGAGTTGGGGTTGGTTAAATACAAGGCCCGTGAATATATTTATGTTCCTAATTTTATTTGGTTTCCTCTCTGCCTCTGCGTCTTCCTTGCCACTCTCTATTGCCTGTAATTAGTCTTCTGAAAGTTATCTTTGACAGAAAAAAGCAAGGCACGAGTCTTTGTTTCCCTATGGTTATTCCATCTCCATTTCCACGGAGGCTCCCTTGGTTTTGGAGGGGATTGTGAAAAGCATGGGGGTCTTCAAGGCTTCCTTTTATCCTTTGATAAAACTGTTTTAAAATTGATTACCAAAATACATGTTTATTGTGAAAGATTAGAAGTGCAGTCAGCAGCACTCAGGTGGGTTGCCAAGCGCCTTGGCCCACTTGCCTCCCGCTTTCTGTCCCAGCTTCAGGGCCGCCCCTCCAAGCTGCTGCCCCCCGCTGGCTGCCCCTTCCTCTGGGCTCGCAGGACGTCTGGGGTGCCTGGCAGGCCTGAGGCGGTGGCTCGACCAGGGTATTCTGTACCTCAGAACCCCACGTGGAGTCTTCACGCCTACAGATCTGGACTTTATGGTCTAGGGGCTCGGTAGAATCTTTGACAGCGTTCAAGCCAGCCTGAAGCAGAGCTGGTGCTGGGAACACGCAGGTTTTGCTCCGTTCATGTGGGCAGCCGCATACTGCTGAGGGGTGTTAGGCATGGGTTACATTGTTCTGTTCTGTGCTCAGTCATTCAGTTGTGTCCAACTCTTTGTGACCCCATGGACTATGGCCCTCCAGACTCCTCTGTCCATGGGATTCTCCTGGCAAGAATACTAGAGCGGGTTGCCATTTGCTCCTCCAAGGGATCTTCCTGACGCAGGGATTGAAGCTGTGTCTCTTGAATCTCCTGCATTGACAGGCAGATTCTTCACCACTGCACTCCCTGGGAAGCCCAGGTTACATTATGGAGACAATGGGACAGAATGTGCTGTGGGTTGGAGGGAAAAGGAAAGCTGACGGTATTGCACTGCCTTCTTGTCATCTTCCCCAGTGTGAGCGGGAGATCCCTTCCCTGAGAATAGATTTTTTTGATAGAAGGTGGGAGAGGAATGGAGGACATTGAATGCCGAAGTGGGTGGACTGTCAGAAAGGGAAGGCGGTGTACAGCCCAGGCAGGACACCACTTTCGTTCTCAGCATTGCTTAGTGCCCGCATCGTCAGGCTGGCCCTGGTTTTCTTCCCAGAGAGTTTTTTTTAAGTCAAATGAAAAGAGGTGCCTTACAATGAATTTCAGCCTGAAGCTTCACTGGAGTGGATGAGGGGGGGATTTCTCCGAGCTCCCACAGGTCCCCATGGGAGAATGAGCGTGGGGCCAGGCACTGCTGTTCTTGCTGAGTCTTGGGCAAGATACCGCCTCAGCCAGTGCTCTGGTTAGCTTCCACCTGTGGGCATTTATGGGCAGAAAGAAAGGTCCAGATGGAGCCCCTGGTACCTGCAGAACCAGGGCTATACCAGATTTCAAGCATCTTTGCTTTTCATTTGTACAGAGCCACGCACCTGGGAAATCCCAGGGAGCTTTAAAGAACATAACTTTTTGTTTGTTTGTTTGCACCACACAGCATGTGGGATCTTAGTTCCCTGACCAGGGAATGAACCCCAGCCCCCTGCATGGGGAGTGTGGAGTCTTAGCCACTGGACCCCCAGTGTGTTACCAGCTCAGTCGTGTCCGACTCATTATGACCCCATGGACTGTAGCCCACCAGGCTCCTCTGTCCATGGGATTCTCCAGGCAAGGATACTGGAGTGGGTTGCCATTCCCTTTTCTAGGGGATCTTCCCAACCCGGGGATCGAACCTGGTTCTCCTGCATTGCAGGCATATTCTTCACCATCTGAACCACCTGGGAAGTCCCAAAATATAACTTTTAGAAATGACTCTCTTGTTGTGTTCTCATGTAAGTGATATATGGTCATTCAAGCATATAAAACCAGTTCCTGCCCAAGTAGAGTAACTTAGGAAGTCACTATTAGTGTGATAATACTGACAAATAATTGTCTCTGATCGATGACTTGGTAAGCATCGTCTTCTGCAACTTCCATCATTGGATGGAGTCTTTCCAGCAACTAAGTGTTATGTGTGGAATAGTTTAGTTATGAAAACAGGGTCTTATGTGGGGTTACTGGGCCTATCAGTTGGAAATCTTGGCAAAAAAAAAAACCCACACTGCTAGTTATGATTTTTCATTATAATTCATGACGAAGTAATAACTTTGTTATTGGCAAGACAAATAATCAAAATTAATTGACATGTTTTCTTCTCTTATTCTTGGAGGTACTGCACACACCTGACTATGTCTTTTTAAAAATTTTTTTAGGACAGATTTCTGCGTACACAAAGATGAACCTTGTGACACCGTTGGTAAGTTTAGAGTTAAATAATAACTCTGTACTCTCTGATAACGTGGAGACGTGATAACCCTTCCAGTCTGAAAGCGCCATCCTTAGAGAAGCTCTGCTTTTTCTGTTCCCTCTGTTTTTGATAAATTTGGTCTTTGATTTTATTTTGCTTTTCTTCTTTCCTACAAAGTGTTGCAATTTCTTATGGCAGAAGTCATCTAGACAAAGGGTTAATAGGGAAGAAATGTAAAGTGCAGCCCAGGGGAGGAGCCTCCAGGCTGCCCCGAGGTGACTCACTGGGTTGCCTCTTGATCACCAGTGAGGAGGGGGACCTCACTGAGTTACATGATGGTCATGAGACAGAAGCTTCACCAAGTGTCCTCAGAGGTGAGATGTGACTGCAGGGTGGTGGGAATGGCGTGTTTCTCAGCCTTGGCACCAGGCCCATCGCTTTCTGCTCGAACGGTAGCAATACTGACACGAAACACAGGAAAATACCGATCCCCTCTCCCCCAGCCCTTCAGCCTGTACCACCTTCCCCAGTTTCCCCTTCACTTGCTGTTTTCTTTCTCTCCTGTCCTCAGTTATGTCTGGCTTGCTCTAGACCTCTCATAGATTTTGAATTGGAACCGGTCTTTGGGTGCAGGAATAGAGTACTTGGCTAAGGGGAAATACCAAGAGGGTGGCCAGTTTTGTCTGCTGTAGCACAAACTTCTATTCACTAGGAGGTTGAAATATTGAACCATCAGAAGCACAGTTTGGAACTGAATTATAGGAAAAGTGAAGGAAAATGATATAGAATTGAATATATCTATTATTGTGGAATTCAGATGTTACACGGAGAAGGCAATGGCATCCCACTCCAGTACTCTTGCCTGGAAAATCCCATGGATGGAGGAGCCTGGTAGGCTGCAGTCCATGGGGTCGCTAAGAGTTAGACACGACTGAGTGACTTCACTTTCACTTTTCACTTTCATGCATTGGAAAAGGAAATGGCAACCCACTCCAGTGTTCTTGCCTGGAGAATCCCAGGGATGGGGGAGCCTGGTGGGCTGCCATCTAAGGGGTCGCAGAGTCAGACACGACTGACACAACTTAGCAGTAGCAGCAGCAGATGTTACAAACCTGTGCTTCCCGTTGAGTCCTGGCAGCAGGTAATCCCGAGCCTTTGCTTTGGCTCTGCCACATACGAGCTGGGTGACCTTCAGTGAAGTGAAGTCACTCAGTCCTACTCCTTGCGACCCCATGAACTATAGCCTGCCAAGCTCCTCTGTCCATGGGATTTTCCAGGCAAGAATACTATTGGAGTGGGTTGCCATTTCCTTTTTCAGGGGATCTTCCCAACCCAGGAATCAAACCCAGGTCTCCCGCATTGCAGGCCGATTCCTTACCGGCTGAGCCACATGGGAAGCCCTTAGTAAATCTCCATAATCCGTAAAACGGTCACTTTGGACAAGGTCACTTATAAGGTCTTTCCAAATCTTGTAGAATGATAGCTAGCATTTATGCCGCCTTGTAGAATTTAAAAATGATTTTTTTATACTATACTTTATCAATCCTCTAAAGTCTGAGAACTAAGTGTTAAAAACCAACTAGCCAATCCATGCTTTGTTATTTGGGAGCTGTCTCCATAATGGAATTACTAGACAAATGCAACGTGCAGGAGGCTTCAAGAGAGGGTTAGCTGATGCCCGTCTGAGTCTGATTGGGACTGGAGAGGACTGGGGTATGTCCACCTCTGGCAGTCCCCTGCCGGGACTGCCAAAGCATATGCTATCTGGAGGACTGTCTGCTCTGTCCCAGTGTTCACAAGTCAGCTCTGACAGCTTTAACTCGTGTGCTGTGTCCTTTAGCAGGGCTAGAGAGGCTGGGTCACCACTGTTAATTGAATGAGGGAATAAAATTGAATGCAAATGAATAGACGCCAATATTTTTGAATTGGTGTGCATCTGATGAAATGGTTTTCTTTTATGTCATTTAGAGCTGGCTTTAATTTTTTTTTTGAATATATCACTATCATATCTGCACAGCAGCTGGCTCTCTCATGCGTCCTTCCCTCATCTAAACCACATACCCGTGTGACCTATATTCATCTGCTAGGCAGTTATAGCAAAATACCACGACTGGGAGGCTTAAACACAGTCAGTTATTGCCTCACAGTTCTGGAGGCTGAAGTTCAGAATGGGAACGTCCACAGGGTCGATGTCTCCTGGAACTTCCTGCTTGGCTTGCAGATGGCCATCCCCTGCTCGAGAGAAGGGTCCTCCGTGCCTTCTCTCTGTGTGTGCCTGTGCCCCAGCCTCCTTTTTTTATAAGGACACCACTTATCTTCGATCACAGCCCCACTCTGATGACCTTATTTAAACTTAATTACCTCTTCAAAGTCCCTGTCCCCAAATATCTCCATGCTGAGGGTTGTGGCTTCAACTTACGGTTTGGGGGAGGACCCAGTGCAATCCATAATGTTACTCATTTGACACTTAACCACATACTGTCAGTTTCTTTAAAAACAGTCACAAAACCCACATGGTGTTTATTTAGTATACATTTATCCTAATATGTCACAATTTACTTGTATCCAGTTAGCCAGTAAGAATAATGGGTGCATTTGATGAAAATAATAATTTGAACACTGGGCTTATGGAAGTCCTACAGCAGTCTCATCCAGTTTACTTCTATATTTTTTTTATCTTCATATTTTGTGAAATAATTATAGAAGTTCTTTAAGTTGTCAAAATAGTACAGGAAAGTCTCTTATCAATCATTGGGCTTCTTATAGTGACATCTCACCTAACTGTAGTGGATTTCCAAAGCCAGGAAACTGATTGGGACAACGCAGTGAACTAGACTACAGATCTTGTTCAGGTTTCACTGATTTTTCCATTCATTCATTTTGGGGTTTGCTTTTACCTGTTGTTCCATGACATTTTGTCATGTGTAAATTCGTCCATCCACCTCAACAATCAAGAGCAAAACTGGTTCGTCCCTGCCAAACAGTTCCCTTAGGCTGGCCCTGAATCACCCTTTCCTTCCCTGTCTTTCCCTAATCCTGGCTACTACCTACCCATAATCTGTCACTATGATTTTGTCATTCCAGCGTCCCACAGAGTGGAAAAATAATCTGAATCACATAGATATGCAGTTGCCAACGCCAGGAGATTTTGAGCAGCTGCCTCAAATCTCAGAATCCAGCTGTAGTAGGAGGGGCTGTCCTGAGTCCTTTAGAAAATAAAATAGTCTGGTACCTTGAGAAACTGGGGAAGCTTGGGGTTTATCAACATTTTGTATTTGGTATGTAGTAGTGTTTTGTTTTGTTTTTTTTTTTTTTGCTTTGTTGTTTTATTTAGGATATAACTTATAGGAAGTAAAGCATACAAATCTTGATGGATTTAAAACATTAATGCCTATACTTGTTTTCTGGTTTATCTCTTATTTATTGAAATAATTTTAAAGGAGTGTTTTGAGTCCAGTTTTAATCTGTTTTTTAAAATTGTGGTTATAACATAAAATTTACCATCCTAACCATTTTTTAGTGGATAGTTCAGTGGCATTAAATAGGCCCACATTGTTGTGTAATCATATCCCTGTACTCTCAGAGCAATACTCATAGTAAGATATGGAATGTTCTCAGCCCCCAGAAGGTTCCCTCATGCTTCCTTCACGTCCTCCAGAGGTGTGCCCCCAAAGGTAGCCTACTATTATAAATGTTTAAATCCCTGTTTTTTAACAGTTTAATTTTAAAATAGTTTAAACTTCGAAGTTAAATTTGAATGGTTCATTTGAAGAATCTCTGAGGTGCTGAGTGGAGTTTGGGGTTCCATGAATAGTGCCTCCCTCTACATTGCTCAGTGTGCACTAGTCAGCTCCCCAGACAGGATTCCCAGCTGTGGAGACAAGCAGAAAGGGCATCCGTCAGAAGTGGGACCGACCAAGGCTAGAGGACCTGCTTGGAGCACAGCTAGCGCCTGAGGGGCCCTCAGGGCGAGGCCTGTGCGGAGGTCGGTGGCCGGGCTGTGGGGACGGCCCCCTCTGCTCCCTCAGCCACGTGTCACTGCCTCTGAGGCCTGCCCTCGATCACGTGACTGCCTCTCTCCACCCTGACCTGCGTGGGGGCGAGGGGGCTCTGGCCCTTCGGGGAGACACAGGGGAGACACAGGCACGTCCCCAATGTGTGCATGTACTGGGGGTCTGCCGAGAGGGTGCTTTACCAAGGAAGGGTGGTGCTGACAGCGAAGGATGACGGTGCTCTCTGCACGTCTGAGCTCTAAGACTGAAGCCCGAGACGCCGACATGCCGCGTGTGCACTTGGCAGGGTTCCTACTGACACAGGTGAGGGGGCTTCCGTGACCCCGATTCTAGGGCAGTCCTGATTCCTGCAGGGGTGAGGCCACACCAAGCGGCTCCACATTGGCCAGGAGCTCGACGGAGCAGACGAGTGGACACACGTTTAAATAATCATGCCAGGTAGACCCTCCCACCCTGTTAGGCTACTGTGGGGGGAAGGGTCCCACTCACCTCCAGCTTGGGGAAGACACACTCAAGGAGAACTGAAGACAACTCTTGAGGCAGGAGGATCTGGGAAAGCAGGCTTCTTCTCTAACAGAAGCAGCTGCTGCCTCACTGTGGTCCCATTGGGGCATATTTCAGACTTGCCTTTGTGGGATGTGGCCTTTCCTCTGTTGAGTTGCTTCATCCTGCAAGATCTGCTTGCCTGCCACCATCCTGATGCTGAGGGCTCCTAGGTGAGAAGAGGGTGCCGGGAAGTGCAGAGTCGTGGGCACGGGAGATCCCTGAAGGCCGTGCTGATCCTTTGCTCTCCTCCTCCCAGACCCCCAGGCCTCTCTGTGGTCCAGGCATGATCATCCATGTCTCTTTGCAGCCTGGTTGACCAGACACATCTTTTTAAAAAACTTATCTAATTTAATTGGAGCATAATTGCTTTACAATAATGTGTGGGTTTTTGGCATACAACAATATGAAGCAGCCATGGGTATAAATATGTCCACTCCCTCTTGAACCTCCCTCCCACCTCCCAATCCATCCCACCACTCTAAGTTGTCAAAGAGCACTAGTTTGAGCTCATTTTATCATATAGAAAATTCTGCCTGGCTATCTATTGTTCTCATGGTAATATATATGTTTCCATGGTACTCTTTCAATTCATCCCACACTCCTTTGCCTACTGTGTCCGCAAGTCTGTTCTTATGTCTGCATCTCCATTGCTGCCCTGCAAGTAGGTTCATCAGCACCATCTTTCTAGAGTCCAAGTATATGCATTAATATATGATATTTGGTTTTCTCTTTCTGACATTTCATTCTGAATCATAGGCTCAAGGTTTATCCAGTTCATTAGAACTGACTCAAATGTGTTCGTTTTTATAGCTGAGTGATATTCCATTGTGCATATATACCAAAACTTCTTTATCCATTCATCTGTCGATGGACATCTAGGTTGCTTTCATGTGCTAGCTATTGTAAATACTGCTACAGTGAGCACTGGGGTACACGTGTCCTTTTCAGTTATGATTTTCCCAGGGTATATGCCCACTAGTGGGATTGTTGGGTCATATGATAGTTTAATTCCTAGATTTTTGAGGAATCTCCATACTGTTCTCCATAGTGGCTGTATCAATTTATATTCCCACCAAGAGTGCAAGATTTTCTCCACACCCTCCCAGCATTTATTGTGTGTAGACTTTTTGATGATGGCCATTCTGACTGGTGTGAGGTTGCATCTCATTGTAGTTTGGATTTGCATTTCTCTAATAATGAGTGATGTTGAGCATCTTTTCATGTGTTTATTAGTCATCTGTATGTATTCTTTGGAGAAATGTCTGTTTAGGTCTTTGGCCCACTTTTTGATTGGGCTGTTTATATTTCTGGTATTGAGTTGCATGAGCTGCTTGTGTATTTTGTAAATTAATCCTTTGTCAGTTGTTTCATTTGCTGTTATTTTCCATCATTCTGAGGGTTGTCTTTGCACCTTGTTTATAGCTTCCTTTAAGAATTTTCCACAGTTTATTGTGATACTCACAGGCAAAGGCTTTGGCTTAGCCAATGAAGCAGAAGTAGATGTTTTTCTGAAATTCTCTTGATTTTTCTATAATCCAACAGATGTTGGCAATTTGATCTCTGGTTCCTCTGCCTTTTCTAAATTCAGCTTGCACATCTGGAAGTTCTTGGTTCATGTACTGTTGAAGCCTAGATTGGAGAATTTTGAGCATTACTTTGCTAGTGTGTGAGATGAGTATAATTGTGTGGTAGTTTGAACATTCTTTGGCCTTGCCATTCTTTGGGATTAGAATGAAAACTGATCTTTTCCAGTCCTGTGGCCACTGCTGAGTTTTCCAAATTTGCTGGCCTATTGAGTGCAGCACTTTTCACAGCATCATCTTTTAGGATTTGAATTAGCTCAGCTGGAATTCCATCACCTCCACTAGCTTTGTTCATAGTGAGCAATGTTTCCTTAGGTCCACTTGACACCAGGATGTCTGGCTCTGGGGTGAGTGATCACACCATCGTGGTTATCTGGGTCATGAAGATTTTTTTTTATAGTTCTGTGTATTCTTGCCACTTCTTAATATCTTCTGCTTCTGTTAGGTCCATACCATTTCTGTCCTTTATTGTGTCCATCTTTGCATGAAATGTTCCCTTGGTATCTCTAATTTTCTTGAAGAGATCTCTAGTTTTTCCCATTCTATTGTTTTCCTCTATTCTTCGCATTGATCACCTAGGAAGGCTTTCTTATCTCTCCTTGCTATTCTTTGGAACTCTGTGTTCAAATGAGTATATCTTTCCTTTTATCCTTTGCGTTTCACTTCTCTCCTCTTCTCAGCTATTTGTAAGGCCTCCTCAGACAACCATTTTGCCCTTTTGCATTTCTACTTCTTAGGGATGATTTTGATCACCACCTCCTGTACAATGTTACAAACCTCTGTCCATAGTTCTTTAGGCACTCTATCTATCACATGTAATCCCTTGAATCTATTTGTTACTTCCACTGTATAACCATAGGGGATTTGATTTAGGTCATACCTGAATGGTCTAGTGGTTTTCCCTACTTTATTCAATTTAAGTCTGAATTTTGCAATAAGGAGTTCATGATCTGAGCCACAGTCAGCTCCTGGTCTTATATTTTCTGACTGTACAGAGCGTATCCATCTTCAGCTGCAAATAATAGAATCAATCTGATTTTGGTATTGAACAGCTGGTGGTGTCCATGTATAGACTTGTCCCTTGTGTTGTTGGAAGAAGGTAATGGGAATACCAGACCACCTTACCTGCCTCCTGAGAAATCTGTATGCAAGTCGAGAAGCAGCAGATAGATCTGGACATGGAACAATGGACTGGTTCCAAACTGGGAAAGGAGTATGTCAAGGCTGTATATTGTCACCTTTTGCTTAGAATTCCAAATTCCATGGACTGCACAGTCTAATGGGTCACAAAGAGCTGGACACAACTGAGTGACTTCCACTTTGGACTTCCCTGATAGTTCAGTTGGTAAAGAATCCACCTGCAATGCAGAAGACCCTGGCTTGATTCCTGAGTCAAGAAGATCTGCTGGAGAAGGGATAGGCTACCCACTCTAGTATTCTTGGGCTTTCCTGTGGCTCAACTGATAAAGAATCCACCTGCAGTGCGGGAGACCCAGATTTGATCCCTGTGTTGGGAAGATACCCTGGAGAAGGAATAGGCTGCCCACTCCAGTATTCTGGCCTGGAGACTATATTCCATGGGGTTGCAGAGTTGGACAGCTTCACTCAATTTGCTTATTTAACTTATATACAGAGTACATCATGCAAAGTGCCAGGTTGGATAAAGTACAAGCTGGAATCAAATTGCAATGAGAAATATCAATAACCTCAGATATGCAGATGATACCACCCTTATGGCTGAAAGGGAATAGGAACTAAAGAGCCTCTTGATGAAAGTTAAAGAGGAGAATGAAAAAGTTGGCTTAAAACTCAGCATTCAAAAAACAAAGATCATAGCATCCAGTCCCATCACTTCATGATAAATAGATGAGGAAACAATGGAAACAGTGACAGACTTTCTTTTCTTGGGTTCCGAAAGCACTGCAGATGGTGACTGCAGTCATGAAATTAAAAGAAGCTTGCTACTTGGAAGAAAAGCTATGACCAACCTAGACAGCATATTATAAAGCAGAGATATTACTTTGCCGATGAAGGTCCATCTAGTCAAAGCTATGGTTTTTCCAGTAGTCATGTATGGTTGTAAGAGTTGACCCATAAGGAAGGCTGAGTGTCAAAGAATTGATGCTTGTGAACTGTGGTGCTGGAGAGAATTCTTGAGAGTCCCTTGGACTGCAAGGAGATCCAACCAGTCCATCCTACAGGAAATCAGTCCTGAATATTCATTGAAAGGACTGATGCTGAAGCTGAGACTCCAATACTTCGGCCATCTGAAGTGAAGAATTGACTCACTGGAAAAAAAAAAAACCCTGATGCTGGGAAAGATTGAAGTGGGAGGATAAGGGGATGACAGAGGATGAGATGGTTTGATGGCATCACTGATTCAATGGACATGAGTTTGAGTAAAGTCCAGGAATTGGTGATGAACAGGGAAGCCTGGCGTGCTGCGGTCCATAGGGTCATAAAGAGTCAGGCACGACTGAGCGACTGAACTGAACTGGTAGTTTCCTTTGCTGTGTAAAACTTTTCAGTTTAATTAGGTCCCACTTGTTTAGTTTTTATTGTTTTATCTGTACCCTGGATGGTGGATCACAGGATCTTGCTGTGATTTATGTCAAAGAGTGTCCTGCATATGTTTTCCTCTAAGATTTTGATGGTCTCTGGTCTTCCATTTAGGTTTTTAGTCCTTTTTGAGTTTATCTTTGTGTATGGTATTAGAAAGTGTTCTAATTTCATTCTTTCACACACAGCTGTCCCGTTTTCCTAGCACCACTTATTGAAGAGACTGTCTTTTCCCCATTGTATATTCTTGCCTCCTCTGTCAAAGATGAGGTACCCGTAGGTGCACGGGTTTATCTCTGGCCTTTCTATCTTGTTCCATTGGTCTATATTTCTGTTTTTGTGCCAGTACCATACTGTCTTGTTGACTGTAGCTTTGTAGTATAGTGTAAAATCAGGAAGGTTGATTTTTTCCAACTCTGTTCTTTTTTTTTTTTCTCTCTCTTGTTTTTTTGATGATCCAGTGGATATTAGTATTAAAAGAAACGTTCCCAATGATGAAAGTTAGTTGTTCATTTTCTTTTTTTTTTTTTGCATTTATTTATTTATTTATTTTTTAAATTTTAAAATCTTTAATTCTTACATGCATTCCCAAACATGAACCCCCCTCCCACCTCCCTCCCTATAACATCTTTCTGGGTCATCCCCATGCACCAGCCCCAAGCATGCTGCATCCTGCATCAGACATAGACTGGCGATTCAATTCACATGATAGTATACATGTTAGAATGTCATTCTCCCAAATCCTCCCACCCTCTCCCTCTCCCTCTGAGTCCAAAAGTCCATTATACACATCTGTGTCTCTTTCCCTGTCTTGCATACAGGGTCGTCATTGCCATCTTCCTAAATTCCATATATATGTGTTAGTATACTGTATTGGTGTTTTTCTTTCTGGCTTACTTCACTCTGTATAATCGGCTCCAGTTTCATCCATCTCATCAGAACTGATTCAAATGAATTCTTTTTAATGGCTGAGTAATACTCCATTGTGTATATGTACCACAGCTTTCTTATCCATTCATCTGCTGATGGACATCTAGGTTGTTTCCATGTCCTGGCTATTATAAACAGTGCTGCGATGAACATTGGGGTACATGTGTCTCTTTCAATTCTGGTTTCCTCGGTGTGTATGCCCAGCAGTGGGATTGCTGGGTCATAAGGTAGTTCTATTTGCAATTTTTTAAGGAATCTCCACACTGTTCTCCATAGTGGCTGTACTAGTTTGCATTCCCACCAACAGTGTAGGAGGGTTCCCTTTTCTCCACACCCTCTCCAGCATTTATTGCTTGCAGATTTTTGGATCACAGCCATTCTGACTGGTGTGAAGTGGTACCTCATTGTGGTTTTGATTTGCATTTCTCTAATAATGAGTGATGTTGAGCATCTTTTCATGTGTTTGTTAGCCATCCATATGTCTTCTTTGGAGAAATGTCTATTTAGTTCTTTGGCCCATTTTTTGATTGGGTCGTTTATTTTTCTGGAATTGAGCTGCATAAGTTGCTTGTATATTTTTGAGATTAGTTGTTTGTCAGTTGCTTCATTTGCTATTATTTTCTCCCATTCCGAAGGCTGTCTTTTCACCTTGCTTATATTTTCCTTTGTTGTGCAGAAGCTTTTAATTTTAATTAGATCCCATTTGTTTATTTTTGCTTTTATTTCCAGAATTCTGGGAGGTGGATCATA
The DNA here is from genome assembly GCF_042477335.2 of Ovis canadensis. Taxonomy (NCBI): domain Eukaryota; kingdom Metazoa; phylum Chordata; class Mammalia; order Artiodactyla; family Bovidae; genus Ovis; species Ovis canadensis. The sequence continues at coordinate 18,917,850 of NC_091262.1, forward strand.
GAGGATCCTGCTGTGATTTATGTCGGAGAGTGTTTTGCCTATGTTCTCCTCTAGGAATTTTATAGTTTCTGATCTTACATTTAGATCTTTAATCCATTTTGAGTTTATTTTTGTGTGCGGTGTTAGAAAGTGATCTAGTTTCATTCTTTTACAAGTGGTTGACCAGTTTTCCCAGCACCACTTGTTAAAGAGATTGTCTTTATTCCATTGTATATTCTTGCCTCCTTTGTCAAAGATAAGGTGTCCATATGTGTGTGGATTTATCTTCTGTTTTGTTCCATTGATCTATATTTCTGTCTTTGTGCCAGTACCATACTGTCTTGATGACTGTGGCTTTGTAGTAGAGCCTGAAGTCAGGCAAGTTGATTCCTCCAGTTCCATTCTTGTTTCTCAAGATTGCTTTGGCTATTCGAGGTTTTTTGTATTTCCATACAAATCTTGAAATTATTTGTTCTAGTTCTGTGAAAAATGTGGCTGGTAGTTTGATAGGGATTGCATTGAATTTGTAAATTGCGTTGGGTAGTATACTCATTTTCACTATATTGATTCTTCCAATCCATGAACATGGTATATTTCTCCATCTATTAGTGTCCTCTTTGATTTCTTTCATCAGTGTTTTATAGTTTTCTATATATAGGTCTTTAGTTTCTTTAGGTAGATATATTCCTAAGTATTTTATTCTTTTCGTTGCAATGGTGAATGGAATTGTTTCCTTAATTTCTTTTTCTACTTTCTCATTATTCGTGTATAGGAATGCAAGGGATTTCTGTGTGTTGATTTTATATCCTGCAACTTTACTATATTCATTGTTTAGCTCTAGTAATTTTCTGGTGGAGTCTTTAGGGTTTTCCATGTAGAGGATCATGTCATCTGCAAACAGTGAGAGTTTTACTTCTTCTTTTCCAATTTGGATTCCTTTTATTTCTTTTTCTGCTCTGATTGCTGTGGCCAAAACGTCCAGAACTATGTTGAATAGTAGCGGTGAAAGTGGACACCCTTGTCTTGTTCCTGACTTTAGGGGAAATGCTTTTAATTTTTCACCATTGAGGATAATGTTTGCTGTGGGTTTGTCATAGATAGCTTTTATTATGTTGAGGTATGTTCCTTCTATTCCTGCTTTCTGGAGAGTTTTTATCATAAATGGATGTTGAATTTTGTCAAAGGCCTTCTCTGCATCTATTGAGATAATCATATGGTTTTTATTTTTCAATTTGTTAATGTGGTGAATTACATTGATTGATTTGCGGATATTGATGAATCCTTGCATCCCTGGGATAAAGCCCACTTGGTCATGGTGTATGATCTTTTTAATGTGTTGTTGGATTCTGATTGCTAGAATTTTGTTGAGGATTTTTGCATCTATGTTAATCAGAGATATTGGCCTGTAGTTTTCTTTTTTTGTGACATCTTTGTCAGGTTTTGGTATTAGGGTGATGGTGGCCTCATAGAATGAGTTTGGAAGTTTATCTTCCTCTGCAATTTTCTGGAAGAGTTTGAGGAAGATAGGTGTTAGCTCTTCTCGAAATTTTTGGTAGAATTCAGCTGTGAAGCCATCTGGACCTGGGCTTTTGTTTGCTGGAAGATTTCTGATTACCGTTTCAATTTCCGTGCTTGTGATGGGTCTGTTAAGATTTTCTATTTCTTCCTGGTTCAGTTTTGGAAAATTGTACTTTTCTAAGAATTTGTCCATTTCTTCCACGTTGTCCATTTTATTGGCATACAACTGCTGATAGTAGTCTCTTATGATCCTTTGTATTTCTGTGTTGTCTGTTGTGATCTCTCCATTTTCATTTCTAATTTTATTGATTTGATTTTTCTCTCTTTGCTTCTTGATGAGTCTGGCTAATGGTTTGTCAATTTTATTTATCCTTTCAAAGAACCAGCTTTTGGCTTTGTTGATTTTTGCTATGGTCTCTTTTGTTTCTTTTGCATTTATTTCTGCCCTAATTTTTAAGATTTCTTTCCTTCTACTAACTCTGGGGTTCTCCAACTCTTCCTTTTCTAGTTGCTTTCGTTGTAGAGTTAGGTTGTTTATTTGACTTTTTTCTTGTTTCTTGAGGTATGCCTGTATTGCTATGAACTTTCTTCTTAGCACTGCTTTTATAGTGTCCCACAGGTTTTGGGTTGTTGTGTTTTCATTTTCATTAGTTTCTATGCATATTTTGATTTCTTTTTTGATTTCTTCTGTGATTTGTTGGTTATTCAGAAGTGTGTTGTTCAACCTCCATATGTTGGAATTTTTAATAGTTTTTCTCCTGTAATTGAGATCTAATCTTAATGCATTATGGTCAGAAAAGATGCTTGGAATGATTTCGATTTTCTTGAATTTATCAAGTTTGGATTTATGGCCCAGGATGTGATCTATCCTGGAGAAGGTTCCATGAGCACTTGAAAAAAAGGTGAAATTCGTTGTTTTGGGGTGAAATGACCTATAGATATCAATTAGGTCTAACTGATCTAATGTATCATTTAAAGTTTGCGTTTCTTTGTTAATTTTCTGTTTAGTTGATCTGTCCATAGGTGTGAGTGGGGTATTAAAGTCTCCCACTATTATTGTGTTATTGTTGATTTCCCCTTTCATACTTGTTAGCATTTGTCTTACATGTATTGCGGTGCTCCTCTTATATATTGGGTGCATATATATTTATAATTGTTATATCTTCTTCTTGGATTGTTCCTTTGATCATTATGTAGTGGCCTTCTTTGTCTCTTTTCACAGCCTTTGTTTTAAAGTCTATTTTATCGGATATGAGTATTGCCACTCCTGCTTTCTTTTGGTCTCTATTCGCGTGGTATATCTTTTTCCAGCCCTTCACTTTCAGTCTGTATGTGTCCCTTGTTTTGAGGTGGGTCTCTTGTAAGCAGCATATAGAGGGGTCTTGTTTTTGTATCCATTCGGCCAGTCTTTGTCTTTTGGTTGGGGCGTTCAACCCATTTACGTTTAAGGTAATTATTGATAAGTATGATCCCGTTGCCATTTACTTTATTGTTTTGGGTTCGGGTTTATACACCCTTTTCGTGTTTCCTGTCTAGAGAATATCCTTTAGAATTTGTTGGAGAGCTGGTTTGGTGGTGCTGAATTCTCTCAGCTTTTGCTTGTCTGTAAAGCTTTTGATTTCTCCTTCGTATTTGAATGAGATCCTTGCTGGGTACAGTAATCTGGGCTGTAGGTTATTGTCTTTCATCACTTTAAGTATGTCTTGCCATTCCCTCCTGGCCTGAAGAGTTTCTATTGACAGATCAGCTGTTATCCTTATGGGAATCCCCTTGTGTGTTATTTGTTGTTTTTCCCTTGCTGCTTTTAATATTTGTTCTTTGTGTTTGATCTTTGTTAATTTGATTAATATGTGTCTTGGGGTGTTTCGCCTTGGGTTTATCCTATTTGGGACTCTCTGTGTTTCTTGGACTTGGGTGATTATTTCCTTCCCCATTTTAGGGAAGTTTTCAACTATTATCTCCTCAAGGATTTTCTCATGGTCTTTCTTTCTGTCTTCTTCTGGGACTCCTATAATTCGAATGTTGGAGCGTTTCATATTGTCCTGGAGGTCTCTGAGATTGTCCTCGTTTCTTTTAATTCGTTTTTCTTGTTTCCTCTCTGATTCATTTATTTCTACCATTCTATCTTCTATTTCACTAATCCTATCTTCTGCCTCCGTTATTCTACTATTTGTTGCCTCCAGAGAGTTTCTGATCTCATTTATTGTGTTATTCATTATATTTTGACTCTTTTTTATTTCTTCTAGGTCCTTGTTAAACCTTTCTTGCATCTTCTCAATCCTTGTCTCTAGGCTATTTATCTGTGTTTCCATTTTGATTTCAAGATTTTGGATCATTTTCACTATCAATATTCGGAATTCCTTCTCCGGTAGATTCCCTACTTCTTCCTCTTTTGTTTGGTTTGGTGGGCAACTCTCCTGTTCCTTTACCTGCTGAGTATTCCTCTGTCTCTTCATCTTGGTTATATTGCTGCGTTTGGGGTGGCCTTTTTATATTCTGATAATTTGTGGAGTTCTCTTTATTATGGAGCTTCCTCACTTTGGGTGGGGTTCTATCAGTGGCTTGTCAAGGTTTCCTGGTTAGGGAGGCTTGTGTTGGAGTTTTGGTGGGTGGAGCTGGGTTTCTTCTCTCTGGAGTGCAGTGGAGTGACCCGTAATGGGTTATGAGACATCAAAGGTTTTGGGATAATTTTGAGCTGCCTGTATATTGAGGCTCAGGGGAGTGTTCCTGTGTTGCTGGAGAATTTGGGTGGTATGTCTTGTTTTGGAACTTGTTGGCCCTTGGATGGAGCTTGGTTTCAGTGTAGGTATGAAGGCATTTGATGAGCTCCTATTGCTTAATGTTCCCTGAATTCAAGAGTTCTCTAGTGTTTTCAGGCTTTGGGTTTAAGCTTCCTGCTTCTGGTTTTCAGTTTTATTTTTACAGTAGCCTCTAGACTTCTCCATCTATACAGCACCGATGATAAAACATCTAGGTTAAAGATGAAAAGTTTCTCCACCTTGAGGGACACTCAGAGAGGTTCACTGAGTTACAAGGAGAAGAGAAGATGGAGGGGGTAGTTAGAGGTAACTGGAATGAGATGCGGTGAGATCAAGAGAGGAGAGAGCAAGCTAGCCAGTAGTCACTTCCTTATGTGCGCTCTATAGTTTGGACCGCTCAGAGGTATTTACAGAGTTATACGGGGAAGAGGAGAGGGAGGAAGTAGACAGAGGTGACCAGGAGGATAAGAGAGAGGAATGAGTAGGAGAGAGACAAATCCTTCCAGTAACCAGTTCCTTAGGTGTTCTCTACCGTCTGGAACATACAGAGATTCACAGAGTTGGATAGAGAAGAGATGGGGGAGAAAAGAGACAGAGGCCACCTGGTGGAGAAAAAGGAGAGGCCAGAGGAGGAGAGAGTGGTCAAGCCAGTAATCTCGCTCTCAGGTAAACTTGGGTAGTGAAGTTTGGGTTTTTAAATGTACAAAATTGACAACAAAAACCTAAGAGCAAAGATTAAAAATCTGGAGTAGAGGTTGGATTTTCAAAGATACAATATTAAAGAAAAGCAGAAGGAAAAAGGAAGAAAGAAAAAAAAAGAATTATTAAAAAACAAACAAACAAACAAAAAAAAAAACAAAACACCAACACCCATCCAAAGTGTATATATGGTGTTTGCCTTAAAAAAAAAAAAAAAGTCTTTTTTTTTTTAAAAAAATAGTAATACTAGGTTATAGAAATAAAAATTAGAGGAGAAATAGAAGACTTAACAATTTAAAAAAAGCTCGGAAAAAAAGGAAAAAAAAAGCAAAAAGCAAAAAAAAAAAAAAAGAATGATTTTAAAAATATTAAAAAATTAAAAATATATCTGGCTCTTCTCTGATGTTATGGGCCATGTGGGCTCACTTCCAAGGTGGTTCCCTCTGTTTAACTTCTTCTGTTTGCTGGTTTTTAGGCTCACTAGTTCAGTCGCTCTGTGGGGAGGGGGGATGCTGCAAACAAATAGCACTGTCGTGTGTACACAGTATCTCTGCCCCGCTTGACCTGTCCTTTCTGGCAGCGCACAAACCGCTCCGGCTCTACGATGCTCAGCCAGGAACCGTCTGGGGCCGGCCCTAGGCTGCGTGCACTTCCCCGGTCCAAGCCGCTCAGGTTCGGCCCTCAGGCAGCCCTCAGAGGCACAAATGTGGCTGGGACTGCGCTTTGTGCCCTTCCCAGGTCCGAGTAGCTCAGGAGTTTGGTGAGCGCGATCGCCGCGGCTTGTCACCTTTTCCGCCGCTGCCACTCAGCTCTCTGGGTGGACCGCTGGCGCACCCCGTGAGGCAGACTGTGACTGTCCAGCACCCCCAGAAGTCTTAGCAAAGGAGCCTGCTTGCAGTTAGGTAAGTAAAGTCTCTCCGGGTCTGCAATTGCCCCTTTCCAGTCCTTACGGCTCTGGCTGCCTGTCCCCGGTGGGGAATGGTCTGCAGCCGGCTTTTTCCGTTCCGTCCTTTGTTCTGTGCTCAGTCCTGGCAGTGTCTTATGTTCGAGCTTTTCACGTGGTAGCTATCCCACAGTCTGGTTTGCTAGCCCAAGTTAGATCGTTCTGGTTGCGCGTGGGGCGTTCCTGCCTGATTCTTACAAAGCTCTGCAGCCCGAGCCTCCCGCGCGTCCCTGCCCTGCCCCCACTTCCCAATGGCGGATGCAGGCGTCTGTGCTGCTTTTCCGCTGGGGGAGTTACTGGTGGGCTTGTAATCTGTTGGTTTTAATTATTTATCTATTTTTCCTTCCTGTTATGTTGCCCTCTGTGTTTCCAAGGCTCGCCACAGACTCGGCAGGGAGAGTGTTTCCTGGTGTTTGGAAACCTCTCTTCTTAAAATTCCCTTCCCGGGACGGGCTTCCCTTCTCGGGACGGAGCTCCCTCCCCACCTCCTTTGTCTCCTTTTTCGTCTTTTATATTTTTTCCTACCTGTTTTTGAAGACAATGGTCTGCTTTTCTGGTTGCCTGATGTCCTCTGCCAGCCTACAGAAGTTGTTTTGTGGAGTTTGCTCGGCGTTGAAATGTTCTTTTGAGGAATTTGTGAGGGAGAACGTAATCTTCCTGTCCTATTCCTCCGCCATCTTTCCCTCCCCTCCAACTCTGTTCTTTTTTCTCAAGATTGTTTGCATATTCGGGGTCTTTTGCGTTTTCATAAAAATTAATTTTTTTTGTTCTAGTTCTGTGAAAAATGCCATTGGTAATTTGATAGGGATTGCTTAGAATATGTAGATTGCTTTGAGTAGTATGGTCATTTTCACAATATTGTTTCTTCCAGTCCAAGAACATGGTATATCTCTCCATCTGTTTGTGTCAGCTTTGATTTCTTTCATCAGTGTCTTTCAGTTTTCTGTATACAGCTCTTTTGTCTCCCTAGATAATTTTATTCATAGATTTTTTTTTTCTTTTTGTTGCAGTGGTATATGGGATTGATTCCTTAATTTTCTTTCTGATTTTTCATTGTTAATGTATAGGAATGCAAGTGGTTTCTGTGTATTGATTTTGTATCCTGTGACTTTACTAAATTCACTGATTGTCTGCGTGTCTGCTTAGTCACCCAGTCGTGTCCAAGTCCTTGCTATCCCATGGAGTGTAGCCCACCATGCCCTTTGGTCCATGGAATTCTCCAGGTGAGGATATTGGAGTAGATAGCCATTCTCTTTTCCAGGGGATCCTTTCCTCATAGGACTAGAAACAAAAAAAAAAGAATATTGCTTCTTGCTATTTTTATTCAACATTGCTGTGGAAATTCTATCCATGGCAATTCACTGATAAGCTCCAGTAATTTTCTGATAGTATCCTTAGGATTTTCTTTATATAACATCATATTATCTGCAAACAGTGAGAGTTTTACTTCTTCTTTTCCAGTCTGGATTCCTTTTATTTCTTTTCCTTCTCTGATTGCCATGACTAGGACTTCCAAAACTATGTTGAATTATAGTGATGAGAGTGGGCAGTTTTGTCTTTTTCCTGATCTTAGAGGAAATACTTTGTTTTTCACCATTGAGAATAATGTTTGTTGTGAGTTTATTAAATATGGCCTTTATTATATTGTATTTATCTATGCCCATTCTGAAGAATTTTTATCATACATGGGTGCTAAATTTTGTCAAAAGCTTTTTCTGCATCTATTGTGATTATCATATGACTTTTATATTTAAATATGTTAATATGGTGTATCACATTGATTGATTTGCAGATATTGAAGAATTCTTGCATCTCTTGGACAAACCCAACTTAATCATGGTATATGGTTCTTTTAATGTGTTGTTGGATTCTGTTTGCTAGAATTTTATTGAGGATTTTTCCATCTATGTTCATGAGTGATATTGACCTGTAATTTTCTTTTTTTGTGATGTCTTTATCTGGTTTTGGTATCAGGGTGATGGTGACCTCATAGAATAAGTTTGAAAGTATTCCTTCCCCTTCATTTTTTTGGAAGAGTTTGAGAAGGATAGACAAGCATTAGCTTGTCTCTAAACATATGACGGAATTCGCCTTGAAGCTATCTGCTCCAAGGCTTTTGTTTTTGGAGATTTTTGATCACAAGTTCAATTTCAGTGCTGTGACTGACTTGTTCATGATTTCTGTTTCTTCCTGGTTCAGTCTTGGAAGGTTGAAGTTTTCTAAGAATCTGTCCATTTCTTCCAGGTTGTCTTTTTATTGGCATATAGTTGCTCATAATGGTCTCTTGGGATTCTTTGTATCTCTGCATTGTCTGTTGTAACCTCTCCTTTTTCATTTTTAATTTTGTTGATTTGAGTCTTCTCCCCTTTTTTCTTGATGAATCTGACTAATGATCTGTAACTTTATCTATCTTAAACAACCAGCTTTTAGTTTTATTAATCTTTACTTTTGTCTCCTTTGTTTCTTTTCTGTTTATTTCTGTTCTGATTTTTGTGATTTCTATCCTCGCATTAGCTTTGGGGGTTTTTTGGTTCTTGTTTCTGTTGTTTTAGGGTAAAGTTAGGTTTTGTACTTTATGGTTTTTCTTGTGTCTTGAGATTGGATTGTTTTGCTATAAATTTCCCTCTTAGAACTGCTTTTGTTGCATCCTGTAGGTTTTGAGTCATTGTGTTTTCATGGTCATTTGTTTCTAGAAATTTAAAAATTTTTATTTTGTTTTTTGTTTTACTGTGTTTGTTTTAATCAGCTTTAATGCCATAACAAGCAGTGAGTGGGATCTCGCTTCCCTGGCCAGTGATGGGGCCTGAGCCTCTGGGGTGGGAGTGCTGAGTTCAGGGCACTAAATTGCCAGAAAACTCCTGATCCCAGGGAGTATTAATTAGTGATAACTCCTACAAAGGCTCCAGGTGTATCCAAGACCCAGCATCACTCAACTGCCAGCAGCACTCAGTATAGGATGCTTCACCCAAACAACAAGCAAGATACACACAAACCTAATCATCTGCAGACAGACTTCCCACAGACATGCCTAAACATACCACCTCACACCGCCCTGCCCACCAGAGGGAGAAAAACTCGCCTCCTCTGACCAGAATGTAGGCACAAGTCCCTCCAACATGAAGCCTAAACAAACCACTAAACCAACCTCACCCACCAAGGGCAGAGACCAAAAGGAAGAAGAACTACAACCATATAGCCTGGAGAAAGGGGACCTCAAACACAGTAAGTTGGAGTAAAAACACAGAAATATTAGGCAAATGAAGAAACAAGGTAAAAACTCACAAGACCAAATGATCGAGGAAGAAATAGGCAAACTACTTGAAAAAGGATTCAGAGTGATGGTAGTAAAGATTACCTAAAACCTCAAAAATAGAACAGAGTGCAAGAGTCAGTTAACATACTTAACAAGGAGCTAGAAGAAATAAAGAATAAACAGAGACAAACAATACAATTATTGAAATTAAAAATACCCTGGAAGGAATCAGTAGCAGAATTACTGGACAGAAGATGGATATGTGAGATGGAAGAGAGAACAGTGAAAATAACTGCTGAAGAGCAGAATAAAGAAAAAAGAATTGAGGATAGTCCCAGAGACCTCTGGGATGATATTAAATGTATGATCATATTAAATTCAAATTATAGAGGTTCCAGAGAAGAAAAGTAAAAGAAAGGATCTGAGAAATTTTTTGAAGAGATTATAGTTGAAAATTTCCCTAACATGGGAAAGGAAATAGTCAGGTCCAAGAAGTGCAGAGAGCCCCATAAAGGATAAACCCAAGGAGAAACACACAAAGACACATACTAATCAGAGTAACAGATTAAACGCAAAGAAAGAATATTAAAAGCAGCAAGGGAAAGCGACAAGTAACATGCAAAAGAAGCCGCATACAATTAACAGCTGATCCTTCAGCAGAAACTCTACAGGCCAGAAGGGAATGGCAGAATATATTTAAAGTACTGAAAGGGAAAAATCTACAGCCAAGGATACCCTGCCCAACAAGGATATCATTCAAAATTGTTGAAGAAATCAAAAACTTTACAGACAAGACAAAGTTAAGAGCATTTAGCACCACCGAACCAGCATTACAGCAAATGTTAAAGGGACTTCTATAGGCTGGAAACACAAGGAAAAGACCTACAAAAACAAACGAAAAGCAATTAAGAAAATGCCGATAGTAATATCAATTCAGTTCACTCTATCATGTCTGACTCTTCACAATCCTGTGGACTGCAGCACACCAGGCTTTCCTGTCCATCACCAACTCTCAGAGCTTGCTCAAACACATGTCCATTGAGTCACTGATGCCATCCAACCATCTCATCCTCTGTTGTCCCCTTCCCCTCCTGCCTTCAATCTTTCCCAGCATCACGGTCTTTTCCAGTGAGTCAGTTCCTTGTATCAGGTGGCCAAAGTATTGGCGTTTCAGCTTCAGCATCAGTCCTTCCAATGAATACTCAGGACAGATTTCCTTTAGAATGGACTGGTTGGATCTTCTTGCAGTCCAAGGGACTCTCAAGAGTCTTCTCCAACACCACAGTTCAAAAGCATTAATTCTTAGGCACTGAGCTTTCTTTATACTCCAAATCTCACATCCGTACATGACTACTGGAAAAACCAGTAGCTTTGACTAGATGGACATTTGTCGACAAATAACGTTTCTGCTTTTTAATATGCTGTCTAGGTTGGAGAAGGCAGTGGCAACCCACTGCAGTACTCTTGCCTGGAAGATCCCATGGATGGAGGAGCCTGGTAGGCTGCAGTCCATGGGGTCGTGAGGAGTTGGACGCGACTGGGCGACTTCACTTTGACTGTTCACTTTCATGCATTGGAGAAGGAAATGGCAACCCACTCCAGTGTTCTTGCCTGGAGAATCCCAGGGGTGGGGGAGCCTGGTGGGCTGCCGTCTATGGGGCCGCACAGAGTCGGACACGACTGAAGTGACTTAGCAGCAGCAGGTTGGTCATAGCTTTCCTTCCAAGGAGCAAGCATCTTTTAATTTCATGGCTGCAGTCACCATCTGCAGTGATTTTGGAGCCCAAGAAAATAAAGTCTGTCACTGTTTTCATTGTTTCCCCATCTATTTGCCAGGAAATGATGGGACTGGATGCCATGATCTTCATTTTTTGAATGTTGAGTTTTAAGCCTTTTTTACTCTCCTCTTTGACTTTCATCAAGAGGCTCTTTAGTTCTTCTTCACTTTCTGCTATAAGGGTGGTGTCATCTGCGTATCTGAGGTTATTGATATTTCTTCCTGCAATCTCAATTCCAGCTTGTGCTTCATCCAGCCCGGCATTTCGCATGATGTACTCTGCATATAAGTTAAATAAACAGAGTGACAATATATAGCCTTGATGTACTCCTTTTCCTATTTGGAACTAGTCTGTTATTCCATGTCTGGTTCTAACTGTTGTTTCTTGGCCTGCATACAGGTTTCTGAGGAGGTAGTTAAGGTGGTCTGTTATTCCCATCTCTTTCAGAATTTTCCACAGTTTGTTGTGATCCACACAGTCAAAGGCTTTGGCATAGTCATTAAAAGCAGAAGTAGATGTTTTTTTGGAACTCTCTTGCTTTTTTGATGATCCAATGGATATTGGCAATTTGATCTCTGGTTCCTCTGCTGTTTCTTAATCTAGCTTGAACACTTGCAAGTTCATGGTTCATGTACTGTTGAAGCCTGGCTTGGAGAATTTTGAGCATTACTTTACTAGCATGTGAGATGAATGCAATTGTGCAGTAGTTTGAGCATTCTTTGGCATTGCCTTTCTTTGGGATTGGAATGAAAACTGACCTTTTCCAATCCTGTGGCTTCTGCTGAGTTTTCCAAATTTGCTGCCATATTGAGTGCAGCACTTTCATAGCATCATCTTTTAGAATTTGAAATTGCTCAACTGGAATTCCATCACCTCCACTAGCTCTGTTCATAGTGATGCTTCCTAAGTCCCACTTGACTTTGCATTCCAGGATGTCTGGCTCTAGGTGAGTGATCACATCATTGTGGTTATCTGGATCATTAAGATCTTTTTTGTATAGTTCTGTGTATTCTTGCCATCTCTTCTTAATATCTTCTGCTTCTGTTAGGTCAATAGGAGCATATATATCAGTATATATGGATATATACAGTATAATAGGAACATATGTATCAGTAATTACTGTAAATATAAATGAGTTAATCACTCCAAAAAACACAGACTGGCTCAATGGATACAAAAACAAGACCCATATATGTGCTGTCCACAAAAAACTCACTTTAGACCTAGAGACACATAGAAACTGAAAGTGAGAGGATGGAAAAAGATATTCCACACAGCTAGACATCAAGAGAGAGACAGAGTAGTAATTCTCATGTCAGACAAAATAGAACTTAAAGAATATCAGAATAAATAAGGAAGGATCCTACATAATGATCAAGAGATCAATTCAAGAAGAAGATATAATAATTGTAAATATTTGTGTACCTAACATAGGAGCACCTCAATACCTAAGGCAAACATTAACAGACATAAAAGGAGAAATTGACAGTAACACAGTATTAGTAGGGAACTTTAACATTTCACTTACACCAATGGACAAATCATCAAAACAGAATATTAATAGGGAAACACAAGCCTTACATGACACATTAGACCCCATGGACCTAATTGATATCTTCAGGACATTCCATCCAAATGCAGAAGAATACAGTTTCTTCTCAAGTGCACATGGGACTTTTTCCAGGATAGATCACATGTTGGGTCACAAATCAAGCCTCAAAATAATTTAAGAAAGTTGAAATCATAGCAAGCATCATTTCTGACCACAATGCTATGAGTCTATATATCAATGATGGGAAAAAAACTGTAAAAAGCACAAACATGTGGAGATTAAGTAATACATTTCTAAATAACCAACAGGTTACTGAAGACCAGACACATTTTGATTACAGTCAGGAGACGTGGGATGCTTGTCCTGCTCCCATCCTCAGCTGTAGGTTGAGCTATGGTCAGGTTTTTTTTGACAGCCTAATTCAAGGGCTTCCCTGGTGGCTCAGTGATAAAGAACCTGCCTGCCAGTACAAGAGATGTGAATTCAATCCCTGGGCCAGGAAGATACCCTGAAGAAGGAAATGGCAACCCACTCCAGTATTCTTGACTGGGAAATCCCATAGACAGAGGAGACTGGTGGTCTACAGTCTATGGGGTCACAAAAGAGTTGGACACAGCTTACTGACTAAACACAGCAAATTCAGGTTTTATGAATTTAGTTTTAATTATCGAGATCTAGCTTTTTCCTTCCTTGGCCTCATAAAAGTTTTTAATTACTGGAAAATCCTCCCTTTTCCTCCCTCAGGAGAGGGATGTGATAATCCCACACAAAGGAAAATGGAAGTACTCCACAGCCTTATGAAATATGTCACACAGCAGGCCAGGGAGAGGCTGCCAAGGGGCTCTGAGCCCAGCTGGTGTCCTGGGGCCCTGCTGCTCTGGCCTGATGGTCCCTTCCCGTAGTTGTCCCCAAACTTTGATGGAGGACCCTAGCTTGTGTGACCCACAGCACTGTCACTGAGGTCCCTGAGAGATCTGTCTGAATCCAGGGACTATTCATAGACATGGACACTGACCGCCATGCAGCAGGTCCGTCTGTGGAGGAGGAAGGGAGCTTCACTGACAGGATGAGGGCGTCCAGGAATGAAGCAGCTTCTCCTTCAGAAGTCTATTTCAGGCCAGCCCTCCGTGAGGCCACAGATGTAAAAAGTGCTGGGGAGCCAGTGAGAGGTGAAGGAGGCTGGGGCTACAGTGTCATAACACCACCCCAGCAGGTTTTGTATTCACTGAATGTAACAAGGAAGAAGAGAATTTTGAGCTGTGTGATGTCATAATTTAAGGCTCAGACAAGAAAGTAAGAGCAAGTTTTGTATATGAAGCAAACATCAGTACGTATCTATCTGGCTGTACATTATCCCATCTACAGTAGTTACCCTAGAGGACCATTTGCTTATTCCAGTCCTGGTCCTGTAGCCGGAACTGTGGACACTCCCTTGTGGATTTCCTTCAAAGTGAGCGTTCATCTTCTCTGTTTCATGGTGTTGGTCAAACTTCATTTTTGTTTTCAGCTGGAGAGATAGCAAGTGTGCTGCTTGCTAAATGAGGCTGGAAAATGTTTGAGGTAAAAATACGAAAGTTTTATTAGTCTCGAGTTTCTTTGTTTCTGGGGGCTTTCCTATTTGTTCATTTAACTTTACTTTGTTATTCCTTGAGACTCTACAGAAGTTACAATTCAGTTTTGCTTCAAGCTTGTTTGTTAGAGGTCCTCTCACATGATTGCCTTCTGGGGAAACTGCCCCATTGAATAAACAAGTCCTGTTGTGTCCATATCCTTACCTCATACCCATCTCATGGGCATGGCACACCCTGCTTCAGTTTCAGGCTTATCCACACTGTGTCTTTTGTGTTTTCTCTGAGAAATTTGCAAAGGAGAAGGCTTAACATTTAATGACATATTAGTTGTCCCAAATCACACAACTTGAGGTCTTCAACAAATTCATCTGTTTGTCAGAAATTATGATTATAATTATGTTCTTGACCATCCTGTGATTTTTTGAGAGGTTTTATGAAAGATTTTAATTTGGGGAATAAAATAGCATGTACCTAGCAATTAGGGGTTCGGACTATTTGGGCAAATACTGCCTTCTTTATCATACTATAAAAAAATAGGTCATTCCCTTAAGAGAGTTAGGAAAGTCACATTCTATCAATGTTAGGGCTTTGCTCCCCGTAAATTCAGCTTGAATTTCTCAGCTAATAGGATTACTGGGAACGCTAAAAAGTATATACAGTCTTTTCTTGGTATCCACGGGATTAATTCCAGGACCCCTGAGGATACCAAAGTCCATGGATGCCCAAGTCCCTTATATAAAGCGGCCCAGTATAACTTGGCCCTCTGTATCCATGAGCTCTGCATCTGAAGATTTAATTAATTGCAGATGGAAGGGCTGAGTGTACTTGAGTAAACTAACTTTTTCTCTCACCATTAAGCTTTTTTTAGGTAGAGAGTATTTAATGAAAAATGCCAATTAAGTCGTGTCTGGACGTTGGAGATGGCCTTTTAAAAGACTCTTTGTAAGAGCTGCAATTGCCTGAGGAAAACAAAGGAGGGCAAGAAAGGGGTGGTCACAAAGGACTTCTGCTGGTCACCTCGTGCAGGGGTCCTGTGGAGTGGCCTGGAGAGATGGTGGTGAATAAAACGTGACCGTGCATACGCATGTCCACACGTGCCGAGGTGCATGTCTGCGTGTGGAAGTGTGTGGTCTCTATACTTTCTGAACCTTACAGTCTGCATGGGGGTGGGGGCTTCTTTGGCACCTGTAAGTTCCCACACAGAACACAACCCCAACCAGGGCAGGGGATTTTTATTTGGGGCTTGTCAGGAAGTCCACACTAAAACCAATGGCCCCAGGGGACCAAGTTGTTTTTTTTCTTCTTCCTCATACCAGGGTCATGACTAAAGTTACATAATGCTGAAATACTTTTTAAAATGGTGAAAATACATGGATATGTTTTTACGTGGGGTATCTTTGTTTTGGAACTACACAGAGACTACAGAATACTTGGTGATGCTTGATTGCCTTTTGGGCTGGAGAGTAAGAGAGCTGAGCGAGAATGAACGGCCCCTGGAGGGTTCTGAGCCGTGGAGCCCCCCTCCTACCTTCAGGTTGGCGAGTGGGTACCTTACAGGAGACCTTTCCACAGGCTGCTGGGCCATGCCTTCACAGTCTCTGTGCTGGGGTGGCCTGTGGGAGCAACTCTGAAGCAGATGCCCTTCCAGTTATGTAGTCCCTAACCTGTGGGAAATGTCAGTGCCATCTGTGTGCCAGCCACTGCCCTCTTACTTAGCATGGACCTCAGTGTGACCTTAACAGAGAGACTGCTGTCTCTGTGTTCCCTAATGCTCCCATCCTCGTGGCCCAGGAGCACTTTATGATGAGCTTGGAGTGAAGTGGATGCCTCTAAACCTTGCTGAGTGGCTCTCACATATATGACACTGAGGCAGTTTGCTTGAAACACAGAACCCCTCCCAGCCAGGGGCAGACAGTGGAGAATAGAGTCATAAATGGGAAACCAGGTCTTTCTGAGATGCCATTTGTATAACTGTGTGTCCCAAAGCCCTCCTGGAGCCTTCAGACAGCTTCTTGCCAAGAGCTGGATGAGCAGGCAGGAAAGGTGAGGGGCCAGGCTCCTACGCAGTGAGTCCTGCCCCAGCTGGCAAGGGCCCTGAGCTGGAGAGGTGCCCCTACAATGGCTTCATTTGCGGAACCCTCAGGGTGGTCCTGTTCCCACCTCCACAGTGAACACTGAATCATCCCCAGGGGCTGTGGCTTGGCTCAGTGCAGTGGTCTGAGCTTTGTCTCTGCAGGGAAATCAGGGCTCAAACCCCTCTTCTACCTTTGTCCTTTATGAGTCCCCTGATACTTCTGGCTCTTCTCTTCTGTAAAATGGAGTTAATGATACCCAGCATTATTGTGAGACTAAAGTGAGGTGATCAAGAACACCCAATAGGATTCAGTTCAGTTCAGCTGCTCAGTCGTGTCCAGCTCTTTGCAACCCCATGGACTGCAGCGTGTCAGGCTTCCCTGTCGATCACCAACTCCCAGAGCTCTCATGTTCATTGAGTTGGTGATGCCATCCAACCATCTCATTCTCTATTGTCCCCTTCTCCTCCTGCCTTCAGTCTTTCCCAGCATCAGGGTCTTTCCCAGTGAGTCAGTTCTTTGCATCAGGTGGCCAAAGTATTGGAGCTTCAACTTCAACATCAGTCCTTCCAGTGAATATTCAGGACTGATTTCCTTTAGGATTGACTGATTAGATCTCCTTGGGACTCTCAAGAGTCTTCTCCAACACCACAGTTCAAAAGCATCAATTCTTCAGTGCTCAGCTTTCTTTATAGTCCAACTCTCATATCCATATATGACTACTGGAAAAACAATAGCTTTCACTAGATGGATCTTTGTTGGCAAAGTAATGTCTCTGTTTTTTAACATGCTGTCTAGGTTGGTCATAGCTTTTCTTCCAAGGAGCAAGCATCTTTTAATTTCATGGCTGCAGTCACCATCTGCAGTGATTTGGGAGCCCAAGAAAAGAAAGTCTGCCACTGTTTCCCTTGTTTCCCCATTTATTTGCCTTGAAGTGATGGGACTGGATGCCATGATCTTTGTTTTCTTTTTTTTTTTAATTTTTATTTTTACTTTATTTTACTTTACAATACTGTATTGGTTTTGCCATACATTGACATGAATCCACCACGGGTGTACATGTGATCCCAAACATGAACCCCCCCTCCCACCTCCCTCCCCACAACATCCCTCTGGGTCATCCCCATGCACCAGCCCCAAGCATGCTGTATCCTGCATCGGACATAGACTGGTGATTCGATTCTTACATGATAGTATACATGTTTCAATGCCATTCTCCCAAATCATCCCACCCTCTCCCTCTCCCTCTGAGTCCAAAAGTCCGCTATACACATCTGTGTCTTTTTTGCTGTCTTGCATATAGGGTCATCATCTTTCTAAATTCCATATATATGTGTTAGTATACTGTATTGATGTTTTTCTTTCTGGCTTCCTTCACTCTGTATAATCGGCTCCAGTTTCATCCATCTCAACAGAACTGATTCAAATGTATTCTTTTTAACATCTGAGTAATACTCCATTGTGTATATGTACCACAGCTTTCTTATCCATTCATCTGCTGATGGACATCTAGGTTGTTTCCATGTCCTGGCTATTATAAACAGTGCTGTGATGAACATTGGGGTACATGTGTCTCTTTCAATTCTGGTTTCCTCAGTGTATATGCCCAGTAGTGGGATTGCTGGGTCATATGGCAATTCTATTTGCAATTTTTTAAGGAATCTCCACACTGTTTTCCATAGTGGTCGTACTAGTTTGCATTCCCACAAACGATGTCAGAGGGTTCCCTTTTCTCCACACCCTCTCCAGCATTTATTGCTTGCAGATTTTTGGATCGCAGCCATTCTGACTGGTGTGAAGTAGTACCTCATTGTGGTTTTGATTTGCATTTCTCTAATAATGAGTGATGTTGAGCATCTTTTCATGTGTTTGTTAGCCATCCGTATGTCTTCTTTGGAGAAATGTCTATTTAGTTCTTTGGCCGATTGTTTGATTGGGTCGTTTATTTTTCTGGAATTGAGTTGCACAAGTTGCTTGTATATTTTTGAGATTAGTTGTTTGTCAGTTGTTTCATTTGCTATTATTTTCTCCCATTCCGAAGGCTGTCTTTTCACCTTGCTTATATTTTCCTTTGTTGTGCAGAAGCTTTTAATTTTAATTAGATCCAGAAATATACCATGTTCATGGATCGGAAGAATCAATATAGTGAAAATGAGTATACTACCCAAAGCAATTTACAAATTCAATGCAATCCCTATCAAGCTACCAGCGATATTTTTCACAGAACTAGAACAAATAATTTCAAGATTTGTATGGAAATACAAAAGCCTCAAATAGCCAAAGCAATCTTGAGCAATCAAAGAAGAATGGAACTGGAGGAATCAACTTGCCTGACTTCAGGCTCTACTACAAAGCCACAGTCATCAAGACAGTATGGTACTGGCACAAAGACAGAAATATAGATCAATGGAACAAAATAGAAAGCCCAGAGATAAATCCACACACGTATGGACACCTTATCTTTGACAAAGGAGGCAAGAATATACAGTGGAGTAAAGACAATTTCTTTAACAAGTGGTGCTGGGAAAACTGGTCAACCACTTGTAAAAGAATGAAACTAGATCACTTTCTAACACCACACATGAAAATAAACTCAAAATGGATTAAAGATCTAAATGTAAGACCAGAAACTATAAAACTCCTAGAGGAGAACATAGGCAAAACACTCTCCGACATAAATCACAGCAGGATCCTCTATGATCCACCTCCCAGAATATTGGAAATAAAAGCAAAAATAAACAAATGGGATCTTTGTTTTCTGAATGTTGGGTTTTGAGCCAACTTTTTCACTCTCCTCTTTCATTTTCATCAAAAGGGTTTTCAGTTCCTCTTAACTTTCTGCCATAAGGGTGGCATATCTGAGGTTATTGATATCTCTCTTGGCAATCTTGATTCCAGCTTGTACTTCATCCAGCCCAGCATTTCTCATGATGTACTCTGCATACAAGTTAAATAAGCAGGGTGACAATATACAGCCTTGACGCACTCCTTTCCCTATTTGGAACCAGTCCATTGTTCTAACTGTTGCTTCTTGATCTGCATACAGAATTCTCAGGAGGAAGATAAGGTAGTCTGTTATTCCTATCTCTTTAAGAATTTTTCAGTTTGTTGTGATCCACACAGTCAAAGGCTTTGGCTTAGTCAATAAAGCAGAAAGTGAAAATTCTAGTGAAAGTCACTCATGTACAACTCTTTGCAACCGCATGGACTATACAGTCCATGTCATTCTCTAAGCCAGAAAACGAGTGGGTAGCCTTTCCCTTCTCTAGGAGATCTTCCCAGCCCAGGGATGGAACCCAGGTCTCCCACATTTCAGGTGGATTCTTTACCAGATGAGCCACAAGGGAAGCCCAGGAATACTGGAGTGGTTAGCCTGTGCCTTCTCCAGCAGATCTTCCCCACCCAGGAATCGAACTGGGGTGTCCTGCATTGCAGATGGATTCTTTACCAACTGAGCTATCAGGGAATCCCCAATAAAGCAGAAGTAGATGTTTTGCTGGAACTCTCTTATATTTTCTATGATCCGTTGTATGTTGGCAGTTTGATCTCTGGTTCCTCTGCCTTTTCTAAATCCAGCTTGAACATCTGGAAGTTCTCAGTTCATGCACTGTTGAAGCCTTGCTTGGATAATTTTGAGTGTTACTTTGCTAGCATGTTAGATGAGTGCAATCATGCGGTAGTTTGAACATTCTATTGTCAATAATAACAACAAAAAACCTGCAGAGTAGAACAAGTATTGGAGAGAACGTGAAGAAATGGGAATACTTGTATAGTGCTAATGGGGATATAAAATGGTACATCCAGTATGGAAAATAATGTGGTAGTTTCTCAGGAAATAAAAATATGATACAGAAATTCCACTTCTAGGCATATACCTCAATGAAATGGAACTTGAACAGATATTTGTTCATCTGAGCTCATAATAGCCTTATTCCCAATAGCCAAAAGGTGGAAGCAGCTCAAGTGTCCTTTTATACATACATAGAATAATATTCAGCCTTAAAAAAGAAAGGAATTCTGAGATATGTTGTAACATGGGTAAAACTTGAAGATGTTACGTTAAATGGAATAAGCCAGTCACTAAAAGAATTACTGTGTAATTCCACCTACTTAAAGTTCCTGGAGGAGTGAAATTCACAGAGATAGAAAACAGGTTAGTGGATGGCGTGGGGTAAAGAGGAGGGCTAATGAAGAATTACCGTTTAATGGGTACAGAGGTTCAGTTTGAGAAGGTGGAAAAGCTCTGAAGGTGGATGATAGTGATGGTTACACAGTGATGTGAATGTATTAATGTCATTAAACTGTATGCTTACCAATGGTCGAAATGGTGAATTGTATATAGTATATACTTTACTACATTTATTAAGAGAGATGACCAAGGAAGCAAAGTCATTTTATTGACTAGTACTTCTCAAATATTTCTTCCAGAAACGATGGTGAGAAAAAGTACAATTCACAGGAAGGGGCTCCTCCTGCATTCCTCCCTGAGAGGCCAAGGAGGTGATTTGGGGCTACAGGAGCTGCAGGGGGCCTGGGGTGGTGTGGGAAGCAGAGCAGAGAAGGAGGGAGGGGTGGAAGGCTCAGCGTGGGGAAAGAGAGGAGAGGAGAGGGCATTTGAAGAAGTGTTACTGGGGGTTGAATTGGGCAGCCTTTCTGATGTTTTTGGAGAAATGCAAGTAGGAATTTAGAGGCCCTTTTTGGTTGTTAGGCTGTACTTCTTTGGCTTAGATTCCAGGGCTGGATTTGACCTTGCAAGCATTGAGACTTAGTGAAGTTACTGCTGATATTTTTGGACCTTGAGCCATCCTCACCTAAGTTTGGCACTAAAATCATCACTTTAGAATCAAGCCAAGAGTTTGCTTTCCCAATGACTGCTCAATTATTGGAATCATGGAACTAGGGTTGATCATGTAAAGTCATGTTATGCTCAGAAGTAACCGCAGGAACAGGATGCGTGACCCTCCAGGGGTAGAAATGCAATTCAGAGGAGAAGATTTGCTTGCTCTGTGCATATTTTAGGCAGCTCACCAGGATTCTGTGGTGTTTGTGAGCTCATTGAATTGAAGAAACCATAGCTCTCCCATGTGAAGCTATGGGAGTTTTTAAACTCAGTTTTGAGTTTTTAAAACTCAGTTTCTGCAAATCTGTAGCTTAACAGGGGTGCTCCAGGAAGGAGAGAGGAGGTTATATTAGGACCAGATCTTGGCCGGGCTGTTATTTAGGGTTTGGGTTCTAAATGCCTTTTGATATATAAATATAGACAACATGGATGAGAAGTTACTGAAAAGTACTGTTGTGGGGTAAGTGTATTTAATTGAAATATAGGAAAGGGCTGAGTCATGGTCAGGAAGGGTTGACTCATAATCAGAAAGGTGCTGAGTCATGGGTAGGAGACCACAGAGTCATGGTGAAGAAGTGCTGAGTCATAGGAAGGGCTGAATCATGGCGAGGAAGGTGCTTAGTCATGGTGAGGAAAGGCTGAGGCATGGTAAGGAAGGTGCTGGGTCACAGTCTGGAAAGTGCTGAGTCATGGTAAAGAAAATACTGAGTCCTAGTGAGAAGTGCTAGGTCACGGTGATAAAAGTGCTGAGTCATGGCAAGGAAGTGCTGAGTTATGATAAGGAAGTGTCAGGTCCGCTTATTGGTTCTGCCATGTAAAAAATGTAAATGGGTATATGCTCAAGGCCAGTCAGAGAAGGGAGCATGTCTGGTTACATGCAAAATAGGACTTGTACATATTCATCTAGGTGGGTGTGGACTGAGAGTTTTTATTGACAGTTGCAAGTTACATAACAACAGGCTCTATTGCACATGTCTTTCCCATGATTAGGTCTGTTATAATCAGATGTATGTATGTACAGAATGTTTACTTGAGGACACAGTGTGCATCAAGGGTGCATGTGCAGGAGTTGGAGAAGCCCCCCTGTGGTTAGTTTATATCCACTGTGCCTAGGGCACATGTGCAGGGGAGTTGGAAAAGTTTCTGTGGTTATTTTTGTAACATACCTGTGAGCTTTCCTAGGTGTGTCTGGGGTAGAGTTTAGAGATCAGCTTGTATCTTTTCAGCTAGACTACCCCTCACTGCTCATGCCTAACTTCCTACCTAACAGAAGGACTAGGTCATGGTGCTGCTACTGCTAAGTGGCTTCAGTCATGTCCGACTCTGTGTGACCCAATAGATGGCAGCCCACTGGGCTCCCTCATCCCTGGGATTCTCCAGGCAAGAACACTGGAGTGGGTTGCCATTTCCTTCTCCAATGCATGAAAGTGAAAAGGGAAAGTGAAGTCGCTCAGTCGTGTCTGACTCTTCGAAACCCCATGGACTACAGCCCACCAGGCTCCTCCGTCCATGGGATTTTCCAGACAAGAGTACTGGAGTTGGGTGCCGTTGGTGAGGAAGGACTAAGTCATGGTGAGGAAACTGCTGAGTCATGATCAGGAAGTGCTGCATCATTGAACATGCTGAGTGGTGGTCAGGAAGAGCTAAGTTATGCTGAGGAAGCTGCATAGTCATGGTGAGGAAGTGCTGAGTCATTGTCACAAATAGCTTAGTCATTGTCATGAAGGACATGGTAAAGAACTGTGTCATGGTTAGTAAAGCACTGAGTCATGGTCAGAAAGGACTCAGTTGTATTTAGGACATGTTACTGACACAGTCCAGGTCATTACAGAAAGATTGCTGGTTGATATACACACCATTTTTTCCCCCTCTGGATGGTTGAATTTCCCTACTTTCCTGGCGTGAGGTGTGGCCAAGTGACTGCTTTGTCCAGTGGAATGGAAGTAGAAGTGATAGGTACTATTTTCAGACTTGTCCCCTACAAACATCCTGTGAAATGATCGTGAGGCTCTTTCTCTATTGGTTGACTGGCTAAGGTTCACCCAGGAGCCAACATCCTTGAACCTTGAAACGGTGGATGTTATGTGAGTGAGAGGTAAAGCATCTGAAGACACTGAGATGTGCAACAGCACTTATCTCCAATGATCAGAAATGCTGAAGGCTGAGTTGAATATGAGTCCCTGCTCTTGAGGGACTTTAAGATCTCAAAGTAGGCTTCCCTGGTAGCTCAGCTGATAAAGAATCTGCCTGCAATGCAGGAGACCCAGTTTGATTCCTGGGTTGAGAAGATCCCCTGAGAAGGGATGGACTACCCACTGCAGTATTCTTGGGCTTCCCTGGTGGCTCAGGTGGTAAAGAATTCGCCTGCAAAATGGGAAACCTGGGTTTGATCCCTGGGTTGGGAAGATCCCCTGGAAGAGGACATGGCAACCCACTCCAGTATTCTTGTCTAGAGAATCCTATGGACAGAGGCACGTGGTGGGCTACAGTCCATGGGTCTCAAAGAGTCGGACATGACTGAGCGACTGAACTGAACTGAACGGTGTGTAAAGACTATGTAAAGCAAGGTTTGTTACATAGAGTCCTCTGGTGCCATCTCTGGGCTGATAAGGGTGTAGGGTTATCTCCAGTAATTAACTTCTGTAGAGAGGGCTTTGGGGACCCATTTACAAACTTATGTCCTGCTTTTAGGGAAATGAAGGGAGGACAGAAATCTTTTTTTTTTTTTTTGGTATCTTCTCAGTTGCCTTCAGCTCAAAATAATCCTTAAGCCAAAGTGGCACATTTTGGGGTGGCATATTCTGCATCTCTTTAGACTCAACTGGAATCTTCAGGGAAATCCCTTCCATTGTTGAAAGGATTTAGGGCAGTGGAGAGGAAAGAGGCCTGACAACTGCTGCTCCTTGAGCAGAGTGCTGAGGACAGGAAGCTCTTGGTTCTGCACAGGTCTGCACAGATGTGGTCTGGATGCAGACCGGCACCTTCCTGGCCATGTTCTGGCTTTGCTATGATTGCAAGCCCCGGTGTCAGCTTTAACCTGGAGACAACTGTCATTGACCAGAGGGGGCTGATCCTGGGGGTGGATCTTATTTTCCCAGATGGTTTCCTGTCTCCCTGTGGGAGGGTTGGAAGACTGATGGAGCTCGGGTTTGACTTCTTTCAAGTCGGCAATGTGTCCGTGCCCGCCCTCTTCCTCACGCATCAGTCTTTCCTCCTGCGTGGCCATTGTTCCCATAGGAAAGCCAAGGAACCTCGCGGCTCACTGGATGTCCACACGTGAACAAGGTGCCACCTCCGTGCTTCCAGAGCACTTCTGTAGCCTCCCTCCTTTGGTGTGGAGAGGCCCCCTTCTCCACTTGCTTCCATGAGGAGTGGCCTCTTGTTGCTCCTCATGCTCCTTACATGTCCTGTTGGTCAAGACGTCATCTTCCTCAGCCCAGGCTGCTGTAATGAAAGCCACAGAAGGGAGGCTTCAACAACAGAAGAATTTCTGTTATTTCTGGGGCCAGGAAGTCCTAGATCGAGGTGCCAGCCAACTTGGTGTCTGTGAAGGACCCTCTCCCTGGCATGCAGACGACTGCCATATCCTCACATAGCAGGGCTAACCCCATGATGCATGTAAGTCAGTTTAGCTCCTAGTACTATCTCATTTGGAGGTGAGGGCTTCAACAAATGAGTTTGGGGGACACAAACATGCAGTCCACAGTGGGCATCAATGCAGCATAGTGTCTCTCAGGCCTGGGGATGGTGCCAAGATCCCAGTCTTCTTTGAGCTTAGCCTCAGAAAGTTGGAGTGCTTGGCTTTCAGCAGAGCCTTCTGCCGTGCGCTCCTTGTTCTCTGCTTGGTGGACAGCATCCGTACTGTTCTCTGTCCTGGCACTCTGGGTGGCGGTGGAGGTGACGCTGAGAGCAGTTCCCACTTCTTCAGAACTTCAGTGTCAGATGCTTCTGGTTTTTAATTGATGTAATCTTTCTAATTCCATGAGGAAGCCCTGCTGTAATCCCCATCTCATATGTAGGGAAACAGGTACAGAGAGTAAGTAATTTGCCAGAAGCCTCGTAGCTTTGTAGGAGGTAGGACCAAGATTTGACCCTGGACAGTTCAGTTTCGATCTTTTGTTTTCTTAACTATGCTTTTCTCCTAAGTGTATCTTGCCCTTTGAATAACCTTCTAAAAGAGGTAGGATTCCTGTTAACAGATGGGGAAACCGAGGCTCCAAAAGGATATATTTCTTGTCTGAAATTATACTGTTAATGATGACAGCTGGCCTTAAATTCACTCAATGTAAAGTCTGAGGATCTGACTCCCACATCTCCTCCTTCCAGGTCTCTGCCCATTCATTTTTCTGCAAGTGGATTCTGCCCATTATTATTTTTACCCAGTATTTTCTTTTCATTGTCTTTGTCATGCGTGTTATTTACAGAATGGACCTCTGTCCTCTAACATCTTGATTTTTCAACACTCACGTTTGTTAAGTGTTCTCAGAGAACCTACTGTCTGCCAAGCACTGCTCCAGCCCTGGGGAAGCTTGATGTACAAAGTAAAGAGCCCTGTTTTTGTGGAACTGACATTTTCGTGGAGGGAATGAATATGTATGATCAGTAAGGAAACTCCAGAATCAGAATAAAGTGATAAAGTGGAAAAATAAAGCGGAGAAGGGAGATAGGAAGCTGATGGGCAAGGACTCTGAGAAGGTGATTTGGAAATTAGGTTCTCCACCTGTAATGCCTTTGGCAGGCCAGAACTTCTGGAAGTGCTAAGATTCACTCTGTTGTCACTATGAATCTCTAAAAGCCAAGAAAGGGTCCTCAGGGTGAGCGGCGAGAGCAGACAGCGGTCCCCCAACAGGAGGGAGTCGGGTGTCCCCGGGGCCTCCCATGCAGACTCTAGCTCTGCTCCTCAGCCGTGGTCAGACCACTCACTCAGCCCTGGGCATGTCCTTTAGTAAACTCACCAGTCCTCAGTGTCCCTCTTTGTGCAAGCTATCAACCTCCCGCGCCGCAGGCCTGCACTGGAAACTGTGATGCGTGGTGACTGCTCTGTGCGTCTTGTCTCTGCTTCCTTTCAGTGGCCACAGGACTTCATGCCCAGCCACCCTGCTCCTGCCACCATGTGGGTCTTCTGGGAAGGGCACTGGGCTGGGTCTTCAGCAGCAGGTTGGGGTGAAGGCTCTCCAGGCAGGAGTCTCGGTGTGAGCAAAGACAGGCAGCCTGAGGGTATAGGTTGAAGATGAAGGGGCCTGATGTTTATTGAAGGGCTTCCATCTGCCAGATGCTCTGCTAGGACTTTGGTAGAAGGTATAGCTTGCAATTTACAGATGAGAAAACTGAGGCAGAGTTACTCACCCAGAGCTGCATAGTGAGCAAATGTAGGCTGACCTGAAACCCATCTGATGCCTGTGCTTGAAGGGGTAGTGTGACTCCAGGGCAGGGTCATGGGGTCTCCAGTTTGCACTGAGTCTGGTGATAACAGGAGCCATTAAGTGAGCTTATCCTTCTCTGTCTGCAGAAAAGAAGAATGAAATTGGAGCTGGGATCCAGGCATCCAACCACAAAGTTCTCTCCTACGACAGAGCCGGGTTTGGCTCAGTTCTTGGAGAAGGAAGCAGGGAGTGTGGGACAGGCAGTTGATATTTTTATATAATAAAGATCTAAAGAGGGTGCAGAAAAACGGTATGGAACTAAGTCAGACTTCTTAAATGAGCATGTATGGGAATCACTTAGGGAGATCCTTAGAATGCAGATGGCTGGGCCTTACCCTTAGAGTTTGGATTCTGTGGGTCTGCAGAGGCCTGGATGACTCTGCTGCTTGCTTTGGGGACCATGCTTGGACAACCACTGCCTTGTGTGACTGGGGCCAGAGTCCCTGATTTCCTTGTTATGATTCGTTAATTAAAAAAACACACAATGACATGAATATAGAGTAGCTCTCTCAATGTTATGGTCATTTTGTTATTACTTGGATAAACATCTTAAATATTTACTTTAGAACAAAAAGCCATGATGATGTGAGTTTCTGAGTTACTTCCCATGTTCTGTTTGAGCTTGTAGAACTCTTAACAGCTGAGCTTGTAGAACTCTTTAACAGCTGACCCGTGTTAGGGATGGTAATTCAGTCAGTCGCCGGGGACTGTGGACATTGTGATAATTAGGATATTGACCGTCAGCCAAAGGATCAGACTTGCCCCAAATGTTCTGCCACCTCATCAGATTTTCCATGAGCTCGATGTTGACTGTTAAGAGGGGTAGAGGGAGTGGAGGGCTCCAGCACTTTCCTCTGCCTCGTTCAAATCCCAGGTCTGCTGCTCACTGTGGAAGCCTGGACATCTGCTTGTCCTCTTATGTCAGTTTCGTAATCTGTAAAATGGGACCATAGTAATCCCTGCTTGGGCGGAAGTTGGGCAGGGAAGTGAGGCATTTATTATGGGTGGAGGGCCTGGAACTCATAACGAACGCACCACCGCTGCTAGCCATGGCAATCCTGTTTCAGTGCCCCCTGCCCAGTGGGTGCAGAAGAGGCCCCTGGGTTCCTTGGTAGTGCTGTTTGGGAAAGGAGATGCTGAAAGCCAGTGGTCCGAGGGTGATCCCAGGTCACAGCATCAGCACCCCTTGTGAAAGCACTGGAAATGCGCATTCGAAGCACACCCATGCCTCTGGGCCACAGAATCTCTGCGACGTCCTTGTGTTTCTTGAGCTCTCGGTGGATTCTGTGTGCACTCAAATTTGAGAACCACTGATCTAAGCCTTGGCTATACCAGAGAAGGAGACTTCATTCTCCTGGCTCTGTGTGTGCCTGTGGAGTGTGGGAGGGGGCAAGGGGAACTCTGCTTGTGAGCATGGAGAAGCTAGGTGCCCAGCACCTGCATGAAGGAACCAGCAAGGCAGTGCTGTGGACCCCCGCCGCGCTGTCAGCACTGCTGACCTCCTGCCCAGGCTCCAGGCGCAGCTTTTCTGGCAAATGGAATCTTGGTCGTATCACTGCTGACAGAAGAGACCCTCCCTGAGTATCATGTCTCCCTTGCGTTTCCCACCCCCTGAGCGTCTTTGGCATACGTCTCACTGGGGGGCTCTTTGGATCTTTCTCTTCTCGAATTGCTAGATGGGGCTGCTTTTCCAGCTTTCCCGTTTCCCACAGCATTCCAGGGTTTTCTTCCATGAAAATGATTAGTGGGTTTCTTGTTTTGTTTTTGAAAAGCCAATTCAGTTGAAGTTCCCACTGCTTTTCTCCTGTTTGATTTTGTAACACTGTCTCCTGTACCCCATAGTTACAGAATCAGAGGGGAGCAAGCAGCTGTGCAAGGCTGCGGTGGGGGTGCCTTCGGAGCCCCCCGGAGGGCAGGGGGTGGCCTGCGCTTCCCTCCACCTTGGCTGAGCTGCTGATGAGATGGATGTGTTCCCAGGAAGGCAGGGCAGGGGGAGCTCCCTGGGGGCCGGCTGTGCAGGCTGCTTATAGCGGTTCCTCTGCCACAGGGCTCCAGTTGCCAAGATAAACATACGTTTTGAGATAAAGTGAAATCCCCCGAGGTCTTCATTTTGGAAAAAGAAATCAATGAGACAGTCTCTGTGTGGAGCCAAGAAGCCCTTCTCTTCCACACCCAGATTTGCTCGGCCTGCACGTGAAGGTGGGAGGGGGCTGAGGGGACAGGTCCAGGAGCAGAAGAGGGGCTCTGCTTTTTACCAGGGTGAGCCCCCCCTGCTCATCAGCAGGACGGTGATGAGGCCGCTGCACACCTCCGTGTTGTCAGGATCAAGTGTGTGAACAAATATAAAGTGCCGGGCACAGCCCCCGCCTGCCTAACGAGCAGTGGCAGCTGTGATTTTCTTAGCCATTTCTAGAAGTTGACTGGCCATTGTGTTTCAGAAGGTGCCTGATACTTCTAACCCACCAGCAGTTCCTACCTGCTCTGCTTTCAGAACGTGTTCTTAATCAGACCTCTTTTAGCCACGCCTCCTGTTCCTTCGGTGGTCCAGGCCTCCATCACCCTCACCTTCTGGGTCTCCCAGCCTCCACAGTGGCTTTCTGAACAGCATGCTCTTAAGTGACAACCAGAAGGTTACTTTCAAACCCAAGATCTCGTCTTGTGAGCTCCTGCTCACAGTCCTCCAGGGGCCCCGGACCCTGTGGCCCACCGCTCTCCCTCGACCTTACCTCCCACCACTCGCAGCGCCACGGCACTCGTTCACCCGCCCTGCTGGCCCTGCCCTCTCCTCCCTGGCCAGGCTTCCCTCCGCCTCAGGGCCTCCCTGTCTCTGGGCTTAGCCTGCTCTCCCCGACATCTCCATGCTCCCTCCACCCCTCCCTTCAGCTCTCTGTTCCAGTAGCGTCTCCTCAGAAGC
The DNA here is from genome assembly GCF_042477335.2 of Ovis canadensis. Taxonomy (NCBI): domain Eukaryota; kingdom Metazoa; phylum Chordata; class Mammalia; order Artiodactyla; family Bovidae; genus Ovis; species Ovis canadensis. The sequence continues at coordinate 18,947,151 of NC_091262.1, forward strand.
AGAAGCAGCCTCTCCTTTTCCTTCTCACCTGTCACTGCCCAACGCTGCCTGTTTACCTGTGTCCTGCCACCCTCTGCAACAGGAACACGGACCCCGTGAAGAAACCCCTTTGAATTCACGTCCTGCGCTGTGTCCCCAGCACCAGCATGTGATGGATGCCCGATGAAGGTTTATTGTGCACCTAGATGAATGAACAAGTGAACGAAAACTTTATTGAGCAAGTGCATTTGTAGTAGTGGTTAGAGAGATGAAGGGCTGCGGTCTCACTGCTGAGGAGTTTTCAGTTCCATTTTTGACTCCAGTTTACCATCTTAACAAAGGATGATCAACATGACTTTCCAGTGGGTTATTCTTCTGTTCTTTTTTGCTGCATTTCATCTGTGCAGTGAACAGAGGGGCTTCAGATTTCACCAATATTTATTGACTATTTAGATATTCCACTTTTCAGAAATCAAAGTAGGTGGTGGGCCCTGGAAATGAAGAATAGCATTCCTCCAGTGGGGGGATGTCACCCTTCTACCTGTGAGACCTTAAGCAGTTGCATTAATGTATGCAGCCTCAAAGATGACTCTTAAAATGTGGCTGAAACAGGGTGTGTGCATAAAACTGTTGTGAGATGGAATGAGATAAAGCTGGGGCATGCTGTTGGGCTGGTAATGAACGCTGTCTGCTAGCCCGTATCACCCCCACAAGTTGGTGGCAGCACCTGGTCAGGAAGCAGGCTGGGAGGAGTCAGGTGACTTGTTCAGGTTCCTGGAGGGAGGAAGGGCCAGATCTGGCGATTCTGAGTCCGACACGTTCTGATAAGCTCTCCACGGCTGTACAAGCTTCCTCCGAACAACCAGGGAGGGGTGCGGTCAGTGCAGCCTCTGTGTCTCACCGGCATGGTTTTGATTAAGAAGAAAGTGGGTTTACTGAGAGAGTGTATGACTTGATGCTGGTCTAGGAATACCAGAGTATTCGTTCCATATCTGGCACTCTTTTCCTCTCCCCCAGATTTCCAGAGCCATGGATGGTCCACACCCAGGACTTGAATGTCACCTCTGCCTTTGGGGGGATGATGTGTGTTGGGGAGTGGGGAGGTAGCTACAGAGGGGAAGCCAAGCCTCCCCCCTGACTCCACCCTGCAGGCAGGGGTCCCACCTGGAGAGATTGGCCTCCTGTCCTGGGGCTATGCTGGCTCTGATAAGGGAAGTTTACCTTCTGAGATGTGTAATGAAATCTGAAACTGCCTTCTAGCCAGGTATCCAGCCCAACCTGATTTTTCTGCCTATCATTTTCTGAGCATAAATTTCTTCATTACTTTGGCTGAGGGAAAAGAAGTTTTGACTCTTAAAATAATCCAAGTGAGTCTAAGATCTCCTTGATTCATTTTCGTTAATCTGTTACATTCTGGCACAATTATAATTTGTAAATAAAATGAAGATTCAGAAATTATATGTGGAGACTCAGAAAGGAAGATGAAGCCAAAGATTTGTTCTATGTCTGTGCTCAGCCCAAACTGTGCTCAAAAGAAGAAAAATGATGAGAAATTACTACACATCATTGAAGTCTGTAGGGGATTACTGTAAGATTGCATAATACAATCATGGATCAGTATAAGGCCAGAAAATGTACACACAAAGCTCAGAAGAAAGTAGACAATAGAGGACCCCTTTGGATGAGACTTAGTGAGTTCAGGAAAAGCCAGCACCTGACCAGCCAAGTGAGGGATTCCAAATATCTCCAGCCCTGAGGAAGCCTTAGGCATGCTGGGAAATTACTCTCATCACGTGGCATCAGCTCTGGAGAAGGCCTTTGAATCCCAACTAGAGATCTACTGGTGAAACACTTACAAATATGGTCCCTTTGATTACAGATGGTCCGTGGAGAAGGGAGCCTCAGTAACTGGCCGGGTCTTCTGCTCCCATCCAGGCCAGGCCAGGCCTGTGGATAAGAGGTGCCAGTCATTCCTGTAAGAAGGCAATTATTTTCTGCAGAGTTCCAGTGGCTGCTTTATGAAGTAAGAAGCTTAGGCATCCTGGGAAATGTCTTTAATGAAATGAGAATTAGCCAGAGAGTTAGATGTCAGGGTCATTGCCAAGAGGCATTACACTGAAGCTTCAATGAAACTTTCCACTGGGTTATCTGATGGTAAGTAGTTGTGCCTTTGGGGTTTTATTATCTTTGATAAATGGCATGAGCTCAGAATTTAAAGCAGTATAGGCCCTAACATAACACAGTGCTAGAAATAATGAGGTACACCATCATTAGATACAAAGCACTTCAATTACCCCCATGGAAGTATTTTACTTAAAGACTGCTTCAGATTACTTCCCCCCAGAACGCTCTCTGATGAGAAGAATTTCCAACTTCAAAATTCCTTTTAGTGCCAACAGAGTTCTCAACACTAGGTGGGTAGAGTGGCTGCAAGCAAGGGCTTTGTTTCTCCCGCTAAGATATGTTTCCATGTGTGTTTGTTTTTAAATCTCTTTTTGAAATTATCTTTCCTAGAAGCGTTATCATTATCTGTGAGGTACCTTCATTTAAACAGTGAAAACTTCTATTAAAAATCCGCCACTTGCCAAGTGGCTAAAACTGACAGAAATGTCAAGTAGCAGTCTCTCCTGTGTTAATCCAGGGGCCAGGGGGCAAGAAAGGTCTGTGGGGGCAGAAGAGGGCTTTGTCATGGCAAAGTCAGTCTTGGATGGCAGCCACTCTATCCTGCCATAGCTGAAGCCCTTGGAGCCCACTGCCTGCCCAGGAGAGGGAGGTGAGTTTCCCAGTGGCGGTGGCTTCTGGTGGTTTTGCCTGATAACCTCATGCCGCTTGGGGGCCGCTGTGAGCCTTTTGTCTCAGCGTAGCTCTTGGTCATGGAGCTCAGGTCAGCACCTCACACCACTTGGGGGCCACTGTGAGCCTTTTGTCTCAGTGTAGCTCTTGGTCATGGAGCTCAGGTCAGCACCACCTTGAGGCAGCTCTCCTTGCATTTCCTGACTGCTCTTCACAGTAGGCGTGTTTGTTTGCTCAGTGGAGGGTGCACTCTCTCATATGGCTGGTGGTCAGCAACATTGCCAGCACATGTGACCTTCGAGTGGCTGCCTCTCAGAGGGACATTGTGTGGTTCTGTGTAGTCAGCATGAGTGGACTCTTTGGACTGCAGGCCAGGAGACTGGGGCCTGTCCAGGTTAATGGGGCCAGTCTCACTGTGCTTCCCAGCCTGGGGAATGTCCTTGCATACACAAGGTCAGTATACCACATGCTTTGCAGAATGAGTGAGGTATACATCTCATGCCACCGAGATGAGAGGGACTGTGCTACACAGCAGGATATGGGCAGACTCACCAGGCAGGACTTGCAGGGGAAGCATCAGAAAGACCCATACTTCAGGTCAGAGGAGCAGGGCGCAATATAAACCAGCAGGCCTGGGGGGCTTGGCCCATGTTCACCTCTTCAGTCCACATTGGCAATAGCTGGGGAGAGATGTTTGGAAGGAAAATGTGATAGCCTGAAACAGTCTTTCGAGTTCTGTTCTCAAGCCTTTGGAGACTTAAAACTATGTTGCCTCTTCATTGCTGGCCAAATAAATGGTACACCGCTGAGTTGGGGTCTTCAGGGCTAACACACATCTTCCCCTCCCCAACTTAGAGCTAATGGTAGTCATGGCTCCTGCTCAGGAAGAAGTTCACTCAAAAGTCACCCATTTCAGCCCCTGAGATTTCACCCAAGAATTATGTACCTTATCCCTCTGCAGCCATCATGGACAGGGCTGGAGGGGGAGGGCTCCCTCACATGGACAGGTGGTGCTGTGTAGGTGACGAGCGCATCTCGGGGCCCTTGTTCTCCTGCAGGTAGATGTGAAGAGAAGCCAGAGGGGCTAGCGAGCATGCCAGTTCCTCCCCCAGACCACCAGACACACCAGTTACTTACTTACTGATGGAGCCTTACTGCAGCTGAGGTCTGTCCACACAAAATATGAGAAGTACAGAATAGGGTTCTAGAAGAACGCACTGAGTATGGCATCCAGAGTTCCATGCCTTTGCATGCCTTATCTGTTCAGTGGCTTCTTGTCTCTCATGTCAAGACAACTACTTAGCTGAGCCAATGTCCTAGACCTTCAGTTCAGTTCAGTCGCTCAGTTGTGTCTGACTCTTTGTGACCCCATGGACTGCAGCATGCCAGGCTTCCCTGTCCATCACCAACTCCCAGAGCTTGCTCAAACTCATGTCCTTCGAGCCAGTGATGCCATCCAACCATCTCATCCTCTCTTGCCCCCTTCTCCTCCCACCTACAGTTTTTCCCAGCATCAGGGTCTTTTCAAATGAGTCAGTTCTTCGCATCAGGTGGCCAGAGTATTGGAGTTTCAGCTTCAGCATCAGTCCTTCCAATGAACATTCAGGACTGATTTCCTTTAGGATGGACTGTTTGGGTCTTTTTGCAGTCTAAGGGACTCTCAAGAGTCTTCTCCAACACCACAGTTCAAAAGCATCGATTCTTTGGTGTTCAGCTTTCTTTATATCCCAGCTCTCACATCCATGCATGACTACTGGAAAAACCAAAGCTTTGACTAGACAGACCCTTTTTGGCAAAGTAATGTCTCTGCTTTTTAACATGCTGTCTAGGTTGGTCATAGATTTTCTTCCAAGGAGCAAGCGTCTTTTAATTTCATGGCTGCATCACCATCTGCAGTGATTTTGGAGCCCCCAAAATATAGTCTGTCACTGTTTCCATTGTTTCCCCATCTACTTGCCATGAAACGATGGAACCAAATGCCATGATCTTCGTTTTCTGAATGTTGAGTTTTAAGCCAACTTTTTAACTCTCCTCTTTCAGTTTCATCAAGAGGCTCTTTAGTTCTTCACTTTCTGCCATAAGGGTGGTGTCATCTGCATATCTGAGTTATTGATATTTCTCCCGGCAATCTTGATTCCAGCTTGTGCTTCCTCCAGCCCAGCATTTCTCATGATGTACTCTGCATATAAATTAAGTAAGCAGGGTGACAATATACAGCCTTGATGTACTCCTTTCCCTATTTGGAACCAGTCTGTTTTTCCATGTCCAATTCTAACTGTTGCTTCCTGACCTGCATACAGATTTTCTCAGGAGGCAGGTCAGGTGGTCTAGTATTCCATCTCTTTAAGAATTTTCCATAGTTATGTTGTGATCCATACAGTTAAAGGCTTTGGCATAGTCAGTAAAGCAGAAGTAGATGTTTTTCTGGAACTCTCTTGCTTTTTAAATGATCCAACAGATGTTGGCAATTTGATCTCTGGTTCCTCTGCCTTTTCTAAATCCAGCTTGAACATCTAGAAGTTCATGGTTCATGTACTGTTGAAGCCTGGCTTGCAGAATTTTGAGCATTACTTTGTTAGCGTGTGAGATGAGTGCAATTGCGCGGTAGACCTTGCCTTCCTGCAGAAAGTACTCTATCCACTGTTGCCCTTGAGCCTTTGTCTTTGCCTTGGGCCAGTCCATCTTTCAAAGATCAATCTGTGTATGTACTGATCAGTCATGAATTCAGTAGTGTTTATTAGTCAAGTTTGATCATAGTACCCTGGTTATACTTCCCTAGCATATGACCTATCTTGGAGAATGTTCCATGCACACTTGAAATGAATGTGTATTCTGTTATTTTTGAATGGTATACTCTATAAATATCAGTTAAATCCATCTAGTCAAATGTGTCATTTAAGGCCAGTGCTTCCCTGTTGATTTTCTGTCTGAATGATCTGTTAATTGACATAAGTCGTTTGTTAAAGTCTGCTACTATTACTGTGTTCCTGTTGATTTCCCCCTTTACGTCCATTAATATTTGCTTTATATACTTAGGTCCTCTTATATTGGTTGCATATGTGATTGTTATAGCTTCCTCTTGGATTGATCCCTTAATCATTATGTAGTATCCTTCTTTGTCTCTTATTGTAGTCTTTATTTTGAAGTCTGTCTGATGTAAGTATTGCTACTCTGGCTTTCTTTTGACTTCCATTTACATGGAATACTTCTTTCTATCCCCTCACTTTTACTATGTGTGTGTCTTTATCTCTGAAGTGAGTCTCTTATAACAGCATATATGTGGATCTTTTTAAAATATCCATTCAAGCACTCTCTGTCTTTTGATTGGAACATTTAGTCTATTTATATTTAAAGTAATTATTGCTATGTATGTTCTTATTGCCATTTTGTTATGTTTTGGGGGTGCTTTTATAGTTTTTTTTTTTTTGCTTCTTTTGTTCTTTTCTCTTGTCATTTGATGACCCTCTTTAGTGTTACGTTAGAATTCCTTTTTCTTTTTGTGTGAATACCTGTTTATAGATTTCAGGTTAATTGTATATAATATAGCAATCTGTAGATTCAAATGATTGTTTTAAGTTGCTGAGCTCTTAATTGTGAATGCATTTTAAAAACCTTGCTTTACCCTCTTCACCTTATGAATACTGTTTAATATATTTTACATCTTTTTGTATATTTATTGACTGCTTTTTTTGGGTATAAATGATTTTACTATTTGTATATTTTAACTTTCCTACTAGCTTTGTGTGTGAAAGATTTCCTACCTTTGTTATATATTTGCCTTTATGATGAACTTTTTTGTTGTAATTTTCTTGTTTCTAGTTGTGGCCTTTTCTTTTTCACCTAGAGAAGTTCCTTTAATGTTTGTTGTAAAGCTGGTTTGGTGGTACGAACTCTTAACTTTTGCTAATTTGTAAAATTTTTAATCTCTCCATCCAATCTGAATGAGAGCCTTGCTGAGTATTCTGGTTGTAGATTTTCCCCTTTTATTACTCTGAATATATTATGCCACTCCCTTCTGACTTGCAGAGTTTCTGCTGAAAAATCAACTGATAGCCTTATGGGAATTCCCATGTATGTTATCTGTGGGTTTTCTCTTGCTGCTTTTAGTATTCTCTCTTTATCTTTATTTTTTTGTCATTTTATTTACTGTGTCTCTTGATATGTTCCTCTTTGGACTGATCCTGTATGGGACTCTGTGTGCTTCCTGGACTTGGGACTGTTTCCTCTCCCAGGTTAAGGAAGTTTTCAGCTATTATATCTTCAAATATATTCTCAGCCCCTTTCTCTCTTCTCCTTTTGGGACCTCTTAAGGCAAATATTAGTGCACTTTATGTTGTCCCAGGGTCTCTTAAATTTTGTCCTCATTTCTTTTCATTCTTTTTCCTATGCAGTGGCAGTCATTTCCACTACTTTATCTTCCAGTTTGCTGATCCATTCCTCTGTATCATTTCAGTCAGTTAGTTCAGTTCAGTTGCTCAGTCATGTCTGACTCTTTGCGACCCCATGGACTGCAGCATGCCAGGCTTCCCTGTCCATCACCAATGCCCGGAGCTTGCTCAAATTCATGTCCATTGAGTCATCAATGCCATCCAACCACCTCATCCTCGGTCGTCCCCTTCTCCTCCTGTGTCATTTAGCCGTCTGTTGATTTCTTCCACTGTATTTTTTCATTTCAATTACTATGTTCTTAATCTCTGCTTGGTTGTTCTTTGCGTTCTCTGTCTGTTAAAAACTTCTAACTTCTTACTCTGTGCGTCCATTCTTCTTCCAAGTTCTTTGATCATCTTTGCAATCACTGCCCTGATCTCCCTCTTGGGTAGATTACCTGTCTCCACTTTACTTAGTTCTTCTTCTGAGGTTTTATCTTATTCCTTTGTCTGGAACATGTTCCTCTGTTGCATCATTTTGCCTGAGTTGCTGTGTATATTTTTATGTATCTGGTGAAAGTGTAAAAGTCAAAGTCGCTCAGTTGTGTCTGACTCTTTGAGACCCCATGGACTATACAGTCCATGGAATTCTCCAGGCCAGAGTGCTGGAGTGGGTAGCCTTTCCCTTCTCCAGGGGATCTTCCCAACCCAGGGAATGAACCCAGGTCTCCCACACTGGTAGGTTAGCTACAGTTCCACATCTTGGAGAGATGATATTCTATAGGAGACATTCTGTGTGTCCTAGCAGTGCACTCCTCTCTTGTCACCTGAGCTCTGCTCTAGGGGTTCCCCCATGAGGTTTGTGTGGGTCCTTCTGTTGTGGCAGATTAACGACATGGGTGGTCTTGTAGGTTTGATTCTTTACCCCTAGTCTGGTTGGTTGTCAGGCCCTGCCTTGTATGGAGGCTGCAGGTTGGTGGAACCTGTTTACAAGGTGGCTGACTGCAGAACCAACCCTATGGAGTTTTGGGGCTAGTCTTGGCTCACTGTTGAGTCAGGGTCCAGAAGACTCCAGGGCTGTTGCCTGTCCACTGATGGGTGAACCAGATCCTACAGTTAGTGCCAGACTGCTGGGTCCTGGAGTCTGGCTGCAGGGCCAGGGACCATCAGGTTTCTGGGATGGGGTGGTTCCTGACACAGTGGGGTATGGGGGTCTGGGATGTCCCAAAGCTTGTGCTGGCCTGCTAGTACCTAGGGCTGAGACCTAGCTGGTCCGAGGACAGGATCTTTCCTGCTGTGGGCAGACTGGTTTCTAGGCTGTGGTACTGTGGTTTTCTTGTGTCTAGTGTCTGCCTCATGATGGGCAAGGCTGTCCAGAGACTAGAGCAGGTTTTCTTCAGGGCTGGGCTGGCACCTGGCCACTGATGGGTAGAGCTGTGTCTTGGTCCTCTGATGAGCAGGTCTGTCTGCTAATGGGTGGGGCTGTGTCCCCACCCAGTTAGTTGGTTGACCTGAGGTATCCCAGCATTGGCACCTACAATTGGGTGAGGCAGAGTCTTGGCACTAATGAGCTAGAGGGAGAATTCCACAATGGCCCTCACCAGCACCACTGTTGAAACAGTAGAAGAAGCTCCCAAGAATGGGGATCATCTATGTCTGTGTCCTCAGGGTGAGCCAAGCTACCTCTCTCGCCCCCACTCCACCGCCATCTCTCTGGGAAACTCCAATACCATGAGGTAGTTCTGGCCCAGGTTCCTATCAAATTATTGCATTTGCCCGGAGTGTTAGAACATGTGAGATTTTGTGTGCACTCTCTTAAGAGTGAAATCTCTACTTCCAACACTCCTGCGGGACTTCTGAGATTAAACTCCATTGGCCTTTAAAGCCATATGCCCTGAAGTTTCCCCTTCCTGGTGCAGCACTCCTAGACTGGGGAGCTCAACATGGGGCTCAGAACTCTCACTTCTATGGGAGAACCTATGCAGTATAATTGTTCTCCAGTTTGTGGGACCCTGGAGAAGGAAGTGGCAACCATTCCAGTATTCTTGCCTGGGAAATCCCAGGGATAGAGGAGCTTGGAGGGCTAGAGTCCAGAGGGTCACAGACATGACTAAACACACAAGCACAGTTTGAAGGCCACCCTTCCTCAGGATAGCAGTCTCACTTGTTTTTGCCAGATAATCACTTGTCCAGCCTCCCTTGCAGCAGTGATCATGTGACCAAATTTGGCCTGGGAAACCGAAGGGAGGACCTGCTGAAAGCTGCAGAGAAAGGCTGTCTTCTCTGGGAAGTGAGGATGGTGCGTAATGCTGCAGCAGCCATCTGGGGACCATGGGGGAAAGGCCAACAGTCGCAGAATTGCCCTCCAGAGCTGCGCCACCAGTGGTGGACCCAATCTGCCCAAAAGACCCACTCCCAAACCTGTGTTTTGTGCAACAGTTCTCGCCTCTAAAATTAGGCTGTACTTACCTTGGCCAGGTTTTCTATTACTTGCATCTTAATTCACATGTCAGGGGGATGAAAAAACAGGGTGTGTATCAGATATCCAAATTGATACGACTTATTGATGACTTGGAGGTAAATGGGGAGATATGGAGAAAGGGCTACTGAGGAATCTGGTGTGAGGAGAAGGGAGACTAAGGGAGACCCATTTTGCTCACTGGTTAGAACCTAGCTCCTAGCACAGTAGACAGTAATCCATTGGGGTCAAGGTGAAATGCCTTTGATCTGGAGCTGAGTCTGAGGCTCAGTTTTCAATGATGAGAAATCCAGGAGGAGGAGTCCAAGGGGCGTGAAACATGGATCTGGATTTTCAAAGAGAGGGGTCGGCTAAGTTGGCCGGTGGGGCTCATCAGCACTCAGACAGGCCTGAAGCATGAGAATAGATTTTTTTTTTTTGTTGCATTGTGTGTTGTTATTATTTTGTCAAAAAACTGATTTCAAATCTACAGTAGACTGAGATGAATTCTAAGTCTTAGTGAAGGAGACCTGATAGTTCTATTTCTAAAAACATGGCCACTGCCCTTTGGCCTTAAAACTTCAGGAAGGGCACCTCAAATGGCTTTGTGTTTACGTTTCAGCGTCAGAGGGTAGTAGACTCTGGCGTCAGGTGTTGATGTTCTGTAGCCACAAGGGCATCATATTTCTTCAGCAGGAGCCAGAGAGGTGAGCAGATGGCCGCGTGCACAGCTCCTGCTTTTCCGATCGGTCCTGGTGTCTTCATTTTGGTGTCCTTTGAAACAGTAGACATCACCTATTTGTCACTTAATTACATCAAATGACAAGGATTTAGCCAAGTGAAATTGTCATTTTTATAAATCAAAATCATTAACTATCAGCAATTTCGGGTGTTAGTCACTCAGTCGTGTCCGACTCTTTGCGACCCCGTGGACTGTAGCCCACCAGGCTCCTCTGTCCATGGAATTTTCCTGGCAAGAATACTGGAGTGGGTTGCCATTCCCTTCTGCAGGAGATCTTCCCAACCCAGCCATCAAACACCGTATCCCGCATCACAGACAGGCTCTTTACCAACTACACCACTGGGGAGGCCCTTCTCTTCTAGGCTGGAGTCCAGCCTGTCTTCGGGGCCCAGTCCCATGCCATCCTGTCTTTGAGCCTCCCACGCTGGCTGTCCTGCCCCAGGCACAGCTGTCTTCAGGCTTGTTTCTGAACCAGTCAAGAAGATCCTCCAGGTCCCCTCTGTTCCCTCATTGCTCCTAGTGTGGGCTATGCTCTGAAAGTAGGTTGTTTTAATGAAACCATATGCGTTTTCTGCCAAGGTAGAGAAATCTTTTTTTTTTTTTTTTTTGATCCTGACTTCACCAGCTGGATGACTTTTTTATTTTTATTTTTATTTATTTTATTTATTTTATTTTTTTATTTTTTTTAATTTTAAAATCTTTAATTCTTACATGTGTTCCCAAACATGAACCCCCCTCCCACCTCCCTCCCCATAACATTTCTCTGGGTCATCCCCATGCACCAGCCCCGAGCATGCTGTATCCTGCATCAGATATAGACTGGCGAGTCAATTCTTACATGATAGTATACATGTTAGAATGCCATTCTCCCAAAACATCCCACCCTCTCCCTCTCCCACTGAGTCCAAAAGTCCGTTATACACATCTGTGTCTTTTTTCCTGTCTTGCATACAGGGTCGTCATTGCCATCTTCCTAAATTCCATATATATGTGTTAGTATACTGTATTGGTGTTTTTCTTTCTGGCTTACTTCACTCTGTATAATCGGCTCCAGTTTCATCCATCTCATCAGAACTGATTCAAATGAATTCTTTTTAACGGCTGAGTAATACTCCATTGTGTATATGTACCACAGCTTTCTTATCCATTCATCTGCTGATGGACATCTAGGTTGTTTCCATGTCCTGGCTATTATAAACAGTGCTGCGATGAACATTGGGGTACATGTGTCTCTTTCAATTCTGGTTTCCTCGGTGTGTATGCCCAGCTACTACAAAGCCACAGTCATCAAAACAGTATGGTACTGGCACAAAGACAGACATATAGATCAATGGAACAAAATAGAAAGCCCAGAGATAAATCCACACACATATGGACACCTTATCTGACAAAGGAGGCAAGAATATACAATGGAGAAAAGACAATCTCTTTAACAAGTGGTGCTGGGAAAACTGGTCAACCACTTGTAAAAGAATGAAACTAGATCACTTTCTAACACCGTACACAAAAATAAACTCAAAATGGATTAAAGATCTAAATGTAAGACCAGAAACTATAAAATTCCTAGAGGAGAACATAGGCAAAACACTCTCCGACATAAATCACAGCAGGATCCTCTATGATCCACCTCCCAGAATTCTGGAAATAAAAGCAAAAATAAACAAATGGGATCTAATTAAAATTAAAAGCTTCTGCACAACAAAGGAAAATATAAGCAAGGTGAAAAGACAGCCTTCGGAATGGGAGAAAATAATAGCAAATGAAGCAACTGACAAACAACTAATCTCAAAAATATACAAGCAACTTATGCAGCTCAATTCCAGAAAAATAAATGACCCAATCAAAAAATGGGCCAAAGAACTAAATAGACATTTCTCCAAAGAAGACATACGGATGGCTAACAAACACATGAAAAGATGCTCAACATCACTCATTATCAGAGAAATGCAAATCAAAACCACAATGAGGTACCACTTCACACCAGTCAGAATGGCTGAGATCCAAAAATCTGCAAGCAATAAATGCTGGAGAGGGTGTGGAGAAAAGGGAGCCCTCCTACACTGTTGGTGGGAATGCAAACTAGTACAGCCACTATGGAGAACAGTGTGGAGATTCCTTAAAAAATTGCAAATAGAACTAGAGAATTCTTTATAATCCTTCCCAACCTTCAAAAAAAGAAAAGGACATTTTAAGACTCCTGCGTAAACTCTTTGCTCAGGAAGCTTTTGCTCAGCTGGTTAGACAGTGGAGCAATAGTGGCTGCACGTTTTGCTCTATATGGAAAAAAATGTTTTTCTTGTTGAATTCGGGTTACAAAGCACACCTTCCTTGGGGCCGTGAAGTTGGGGGATTTTCCCTGGAAAGACGTGAGGAGGGATGGGTGGTTCTAGACCCACACCTCGCCTGGGACCTGGTGATATGGGTGTTCCTGGGCCCAGGCAGAGCTTTGGTAGTGAAGTTTGTGAGGTTCTCGAAGTTATCTGCCCAGCCTCACAGTTTCCTTTGCTGCTCCTAACTCCCAGACTTGTGGGTGGCCCTGTCCCTGACAAAGAACACAACTGTCAGGAGCCCTGGGGTCATACCCTCGGGCTGTCTCTGGAGCGGAAGGGAGCCCCTCTCCCAAGAATGTCAGCGCTTGAGGTGATCAGTGCCGGACAAAGGGCTCTCTGTGTCCATCTCTGCTGCCTGCAAAACGGAAGCCTAGGAGAAGGCTGAGGCAGATCAGAGGGGATGCTGGGAAAACAATGCTTCCTCCTAGCTCGTGCATTCAGGGTGAAGAGCCAGGACCTTGTAAGAAAAGCGAATTTTGTCTCTTCACAATGGCAAGCATTCTCTCTCTTAAATCATCTCTTAGTCCTTGCCTTGGAATTTGTGATGACTGAGGAATCTATGACATACATAGTAACATACAAAGTAACTGTGTCTGTATCTCAACCACTCACTTTACCCTTGTCCACACCTGCTGCCTAAGTCACAGATGGTTGCAGAGGAAGAAACTCCTGCCTGTGAAAACCTCCGTGTCCATGACAGCCCCTTAGGTGCTCCGTGCTCATTCCACCTGGACACTCGCATCTAGCGTGCCTCTGCTGTGTCACTGCTGAGTGGAGCTGAAGGGCTGTGATCAGTGTGGACTTCCCCACTTAGGTGGGTCACTGAGACAGAGGCCACTGTAATCCTTGCAGGTCTCCCATTTGGGGGTGTGTACCTGACTCCCTTGCACTATTCCTGACCTCCTGGGAACGCAGAGTCCAGCCATTGGCCATGTGAGAGCAGCTCAGAGTGAGTGTGGATGGACAGCACTCTGAACGGGGGTCATGTATCCCATGCACAAGTAGCAGACCTAGGAGTTGCAGTTCAGTTCAGTTCAGTTCAGTCATTCAGTCATTCAGTCATGTCCAACCAACCCCCATGGACTGCAGCACACCAGGCTTCCCTGCCCATCACCAGCTCCCAGAGCTTGCTCAAACTCACATCCATCCAGTTAGTGATGCCATCCAGCCATCTCATCCTCTGTTGTCCCCTTCTCCTCCTGCCTTCAATCTTGCCCAGCATCAGAGTCTTTTCCAATGAGTCAGTTCTTCGCATCAGGTGGCCAAAATATTGGAGCTTCAGCTTCTGCATCAGTCCTTCCAATGAATATTTAGGACTGATTTCCTGGCCTCAAACATGTTTTGTTTCTTTTTTCCTATTAGTTTTCTGATATTTACCAAAGAAAGCAATGTGTTTTCCCCTTCCCAGGCTCTCTGGCTTTTCTGGATAGGTCTGGCAACTCCAGACCCACAGCCCTGTATGGCGGCAGTCTGCTGGAGCTGACAGTGGCTGCTCCCTTTAGGCAGCTTTCAGTTTGCCACAGTCCCCACCATGCCTTCGTGTTTCTCTTCTCTGGTGCTAAGTGGCAAGTGCCATTCATCCTCAGATTTGCATCATTGCTTTCCCTGTGGTACAGTTGAGACCAAAATGTTTCTGTACCCACATCTTCATAAGAAGTGGGAAAATGAAGTATAGAGTAAGACGGCTGAGTGTTTCATAGAAAAAAAATGTGAAAGGACACACTTCTTTGTAGAACTAAATCACAGAAAACATCCCTTTGTGATTAAAATACCAAGAAAGTGCATCTGTGTCAAAGAACATAGTTGAAAAGACTGCTTCCTGGGAGCCTGCCTCCTCCTTAGGATATCTGCCTGACCTTCACTGGCGTCTGAGTTTGTGACCTTGTCTTAAAAGGGCTCTTTTGCAAAGGCAACTGTATTGGCCTTGGAGACAGGCTGGTTTCTCCTTGTGCAGGACTGTCTGGTGCACTTGAGAGCAAGAGCCGTCAGTCGTGGTAATCCAACATTTACAAACATTCCCGTGGAGAAGCACTGCCCTCCAGGACTTGCTGGCTGGATGGGTGTGCCTGGGATCTCCATGGATGAGAGTGGATGGACCAGGCTCCTGAGCTTGGCGTGGGGAGGGCCCAGGGGCTGTCCAGGTATGCACTGACCCCCGCTTTCCTGGCCCAGCACGTTAGGTCTGCCTTCTCCTGTAGCAGAGCTGTTGGGCTTTGCAGAAGATCTGGCAGAACAAAGCACCACACTTGTTCTTATCACACCTTTCCGTTCAAATGCGCCCTGATCGCTTCGATCCAAGTGAGCTGGCAGGCACATCTGGCTCGTCCTCCAGCACGATATTAAGAGTGATCCAAAGCCAACCAATGCCTAGACTAAAGGCAGAGAACCGTCTGCACAGAATGGCCCCACCTCATTGGTTGCCTGGCCCTCTGCTTCCTTCCTGGGATCTATTTTGCTGTTTATGCCACAGAGTCCACATTGCTCCGTGTGAATTAGTCTGCAGCAGCTGTAAGGGAATGGTCGCAAGACACTCTGTTGGGTTGATCACTGCAGTGAGGTCAAATGGAGTACTGTTAAGGCTACGGCGTGATTTAATTTGCTAGGACAGCTTGAGGCACACAAAGTCACTTGGCCCACGAGGTTGTAGATCGTCTAAGGACCTCAGTGGGTCATGGTGTGGTAGGGCCAACAGCATCTCCTGGCGCTCAGATAGAGCCTGCATGGTGCTGCTCAGAGACCCCAAGCCACGGTGGGCAGAGGGGTCAGCTCAAGGGCTGAAGGAGTCTCTTGGCTGGGCCAGCCCTGAGCACAAACAGAAGTGAACAGTGGCCCTGCTAATGGAAGCAGAGGTCTTGGAAGGAGGTGGAATTCTGAACAGTTGCATACCAGCTCTTGGACGTCCCTCCAATCTACAGAAACACCCCTTTTAGAAACAGCCCCCCACCTGGACAATGATGCAGAGGTTTGAACACTTAACATGTGTTTAGTCATGACTGACCCAGTATCTGATAGGTTTTAGAACAAGTGAGAATTAGTATATTTAAAGGGGGAAATATAAATCCATTGGGATGTCTGTTATCTCAGGGCAGTGCTTCTGTGACCTCTAAAGGACAATAAAAAGTGTAGAAAAAAATTTTCCAATGGCTTTATTCATATATAGATTGCACAAATAATCACAAAATCACTTTATATGACTAATTATATGTGCTGTTTATAGCTTGAGTCAAATTTTTTTTTTTAATTTTCTCTCCTTTAAAGTCTTTAGGCAGTGAGACAAACTTGTTTCCCTGTTGTAAAAATCAAAGTTATTTGTTTTCAGTGGGCATAAACCATTTCCAGAATTTTTTTTAATATCAAGAAACTGTATTATTTTAATTGAAAGGATTTATAAACATCTTGTAGGTCTTTTTTTTTTTTTTCAGAAAAACACATGCATTTAACCATCAAATTGGTGAAATTAAATTGGAAATAAAGAAATATATGTTCAGTTCCTCAAAATATTAGAATTACTCTATGACCCAGCAATTTCACGTCTAGGTGTATACCCAAGAGAATTGAAAACATATGTTTCACAATAACTTATAGATCAGTGTTCATAGTAGCGTTGTTTATAAGTAACCCAACAGTGGAAACTATCTAAATATTACACAAAGTGGTGTCCATCCATATAACGAAAAATTTTTTGATAATCAGAAGTAATAATACAGGCTACAGGATGGATGAATCTGGAAAATTTATGCGAAGTGAAAGAAGTCAGGCATAAAAGATCACATATTGTAGGATTCCATTCAGAGGAATTGTCTAGAATGTGGAGATCAGAGATAGTAGATAAGAGATTGCCTCAAGCTTGAAGGAGATGAGTGATTTCTAACGAGTACAGAGTTTCTTTGTAGGGTGATGAAAGTGTTCTAAAGTTAGATCATGGAGATGTTTGTACAACTTTGTGAATATAGCAGAAACTACTGAAACGCACACTTGAAAGGAAACTTATGGTCTGTGAATACTGTAAATCTTAATATTTAAAAACTAAATAAGACATAGGATAAAATGTTGTCAGTTATTGATTCTAACGGAAGGAGTAAAGGCTGATCACAGTTCGTTTTTTCAGCTTTTCTGTTTGAATATATTCACGATGAATGGTTCAGGGAAGAAAACCAAAACAAAAAATAATAATAAAGACATGATATTGAAGATATTGTATGTTTCAACTGCAGCCACTGAGAAACCCTCATATAGGGTGGATTTATTTGAGTTGAATGAAAAAATAAAGACACAGGAGGAACTGATCAGCTCTTAGGGAACTGAGTATTTGGTGGCTCAGCTGGTAAAGAATCCGCCTGCAACGCGGGAGACCTCGGCTCGATCCCTGGTTTGGGAAGATCCCCTGCAGAAGGGAGCAGCTACCCACTCCAGTGTTCTGGCCTGGAGAATTCCATGGGCTGTATAGTCTATGGGTCACAAAGAGTCGGACACGACTGAGTGACTTTCACTTTTATTTTTTGGGGGGGTTAGCCCACTCCAGTACTCTTGCCTGGAAAATCCCATGGACAGAGGAGCCTGGTAGGCTGCAGTCCATGCGGTCGCTAAGAGTTGGACACGACTGAGTGACTTCACTTTCACTTTTCACTTTCATGCAATGCAGAAGGAAATGGCAACCCACTCCAGTGTTCTTGCCTGGAGAATCCCAGGGACTGGGGAGCCTGGTGGGCTGCCATCTCTGGGGTCACACAGAGTCGGACGCAACTGAAGCAACTTAGCAGCAGCAGCAGCAGCAGCAGTCTAACCCTGGTTGAGGAGTCTCCTAGTGGAGAGGCCTGGCATGGACATATATTTGTTGTTCATTATGAAGAATGTTCAAGGCCATACTCTCAGTCCATTATATTAATAGTTCTGGTTAAATAAAGGAATGGGTGGATGGATGGGTGATAAGACTCTGTCAGAAGTTGTCATGGCAGTGCGTAGGAATTGATGCTGAACCTTGGAGACAAGGACATGTATGTCGGTCTCAGTGTCCTCCTCTGCACAGTGGGAATGATAATTGTACCTGCCTCATAAAATTTTTGTGAGGCAACATGTGTAAAGTGTTTATCATAATTTCTGGCACACGTTATTTAAAAATTTGTTATGTACTCATGCTCAGTGGAAGATAGAAACGGCGAAAGGGAGAAAGAAATTAACAGAATGGCTTATATGCTGCCTGAAAGGAGCATTTGTAACTTCTGAAGACTTCTGGACGGAACTCGAGTGCCCCCAGGTTGGATGAGGAAAGGTCTCACTTCTACCTGCCACAGTCAGAATTCTTTCCTTTGCCATCTCCTGAGAGTGAAGCTGCCATGATTCTTCCGTGACTTCTCTCTGAATCTGCCTCCCTCAACCCACGTGAGGATGTGGGCTGAGCACACCCGACAGGCACCGTTCCAGGACTCACTCTGGGCCTGTCGGAGCTAGTCTGCTTCTATCTGCTATCGAGACACTGAAAGAAGCCTTCTCCAAGGACAGTAACCTGCCTATGTTGGGGCAGAGTTATGAGTGCTTTTTATTTTCCTGGTTCTTTAGTGTTTTTGAGAATTAATAAGACTTTTTTAATTAGGGGAAAAGGTTTTTAAGAAAATTCTGACTTTGCACGTGGAGTGAGATTTTACAAACAGCTTTGTTGAAATAAAATTTGCATACCATAAATTTCACCTTTTTAAAGTGTATGTGTCCCTGCTTTTTAGTATATTTATAGAGTTGTGTGGCCATCATCATAATTAAGTTTTAGAACATTTTCATCACCCTAAAAAAGGAACCCTGGGACAATTGGAAGTTATGCCACATTCTCTCCGTGCCCTCATTCTCAGCCAGTCACAAATATACTTTCTGTCCCTATGGATTTCTTTATCCTGGACATTTCATTTAAATGGAGTCATAATCGTATACTTTGTGGCCTTTTCTGGCTTTCATTTATCATAGTTTTTTCAGAGTTCTTCCATGTTTTAGCATGGGTCAGTACTTCACTACTTTTTATGATGAATGATATACTAGTGCCTGGATATACCACATTTTGTTTATATATCCTCGATTTGATGGACATTTGGTTCGATTTCCGTGTTGGGGATATTATGAAGAATAGTTCTGTGAACATTCGTGTGAAAAGAGAAGCGAAAAGCAAAGGAGAAAAGGAAAGATATAAGCATCTGAATGCAGAGTTCCAAAGAATAGCAAGGAGAGATAAGAAAGCCTTCCTCAGTGATCAATGCAAAGAAATAGAGGTAAACAACAGAATGGGAAAGACTAGAGACCTCTTCAAGAAAATTAGAGATATCAAGGGAACATTTCATGCAAAGATGGGCTCGATAAAGGACAGTAATGGTCTGGACCTAACAGAAGCAGAAGATATTAAGAAGAGGTGGCAAGAATACACAGAAGAACTGTACAAAATAGAGCTTCAAGACCCAGATAATCACGATGATGTGATCACTCACCTAGAGCCAGACATCCTGGAATGCGAAGTCAAGCGGGCCTTAGAAAGCATCACTATGAACAAAACTAGTGGAGGTGATGGAATTCCAGTTGAGCTGTTTCAAATCCTGAAAGACAATGCTGTGAAAGTGCTGCACTCAATATGCTTGCAAATTTGGAAAACTCAGCAGTGGCCACAGGACTGGAAAAGGTCAGTTTTCATTCTAATCCCAAAGAAAGGCAATGCCAAAGAATGCTCAAACTACTGCACAATTGCACTCATCTTACACACTAGTAAAGTAGTGCTAAAATTCTCCAAGCCAGGCTTCAGCTATATGAGAACCGTGAACTTCCAGATGTTCAAGCTGGTTTTAGAAAAGGCAGAGGAACCAGAGATCAAATTGCCAACATCCGCTGGATCATGGAAAAAAGCAAAAGAGTTCCAGAAAAACATCTACTTCTGCTTTATTGACTATGCCAAAGCCTTTGACTGTGTGGATCACAACAAAACTGTGGAAAATTCTGAAAGAGATGGGAATACCAGACCACCTGACGTAACTCTTGAGAAACCTATATGCAGGTCAGGAAGCAACAGTTAGAACTGGACATGGAACAACAGACTGGTTCCAAATAGGAAAAGGAGTATATCAAGGCTGTATATTGTCACCCTGCTTCTTTAACTTATATACAGAGTACATCATGAGAAACACTGGGCTGGATGAAGCACAAGCTGGAATCAGGATTGCCGGGAGAAATATCAATAACCTCAGATATGCACATGACACCATCCTTATGGCAGAAAGTGAAGAAGAACTCAAAAGCCTCTTGATGAAAGTGAAAGAGGAGAGTGAAAAAGTTGGCTTAAAGCTCAACATTCAAAAAACGAAGATCATGGCATCTGGTCCCATTAGTTCATGGGAAATAGATGGGGAAACAGTGTCAGACTTTATTTTGGGGTGCTCCAAAATCACTGCAGATGGTGATTGCAGCCATTAAATTAAAAGACTCCTTGGAAGGAAAGTTATGACCAACCTAGATAGCGTATTGAAAAGCAGAGACATTACTTTGCCAGCAAAGGCCCATCTAGTCAAGGCTATGGTTTTTCCTGTGGTCATGTATGGATGTGAGAGTTGGACTTTGAAGCAAGCTGAGCACAGGAGAATTGATGCTTTTGAACTGTGGTGTTGGAGAAGACTCTTGAGAGTTCCTTGGACTGCAAGGAGACCCAACCAGTCCATTCTGAAGGAGATCAGCCCTGGAATTTCTTTGGAAGGAATGATGCTAAAGCTGAAACTCTAATACTTTGGCCACCTCATGCGAAGAGTTGACTCACTGGAAAAGACTCTGATGCTGGGAGGGATTTGGGGCAGGAGGAGAAGGGGATGACAGAGGATGAGATGGCTGGATGGTATCACCAACTCGATGGACATGAGTCTGAGTGAACTCCGGGAGCTGGTGATGGACAGGGAGGCCTGGCGTACTGCGATTCATGGGATCGCAAAGATTCAGACACGACTGAGCGACTGAACTGAACTGAGCATTTGAGTATGAATTTTTATGTGGAAAGTTTTCTTGGATCTATAACTAGGAGTGGCATTGCTAAGTCATATGGTTACTCTATGTTAACATTTGAGAAACTTTCAAGTCATTTTCCTAAGTGTTTGAACCATTTTATATTCCTACCAGCAATACATGAAGGTTCTAATTTCCCTTTGTTCTTGATAACACTTGCCTTTTTAATTATAGGTTTTCTGGTGGGTGTGAAATAGTATCTTCTTGTGGTTTTGATTTGTGTCTCCTTGATAGCTAATGATGTTGAATATCTTTCCATAAACCTACTGCTATTTGTTTATCTTCTTTAAAAATATCTACTTAGATCCTTTGTCATTTTTATGGGGAAGTTTTCTTTTTATCAGAGTTGTAAAGATCCTTTATGTACTCTAGATGCAAGTCCCTTACCAGATAAATAATTTGCAGATATTCTCTCCCACTGGAGGGGGTGGGGATTGTCTTTCTGTTTTAGTCAGGGTATACTGTGAAGCATGGACAACTTTAACTTTGATGAAGTTCAGCTTATCAGTCTTCTCACTTGTATTTTTGGTGTCAGACCTAAGAAATCATTGCCTAACCCAAAGTCATGAAAATTTACCCATGTGTTTTCCTCTAAGAGTTTTATCATTTTAGCTTTTATATTTAGGTCTGTGATCCACGTTGAGTTGGTTTTTGTGTCTGAATGTGGTAGGGGTCTAAATTAGTTTTCTTGCATGTGGATATTCAGTTGGCGAGCACAACTTATTAAAAAGACTTTTTTTTTTCATATTGAATTATCTTGGCTGGGATGATAACTTGGTGGAAAAACCCAGACAGATATTTTCTCCAGTGGTCTCCGAGGCATCTTATTTCTTTTTCCCTTTCAAACAGTTGTTTTCTGTGCTACAATATTCACCCCCAGGGTAAGTCCCCATTGTCTAGTTATAAGTTTATTGTTAACTCTCGCTTTTGAAAATAGCATTTTCTGCCTCAGAAAACTAATTTTATTAATTTTTAGAATTCTGTTTGATCAAATACATAGGAGGCCTAAGCATGAAGACCCCATGATCTCAGAAGAAAACAGAAGGATGTGATGTTTCCAAGGCGTGTGTTCAGTGTGCATTGCATATTTAATCTTAATAAACTTCTCTAGTCAATTTTTATGAATTCACCCATTTCTAAATCTGAGAAAGCTTTGTAAAACGTTCTGCTTCCCTTTGAAGCGCAGGAAAGTTATCAGGCTTGCCTGGTGCACTGCGACCCAGCAGGGCTGGCCCTTGAAGGCATCCTGGTCGCTTGGCAGACATAGGCTGTGTCGAGGCAGGTAGAAGCATCCCAAAGGGGGTTGCTTACACCATTTTGAGGGGAGTCAGTCCAAAATCTAGGTTGAAACTGAGTCAGGTGCGGAAGACCAGAGAGAGTGAGGCGATACAGCATGATTCCAAACATATTAGGGTGCATGACAGCTCTTATGGCTGCATTCTTGCCCCCAGCATATATACAGAGAGCGTGACCCCTGAGACCACTGAGGATGGTGCTTTCCAAATCCCCAGCTGGTTGTTCTGTCTTCAGCTTTTCAAATGTCATGCTGATAAAAGCATTTAGAGACTCAGCACATCTTTACACTGGCAGCTAAACTGCAGACAATTGTGAAATGGTTGTAGGCTTCTTGGCACAGAGTTTTTGCTTTGTTAACTTTTTTTTTTTTTAATTTGGACTTGGTCAAAATAATTGTGATGATAGATAATGTTTGTTCAGTGTTTACTATGTGAAAAATGCTTTGCTTGCATTATTCATTTAATCTCCAGCCCTATGAGGTGGGTATTTGCCTCATCTCATCTCACAAATGGGGATAAAGACTTGGAGAGCTTAAGTAATTGCCATAATCACCTAGGTGGTAAATGACAGAGTGGGCCTGTGTCCAGGAGCCTGCCTGCCTCACCCCCTCAGAATCCGCCAGCCTCAAGTGAAATCTGCCCGTGGTTTACATCCCTAAGAAAGGCCAAGGAGCCAAGGGTGTGTTGGAAGCAGTGACCGCGAAGTCAGCTCTACCTGGATCAGCACAATCCTGGTTCTCTTGGAGGGAGTCATTTAACACCCTTAATTGTGAATTCATAACTCTCGAGTTTGAGACCGATCCTCAAAGGAATGGGGTCTCTTCTGGGGTTCACTAGCTATCCTGCCAGTGGCATATGTCTTTGACATTTATGTCTTTGAGCAGGATAATGGAAATGCACTCCCTTAAGAGGAGTCCACTTGCCCTCAGGTACAGAGCAGCCCCGGGCTTTGTGGACCATCCTTTACATCTGGGGAGGGACTTCTGCTGCCGTTATCACACACACCAGATCAACCCATGGCTTTCCTGCGTGTCAGCTGGAGGGCAGCGATGACCCTGTCCCTCAGGACGGCTCCTGCCCCCTGGCTGCCTCCTTGCCCCCAGCACATACGCAGAGAGTGGCCCCTGAGATCACTGAGGATGGTGCCTTCCAAGGCCCCAGCTGGTTGTTCTTGTCTTCAGCTTCCAAAGGTCATGTTGATAGAAGCATGTAGAGACTCAGCACATCTTCACACTGGAGGCCTCCCCATTCTCTGTGGCTGTATAAAGGCTCCCTAGGCAGTTATCTGTGCTGAGGGAGCTCAGATAATGAAGGAGAGTCGGTCATAATCTGAAATCAAGGCTAGAAGTAAGGTTCCCACTGCCGTGACACTGGGGCAGTCACAGGGCTGGAATTACAAAAGGAATGTCAGATATTTGGGCCTGAGTCCATTTGGTAGATGTTCCAGACGAGATCCAGACATGAAATTTAAAAAGGAGTCCAGGAAAATCGTCACCTCATCTCCCGAGCAGCTGATCCTCTGCGTCAAAATCTCGCTTTGCTTTGGAAAATTTGCCCCGCCACCTTCTGGTTTGATTCTTATGTTCACTAGTCCATCTGATTTATTGTTGCCTCTGCATTCCAAATGCAGTCATGGGGGCTGTCTTTGACTATAGCCAGAGCCTGCCCAGCACAGTGCAGGGATCAGGAAATAGCAATTCGCATTCTTGGGTTATTATGTTTTTGAATGGAAGATCTTCTGTTGAGAGAGTTGGAATTAATATTTATTTCATGATACCAAACTGGTGCAAAAAAAGATCAGTGGGACAGTTGAATGGAATGGGGCAGTTCTATCCCTGTCAGAGTCAGCTATGTTTGCTGGGGCGTAACAGTGTCAGAGCAAACTGACAGTTGTCCATGATGTCACTGTTCCCATGGTGATAATCTAGTCCCATCTTAGGAAGTCTGAAGCTTATTTGGAATTGGGGAGACTGGTTAAGGTGGTGCCACTAAGAAATAATGTCAGGAACCTATGTGGATGGCAGCCTAGGCAGATGAGCATAGAACGTTCTCTGGTCTTCAGTACTGGGAAGAGTGGATGGTAGCCAGGTCGACAGTCTGGTTGAGGTGCCTAAAAAGGTGTGTGCAGTCCCACACTCTCAGAAGATGGTCTTAAAGGACACATCTGTGTTTAGAGGGACTTTTCCTGCCTTGTCTCTGAGTTTCGTTGGGTTTTGTTAGACCAAGACTGAGAATGATTTATGGAAAACAAAGCTCTGCTCTGGTTCGTGCTTGTGACACTTGTGTGAGATGTCCTCAGGGGACATGTGCTGTGCTCTGGCCGGAGCAGAGTAAGTGCTCCTCTGACCTTAGACTTGAACAGAGTGGATGTGGACATAAATTTTCTGAATGAGAATGGCAGTTTGTCAGTAAGTCTCCTGCAAGTGGAGAACAAAATCAACAAATGGCTTTTATATATTGTTGTTACTATTAAATCCAAACAAACTCCATTTTTTAGAAATACTTATTTGCAGAAAACAAAGACGTTTGTAACAAAGGTCAGTGTGTTCTTTGCTGAGGAAAGTACATTTCCATATTTAATTGCCAGGCCCCAGTAAAAAGCTCCAAGATATAGTAAAGATCCTACTATAAAGATCTTTACTAAAGATCCTATAATGAAGTTAAATACAGCTCCAGGGGAAGAGGCAGGCCCTTGATAAAACGAAAGAGTAGTTTCTTTTTAAAGAAAGTATGTATATTGTAACTCTTAGGATTATATACTTGTAAATCGTGTATATGTACGAATATGCATATATGAATAGCCCATGTCTCTCAGATTTTTTGTCTTTTATTTTTAGATTCTTTATAACCACAGAGTTCAATTTAAGTTGACTACTGAATTCCGGATGTTTTCTTAAGAAAGCACATGCACCTAACCGATAAAGTCCGCCTTTCACCCTTGTGTTACCTTGATTGCTCTTTTAAAAGTAACCTCGGTGAATAAAGGCAGTTAGACCCTTACTCTTTTACTCCATGCTTCAGTCAGTTTAGATCTGGCAAAGAAAAGCACATTCAACAGAACATTGGTGGTTATCACCTTCTGAGGAATGCTTGGGTAATCCCTGAGGGCTGAAGGATAATTTTCCCAGGATCTTTTGCTCTGACTTGGCTGTCCAGAGAGGATTTTTTCCTAGGGAATGTCCTTGATTATACTCTGGGATTCCTGTGTTTAGTATTTTTAACTTTTCTAAGGTTATCGACCCCTTTGGAAATTTGATGAAAGCCTTAAACCTTACAAAAACTGCACAGATACATACCAAACTTTGCACAGTTTCAAGGGTTAAAGCCATCTGTGTTAGAGTCTTTTGGGTTTGGGTTTTAACAGAGAACTCCCTGGACTTTGAACAGTAGTTGGCAGACTTCCCCTTCAGCCCCTGGCATGCGTTCTGAGCAGTGCTGGCTGGGTCCATCCCCTGCCTGCCGGCCGCTCCGGGCCCGCCCGCCCTCAGTGCAGTCGGGAGGGCTGCGGCCAGAAGCTGCTGTCCTTCCTGGCTGCAGCTCCAGCCTGAGACAGAGACTCACCCTCTGCACGCTTCCATTTTCTTAGCTGTAACTGAGGCTGAGGACAACGTCTCCTCACAGGGTGGTAGTTATATGTGTGTACACATAAGCGTGTGTGTGTGTGTGGACACGAGTATGCGTGTGTGCGTGTGCATGTGCGTGTGTGTGTGTGTGTGTGTGTGTGTGATGGGTGGTAGGCCTTCCTGTTAAGACCAGTCTGCTGGGGCTTGCCAGTGTAGAAGTACAGTCTGGCACTTCCAGGCTATAACCATTCCACAACGCTTTCACAGCCCTCAGATTTTCTAGACAAGCCAACTTGCTCTCTAAAACAGCCCTTATACCAACTTATACTCTATTCATCCCCAGCATCTGAGTCTTTAAGGCTGACAACCGTCAGGTTTTGCCAGCATGCTGCGTGTGAGCTGCTGTCTTCTGGGGACTCTGTCCTGCATACCTCTGGCTGTTAGTCAGGAAGACTCTTGTAAATCTTTCCTTGGTCATGTGAGTTGAAAATATCTTCTTCGTGTCTGTCCTTTTATGCCTGTGACTTTTGTCATGTAGGCATTTTCTGCATGGATTTAGCTAGATAACAGCTCTTTGCCTTCTGATTTCTGCTTTTTAGGACTTGTTTTAAAGTGTTTTTAATGTTGTGAAATAATAATGACATTTATTTGTATTTTCTTCTTACCCTTTCAAAGTTTTGTTTTCACATTTGTACTGTTTAGAGTTTATTTTTGTGAGTGTGCGTTGAGGTGGGGGTTTTAATTCATTTGTTTCCACTTGGATCAGTTGTTGTCCTGGCACCATCAACTGACCAGTGTATCATTTTCTGGTTATCTGTTATTTTAAGAAGAGTCAGGAAATCTGAATTTTATGTAGCTTCCCCTAATTTTTAATTTTTGGTGATTGGTTAATTTTTTTTTTTTTTACATACTTAGTGGTCCAAACAGAACATTTCTATAGTCTGAATTCTTCTGTGGCTACCAGCTTGCAGCCTCTTAAGTTTAGTGTGAGGCCTCTGGTCCAAAAGATCTGAGATGGGAACCAAGCTCCATCACTCACGGGTTAACCTCAAGTGAGTTGTCTGCTTCTTAGGGTCTTACTTTCTCATCAGTGTCATGGAGATAATAAATAGTATTTACCTCACTAGGTGATTGGAAGTATAAAATGAGACAATGAAGGGAAGTCTTTAGCATTGGGTCTGGTACACACAGGTTTGATGTTAGTATCATTGTATCCTTATGCTCATCCTCACCATTTATTCCTTCCTGTTCCAGTTGACTTCTTTTTTTTTTTTAATTTATTTATTTTAATTGGAGGCTAAGTGGTTTTTGCCATACATTGACATGAATCAGCCAGGGGTGTACACGTGTTCCCCATCCTGAACCCCCCTCCTACCTCCCTCCCCATCCCATCCCTCAGGGTCGTCCCAGCGCACCAGCCCTGAGGACCCTGTCTTATGCATTGAACTCTAGTCTACTTCTTAAGCACCAGAGGGTACTTTTTATGAAGATGAAGTTGGTAGGACTGGTATCCTTTTACTCATTTATGGAACTTATTGAGAACCTGTTTCATAATTAACTAGCCCATGTTAATTATGAAATAGTGTGTGGGTGCTGGCTCAGAGATGCTTAACATCCCTGCAGACATAAGATTTGGTCAGATGACTGGACTGCAGGAAGACAGGGCTTATCGTAAAGTAAAGGTATTGCGACAGGCTCTAGAGGGCCAGGGGTTGTGAGCTGGCAGGATGAGGTGAGAATCAGTGGAAGAGAGGAAACTTGAATCTAGCCTTTAAAGGACTCACTGGAGTGGAGAGAAACACGAAAGATGACCCCTGAGGAGCTACCACAATAATCCAAGCTTAAAGGTTCTGGACTTGGGACCAAAAAGAAACAAATTCCAGAGTCTGCGGGCAGCAGGAAATGGCAGTACTTGATGGTTACTGAGGTGGGGTGGAAGGAGAGAGAGGGAGGAGGAGAGAGAATGATCAGGTCTGCAAGATTTTGAACTTCAAGGGGAGGAAAACTTGAGGAGACACCGTTTGGGGTGGTGAGTCCTTTGGATGTGGCGTGAGTCTGGGGCAGGTGTAGGCCTGGTGGCTGGCCAGCCTTGGTGGAAGGCCACAGCGGAGTTCTAAGGATCCCCTGGTCCTGGGAATGGAACATGGGGCCATCATCATCACCACAGAGGCAAGATGGAAGCGTGTGGAATTGCTTAAAAGATGAACGTTTGTTTATTCAAACATAGGCCCTGACCTGCACGTTTTTCTGTAGTCTGGGGCTAGTCTTGAGGTCCAAGGTAGCTGCTCTGATCTGAATGTTTCTGTTCCCCCAGATCGATATATTGGAAACCTAATGGTTAGGAGATGAGGATGGCACCCTCATGGTTGAGACTAGTGTCATATAAGAGGGACCTCACAGAATTCCCTGCCGACTGTGCCTCAAAGGCTCTGAGTACCCTCACCCCCAACCATGCTGGCTCCCTAGTCTCAGATTTCCAGCCTTCAGAATTGTGAGCAGTACATCTCCATGGCATTTTGTTACAGCAGCTTGAAGGAACTAAGACAGGAGCCTTAGGTACGAGCTGTATCCGTAAGCGTAGAGCAGTAAAATGTTGAACCCAAAGGTGAACCATCCACTCCCTGCCACATCTGGGGACACTTCCCCAGGCTGGGCATCTTCCTCGCCTGCTGCCTGTCCTGCTGAAGGCTGGCCTGTTTTCTGTCACTGTGCTGGGGGCCCACCTGACTTCTCATCAGCATTCCTTTCTAAAAGGCTAGCTTTTGTTTTTAGCTGCAATGGAATGTTGTCCTTTCTGCCTTCTGTCCGCAGAGGCAGAGCCCCCCCTCCCCAGGCCTCTTGAGGCTGTCTGGAGTGGGGGCTGGCATGGTGGGTGGACTTTAGCTCACGGGAGCTGAGTCAGCACCCAGATGACAGCCAGCTTCCCGGGTGAGGATCCTCTCTTTAGTTGACGGGCTGTGGGGTCCTGCCAGCAGGCACTGACAGACCTGCATCATAAGCTGCTGTCCAGAGCTGCCCTGGGGCCTGACCTTCCCCACACCTGGAGGGCCTAGGACAAAGCACAGCAGGGAAGGGCCCTGGGTGCTGCTGACCTTCACCCCAGGCCACACTCACGTTCCACAGTTCATCCCCTAGAGGATGGTTTTGCTGGGCTCAGCGTTTAGCAAGAGACATGGTTTCTTAATTATTCTGAAAAAGCTTCTCTTTGCTAACTTGGCAAGTAATTCTGCATATGACCTTGTATTTTATTCTTCTGTACAAATACAGTTATTAGTATGAGATGGGGTGAAGCTGTAGTCAAGGCTGCTTCAGGCAAGTTTCAAGAACATACCATTGCAAGGGTCCTTGGAAGAATGGGACCATATAAGGCCACCTCAAATGGTCCAAGAAATACAGGTAAAACAGGTAAAGTCTGGGGATACAGATAAAAGCAAACCTTAACTCATTAATACCACTTTAATTAACTAATTAATAGCACTATGATTTCATCAACCTAAGACCCTTGAATTCTCTTAAGATAACCTGTCTTCTTTCCCAGTGTTATTGAGGTATCACTGACAAAAATTTAAGATATTTGAAGTGTACCACTTGGTAATTTGTGAAAGGGATCCCTCCCCCCCCACCATGGAGTTTATTAACATATTTACTTTTTGGGGGGGAGCTGGTGAAAACATTGAAGTTCTACTCTCTAAACCAATTTCAGTTATATCATTTAGTCTTATCAACTGTAGTCACCAGGTTATATGTTAGCTCCTGGGACAAGATCTGAACTGGCCAGTAATCTTGACCGGTTTCAGATCATTAAATCAGGTCCATACTCTCCTTTTTCACTTGTGTGTGCACCTCTTCTCTTTGTCAAATTTACATAAAAACAAGCATATCTAGGTGTACTGCTCAGTGAATGTTTGAAACTGAGCACTCGGTGTGACCGGATCCCAGATCTAGTGGTCAGAGAGCGCCAGCCCCTGGGAAGACCCCCGTGTGCCCTTTGGTGTCCTCTGCTTCTGGGGAAGCCGCGCCTGAGTGCTTCCATCACGTGGTAGGTCTGTAGAAAGTGGACACCTGTGTGACTGCCCTCAGCCAGGTGTGCCCTTCCCTGGGCGCTGCCCCGGGTGCCCTCTCCTCCCGCCGCCAGCTGCCATGCCTTCTTCCAGCTCAGCTGCCATCACAACGTGGTGGTCTTCCCTCGCGCCCTGCCTGCCGCTGCCCTCACACATTTAGTTCAGACAGGACTGCTGCGGGAGACTATGACTCAGGGTGCATTTGACCACGAGCAGGCTAGGTCAGGAGTGCATCCCTCTTGCCAGGTGGCACTTGAATTTCGGCACGGAACACTTCACATCCACTCCTAGGTACTCCTTTGGGATATCTGGCCCTGTGGAAGCCTTGGTTGTGTCATTTTCCACATCCCACAGGACCAAGCTGTTTTTAAGGAAAGCACATCTTGACCCTGCCCCTAAACCCCAACTTTCCCTAGGGAGAAAGAGGGCATCCTCACCCCCAGGGAGAGGAAAGATGATGGGGAGAGAGGAGGATGGAGGAGTCGCAAAGCTGTGAAAGGACTAGTAAAGGTCCCTGGAATTATTGACAAAAACAGATGCTAAATGGTGAGCAAATGGGAGTGTAGTAAAACCGCTGAAATCCACCAGGGTTCCTTACCACAGGAGCGTGGGCATCCACCTCACACCGCCGGCTTTCAGAAACGTTGCCTGGTGGTGGCTGCCCAGAGCCACATCCAGGCACACTCGTGTGTGCCCACGCACAAACCCATACGCGTGCATGTGCAAGGAGAGCTTGAGACACGCAGACACCGAGCAAGCTTGGCAGGGTCTGTTTCCCTCCGTGGTGCTTGGGGAGCACACAAAAGGGTTTGGAGGTCTTTGAAATGAAACCTGAAGGCCTGCATCCCCGCTGCACTCACAGTGCTGCCGGCAGGCTCCCGCCAGCGGAGCCAGCCTTGGCCAGGGCGCCCAGACATGTTTGCTGAGGGACCCAAGGTGAGAGTGAGGAGGGCCTGGTTCTCTGGGGGCGGGGAGGGTCCTCTGCTCTGACCAGTGACCCCGAGCAGGGGACTGAGGCTGCATGGGGGAGCAGGGGACCCAGAGCCAGCTCCGTCTGCAGTCTCCGTTGTCTGCTCTCCCGGGAGCCCAGACCTGGACACAGGACACCAGGACGATCGTCCCTTAGAGACCCCAGCGCCCACCTGTCGGGCCCCGAGCTTGGCGTATAAAGTGTCTGCTCACCTTTCCACCTGCCTCCCTGTCTTCTTGCTGGAATGGTGTTCTTGGGACTGTTTCCCATGGCCTGCACCCCTTTGGTTCATCTTCGGATCTTTTGCCTGGCGTGATGCTGTAACTTACAGGCAGTCAGAAAACACTGTGAGAAGTATTTGACAAAATGAGTCTCAGGATCTCGGCACAGACCTCCTTCCTTTGACGTCCTGAGGTGAATTTGCTGGGGCCCTTGTGGTGGGGGTCTGGGCCTGGGGCAGAAGCCCCTGAGCCCCTGTGCGCCCTCCGAGGAGAGGCCTCTTGAGCTTTTGGAGGAGCCCTGTCTGCTCCCTGGGGGTCCTCTTCCCAGACACAAGCGCCATCTTGCTGGAGCATAGGAAGCCTGCACGGCGTCTCTGTGCACCTGGCTGAAGCTGGCCATGGTCTGTTGAATGTCAATAGTTATTTCTCTTCCCTCGCCATCTCCTGGTATGTTTTGGTCTCCACAGAGTGCTGCAAACCTTTCAGATAAATTTTTTGGTTCCAGTTTATGAATCTCAGGGGGAGTTGACTCCGTTTACACTTCACTCACTTAACTTATATTGTAGGAGTCTCAGCTGTAACCCAGCAACCCTTGAGTCCTCTGGGGGTCTTGCTGTGTGCTTCCCTTACCAGGGGTGAGGTGACATCTCTTCCTAAACCCCTAGATCCTGGAGGTGCCTGGGATGCCTGGAGTGAGGGCATGTTTGTCCTAAGCTGGAGTGCGGCCCAGCACACGTTGTCCTTTCTGGTTCTGACTGTAATCAAGACACACACACACCCACCCATGCACACACAGAGCAGCAGCTCACAAGGATTTGACATGGCTGCATGAGCTAGCCTGTAGCACAGAGGCTGCTGGGACAGTCCTACTTAGCAGGAAGCCATAATGCAGGCATCATGGCTGGACAGCTTCCCTGGGGAGGTATCAGCACGTTCACTGCTTGGCTGGGAACTCCATCTCTCCCCACCTCACTCCCAGCCCCCACCCAGCCGTTCTCCTTTGCGGGAGGAGTGGGCCACAAGAAGACCATGTCTGCATTGGTAAACACACTGGTGTGGGATTTTTTTTATCCCCACTCATGCTTTTGGTGTTACATCTGAGAAGGCTTTGCCTTCCCCTCTGATCAGAGAGATTTACTTCTGTTTTCTTCTGGGAGATTTATCATTTTAGCTCTTACATTTAGGTCTACAATCCATTTGGAGTTCATTTTTGTGTATGATCTAAGAAAGGGGTTCTGACATTGGGTATCTATTTGTCTCAGCACCATCTGTTGAAAAAGACTCTTCTTTCCCCCATTGGATGGTCTTGGCACCTTTGTCAAAAGTCCGTTGACTATAAACGTAAAGGTTTATTTCTGGATTCTCGGTTCTGTTCAGTTGATCTGAATGTCTATGTGTGTAGCATACCACTTTGATTACTCTAACTTGGTATTAAGTTTCAAAATCAAGCATGTGAGCCCTTCAGTGGTCAAACTTGGAAGCTGTTACCTTCACACTTTGTCTGTTTACTGCTTCATTTGACCCTTGTGAGCTGCTGGGTTATTGGTTCATCAGTGCTTCCAGGTTAGATGGATGTTTGGCACAGACAGTTTTGTATTGCAGTGGCAACTTCTGCAGTGCTCATGTTTAAGCAGGGAACCAGTGCTGCTTTTTAAGCCATTGCCTCCCACCCCCACCCATGGTATAGCGATAAAGACCTTATTAACTCATCTTTGTTCCACTGTGACTGACCCCAAGGGACCCAGAAGAGCAGGGAGATGGGGATTCCTACTTGTGGGGGAATTGCTAAGACAAGGCTGCGTCTGGAAGGGGCTGTCCTGCTGTGACCCCTGGAACATTGGGGCCCTGCACCAGGGCAGAAAGCCATGGGCAGGGCCGGGCTGGAAAGCAGTGTCCCTCAGTCCCAAGCAGTGGCACCACCCTCTCCTACCCTTGCCACCTCTCCAGACACTTACCATGAACCCTCTTTCCTGCTTTGTTAGAAGCCTGTCCTTCAGCTTTTATGGGGCTCTGTCCACTTTGTGCAGAAGTCTTTAGGGTGTCAGTGACTTCCGATGACCCTGTGAACCACTGATCTCAGAGACTGCAGAAGCAGAATTACGGAGAAGGGCCTGAGTCAGTTAATCTAATAGTGTAGAGTTAGGAAATATAAGCAGCATATATAGGAAATGTAAATGAAAAGTGATTTTCCTTATTGCAGCTGATAAGGACTTCATTGTGCCTGATAAAAGACATGGTTTTTGAGAATGCAGCCAATTTTCCTCATTCATAGAGTCCGCATTTGTGAATTCACCTACTCGTTAAAATTTGTTTGAAACTCCCAAGTCAGTACTTGCAGTACTTTTGTGGTCATTTGCAGATACATGGAGAATGGTGAAATATTTGAGTCACCCAGCAGGCATGTTCCCAGGAGAGGTCATACAAGGCAGTGTTTTTCTTTCTTGTTTCAGCTCTCATGCTATGAACAAGTGTCCTTTTTGAGGTCTCTCTGGCACCTTGTTTTTCATATTTTTCTGCTTTTAGTGGTGATTTTGCTGTTTCAAGTGGCCTCCAAGGATAGTGCTGAAGTGCTGATTAGTGTTTCAAAGCTCAGGGTTGCCACATGCCTTGCAAAGAAAACACTAGATGAACTTCATTCAGCCTTGAGTTACAGGCACTTGGTTCAGTGTTAATGAATCAATGATACGTATCGAATAGGTGTCTTTAAACAGAAAGACACATAAAACAAAGTTATGTGTCAGTTGACAAAATGTGATCAGAGGCTCACAGGAACCAAACCCTGTATTTC
Source organism: Ovis canadensis (assembly GCF_042477335.2). NCBI lineage: Eukaryota > Metazoa > Chordata > Mammalia > Artiodactyla > Bovidae > Ovis > Ovis canadensis. The sequence goes on from NC_091262.1 coordinate 18,980,731, forward strand.
CCCTAGGACCAATTGTTCTCTATTCCAGAATTCAGGGTTCGGAGCTTCCTTTTAGAATCCAGGTACCGTGAGTAATAAGAATCGACCGTAGTTACTTTTCATCTGTCACGTTCTAGGTTCTAAGACATTTGTTCCTGATGCCGTTCACAAATTCAGATCATACCTCCAACCACTTAGTGAGTTTCCGAGAGCACAAGGACTTGGTGACAAGCCTGAGCATGAAGCTCAATCTCTACTGCTGTGATTGCTGAGAGAATAGATGTAGATTGCGATCTCATAATTGGCAGCGTGGTATGCCAGGGATAACCATGATGGTGTTGATTCCTGGAGCAGCTGGTGGGAGAAAGATGACCATCTCTCTCAGAGGCAGAGCCCAAGAAGGTCTGAGTAATGGGCAACAGGGCCAGCAGCTGTAAACTGTTTACACAGACAATTTGCTGGATAAACCAGAGTTTATACAATTGGGTGTTGTTTACTCTTTAAATCTAGAAAAGATCATATGGTCAACGCTAAGTCTAAGAATTATGTGCTTACACCACACAGTTTTCCACTGAAAAAGAAATTAAACCATCTCACCCAATTTGCTCCTCAAGCTTGTGTTCCTACCAAGAAAAGGAGTGGAGAAGAGTGTGTCCACACTGAGCTGGTTTGCCTGAGAAACTGGGTTGGGAGGCTCTGGTGGATGTGATCTGCTTTGTGATCAATTAGATACACTTCTCCAGGCATCAGGAAAACACTTTACAGCCCTGCATCTGTAACTCCAGTATTTCAGACTTTCCAAAATATATATTGCTTTTCCTAATCTGTGCCAAGGGTTTCATAGAGATGGAGTGAGTTGCCCTTAGGATACAAGCACACACTCAATTATGTGTTGACTGCGAACTTCCTTCGTGTCTACTGCCTTCAGGGCTGTACACTCAGAATCAAAATCCAGATAGTTTTTGTGGGTGGTGGTTTGTTAGTCTCCCACCTCTGCCTCTGTGGTATGTCACCTTGAATAAATGAGATATAATCAATACCTTTAATTTTCATAGCAAGTACATATTCACTGTCCAAAGGAAAAAAAATGGAAAGATTTGTAATGACTTAACCATGTCCTACTACTGCTAATATGACTACTGCTAATATGACCACATATCCCTCAAGTCTTTTCATCTTTAGGATTAAAGATGTGAAACCTTTACTGTATCCCACCCACATCTCAGCATAAGTGCACATTAAGATTTATGAAAATCTTTTAAATCCTTCAAGCTTATCGTTGTTGCTGGTTACCAAAAGTTTGGTGTGGGAGGCCCAGCGTTTGCCTGGGGGAGCATGGGTGCTGGAGAGAGAGAGCCCTGCATTTGTACACAAGTCTGAGCCCTGATCAGCCATGTACTGGATGCTGCACCTTCACTTCTCTGCCTGTAAAGTGGGGCCAGTAATACCTTCCAAATAAGGGAGGACCCCACATGCAGAGCGGAACTCGCCTGTGGAGAGACCCCTAATAAATGCCAGTTGCTTTTCTGCTTCACTTTTGTTCCAAGGAGCTCTGCAAACATGTGGAATTGATGTTTTTTAAGATTTCAAAAATAAGTTCTACTCTGATTTCTCTGGTGTAGAATTTTAAATCATGGAAGGCCCAAAACCATTGGAAGCACCACTCTGGGGTCTAAGAAATCCTTGCTGTCTGTGGGGAATTCCAGTTCCACAAGAAGGTCCCTCTGCTTCCACAGTTTCAGAACTTATGTTTACAGACTTCATTTTTTAAATTTAAAAAGCAAAATCGATGCTGAGAAAACTGGGCTTTCCTTATTTCTTGACAAGGGCTGAGGTGAGATCTGACGGCGTTTTCAAGCTGGTGGCTTTGCAGAGGCAACAGGGGGTCTCCGTGTCTCCATCGCACCCTGCTGTGTACACTGCTGTTCCCAGAAAACATGGAATAGTGGTGGGCTGTGCTTCCCCTGAAGCTCCTGGCCTAACTACCGTCTGTTCCCTACAGCGCTTTTACAACAACCTGGGCTTCTCTCCAGACTTTGTTTTTCGAGTTCTAAGCATTTTCCACAGCATTGCTCATAAATTTGCAAGCTCCAATGCTCCATTTTGGGGCTGTTTTTGTTGAGGTGCTTTGCCTTGCTTGGTTTTATGAACAGCAGTTCACAATTGGAATAAATCATTAAAAACACTAGAGCTTAATCCACCTTTGTCTGGGAGTATCTCTTATAAACCGAGGCTTCATTTTCTAGTTTTAAAAAAAAAAGTCATCTGCACCTTGGAGAAACCAAAATGCGATTATTGAGACGCCCTCCACTTAGTTGTTCCCCAGCCTTGCGTGTTGCCCAGTTAGAATGGAAACTCACGATGCCCCGTTCCGGTGCTGAGTGCAGCCGGGACTGGGGGCGTGATCCTGTGGTATTTGAAGGCTGCTGGCTCAGCGGGCGGTCCTGGGACAGCAAGCTCAGCACAGCTGGCCCTGGATGTCTCTTTCCCCCTCACCAGACGACTCCTTGGGGCGAGCATGTCTGATTGTTTCCGATTGATTCACTGACCCGGGAGGCTGGGCAGACCAGGGGTGCATTTGAGTGAGTGAGTGAGTGAGTGAGTGAGTGAGTCTGTGTGTGTGTGTGTGTGTGTGTGCATGTGTGCGGCCTGCGGATGCCGTCAATGCCCTGTGGAAGCTTTCCGCCCCACTCACTGCTGGACTTTTTGCAGCAGCCCACAAAGCGTTTTTAAAACAAAACCAGAATAACGACCTTGAAGGCACCACAAAGGCAGATCGTGCCCTTTCTGGTTGTCATTTTCTTCCTTCCCATCCTCTGCGTTAAGATGCCCGCGTGCAAAGAAACACATCTTGAGGCCTAAGAGCATTTCCTTTCTTTTTTTTGGTGGAAAACAAAACAAAAACTTCAACCCTGGCCACGAGTGTTTCCAAATAAAAGCAGGCGTGTGCCGTGGTGCCCAGCTCCTGTGCTGCCCCTCGCAGGGTCTGCCCCTCGAGGGGGTTGTGAGGGGGCCCCTTGTGTGCCGGGGTCTGCCCCGGCTTAGTCTTGACGTCAACAAACAGGATGTTGGTTTAGCTCTTCGGGAGCAGGGAGGGAGGTTCGTTTTTAATTCCTAAATCCCCCTACTTACCGTCAGCCCCTTCCCGCCCTGGCCCCTGTGCCCACGGGGATGCCCTTCGCTCCCAAGACTCCTTGAGCACGCTGAGGGAGCTGTGTGTGGCCACAGCACTTCCCAGGGTGCAGGCCGGTGGGCAGAGGCCCTGGTCACTGGGTCACCCATGCCACCAGCCTGTGCATGCCCAGCTGAAGCCACTGCCTGCTCCGCACCCCTGTGAGCGCACAGCGAGGGCCGCACCGGGCCCGCCCAGGCCTGTGACCCACCGACCGCCGCCCGGGCCCTAAGCCCCTCATTCATGTCACAGGACACAGTGGGGAGTTGGCCACCACCAGCACTCAAATCCTGTTCCAGGCCCTGTGCTGAGGGTCCTTGGCGGGGACCACGGGGCTGCCCTTCCGAGGTTCAGAGCTGTGAAGGAGTGTGCAGAGGTGCCACGGGCGGTGTCAGCCTAGAGAGGGGCAGCCGTGCATGGCTGATGCCCGTGACCTGCAGCTGTGCCCAGTCCATCCAAGGCCCTCTCCTGTTCACGGGCCTCTGTAGAACAGCTTTGCTCCCCTGAAATACCCCCATCACCCCCACAGGCCGCCCCCTCCATCCTCTGTCCTCCCCCCATCACCCCCACAGGCCGGCCACCTCCCATCCTCTCTCCTCAGCCCCTTGCTCACAGTGTTCTCCTGAGTCTGGTTCCCCTAGTTGCACTGCCTCCGTCCTCCCATCTCAGGGAAGGTCCTGGGGTCTCTCACATGTATGCAGGGATGAGCCATTGGACCGCAGGGTCCATCTTCCCAGGTGGCCTCCAGGCCCTTACTCTTTCGGTGTCTTTCACTCCTCCCAGGACCCGGTCTCCTCCTTTGAGGGGCTCCTGAGACATTTTCCTGAACCTTCCCGCTGTCCTTGGCCTGCTCTGAGTGAGCCCTGGCCCTGGTCTGGCTCACCCTCTGAGAGCATTAACCCTGTGGGGCTGGGCCTGGGGCGGGGGATGTGGAGGCCTGGGGCACGGAGTCTGAAGGAGCCTGCTCACCCCTTCAGGGTCCTCTCCATGAACCTTGCACGCTGGGTACCTTGCCTTGCTGGCCTCGCCTGGCCCCGGCCCTGGATGCTGAAGTTGGCTGCCTCAGCCTCCAGCTCCAGGTGCCAGTCCAGGGGACCTTGGGAAAGTTACCTTTCCTCTTTGAACCGCGGTTTCCCTGTTGCCTCCATCCTGGCTAGTGAGGGCTTTGTTAGATGTGCCAACTGCTCAGCCTGATGCATGTTAAATGCTCGAGAGATGCTTGTGGTGGTTATTGTTATCATTAGACAAGTACAGAAGCATCCCACACCGACCAGCCAGTCTCCATGAGCTCTGGAGATACAGGCCCAGTCCCGTGGTCATCCTCGCCCCTACTTGCCCCTCTCGATGGTGTGTGATGCTGACCGTGTGGATTTGCCCTGCGAGGTCAGGACCTCGCATGTTCTGAAGAGGATGTGTTTTGTGTCTCTGCTGCAGGAATTGCTTACTTAGGAGGTGTGTGCAGTGCTAAGAGGAAATGTGTGCTTGCCGAAGACAATGGCCTCAATTTGGCCTTTACCATCGCTCATGAGCTGGGCCACAAGTAAGTATCAGACTCTGGATTGTTCTGCCTCTTTAAATGCTTTTCTGAATACATATTCTTTTCACTCAGATTCTGGAAGTTCTAAAACAGTACTGCTGGGCACCTTTGCTTCCTCTCGAGTAGGGACCTAGGCAAGCCCAGGTCCCAGCCCTTCAGGGAATCCAGGAGATCACTGAGCAGACTGTCTCTGAGAGCGGAAATGCTCATTTGAGGTTGGTCTATTCTTAAAGCACATTCTGTAAAGGGAAGAGGTTTTTCTTAGAGTGTCGTCGTGAGTTGCATCCCCCTTCCCAGATCAGCACGATTTTGATTCACTCTAAATATATTCAGATAGTGGGATTATCTTCGTGCCATTGAATTTTTTTTTTTTCTTCAGCCAGTTTCAAACAAAGTCCAACTTTCTGAAAGCAGAATGTCAGTGTCTTAGTTTAAAAAATCATCAGCTATGCCCTTTGTCCATTGGCAATTCTCCCCTTGAGGAAGAAAGAACCACAGAACCCTAGAGCCCAAAGTGTGGACAGAATCTGAGGCTGCCTGCTGGCGTTTCAGATGGGGAGACAGCAGGGCTGGGGCTTGAGTGGCTGGCCCAAGGCTGAGATCACCTGCAGGGAGCCTCGGGGGCAGGAGGGCAGCTGTCTCTCAACCTGCGGCCCGAGGGTTTTCTCTTCCTCCTGGAGTAGCTGTTTCATGTTTCTCTGAAGGAAACATTGGGAGGTGACTGCTTAAGAACTTTAAATAAATAAATTGAGGCCAAAACATGCAAAACAATGGGGAAATTCATATTGGACTGAAGAGAGCAAAATTAAATGAAAATCTAGTTCTTGGAGAAAATATATGTATTGTCAAGTTTTCCTAGTGCCCTCGACAGTAAGATGCCTAGAATCCTAAATGTGAACTCAAGCTTCTCAAGAGTAGAGGCTATGGGTAAGGAGTACGAAAGCAGCTGTTGTCCCCTAGTCTTAGCCATATCTGGGGCTTGATTTTTTTTTTTTAACCTTGTTTCATTTATCTGGTCTCATTTTAATTTTTTTCACTCCTGTGGGTGGGTTTGTTGTTCACTTTTCTGTCCCTCTTGGTTATCATGATGTGAGTAAATGAAAATAATCTTAGGCGTATTTTCTGGTATTAAGGAGAAAATAACAAGTTCTTGGCCAAGACAAGCAAGATGAGCAGTTATCTCTAAGAACACATTTATTTCATCTTGACAGTATGTTTTAATTTATTTTTTATTGAAGGATAATTGCTTTACATAATTTTGTTGTTTTCTGTCAAACCTCAATTGACAGTATTTTAAAAATATTGGTCACAGCACTTTGCCTGTCCTCTTTTGTCTAGACTCCTAGAAAAAAACTTTTTAAACTAATTGTAATCAAATTTGTATTCATATCTCAGATTTGTTAAGAAAAAAAACCAACAACAACAAGCCCCACATTCAATAGTGGGTGCTGAAAGAAAAGTGTAAATGCGTACGGTTTTGCAAACCACTTCTCTCTGTCAAATGCCCCACCCAGCCCTTCGTAGTACCTGGGAACCCATTCCCTAACAGTTGTGAGAGTGTAGAGTTGTCGAAACATTCCCAGCACACAGGCCATGTGGACCTTTGAAGAGATATGTTTATGTGACCTGCTGCCTCCCATGGCAGGAGTCACCCCCACACATGAGCACATGTGAGCACACGTTTTCGCCTTTTCTCCCTGGACATTAAGAACACAGAGCGCCGTTCCTCTCTGGTGGTCTGTGTGGTTGTGCTTTATCAAATACTGGCATCTTAACTCGGGAGGTCTGCAGATGACTGATGAGATTCAGTCATATTCCAATAGCCTTTAGCTACCGTCTATTTAGAATTCTCGGAGAACTCTTTATAGCTTGCTACTGAACTCTAATTACCTGCAAAAACAAACACCTTATTGTTCATCAAAGCCAGTAAATCCTGCTAGCATTTGGTCCTGCCCCTGGCTGGGCGATTGTGGTTTTCCCAGAGAAGTCTGTTGTCTCTGGTTATTCGCAAACATTGAGAGGCAGATCCTTCATGGATGAAGTCAGCCTCCCTGTCCACGGACTCCCCTGGCCATCCGCCTCGAGGAGTTGGGGAGGCTGTGTGGAGCGGTAAGGTGGGGGCCAGCCTGCACTTTCGGGAAAGCCACTGGACAGGCTGTTTCACAGATGCGAGCCTGGAAACTGATCCATTCTTTGGGATAGAGAGGAATAATTTAATTCCATGTTTCTTAAATGTGTGTAAACTGACATAGGATGGATGGTATTCTCAGTGATCTGATCCACTGGTCCATGCTCTCTAACAAAATTTCTTGGTGAGAGTTTTAGAAAACAATAAAGAACACCCCTCTGTGTACCCATGGGAAATCTCCAGAGAGCTCACCCACCAGGCCCTAATCATTTAATACTGAAAAGTGAAGCATCTCTTCTGGAGGATGAATGCGTGTGCCTTTGTGTGCAGGCATGCATGGACGTGGCCCTTCTGCTCCGTACCCGGTGTATCTCCTGTGAGGAGCAGTGTGAACACTTATCCTCGGATGCCAGTGTTAGGAGAAGAGTCACTTTCCATAGGAGCTGCACAGGCCATTTATCAGATGATGAGTGTCACATAAGTTAGCATGATTTCATTTTTGCTTTGGCTTCCAAAAACCACAAAGCTAAATGTAAGGCTCAGTTTTAATGTCTAACTCATTGTAGTGCTGGCGTTTTTCTCCCTCTCTTGTATGCATAGTTTATTTCAGTTATTGTAGTTCAAAAATAATTCATTTGGTGCCTTGAACCGGCTCCAATCCAATTTGCAGTAAAATAAGTTCTAAATTATAGATTAAATGAAAAATTTTTGACTTGGTAACATCAATAATGCTGCTTTGGACATAAATTAACAATGAAGTAATGATGTTTAAATCACATCAGATCTCATAGAGCACCTACTGTGTACCAGGTACTGTTAGATGCTATGTATTCACTGTGTTATTGAATCCGTCCTATGAGGCAGTTTTCCTAGCTTTTACTTTATAGATTAGGAAACTAGTGGTACTTTAGAGACAATTTCTAGTCTCTACCTAAAATGATTTGGGATCACTTGTATGATAATATGGATGTCCCAGGTGGCTCAGTGTTGCAGAATTCACCTGGAATGTAGGAGACTCGGGTTTGCTCTCTGGGTCTGGAAGATTCCCCTGGAGGAGGGCATGGCAACCCACTCCAGTATTCTTGCCTGGAAAATTCCATGGACAGAGGAGCCTGGCAGGTTACAGTCTATGGGTCACAGAGAGTCAGACAGGACTGAAGCGACTTGGCACATACACACACACACACACACACACACACACACACACATGATAATATACCCATACAACAGGGCTATTAAAATAAGAATTCAAATTATAGAAATACATGTTATAAAGAAGAGAGCTTGCTATATATGCAAAAAACCAAGGTACCTTCAGTTTGCCAGCAGCCAATGCAGAGAAGGCAAAAATGGCATGGTACAGCTGCCTGAAGGAAGCCAGTGTGTCCTCGAGAGGGGTTTCCCTAGGAAACTCAAGTGCTGTCAGGGAGACTGGCAGTCTTCTGGTGATCTGCCCTGGTGAAGAAGAGGTAGGGCAGAAAAGACTCCAGCCATGGCTTCAGACAGAAGGCGAAGGAGCTGCATATCCTGATGGCAGTCGTGGGGGCACCCTGGGAAGGGGCTGTTCTGTGTTCCTGCCTGGAGGATGAGCTGGGTCTGTCATCCGCTCTTCTGATGGCAGCTTTGGGGCTTTTTAATGAGCCCGATGCAAAGAGCCAACTCACTGGAAAAGACCCTGATGCTGGGAAAGAGGGAGGGCAGGAGGAGAGGTGGGCAACAGAGGATGAGATGGATGGATGGCATCACCGACTCAATGGACAGGAGTTTGAGCAAGCTCTGGGAGATGGTGAGGGACAGGGAGGCCTGGCGTGCTGCAGTCCACGGGGTCGGAGAGAGTCGGAGACGACTGAACAACTAACAACGTGACCTTAGATGCCTTCTTACCCATGATAGGCAGCTGCCCCCATCTTTTGGTTCACCTTGTGCGAGTTTTGGAAGGCGGCTGTCTCCCTGTCTTGTTGTGGTAGCTTGAGAAACCCAGCTGAAAATGAGGCTGGTTTTGTGTCTTCTTGAGCCTGCGGTGACCGTGAGGAAGCGATGGTCTTGAGCACGAGAGGGTGTCTGTGATAGACCTTTCACTTTAGAGGGCCGTGTTTCCAGCTGTTGTTGGTTGTGACAGAATCAGTGACATGGAGCAGACCGCCCAGCTGGGACAGCTCTGCCCAGGTCTTCCCCTTAAGGAACCAGGATGCCTTGCGGTGAACCTCAGTGTCCAAGTTGTTCATCACTATTTGACTTTAGAGAGAAAGAGGGAGAGCTCCAAGCATTCATTTCTTTGAGGCCAAATGCAGCCCTGGTTGCTCACAGGAAGAACTCTCTTCAGAAGCTCATATCCATGCTGACTGCCCATGAGAAAAATGTTTTAAAAAATCAAGTGATACCCTGATAATCAAGGGGAGCATTGGTAGTGATGGTAGTATAACATTATTTTTAGAGACTGTTGTTTACTATGATTTGGAACTTTTAGTGTTAGAAAGAAAATATTTCCATGAAAATTGGTTAGAGTGCCTTTTATTTGGGGGAAGGTTGGTCTAACGTGGCGTGATAAGGCCCAGGGGAGACATTTGATTGAGAAGAATGCTTCCTAGTGCAGTTGGAGGCTGGGAGGGCACATACCCAAGTCTCAGCTGGTCATTTGGGGGCTGGGGAAACCCAGGAACCATGCACACAGCATGCACACAATTGGGTAAGACAGCACCTGGGAAGTGTCTAAACAGGGCTTCCAGGTGGGGTGGGGAGAACGGAGAAGGACTCTACTCACGGCCTACCTGGCTACCCACTCAGAACAACAAAGAGCTTCCCTTGCAGAAAATAAGTCTCTGCTTCTGTCGGATTTAGAAGGCTCTGTTAGATAAGCCTGAGCCACATCAGCGCCTGCCTAGAGAGTCAGACCAAACCGCGTGACCCCTCCAACCCACAGAAATCTGAAGACGATACTCCAGACAGACCCCAGAGTCACGGCCCATGTGCAAGCTGTTGCAGGCTGGGCCTCTCCCCACCTGCTCTTTCTGGGGTCTTTCCTGACTTCCAGATGCCCTTTCTTGGGTCTTTCCATCCTGGAATCTACCCCTACTCTGGTCAGCTGGCTCTGCCTGTGGCCTCTGAAAATCGCTGCCTTCATGGGAACTTGGGAACCCAGCAGAGGTGACATACGGGCTCTGCTGCAGGAGAGGAGCCCCTGAGGCTCTTCAAAGTGCCTGTGGCCAAGTGTTAACAGGCCTGATCAGTTAAACCACCCGTTCTTGGGGAGGGATGCCTGGAAAGCTCTCCAGGAGACACCAGGTGCACCAGGGCAGGGCTGCTGCCGGCCTGACATCTGAGACCCTGTATCATTGCTTCTGGCCTCATCTGCCTGCCTGCTCCATCTCGCACTTCCTGGCCCTGTCCCCCCAGGTCACCCCCAGCGTTGAGCCGTGGTGCTGGATGTGCTCCTGGCTCCAGCTCACCCCTCGCGAGGTCACCCTAAATTCCGTGCTTTTTCACCACTCTCCTAGCCCTGCACCAGGTGCGTGCATGCTAAGTCACTTCAGTCATGTCTGATTCTTTGTGACCCCGTGTACTGTAGCCCAACACTCTCCTCTGTCCCTGGGATTCTCCAGGCAAGAAAGAACACTGGGGTGGGTTGCCATTTCCTCCTCCAGGGGATCTTCCCGACCCAGGGATCAAACCTGCATCGCCTGTGGCTCCTGCATTGCAGGCAGATGCTTCACCACTTGAGCCACCAGAGAAGCCCGGTAATCGTGCTTATCGCTGGCGAGTCAGGTGAGGAAAGGCCCAGCCCTCCCGAAAGAAGCCACCGCAGTCAGGAGTAGTCCTGTCTTATTTCAGCTGACACCTCCTGGGAGACCTGGAAATGGAAGGAAAAAGCAGAAGGAGGGGGACAGGCAGCCCACAGGGGCCTGATGCTCCCACCTGGAGAGAAACGCGGGGCTGAGGTTGAGCAATACAGAGACCCTGGTGATCAGGAGCTGTGTTGGATGACACTTGTTGCCTGCAGACACGCAGTCAGTCCTAGATGGACCCTGGCCCATCAGTGCGTGAGTGCACAACTGGGTCCCCAGGTCCACACAAGCGCCCCTCACCCCCTGGGGCTGGCAGAAGCCCTTCCCTGGATGATGTCGCCCAGAGCGGGGACTCTGCTCCCCTGCTCAGTCCAATGAAGACAGAGGCCAGGTGGCCACCTGCCTGAGGTAAGAAGTGGACCCATGGCCCAGGCAGGTCCCGGGTGAAGCTTGATGGCTTCCAGTAAAGATACCGGTGAAAAGTTAGAGCCAGGCACTCTGGATGTTTCCAGCTAGAAAGTGACTCTGCTCAAATGAGTCCAGGACAGCGGATGAGGAAGGGTGTCCTGTTGTTGGGGGCCTGGGGACACACTTGCCTGAGGTGTGGCATGGAAGCAGACTGCGTTCAGTTCCCAAGGATGGTGGTTTATGGGCAGAGGGTGGTTGGCTGCCTGGGAAGCTGAGGAAAGGAGAGGAGGGGATACCTGTTCTGGGAAAACTGTTCTCAAAACTGGAGTTGACACAATTCAAACTGAAAGCAATTGTCTCAGTCCCAGAACAGGCAGGAAGGAAAGCTGTTATTCAGATGCGTGAAGAGGGGAGCAAACTGCCGGTGCAGAGCAGGGGGTCCGAGGCATGCACACGGGGGGTGGGGTGTATGTGAGCAGGCAGGTAGCCGCCAAGGATGGCCAGGCAGCCTGCCAAGTCCTTTGCCTGGGTGCTCAACTCAGCGGGCACAGCACAGACATCACATGGAACGGGTAGTGGAGAGAGGATTTCTGCAAATGTTATAACTGTTTAGAAATCCCAGGAGGAGGAAAAGTGTGCTTTTGATCTAGTTGGAATTCGGGACGGCTGTGTTCATGTATGGGTCAGCCTTTCTTGCAGAACAGAAAAGGTGGCCCCCAGGAGGTCTGCAGGAAGGGCTGGTTCTAGGACAGGCAAGTCCCACTCGAGGTTTTCAGAGGGATTTCTCCCTGAATCCCTGAGTCTCACCCTCCATCCCTACTCAGCTGTTATAGCCTCCTGCAGCCTCCTCTCCTAGAAGGAACCTTAACTGGTGGTGCCAGTGGTGTTCAGGGCTCTCAGGATTCCCATGGAGGTGCTTGGAGAGATTTCTAAGTACCATTTCCTCAGCGCTTGGCCCGTGGATTAAAGTTGCTGTACGAGCATCCTTGACTCGGCTGTCTTATCCAAATTCCAGAGTCATATCAAACCTAATTTACTTTTCTTATTATTTTTAAAAATGTGCCACTGAAAATTCTAAGCTCTTTGACATTCATTTACAAACCACCCTTCTCCTGGTGTCTTGGATGAGCTAGAATGACTGGTGGCTTCTGGAGGGTTGTGGGGCAGCCACCAAGCACAGCAGTTCTCAGCCCTGCTCCGCGTTGCCCTGAGTGACTCCTTCCTAACAGCTCTGCCTTTCTTTCCCCTCCTTTCCCCACCCCGAACTGAAAAAAAAAAGCAGAATTTCCTTTGGGCCCTTCCCAGATGGATGGTTTTGAATGGGAGGTACAGGGTCCAGCGCAGCAAGGAACTTTGTCTCTGGGGCCCCGTTTAAATGACTTCTCTGCCTTAAGGAGTGATTTCTCATTGCCTGGCATTAGGAAAAGTTGCAGGGAAGTTATCATCGTTTCCATTGGAGTCTTACCCTTGCCTCGGATTGAATGTGAGGAGAGAACCCTTCTTCCACTTGACTGGAATGCCCAGAGCCACTGTTCTTAAGAGGACCTTGATTGCAGCCTTGCCAGATCTGCCCAGGCCAGGCCTGGGAGGGAGACAGACAAAGGGAAAGCCATTAAAAGCTCTTCAGTGAGCAGACACATGTTCCCACCTGCATCCTGAGCAGCTAGGCCGAGCAGCTATTGGCTGGATGTTATCGCCATGATGGGAAATCCAGCTGGATCTGGGCGTCTGCTGCTCCCCGAGTTCCGTTACTCTGATAGGGAAGGTTACACAAGATGTGGGAGTGTTTGTCTCCATCCCAGGATTTCTTTGCATTTAATTGTTCGTGGATTTCCTTACCTGAAATCATGTCGTCTGAGACACTGTTTGAGAAGATGGCGGGGCAGGAAGAGGGATGTGAGGTGTGAATTGGGTTTGGCTGAAGAACCAAATTTTGAAATCCCCTCAGAACTTCCTTACATTACAGACTATCCCAGGAATTAGATGAGATCCAATTTTCTCGTTAGAAACAGCAGAGCTTCTGGCAGCTCCCTGTAAGTGGCTTTTCTCATGGTTTTCGGAGCTGGAAGGGATGTCCAAAATCATCTCAGCCTCATTTTGCAGACGGCTTCCCGTTTCAGGGCTCCAAGTGACCAAGCAGAGACTCAGACCAGAGCCTCGGGCCCGGTGCGGTGCCTTTCATACAGCTGAACCGATCGCATGCTGAGGCCGCGTGCTCCCCAAGTGGCTCTTCTGGTTCTGGGCTTACCCACATTTGCTGGGAAAGACCGCTGCTGCTTACCTAACCAGGGTCGTGTAAGCACTGTGGGAGGTGGTGGGGCGTTCTAGCGTGCGAACTTCTCCACAGATGGAGGAGTGCTCTGTTACGGACGGAGTGTTTGTGTCCTCCAAACTCCTATGTTGAGATCTCACCCCTATGGTGATGGTACGTGGAGGTGGGGCCTCTGAGCAGTAACTAGCTCAAGAGGGTGGAGCCCACACAAATGGGATTGGTGCCCTTCAAAGAAGAGGCCAGAGAGCTGGCTAGCTCTCTTTCTGCTGTGTGAAAAAACAAGAAAGCAGCCTCTGCAACCCAGGAAGGGCCCCCAGGACCCCACTGTGCTGGGCCTCTGACCTTGGGCTTCCAGCGTCTACGACTGTGAGAAAGAAGTTTCTGTTGTCGATAAGCCACACAGCTTGTGGTGTTTTGTTGTGGCTCACACATGCCCGCATTCTCCCAAGGTATTTGGTTTCATGCCTGAAATCCTTGTTCATCCACTGCCCACTGCTGATGGAAAATTCCAAAGGCCTGAGGGCAGCTGCACGTTCTCTTCACCCCTGGGAACTTTGCCACCAGCCCAGTCAACGGCAGTTCTGGGAAAGGGCCCTGATCTCCTTGTCCAGTTTTAGGCACCGAGGGCACACTCCCACCTAGCCTGGAGGTGGTTTTGCCAGATGATGGTGGCGGCAGACAGGACCAGCAGAGGAGCTTGAAGGGGCCAGGGGAGCTGGAAATCAGGGATCTTGTTCCTGATTTCAGAACAGAGCACTGTGGTTGTCAGGAGCTTGCATGAGGATCTGGGGACGACCTCTCAGAGAAAATAAGCATAAGTGGAAGGATATAGAATGTGGCAGGTTGTAACACTCCCCAGGGTCACTGGATGCCTGACAAAGGCCTCGTCTTAAGCACAGCCGCGTTTCTGCGGTGTTTGAAGGGGCCGCTGGGAAGTGAGCCTGGTGACTCACTAACATTATCATCAGAAGTGAAAAAGAGAACGAGGAGAAGGCGCCTTGGTCAGTTCTGAACTGAGCCGGGAAAAATCTTGGGGTCGTCGGAGTCCCCAGAGAGGCTGTGGCTGAGGTGGGCAGACAGCCCCCTGGAGATGCTGGGCCCTGTGACTTGGGGGGCTGAAGTGTTATTGGGGGTGAACCTGTACCTCTACAAGGGCCACAGCTTCCCCAGCTCATAACCAGGTAGGTTATTAACGAGAAGGGATCAGAGAAACAGTGGTGGCTTTCCAAGTCAGACTTGTTAAATTGTCTCTCACACCAGGGCCTCCCGGGCCCAGCGGGACCCCTGCCACAGGGCAGCTTCAGACACACTGAGGACTCACCCGCTGGTAACCTGCTCAGGCAGTTTGGTTTTCGGTCAGAGATGCCTTTCAGGCAGGAACACATGCTTCCTGGGTAAAGGACACCCAACCAGCCTGAGGTTGACAGTGTCAGTCGTCTGTGCCGGGGGGAGCCCCGGGATGATCTCCGTGACCTGTACTCTGCTTCCACCAGGGAGGGGCGGAAACTGCTTTGGCTGCGGGAGAGAGCTACCGTGCAGACAGAGGCGCTGGCGCCCGGCTGCCTGGCCCACGTGGAGCTTGGCTCACTCCGCAGAGCAGGCTCCCAGGACCCATCTCTTTCCCTGCCCCCTGACCTCACCCCACCCCAGCCTGATCTGTTCTTACTGACTTGGCAGCTGCCATCTGGAGCACCCCTTTCCAGTGCCCTGTTCAGAATCTGGTGAGGAAGAGCGAGGCAGCCCTGGGTGTGGAGTACACCAGGGACAGATGGGAGAAACACATTCAACTCCTGCCGCACCCCACCTTGTTCTTCAGAGAGTGGTCCCAGGAGCAGTAGCTGTCACCTGGGAACCTGGTAGGAATGCAGGATCCAAGCCCAGCTGGGTGATTCCTTTGCATGTGATACTTTGAGACCCCATCTCAGAGCAGTGCTCGCTCCTAGCTGTATATTGTACCTCTGTGTGTGTGTGTGTGTGTGTGTGTGTGTGTGTGTGTGTGTGTATGTACACATATAAACATGGAGTTCTTTATATGGAGCTGAAGGGAGAAAAAACTTTTTCTTTTTTTTCATTTTTAAAATTTTGGTCCATGGGGCAGTTTTTAGAACAGCTGTATTGCCTTGACTTTGGAATCTTTTCCGTGGTCCCATTTTCCCTGTGCTTCATTTACTATCCTTGCGATGCCAGCAGCCTCCAACAGGTCTTCACCAGGCTTCCAGAGTTGATGCTGGGTTTACATTCAGCTTCCTCTGTAGCTTAGAGACCAGCTTTCCCTGTCATGGTTGGTACATCCTACTTGTTAAAAGTGACCCCACTCTGCTGCTGCTAAGTCGCTTCAGTCGTGTCCGACTCTGTGCGACCCCATAGACGGCAGCCCACCAGGCTCCCCCATCCCTGGGATTCTCCAGGCAAGAACACTGCAGTCGGTTGCCATTTCCTTCTCCAATGCATGAAAGTGAAAAGTGAGAGTGAAGTTGCTCAGTCATGCCTGACTCTTAGCGACCTCATGGACTGCAGCCTACCAGGCTCCTCCATTCTTGGGATTTTCCAGGCAAGAGTACTGGAGTGGGGTGCCGTTGCCTTCTCTGACCCCACTCTAGTGTAAAGATTTAATGTGATGTATCATAAAATCTGATAAATTTGGGGCTAAATACCAGACTGTCAAACTCATGGATATCAACAGACCCGTTTAGGAACATGCTGATCAAGCAGAATTTGGTTTGCCTGTGAGATGAGATATTTCCATGAAGAAGATGGAAAGAAGCAACAGGACTGAAACACTGAAGAAAACTGTCAGACACGCTGGAAAAGCCTCCACTGCGGTGGTCTTTGAAGGGCAGCAGAGGCCCTTGACCTAAGGCCTTGAGATGCTGGCGCTCCTGTCTTTCCGCCTCCAGTCTCCCTTTAAGTTTCTGTTCTCAGTTTGGAGGCAGAAGCCATTGTGGGAGAGTCAGTGCTTTTCCTAAGTGTGGCTTCTTCCCACCCTCGCTGTCAGTGACCTGCGTGCGCAGAGGCCATCCTGGCGTTGCCCCTTTGGTAGAATCACGCAGCGGGCAACTCAGTCTCTTAACTATTTTTTGTATCTAATATCAAAGATGTTATTTTCTCTTTCCACATTTGCTCATATTATCCAAAGTCTAGAAGACAAGTGCCGCCCCCAAATGCTCTGTGGAAAGGCCTGGAATATGAGAGTTTAGAGTAAGCCCTGAAATCCAGGCCCTTGGTCACCTCTAGCTGCAACATGAGTTGAATCACGTTGGCCTAGAAGCCTGTCTGCCCTGGGGGTTTGGGCTTAGCAATGCCTGGCACTGGTCTGCAGAACTTCTTATACTCTGGTCTTTGTTGTGCATATAACAACTCCTGCCAGGTGATTACAAAAATTGTTTCCTTGTGAAAAATGTCCCAGGAGAGAAAACAATGGGGGCTGGTTACCAAAGTGGAAAGAAAGTTAAAAAGTTCCCCAAAGCGATCCTACTTCCAAACTGGCAGATTTGCAAAGGGTTGTAAAGATATCCCTTTTGAAGGCCAAGGGTGTGGTGTCTTTTGAAGAGCCACACCTGGAGGGACACTGGCTTTGGTAACTCAGTTGCCTTTATCACTGGGCATGCTCATCATGACCGAACTGCCCAGCGAGTCCCACCCAGTGTTGACACGCTCCTTTAGAGGTTGTACACTACATGTTGTACCAGTAGGAGCTGAAGACTAGATAGTGGAGGAGGTGAGAGAGATTAATGGACAATAATGGAGGAGGTGAGAGAGATCAATGGCCAGATAGTGGAGGAGGTGAGAGAGATTAATGGACAATAATGAAGGAGGTGAGAGAGATCAATGGACAATAATGGAGGAGGTGAGAGAGATCAATGGACAATAATGGAGGAGGTGAGAGAGATCAATGGCCAGATAGTGGAGGAGGTGAGAGAGATTAATGGACAATAATGGAGGAGGTGAGAGAGATCAATGGACAATAATGGAGGAGGTGAAGGTGCTTCACATGATTCAGGCTTTCTTAGCTCAGGCTGAGGAGACTTGTTTGCAAATGAGAACACCGGCAATGAGGGAAAGCAGGGGTGCTAAAGACTAAAATAGGTAAATGCTGTCATGCAAGACGGGAATGAGACAAATGGCATACATTTTAGACTTGGGATATTAATACTATTTGGAAGAAGGATTCCAGAATGACTCATCAAACATCATTTGTGAACGCCCAGGTTTAAAAGAGGCAATCCTGGAAGTCAGCCAAGAACCTCCAGACAAGTCATCCCCAACAGATCCTGCAGAAGCAGAGAATGTAAAATGTACATTTCACCCAGGTTTCTGCAAAACTCTTAACACTCTTGATGGGAAATATGTGGAATCATGGGCTGGATACTGCTGCAGTTAAATGAACTTATAACTTGAACTTGACTCAAAGCATCATTATTAGAAGAGAAATATCTACCTGGGAGAGAGGCTTCTGGCTGCCCTGGAGCTCGCTGATTTAACATTTCTATCATGAGCTGCATGCATGTGGAGAGAGGACGCATGCCCATCAGACACTGAGATGGCACAAAGACAGGAGGGAGAATGGTGTGCAAACATTCAGAAAATAAGTTCTTGACCACCTAGAAAAGTGGGCCAAATGCTGAAAATCATGATTGCATTTCATTTTCACCTCCAATCCTATGGTATTATTATTTGCATTTTATAGAGAGGTCCAGGGACAGTCCACTGGTAAGTGGTGGAGTCAGGCTTCAAGCCCTTTGTCAGTATTGAAATCTGTGCACTAACCATATGCCTTGCAGCTTTCCAGATGGTATTTAATGTGAGTTAAGCCCCAGATGAAGCAGATGTAATGCACAGGAGGGTGGAAACATGGCTTAATGGCAGCATGTGTAAAAAGATTTTGGCCCCTGCCAGCAAACACGTGTGTCTCTACTTCCGCATTGTACTCCATTGACAGACATTACTAATTGATCCCAGGACCGTTTTCCACTGAGTTCCAACTCATAATCCTCCCTAACTCTGCAGCAGCCCACAGAGTAAGATTGGCACAAGAGATGACACTGATTTCCTATATGTAAGGGTTACTGTTAGCTGGTGAGCTTCCCTGGTGGCTCAGATGGTTAAAGCATCTACTTGCAACGTGGGAGACCCGGGTTCGATCCCTGGGTTGGGAAGATCCCCTGGAGAAGGAAATGGCAACCCACTTCAGTACTCTTGCCTGGAGAATCCCATGGATGGAGGAACCTCGTAGGCTACAGTCCATGGGGTCACAAAGAGTCAGGCATGACTGAGCGATTTCACTTTCACGTTCATGGTTAGCTGCATACTCATTAAAACACATGCATTCTTAGGCCCCGTTAACAGGAGCCTCGTCTCCAGAAATGAAGAAGGCAGTGATGGCTCTGCTCTGCCCTTCAGAGGTTAAGTGGCATCAGGAGTCTGGCATTCAGTATTGGGAAGTCTATTTTTAAAAAGAGCACAGGAGGCAGGATTATGCCATGTGAAAGGGAAGGGGCGATGAAGGGAAGAGCTGGAGGAGCTGAGTGTCTCTGTGCTGAAGAGAAGGGCTGGGGACACAAGCACTTGGGGGGCACATGAGAGGCTGCCGGGCACAAGGGGTCTCTGCACAGCCCCTGAGAGAGAGCAGGGTAAAACCAGCATGCTCAAGACACCTGGAGAGCGGCTTCGACCCAACGAAGAAAGAAAGCTCATCAAATTCGAGTTCTCTAGCAGTGTTGATTTCCTGCACAGAGCTGGTTCCTTGCAGCCTGGGGATTGAAGGAGAGATTCTTGGAGCATGGGGAGAGTTGAGCTGATCTCTGAGCTCACATCAAACCCTCCCCTTGTTGATCCTGACCCCCACGCAACATAAAGGACAAACTAGGCCAGGATCGGCAGAATGGCAGCAGAGATGCACCCGTGTTGAACAGCAGCCCCTCTCACGGGTTTATTATGCAGGCTAGTTTTCAGCGCCTTCCATTCATTAGTTCTTTCCGTCCTCCCCACCACCCTGTGGGATAAGTTCTGTCATTCTCTCCATTCTGCAGGTGAGGAAGCCGAAACACAGGTTACGCGACTCACCACAGCCCTGGAGCTTGTAGGTGATGGAACCAGGATTATCATAATATAAGGTTATGCCACGTTTGGAAGTAGCAAGCTGTTTATTGTGGCGTATGACGTACAAGACAGTCAGCCCCATAAAAGGGCCACGTTGAGGGTCCTCAGAGAGGAGGCAGGAAGGTGGGGATGGGCCTTGAGGGAGGAGACTGCAGAGTAGTCAGAGGAGGGGGGATGCATGGGGGGCTGAGGGCAGTGAGCCAGGGACACAGGGGGCAGGGTGCAGAGCCTCCCAGGGAAGCCACTGTGACAGGGGTCAGGCAGGCCTGGTCTAGAGGTCACGGAGAGAAGGTGGTGACAGTCCAGGGAGGGAGGAGCTCTGACCGAGACCCAGACCTTGGCACCTGTGCAGCCAATGGCTGTCAAGCAGCACAGGGGAAAGGCAGGGCCCATGCTGTGCCCTAGGATGCAGGCCTCCGAGGTTCTGCCCAAGTGTGTAGCCCAGGCCTGCAGCTTTAATTCAGGTTTTCAGGAAGAAAATGCTGAAGGCAGCTTCGCCACAGGTTGAGTCAGTTAATCTTCCTATGTCTCCAACTTCCCCATCTGTATAGTGGGCACACTGACTTTCCCTCCTCCATAGCATGGTTTGGAGGATTCAAGGAGCCAGTGCTGGCTTTGGTCCTGGCCTGAGCTGATGTAAACTCAGCTTTTCCCTGCTCCTCTCCTTTAAATGCAAGCAAATGTACCTTGAGAAGTATTCAACAGATAATAATAAAAGGGCTATGAAAGCTGGGAAGAAGAAGGCAGATTGGCTGGGGTCCTGAGGACCTGAAAAACAACAGCATGGTGAGTTCCAAGGCTTTCTTTTTACCTCCCATGTGTCTGGACTTGGGACCTAGAGGTCTGTGACCTGGAACCATCAACAGATACAAACATAAAACCCAAGGACAGCCTGCTCCTTGAGCGATGGGCTGGGAAAGGCAGCGGCCAAGGAGACCTTGTGGGGAGCCTGCTACACCCCCTTCCATACATAGGATGTGTTGGGCTGGCTGAGCTGCTGGCCACTGCATGGTGAAGCCCGGCTCGTGTCCCTCAGCCAGCAAACAGCAGGCAGCAGCCCAGGCCTGTGCCTCCTCATCCTCATCCCAGTGGCTCAAGGAGCCCCAGCCCAGCAGCTTCCCATTCCTATACCCCTCCGGGCAGAGGGTGGCCGGGTGACACCAGACAGCTGGTGGGAGTGCCTTCCGCCGCACAGACGTCGCCGCAGTTAATGAACAGGAGCCCGGGCAGCACTGTTTTCAGGTACCCAGGGTTCACTCACCAGACGGCTGGCCATACAGCCAAACACTGGCCCGGATGCAGAGGAACCAGGTCTCTCATGTATTCCTGGTGGGGAGGTAAAGTGGTATGGCTGCTCTGGAAAATGATCTGGCAGTTCCTTTTAAAACTAAGACCCAGTGGTTGTACTCCTGGGCATTTATCCAAGAGAAATAAAAACTTATTTTTACATAGAAACTTGTACATGAATGTTTATAGCAGCTTTTGGTTGTAACAGCCAAAAGCTTGAAACTACCCAGATATCTTTCAGTGGGTGAATAGTTAGACAAGCTGATACATCCATACGGTGGAATACTATTCTGCAGTAAAAAAAAAAAAAAAAAAGAACAGATGATGAATGCAGCCATGGGAATGATACTGAGTGAAAAAAAAGCCAGTCCTAAAATGATGCATACTGCCTGATTCCATTTATATAACGTTCATGGTGTAACGTAGAGATGAAAGTGTTAGTCGTGTCTGACTCTTTGTAACCCCCTGGACTGTACCTCTTCCATGGAATTCTCCAGGCAAGAATACTGGAGTGGGTTGCCATTTCCTTTTCCAAGGGATCTTCCCAACTGAGAGACTGAACCTGGCTCTCCTGCCTTCCAGGCAGATTCCTTACCAGCTGAGCCACCAGGAAGGACATAGAGATAGGGGACAGATTAGTGATGGCCAGGGTTTAAGGGGTGGGGTGGAGGGGGGCCATGGAAGTGTAGTCTGTTGGTGATGCCAAGACTTCCTGATTGTGGTTTATAGGTAGCAGTGTGTATGAAGAAATTGCCTAGAACTACACACTGAGAGTGTGTATATGAGATCTGAAGAAACACTACAGGTTGCATCCATGTTCACTCCCTGATTTTGATTCTGCACTGTAATTATTATATAAGATGTTACCATTGGGGGTGTGTGGTATGGGGGTACAGAACCCCACCTCTCTATTTTCTTTCCAGCTCATATACATCTGTAGTTATTTCAAAATTACAAGTTTAAGAGAGAGAATGCCTTGAAGGTCTTCTGGAAATACAGGTGTCCAGGCCACACCTCATAGCAATTGAATCAGGATTTCTGCTGGTGGGAACCAGGCATCCAAAATTTTCTAAACTTCCTTGGGTGGTTTGAACACACAGCCACGTTTGAGGACCTGTCTTCACTCCCCTGAGCAGTTATCCTGGACTTCGTCGGCACAGCTGCAGCAGCAGCACCTGCCCTCTGGCTGGGTGCCGTTTGAAGTGCTTTGCATCCATCATCTCATTTGACCGTTGATAATGACCACTATTGTTTATGCAGTGCCAACATCAGCTCTCCTTCCCCTTCTTGGACCAGTTACGATGGCTCTGGAAGCACAGAAAAGGCAGAGCTTCCCTATCCTTAGCACCCTCACCTCATTTTGAAATGGAGCCTGAGTGGGTTCTGGTTTGGTGCCATCTCCATGAGTCTTTCCTGTAATGAGAGAGAAAAGGCAGGGGGTTTGGAAGGGGATGGTGGCATAACTTGGGTGTGTTCGTGCTTCTCAAGAGCGCTCTCTCCCCTGTTTCAGAAACAGGTCGGGATGAGTGGGCCTTGGGAAACCTTTGCCCATTGTAGTCTTTGAGTTTTCACGTTTGTCGTCCTCCCGCCTGAAGAGGGTCCTCTGTGGTCTGGATGCGTCTGTGCTGATGGGCGATGGTGCCCTGGGGAACATGGCCAATGGAGTGGGGGAATGGGAAGCCAGAGAGCGTGGTCCGTGGGCCCCAGGGACCTGATCAGCTCCTAGGAAACCGGCAGATATGACTCCGAGGAAGCCCTCATGCATGTGATAGTCACAGACACTTAGGGTGACGCAGAAAGAAATGACAGCTTGGAAGCAGAGGAAGTCCACACCGGTGTGGGTCTGTTTCCCCTTGTTTGACCTCAGGCCCGGGCAGTAGGGCCTGGAAGACGAGTCACAGGGCAGGCCGTTGTCCAAGGTCGGTCCTGTCATCCGTTGAAGGACAGTACAGCCTTGTTGCAGGAACACTTAGCAGAGCAGGCCAGCCTGTCCCCGCTTCCTCTGCGCTCAGCGCTCCCGCTCTCCCCCCTCCCACTCCTGCTGTCTTCATTCTAGCACTCTAAAGAGAAACTCTCTGGCTGAGAAAAATATTTATATGCCTGTGACTTTGACAAGAATGAGTCCGTGTTTGGGCTGGAGGGTGAGCAAGAGAAGCAAGCATGTGAAGTCTTGTCCTCCTCTGGGGTGGGGTGGTGGGAGTAGAATCGTGCTGATGTAAGGTGGAAAGCACTCAGAGGGAGCTGGGGGTCTCACCGGCTGAGCATCAGGGGCAAAAGTGGCCCAAAGGAGAGGTGACCCCGAGGCCTTGAGTCCCCATCCCGCCCAGTGCACCCCGGCTCCTGCAGGTCCGCTGCGACCCTGGCCTCAGGGTCCTGTGTGAAGGATTAGAGTGGTTCCTTTTCCTAAAGAATGAGCGTTCTCTTGAAGATCTCCAGGTGGAGGAGGGCTCAGCCTGTGGTGTTTGTCCTAGGTGAGCCCTCTACTGCCTTCTGTTCAGTGAGGTCACCCTGAGTGCCACCTGGAGGACTCGCCTTGGTGGTGCGTGCGGCCTGAGTGGTGTAGCCAGCTGCACCTTTGACAGTGCCCGGCTCAGACCAGCTCGACTGCTGTCAGGGCGGCCAGATGGGACACTGATCTCTTCTGTAAACACAAGTTGAAAGCAGACATTTAAATAAAGGCCAGTATCAGGATTATTTTTTTAAAGGAATAGGATGACAGGGCACTTGGTACCCTTGCTATTTCTGGCTCCTCTTTCACTCCAAAACACAGCAGAGTCCCACCCACCAGAGCCGGGTCGCCTGTGGTCAGAGGCACGGGGAGGTGGGGGTGGGGGCGGAGAGTGGGAGGGGACCCATGGGGGGGTGGGGGCACAGCTCCCTGGTTGAGGCCGAGGAGACCCTGGAGCTGGAGGCCGTCTTCCCTGCTTTCTGCTGGGCGCTGCACATTCTGGAAGATGGAGGGCCTGCTGGAACCACCCTTTATTGACACTGAGAAGCATTTTGTCTGAATACCTCTTCCTTGTACATTTCAGATGGGATCCTGTGGGGAGGGCCTCTTTTCCTGTTTTAATAACCCATTATCAACTACAAAGTTGCCGCTAGTAAAAATATCAATTATCGCTTATGCAATACTTCTGGCATTACTTGAAACCGCATTCCATCCTCTTAACATGATGGTTGCTCTGAGCCAAAATTCAGAGTGGGTTTGAGGACAAGTTGTGTGCACAGTCATTTAGACGGCCAAAAGAATATATTTTTATCCTGCAAATTGAATGCCAGTTAAGCAGTAGTGATTACTGCAAGAAGCTATAATTTATACCAGGGGAAGTGAAGATTTTTTTTAAGATTAAAAAAATTGCTTAAGTAAGGCCTAAAAAATATAAAAGGAGAAAGAAATAGTAGTGACCAAACCCCCAAAGTCTCAACGTTGTAGAAACTTGAAGAGCAAACCCTTGGGTTAGAGACCTGTGAGTCCATGCATTCAGTTCCCAGGATACTTCAGAGAGCCACATAAACCACCATTTAATAATTTAGCACCAGGGTGGTTACTGTGCCTGAAATTTGCTCCTTAGAATTCGCAGATGAAACACTTGGGTCATGTACTTTGTCTGTGTCCAGAAGCTACAGACACTAGTGTGCTCCCTGGTCTCGCCCCTAAATTGGGAATCTGGGCAGAAATAAAGAACAGTGTCAGAATTTTGACTTTGACTAACCGGGATGTAATTGTCCTAATCTTTTGCTTGGCTGAAAATGTGATGAGAACTCCTGCCATTTGTTCTGAACTTGGACTTCTCCCTGAAATTTGTGGGCAGAAGGAAAGAAAAGCAGAGGGGGACAAGAATGTGAGCTCAAATACTTGAACTGTGGCACGTCGTGAAGGGAGGGGCTCAGTCAGTGCTCAGAAGGCAGGCCAGCTCGTGTGTGCATGAAGGCCCGTTGCGGCTTGGAAGAGCCGGCCGCTGGCTCCACTGAGGATGGTCTGTTTCTAGAGGCACTGTCTTAGCCCAGGGGCTACATTACACACCCCGGGGAGCCCCTGTACAAAGCAAGTGTCTGGCCTCTCCTCTAGAAATCCTGATTTACCTTGTGTGTGGTGGGCTCCAGGAATTGTTATGTTCAGAGTTTCCCAGGTAGCGCTCACCCATAGTCAAGGTGGGACGGTTCCTAGGAAGATCATCAGCAGTGGCTCTCAGGCGTGCTCCTTGGACCGGCAGCTTCAGCACCTCTAGGGAACTTAATGGAAAGGTGAATTGTCATCCCTCCCTTGACCCCCACCCCTTAGACTGACCGAATCAGAAACTGGGGCAGAGCCCAGCCGTCTGGGTTTTCATGGTGCACTGGGGGTCTCTAGCTGGTGCTGAAGTCTGAGAACCACTGGTCGACACTAGCAGCAGTTCTCAGACTTTAATGGACTCTAGAATCACCTGGGAGCTTTCAAAAGCCCAGATGCTTGGGGTCATGCCTCATACCAATGGAATCAGAACCTCTGGTGGTGAGAGCCGGGCCTCGGGGTTTCTTCTCCAGTGATCTACCAGTGATTTATAGGAAATGAGTGACATCCCTCCTGGTTTTAAGATTCTAGAATTTGCCTTTGAAATTCTGTCCTGTCTGTCTAGTGTTTCATTTAGGCAGGACATAACGTGCCTTAGGTCATGGAAGGGATGACAGAGCCCGTTTTGTTTTGATGGAGGGGGTGGCTGCTTGCTTATGAGACCACTGCTCAGAAAAGGGCTCCCCAGCTCACCCTGCCTCCTGCACGACAGGCACAGGGACCGTAGAGCCGTGGGGTGAAGACTTGCAAGAGGAATTCCTAGATATCGCCCAGCTGATTGGCTTTGGAGCAGTCTGTTCTATCAGTTTATGAATACTCATCAGCACCTTCCCTGTGGCTAGTGCTGGGCCTGTCTGCAGGGAGGCTCTGGGCTGTTGAGGTGTAAAAACTGGCAAATTCTACCCCCAAGGAGGCCTTGAAAGAAAGGCCTTAGGAGGGGTCCCTCTTAGCTGGGAAGGGCCGAGGCTGCTAGGAAGGTGACCAGCAATCTGGGCCTTATGGGAAGGGGAGGATTTTGGCCCACAGGGAGGGTGGGAAAGGGTGTCCACACTGAGGTAGTGGGCAGGCAAAGGCCCTGGAATAGAGGGTCTGGCGCCCGGGTCACTGGGGGCAACACCCCCTCAGGCCTGCTGACCCCGTGGTGTGCATTTCACAGCTGGGAGCTGGGGTGGAGTGCACACCCCACCCCTGCACCTCACCCTACCCTAGTTCCTGGTCAGAGAGGAAAAGGCAGATCTAAGTAATGAGGCCATAAAGCCCCTGCTGATGTGTGGTTTCAGGGAAGGAAGGGAGTGAGGGTCATTAGGGGCAGGAAGCAGCCTGTCCTTAACTGGTCTTCTGTCTGGGGCATCCTGTGCCCTTTGATGTTCCTGAGGGGCCTTTGAACTTTGAGAAGCTGCAGGTTCTCTGAGCGGCAAGTCCCCCTGCAGTCAGCTAATCCTCTCCCAGCACCTCCTTTGAAGGGGTAGGAAGTGCTGGGGGCTGCTTTCCAATACCCATTAAAACACCAGCCCCTGAAGGAACTGGGGACAGAGATTGCCTCCAGGTCTGGGGTAGGGGAGTGAAAGGGGGCCTAGGGAGCTACTCTGGGGGAGGGAGGACTCAGGTTTCAGCTTATACTCCTTTGTCTCTTTGAGTTTCTGCCAGACACTTGTTTTAGCTACTCCACACCAGGGCTTCTCCTGTTGGCTAAGAAAATCCCTCCCTGAGAGATCAGGCAGTTGTTATTGTTTGTTAGTGGAAAGCTTATTAAATCTACACTTCTAAGCAAAGTTGCTAAGTCTTAGGTGGGACTGAAAAGAATGTTGTCTAGTTAAGGGATATCAACTGTTAAAAAGGAAACAAACACTCACTGTCCTTTGGTTTCTTTGCAGCGGGGGAGGGGGGGTGCGAGGATGGTGGAGGAAGGCCTATGAAACCAATGAATTTAGAGCATTTCTTTTAGTACTTTTAAAAGATGGTTATTTTGAAGGCTAACTATGAGGTTTTCCACAACCAAACCAAATTTCATGCTGGAGTCTGTAGATGATCTTTGAATGATTCCCAGTTTAAGCCCCTAGATTCTGGCCCAGTTCGCTTTCACAGGGTAGCTGGGTTGGACAAAGGCAGAACTGGTGAGGTAGACCAGAAATCTGACTTCAGACCAGAACAAGGGAGACCCTTGGTTCTGGGAAGACTTGCTGCAACTGGCTGTGAAGTATTGGGTGGTCACCTCTCTCTGGGCTCCAGATTCCACATAGACACAGGCAGAGGGGGCTTCAAGAGCCCCTGAAGTGGTTAAACTCCTATGGTTCTTTAGAGTCTGAGTCTCCACTAGAAGAGGAATTAATATCCTGAGCATCAATTTCCTGGCAATTTATTTTTAATGTGCAAATTTTTCAAGTACCAAAAAGGAGAGGCAGGGCGAATATCATAGAACACTTCAGGGTCCCAACCCTGCCCCCACACTCTGGCTGTTATTCCTAGACCTCACTGCACCCACCAGCATCTCAGGGACCTGGGTATGTCTGTCTCCCTCTCCCACCCCTCGCCCTCCGAACCTCAGGTATAGAAGGAAGGTGGGAGGGTAGGAACGATGCTATTAGGTTGGTGAAAAAGTAATTGTGGTTTTGGACCATGAATTCAAAATCATTATAACTAGGCTCCAACATAACTTTACTAATCAAAATAGAAGCCATTAAAATCAACACATTTTTGCCAATGAGAGATAAGTTTGTTTATTCATCAAATGCATCAGGATTTGATGAACTCTTGGAAAGCATTTTCCCTGCAAAAAGTTGTTGAGATGCTTGAAGAAATGGTAGTCTTAGCAAGAGGTCAAGTGAATATGGCAGATGAAGCAAAACTTTGTAGCCCAATTCATTCAACTTTTGAAGCATTGGTTGTGCGACACGCAGTTGGACATTGTCATGAAGAAGAATTAGGCCCTTGTTAACCAACGCCAGCTGTAGGCATTGTGGGTTTTGGCACATCTCATCAATTTGCTGAGTACACTTCTCAGATGTGATAGTTTCACCAGGATAGTTTCATCAGAAAGCTGTAGTGGGTTAGATGGGCAGCTGACCACTAAACAGTGATCACGACCTTTTTTTGGTGCAAGTTTAACTTTAGAAAGTGCTTTGGAGCTTCTCAGTCCAACCACTGAGCTGGTCATTGCTGGTGGTTGTATAAAATCCACGTTTCGTCATATGTCACAATCTAGTCAAGAAATGGTTTGTTGTTGAGTAGAATAAGAGAAGATGACACTTCGAAATGACCATGTGTTTGATTTGCAGTCAGCCCATGGGGCACCCACTTGTCAAGCTTTTTCACCTTTCCAATTTGCTTCAAATGCTGAACGACCCTAAGATGGTCGACACTGAGTTCTTCAGCAACTTTTCGTGTAGTTTTAAGAGGATCAGCTTCGATGGTCCTCTCAGTTGGTCACTGTCACCTTCCATGGCTGGCTACTGCATTCCTCATCTTCAAGGCTCTCGTCTCCTCTGCAGAATTCTTGAACCACCACAGTACTGTATATTTGTTAGCAGTTCCTGAGTCAAATGTGTTGTTGATGTTGTCAGTTGTCTCCACTGCAGACAGCTAACCCAGGGCCCCAGGACATGGCAGGGGCCCTTCTCCGCCTCACTGCAGCACTCTGCTGTGTGGGCCCCAGAGGCCCAGGGGCTTCGACCTTGACCTTCTGAAGCACTCCACAGGGGGCAGTACAGAGGACTCGTGGGGACCGTAGGTGGCCCCGAAACTGAGAAATCCGTCCCTGTTTACACACTGTTCTCCCGTCTGCAGTGCACAGGAGGTTCTGTCTTGACATCCGGAGCTGGGGGATAACCGAGACTGACTGCTTTGGAACCTTTCAGCCATCTTTCTGTTTCCTGCCCTGTTCAGCCTGGTGCCCACAGTGCCTTTTGACAAATTACACTGTAGGCTAAGAAGCAGAAGGCACATTCTTCTGACTCTCACCCCATCACCCAGTTTCCCTCAAAAAATAAGTGCCAGCCCTCTGTTTAGGCAGACTTTCCTTGGCAGGACCTTGGGAGCACACTGCATGAAGGGAAACACTTTGTACTCTTCAGCTCCCTTGCTGTGTTCTTGCTTGACAAGCCAGAGAGCCGCCCTGGAACCAGAATTCAGAGTTGGTCCCCCCAGCCCTGCAGGATGCCGTTGGCAGACCGGGAGGGGTGAGTGGAGCCACGGGCTCAGACCCACTTATGCCGCATTAGCCTGAGTCCTCGGAACCCACCCCATGCTCTACATTGGCCTCCAGCTAGCGCAGCCAGGCCTAAGGGAAGGCCCACTGCAGATTTGAAGGAGACTACGGGTGACTGCAGCCATGAAATTAAAAGCCACTTACTCCCGGGAAGAAAAGCTATGACCAACCTAGGCAGCATATTAAAAAACAGAAACATTAAGAATTTGCCAACAAAGGTCCTTCTAGTCAAAGCTATGGTTTTTCCAGTAATCATGTATGGATGTGAGAGTTGGACTATAAAGAAAGCTGAGGGCCGAAGAATTGATGCTTTTGAACTGTGGTGTTGGAGAAGACTCTCGAGAGTCCCCTGGACTACAAGGAGATCCAACCAGTCCATACTAAAGGAAATCAGTCCTGGGTGTTCATTGGAAGGACTGATGTTGAAGCTGAAACTCCAATACACTGGCCGCCTGATGCGAAGAGCTGGCTCATTGGAAAAGACCCTGATGCTGGGAGGGATTGGGGACAGGAGTAGAAGGGGACGACCGAGGATGAGATGGCTGGATGGCATCACTGACTCAATGGACGTGAGTCTGAGTGAACTCCGGGAGTTGGTGATGGACAGGAGGCCTGGTGTGCTGTGGTCCATGGGGTCGCAGAGTTGGACACAACTGAGCTGAATGGAACTGAAGGGGTACCAGTGAGCCATCATGCAGTTTGGGAGGGAAACTGGGCCTGACTGCTGCTGCTGTAGCATCTTCACGGGCTCCACAACGTTCTCAACTTCAGGTCATGCAGGCCCTTTCCTGGGGCCTTTCTGTACTCCAGGCCCAGAGCAGGCCACACCAGGAATGTGGGACCATGTCAGTGGTTAATTTGAGAAGAGTGCAGTGTTTTTGTGAAGTCTTCTTCTGAAATAAAAATGGTTTCTTCAATAAATTATCTTTCTTTAAGAAGCTAAGGAGAGCCTCGCAGAACTGTTTAGCATTAGAAATAACCTCCTTTGTTTTGCCCTGTTACAATCCACCATTCACTTTTTTAGTTAGCAAGTGAAGGCTTGTGATCTTATGCCATTCTTGAGAAAATTCATTTGCAGCTGAGAATGTCCCAGATTTAATTGCATGTAAGAGGCCTCTGTGGGAGGTCATTTAGAGAATCCCTCTTTTCAGACATCGTGGTCTAAAGCAATTTACACTGATATTCCTTCATTATCCTGGGCGTGCTGTAAAGCCTTTGTAGATCTCTAGGTTCTCTTCTAATCCATCACATCACAGTCCTGTGGTTTGAGGGCTTAGCACAGATGGCACCGTCAGCACAACCATTTTAGAGGAAAAATGGGCATGAGGTCATACAAAGAGTCAGTTTGAGCCGGCATGGCTCCCTTCTCTAAATCCCCGTGACTTTCGGCTTCTGATGTCTGCACCTGGCACTAAGTCTTCTCCAGCTGTGTCATGAGGTTGTCTTATCTCTCTAAGTATCTGTAAGCCTCTAAGTACTTCGTGGGCCTGCATATACTCTTGCACCAAAGTGATGACATTGGCAGTTCCTGGCACAGTGGTGGTACTCAGGGTCATTGAATTAGATTCTTGTCTCTGCCTGTATAGTTCAGTGTGGTAGCAGTTAGCCACAAGTGAGCCTTTAAATTTATCTCAATTAAAATTTAATATAATCAGAGTTTCAGTTCTCCAGCCGTATTAGCACATTCCAAATGTTCCTAGGCCACAGGTGGCCAGTGGCTGCCATACTGGATAGGCACACAGAGACCATCGCATCATCACAGTGCCTGCTGACTTGTCTGTGGTCGCTGCCAGACTGTGGGCTTCCTGCAGGCAGGGCTGTGTGTGCCCCTCGGTGCTGTGTCCCTGGTACCCTGAAAGTGCCGGTATACGGAAGGGCCCACCCAGCTCTTACTGGAAGAAAGAGTAACAGCTCTGCCTTACGTTGTGCTCAGTCTTCTAGATCAAGAATCACAAAATGGAATCATTTTGTGAACCCCTTGAATCCCTGGTTCAAGCCCCTCACTTCCCAGCTAGGAGAACAGTCCTATTGAGTTAGGAACTTTGCCTCACCTCCCCCAAATAACTGGAGCAGGTCTTTAATATCAACCATGGCCTCTGTCTTTTTGGAGTATCACTCTTTCCACTGTGTTAGACTGTCTTTAGTGTTTACTTTGAAATGGTAGCAGGAAGGCCTCTTAAAATGATTATTTAGAAGAAAATGTCCTTAAGCTGACCAAGTTTACCTACCTGCAAGCAGTCTAGAACAGATGTATCCAGTGTGCAAATATTAGTAGTATGCCCATTAGTTTTTGGACTAGGATAAAGGTCCCCATGTTCTAACTAACATTTTGCATTGTTTGGAAGTCCATCAAATTTCATAAGGTAAGAAATGAGGTATAAAGCTTGAAAGGGAAGAAGCAAAGCAGTAGTGGCTACTGGCAATGGCACCCTACTCCAGTACTCTTGCCTGGAAAATCCCATGGATGGAGGAGCCTGGTAGGCTACAGTCCATGGGGTCGCTAAGAGTTGGACACAACTGAGCGACTTCACTTTGACTTTTCACTTTCATGCATTGGAGAAGGAAATGGCAACCCACTCCAGTGTTCTTGCCTGGAGAATCCCAGGCATGGGGGGGCCTGGTGGGCTGCCGGCTATGGGGTCGCACAGAGTCAGACACGACTGAAGCGACTTAGCAGCAGCAAGTACATTTTGTAAGGGAATCATCTGGCAAACTGTTTGAAGCAGTTAGTATTCATTGGATTGCAAGTCGCAAGACATACAGTTATCCATGGCTTTCTTATTTATACACAAGTAGTCATCAGTTGTGGAAGAATAAAAAGCAGACCTTGCTCACAACTTCAACCAAAAATGTAGGATACCCAGGAATGATGCTGATAACAGAAAAAAGGAAGACCATGATGATACAAACTATAAAACTTTGCCAAAGGGCATTCAAGAAAGCCTGAAAGAGTGAAAAGGTGCCCACATGTCCCTGGATGGCAAGATTCGAAACTACAGTGGTACCAGTTCTCTCCAAAGTAATCAGTACGATTCTGAACTAAAAGGTTGTTGTTACTGTTCAGTCGCTAAGTCATGTCTGACTCTTTGCGACCTCTTACAAAGCCTCCTCTGTCCTCCACTATCTCCCGGAGTTTGCTCAAATTCATGTCCATTGAGTTGGTGACGCTATCTAACCATCTTATCCTCTGCCACTCCCTTTGCCTTTGGCCTTCAATCTTTTTCTGCATCTGGGTTTTTTTCAGTGAGTTGGCTCTTCACATCAGGTGGCCAAAGTATGGGAGCTTCAGCTTCAGCACCAGTCCTTCCAAAGAATATTTAGGGTTGATTTCCTTTAAGATTGACTGGTTTGATCTCCTTGCTGTCCAAGGGATTCTCAAGCATCATCTACAGCACCACAGTTTGAAAGCATCTATTCTTCAGCACTCAGCTTTTTTTATGGTCCAACTCTCACATCTACTGGAAAAACGATAGCTTTAACTTTGCATACCTTTATTGGCGAAGTGATATCTCTGCTTTTTAATACACCGTCTAGGTTTGTCACAGCTTTCCTTCCAAGGAACAAGCATCTTTTAATGTCATGGCTGCAGTCGCCATCTGTAGTGATTTTGGAGCCCCCACCCAATAAAATATATCACTGCTTCTACTATTTCCCCTTCTATTTGCCATGAAGTAGTGGGACTAGATGCCAGGATCTTAGTTTTTTGAATGTTGAGTTTCAAGCCAGCTTTTTCACTCTCCTCTTCCACCTTCATCAAGAGGCTGTTTAGTTCCCCTTCACTTTCTGCCATTGTAGTGGCAGTGTAGTATCATCCGCATATCTGAGTTTGTTGATAAATCTCCCAGAAATCTTGATTCCAGTTTGTACACTTAGTATGTCAGCAAATCTGGAAAACTCAGCAGTGGCCACAGGACTGGAAATGGTCAGTTTTCATTCCAATCTCAATGAAGGGCGATGCTAAAGAATGGCCAAACTACTGTACAGTTACACTCATTTCACATGCTAGCAAATAGATTCAAGGAATTAGATCTGATAGACACAGTGCCAGAAGAACTATTGATGTAGATTTGCAACACTGGATAGGAGGCGGTAACCAAAACTATCCCCAAGAGAAAGAAATGCGACAAAGCAAAATGATTATCTGAGGAGGCCTCACAAATAACTGGGCAAAGAAGGTAAGTGAAAGGCAAAGGAGAAAAGGAACGAAGTACCCATCTGAATGCAGAGTTCTAAAGAATACCAAAGAGAAATAAAGCCTTCTTAAGTGAACATTGCAAAGAAATAGAGGAAAATAACAGAATGGGAAAGACCAGAGATCTCTTCAAGAGAATGAGAGATACCAAGGGAACATTTCATGCAAATATGGATACAATAAAGGACAGAAATGGTATGGACCTAACAGAAGCAGAAGATATTAAGAAGAGGTGGCGAGAATACACAGTATAACAATACAGAAAAGGTCTTGACCCAGATAACCACGATGGTGTGGTCACTCACCTAGAGCCAGACAGTCTGGAATGCAAAGTCAAATGGGCCTTAGGAAGCTTTACTACAAACAAAGCTAGAGGAGGTGATGGAATTCCAGCTGAGCTATTTCAAATCCTAGAAGATGATGCTGTTAAAGTGCTGTACTTAATATGCCAGCAAATTTGGAAATCTCAGCAGTGGCCACAGGACTGGAAAAGTTTAGCTTTTGTTTCAATCCCAAAGAATGGCAGTGGCAAAGAATGCTCAAGCTACTACACAGTTACTCTCATTTCACATGCTGGTAAGGTAAAGCTCAAAATTCTCCAAGCTAGGCTTTAGCAGTGTGTGAACTGAGAAATCCCAGATGTTCAAGCTGGTTTTAGAAAAGGCAGAGGAACCAGAGATAAATTGTCAACACCCGTTGGATCACAGCAAAAGCAAGGGTGTTCCAGAAAAGCATCTACGTCTGCTTCATTGACTAGTCTAAAGCCTTTGACTGTGTGAATCACAACAAACTGTGGAAAATTCTCAAACACATGCGAATACCAGACCACCTTACCTGCCTCCTGAGAAACCTGTATACAGGTCAAGAAACAACAGTTAGAACTGGACATGGAACAATGGACTGGTTCAAAATTGGAAAAGGAGTACATCAAGACTGTATATTTCCACCCTGCTTATTTTACTTCTATACAGAGTACATCATGCAAAATGCCAGGCTGGATGAAGCACAAGCTGGAATCAAGATTGATGGGAGAATTATCAATAATCTCACTACCCTAATGGCAGAAAGCAACGAGGAACTAAAGCACCCCTTGATGAACGTGAAAGAGGAGTGAAGTAGCTGGCTTAAAACTCAACATTCAAAACCTAAGATCATGGCATCCAATCCCATCACTTCATGGCAAATAGATGGGGAAAAAATGAAACCAGTGACAGAACTTTATTTTCTTGGGCTCCAAAATCACCTAGGATGGTAACTGCAGCCATGAAATTCAAGGACACTTCCTCCTTGGAAGAAAAGCTTTGACAAACCTAGACAGTGTATTAAAAAGTGGAGACATCACTTTGCCAACAAAAGTCCATATAGTCAAAGCTATGGCTTTTCTAGCAGTCGTGTATAGATTTAAGAGTTGGACTATAAAGGAGGCTGAGTGCCAAAGAGTAATTCTTTTGAACTGTGGTGTTAGAGAAGACTCCTGAGAGTCCCTTGAACAACAGGGAGATCAAACTAGTCAATCTTAAAGGAAATCAACCCTGATTGATTGGAAGGACTGTTGCTGAAGCTGAAGCTCCACTATTTTGGCCACCTGATGTGAAGAGGCGACTCACTGGAAAAGACCCTGATGTTGGGAAAAATCGAGGGCAGGTAGATAAGGGGGCAACAGAGG
The DNA here is from genome assembly GCF_042477335.2 of Ovis canadensis. Taxonomy (NCBI): domain Eukaryota; kingdom Metazoa; phylum Chordata; class Mammalia; order Artiodactyla; family Bovidae; genus Ovis; species Ovis canadensis. The sequence goes on from NC_091262.1 coordinate 19,015,508, forward strand.
ATGAGATGGTTGGATGGCATCACTGACTCAAAGGACATGAATTTGAGCAAACTCCAGGAGATAGTGGAGGACAGGGAAGCCTGTCATGCTGCATTCCATGGGGTTGTAAGAGTTGAACACAACTGAGCAAATGAACAGCAACATATGCTTGAAAATACGCTCAAAAAGCCTTCAAGCTAGGCTTCAGCAGTACATGAACTGAGAAATTCCAGACACACAAGCTGGGTTTCAAAGAAGAACCAGAGATCAAATCGCCAACATTCGTTGGGTTGTGGAGAAAGCGATGGCGTTCCAGAAAAATATTCTCTGCTTCATTGACTACAGTGAAGTCTTTCACTGTGTGGATCACAACAGACTGTGGAAAATTCTTAAAGAGATGGAAGTACCAGACCACTTTACCCATCTCCTGAGAAACCTATATGCGGGGCAAGAGACAGCAGTTAGAATCGGGCATGGAACCACTGACTACTTCAAAATTGGGAAAGGAGTACGACAAGGCTGTATATTGTCACCCTGCTATTTAATTTCTATGCAGATTATATCATGCAAGATGCCAGAGTGGATGAATCCCAAACTGAAAGGACTTCTTATGAAACATGATAAACCAAAATCATATGGAAAAGTAAAGTTCTCCAAAAAGACTGAAGAAAGCAGAGAAGGAGAACTGACTTATTTCTTATGCCTTGGTAGAGGCATTTTTTTCTTTATACTCTACAGCCTTTTCGTCTGAATCAGTATTGTCCCCTCTGAAACAGTCACTCACCTTAGGAGGCTATATACTTATTTTGTCAATGGAGCCATCATTCTAAACTTCTTTGGAATTTCTACCTGGAAATAGCTTCAGACACCCCCTCCACACGTCTATAGACTATTTTCCCAGGCAGGTCAGAAACCAACTTGGCTGTATGGATTTTTTTTTTTGGTAAAATTTGCAAATGTCATTTGACTTCAAGTCTATGAAAGAGACACCACAGACGTTTGCATTCATTGGCTCTGGATGGGCTGTTGGAATGCTCTGAGCAGTGGAGGTGTCCGGGTAGAGGCCAGGAGCCCCCCGAGGAGGTGCTGCTGGTTTGTTTGTGTGTTCACGCTGGGGGCCCTCCCCTCATGCCAATGAGGCCGTGGGGGAAGGGGCGTCAAGGGTAGCCTGTGTTCTGTGTGCTGGTAGGCTGCTGTGTCGACCTCGGCGCTCGTGTGCCTGTGCCATTGCACAGCTATTAACTGAGCCCTGCCGTGGGCCCAGCCTGCTCTGGAGCCAGTGGAGCAGAGGAGGACGCGACCATCTCACTGTGTCCCGACCACGTTTGTCTAGGGGCTGGTGAGCCAGTAGGAGCTGTCTGGGCCGAGACAGCTTCTTGCTGAGAGGACCCAGCTGCAGCCCCGGGGCCTGTGTCCCTCAGGTCTTTACCAGTGCTGGCTGCTGGCTGCACCGATAGCTGAACAGAAGTGTGGCCTGCTGCTGGGAGACGAGGAATGGGGGCTATGCCACAGGCCATCGCCAGCAGCCTCTTCCTCTGGAGGCAGCGCGTGGTGTGGACCGAGATTGCCCTCCCGGCCGGGCTGCTCTGGCTTCCGTGAAGCCTCTGTCCAGGGGTCCCATTCTCTGAGTTCCTGGGCCGCACTGGCCAGAGCAGACAGTTCTATTCAGTTAGCTTGTTGTGGAAGAGAAATGGAGTTTAAAGGCATAGGATCAGGGAGATACTGTTCCGTTGGCCTTGAGCCTCCCTCTTCTTGTTTGTGGCCTCTCTTACCTCCCTCTTTAACTCGGAGCTCTCTGAGGGCACCTGAGTTTGCAGCTTGGGTGCAACCAGCCTTCCTTCACTCGGGCATGTGCTTAGAAGCAGCAAGACCCTCCTGTCTTACAGAGCCCATTTCTCGCCAGGCTCTTTGGTGTCTGCTGGCCCATATAACCCTCATCTCCATTTCTTCAGAATGTAAACTCCATAGAAGCAGGGGTCTGGCCCATGCCAGCCCCTGGCACAGTGTCTGGTCATAGCATTTGAGCCATGTTTGTTGAATAATGAATGAATGACATTAAGTACCACGAGCCCTATTCAGTCATAGACCAGGAAGCAGAGGCTTGGAGGGGTAACACTGCTCTCTCGAGGCAGAGCTGGAATTTTCACCCAGGTCAGTCTGACTCCAAGCCAGGCCCTTTCAAATATAGCACTCCTCTTCTTTGTGAGAAGCAGGGGTTTCATACCATCCTCTTTGACTATTTACGTATTTTCATCAAAACTATTAGAAAAATCAGAGCATGTGTGCAGATGTTGAAGCAGAGTCAGGGGGCAGGCGTGTGGGGACAGAAGGAAGTTGAACAGGGGAAGCCTCGGCCATGAGAGGCGTGGTGTCTGCTGTTGTTCACGGGGCCCAGAGTGGTAGTTTTGAGATTAACCTGGCGTGTAACCTCAAGCAGATGACTCCAGTTGTGTAGCCCCGAAAGGTACTCATCAAGAAGGAGGGCAATGACATGGTTACTCCTTTCCCTGTTCTATCCGGAGGCTGTAGAGACATAGCAGTGATGTAAATTGAAAGCACTCGGGTAAAATAATAGCCCTGTGTCGCTGCATGTTGTGCAGAGTTAGGTTCTGAAATAAGGATGAAAGGTGAAAATAGTTCATCAGAATTATCTTTGAAAATCACTTTGGAAGGACCACGTCAGATGCTGAACACAGCCTGTCTTAAGTTTATCACCCCAGTCTCCCCCACACTGTTGGAAGTGACAGCTGTTTCTCTGAGCATCAAACAAAAGTTGAACTTCATGCATCAAGACTCCACACCTTGTGCCCTTGTTGGGTGAAAAATTTGTTTCGTGAAGCATCAGAGTCACCCTCAGAGTGATGCTGTGCTCACAGAGAGGGGCCCCCAAACCCTGAGAGAAGGGCAGATGGCCACCTTTCTTCTGTCCTCCCGAGGGTGTGCAGTCACATGCGTGAATGCACTCGTCTGCACGCTCATTAACCCAAGGAGGGGATAGAATTGCCTGTGCTTTGTTTTCTTTTTCTTTCTCTTTTCCTGTCTTTCATCCCAGTTACTTGAAATAAAAGTTTAAAGCCCATTTGAAATGTGTCTTGTGTGTTTGCTATGGCTAAGTCACTTCAGTCGTGTCCGACTCTATGTGACCCCATAGATGGCAGCCCACCAGGCTCCCTCGTCCCTGGGATTCTCCAGGCAAGAACACTGGAGTGGGTTGCCATTTCCTTCTCCAATGTATGAAAGTAAAAAGTGAAAGTGAAGTCGCTCAGTCGTGTCCGACCCTTAGCGACCCCGTGGACTGCAGCCCACCAGGCTCCTCCGTCCATGGGATGTTCCAGGCAAGAGTACTGGAGTGGGGTGCCGTTGCCTTCTCCATCTTGTGTGTTTAGGTATATGTATATGTTTATACACTCACACATGCAAATCCTAGGCAACACTACTTTGAGGGAAAGCCAGATATGACTCTACCTCAAAAATCTCATCAAATTTTGACCTGACATCAAAATCCCATCCATGTAAACCCAAGAACATGAGTGCTTTTTTGATTTCAGTATTCTGGTTAGCTAAGAGAGATATGTACTATATACTATGATGTTCCTTATCCATTTTCACCTACTATGCTATTATCCATTTTAGCAAAATGCACTTAATGTCACCACTATTTTGGTTGTTCTTTATCCATTAGTGATTCAGAACTCCATCGTGTTTTGGGATTATTTGTATTCTGGGAACCTAGGGTGGAGCCCGTAGGTCTACTCTGGTAGTTGAAGTGTTCCTGAGTCCCTGCAAGTTGATGAGCTCAGTTTCCTATATAAAAATAAAAACAACTTCTCTGAGGTGAGAGAATATGGATGCTGTGTTCCCTATAAATGGGGTTATTGATGATCATGACAATCAACCCTATTGTTCAACCTGTATAAATGAGTGTAGCCTGTTACCCTTGGTGACTTTTAATCCTTGAAGGTAAAGTTTCTGAGTAGCTATAGGTTGAGGGTAGTCTGGTTCTTGGCAAATAGGTAGTGGTCGTAAAGAATTTCCCTTCTACAGTGATGTTGGAGGTGTTTATTATTATTTTATTAATCAACAGTAATGATCTCCTGGAAACTGCTGTGAGCCTTTCCTGTTATTTCAAAGTCAGTAAACATTTATTGAAAAGGGACTGGCAGGCAGTGTTCCCCGGGGACAATTGAAGCAGGACTCAAGCCAGCCTCAACCCCTTCCATGGAGAGACTGCCCTCATGGGAGCCTTTTGGGGGGTCTTTCATTCCACCTGAGCACTTATTTCACAAACCCAGCCAAGAATACCATAAAGGGAGGCAGCCCGGGTCACAAACCTAACATCAAAACACCCAAGCATCCAAGGGACAGGCTCTGAACCAGGTGAAGCAGAAGTTTCCACAATGGCATGGGTAGCACCCCAGAACACCTAGGATCTCCTGCTCCTTCCAGGACTTCAGTGAAGCTAGCAAGGCGGGTGCATTGCCTTTCAGAATTCGCACATGGATTTCCTGAAGCAGATTCGGAAGCACCATGTTCTTTTGTCTTAAAGTCTACTCAAGGCCATGAAGTCATTGTGTTTGGTAAATGTGTACCACGTGTGACATGAGACCCATCTATGTCCTTAATCTCAGTCACTTACAGTTAAAGTTGCTTTAACTTTATGCTTAATGCTACATGTTCTGTTAAATATAATGTTACCACAGACATCAACCTAAAATAACATGAAATTTCTTCAGTCAAGTGATCTTTAACTTAAACTAAAAATAGCCTAAGCTGTAGTTTATGTAGACCTCAAATATCAAAACTCCTACCTAAATGCGAGTTCCTCAATTTGTGAGGCTCTTGAACATTTTAAGCAGAAGTTTCATTTGAACATTTTAAACCAGATCCAGCACCATCTGTATTCGAGACAAGCTCCAGAAACCCGAGAACGGCACCCCTTGCTGATCCTGCTGACCAGAACATTCCTTAGGGAAGTCCCTCTCTGGGGGCTGGCAGCATGAACCACTCACACAATGCCCTGTGGGCATACGGGTGTCAAGGGCACAGTCAGCTTTTCTGAGCACTTTGGTGGGCAGAGGTTTGTCTCCAGAGAGACCAGGCTCTCTGGCCAGCAGAGTCTGGCATATGGGCGAAAGAACCTCTTTGATTTTACAAGCAGCTTGACCACGGGGAAAAAAGCTGAAAGTAAGTCACAAGTGAAACATTCCTCCATACGTGGCAAAGCCATTCTGCCAGGGCTTGGCTGTCCTCCGACTGTGGTTTCCCAAACAGCAAGGAGCGTCTGGGGGCCGCTCAGGACGTCCCAGCTTGGGATGTGGGAGGGGGGCTAGGATCCCAGGTTGAACCTCCCTGGGATTGGAATCTCCCAGGGGGCAATGTCAGTTTGACCTGCTCCACGTTCTGTGCTCACACTTTGTCCTTAATGATGGAGTTTGGAGCCACTTTTTTCATGAGACCTTGTATTTGTATAACCTCTACACTGGAGTTCCCTGGAAGCCATCAACATTCTCAGATCTACCCATTTGAAAGTCCTATCACTCATTTTATTTATAGATATGCTGCTGCTGCTAAGTCACTTCAGTCGTGTCCGACTCTGTGCGACCCCAGAGACGGCAGCCCACCAGGCTCCCCTGTCCCTGGGATTCTCCAGGCAAGAACACTGGAGTGGGTTGCCATTTCCTTCTCCAATGCATGAAAGTGAAAAGGGAGAGTGAAGTCACTCAGTCGTGTTCGACTCTTAGCAACCCCATGGACTGCGGCCCACCAGGCTCCTCCGCCCATGGGATTTTCCAGGCAAGAGTACTGGAGTGGGGTGCCATTGCCTTCTCCGATTTATAGATATATCAAACCCTAAATCAAATTTAAGGTGACTTAATATCTTTTGCAGTCAGTTCCTATCTTTCCTGAAACAAAGAGATGGATGTGTGTGTGTGTGTGTGTGTGTGTGTGTGTGTGTGTGTGTGTGTGTGTAGATAAAGGTATGAAAAGTGAAGTGAAAGTCGCTCAGTCGTATCCAACTCTTTGCAACCCCATGGACTATACAGACCATGGAATTCTCCAGGCCAGAATACTGGAGTGGGTAGTCTTTCCCTTCTCCAGGGGATCTTCCCAACCCGGGGATTGAACCCAGGTCTCCCGCATTGCGGGCAGATTCTTTATCAGCTGAGCCGCAGATAACAAGCAGGAAAAAAAAGTAAAAACCTGAGTAATACCATTAATAACTCTTATTGGTCAGATGTATCTGATAATTTCTAGGCTCTCTACTTAACCCTAATTGGATGGATTCCTGGCATCTAGGCAAGAAAACAAGACTGCATCTACCCAGAGATGGTTTTCATTGTTCTGTTGAGCAGGCCGCTGCCCTAGACCAGGATAGCTACTGTGGATGTGGGTCCTCCAATTTTTGCATCTTTTCTCCTGCGTCAAATAGTTAATCCATTTGATAAATATTTATAAAGTACTTGCTCTGTGTCAGTCATGGGTGGACAGGCTGGGATGGAAAGCTGCGCTGAGGGCACCTGGTGGGGTGGAAGAGCCCATGGGAAATCCCAGGAGTGGGCATTTTTCAAGGAGAGGTTTGGCAGGAGAGGCCTGGACTGAGGGGAAGTGGGCGCCAACATGTAGGCGCCGCAGCAGAAACCTTCCTGTCTGACAGGATAGCAGGGTAGTGGTTGGTCAGCTGAGCCATTAACCGAAAAACTGGGTCAAGAGAGGAAATGCAGAGAAATTATACTTAGGTTCTTAAACATTTGGCCCTTTTGTTTTGACTTAAGTAATGAAAACATTCATTTTGTCACCAATTTTGTGGTGGGGGCGAAAGCCTTTTCTCTGAGGGAAGCTGACTGGGCTTCCCATCACCTTCCTCACAGAAACCACAACTATAGTGTGATGAGCTTGAGTTCAGTGTGTTTTTATTCTTTTTTTAGATTCAGCAGACCTTGAAAGACCCTTGTGAAACAGTCTAAGGGCAGATTTTTATGATTTTTTCCTCAACTTCTACCGTTGTCTTGCCCACACCCAGCTTGGCAGCAGCCTAGTTTAGCTTCTAGCTAAATTGCTTTTTATGAAGACTTTACTTTTATGCTCATATTACACTGGTTAACATAACATGTAACCACATGTATTGATTGAAATAACAAGTATTACTAGTATAAATAGGCTTGAGTATAAATTCAGTTCCCCTTTGGTAGGCACACCCTCAGCTATAGGAACGGGCCCGCTGGGTGACCAGAGGGAGCAGGTGCTCAGGTGCCAGGCCCTGCTGCTCCAGGGATGGGAGTGGGGTCAGCGCCCCAGTTTCATGTGGGGTGGCCTCTCTGTCCAGGAGCACCGAGTGGTCCTGGAATGTGCGGAGTGAGAACGCAGAGGAAATGGGGAAAGACAGTCGGAGGCGCGTGAGGAGAGCTGGGAGAAATAAGGCCGCAGAGGCGCGTTTAGAACCTCTTGGCACAGCCGTCTCTGGGTCCATCTCATCTCCCAGGCTGATTTGATGGCTTATTGTGCCCTACTGTATCTTCTCTTTCTGGCACTTGAGAATCCTCTCTTAAATATGTTTGAAGGAATGCTCATGTGTGTGTTGACAAAGAGTGAGCAACCCTTATGCACGGTGAATCTCTGCCCTGGAGGTCACAGGTCAGCAGACAGTGGGCCATCTGATCATGGGCGTTCTGTTTCTCAGCTTCCCCTCACTGGCAGCCCGTTTGTGAACTGAGATCATTGTTCCGCTTACAGTTAGCCCCTCTCATCTACATCAGCTTCCTGCTGTCTTCCAAGTACAACTGGGTGGGGAAGGAGATAGGTATGATCTTGGTGGACCCAGGTACAGTGATGTGAATCAGAAGCCATGAGTGTTCATGAGTCTTCTTAAGTCAGAGTCTTGGCTGGCACCAGCCCTTAGCTTAGTGACTTCTCCGCAGGCAGTGAGATGCTGAAGCATTACACCGGGGTATGTCAGTGTGGAAAAGCAAGTCTGACCATCAGAAGAACTGTAATGTTGCATTTAATAACATTGGTTCACTCATTTATTATTCATTAGGTAAAAGCTGTTGGTTACATGGTCGATCAGTTTCCTCTCACTGAGTAAGCAAGCCATCACCCCGCTCTTTCTCTCTAAGCTCTGAGAATGGCAGGGAAGCAGGCCTCTCCTGTGCGCCTCTGTGTGACTGCGCTGTGATCTAGGTGGGCACAGGGGGCTGGCGTCCGGGCCAGGAGATGAGAAGCCTGTAACGAGCGCCCTCTCCCCCTCTCCCTCGGGCAGCTTGGGCATGAACCACGACGACGACCACTCCTCGTGCGCCGGCAGGTCCCACATCATGTCGGGAGAGTGGGTGAAAGGCCGGAGCCCCAGCGACCTCTCCTGGTCCTCCTGCAGTCGAGATGACCTCGAGAACTTCCTCAAGTAAGTCCTCCAGTCGTTCCGTCCCAGCAGTACAGTAGGAAGTGCTACAGTGCTTCCTAGAGCACAACAGTCGGGGTATCAGCCAATTGGAGCAGAAGTGAGTCTCTTACAGCTCAGCTGGAGAGACGTCCTTCCAGGAGCAGAAGTGAGTCTCTTACAGCTCAGCTGGAGAGACGTCCTTCCAGGTGTGCACCTGGTGTGACGTTGGCCGCCCTGCTGGTGATCACAAATTTTATCAACGGAAATGTCAATGCAGCGACCATATCCTGGCAAGGTTTCGTTTCAGTTCTCTTCATTATTTTGACCGTGAGTGGGCGCCACCCTAGCGGCGCCCCTGGCTGCTGCAGAACTGGGTGCTTCCCCGAAGCTCAGGCTGCTCCCCTCGATGGACGTCCATTTGCTGGGAGGAGGGCTTGCTTACCTTCCTCACGTGTGGGGCTAGGACGGGTTTATCTCATAGCCACTTTCTTTCCAGAATGTGTCTGCCTTACTCCGTTACAGATTTCAGTGGAAGAATTAGCTGTCTGATGTCAGACCTTTGTCAAATAGAGTCTGTATTCCAGTACTGTGTGCATCCCTTAGCGTCAGGACCTCAGGGCTGAACGTATAGGCTTGACAGGCAGACCCCAATCGCTTCACCACTTAACTGCATCATCTGTACCCCCCACAGAGACAAAAGGGGTCAGCGAGTCTCTGCTATACACAGAGTTTTATAGTCCTGTAACACAGTGGAGTGCTCAGTGAACTCAGGAAGGAGGATCAAAGGGATCACTCTGGCTTCTGTCCTCATCCTGGGTCTTCTTTTATGATGTTTCCTGTAGCTGGGAAACTAAGGGCTTAGAAATGGTTTCTTGTTAGTTTTAATATAGTCGGCCTGTGTGTATTGCGTGCATGCAACTCTTTTCTTCAAGAATCTTGGCAAGAGGCTGGGTTTCCTTTTTCCTACCATCTGCCTTGTTTTAGGAACTGAAAAATAAAAGCATTCAAGTATTTAACTCCTAAAGGAGCCACAGTCATACCACCCCCCGGTTGTTTTTCAGAGCTGTCCTCAACATCTCTGAACATTTCTGTCCTGGTTGAAATCCTTAAGTCTTCTGCACGGTGTGCCGCCAGCCAGCTTTCATGGCCAGGCAGGACACCTGGAATAGCCAGTGTCCAGAACCTGACAGACCCCGCCCCTAAGAAAGTCTGCAGAATTGGAAATAAGCTTGCTTGCTTGATTGTTTGCTTATTTATTTAAAAGCAAAATAAACCTAACTCCAATTTTTTCTTGATTCATTCTGAGAACATACCATAGCAATCTATTGCAAAAGCATTTTCATCCAAGAAAGCACTCAGACTCCCCAAGAAAAATACATTGCTATGTGAATGATATGCCCGGGCCACTTTTGTTGCCCAGCTCTCGTGGCCTCCAGGGTAAAGATCTGCATTCAGCTATCTGGAAAAGAGCCAAAGGTCTAGTCCCCGTGTCTGGTGCTTGGTCATCTCCCCATAGATAACTTGGAGAGCACTGCTGCTTAGTTACTGCCAGAGTAGAACAAAAACCTGGAAGGTACATTTGCAGACCAACTATCTTCTTGGCTGTTTCAGGTCAAAAGTCAGCACCTGTTTGCTGGTCACAGACCCCAGGAGCCGGCACGCGGTGCGCCTGCCCCACAAGCTGCCAGGCATGCACTACAGTGCCAACGAGCAGTGCCAGATCCTCTTTGGCACCAATGCCACCTTCTGCAGAAACATGGAGGTAAGCTGCCTCGGGAGGGGAGGGCTGGCTCGGGAAGGAGCATCTGGCTTCTGTTGGTGGATACAGGTATTTACACTCCACACACACACACATGTGTATACATGTATAGGCATACATGCGTGCACAGAGCGCCCAGTATGAGTCACACATGCACACACACACGCTCTCATACATAGGCAGCTTTGCAAGGGGGTGGTTCAGAGTTACGGCGGACACTAAGAGCCTAATATTTTGTTTTGTTTTTTAGTATAGAGGTCTTTCTTGGTAATATTAAGACACAGGAAGAAAGTTAATCAGTCTGTTCCTCTTGGAGGTGATGCAATGTTGCCTGATACCAAATCCTCACAGATACAGAAGAGAGCTAAAAACTACTGGATGTTGGAGGGTGTCATACGGAGAACATTTAGTGAATGATAACTTGATTATATGATAATAGTGTTAATAGCCCCATTAAAATGTTACCATTTTTGGAGCAATGCCCACATGTTCTGCCCTAAAGCTTCCAACGTGCCTGATCCCAGTTTACGATTACCACAGACTCCCCAGGTCACTCTCCCCAGGGTATAGATGGTAACACCAAGCCTCAGGGGTGAACTGATCATTCAGAATGGCCTGGCCAGGAAGTAAGTAGAGGCAGGATTTGACTCAAGTCTGTTCACCCCCAGAGCACACGCTTTCTGACCATGCTTCAGATAGCATGGCCCCTTCTGTGGGTAGAAGTGCGCCAAGAAGGATGTGCCGGGCCCTGGGGCAGGCAGTCTCTGTGCTGGGGTCCCTGGGGGGAGGCCAGAGCAGCCTGTGGTCCAGCCAGAAGTTGGCAGCTGGCTCAGGAAGGGGGGCAGAGCCAGAGTCGTCATGGGGCGGGAGGACCAGCTTGGGATGAGTGGGACTCAGGAGCCACGCAGCGGCAGCGGGCCTGGAGCTCAGGGCAGTATCTAGTCCGAGGGAGGCAGCCTGCAAGGCTGGGCAAGTGCCCAGAGCAAGAACTAGGGATGGGAGCAACTCCAAGACAGCCCGGGACTGCGCCTTCAGAATGAGACCTCGGGCGGGATCCTGGCCAGCACAGCAGGTCAGCCTGGACCCCGGGAGGTGGGCTGCTGCTGCCTCTTGAGTGTTTCCTGGCTGTGTGTGAATTGGTTCAGAAAGTCTGGGTGGAACCCGCAGGGGGGTCACTGCTTGCCGTTGTTCAGGGTGCTGCAGAGGGTCATGCCTCATGACTGGGCCAGCGCCTCCTGCCGGCTGTTTCCTCAAAGGGTGTTTATCCGCAGAGCTGTCTAGAATCTTTCTCTCCCATTCCCCTGTGGAGGTGTCAGCAAGGGTCCCTTCCAGGCCCTGGTGGCAGGAAGCTGCCTCCCACTTCACATCCAGCCACGGCTGGGTTGAAGGTCACTTCCCTGGGAAGATGGGGCCAGGCCCAGGATCTGATCAACCCAGTGGTCTGCCACCATGTCCGGTGCTCACTGTCTGCCTTGATGTTAAGGCCTGACTGTTCAGGTACCATATGCTGGCCAAGAGGCATCCTGTTTGCCTGTCCCAACCTTTAATCCCTTAAAGTCCGTGATGGCACAGAACTCCTGGAGAGGGCAGGTTTCAGTGTGACGGCAGCAGGAGAGCTGTGTGCATGGTGTCCTACAGGAGGACTCCGAGCATTCAGGAAGGGTAAGAATGCCTGGGCACCCAAGGGGGAGAAGAGGGAAGCACCCAGCTGAGTCAGTGGGCATGCCGTGGCCACTCTGCCCACTGTGGAGTATTCCCTGCCCTGCAGACCAGGCTGAACTGGCCCCACAGGTGGGCAGGACTGACAGGTGGGAGCTGACCCAGGCTGCCCCAGGATACTGGCTTCTAGCAGCCAGACTGTTGCATACCAGTTGGGTCAGTAGTGATGGGAGGAAGGGTGTACAACTCCTGGAGGCTCAGGATCCCCCAGGCTAGACTCTTTCTTGCATTGTCACATAACACCCTGACTGCACCCCACGAGGGCAGGAGCTTTGAACCCCACTTAACAGATAAGAAAACAGAGGCTGAGAGAGGCTGGGTAATAGACCAGGGTCACTCAGCCAGAAAGGGATGGGCTAGATGTGACTATTACTGCAGGAGAAAAGGCAGGCCCTGTTTATTCAAAGACAGATTCCAAAGGAGAGGAAGGTGACTTGGTATTTTATTTTCTTCATTGGCATCTTTTTGCTTGAAGAGGGCAGTGAGAGGTCAGCAAGTCATGATCAGCTTAGCTTCTCTCTTGAAGCTCCAAATATGACTACATAAAGGGAGATCTTTTTGCTTTGTAAGTTATATCGCACCTGAGCATTTATTCCTGCAGCTCACTAAGAACCACGAAATATGCTTCCCTGCTTGCCTTTTTTCTGAGAATTTCACCAATACCAAAACAAAGTTGGCATTTTTCTCCCCAGATCCCAGCAGTGTTACTGACCAGAGTTTTGGCCTCTTTAATCAATAGAAATTGATCAAAGGCCAGACAAGAAATTCAGGCAAGGCTTCACTGAGGGGAGCAAGTAACAGGTTCCCATGCTTGCTCGCTTCCTGAGGGTTCCTCATCTGGAGCGAGCAGTGTGCCCAGGGGTGGGGCTGGAGGGCTGGTTCAGGTGATTTGCCCACCCTTAGGTGGTGCTGGGTGCAGGGAGATGTGCAGGGCCCTGATTTTGTTCTCACCACCCTGTGTTTGCTCCTGGCTCTTCAGAAGTGGCAGTTGGGTTTTGTTTTGGGTTTTTCTTTAACAGTTCTCTGTCTTGCTGACCAATATGTTCCAGCTGTGCATATACGTGGTTATTTTTAGTCCCTTGTACTTTTTGTATTTTGTTGCTCGAGGAGACGTTTGTCCAGGCGCAGGCACTGCAGCAGAGGCTCCCAGGTGCCAGGCCCTAGCCTGTCTCAGCAGGAGCGACTCCTCAGGGGCATGGAGGTGCGTCTGCGAGCTCAGCTGGCTGGGCATCAGCCTCACCTGGTGCTGACCGTCTTGCTTACAAGGCTGGTGGTGCCTCCTTTGGCGTGACTTTGCTAGTTGGGAAGCAGTAACTTCTCACGCTGGAGGAGAGGTCATACTAATGCCAGAGACGTGCTGGCGGAGGAGACAGACAATTGCCTGCTGGGGCCCCGGCCTTGGGGAGTGCCGCCCCCAGCTGGGGCACCGCCCTGTGGGATTCTCAGGCTCACTTGACCAGCGTTATGCTCGTCTGTGCACTTGTAGGTCTGTTTCGGTTGACGTTCAGTGTGACAGGCACGCATGTTGAACTGTTCCTTTCTTCCTGCAAAACTGACTCTGTGCTGGGGTGAGCCCCTCCCCTTCCTCCTGATCTTGCTGCTGCTGCTAAGTCACTTCAGTTGTGTCCGACTCTGTGCCACCCCATAGACGGCAGCACACCAGGCTCCCCCGTCCCTGGGATTCTCCAGGCAAGAACACTGGAGTGGGTTGCCATTTCCTTCTCCAATGCATGAAAGTGAAGTCGCTCAGTCATGTCTGACTCTTCGCGATCCCATGGACTGCAGCCTACCAGGCTCCTCCGTCCATGGGATTCTCCAGGCAAGAGTACTGGAGTGGGGTGCCATTGCCTTCTCCACTCCTGACCCTAGTCCCCTTGTTAGCTGCCTTTCACCTACTCTGTTCCAGATCTGCTTGCCTTCCTGCTCTCCCTCAAACCCAAAAGGTCTGCTCCTGGCGCAGACGCACTGTGCTTCCTGCTGTTTCCTCTACCTGGACACTCTTCTCCCAGTTGTCCACGTGCCTGAGCCCCTCATTTTGAGTTTGTTTGTTTGCTCAGATGTAACCTTCTCAGGGAAGCCTACCACCCTATATAAAATTGCCATCTGGTAATTCTCCCTGTCCCTTGGCCACCTCATGTGAAGAGTTGACTCATTGGATAAGACTCTGATGCTGGGAAAGATTGGGGGCAGGAGGAGAAGGGGACGACCGAGGATGAGATGGCTGGATGGCATCACTGACTCGATGGATGTGAGTCTGAGTGAACTCCGGGAGTTGGTGATGGACAGGGAGGCCTGGCGTGCTGCGATTCATGGGGTCACAGAGTCGGACACGACTGAGTGACTGAACTGAACTGAACTGATAGACTTTGAGAGCAAGTACAAACTGGACCAAGACAAGACCTGAGTCTGAGCAGACCCCACACTGCCCAAAACCCATCCACAGATCTTCCTAGATATATTGGAGGACTTTCTGAGTAGACAAATCAACTGGACCAGGAAAACAGAGAAATTAATTGGGCATTCCTCTCACTACCACTGTCTATATATTCTGCCCCCTGCCCCTGTTTTTCCCCCTTTCCCCCGTTATCTTCTCAAACTGTCCTGATGTGGTTCTTTATTACTCCTTCAATTTTTAAAAAATTTATTTATTTTTTAATTGAAGGATAATTGCTTTAAAGAATTTTGTTGTTTTCTGTCAAAACTCAACATGAACAAGCCATAGGTATACATATATCCCCTCCCTTTTGAACTTCCCTCCCATGTCCCTCCCCATCCCACCCCTCTAGGTTAGTACAGAGCCCCTGTTTGAATTTCTTGAGACATGCAGCAAATTCCATTTGGCTATCTATTTTACATATGATAATGTAAGTTTCCATGTTGCTTTCTCCATACATCTCACCCTCTCCCCTTCCCCTTCCCCTTATGTCCATAAATCTGTTCTCTATGTCTGTTTCTCCACTGCTGCCCTGTAAATAAATTCTTCAGTACCATTTTTCTAGATTCCATATATGTGTCTTAGAATACGATATTTATCTTTCTCTTTCTGACTCACTTCACTCTGTATATTACAGACTTTAGGTTCATCTACCTCATCAGAACTGACTCAAATGCATTCCTTTTTATGGCTGAGTAATGTTCCATTATGTATATATACCACAGCTTCTTTATCCATTCATCTGTCAATGGACATCTAGGTAGCCTCCATTTTCTAGCTATTGTAAATAGTGTTGCAGTGAACAATGGGATACATGTGTCTTTTTCAATTTTTCTTTCCTCAGGGTGTATGCTTAGGAGTGGGATTGCTGGATTACATGGTGGTTTTATTCCTAGTTATTTAAGGAATCTCCATACTGTCTTCCATAGTGGCTGTATCAATTTACATTCCCACCAACAGTGCAAGAGTGTTCTGTTTTCTCCATACCCTCTCCAGCATTTATTGTTTGCAGACTTTGATGATGGTGATTCTGACTGATGTGAGGTGATACCTCATTGTAGTTTTGATTTGCATTTCTCTAATAATGAGCGATGTTGAGCGTCTTTTCATGTGTTTGTTACCCATCTGTATGTCTTCTTTGGAGAAATGTCTGTTTAGGTCTTTTTCCCACTTTTTGACTGGGATGTTTGTTTTTCTGGTATTGAGTTGTACGAGCTGCTTGTATATTTTGGAAATTAATCCTTTGTCTGTTGTTTCATTTGCTATTATTTTTGCTCATTCTGAGGGGTTTCTTTTCACCTTGCTTATAGTTTCCTTTGCTGTGCAAAAGCTTTTAAGTTTAATCAGGTTCCACTTGTTTACTTTTGTTTTTATTTCCATTACTCTAGGAGGTGGGTCATAGAGGATCTTGCTTTGATTTGTGTCATCGAATATTCTGCCTATGTTTTCCCCTAAGAGTTTTATAGTTTCTGGTCTTACATTTAGGTCTTTAATCCATTTTGAGTTTATTTTTGTGTATGGTGTTAGGAAGTGTTCTAATTTCATTCTTCTACATGTAGCTGTCTAGTTTTCCCAGCAACATTTATTGAAGAGGCTGTCTTTGCCTCATTATATATTCTTGTCTCCTTTGTCAAGAATAAGGTACCCCTAGGTTCATGGGTTTATTTCAGGGCTTTCTATCTTGTTCCATTGGTCTATATTTCTGTTTTTGTGCCAGTACCATACTGTCTTGATGACTGTAGCTTTGTAGTATAATCTGAATTCAGGAAGCTTGATTCCTCCAGCTGAATTCTTCTTTCTCAAGACTGCTTTGGCAATTTGGAGTCTTTTGTGTTTCTGTATGAATTGTGAAATTTTTTTATCTAGTTCTGTGAAAAATGTCATTGGTAATTTGATAGGGATCACATTGAATCTGTAGATTGCATTTGGTAGTATAGTCATTTTCACAATATTGATTCTTCCTACCCAGGAACATGGGATATCTCTCTATCTGTTTATGTCATCTTTGATTTCTTTCATCAGTGTCTTATAATTTTCTGTGTACAGTCCTTTTGTCTCCTTAGGTAAGTTTATTCCTAGATATTTTATTATTTTTGTTGCAATGGTGAATGGGATCGAGTCATTAATTTCTCTTTCTGATTTTTCATTGTTAGGATATGAAATGCAAGTGATTTCTGTGTATTGATTTGTATCTTGTGATTTTGTTAAATTCACTGATTAGCTCTAGTAATTTTCTGATAGTATCTTTAGGGTTTTCTATGTACAGTATCACATCATCTACAAACAGTGAGAGCTTTACATCTACTTTCTGATCTGGATTCCTTTTATTTCTTCTCTGATTGCCATAGCTAGGACTTCCAAAACTGTGATGAATAATAGTGGTGAAAGTGGACACCCTTGTCTTTTTCATGATCTTTGGGGGAATGCTTTTAGTTTTTCACCATGGAGAATAATGTTTGCTGTAAGCTTATCATATATGGCTTTTACTATATTGAGGTAGATTCCTTCTATGCCCATTTTTTGGAAGAGTTTTAATCATAAATGTGTGCTGAATTTTGTCAAAGGTTTTTCCTGCATCTGTTGAGGTTATCATATGGTTCTTATCTTTCAATTTGTTAATATTGGTGTATCACATTGATTGATTTGCATAAATTGAAGAATCCTTGTATTTCTGGGATAAACCCAACTTGATCATGGTGTATGAGCTTTCTAATGTGTTGTTGAATTCTGTTTGCTAAAATTTTGTTGAGGATTTTTGCATCTATGTTCATCAGTGATATTGGCCTATAGTTTTCTCTTTCTGTGTTGTCTTTATCTGGTTTTGGTATTGGAGTGATGGTGGCTTTGTAGAATGAGTTTGGAAGTGTTCCTTCCTCTACAATTTTTTTGAAAGAATTTTGGAAGGATAGGCATTAGCTCTTCTCTGAATGTTTGATAGAATTCTCTTGTGAAGCCATCTGGTCCTGGACTTTTGTTTTTGGGAGATTTTTTGATCACAGCTTCAGTTCCAGTGCTTGTAATTGGGCTGTTCATAATTTCTGCTTCTTCCTGGTTCAGTCTTGGAAGAATGAACTTTCTAAGAATCTGTCCATTTCTTCCAGGGTATTCATTTTATTGCCATATAGTTGTTCATAGTAGTCTCTTATGCTGCTAAGTCACTTCAGTCATGTCCGACTCTGTGCGACCCCATAGACAGCAGCCCACCAGGCTCCCCCAACCCTGGGATTCTCCAGGCAAGGGTACTGGAGTGGGTTGCCATTTCCTTCTCCAATGCATGAAAGTGAAAAGTGAAAGTAAAGTCGCTCAGTCGTGTCTGACCCTCAGCGACCCCATGGACTGTAGCCTTCCAGGCTCCTCCGTCCAGGGGTTTTCCAGGCAAGAGTACTGGAGTGGGGTGCCATTGCCTTCTCCAGTAGTCTCTTATAATCCTTTGTATTTCTGCCTTGTCTGTGGTAACCTCTCCTTTTTCATTTCTAATTTTGTTGATTTGATTCTTTTCTCTTTTTTTCTTGATGAGTCTGGCTAAAGGTTTGTCAATTTTGTTTATCTTCTCAAAGAACCAGCTTTTAGTTTTATTACTCTTTACTATTATTTCTTTCATTTCTTTTTCACTGATTTCTGCTCTGATCCTTATGATTTCTTTCCTTCTTCTAACTTTGGAGGATTTTTTTGTTCTTCTTTTTCCAGTTAAATTAGGTGTTAATTTGTCTATTTGATGTTTTCTTCTTTCTTGAGATAGGATTGTATTGCTGTAAACTTCCCTCTTAGAACTGCTTTTGCTGCATCCCATAGATTTTAAGTTATGTTTTCATTGTCATTTGTTTCTAGAAGTTGTTTTATTTCCCCTTTGATTTCTTCAGTAACCTGTTAGTTATTTAGAAACATATTGTTTAATTTCCATGTATTTGTGTTTTTTACAGTTTTTTTCTTGTAATTGATGTCCAGTCTCATAGCACTGTGGTTGGAAAAGATGCTTGATATGGTTTCAATTTTCTTAAATTTATTGAGGGTCGATTTGTGACCAAAGATGTGGTCTATCCGGGAGAATGTTCCATGTGCACTTGAAAAGAAGGTGTTTTCTTCTGCATTTGGATGGAATGTCCTGAAGATATCAGTGAGATCCATCTCATCGAATGTATCATTTAAGGCTTGTGTTTCCTTATTGATTTGGATTTCATGACCTGCTGATAGGTGTGAGGGGGGTGTTAAAGTCTCTTACTATTATTGTGTTACTGTCAGTTTCTCCTTTTATGTCTGCTAGTGTTTGTCTTATGTATTGAGGTGCTCCTATGTTGGGTGCATAGATATTGTAGACAACATATGTATGGGTCTTGTTTTGTATCCATTCAGCCAGTCTGTGTCTTTTGGTTGGAGCATTTAATCCATTTACATTTAAAGTAATTATTGATATATATGTTCC
Organism: Ovis canadensis; assembly: GCF_042477335.2. Lineage (NCBI taxonomy): Eukaryota > Metazoa > Chordata > Mammalia > Artiodactyla > Bovidae > Ovis > Ovis canadensis. Next base: position 19,034,196 of record NC_091262.1, read on the forward strand.
TATTGCCATTTTCTTAATTGTTTGGGGTTTGATTTTGTAGACCATTTTCTTCTCTTATATTTCTTGACTATATAAGTCCCTTTAATATTTGTTGTAAAGCTGGTTTGATGGTATTGAATTCTTTTAACTTTTGCTCATCTGCAATGCTTTTGATTTCTCCATCAATTTTGAATGACATCCTTGCTGAGTAATCTTGGTTTTAGATTTTTCCCTTTCAGTACTTTAAATATATCCTGCCATTCCTTTCTGGCCTGCAGAGTTTCTGCTGAAAGGTCAGCTGTTAAATGTATAGGGTTTCCCTTGTATGTTACTTGTTGCCTGTCTCTTGCTGCTTTTAATATTCTTTCTTTGTGTTTAATCTTTATTAGTTTGATTAGTATGTGTCTTGGCATGTTTCTCCTTGGGTTTATCCTGTATGGGACTCTTTGTACCTCTTGGACTTGATTGACTATTTCCTTTTCCACATTGCAGAAATTTTCAAATGTAATCTCCTCAAAAAATTTCTCATACCCTTTCTTTTTCTATGCTTCTGGGACCCCTATAATTGAATGTTAGTGTGTTTGATATTTTCCAGAGGTCTCTGAGACTATCCTCAATTCATTCTGCTCCTTCAATTATTATTTTTTATAGCCTACTTTTTCCTCTTTTTCTTTGAAAAAAAGCCTTATTTTAAAAACAAATTCCATGTTTTGTTTTAGATGTTTTATTTGATTTTTTATTTTTGAGAGTTTAACTTTTTCCATGTTTTTGATTTTCTTTTTGACCTTTTGCTTTTGATTTTATGTCTTTGAGAATCTATTAATAATTTTTAGCATCCATTTTCATTTAGAGGTTTTATTATTGGCTTGATTGCTGTCTTCTTTTTGACTCTTTTTCCTTTTTTCTTTTTCTCCTTTTCCCCTTTTTCCTTCTCTATATAAGTGTGTGGCTTTCTTGGAATGAATTTTGGCTGTTGAAACGTAAAAGTGTTAGTCACTCAGTCATGTCCGACTCTCTGTGAACCCATGGACTGCAGCCCATCAGACTGCATGGAATTCTCCACACAAGATACTGGAGTGGGATGTCATGCTCTTCTCCAGGGGACCTTCCTGACCCAGGGATCGAACCTAGGTCTCCCACAATGCAGGCAAAATTCTTTACTGTGTGAGCCACTAGGAAAGTTCACTATTATGAAAGGTATTTCACCATTATGTCTTCTATGCTATGTGGCCTGTGAAATCTTGATGCTATAGTAAGGTGTCATACCTGAAGCCCACAGGTAGGAGACTTCATGCTAGGACTTTGGACCACAAGAGAGCATTAATAGAACATTAATAGACAAACGCCCTCACAATGGCCTCTATTTCAACACTAAGACCAAGCCCCACCCAAAAGCCAGCAAGCTCTGGTTCCAAGTGTCCCACACCAACCCTTCAACAAAACAGGAGCACAACCCTGCACGTTAGCAGACAGGCTGCCCAAAGCCATACTGAACCCATAGACATCCCCAAACACACTAGTGGACACAGTACTGCCTTTAAGAGAGACAAGATCTAGCTCCATCCACTAGAACACAGTCACAAGTCCCCCAAAGCAGGAAACTTTCAGAAGGCATTGGTTCAGCCCCACCCAGGGGAAGCACACTCCACAATTAACAGAAACTACAACTTTCCAAACTGCAGAAAGGAGACCCCAAGCACAGTAAGTTAAACACAATGAAAAGACAGAGAAACATCCAGCTAATGAAGGAACATGGTAAAAACTCATAAGATGAAACAAATGAAGAGGAAGTAGACAATCTTCCTGAAAAGGAATTCAGAGTAATGATAGTAAAGATGGTCCAAAATCTTGAAAATAAAATGGAGGCGTGGATAAATAGACTAGAGGCACAGATTGAGAAGATGCAAGAAATATTTAACAAGGACCTTGAATAAAGAATAGACCATCAACAATGGACAATGCAATAATTGAGTTTAAAAATATACTGGAGGGAACCAACAGTAGAGTAACTGAGGCAGAAGAATGGATAAGTGAGATGGAAGATAGCATGGTGGAAATAACTGAAACAGAGCAAAATAAAGAGAAAAAGAATAAAAGTGATGAGGACAGTCTCCGAGACTGTTTAACAGACAGCATTAAACATAACAACATTAGAATCATAGGAGTCCCAGAAGAAGAAGACAAAATGAAAGGCCATGGGGAAATATTTAGAGAGATTATAGTTGGAAGTTTTCAACTTCCCTGCAGGCTGCCATCCAGGGGGTCGCAAGAGTCAGACACAACTGAGTGACTTTGACTTGACTTTACTAAAATGAGAAGGGAGATAGCCACCCAACCTCATAAAGCCCAGACAGCCACATACAACATAAATCCAAGGAGAAACATGCCAAGACAGATATTAATCAAACTAACAAAAATTAAACACAAAGAACAAGTGTTAAAAGCACCAAGGGAAAAGCAACAAATAACATACAAGCAGGTCCCCATAAGGCTAATGGCTGATTTTCAACAGAAACTCTACAGGCCAGAAGGAAATGGCAGGACATACTTAAAATGATGAAAGGGAAAAACCTACCACCAAGATTACTCTCCTCAGCAAACATCTCATTCAAAATTGATGGAGAAACCAAGTTTTACAAGCAAGCAAAAGTTAAGAAAATTTAGCACAACCAAACCAGCTTTACAACAGATGTTAAAGGGACTTCTGTAGGCTGGAAACACAAAAAGAAGAGGCCTACAAAAAGAGTCCCCAGACAATAAAGTAAATGGTAACAGGATACCAATAATTACCTTAAATGTAAATTGGCTAAACCCTCCAACCAGAAGATACAGATTGGCTGAATGGATACAAAAACAAGACCCCTATATATACTGTCCGAGAGAAAACCCACCTCAGACCTAGGTGCTTACAGACTGAGATGAGGGGCTAGAAAAAGATATTCCATGTAAATAGAAATCAAATGAAAGCAGGAGTAGCAATACTCATATCAGATTAAAGAGACTTTAAAGACCATTACAAGAGACAAAGATGGACACTACATAATGATCAAGGGATCAATCCAAGAAGATATAACAATTATATATACACCCAACATAGGAGCACCTCAATATATAAGGCAAATGCTAACATCTGTTAAAGGGAAAATCAACAGTAAAACAGTAGTAGTGGGGGACTTTAATATCGCACCCACACCAATGGACAGATCATTCAGGTAGAAAATAAGGAAAAACAGGCTTTAAATGATACATTGGACCATTTAGACCTAATTGATATCTACAGGGCATTTCATCCAAAAACAATAGATTTCACTTTTTTCTTAAGTGCGCATGGAGCATTCTCCAGGATAGATCACATTTTTGGATCACAGACGAAGCCTTTTCAAGACTTTTCAATTACTCCTACCATAGTTTGGCCTGAAGGGGTCAAACTACAAGGAGGGAACACATCAGCAGAAAGTTGGATTAAAGATTTACCTAGCGTGGCCCCACCCACCAGAGCAATACCCAGTTTCCCCACAGTCAGTCCCTCCCATCAGGAAGCTTCCGCAAACCTCTTATCCTCATCCATCAGAGAGCAGACAGAATGAAAGCTACAATCACAGGAAACTAACCAAACTGATCATATGGATCACAGCCTTATCTAACTCATGAAACTATGAGCCATGCCAAGACAGATGGATCATGATGGAGAGTTCTGACAAAACATGGTCCACTGGAGAAGGGAATGGAAAACCACATCAGCATTCTTCCCTTGAGAACCCCATGAACAGTACGAAAAGGCAAAAAGATATGACACTTAAAGATGAACTCCCCATGTTGGTGTTAGTGGTGGTTTAGTCGCTAAGTTGTGTCCGACTGTTGCGACCCCATGGACTGTAGCCTGCCAGCCTCCTCTGTCCATGGGGATTCTCTAGGCAAAAATACTGGAGTTGGTTGCCAGTTCCTTCTCCAGGGGATCCTCCTGACCCAGGTCTCCTGCATTGCAGGCAGATATTGGAGAAGAGCAGAGAAACAGCTCCAGATGGAATGAAGAGGCTGAGCCAAAGCAGAAAGCATGCCTAGTTATGGATGTGTCTGGTGGAGAAAGTAAAGTCTGGTACTGTAAAGAACAATATTGCATAGAAACTTGGAATTTTAGGTCCATGAATTAAGACAAATTGTAAGTGGTCAAACAGGAGGTGGCAAGAGTGAACATTGACATTTTAGGAATCAGTGAACTAAAATGGACTTGAATGAGCGAATTTAATTCAGATGACCATTATATCTACTACTGTGGGCAAGAATTCCTTAGAAGAAATGGAGTAGCCCTCATAGTCAACAAAAGAGTCCAAAATGCTTGGGTGTACTTGGGTGCAATCTCTAAACAACACAGTGATCTCTGTTTGTTTCTAAGGCAAACCATTCAGTATCATAGTAATCCAAGTCTATGCCCCAACCACCAATGCTGAAGAAGCTGAAGTTGAACAGTTTTATGAAGACCTACAAGGCCATCTAGAACTAACACCAAAAAAAGGATGTCCTTTTCATCACAGGGGACTAGAATGCAAAAGTAGGAAGTCAAGAGATACCTGGAGTTAACAGGCAACTTTGCCCTTGGAGTACACAGTGAAGCAGGGCAAAGGCTTGCACAGTTTTGCCAAGAGAATGCACTGGTCATAGCAAAATCCTCTTCCAACAACACAAGAGATGACTCTACACATGGATATCACCAGATGGTCAATACTGAAATCAGACTGATTATATTCTTTGCAACCAAAGATGGAGAAGCTCTATATAGTCAGCAAAAACAAGACTGGGAGCCTACTGTGGCTCAGATCATGAGCAAAATTTAGATGTAAGTTGAAGAAAGTAGGGAAAACCACTAGGCCATCCAGGTATGACTTAAATCTAATACCTTACAATTACACAGTGTACGTGACAAATACATTCAAGAGATTAGATCTGATAGACAGCCAGAAGAACTATTCATGGAGGTTTGTAACATTGTACAGGAGGTGGTGATCAAAACCATCCCCAAGGAAAAAAAAAATGCAAAAAGGCAAAATGACTGATTGAGGAGGGCTTACAAGTAGCTGAGAAAAGAGAAGCAAAAGGCAAAGGAAAAAAGGAAAGACACATGCATCTGAATGCAGAATTTCAAAGAATAGCAAAGAGAAATAAGAAGGCCTTACTAAGTGATCAGTGCAAAGAAATAGAGGAAAACAATAGAACGGGAAAGACTAGAGATTCCTTCAAGAAAATCAGAGATACCAAGCGAACATTTCATGCAAAAAAGAGCACAATGAAGGTCAGAAAAAATATGGACCTAACAGAAGCATAAGGTTTTAAGAAGAGGTGGTAAGAAGACAGAGAGAAACTATACGAAAAAGATCTTAATGACTCAGATAACCATGATGGTGTGATCACTCACCTAGAGCCAGACATCCTGGAGTGCAAAGTCAAGTGGGCCTTAGGAAGCATCACTGCAAACAAATCAAGCCTGGTATATTTTAAAAAAATTGAAATCATTTCAAGTCTCTTCTCTGACCACAACATTGTAAGACTAGACACCAACTGTGGGGGGCGGGGGGGGGGGACTATATAAAAACACATATGTGTGGGGCTTCCCAGGTAGTGCTAGTGGTAAAGAATTCTCCTGCCAATGCAGGAGATGCAAAAGATTCAGGTTCAGTCCCTCTGTCAGGAAGCTCCCCTGGAGGATGAAATGGCAACCCACTCCAATACTCTTGCCTGGGTAATCCCATGGACATTGGAGCCTGGTGGGCTACAGTCTATGGGGTCACAGAGTCAGACACAACTGAGTGACTGAACATGCATGGAGGCTAAAAAACACTTCTGAATAACCTACATATCACTGAAGAAATCAAAAGGAAAATCAAAATTTGCCTAGAAACAAATGACAATGAAAACATGATAACTCAAAACATATGGGATACAGTAAAAGCAATGCTAAAAGGAAATTTATAGCAATACAAGCCTACCTCAAGAAACAAAAGAGACATCAAATAAAAAAACCTAACCTTATATCTAAAGCAACTAGAAAAAGAAGAATTAAAAAAAATACCCAAAATTAGTAAAAGGAAAGAAATCATTAAGATTAGAGTAGAAATAAATGAAAAAGAAATGGAGATAATAGCAGAGATTAATAGAACTTAAAATTGTTTCTTTGAGAAAATATATTTTACAAACCATTAGATAGACTCATCAAGAAAAAAAGGAAGAAGCCTCAAATCAATAAAACTAGAAATGAGAAAGTAGAAGTTACAACAGACAACACAGAAATACAAAGGATCATAAGAGATTACTTTGAACAACCACATGCCAATAAAATGGACAGCCTAGACGTAATGGACATATTCTTACAAAATTTAACTTTCCAAAAGTGAACCAGGAAGAGATAAAATATGAACAGACCAATCATAAACGTGGAAATCTCCCAGCAAACAAAAGCCCAGGGACAGATGACTTCACAGATGAATTCTACCAGAAATTTAGAGAAAAGCTAACCACTATCCTGCTCAGATTCTTCCAGAAAATTGCAGAGGATGGAGAACTTCCAGCTCTTTCTATGAGGCCACCATCACCCTGATACCAAAACCAGATAACAGTGCAACACAAAAGGCCACTGTCACTGATGAACATAGATTCAAAAATTCCAAACAAAATTTAGCAAACAAAATCCAAAAGGTCATATATCATGAGTCAAGTGGGCTTTATACCAGGGATGCAAGCAGTCTTCAATTTATACAAATCGGTCAGTATCATACACCATATTAACAAATTGAAATATAGAAACCATATGATCGTCTCAATAGATGCAGAGAAAACTTTTGACAAAATCCAACACCCATTTATGATAAAAAACTCTCCAGAAAGTAGGCATAGAGGGAACATACCTCAGCATAAGAAAGGCCACATATGACAAACCCACAGCAAACGTTATTCTCAATGGTGAAAAAATTGAAAGCATTTCCTTTAAAATTAGGAATAAGACAAGCATGCCCACTCTCACCACTATTATTTAACATAGTTTTGGAAGTCCTAGCCAAAGCAATCAGAGAAGAAAAAGAAATAAAAGAAATCCAGATTGGAAAAGAAGAAGTAAGGCTCTCAGTGTTTGCAGGTGGCATGGTTCTTTAAATCGGAGAAGGCACCCCACTCCAGTACTCTAGCCTGGAAAATCCCATGGGCGGAGGAGCCTGGTAGGCTGCAGTCCATGGGGTAATAGAAAACCCTAAAGCTGCCACCAGAAAATTACTATGCTAACCAATAAATATAGCAATGTCACAGGATATAAAATTAATACACAGAAATCCTTTGCATTCCTCTACACTAACAATGAAAAATCAGAGAGATTAAGGAAAAGATCCCATTCACTATTGCAACAAAAAGAATAAAAATATTTAGGAATAAGCTTACCTGAAGAGAGAAAAGTCCTATATGCAGAAAACTATAAGACACTGATGAAAGAGATTAAAGTTGACACAAACAGATGGAGAGATACACCGTTTTCTCAGATAGGAAGAATCAATATTGTGAAAATGAATATACTACCCAAAGCAATCTATAGATGCAGTGCAATCCCTATCAAACTACCAATGGCATTTTTCACAGAACTAGAACAAATAATTTTACAGTTTGTATGGAAACACAAAAGACCCTGAATAGCCAAAACAATCTTGAGAAAGAAGAATGGAGCTGGATGAATCAACCTTCCTGACTTCAGACTTTACTACAAAGCTACAGTCATCAAGATAGTATGGTACTGGCACAGAAATAGAAATATAGATCAGTGGAACAAAATAGAAAGCCTGGAGATAAATCCACACACCTAAGGGGACCTTATCTTTGACAAAGGAGGCAAAAATATACAATAGAGAAAAGACAGTCTTTTCAATAAGTGGTGCTGCAAAAACTGGTCAGCTTTGTGTAAAAGAATGAAATTAGAACACTTCCTAACACCATACACAGAAATAAACTCAAAATGTATTAAAGACCTAAGTGTAAAACCAAACCTATAAAACTCTTAGAGGAAAACATAGGCAGAGCACTCTTTGACATAAGCCAAAACAAGATCTTCTATGACCCACTTCCTGGAATAATGGAAATAAAAACAAAAATAAACAAATGTGACCTAATTGAACTTAAATGCTTTTGCACAATGAAGGAAACCATAAGCAAGGTGAAAAGACAACCCTCAGAATGGGCAAAAATAATAGCAAATGAAGCAACTGACAAAAAACTCATCTCCAAGATATACAAAGCAGCTCATGAAGCTCAATACCAGAAAGACAAACAACCCAATAAAAAAGTGAGCGGAAGACTTACACAGACATTTCTCCAAAGAAAACATACAGATGACTAATAAGCACATGAAAAGGTACTCAACATCACTCATTATTAGAAAAATGCAAATCAAAACTACAGTGAGGTATCATCTCATGCAGGTTGTAATGGCCATCATCAAAAAGTCTACAAACAAATTCTGGAGAGGGTGTGGAGAACAGGGAACTGTTTTGAACTGTTTGTGGGAATGCAAATTTGTGCAGCCATATGGAGAACAGTGTGGAGGTTCCTTTAAAAACTAGGACTAAAACTACCATATGACCCAACAATCCTACTACTGGGCATGTACCTCAATGTTCATTGCGGCGCTATTTACAACAGCTAGGATGTGGAGGCAACCTCGATGTCCATCAAGAGATGAATGGATAAAGAAGTTGTGGTACATATACACAAAGGAATATTTCTTAAGTATAAAAAGGAATGCATTTGAGTCAGTTCTAATGAGGTAGATGAACCTAGAGCCTTCACTTATACAAATTGAAGTTAGAGAAAGACAAATATATATTAATGTATATATATGGAATCTAGACAGATGGTACTAATGAACCTATCTACAGGCCGGAAGGGAGATGCAGACATAGAGAAAAGACTTTTGGACACCTTGAGGGAAAGAGAAGGTGGGGTGACTTGAGAGAGTAGCACTGAAACATACATTACCATATGCAAAGGAGAGAGCTCTTGGTAATTTGCTGTATGACACAGGGAACCCAAGGGCTTCCCTGTAGCTCATATGGTAAAGAATCTGCCTGCAATGCAGGAGCCCTGGGTTTGATCCCCAGGTCAGGAAGATCTGCTGGAGAAGAGAATGGCAGTCCACTACAGTATTCTTGCCTGGAGAATCCCATGGACAGAGGAGCCTGGCGGGCTATAGTCCATGGGGTTGCAAAGAGTTGGACACAACTAACTGAGCAACTAGCACACAGGGAACCCAAAGCCAGTGTTCTGTGACAACCTAACAGGGTGGGATTGAGAGGAAGGTTTAAAAGGAGGGAATATATGTATACCTATGGCTGATTCCTGTTGATATATGGCAGAAACCATCATAATATTGTAAGGTAATTATCCTCCAATTCAAAATAAAGAAAAATGGCTGAAATTTTTTTCCATATTTGATGAAAACACAAGCCCACAGATCCAAGAATTTCAGTGAATCCCAAGAATCATGAGGAAATCCAGACCAAAGCTCATCATAATCAAATTGCTTAAAAGTGGTGAAGAAGAGAACTTCAAAGAGCATATTTCTCATTAGAAACAATGCAAGTGATAAAAGACCATGGAGCAGCATCTTTAAAGCACTGAAGGGAAAAAAAAAGCCTGCCACCTTAAAATTCTACACCCTTTTAATAGGAAAAAAAAGAAAAATACTACCTACTAGATGCTGTGAAAAAGAAAACTCTCATAGCCAGGAGTTTTAGGGGAATGAATATTGTGAAGACATTACAACTCCAAAAATGTGGAGGGAGCTCTTGCAAACTCCACTCATGCATGCCAGTTGGGAACACTCCCTGAAGTCCTGGCTCCCCCAAGGCCGTGCCCATGAGGAGGACTTCCTTGGCAAGGAACGTAGCTTGCATTCCTACACGAGCCTTCAGTGGGTAGCTTGGAAAAGCACAGAAACATTAATGAGACAAGTGGGCTGTGTGTGAATGCATATGTGTGAATCTTTTGTCTTAAAATTTTCTAGAACTTTAAGCCTATTACAAAAAAAGACAATACTAATGCAGTGTAACAGCATGGACGCTGCCAGGGGAATCAAACGACGAGACCCATCAGCATTTCAGGAGTTGAACATTTTCTTTTTCTGGAAAGCAGACCATAAAAATAAGGAGAAAAGAAACTGGATAGATTATATTTTGAGAAGAGTACTAACCACCGTGACTACTGGTGGGCAGTTCTTATTTTGCTGCTGCCTCTTATAAGGAACAAAATCTTGTCCTTGGCGGAAGGTAGAGGCTACGGGCTCAGGGGATCACACTCTCATGGACGCTCCTTCGTTATTGTGTGGGATTCCCTGATGGCTCAGACAGTAAAGCGTCTGCCCACAATGTGGGAGACCCGGGTTCAATCCCTGGGTTGGGAAGATCCCCTGGAGAAGGAAATGGCAACCCACTCCAGTACTCTTGCCTAGAAAATTCCATGGATGGAGGAGCCTGGTGGGCTACAGTCCATGGGGTCGCAAAGAGTCAAACACGACTGAGCGACTTCGCTTAGGGTTCTGAGCTAGGGTCTGCTGATGGCTTTCAGAGGATTTGTAAACAGGATAGGGAAAAGATCACATCTCTTTTTTCTCCAGTCTGTAACCAAAATGAGTATTTCCTTTGATTATGAGAGTCAGTGATAAGCCACAGGAGTCTCAGCAGTACCTGTGACATCATGTGATCAGGAACCACAGATACTTCTTAAACTGCATGACTGTTCTAGCAGCTGTTTGGAAGTATCATTTATGCTCATGATTGCTTCAAAATTTTAATGGTTACTAGATCTAAGGCCAGATCTTCTTATGTAATGTGTTGACAAGGAAACACATATTTCACTTGCTATATCACAAATTTGTATTTTGAATTACTTTTGAACTTAATTGTTTGATTGCTAACTTTATGTATTTTATAATCATGCACTGACAAGTATTATTCCAAGAAGGGTTCACAGGCTCCACCCTGTGCCTCAGAGCACAAGGCCAATTGCTTAGTGCTAGGCAGTGACCAGTCAGAATTTACCCACTGAGGGATGAACTGCTTTTCTTTGACTGTTCCTCTTCTTTAGATGGAATTTCCAATACAGAATATCCTTCTGATTGGACTTCCATGGAATGTTCTTCTTTTGACATTCAAAATTCGTAGCCATTTTAAGACCAATCAGAATTAAGAGCCACTTCCTTCCCCAAGGGTGTATGGTAACTTTGGAAAAACATTGCTACAGTTGCTTGGGGAGCAGCCTGGCTTAAAATGTTTCTGCTTTCTTAAACGTTTCCATCAGGGAATGAAGAAAAATTAAAATAGAGTCCATTTTCATTTCTAGGGCCCTGGAGATCCCCACACCATCACCATTGCATCTTTCATGTCTGTCTGCAGAATACGGGTATTGTAAGGCTCAAAGCTGTCTGTGGAAATATGAACTACCAAAAGAAAAAAAATTGGCATCAATAGCTGGCATTTGTTGCAGAAGTTATTGGCAAATATAGCTGTCTCCTCTTTTAGCCAATGGTAATGTGATGTTTTTAATTCAATAAAGCATTTCAAGAAAGTCCAAACATAAAAGTTATAAACATTGGATGGTAAATATTTATTAGAAAGGGGAAATGAACTTTATGCAATTAGCCCAATCCATCTTTTTTTTATGATTACAAGTTCCTCCTGTCTCTGTCAGCAAAGTTACTTACAAAGTCATTATTTAGCAAGACCTTAAAGCTATTTAAACTCAGATATGCTGCCAGGTGAAACAAGGGTGAGAAGGCCAGAATAGGACTGTCAGCTGAAAGGAAGAGTGGGGAGTTAGGGCATCGTTCTGCCAATGATCGTGGCCTCACAAAGCCCTCACCCCATTTCAACATAAAAGAGGAATTTTTTATTATTATATATTTATTATATATTATAACATTCTATTTAGTACCCAAAAGTCTTAAAAGAGGAATTTATCTGCCCCCGCCCCTCACCTGGTTCCTAGAGATTCTCAGTTGAAAGGTGCATCCTTCCACCTTTTCTGTATCTTAGCAACACATTGCACCACTGCTGCTCCAAGTCCATGCCTGACTGCCCCACAGGGAAAGGAAGGTGTCGGGAAGTGATGCACAGCGGCCTCACTGGTTGACTTGAGCAGGGGTGTCCCAACGTGTGATGGTGTTGGGTCCATCTTGTGAGTCCATCTCACAAAGGACTGAGATGTGCATATGCCACTATTAAAAAATATATATATATATGTATATTGAGCATGGAAGTTGTGAGCCAGTTGTTGCAAGGAGGCAACAGTGTCTAGAATGGTGTCATTAGAGAGTCATGCATTCTTTTCTACCTAATGTTTGCTCCTTTGCTCTTTTCCATTTAATTCTCTTGGCCTTCATTCAGCACAGGGTGGAGCTGCTGTCCATATCACACAGTGGTTAAGATGAGTTTTGCAGTCATGCTTATGGTCTCTCTATGCCTCAGTTTTCTAATCTGCAAAATGAGAAAAATAATTCTACTTACACAGCATAGGGTTGTTATGAGGGTTGAGGAACAAATTAACTGGAGCCCTTAGCACATAGTAGATGCTCAATAAGCATTAGCTATATTGTTTTTTTCCATCAACTCATTTCCTAGAGTCAGTGGTAGAGGAGATGTTGTTTAGCTGACAGTCTCACTGGCTGGTCTTCTTCTGCATCTGTCCTCACCACTCCTCCTTTCATCCCGGGAGCCTGTGACCTCTAGGAGCTGCTCTCCAGGGTCCAGCATCTCTCTCTCTCAGTGTGCTTCCAGCGCCCAGACTGGGAAGCCTCCTTCTGTCCTTCCCTGAGTCCCAGGGAGATTCTCATGGTCATCTTGATGGATGGAAATCCCTGTGGTGGGCAGAGAGCACAGGGTGTCGGGATTCCACCTTGGAACCAACAATATTCTTTTCTGTGATGCTGGTTATTTCTAACCCTGGTGGATCATTGGCATCTCCTGCACGGAAGAAGGCCAATATATGTGCCCCACTCCGGATCTTCTCTGTTAGGATCGCTGGGGGATGGCCTTCAGCTGTTTCTTTTTATTCAGCTTCCCCAGGGAGTCTTATGCTCAGCCTGATCTGGAACTGCTGATCTAAGTGAAACCTGCCCCCTTCATGCCAGCGTACCTGGCCGGGGTTGAGGGTTCAGGTGATGGCTGGCAGAACAGGAGCCTTGCCCTGCCGCTCTCAGGCAGACAGGGCCCCATGGTAGGACGCTGGGCTGGGCGCCAGGTTGAAAGCCGTCTTGCCTGCCTCAGTCTCAGCTTCCTGCCCAGCGTCTGCCGCCTCTCTCAAAACTGTTGAACTTTGGCAACAGATGGCCCCAATTTTCCAGAAGTGTTTGAATGCAAGCAGTGGACTGCCTCCTCAAAGTGCTCTCCAGACTTAGCAAGTTGTGTGTTATCCTTCACTTCTTGCCTGCCGTCCTTGCCAGTTCAGTGCCTGGTGCCCCGGCCCTGGCCTCTCCCAGTGGCCCCCACCCTAGGTGTCCCCAGCCAGGTGACAGCCTCTGCAACTTTGGGAACACAGAGGAGGTGACCAGCCTTCCAGAAGTGGGGCTGGCACGCCGGCCTGGGGGAAGGCTTCAAACCGTAAGTAGTATGTGTGGAAATTTTGGATGAGTAATTTTTTTCATCCAGCTCTTAGAATTTCATTTTATCTCCCTTTTGGCTTGTGTTATCAGCAACACATTTCTGAGGGTTTTTACATAACCTTCCCATTCATTATTGTTCTGAGCCAGAGCTCCTCTCCAAACAGTGCATGGAGAGGGTCAGAATGGCCTACGAGGGACACCACCACGTGCAGAAAAGGACAAAGCCTTGAAGGCGTGAGCAGGAGTGTCCTTCTCCTGGGACACTCAGGTCTTCCACGTGTTTCCGTGGTATTCCAAGGAAGCTCTGCCCAGGCTTATTTGTCATGTAGCACCTTGAGGAATTGTGCAGCAAAATGTTCTCAGTAGACTTTCACCAAACCTTAAATGTGGCCAGTGAGCTAACAGATGCTAGACCCTGGGAAGTGGGGAGAGGAGATCGGGGACCCATGGGCAGTGTAACCAATGGATAAGAGTGTGTTCTGGGGTCAGGACAGATCCTAGCCCTGCAGTTTAGGCGAGTCGCTTCATTCTATTTCCTCTTCGCAAAATGTGAGTGGTGACAGTTTCTGTCTCATGGCATTGCGTGAGTAGTAATGAGGAGTCCTGGTGGGGCTCTTAGCCTCATGCCTGGGCTAGGTAAATTCTTAGAACATGTCACCTTTCTCTCTCTGCTCGAGCCTTGCATTGCTTGGCAAGTGAATCTGTTTGTTCATTCGTGTGCTCATTCAGCACATGGTCTTTGTGTCTGTACCCTGTGCTGCCAGTTGTGTGCTAATGATATGAGGAGGCAGACACAGCTGCTGCTCCCCAGGAGCTCAGGAGGGAGAGCTGGAGGGTGGGGGGTGAGACTCCTGGGCCTGTCACCCTCAGGACCAGTTAGGTGGGAACTCTCTTAGAGCCCTGATGGGTTCTTCCTGGGGGGAATGCACAAGAGCAGGAAAAACTTCACAAGGGTGGGGAGGAATATGGCAAGTGATGTCCTGGCTCTCTGTTAAGATAATTTAGCTCTCTGGTCTCTTCCCTGGCCTCTCTGAGGACCGCCGGATCCCCACACCTTCTCCTAGGCTGTCTGAGCTGTGTCAGTCTGAACATTCAAGAAATGAGCTTGTTGCGAGTTGAAAGGCATTTCTCTCATAATAAATTCGCGTATCTCTTCATATATGGAAAAGTCAGGTGTGTGCTCTTTTCTGTGAACTGTTTTCTGAAACCTTTTTTTATATTGGATTGTTGATTTTTTTAAGTAATTTGTTGGAAGTTTTAATTATTAAGGAAATTGGTGCTTTAGCTGAAATATGAGTTGCAAATGGTCTATTTTTCAGTTTGTGTTTTACTTTATCTTATTAAGGTGTGTGTGTGTGTCTAAAGTGAAATATATAAATCTCCTTTTAAGGCTTCTGGGTTTTAAACCATGTTTAGAAAGGTCCTTCCCACTCCTAAACTATAAATAAGTTTAATTTTCATGACTTCTAGTATTTTTATTATTTAATTTTTATGTTTAAATCCTAATCCAATGATCATTTATTTTAGTGTAAGGTGTGAGGTAGGGGTCTAACCTCACTTTGCTTCCAGATAGCTACTCAGGTGCTCCATACTATTTATTGAATAATTCATTTCTCCCCATAAATTTGAAATACTATCTTTATAATATACATTTCTGCATATCTTATATTTTAAAAATATTTCTGGATTTTCCAGTCTGTTCTACTAATGTAATCATATGCTTCTTAATATTTACATGACTGTAACTTTATAAAATATTTTAATACACTAAACATATGCTGTTTCAAAATCTTACTGGCTGTTATTTCCTGTTTGTTTTTCCATGTGGTCTTTAGAAACTGCTTTTATAGTTCTAAATTACATTGGTATTTTAAATTGTTACATTATTTTATAGATTAACTTAGGGAAAATATATAATTTTATATATACTGTTCCTTTACATCCTGAGTGGATGTAAAGGAATCTACCCCTCCTTGGGGGAATTTTAAAGTTTTTTTTATGTAGATCTTACAAGTTTCTTAATATATTTGACTTTCAAAGTTTTTTTCTAGTTTTTTCCCCCAAATTTGCCTGATCATATTCAATAGTATCTTGCTGCTAGCTTGTTTATGTGATCTCATCTTCTATTTTTTTAAGATATTTTATAGAGAGTTAATATATAGTCTCTATACAAACAACTGACTCATTGGAAAAGACCCTGATACTGGGAAAGATTGAAGATGGGAGGAGAAGGGGATGACAGAGGATGAGATGGTTGGATGGCATCACCGGGTCAATGGACATGAGTTTGAGTAAACTCTGGGAGTTGGTGAGGGACAGGGAAGACTGGCGTGCTGCAGTCCATGGGGTCACAGAGAGTTGGACACGACTGAGTGACTGAACTGAACTGATTGTATATTCAGCATCTGATAATTCTATTATATAAACACTTTTAGAATTTAAATCTTTTGCTTATTGTTTCTGCTGTCACTCATGTTTCTATGCTTGACTGTGAGTTTACCTTTATTGAAGGTAACCAGGAAATTCTGAGAGCCTGAGTGATAGTTGTTTCCTTCAGGGAGAATTTATATTTATCTCAACCAAAGCCAGGAAAGGCCACTAATCCTTTTGGACTGGTTAATACTCTTCCAGATTCCCTGGTGTAATCTGGGTATCTCAGGTAGATCTTGTGACCTTGCC
Source organism: Ovis canadensis (assembly GCF_042477335.2). Lineage (NCBI taxonomy): Eukaryota > Metazoa > Chordata > Mammalia > Artiodactyla > Bovidae > Ovis > Ovis canadensis. Next base: position 19,050,475 of record NC_091262.1, read on the forward strand.
ACCAGTCCAGAACTTATTCTCCCAAGTCTAGTGTGAAGATTAGAGCTGGGCCTCAGGGCAGCACACCCCTTGTATGTGCTTACCACGGATTGGAATATGTTTGTAACTATGTATAACCATGGATTGGAGTATGTTTGTATGTATAAATAATCGTGTGTGTATTCTGTGTTTGCTTCCTTGACTAGTTCTTTTTACTTCTAATGAGCTCAGCAGTAAGAGTTATGTTTTACTACAATACTTATATTTGTATAGTGGAGGAACAGCCCTGCCTCCCACAGGGTATCTATTCTGACATTTGCTGGAAGCAAAAGTGCCTCAGGCACACTTCTCTTTAGAGTTTCTGTTTCCTCACTCCATGAACATGATGAAATCAGTGCCTTTCCACCTCCTTTCCATTCCTTCCACCACTCAATTTTATTATTTTTATTAGTGGCTAACATTTTACCTTTAAAATTCTTATAAGTTCACTTATAAGTCTTATAAGTCACATAGTCATGTCCAACTCTGTAATCCTACGGACTATAGCCTGCCCAGCTCCTCTGTCTATGGAATTCTCCAGGCAAGAGTACCAGAGTGGGTTGCCATTTCCTTCTCCAGGAGATCTACCCGGCCTGAGGATTAAACCCAGGTCTCCTGCCTTGCAGGCAGATTTTTTTACCAACTGAGCCACTAGGGAAGCCCTTAAAATTCTTATGTCTCAGTTATTATGTTTATCTCTTATGTTTTGCTCCTTTCCCAGCTAGAAAAGTTGACAAAATTGGGAGATATGGACAATCTCCTATTGCCCCCACCCCTCTGTACCTTCTTTTCCAGCCTGTTTTTATCCATTTTTTTCTGCCTCACCTGGGTTTGTATCTGCATTCTGTTCTCCAGCTTCAGTCCTCCATTGGTTTCCTTCAATGCTTTTATCAATGTTTACTTCCAATCCTTTTCTCATGAGTTTTCCATTAATGTCTTTGTTGAGTGAAGTTCATCCTCTAGTATTTTTTCCAAAAGAGGACTTAACTCTTTATATGTTCAAAAATGTTTTCCAGTTACCTAAATATTTGAGCAGATGTTTAGTTATTAGACACTTCTTGGGTTGAATTTGTTCTTTGTATTTGTCTAAGCATTGCTTTACTGCCTCTTGGCAGTGAATGCTGCTATAGAGGAAGGGGCATTTAGCCTAATATCTTCATCCAGTATCTGTGAACGGCTCCCTCTTTGGGAGGGTGAGGAAGAGTCTCTGTCTGCCTAAAATGTAATTTTGCTTTATCTCTGAGATCAACTTTATTAGGACTTGCCTCTGTATTCATCATTCTTCGCCTTTTTTCCTGAAACAGAGCTTTGTCTTTCAATCTGAGACTGAGATCTTCTTTCATTTAAGGATAGATCTTGAATTTATACTCAAATACCTTTCCTGTTGTATTACTTTAGTTCTACTCTTTAGCAGTCCCATGCTCCTGATCCAGCTTGGGGTCCTTGACCTCGATGATCATCTGCCTCTTCATTGGGAAAGTAGAGAAGAGAAAGCCCCTCCTCCCTGCCTCCCACTTATGCTTATGTCAGCTCTCCTTTGTGTGTCTTCCATATCTGTTGTTTCCTCTTACTTTTTAAAAATTACTCGTTCATTTCTATTTCATTATATTCACTTTTTCTCAATCATTAGCTCTGTGTACCTCCCTGTGTGCTCAGTGGCATGTCTCTTCTTCATGCCGCTTTCAATGTGGTCATCGTTGGTCATCTGACTTTATTTTCTCTTATATTTCTTGATCAGGTTCTAATAGCTCATATTTTATCTCCTTTGACAAGACCATCTTTTTCCTGAGTTCTTGTGTATTGGCTTTTTGCAAATGCAAATTTAAAAAAGGCACAACTACTGTGTTTTTAAAACTTTAATAGTACTATGGTTGGACATTAATTAATTGTAGCCATTCCATGATCATATTGTCTGATGAGTATTCTTCATCTGCTTTCTCCCTCCTGCTTTTTCTCTCTTTTTTATTTGTAGTATCTTAGTTATATCCTGTACTGCTTCTTACCTACTATTGTTCACTCTGAGTTATTCCTGGACCAGCTATTTATAGGATGTTCATGTCAGGAACATCCTGGTTTCATCCTAGCAGGAACTCTCCTTATGAGAAGAGAGAGAGAGAGAGAAAGAGAGTGTGTGTGTATGTGTGTGTCCCAACTTACAAGGACTGCTCAACATTTAGAGTCTCTTTCCAGCTTTGAGATATGACTTCCAGCACATATGGTTTATTTGTATTTCCTTGTGAAGCTCTGATTTACCTGCTTCTCCCTGTGATAAGTCCAGATAACCTTCCATCACCAGTCTAAGTGTTTATTTATTTATGTAATAGTCTTATTGAATTATAATATGCATACAGAAAAGTACACAAATCCCTAAGTTTAGGGCTTGATTAGTTTTTATAAGGTGAATGCACCTGTGTAGGCACCACACGGGTCAAGAATGAGAATATAAATCTTGATAAGTGAATTCCCAGTCCTGTGTTTCTGGCCCAGCTCAGGGCCCTTAAAGTCTGCAAATGTCTACCTCTTCATTGGAAAAGTGGGAAATATACAAATAGCTCACACAGCTCAATATCAAAAAAACAAACAACCCAAGCAAAAAAAGGGCAGAAGATCTAACTAGACATTTTGCCAAAAAAGACATACAGATGGCCGAAAGGCACATGAAAAGATGCTCAACATCACTAATTATTGGGCTTCCCTGGTGACTCAGAAGGTAAAGTATCTCCCTGCAATGCAGGAGACCTGGGTTCAATTCCTGGGTCCGGAAGATCCTCTGAAGAGAATGCCGATCCACTCCAGTATTCTTGCCTGGAGAATTCCATGAACAGAGGAGCCTGGCAGGGTACAGTCCATGGGGTCGCAAAGAGTTGGACACGAATGAGTGACTAACATATAATGTATCACTGATTATTAGAGAAATGCAAATCAAAACTACAATGAAGTATTATCTCACACTAATCAGAAAATCATCATCAAAACATCTACAAGCAATAAATACTGGAGAGTGTAGAGAAAAGGGAACCGTTTTACATTGTTGGTGGGAATGTAAACTGGTATAACCATAATGGAGAACAATCTGGAGTTCCCTTTGAAAACTGAGTATAGAATGACCATATGATCCAGCAGCCCCGCTCCTGAGCATATACCTAGGGAAAACCATAATTTGAAAAGATACATGCACCCCAGTGCTTACTGCAGCACTCTTTACAGTAACCAGGACACGGAGCAACCTAAATGTCCATCAGCAGAGGAATGAATAAAGAAGATGTGGAACTCATATACAGTGGAATACTACTCAGTCATTAAAAAAAATAATACCATTTGCAGCAACATGGATGGACCTAAAGGTTGTCATACTGAGTGAAGTAAGTCAGAAAAAGACGATATCATGTGACATCACTTTATATGTGAATCTAAAAAACGGTGCAAGTGAATTTATTTATATAACAGAAATAGAGTCGCAAGTGTAGAAAACAAACTTATGGTCACGAGGGGGCAAAAGTGGGGATGGTCAAGTTGGGAAAGATTATACACACTCCTATAGATAAAATAGATGACTAATAAAGACCCACTGTGTAGCACAGGGAACTCTACTCAGTACTCTGTAATGATCTGTACGGTCTCAGTTGTGTTCAACTTTTTTGTGACCTCTTTGGACTGTAGCCCACCAGGATCCTCAGACTATGGGATTTTCCAGGCAAGAATACTGGGATGGGTTGTCATTTCCTCCTCCAGGGGGATCTTCTCGACACAGGGATTGAATCCATGGTGCCGGAAGCCAGTGTGAGGAATCCCGCCCGTGACAAGGTCATGAGGAAGGAAGCTGACATACGCAAGGTGTGCTCAGACTTCAGGGGCCCCTCTGGAAATTCCTAAGCATGTGCCCCAACAAAAATCTGCCTGTTTTTGTGCTCTGCTTTTCCACTCTTCTGACATTCTCTGGAAAAAGTCAATTCAGGGCTTTAGTCTTCTGCATTTGAAAGAGTGTTTCAATCCAAATACCCCTCTGATGGCTTTCTAGCCTGCCTGCAGGACTCAGCTGCACGTGTGATTGTTTGAGGCCTCCTGACCGAAGGAGGCACAGGAAGCTTAAAACATCCTAGGAATGTAGGGGCTTCTGAGGAGTCAAAATCTTTAGAATAGGACTGATTAAAGGTTTCATTTGTTGAGCCAATGCTTGCTGCTAAATTTTCATAACCTTTATTTTTAGATATAGTTGGTATATAGAAAAACAAGTAGTAGACCTGGTATTAGCAACATTAGATCTTTGAGTTAAGTACCTTCTTTGTTATAACCCACTGCACCTTTGTTCTATAGAGAGGTAACTTTAGCCCTTTAAGGAGATGTAGATTAAAGAAAAACACTTCAGAGGAAACAAAATTAACATTCATTAAGGAAGAGAGCCAAAAAGTGTTAACAATTAGCCAGAAGATAATGTAAATCACCTGAGACCTTTTGTATACAAAATGATATACGGAAAGAGTCTGGGTTGCGAACACTCCATAATTTTGTGTTACCCATTGATCTCCATGTTTTATCAAAAGTATAAAAGGCCTTCTGAACAATAAAGGATGGGACCAGTTTCTCGGACTAGTCTCTCGGCCTGGTTTCTTGGGAATCTGGCTCCCCCCTGTGTCTCTGTCTCTCTTCTTCTCTCCCTTTCCCTTCCTCCGCTGTTTACTTTAATTTCAGGCTGAATCTCCACCTGGGGCGCGGAAGCCCGCCAAGTCTACTTACTTGCCCTGGCTGTTAAGACCCACACAAAAGGGAGCCTGAGGTGAGGCACCCTTAGATATTCAAGCAAGCGCCGGTGGCCCAGCGTAGATGGTGCAAATTCCTTGTCTGGAATTTTATTGGTCTTCCGCGTAACCCAAGCTATTCAGCCCTCTTCCTCCACTTAATCTTCCTACTACACTATAGTTTCTTAGTCTAATCTTATATCGATCAATAAATAAATTTTTCTCACGCCAACGCCGTCCACCCTTCGAATTCCCTGGATCCACCGGGGCTGGACCCCAGCACCATGGCTCCTGTGTCTCTCGCATTGCAGGCTGATTATTCCCCCACTGAGCCATTGGGAAAGTCCAACCTATATGGGAAAAGCATCTAAAAAAGAGTATATATATGTATAACTGATTACTTTACTATACACCTGAAACTAACACAACATTGAAAATCAACTGTATTCTGTCTGCATCTTGACCTGGCCTCCCAGAGTGAACCCGTAATGCTTACTACTAATTATTGCAGGCCTTAAGAATAATAATCCCATCTACTAAAAAGAGAAAAAGAAGGGGAAAGTGGGAAAAAGAGAGAAAGCTCTGTCATACTTGCCTCCGGGGCTGTTGTGAGCCTCAGGCTCACAGATGTCAGAGCATTTTTCATTTGTAAAGCATGCCTTCTGTCCATCTAGAAGGCATCACAGTGACAGTCATGGTGTGGTCCACCCCATTTGTCCAGCTGTGAAAAGGAATCACAGAGGGTGATTGCTTGGCTTGGGCACACAGAGCAATGCTGGTGGCCAAGCTGAGGTCAGAGGCTGTAGCTCTAAAGTCATTTTTTTCCTGCTCATCCTCCTTGTCTGTTTTTAACCTGACTCCCAACACTATAGTTTTCTCTTAGTCATTTTGAACTTCATGTTGAGATCTAATAGTGTCCCATTGTTCTAATAGACCCTTATTTGTCTGTTCTGCCTTGACAGGTGTTTGGGTTGTTTCCATCTTGGGAACTAATGCAGATACTGTGGCTGTGAACATTCTTGACAGTGTTTTTGGTGGACATACACACACGTTTCTGTTTGATACATACCTTGGAGTAGAATTGCTGGGTATTAGAATATTCTTCTCTTTACCTTTAGTAAATACTGCCAAAGAGTTTTCCACAGTTACAGAACTAAGAATCTCATCAGTTGATGAGAGCTTTCATTGCATCGCATCCTTGCTGACACCTGGTAGTCTCCAGGTCTTTTACTCTAGCCATTTTGGTGGATGTGAAGAGGTAGCTGGTTGGGGTTTTTGGTTTATTTTGTTTTCGTTTTTTAGCTGGTTGGTTTTAATTTGATTTTCTCTGATGACTAATGAAATCAAGCATCCTTTTGTATTTTCTGTCCATCCTATATGTGTATAGATCCTTTTATGTAAAATGTTTACTCAAATCTTCTGCTCATTTTCTGTTGGGCCTTTTTCTTGATTGATCAGTGGGAGTTTTTGGCTTTTGTTTTATGTATATTCTGGATACAAATCTTTGTTGGTTCTGTGCCTTACAAATCTTTCTCCCATTGCAAACATCTCTCACTTTCTTACAGTTGTTTTTGATAAACACAAGTTATTTATTTTAACATCTCCCTACCCCAGCTCATTTTAATACTTAATATAGTTTTTAAATTCATCCATTTCTTTCCCTTATATTTTATACTTTTTGTGTTCTATTTAAGAAATCTTTGCCTGACCTCATTCTCCTTTTGCTCTGATGATTGGAAAAGTTAAGATTAAACTGTCTATAAATTGCATAATAAACAGTTTGCACCAGTCTTCCTCTCTCTCCTAAGGGGCAGTTTGGTCTCCTAATCCCAAACACTCTTACCCCATAAATTCACCTCCTGAGCCCGCCTTGTCTCATGAACACATGTCCACAAACTGACACCACCCTCTGGAAGAGCTCTCAGATCAAAGTGCACGAGATCACACATTTAACGAGATGCTGTCAGTCTTTATGGGACCAGCCAGTGCTGAGCTCCAGCCGCTCATCCTGTTACTGCTCCATTGAGGGGCAGACAATGATGGGAATGTGGGGGCTTTTCTGAACCCAAATGTGCAAAATTCCGCTCAACTCATCAGCATCTTTAAGGTCACAGAGCAGCTCCGACATAGTTGAAAAATGAGAAAGGGCCGTGGGCTGCTCTGAGCTCATTGTCAAGCCCCGCGGCTCTGCCTTCCCTCCCTTTGCTCCTTTTTTTCTGTCCTTTCAACATCTAAACATTTTCTGACTTTGGACAGCACAGTCACACTCTCCTCTGAGCAGATGTTCACGATTACTTGGAACAGCCGGCCCCTGTACTGAGCCCCCACACCCTGGCGAGCCCGCAAGGGGACCCTTAACTGTCACCCTGCCCAAGGTGTGCCTCTTGGGTCAGGTCCCTGAAGGGGACTTCTCCCACTCCCCGCAGACCTTGTCGCCCTGACTGGCTCTGACATCGTGGAAGTACTGCATCTTTCAAGAGCCTTCAGTACATCTGTTCTCAATTTTCAGACCGCAAGGCGAGGGTTTGGGTGCAAGGAGTTTATCTGGGAAGTGATCCCAGGACGCCCTTGAGGGGGCAGGAAAGTCAGGAGGGACTCAGGCAAGGTGCACTGATGTGTGGACAGCAAGCCACCCCTGGGACCCTTGGAGCCTCTCACCCAGGGGACAGGTGTTCTCCATTCCTTGTGGTCGAGATTGCTCCATAGCCAGAGGATAGCTCCTAACAAACAGGAAGTCAGGGAGGCAGCAGGTCATGCAGACATTGTCCTGCAGGGGAGACCAAGGCAGACAGGGAGAACACTGGCCTATGCCTGTTTCAGTTGTTTTGATAAATTGTCTTCTTCTGAGCACTTTCTTGTGTCTGGTTAATACAAATGGGAGTCTGTGCTTTTAAATGCCTGTTCCTGTTTCAGCAGAATTATTTTCATTATATATTCATGGATGGTAAGACATTTCTGTAGCTGCAATACTCTAAGAAGTCACACGTGGCTCAGCTGAGCTAGAAAGCAGGTGACCTTGGGGAGGACTGAAGCTTGCCTCTTTAAGCCCAGGGCGGCCCTGAGCCTACCTCGCCTGCTGGACTCTGTCTCCTGAGGTCACACAGCTGCTGCACCAGCCTCTGCTCCAGAGCCAGCCGGCCCTGAGGAGGCTTGGTTGCTGCAGTTCTTTTCCTGTGTGCTCTGTGTGACGTGTGGGAGTCTGCCTTGTATTAATACCTTCCTACATTGAGTGTGTCTACTTGTTAAGAGCTTCCAGACTCCAGCCTGTGCCAGACACCTCCTAGGCCCTCAATAGCTAGTTCAGGAACTGCTGAGCTCAACCCCCATGAGACCCGCCCTCCTAGAAGTAAATGCACGGAATTTTGTCGAGCTAAATGATCTAGTTGAAATGAAGCATCTATTTTTTTGACATGCAGATTCATGACCCTTCCTCCTCCCCTCCTGTTTCATATCCCAAATCCAAACCCGTCAGGGGGCCCCGCCTCTGACCCTGCTATGACCTGAGTGCAGAGTTCTCGGCAGTCACGTTCCTTTCCTTGTCAGCAGCATCTGATGTGCGCTGGACTGTGGTGCCTGGTGGAAGGAGATACATCCTGCAAGACCAAACTGGACCCTCCCCTGGATGGCACAGAGTGTGGGGCAGACAAGGTAACCCCACTTCCCATTGCGCCTAGCAGGCAGCCAGTCCCAAGTCCCCTGCACACTGATACCTCTTCTGAAAAGTGCACTCAGGAGCCCCTGACATGCCCCGGGCCACCCCAGAAATGCCCTGGAGCCCACTTCAGGCAGGGAGGGACACATTCACCACTCTCCTTTTCCTCTTATACAATAATCATTTACTCAGTATTTTTATTAAATTAACTCCTTTTGTTACATGAGTGAATTTACTTAAAATGTTTATATCAGCAGACCGTAAATGGAAAAACAGAATTACTTGCCATGCACAAATCCCTGTCATAAGATGATTTTAATGAGAATGGTGCTAGAGGTGAAGTGCACCCGCCTTCACATCGATTTTCTTTAACAGGAGAGATGGAAGTGTTAGAGGTGGTCAGGGCCAGCCGCCACAGTCTGAGGCTTTCTCTTTAGTCTTACTGTAAGAACTGAAAGAGAGGCTATAATCACGGCTGTTTAATCACATCTTGTGCCCCAGGGGTTGTGCTGCACACTGTGGGAAATTATTTTCAAGGATTGGCTTTCTCTTATCCTCAGAAAGAGCCATGGTTCTCTCACATGGCCCCAGCTGTGTCATCTCCCAGCGCCAATCCCAAATCTGAAGTTCAAAACTACAGAGCCAGGAAATACTGGCTTCCAGAAAGAGGCTCACACTAAACAGTCTGCAGAAGGTGAAGTCCCTCCATGAGCCCGTGCAGTCATCCTTTTCTTGTGGGAGTTTTGAGAACCTGCACTGGACACATCACTACGTTTAGGGCAAAATCCCAGAGCCTTAGAGGTGTCAGGTTGGATACGGAAGGAATGTTACCCAAGTTAGCAAATGTACATACCCCCAAATAGTCTGCTTTTGTGTAAATTATAAAAATCGGGGGCTTTGGGGGGCATGGTGTTTTCTCATGTGGAAGGGATCAGTTACCCATGAGTGAGCAGCTTTGCCGCCCTGCTGTGTTTCAGTGGTGCCGCGCGGGGGAGTGTGTGAGCAAGACACCCATCCCAGAGCACGTGGACGGAGACTGGAGCCCCTGGGGCGCCTGGAGCATGTGCAGCCGCACGTGTGGGACGGGAGCCCGCTTCCGGCAGAGGAAATGTGACAACCCTCCGTAAGTCCCCCTCCAGCCTTCTCCCGGGTGCCTGGATCAGGGTGTCCAAAGGGCAGCTCTCGCTGCCTTAGCAGGGCAGTCTGTCTCCACTGAGGCTTTTAGCTGAAGAAGAGTGAACTCAAACCAAAGGTCCCAGGTGCCGGGCCTTGTGTACTTCAAATAGCATCTCAGCCCAACAGAGCTCTCTCTGTGACAGGGAGGCAGTGAGTCCTGTGGGGAGCTGGCTCGTCTCCCTTGCGTGGGCCGTGGCAAAACCGTTTCCCGAGACAGCTGGATGACAATCCCTCCTGGCCTGCTTCGAGGCTGCCTTAGAGGAGGGTCATCCAGGGAAGCCAGCAGACCTTGGGGAAAACGGGGCTGACTTTCAAATTGGCTAAGAGCTGAACTGGGAGCAGCCTGGCTGTTGAAAAATCACAGAGCATTTGTGCATTTGTGGGGTCTGCTCTTGTGTATCCAAATATCTTTTACCTGTCCTGTTAGAGCTGACAGAAGATAACCTTTTGGGTTGTTCTTTTTTCCCTCATAGGCTTCCTTTTATTGACTATGAGAACACTTTGTTCACCTGTGATAACCCTGCTCACCTCTATACATTTGATCTGAAAAACTCAGGGCTAGATCTTATCCTCAGTTGTAGCAATTCCTTTATCACAGGTTTGGCATATTTTTTCTCTTGAAATTTCCAACTTTTAATATTCCTTTAAATAATCTGTTTTATATCTTATGTGCCATTAACTACATCACGTTACATTTGAAAATGAGAAAGTTATAAATTATGACTAAAAGGAAATGGTTTATATCAACAGCTAAATCACAGTAATGAGTGATTAGCACACTTTTCTTGTATTTAAAAATTCTGACACCCAAGGTATATCCCAGACCAATCAAATCACAAAGTCTGGAGGTGGGGCCAAGGAGTCAGATGTGTGAATCTCTCCGGGTGATTCCAATGTCCAGCCAAGGCTGAAAACCTCTGGATTAAAGGAAAACTTGCACTCACAGATGAGGCAATGCCGAGAACACTGTACTCTCTGGTAGCACCGTAAGAATTGGTGTTACGTACCATGTCTTATTAAAACTTCTCCTTCCAGTACTTAGCAGAGTGCCTGATGCATGGTGGGTAGGTATTTAAACTTTTAGAAGTGAGTTCTTAATTAAAAGCATAGGTGGTATATTACGATTTTCCAGAGAGGCAGAACCAATATCCATATATATATATGATTTATTATCAGCTCACATGGTCCTGGAGGCTAAGAAATCCCTTGATCTGCCACCTGCAAGCTGGAGGCCCAGGTGTAATTCAGTATGAAGGCCAGAGAACCAGGGAGCACATGTGTAAATATCACTCCAGGGGCGGGAGAAGATGAGAGTAGACATGCCAGCTCAAACAGTGAGGGCTGTTGTTCTCATGAGGCCCTCAGTTGGTTGGGAGATGCCCACCCGCACTGGGGAGGACATCTGCTCTAGGAATCCACTGATCCAAAGGCGCATCTCACCCAGAAATACACTCACAGACACTCCCAGGACTAGTTTGTGGCACCCCATGGCCAGTCAAGTTGTTCTATAAAATTAGTCATCATAGGAAGGCAGATGATTAGAAGCGCTATTTAGCTAAGTGGCGGGAAATTAATAGTGGTTTCTGGTTTTCCGTTGCGCTGTGATGGTGGTAAAATAGTTCCGCCTCTGGCCCAGAAGAAGAGAGCTCTGGGTTTGAAATCATGGTATGGAGATTTGGGCCTGGTTTGGTTGGTTATTGGTCCTGTGACCTCAAGGCAGAAGATCCTTCTCTCTCTGCGTCTCAGTTTCCTACGTGAGAGGACGTAGAGTATAGTAGGTACAGTAGGAGGAGCTAGGCTTCAAATCCCGGGGCCACTTTTTATAGCAACATGTGACTGTTACCTGCTTATTTATCTAAAAATTGGAACAATCCATGGGGATCCACATGGAGTACATGGTCTATATTTAATTCATGACCCCTCTTGATGTTAGCACTAAGAGAAGAACAGGGGCAGGACCACATGCCCTGCCTCCTACCTTGCTGTTTTGAGGCTCAGAGAAGGAAAGGCTTTGTCAACTGCAGAGCACAATTTGCAAAGGCTGTGGCTGTCATGGGTGTCCCATGTTTCTGATTGGAGCTCAGGTGCCCTGATTGAAGACTGCTGTCCTTTGGTACACTACATACTTCATCTCAGGTGACACCAAATAAACGGTATAGTAGAGGAGTATCTGACTCTTTAAATGCCTCTGAAAGGACTCTATGTCCCAACAATACAATTGCATTTAGGTAAAGGCTCTGTTGCAAGAATAAGATGTTATTTTGAGCATGCATGCTAAGTCGCTTTAGTCATTCCAACCGTTTGTCACCCCTTGGACTGTAGCCCTCCAGGCTCCTCTGTCCATGGGATTCTCCAGGCAAGAATCCTGGAGCGGGTTGCCGTGCCCTCCTCCAGATCTTCCCAGCCCAGGGACTGAACCTGCATCGCTTCAGTCTCCTGCATCGGCAGGCAGATTCTTTACCACCAGTGCCACCTGGAAGCCCAAGATGTTATTCATATTGATTAACTGTGTTGGGCACAACTTTCATGGGACCGACCAGATTTTGTATTTTGTGAAGATGGTGTTGGCTAAGGTGCCCACATGCTTTGTCCCCACCCCTGATGCTTTCTCTGCTCTGGGACACTCCAGGGGCATTTTGTGTTGCTCCCAAGTGTCCAGGGAAGCTGGCATCTGGTGAGGGCCCCTTTGTGCCCTGTTTTTATCTTAGTCCCACCAGCCACGCTTCCTTGGTTTTTCTCTTGGACACCTCAAACCTAACACTTCCTAAACTTCCTTCTCCCTTCCCCTTAGTTCCCCTCCCAGCCCACGTCCCCTTCAGTAAATAGCACCACCAGCTGTTGCATAGCTTGAGTTCAAAGCCCCGAAGTCCATATGTGTCCCCTTGTCGCTTCCCTTCCTCCTCTGCATCTGATTGTGATAAGAAAGGGCACACGGGCTTTCACCAGGTGCCAGCTGCCCTTCTAGGCATTTGCACGTAGTAAATCACCTAAAGCTGCCGTAAGGGAGAAGCATTCTTTTTTTATCCCCATTGTACGTGTTAAAAACCGAATCGTATGGAAGTTAGGTGACTTACCACATGTAGTAAATCACCCAAGCTGCCATGAGGGAGAGGCATTCTTTTTTTAATGCCCATTGTGCGTGTTAAATAACACTGAATCGTATGGAAGTTAGGTGACTTGTTCCAGGTCACACACCTCGGCGACAGCAGGTCGGGTCTGGATCCAGCAGCAGTGTTCCAGGGTCTTTTCAAACCATGAGCATCAGCCTCCCTGTATCCCCTGTGCTCTCCCTCCCCAGATTCATTCTCCACGGCCAGCCAGAGGCATCCCCTCTCTTGTCAATCACAATCTCTTCTTGCTTCAGCCCTCCTGGTCACGCCCCGCTGTACTCAGAATTAAATTCATGCTCTTCACTGTGGCCCCAGTATTACTTCCTATGGCTGCCATAATAAATTACCAGCACTTAGTGTCTGAAAACAACATAAATTTATCCTCTCCGAGTTCTGGAAGCCAGGAGTTTGAAATCCGAGTGTCAGCAGGGTTGATTCCTTCTTGAAACTCTGAAGGAGTAGCCCTCGCTGGCCCCTCATCCACCCCAGCCCTCCCCTGGCAGCTGCCAGCCTTCTCTGCCCCGCAGACGCACCGCTGCACCTCTGCCTTCACAGAGGCATCTTCTCTACACATCTCTTCACTTCCTTTTCTCTTCTCAGAACACTAGCCATTGGGTTTGAAAGTGAAAGTGAAGTGAAGTCGCTCAGTCGTGTCCGACTCTTTGCGACCCGTGACCTGTAGCCCACCAAGCTCCTCCGTCCATGGGATTCTCCAGGCAAGAATACTGGAGTGGGTGTGGGCAAGCTCAAATTCAGAGATCCTGATGATACCCATCGAGACCCTTTTCCCAGATAAGGTTGCATCTGCAGATTCTGGCCAGGTGTGTCTTTGTAGGAGAAGGTACCTCCCTATCCAGCCTTCCTTTCTGTGCTCAGACACCAGCCCCGACCCCCACCCCCAAGTCAGTGCCCCTTCCCTCCCCCCAGCTCCCTCTGCCCTCTGTGTCATCTCTTTAGACTGGCCTCTTCTGACCACCGGGCTGGAGGTGGGTGCCTGCTCTGCACGCTCCCTCCGTACCCTTCCCTCACTTTACAGGCATCACAATTTATACTCATCTGCATTTGCTGCCTTGTTTTCCTGTGCCCTCCCCTGCTGGCCTTTGAGCCGTGGAGCCCCGTCCTCCTATGCCCGCAGTAGACCAGCCCTCTCTAACGCGTGCTTGAGCGCCTTGCTGTCTGTGTGCGTGCTCACTGAGAAGAGGCGGCTGTTCTGATCTGCTAGTACTGCAAAACACACAATCTTGTCTTCCCCCCAAAACACAAGCGTGATTGTGAATTATTAGTCAGAAAAGAGGATCACCAGGTAGGCCCTTTCCCTTGTACCGTCTCTCGTCACAGAGGCCCACGGGCTGTGAACAGCCAGGAGTGGGGTCCAGGTGTCTCTGGACCTGGGGCCATCTTCTTCCAGCCTGGCCTCCCAGTGAGGCCGTGTCACAGCTGAGGTGCTCAGAGCCCTCTCGAGAGCAAGCTCCAAACATAATCCAGCCTTGTTTATTCCAAGTGAGAGAAACAATATGCTTTTGCTCCTATAATAGTTACGCCTTGGTCGTCAGCTCAGTCTTTCACAATAACCGTGTGGCTCCATCTCCTGTTCTGAGCAGAAAGGACAGGCTCTTTGTTGCCTGTAGTTTTCTACAGGGTTTCCCACCTTTGTAGAGCCACCCAGGTGAACGGGAGGAGAAGGGACCTGCCTCGGGAGCGGCTTCGCAGCAGGCCTGGGTGCTTCCCGGGAGCAGCAGGAGCAGCGAGGGTTTGCTCAAGTCCAGGCAGCAGCTGTCAGCCTGTTTTTGCGGAATGGCCTGAGGTGGTGATTGTTACAAAGCACAGCTGATGGCGGCCCTGAGCCAAGCTCTGACCAAAACAGCATCCTCTCCCCAGCTCACTCCTTAAATCACCACGCTCACTGCCTTGAGAGCTCCCAAGGATGTCCAAATCTCATTGCTATGTGCGTCTCAGACTTGGAGCACTCCCACCACCATCTCCCCACCCCCTACACTTTATATTCCTGGCACCTTTCCCATCTTCTGCAGCTGGTTTATTCACTGTCCAAAATACTGGCAAAAGAGTCCCCCCATTTTTTCTCTAAGTCTTGGTCTTTACAGCTATTGGAATTTTTATTTCTTGCCAACTGACATCAAGGCTTTGGGGAGCATCTATGGTTTTCATCCAGCTTCCTAAGCTTGTCCTTTCGTGCCTTAATTTGTGTCGCTGTTAGTGCCAAGACTGTGAGGCAGAGAGCTCATCTCTGATGCGAATTCTGGTACCCCATTAAGAGGCTGTGTGGGGGGAGGGCAGAGGAGTAGGGCAAAGAGAAAAGGCTCCACTGATCTTGTGTGAAGAGCCAGCTCTGCACAAAAAGGACAGGGATGTGAGTGGATCTTAGAAGCAGGGGTGTGACAGGGTTCACCATGCAGCATCCACCCGTGAGCATCAGAATGGACAACAGCCTGCCTGCTAAGACTCAGAGGAGTGAAGTTATGTGCCTGTAATGGCCTTTTGCTTCCACAGTGAAACCCCTGTATGTGTGCTTTTAACATACCTGGTGTTCACAGCGAAAGTTTTTAAAAGTCCCAGTTTTATTCACTTGAGCCTGAATTACATGTGTTGCTTGGCACCTTTCCGAGGCAGCCTTAACACTAGGACGGCAGCTGCCCTGGGCGGGGCGCGTTGGCAGCCCTGTGGCACTTTGAAACCCTACCTTCCTTGCTCCTCGGAGCTTTTGGTGCAAGACCAGGAGGTGAAGCTGACTCTGCCGTCTCTGGGTGGCGAGTGGGTGTCAGCCACTGTGGTGACTTTATCTTCTCATCTACCTTCGTTCAGTCGAGCAGAGCAGACAACCAAGCCTTGCCTCCGCTCAGCTGCTGCTTGCTTTTCCTTCCACTTGAATGCTGCCTGTCACTCAAGGAAAGGGCACACCTGCCCCCTGTGACTCTGAGCAGCCCTTTGGCCCCCTCTGCCCTGCCCTGGGTCTACCTGAGGCCCTTGGGACCCACCTGGCAGGAGCCGTGCCCACCCTTACAGGAGCTCAGAAGGACTCAGCTTTCTGCCCACTTTCCGATTTCCCCCTCGGACCGTCCCTGCCTTGCGCTTTCCCCTGTTTTAAATGTCTTTCTGATGGTGTGATGTGCAGAAAGGGTGTGATGTGCAGAAAGGGTGTCTACCCCTGGGTGCGTGGCTCCCAACATAGCCCCACTCGCCATGGTGGAACACGTGTGCTGGGTGTGTGTGCAGGTCCATTGACTCGTGGTGCACGTGTGAGTGGCTGAGGGCCTGGTTTGCAGAGTGGCTGTGGTGTCCCCCTGCCCTGAGCAGCAGTGGCCTCCGCCAGCCTGCAGCCTCCCCAGTGCTCTCCATGTGGTCGGTGTATAGTGTGTGTCAGTGAGGTTGTCCTGTGCGTCTCCTTCATAAGCAGTCAGGCTGAGCAACTGAGTGTGTCTTGGATATCCATTCCTGTGACCTCCCTGTTCCAATCATTTGGGTTTATGTCTAAATTCTTGCTTTATTTGTGTTTGTAAAGTCCTGATAGAGTACAGATAGAAATTGGGGATTGATATTGGAGCATCATCTTGAAAATCCACCACGCCCCTAAAACCTGTCTCGGTGAGTCCAGGCTGGCCTTCCTGGCCCCACGACAGCCAGTGGGTGGCCCCCTTCCACAGCCTGCTCCTACTGCAACCAGGCGTGCTTGTGAGTCACACTTTCTTATCTCCACCTCTTACTTTCCTGCTGAGAAGTTGTTGAAAACGTTGGAGCTTTGGTTTCCTCATCTGAAGGACGCAGTCAGGACCCCCCATCTGATTCTTTCTGCCAACTTAACGAGGTAATGAGTATCAAGAGCGGGCAGAGGGTGTGCCCTCTGGCATATTAGCCTGTGATCACAGATGATGTGAAAGTGCCTCTGGCCTTCCCTCTATCCTCAAGGATGAGATTTCAGTGTGCCGCTGCCTCCCTTTCCATTTACATGAGTCTTCACGGAGCCTTCTGGCCCTTCCAGCCCCTGTGGGAAAGACTGAGGACAGACAGCTATTCTACCACAAATCCAGCCGTGTTCACCATCCTCCATTTTAGCCATGTCCAGCTTGGTTTCTCTTGTTTTAGCCTTCCTCGGTGCTTTTTATTTTATCTACAGTGCATGACTCGAGGTAAATGAGAACCCTGCTCCTCAGACTTGGGGAGGGTTCTCTCTCTGGCCTGTGTTTACAGGTCCACTACAGCATCTCCTGAAGGCCCATGCAACTCAAATGTGGTCCACTCTCCTGTGTGCCTTCCTTGGTAAAGCTGGTCCCTCCTCCAAGTCCTCCCCCAGAACTTCTGTTCATAAGCCACTGTGGACCTTCTCATCAGACATGCCCTCCCTCCACAAAGATTCTCATGCATCTTCTTCATGGCGTGTATAGAGGGCCTCCTTCTGGGGTCTTGGCACCACTGTGTACCCAGGAGGCCCTCACTGGTGTCACAGTAACACTCAGATGGCCTGTATTACTGGCACCATCTTAAAGAGTGAGTCAGCTGAGCGCAGAGTCCTGCCACAGATCAACCTACCAAAACTCGGATGATGTGGGTAGCAGGTCATGCTGCTTGTGGCTTGCTTCTTCCTTTTCCCATGCTGTTCAAAATAGTGACCAAAAGGAAAACTGAAAAAAAAAAATCTTTTAGTCATTTTTTTGAACAGGAAAAGCTTAATGTAAAAAAGCATTAACTTTAACAGGTGGTTGGAGTATAGGGGAATTAGCTGCTAAGAGGCAAAGAACTCTAAAAACACAGAAAGAGTAGATACAGGAAGCAGCCTCTATCTTCAGGTCTGAGGCAGGGCACCCAAGGGCAGAACAAGTATGGATGAGGGTGCCTATCTCACACACACACCCAGGGCTGAAATTCCTTGGGCCTGTTGGAGAGTGTATACCCAGGGCCTGCTGGATGAGGGAGAGGTTTGCAGAGATGCTGCACTGGTAGAACTCTCTGGAAAGCCATACTTAGGGATGTCAGAGAAAACTGTCCGAAGGTGAAACTGCATGTGATACCGGACTGAGAATTTTCCCAAAGTGTGGTGTGCTTGGAAGCTGCCTAGAGGAAGGTGGGCATCACGGGCCAGTAGGAGCCTGCTGGGAGAAGTCACATACCGGAGTCAGAGCCAAAGCCTGTCCCTCCTCTGGTGTGCTGTGCAGTCACTCAGTCATGCCTGACTCTCTGCAACCCCACCTACTGCAGCATGCCAGGCATCCCTGTCCTTCAGCATCTCTCAGAGCTTGCTCAAGCTCCTGTCCAGTGAGGTAGTGATGCCATCCAGCCATCTCATCCTCTGTTGTCCTCTTCTCTTCCTGCCTTCACTCTTTCCCAGCATCAGTGTCTTTTCTAATGAGTCAGCTCATCTCATCAGGTGGCCAGCATATTGGAGCTACAGCTTCAGCATCAGTCCTTCCAATGAGTATTCAGGACTGATTTCTTTTAGGATGCACTGGTTGGATTTCCTTGTAATCAAAGAGATTCCTAAGAGTCTTCTCCAGCACCACAGTTCAAAAGCAGCAATTCTTCAGCACTCAGCCTTCTTTATGGTCCAGCTCTCACATCCATACATGACTACTGGAAAAACCATAGCTTTGGCTATACGGACCTTTGTCAGAAAAGTAAGGTCTCTGCTTTTAAATACATTGTCTAGGTTTGTTTAGGGCTTCCCTTATGGCTCAGCTGGTAAAGAATCCACCTGCAGGAGACCTGGGTTCAACCCCTGGGTTGGGAAGATCCCCTAGAGAAGGGAAAGGCTACCCACTTCAGTATCCTGCCCTGGAGAATTCCATGAACTGTATAGTCCATGGGGTTGCAAAGAGCCGGACACAACTGAGTGACTTTCACTTTCACTTCTAGGTTTGCCATAGCTTTTCTTCCAAGGAGCAACTGTCTTTTAATTTCATGGCTGCAGTCGCCATCTGCAGTGATTTGGAGCCTAAGAAAATACAGTCTGTCATTGTTTCCATTGTTTCCCCATCTATTTACCATGAAGTGATGGAATCCAATGCCATGATCTTCATTTTTTGAATGTTAAGTTTTAAGCCAGGTTTTTCACTCTCCTCTTTCACCTTCATCAAGAGGCTCTTTAGTTCTTCTTCATTTTCCGCCATAAGGCTGGTGTCATTTGCATCAGTTATCAGTTCAGTCGCTCAGTCATGTCCGACTCTTTGCGACCCCATGAGTCGCAGCACGCCAGGCCTCCCTGTCAATCACCAACTCCCAGAGTTCACTCAGATTCACATCCATCAAGTCAGTGATGCCATCCAGCCATCTCATCCTCTGTCGTCCCCTTCTCCTCCTGCCCCCAATCCCTCCCAGCATCAGAGTCTTTCCCCATGAGTCAGCTCTTCGCATGAGGTGGCCAAAGTACTAGAGTTTCAGCTTTAGCATCATTCCTTCCAAGGAAATCCCAGGACTGATCTCCTTCAGAATGGACTGGTTGGATCTCCTTGCAGTCCAAGGGACCCTCAAGAGTCTTCTCCAACACCACAGTTCAAAAGCATCAATTCTTCGGCGCTCAGCCTTCTTCACAGTCCAACTCTCACATCCATACATGACCACAGGAAAGACCATAGCCTTGGCTAGACAGACCTTAGTCGGCAAAGTAATATCTCTGCTTTTAAATATGCTATCTAGGTTGGTCATAACTTTTCTTCCAAGGAATAAGCGTCTCTTAATTTCATGGCTGCAGTCACCATCAGCAGTGATTTTGGAGCCCAAAAAAATAAAGTCTGACACTGTTTCCCCATCTATTTCCCATGAAGTGATGGGACCGGATGCCATGATCTTAGTTTTCTGAATGTTGAGCTTTAAGCCAACTTTTTCACTCTCCTCTTTCACTTTCATCAAGAGGCTTTTGAATTCCTCTTCACTTTCTGCCACAAGGGTGGTGTCATCTGCATATCTGAGGTTATTGATATTTCTCCCGGCAATCTTGATTCCAGCTTGTGTTTCTTCCAGTCCAGCGTTTCTCATGATGTATTCTGCATAAGAGTTAAATAAGCAGGGTGACAATATACAGCCTTGACATACTCCTTTTCCTATTTGGAACCAGTCTGTTGTTCCATGTCCAGTTCTAACTGTTGCTTCCTGACCTGCATACAGGTTTCTCAAGAGGCAGGTCAGGTGGTCTGGTATTCTCATCTCTTTCAGAATTGTCCACAATTTATTGTGATGCACACAGTCAAAGGCTTTGGCATAGTCAATGAAGCAGAAAGAGATGTTTTTCTGGAACTCTCTTGCTTTTTCCATGATCCAGGGGATGTTGGCAATTTGATCTCTGGTTCCTCTGCCTTTTCTAAAACCAGCTTGAACATCAGGAAGTTCACAGTTCACGTATTGCTGAAGCCTGGCTTGGAGAATTTTGAGCGTTACTTTACTAGCATGTGAGATGAGTGCAATTGTGCAGTAGTTTGAGCATTCTTTGGCATTGTCTTTCTTTGGGATTGGAATGAAAACTGACCTTTTCCAGTCCTGTGGCCACTGCTGAGATTTCCAAATTTGCTGGCATATTGAGTGCAGCACTTTCACAGCATCATCTTTCAGCATTTGAAACAGCTCAACTGGAATTCCATCACTTCCACTAGCGTTTTTTGTAGTGATGTTTTCTAAGGCCCACTTGACTTCACATTCCAGGATGTCTGGCTCTAGATGAGTGATCACACCATCATGATTATCTGGGTCGTGAAGATCTTTTTTGTACAGTTCTTCTATGTATTCTTGCCACTTCTTCTTAATATCTTCTGCTTCTGTTAGGTCCATACCATTTCTGTCCTTTATCGAGCCCATCTTTGCATGAAAATTTCCCTTGGTATCTCTAATTTTCTTAAAGAGATCTCTAGTCTTTCCCATTCTGTTCTTTTCCTCTATTTCTTTGCATTGATTGCTGAAGAAGGCTTTCTTATCTCTTCTTGCTATTCTTTGGAACTCTGCATTCAGATGCGTATATCTTTCCTTTGCTCCTTTGCTTTTCGCCTCTCTTCTTTCACAGCTATTTGTAAGGCCTCCCCAGGCAGCCATTTTGCTTTTTTGCATTTCTTTTCCATGGGGATGGTCTTGATCCTTGTCTCCTGTACAATGTCACGAACCTCATTCCGTAGTTCATCAGGCACTCTGTCTATCAGATCTAGGCCCTTAAATCTATTCCTCACTTCCACTGTATAATCATAATGGATTTGATTTAAGTCACACCTGAATGGTCTAGCAGTTTTTGCTACTTTCTTCAAGTTCAGTCTGAATTTGGTAATAAGGAGTTCATGATCTGAGCCACAGTCAGCTCCTGATGTTGTTTTTGTTGAGTGTATAGAGCTTCTCCATCTTTGGCTGCAAAGAATATAACCAGTCTGATTTCAGTGTTGACCATCTGGTGATGTCCATGTGTAGAGTCTTCTCTTGTGTTGTTGGAAGAGGGTGTTTGCTATGACCAGTGAATTTTCTTGGCAAAACTGTATTAGTCTTTGCCCTGCTTCATTCTGCATCCCAAGGCCAAATTTGCCTGTTACTCCAGGTTTTTCTTGACTTCCTACTTTAGCATTCCAGTCCCCTATAATGAAAAGGACATCTTTTGTGGGTGTTAGTTCTAAAAGGTCTTGTTGGTCTTCATAAAACCATTCAACTACAGCTTCTTCAGTGTTACTGGTTGGGGCATAGACTTGGATAACTGTGATATTGAATGGTTTGCCTTGGAAACAAACAGAGATCATTCTGTCATTTTTGAGATTGCATCCAAGTACTGCATTTCAGACTCCTTTGTTGACCATGATGGCTACTCCATTTCTTCTGAGGGATTCCTGCCCGCAGTAGTAGATATAATGGTCATCTGAGTTAAATTCACCCATTCCAGTCCATTTTAGTTCACTGATTCCTAGAATGTCGACGTTCTCTCTTGCCCTCTCCTGTTTGACCACTTCCAATTTGCCTAAATTCATGGACCTGACATTCTAGGTTCCTATGCAATACTGCTCTTTATAGCAATATTGCTATAAAGACCTTGCTTCTATCACCAGTCACATCCACATCTGGGTATTGTTTTTGCTTTGGCTCCATGCCTTCATTCTTTCTGGAGTTATTTCTCCAGTAGCATATTGGGCACCTACTGACCTGGGGAGTTCCTCTTTCAGTATCCTATCATTTTGCCTTTTCCTACTGTTCATGGGGTTCTCAAGGCAAGAATACTGAAGTGGTTTGCCATTCTCTTCTCTAGTGGACCACATTCTGTCAGACCTCTCCACCATGACCCTCCCATCTTGGGTTGCCCCACAGGCATGGCTTAGTTTCATTGAGTTAGGCAAGGCTGTGGTCCTAGAGTGATTAGATTGACTAGTTTTCTGTGAATATGGTTTCAGTGTGTTTGCCCTCTAATGCCCTCTTGCAACACCTACCATATTACTTGGGTTTCTCTTACCTTGAGCGTGGGGCATCTCTTCAGGGCTTCTCCAGCAAAGCGCAGCCGCTACTCCTTACCTTGGACGAAGGGTATCTCCTCACCACCACCCTGCCTGACCTTCAATGTGGGATAGCTCCTCTAGGCCCTCCTGGGCCCGTGCAGCCACTGCTCCTTGGGCGTGAGGTTGCTCCTCCCAGTCGCCACCCCTGGCCTTGGGCATGGGGTTGCTCCTCCCGGCTGCTGCCCCTGGCCTCGGGCGCGGGGTGGCTCCTCTCGGCCGTTGCTGCACCGTTGCAGCCTGGCACTCTTGGCCACTGCCCCTGACCTCAGACGTGGGGTAACTCCGTTTGGCTGCCGCCTTTCGGGCACAGGGTCCTCCCGGCTTCTGCCCCTGACCTCAGACGTGGGGTAGCTCCTCTCAGCCGCACTTAGTGCGCAGGTCGCATATATCCCCTTATATTTGCAGTATTCTATCATTTGCATATCTGAGGTTATTGATATTTCCCCTGAAAATCTTGATTCCAGCTTGTGCTTCATCCAGCCCAGCATTCTGCATGATGTACTCTGCATATACGTTAAATAAGTAGGATGACAATATATTGCATTGATATATCCTTTCCCAATTTGGAACCAGTCTGTTGTTCCATGTCCAGTTCTGACTGTTGCTTCTTGACCTGAATACTGATTCTCAGGAGATAGGTAAGATGGAATGGTGTTTCCATCTCTTTAAGAATTTTCCACAGTCTGTTGTGATCCCCACAGTCAAAGGCTTTGGTGTAGTCAGTGAAGAGAAGTAGGTGTTTTTCTGATATCTCTCTATCATAAAAGCTGGTTCCAACAAAGCTAAGCATCATGCCATCTTGAGAGCTTCAGTTGTTCATACGGCTTTAATTGTTCACATGGCTTTGAGTTACCATCTTGTCCTTTCATTTGAACTTGAAGCATTTATTGTGGGACATGTCTGATGATTAAAAAAAAACTTCCTCAACTTTTGCTTATCTGGAAGTATCTTAATTTTCCCCTTCATTTTTGAGTGAAAGTTTTGCTGGGTACAGAACTCTTAAGTTGCTAGATTTTTTCTTTGAGAACTTTGAATGTATCAACCCACTGACTTCTTGCCTCCAGGGTTTCTGACTAAAAATCGACTTGTAATTTATTGAGGATCTCTTGTCTGTGATGTCTTGCTTCTCTTTTGCTGCTTTCCAGATTCTCTTTTTGTCCTTAACAGTTTAATTATAGTGTATCTCAGAGAATTTATTCTATTTGAATTATAGATTCATGTCTTCAACTTAGGGAAGCTTTCAGCCATTATTTCTTCAAATAATCTCTCACTCCTTTTCCTTCTTCTGAGACTCCCTTAATGTGTTTATTTGTCCCCTTACTGATTTCCCACAGAGCCTCTCTGCTTACTTGTCTTCATTTTTTTTTTCTTTTCATTCCCTAGACTCAGTATTTCAATTCATAGGACAAATTCATAGAACAAATATATATTCCTGATTTTATTCTCCCACCCTTTCAAATATGCTTTTGAACCCACCTAATAAATTTTTCATTTCAGTTATTGTACTTCTCAACTTCAGAGTTTTTATTTCAGCATTTTTGTTTCCTTTTTGTAATTTCTATCTCTTTATTGATATTCTCCTTTTCACTTTCATGCATTGGAGAAGGAGATGGCAACCCACTCCAGTGTTCTTGCCTGGAGAATCCCAGGGATGGCGGAGCCTGGTGGGCTGCTGTCTATGGGGTCGCACAGAGTCAGGCACGACTGAAGCGACTTAGCACAGCACATTGATATTCTCACTTTTTCATATATCATTCTCTACCTTAGTCTGTATACCTTCAGCACTTAGAGTATCTTAAAGACCATTATTTTGTAATCTTTGTCTAATAAGTCCAACCTCTGGGTTTCTTTAGATACAGTTTCTACTAATGCATTTTATTCCTTTGAATGGACCATGGTTTCCTGTTCCTTTGTATGACTTTTGACTGTTTTATTGAAAACTAGACATTTGAATCTTGTAATGTACTGCTGGAAATCATCTTTTTCTCCTTCTTCTCAGATTTGCCATTTCTTTGCTCTTGAAAAGTTTCTCTGTGCTGGGATCAACCTGAAGAGGTGTAAGGTCTTTTCTGGCATTTTCTGAGCCTTCATCTTTCCCTGAGCATACCTAGTGCCTTTCTAAGTATTCCCATATGTGCAGTTGCTTCTGAATAGCCTCATCCTTAAATATCTGGCTACCAAAAGGAGATAAAGATTTTTTTTAATGTATTGCTCATTGAAAACCCCTGTGGTATTGGTTGCAACAGTGGTGGCCAGCTCCTATGTTTATACCTCAGAAATCAAAAGCAGCACTGTGCAATCAGAACACAGAACTCAGAACACAGATATTTGGAAGACAAGGTCCTTATGGTCCACACTGACTCCAGCAAGTCACACCAGAAATGCAGGCACAGCTATTTGCTATGTGACTGGGACATGGGGGGTAGATAGCCCCTATCACACTTAAGACTGAAATTGACCAAAATTAACCATAACTTACCAGCCAAGCTTTCTGTTGGAGGCTGAAAGCTTTCCAATAGACTCCAGAGTTTCAAAATAGTTATTTCAGTCAGTTTTTGCCAATTACATTTGTCTGGGTGAAGAGATAGATTCTTGGTACTTCTACTCCACTGTCTTCCCTGACATTGCTTTCTATTTTGGTCCTTTTAAGATAAATTAGTTCAATTTATATAGATCAGTTCAGTTCAGTTCAGTTGCTCAGTCATGTCTGACTCTTTGTGACCCCATGGACTGCACACCAGGCCTCCCTGTCTATCACCAACTCCCGGAGTTTACTCAAACTCACATCCATTGAGTTGGTGATGCCATCCAACCATCTCATCCTCTGTCATCCCCTTCTCCTCCTGCCTTCAATCTAATTCAATCTAACTACTGTTTATTACAGACCAGCCTGTGTAAGATTCTCTGCTGAATGCCTGCAGAGGAATAGGAGGAGAGAGACAACTCAGTTCGCCATTTCACAAGGTTGATGATAAGCAGCATAGCAGAGACCCAAGCAGGGTCAGAAGAGGTTCCAAGAAGGAAAGAAAAATAGGCTACAGAATGGAGGTAGCCTTAAGGATGAGCAAAGAGTTAGGGATGAGGGATTGGGGAAGATGGGGCACAGTGAGCCAATGGGAGCTGAAAGCAGACTTCCCTGTAAGAGAAGATCGGACCTGGAGAAGAAACAAGATAAACAGAATTCCAGAGGGAAGCCCTCTGAGGCACATGTGGTATCGCATGGGCTGCCCCCTCCCAGGCCCGCTTGCTGCCAGGTCCAGGAGCTCTCTTCTGTCACATCTGATCTCCTCTCCACCTACCTGCTGTGAGGGGTAAAGGTAGTTGGTATATGAGGGTCAGTCAGACATAAAGCTGGAAAAATCAACTGATGAAGGAAACTAAAATGAAACTTAATTGTAATTCCAGAAGTTAATTACATGATGTGTACAAATCTTGGTCCATACTCTAAGGAAGGTATATAAAAAATGTAGCTTCTTTTATTTTTTTAGCAGCCAGCCTAATTTGTGTTTCTTAACTCAATTCTAGTCCATGTTGGATTCCTAATCACTTCGAGAGTTTTTTGCTCCATTTTTCCTGAGTTTGCATCTAAGTTCAGTTGAGGATGCATCTGGTTACTGTGATGTCTGGTTTATTCATCTCTAGGGCTGCTGTAGCAACCCTCTAACTGGTGGTCCTATTTTCACGTATTCTGATGCTCTGAGGGTTAAGACTGCAGCACATGAATTTTAGAAGGGACACAGTTCAGCCCACAACTTCTTACCCTAGAGCATCTCTGCCTTCTGGTCCCAGCCATGGGATGTTCAGCTCACCTGTTGCAGAAAAGATGTCCTTCCTGGAGGTCCACATGGTTCATCAGGGCAAGCCCCTCTCTGTCCCTTCCACACCATGGTCTGTGGCACAAAAATACATTTAGCTACTCATGCTTCGGCCTAGGGTTTGTGGGGAGGTGTTCTGACGCTCCATCTACCTAAAGATGCCATGTTGTCATTCTCCCTGAGCTCTAGCTGCCTCCCTGGTACTCTGGGCAGAAAGAACAAAGGCTCCCTCTCTTCTTGGATCTCATAAGCCTTAGAGAGGTTTTACTGTTCTCTGTTGAAACGTTTCTCTGTGCTGGGGATCAGCCTGAAGAAGTGCAAGGTCTTGTCAGGCCTTTGAGATCAAAACCCAAAACGCTCTGTGGAGCCACTAACTTATGTCATCTCTCAAGGCTGCCTCCACTTCAGGGCAAGAGAGATGTTGCCTGGTGTGTTTCAGGTAGGCATGGAGGAATGAACACGCCTTTCCTCCTATTGCAGGTGTTTCCTCAGACACGTTTATGTGAACCATGGGCTGGCTAGCTATGGCCTGTGAGCCAAGTCTGGCCCACCACTGGGTTTTATAAATAAAGTTTTATTAGCACACAGCCACACCGTTGTGTTTAGACATTGTCTTTGGCCGCTTTTGTGCTATAGTGGCAGAGTTGAGTACTTGCATGGCCCATAAATCCAAAAAAAATTGACTGTCTGGGTCTTTGCAGAGAAAGTTTGTGGATTTCCGGTGTAGATTATTGTAACACAAAAGCCTAAAAGCTTTTGCCATCTTCTACTGTCATATCTCTTATATAAAGCAGTGATCACAGGGTGATCTTACAGTATGAAGACAAGAAATGGCAAACAGAGGGAAAAGAAATATTCAAAATGAAATGGTTAGGGTGTCAGAATGTCACCTTGCTAACAGGACTTTATAGTTTTTGGAAAGTCATTGAGCAGAGCAACTGTGATTTGTGCTGGATTTCAGTAAAAAAATGTGCCCGGGGAATGGGAGAGGCAGTCTCACCCCATCATGATATTCTTGGCATCGTGGAAGTGAAGGGCACCATTGAGGTGGCCCCCATCAGAGTCTTAAGAGGACACCAGGGCCTCTCAGAAGAGCTGGGCAGGGCCAGCTTCAGCCAGCCGGGCCAGGGTCCTGCTGCTCCCCAGTGCCCTTCCCATGTGTAGACGTGGCCCCAGGACACATCTGGGTCTGCAGAACTGGTTAAAATCCCAGCCTCAGCACAAAGCATCGAGGACCCAAGACTGCAGTCTTGAGTATGTGTGGTCTCACGCTTGTCTGGTAAAGGATGCAGAGCTGGGATCTGGCTGGTCTCTACCCAGAGCCCATGCACAAGTGAATTAATAGTTCTGATTCTTTTCATTATAGAGTAAATGAGAGCTGTTTATTTACTCAATGTGAAACTCAGTGACCTCCGAATTATAGCTAGCAGCCATTTAAAGGTCTTCATTCTGTAGGAGAAAAAAAAATCAAAAAACCCACACACGCCAAAAATTCCCCTTGGGGTTTTCAGTGTTACAGATGGTCAAGTTTTAAGTTCAGATGAAAGACAGTTCTGGGATCTTGCTGAACTGATCCATCCCGTATCCTATTTCCAGATGACCTTGATTTACAGTTCTTGGATGTATTTTTCTCATGGCTTACTTAACATGTCGTCATCGTGGGGCCGGGATTGCTGAGAGATGGTGTGTAAGAGGAGAGGGGGTGTTGCTTTGGAAACCCTGCGTGCCCTTCCCCCTCCTGGAAAGAGAGGCCACCTGTGAGCTCCCCTGCTGTTTCTGCAGCCTGTCTGGTTAACATGAACCCTTCTCTTCCTTCTAGCCCAGGACCAGGAGGCACGCACTGCCTGGGTGCCAGTGTGGAGCACACAGTCTGTGAGAACCTGCCCTGTCCCAAGGGCCTGCCCAGCTTCCGTGACCAGCAGTGCCAGACGCACGACCGGCTGAGCAGCAAGAAGAAGGGCCTGCTCACTGCAGTGGTGGTTGACGGTAAAGGCACAGGGCACATCCTTTCAGGAGAGCTTCCCTCTCCCCTCCCCCAGTGCTGTAAACACCTCCTGGGAAAACCCTCAGGCATCCCCACCTCCAAAATCCACCCGCTCCTGCCCGACTCAGCTGTGGACCCAATTCTTGAGCCATGGGTTGAACTTGGATGACCCAGCTAGGTGAGATTTCCCAAAAGCAGCCATGAGGCAGGCAGCGGACCTGATCTCTCCTGCCTGCGTGTGCTGGCAGCCTGCCATCTCGTGCCCTGTGCTGCCAGGCCCGGGCCAACCCTGAGAACACAGCTCTGCAGGAGCAGGACAGTGGGTTTGTGTGTCTGCTGTTTCTCTTTCCAGTGGTGATGCTTTCTTGCATTTCTTTACTTTACTTGCATTTCATCTTGGGTTGGCTCTTACTCCTTGAGTAGAGTGTTCGGACAAAAGTGTTTTTTTTCTTTAATTGAAGTAATGTTGGTTTATAACATTATATAAATGTCACATGTGCGACACTATATTTTTCACTTGTGTATACACTACAGGGTGCTCCCCACGAGAAGCTCAGTTCCATCTGTCACCATACAGTTGACCCTCTTTACCCTCCCCGCACCCCCCTTCCCTGCTGGGAACCACTGCCCTGTTCACTGAATCTGTGTTTGTTTTCATTTTTGTTCGAGGACAGTTTACAGCTTGGTGAAGATAACAGTAAGCAGAGGTCATCTTTTCTTTCCTATGGTTTTCTCTCAAATCAAGAGACTCTGCCCCCTGGGCCACTGCAAGCATTTCCAGTGACTGATAAAATTCTAGGTGGAGTATCATGTCTGTTGAATTTGTGGTGTTTATGTATTGTCCACAAGGATATCCTATTTGAGGACTATTTGAGGGTGTTTTTCATTCTTAAGATTCTGTTCATCTTTAGGAAACAAGAGTGCATTATAATGATGACAGCATGGTCCCATTTATGGAGCATACCACGTGCCAGGCTCAAGTCAGCTCTGCATGCATCATGTCATTTAATGTCCAAAACAAGCTGTGTGGAAGGTGAGAGGTTACAGGTTATGTGACATGCCTTAGCTTCTGCAGCTGATAAGGAGCTGGGAGGGAGCTGACCCCAGTTCTGGAGGAGCTGCTGACTCAGAAAATAACCAGCTGGCTTCTGGTACTCGAAGAGGAAAAAAAAATTTGTGAGTGCTGAGTAAAGAGCTTTAGTAAGAACTCAGGCAACTGGGCCTGATTTTTACACAGTCTCTGAAGTATTTTGCAGGAAAATGAAGTTCTTATGTCAGGACTTAGGTTACTTCACTGTCATGTAAAGAACCTCTGAAATCTACACTCTGTTACACGCTCAAGTGTGCATAGCTGTGCCGGGGGTAGGCCCAGGCAGTTCAGGAAATAGTGAGCCCAGATCTACAGCTTTTAACCCAACAACCTGACCCATTAGTTTCCTTCGAGCTCATATGGGATGTTCTAAACTGTCGCAGAGAACATCAACCCAACCGGTGATGGGCTCATTTTAAAGCACTGGGGAGTCCTTCAGACGTTTTCCTCTTTCACAAAGACCATCACCTTTGGGAGCTGTGTGACTGTCACTGCCCTGTCGCCTAACCAGCAGACTTCCAGGAGGATGGCCTTCACACTCTCCACTTTCCCTGTGGTCTAGGGAGAGAGGAGACCCGCGCTCCCCAAAGGGGGACAGGCAGCTGGAGGCCAAGGCTCACGAGAGCCTCACAGCTCTGCCTCGGAATCCGGCACCCGTCTGATGCAGGCAGACGCTCGAGGCTTCTAGACGTCCCAGGCACCCTACTCAGGAGGGAGACAGTGCTGACAGGGGCTGCCGTGTCTCCAGCACGTTTGCACACCTTCAGCCCCATCCCCACACTCCTGGATAAATGGGTTCTGGTCCCTTGCCTGTCCTCTCCCTCTTCTTGGGAGAGAGACGAGGTCAGGTCTGGACAGACGCACCCCACTCTCGTTTCCCCTCCGCCATGTGCGCGGCCTTGTTATTCTTTGCTTGGTCTCTTGCTCCAGTTTTCAGTTTTCCTGCCTCATTTATTCAATGCAGAAATCCCACTGAAATGTCTGTTTTTCCATAGATTTCTCCAAGTCCAGATTAAACTTCTGTTTTCCCTGTAACCACTTTTGGATCACTGAGCCGCTTGGTTCCTTATCATCACAGTGGCTGAGGCTGATGTCTGCCCAGAGCCCCCTTCAGGGAAGCCTCCAAGTGCAGCTATCTGGGGAAGCTGGCTGGGTTCAGAATGTGTGTTGACCCACTCACTTTTGGTTTCTGCCAAAGCAATGAATAATTACAGCCAGAGTGCCCCTGCCTTTGAACTGAAAAGTGCAGCCCTATGTGATAAGGCGGTGAGCACTCTGCCTTTGAAGGAAAGACCTCAAGTTCAGGGCTCTGCCGGGGTAGCTTGACACGGCGCCCTCGGGGGTGGGATTGCCATGGCTTCTTGCACGTTTGGTTTCATTTCCTTCTCAAATAGAAACAGAAGCCAGCATTTTTGTTTTAAAGGAGTGTTTCACAAGGATAAAAGCAAAATAATAAATGGCCAATTCAGAAGGTAGGGGGAGAATACAGATGATAAGTGTTCCCCTCACAACTCCGTTTATAAAAGGCACAATTCTAGCTCAGCCATGAGAGGAACGATTCCTGTGGTTGGGCTCTGGGCTCTTCTGAAGCCCATTATGACTGCCCCATTCATAGCATCGCTATCGCTGTGGAATTCTTTGGCGAGTGACGCACAGTTCAAGAAAGGGGAAGCTATATATATATATGTTTTTTCTCTTCTTGAAAAAAAATGAATTCTTGCAGAGGTAGATTTTCCAAGGGAGAGCTCAGGACCACAAATTCATACCACCTCCAAAAGAAGACAAAGACTCTCCTTAAAAAATATTGCTAAGTGGAAAAGCCTTTAGACAGAAACCCAATGAGGTGGCCTGTTGCCAACCCCAACCCCTTTTCTGCCTTCCCCGTGGAATCTCGTGGAAGTGGAAGCCTTCAAGAGGTTAGTCCTCCCTGCCCAGACCAGCAGGCCACATGCCCACTGAAGTGTCAGAGGCCATGGCAAAGGCCCCGTCTGGATGTGGAGGTGCTTTTCAAACTCACTCTGCGACATGGCAGGACCCACTGCGGATCTGAGGCTCCCCGGGGATGGAAGGTCCGACGGTCAGGGCTCTCTCACTCCAGCCTGGCCAAGCTGGCAGCTAGAATTGCTTAATGAAAAAAAGGGAGTGGTTGCAAAGATGGAGGGTGTCTCACAGGTCCTCAGGGCCAGGAGGAAGTTCTGGGCCAGGGTCTCTGAAGATGTCAGGACTTTCTGTCCGTGTTCAGCACAGCTTGTGTTTGTGAGCCATGACTTCCTGTCCCTGCTGCAGACTGGCTTTCTCACAGCTTGGCCACAAGCAGGCTCATGGGCAGCCCACAGCACCTTATTAAGTCCTCCTCCTGTATCCAGATCCTTTGGGGTCAGATGTGGTTGGAAGATCAGAGCACTTCAGCTGCTGGAAGAATACCAACCATACATCAACCATGTATTACTTAATACCCCAGCCAGGTCCTGGGAAGCACCCCTCAGTCAGACACACGGACACCTGCAGGTTGCCAGGGAACAGTCTTTATGTGGGTTGCTGCATACTACCAGCAACCTCATGTCAGTCAAGGCTAATTTTGCAGCCTTTTGTGTCTACTGTGAATGTTTAAAAAAAAAATGCCTGCAGTTTTCAGAGCTTCTGGATTTCTGAATTGTGGATGAGGGAGTGTAGACTTCTTAGAGATCCATCAACCTTGAGCACATATAACCTCTCTACCTGAATATTCATTGGAATAAGCTTTGTACCTGAGTTTCAGCTGAAGCTGAAGCTCTAGTACTTTGGCCACCTGATTCAAAGAGCTGACTCATTGGAAAAGACCCTGATGCTGGGAAAGATTGAAGGCAGGAGGAGAAGGGGATGGCAGAGGATGAGGTGGTTGGATGGCATCACAGACACAATGGACATGAGTTTGAGTAGGCTCTGGGAGTTGGTGATGGACAGGGAAGACTGGTGTGCTGCAGTCCATGGGGTCGCAAAGAGTTGGACATGACTGAGGGACTGAACAGAACGGATCTGACTTTCAGTGCTGATTTTCTGGGAGACTTTGATTTAGTGTAGCTGTGGTCAGGTGGCCATTCTTGGTCCAATCAACTGAGGCCGCTTGAGGCCTGGTTATGAGGCTGTGGTGGGGAGAAAGACTCTGATTGGTCTAGCTGCAGTCAGGTGGCCATTGCTGGTCCAATCAGCTGAGGCCTGGCTGTGGGTCATGGTGGGCAGCTTTGGAGATCCAAGCAGCCTTCTCAGCATGGATACCTCACAGAGGGCCAGGCAGGGCTGGGGTGAGCAGCTATGATGGCCTCAAAGTTAACTAGTCTCCACCTTAGTAAGACTTTGTAACCTCTGGCAGAGAGAGGACGACAAAAGCACTTAGAACCACAAATGTCCTCTTCACCATCCTGGCCCCAGAGCACCAGGGCAGGGCCTCCAAGCCTCCACCAAGCAGATGTGGTGGTGTGGCTCTCAGGCCCCCAAGCCTGTCTCACCTTCCCTGTTTGCAGCTTCCCCATCAAGTAAGTCCTGACAACAGGCGAGTCAGGGGAAAGCTGGGACCCACCCTAAACAGATTGAGAGCAGGAGAAGGGGACGACAGAGGACGAGATGGTTGGGTGGCATCATCGACTCAATGGACATGAGTTTGAGTAAGCTCTGGGAGTTGGTGATGGACAGGGATGCCTGGCATGCTGCAGTCCATGGGGTCACAAAGAGTCTAACATGACTGAGTGACCTAGCTGAACTGATCCCAAACAGCTTCAATCCAGATTTCATCTTGGCACACATCAGCCAGGCAAGAGGGATGTTCCAAGCTTCTTTCCTTAGGGTATATGGTTGTATAACTTTTAAGAAAATTTTTACCTCCCTCTATACAACTGAGAGCTTCCCTTGTGGCTCAGATGGTAAAGAATCTGCCTGCAATGTGGGAGACCTGGGTTCAATCCCTGGGTAGGGAAGATCCCCTGGAGGAGGGCATGGCAACCCACGCTGGTATTCTTGTCTGGAGAATCCCCATGGACAGAGGAGCCTGGCAGGCTACAGTCCGTGGGATCACAAAGAGTCAGACACGACTGAGAAACTAAGCGCAGCACATACAACTGAGGATGTAAGAGTGTTGATACTGCCCAGAGTTGAAACCCAACACCTCATGTTATTTATCAGAAATTAATTGCCCAGCCAGGGCAGCTCAGAGGGGAATATTCAGAGAATTTTGAGAGGTTCTGAGATGCTCAAGTTTTATGAAGTTTATCCTGTGTCCCTTTGGGTGTGGGGTGCCCTGATTTCTGAGT
This sequence comes from Ovis canadensis, assembly GCF_042477335.2. Lineage (NCBI taxonomy): Eukaryota > Metazoa > Chordata > Mammalia > Artiodactyla > Bovidae > Ovis > Ovis canadensis. The sequence goes on from NC_091262.1 coordinate 19,083,791, forward strand.
AGAATCCTCAGAAAAGGAGATAGACAAATGGAGTGAGTTTCAGCTGAGCAGGGGAAGGAAGTGTTACCTCTGGGCTCTGTTGTGGGACTTGAGGCTCTCCAGACTGCCCAAGCCATGAAGGACAGTTTCTGCAGGTGGGAAAGTAGAGTTGAGTGTACCTTCTTCCTGGGCTCATGTCAGAATCCCTCCATCTGAGGTTAGGATCCCCTGATTTGCAGTCTCTACTTCCCTGATGTTCACATCAAAGAACCTGGGAGGACCATCTTCATCCCTTTCAAGTCTGGTCTTTCTAACTTACCTCAAAGAGCCTCTACTTTTCTACCAAAATCCGTTTTCTTTTCTGCCTAAATCACCGTATATACTCAGAAGCCAGAGAAGTTCATAAAAGTGGTGGTTTGTTTTCAGCACGGTATCTTTGGTACCTTTGAGTCCCAGAGTTCTCAATTCAGAAGGAAAACAGTGATAAACCAGGGGTTGGCCCTGCCCAGCAAGGGACTCTGGGTAGCCACGCATATCCTCTGAGCCTCATGTGCTCAGCTGTAAGATGGAATGATGACAGCAGCCTCCTGAAATGCATAGACACTGCTTAGCATGCTGCAAGGCACACAGCAGACAATGCCATTCATGATTTTATCATCATCATCACCATTGTCATTATCACTGTAGTTGAATGAATCTCCTCAAAGCTCAGTTACTGCAGATATTGAGGCAGCTCTTCAGTTTAAATGTAATCCTTCATTTTGAAACTGCTTTGGCCAAGGGATCCATCCTTACAATGAAACACTAGAGGAAGCCTGTGGAGAAGGTATATCCATCCATTCAAGATTGGGACTCTGTGTTGCCCCTCTCCCAGTGGCTCCCCGACATGCTCACAGGAAACCTCAGGGTCCCAAAGAGCACCCCAAAGAGCACCCCAAAATTCTTATCGAATTAGCCTCCCAGAACCTGACCTCAGTTTACATTTCAGTCTCCCATAGTTCTTTCACTGACCATCATCTTGGGTTATTCCATCTAAATGGAGGGACAGCTGACCTCAGCCTGCCACCTGGGGGAATGGATCATTCTTTCCAGTATGCCTGTCCTCTGACAGCTCAGATCAGACCTGTGAGTATTTTCACAGTCTGCCTCATCAGGAGTTTGCTATTTATTTGTCCACAAGACCACCAGGGCCTTGAAAAGCATGCGTGATTCATCTTTCTTTCCCAAGCAGTGCTAGAACAGTGCCTTGTGTCAGAGAGGTCCTCCATCCACATTTATTAAATGAAGCATTGTTACTTTGCTTACTTGGGAAACTACCCTTCACAGTTGATTTTTTTTCCCCCACAACTAACTGGATCAGCCAAGTTGAACATCTGCACTCTACCCCTATAACTCCTTTCTAGTGTTCTAAGACAGGATTCCCAGTGGACATGTTGGTCAGTAGCCCTACATGGGAGACGAGCTCAATGGAAAGGTGCTGAGCACAGTGGGAGTTTAGTGACTGTCACCCAATCACAAAAGTGAACCTGGCCGAGGCAACATGTCTGCTCTGACAAGACCTCTCCAGTTAGGGTGCCAAAGCCTAAACTGAGGCCATGTCAGCTCCAGAAGCCTCTCCTCTTTCACTTTCATCAAGAGGCTTTTTAGTTCCTCTTCACTTTCTGCCATAGATTGGGGAAAAAGAAAACTATCTTTGCTGGGGAAAAAGAAAAATATCTTTGTTTGCAGATGGCATAATAATCTGTATAGAATATCCAAAAGAGTCAACAGAAAACAAAAAAACCTCCTGGATTATAACAAAGTTGCAGGATACAACATGTACAAAAGTCAGTCACTTCCTTATATAATAGTAATGAGCAAGTGGAGTTTGAAATTAAAAACACAATGCCAGGGACTTCCCTGGCAGTCTGATGGTTAAGACTCTGCTTCCCCTACGGGGTCATGGGTCCAATCCCTGGTCAAGGAACTAAGATCCTGCATTCCATGCCTCTCAGCCAAGAAGTAAAAGGAACACTACTGAAATTCTTAAAAACACAATGCTGTTTACATTAGCACCCCTAAAATGAAATAATCAGGTTTAAATCTAACAAAATATGTATAATATCTGTATGAGGAAAGCTATAAAACTCTGATGAATGGAATAAAACAATTATATAAATGGGGAAATATTCCATGTCAGTGGAAAGATATCAAGATGCCAGTTCTTTCCAGTTTGATCTATAAATTAAGTAATCCTGGTCAAAATACCAGCAGGTCATTTGGGGGCTATCAACAAACTGACTCTGAAGTTTATACCAAAAGATGAAAATATTTACCAAGTCTTTCTGTGAGGCAGATCCTGGGACTGACCAAAGATGAAAGTTTGATTCCTTGTCCTCCAAGGGCTCCAATTTCCATCAGTTCTTTAATCTAAAGGTAATTTGCAACCCACCCCCTTCAAACTTACGTAGCGAAAGGACTCACCTTATAAGAAATCCCAGACAGTAGGACTTGAGGGCTCTAATGGAGGTGTGTGCAAAGTGCAGGTGGAGATTGCAAGTCAGAGGTGGCATGAGAAGAGAGGGCTCTGGGGTAGAAGCTTCTGGGGTGCCAGAAATATTCCAGACAGCTAAATGCATGGAGGAATTTCCAGGCAGAGAGAACAATCTAGGTAAAGGTGTGAGATCATGGCATGTTCTGGGAGGGCATTTGGTTCTAGCAGCAGCAGGAGAAATCAGGGTTTCCATCGTGCCTGGGGAAATGGCTCTTACAAGTTGTCCTAGAGACTCATGTGTCCCCTTTCTGTTCCTTATTCCTACACCATTTCTTCCAGGACCTGCTTGCTGCATAGCACAGCCCCGCAGCTTTTATCCAGTGGTTGAGGGGCACTAAAACTTCAGCAAAAGCCACTACTCTGGAGACACCCCATGGCCGTTCCCCTTGCTGGGAGGCCGCCTCCTCTCCCTTCCCCACCCCAGGCCCACCCTTGGTAAATATTCAACTTGCTTAGAGGTTAGCACTCCACAAAATGTTTGTTCAGCCTGGTGTTTTTAAGTACTTTAAGGGAAAAGAAATACTGTATCTTTGCAAAGGATAAAGAAAACAACGTGAAGAAAAGCCCACAGTGCTCTCACTTCTGCGTATCGTTCCCCTGAGTCAGAGGAGGGTCTTTTTCCATTTTCTGGGTCACGTGTTCAAAGGGGTGGGTGCAGCATGTGCCCTGTTCCTGTGACCTCGGTCCCATGCCAACTTCTCATCTCTTGGACTGGCCTGCGCCTACAAGCATCTGCACCCCACCTGGCGCCCAAGACCCTTCCCACATCAATGTCCACCCCTTTCCCTCCTCAGATAAGCCGTGTGAACTCTACTGCTCACCCCTTGGGAAGGAGTCCCCTCTGCTGGTGGCCGATAGAGTCCTGGACGGCACGCCCTGCGGGCCCTACGAGACGGATCTCTGCGTGCATGGCAGGTGCCAGGTGATGTGTTTTCCTTGTGTCCTTGGCAGGGTTTTGGAGGTGAGGCTCCCTCCAGGGGGAGTGTGGGATGGCAGAGGCCTCAGGAGGCCTGGGTGAGTGGACTTTCTCAAGAAGGCATCCCGCGGGTGGTGTTGCCTCTTGCAGCCTGGCACCCCCTCCCTCCCTCAGCAGTGACTGAGCCAGCCAAGAGTTGAGGTGCTGAAAGAGCAGTGGCAACATGATCATCACAAACATCTTAGAGTAACTTTGGACATCATGACAAAGGGAAGAGCAGGTAGGCTGCTAGGTGGACTGGAGGATGTACATGAGTGTGTGTTTGGGGGCAAGCTTTGCTTGTTTAGCTGTCAAAGACATAGTGCAACTGAGCTGATGCCTTCACAGGTGGTACCTAGGGAGGTGAATATGCCTGGCTTTGGGGCTCCACTCGCTGGAATATGATCCACAAACCCATCCTGGTGTTAGATATCTGTGATTCACTAGCGTGATGAAAGATGTCATTTAAGAAGGCAAAAAGAGAAAGGAGAGAGGATGCCAATGATTTTAACCCTAGTGGATTTTTTTCCCCTTGCAAAGTCCAAACTAGTCCAAGACTGGAATTTTTCAGGGAAAAACTTGACAATGTCCAGATTCCTTTGGCACTGTGTGGCTTTGTTATCAAATATAAATATGTGAGGGCGATAGACACTTGGTGCCCAAGAGCCTTGGCCAGGCACCCTCCCAGGGAAGGAGGGGTGATGGGCCCTTGGGGCTGCCATGTTGTAGCAAAGAATGTACAGAGCCTTGGGCAGTGTGAACCAGGATCTTATCATTATCGTTGAAATGAGAAATTGCTGATGGTTCTGCTTCTCGGTAAACCTGCTAACAAGTCAAGTGCGAGATTTGTTTCCATCATAAATTACAACATACACTTGCAGGGACCACAGTGCGGCCCAAGTATGTATGTTCCTTTAGCAAACATATCCCAAGTTAAAAGCACGTGTGTTCTTTAAAGCAGCACCAGCTGAGCCACCTCCAGCCTCTCAGCAGCGTTTTCTGCAGTGTTCTTACCAATGTGGAAACAATTCTAAGCATCCTGACATTTTCTGGCCAGCGGGGTCCATGTTAAAAGGCCATTCATGATTTCAGCTCTAGGCAGTGAGTGCCAATGTGACCTTTCCACAATCTTAGTTCTTATTACAGCCTTTTCAATTAGAGAGGCTCCCCTGTGCCATGAGAGCAAAACTCTCAGCTCTTTTGTGAGTACAGCTGGGTGTTCATGAGGCCACCCAAGGTATTCTAATAGCTTTAAGTCTCTTATAAATCTACAAAACCCCATCAGGGAACCATTGAGCCAGGCTTGCGCTTGAGTGTGACAGGGATGCCATGTGTACACTTGCCTTTCTGCTCCCACCTCTATCCCGTTACCACCTCCGAGTCCATCTCAAATGGCTCTTCCACCATCTCCATCATATTTACTCACCCTGCGCTGAGACTAGCGCTAACCAGCACAGCCCCTCCAGGCAGGGGCGCTGGGGAGCGCAGAGGTGCAGACAGTGGCCCCTTTCACGGTGCACTACAGTGGATGGGGTTCATGATCCTTGGAGCCTCATCCTGACAGTGGGGAGACCCATGCTTGTTCTTGGAAGTACCATCACCTCTACATGGATGCCCCCCCCAGTGACCCACTGCCTCCAGGCAGCCCACCAGTCCTCGCAGAAGGCCACTGTCCTGGCAGGTGGCATCAGCACCTACCAGCAAGCACCTCATGAGAGAAACTGGCTTTCTGAAGGAAGTTAAATCCCATCTGTAATTTTTCTAATAGTGCTCATTCTTCAGAGGGAATCTGTGAAGGTTTACTTTTGCCCATGGTTAACTCAGTACTCACAGAAATTCAAATTAGTAATGAAGTTTTATAATACCATTAAGCATGTTTAAGTAAGACTGTAAGAAATTAAATACAAATATAGTATTTATGCTTAGTTATAGTGATTGCCAAAGTGGAAAGTTCTGGATTTCTGTGGTCCTTGTAAATGAGTCAGGCAAGGAATGTTGGTTAAGGAGAATAGTATTATTAATAAAAAGAAACCTTAGGGGGTTTGTGAGCAGAGGGTCTGACCTGTTCATTGATGCCATCACCTAATTATAGTGGAAAAAGGTAGAAATCTTCCATGCTTTATGTAAGAGAGCACTACGGAAATGCTGCTGTGGTTTACTTGTTAGCTTTTCCTGCTGTTCTCTGCAGCTGTAAATTTTGCTATTTTAGGGTAGCGGAAGGAGTTCTGGGAAATTCTGAGAAGCATGGTGACTAGTTGGTGGGGAACGGCAGGGACAAGAGGCTCCAAAATGGCCTTTTGAGAAGATTCCACTGAGCTCCAAATAGCAGGCTGATTCAAACCATAACATGAAACATGGAAATACCATTTTACTCTGTTTTATGAGGACCAAGTTGAGTTTCATTTCAGTGAGTCACAAATTACTTAACATGCTAAAATGAAACTTAACAGTGCTCATAAAAGTGCGAGTGAGTTGGGGGAAGAAACACAAACATTGTCTATTTTTCAGCAAGTCCCTATAAATCAGGAGTCCCATCATTAATGATTCCTCTTTTTGGCCTCCAGAAGCAAAGAAATCAAGTTAATATCCCTCTAATGTGCAACTTGCCTCAAAGCTGCTGACCGGTAAGGGGTGAGTCAAACAGCTGAACTCGTCTGGGGCCAGATGTGTTTGGCTTCATCAGCTTATGTATACTTGCAGCCAGCGTGCTCTAACTGCAGTCACGTTTCCTTGGGACGCTAGCTCATGTATGGATCCCTTGTTTGATGAACAGCAAAACACCTTCAGGGCCTGTAAGCTTCTTCAGTGAAGGGATGGTATCTGATAATCTGTGTTCTCCAAAGAGCTATCTTGAAGGACAGACAGTCTCTGATTGCATTTCACAAAGAATAAAAGAAGACTGGGTGGGTCACTGGCTCTTAGGGACTTAAGTGATTCTGGAACCTGGAGCCCATTTCAATGGACCATTTTCAATGTCCAGAATTTATTTATCTCTTATTTTGTGTACAGTGGTTTTCTACTAGGCAAGTAGAATTACTGATGGGATTTTGGAGATTTATAAGAGACTCTGACTTCAGAGTCCCATTGTGTAAAGAAGGGGTCACAAGCATGCAGGAAGCTCTCAGTTGAGTTCAGTTCAATTATTCAGCCGTGTCCAACTCTTTGCAACCCCATGGATTGCAACATGTCAGGCTTCCCCGTCCATCACCAGCTCCCGGAGCTTGCTCAAACTCATGTCCATTGAGTCAGTGATGCCATCCAAATAGCTCATCCTCTGTCATCCCCTTCTCCTCCTGCATTCAATCTTGCCCAGCATCAGGGTCTTTTCCAATGGGTCAGTTCTTCTCATCAGGTGGCCACAGTATTGGAGTTTCAGCTTCAGCATCAGTCCTTCCAATGAATATTCAGGACTGATTTCCTTTAGGATGGACTGGTTGGATCTCCTTGCAGGAAGCTTTACTGGGTGTTTATGTATGGGTAGGTGTTTCAATATGCCCACCTGGTTGCTGCTTTTCACCCTTCAGCTGACACCCTGAAGTGTGTGATTACTGGTGCCAGACCTTTATCCAAAGCAGTGCTTACACCTCTGATGTCATACCCTGCATCCCTTTCACCTGATTAACCTCCCATAGCAACTTTCGGATTAAGCCTGTAGACTAAGCCACATGGTCACCCCTCTTCCATCCCAGGACTCCATTAACCCAATGGTTAAGGCAGCATAGCACACACCATGGTGGTGAAGAAAAGCAGAGGCCATCCTTTGACAAGAAGGCAGAAGTGGATGGAAGTTTTACTGAAGGAACAGAGGCCAAAGCTGGAACAGATGGAGAGTCACACCGAAAAGAAAGCAAGAAGCTTGAGGAAGTCTAGGACTTGGGAATGGAGGGTGGAAGTGAGGAGCTGGCTGCAAACAGTGAGTCACGGTTGGTGACCATGCCTGGCCTGGGACTTGGAGCTTGACAAGCTGTTAGGGAATTATCTTCAAGCTTTTTCCCAAAGTCATGTGATAAGCTGTTCAAGGGCAGCTGGAACAGGGAAGGGACCTCAGTGCTCCAGGGCAGTGCCCACCCTCTGGGACTAAGGGCAGAGTCCAGCTTCCCTCCTGCCTGGCCCGAATGGAAGCCCGCCACCCTGCATCCAAAGTGGTCCGTCACTTGGCCATCTGTGCCTCATTCATAAATACAAGTGGTCAGCCAGAGATCATCGGCTCCCTGAAGAAAACCAGCAGCAGGAATGAGAAAAGACCAAGAAAAACAAACAGGAAAACTGACCCTGGCAAGAAAATTGAGATAATTACAGAATTCTGTATGCAGCCAAATGATCAACCAAGCATGCAGGCAAAATAATTTTGGGACATGGAAGAACTCAGAAATTTTATTTTCCATGCATCCTTCTGAAGAAATGAGGTGCAGTTTAGCAGGACGAGGGTGAAGGCCAGAAGGAGGAAGACGAGCCCAGCAAGACTTGGTAGAGTGACCTGGGAGCCCAGGAGAGGCCAGGAGGGGTCAGCATCGCTGGCTGAAGGCAGCAATTAAATTTAAAGTAAGAAGTCAGTGATGTCCCTCTAACAGCAGAGAGAGAGGGGCAGTGGTTGGAAGATGGCCATTAAGCTGAAGAAAGGAAGTGCTTCTCCTCTCAGCCAGGAACATGAACACAAACGAGGACCACTGAAATCTGTGTGAGGAAGTCCCAGTTCAAACATGAGAAGGTGAAACGGCATGGTTGAGGGAATGCACTGTGCTGTCCGGCTGGTGGTGCAGAAGAGAAGGCAGAGGACTTGGTTTGAAAACCGAAGCCTCCTGTTCCCCCAGCTTGATGAGAGGTCGGCATTGGTATACTTTCATTGAACATGCGTTCTGTGCTCCCTACCACGCAGGCCACTGTGTTTGGGGTGAGGACAAGAACACAGGTTTATAAGACACCCTCTTTCCTAGGCTTATGGTCCATCTGTGGGAAGGTAAGACCGACTCGTGAAACCCTAACGACCACAGGTGAAGGTATGATCAAGAGCTGGTGAGAGATTGGGTTTAGAAAGAGCAGAAAGAACATTCCATGCGCTGGGCAGTATGCTGGGCGTGCAGTGCTCGGCAGGACCAAGAGGGTCCCAGTCCCCACACACGGTGCAGACGAGGAACATGTACACTCACAGACCCAGTCATCCCCTCAGTCTGGCCCATGTGAGGAGGGAAACAGGGTCATGGAAAGTAAGCTGTGGGTGGCATGGCAGGGCCCTGTGAAGAGATAGAGCTGGCCGGTGGAGACTTGGGGTGGGGCCAGTGCTCCTCGCAGGACGCAGGGGGTAGGCCGGGCCTTCCAGAAACAGGGGTGGGTAGTGGGAGGCACCAGGGCCCAGGCTGTGCAGGGCCTGGCCAGCGGCAGTGGGGCTCCGGGTTTCTTCTGGTGGTGGAGCTCGTGGGAGCAGGTGGGAGGCGGTGGGCCACAGTGTACGCCAGGAGGAGGAGGGAGAGCAGCCAAGGGGTTTGGATGAGATCAAGGAAACGCAGGCATGCTCACCAGGCAGTGGGGTCCATGGCCACGACCTGCTCAGGGCCACGACCCTCCCCAGTGAGGGTTAGTCCTGGAGCAGAAGAGAGAAAACCCATGTGATCAGCCCTTTGCTGAGTAATCAGGCCTCACCTGGGTAGTGGCCATGAGTACAGACAAGAAACAGACGCCGGAGGGGTCGCAAGCCGTGAGCCAGCACCTGAGTGAGTGTATCAAGAAGAGGACTGGAAGCGGCCTGGAGGGCTCGGGTCGGGGCTGGGAAGGCGGCCGTGTCTGTGAGTTCCAGGAGAGCGGGCGGAGGTGTCCTGAACTGAGAAGTCCGGGGCCGGCAGCTACAGAGGAGGAGCCGGTGTCTCAGGGTGGCCACACTGAGGTCAGTGTCCTGGCCGGAGAGTCAGGGGGAGTACAGATTTTCAGCAGACCAGCCCCCCGTGAGCCTGGGTGGGGGGCAAGTATGAGGTTTAAGAGCCGTCTGCACGTGAGTGATGGTTGCAGCTTAAGGAGAAGGTGACGTTACCAAGGAAAATCAGGAGCAGAAGGGGCACAAGAGCTACCCGCTTCTGCAGAGTCCAGGGCAAGAGAGGAGGGGGCAGAGCCATCCACGGGGCCCGGGAGAAGCACACAACAGGCTGCCGCCTACTCGGCCTCTGTCTTAGCATCTTTATTCCTGGTCTGGCACAGAACAGGCACGTGACCATGCTTTGGGTGAATGAATCAATGCACAGCACAGATGGGGAGTCAGATGCTAAAGAGTGACTGGCCAAAGATGAGGATGGAGACATGGTCAGTGGATGTGGTGACCAGGAGGTTATCTGTGGCTGGTGATCGTCCATCGACAGGGGCAGGATGCCGGGGAAAGCATTCAGGTTTTCTAGCACTGAAGTGGATATTCCTCACTTCTGTGCTGTTCATGGTCCATCCTTCCCCATCCTCCAGAACACAGCGCTGAGTACTAATGCTCTCCTGGGCTTTTTGCATGTTCCGTAGGAACTATCTTTACTGAAAGAACTTGTGCCTTTCCCGCCAGGTCCCAGCCATCCTGAACCTTTGGTTAAGTACATCCTGGACAGTGTCCTCCCCTTGGTGCCACACGCACCCTGGCTCGTCAGCAGAACAGGGCTCTGACCAACAGATGCTGACTAGCAACTGCTTTGAAAGCTCTGAAACGGGTAGCAGGTTTTCCTAGTGTATGTGGAAAAGTGATCCCTGGGATAGATGGGAAGACGCAAGAGTGAATTGTTTGGAGTTTCCTTTGGTTTTGTCATCTTGTCCACTAGAACACCAAACCTCATAAACAGTCATTAAATCTCCTGTGACAGTCAGCATCTGGGCGGGGGGCGGGGGGAGCAGAGAATCCAACCTCTTCCAAGTGTATAATGTGTTTCTTGAACTACGCTGTAGCAGAGGCAGGAAATACCACTGTTGGCAGATCTCCAAGTCTGGCTGTTGCCCCTTGGTTTTCAGATTCACTGCTGTTCAGAGACATGCATGCCCTGCCTTTAAATGCAGTTGTCATCTAAAATGATACCAGGCAGAGAGCACAGCATGCAAAACTGTCCCAGCCCCTGGGTGCCCCGAAGAATTAACTTGCAGGGTGACCCTGCCCGCATCCCTCTGTGTACCTGACCTGAGACTTCCATGGGGACAGACCACGACCTGCTGCAGGTGGGTCTGCTTGACATTACAGGCGAGCCCGCCTGCACATGGGCCTCTGCACTTGGCTCGTGTGCAGAGAGGGAAGATGTAGTCCTGCCTGCCTTCTCCTTCCCCTCTGCCTTTTCTGGAGAGGAGGGAGTCTGTGGCAGAAAAGGGAGAGATGACAATTACCTGTTGAGTCCTACTCTGCTCAGATTGGAGGAGGGGGAGCTTGTCCCACAGCCTCATAGAAGGAAGGTGGCCCAGGAGCAGGCTCCATCCATCCCAACAGGGCCCACCTCTCATCTGGGCCTGAGAGGTGAGCTTGGGTTTCTCCAACCAGAACAGAGGTAATTTCTGCAGCAACCCTCAGAGGCTGAGGTTAATACTCTCATTTTTAGAATGGGAAAACTGAGGCTCATATCCAAATGTGTAACTCTCCTCAGTTCATGCATTAGCATTAGCACAGCATTTTCAGAAGAGAAGCTGACTGCCCACCTGCCAGGTAGCTTTTCCCTAATCCAGAAGCCAGCTGGCTACAATCTGAAGTCATGTCTGAGGACACTTCTGTTCTGAGAGGTGAAGTTTTAACAGAAGAAGCTAGTTTTTAAGATTAAAGCAGAATGCTGGGTAAGGAAAGAAGAGAAAATAATGGAGAACCTTCCCCCTGTATCCAGCCTTTGACAGTTTAACACGGAAGATGCTGTGAGTCCTACAAACAAGGATGCTGAAGGTTCCAGATCTGGGTCTCTGCTTCCTGGGTGGAGACCTGTGAGTCGGAAGTTCTGAACAGCCATAAACCGGCATCCAGGTGATCTGTGAGGCCCTCACCACAGTGTTTTGGGATTTATAACCTGACATTCTGTCATGATGGAGTTTCCCATAAGTTCTTTACTTGACCTGAGCACCACTGTAAGTGCGCCCCATTTCCAAGAGCAGAGGGAGGCCCCCACATCTGTCGAGGGGTCCTCAGCCCAGAACTGCTTTGGCTCAGGGGCACAGCTCCAGTGGGAGCTCCAGACACAGGACCTTTCCTGACGGGAGGGGACACTTCTTCAGGACACGGGTGGGGGGGTCTCTCAGCAGTGGCTGTCTCCAAGAATGTCCCTCTCTGAGCTCCAAACCTAGCCCAGTGGTCTTCTATGAGGCCCTGGGCCTGCAGCCTCACCTGGGAATTCAGCAGCAACACAAATCCTTGGGCAATGGGTGAACTACCCAGGCCTCCAGGTGCCTGCAGTGTGCTGAAGTTTGGTGAGCTTGTGTTCCTGGGCCCAGGAGGTCATCTCTCTGTTCTGGACATTGACCACAGCTGGTCAGACCAGGAGGCATTGTTCCTTTAGCAGGTGCTGAGTGAGGACTGTGTGGAAGGGCCTACCATCTTGGTAGACTAATTTTAGCCCTCAAGAGTCATCACCCCAATGAAAATATAAGCAGGGGGGCTTATGTTTTGGAAAGGATGGTACAATACCTCCTGAGAGAAACAGATGCTGACAGTGGGCCCCTGGACTTACCTGTGAATAACCTGGACTCTCAGAAAAGAGGCGAGGGCTGGCTCCTTGTAGTCCAAGCATACCCAAGTGTTGCAAAGCTGCAGGGTGCCCAGCAGTCCTGTGGACAGTCTCATCTCACCAGGCCCCCAACTGATGGTGACTTCATCCCTGAATAAACAGAAATCAATTCCAAACATTGCATATTCTTAAACATTGGATCCCATGAGGTCTAACTCGGTGTCAGTTGGGGCCTGCTACTGAGCAAGCGTGCAGCATTCTTTATGTTATGTTTCAGGAGCAAATGGTGAGTATCACAGTGGTTCTCACCGTGGGCCCCCTACCTGCCTCTGCTTGTCCGGAGCGGCGGCAGTGTCTCCTGTCAGGGGAGCAGGCCCCCAAGGACACCTGGTGCTGCTCTGTCTATGCAGGGGCTTTGCGAGCATTCATTTGCACTGCTGCCCTTCCTTATTCTCACTTTCTTTTGCCCCCAAGATCCTTCTTTCAGGGGACTCTTGGGAGGGAAAGCGGTTTGATCATCTGGGAAAGTGGTGCCCTTCTTCCCAGTGACTCCCTTGTCCTGCTCCTCCCAGAAGCTCCTCCCATGCCTGTCAGTCTGGTATCCAGGTGAATTCTTAGTCTGGCAGATTTGAAATGCAGACTTCGCCTCCTAGCCGTGTCTCACCAGGAAACTTCATAGACAGAGGAGCCTGAGCGACTGAGCACATATTCACACACACAAGTGCACACATGCGCTCACACAGCCACATACACACGATCTCAGCCAGACAACAAGTAGCCTTTTGAAATTCTGGCATGGATTCTCCCCCAACATCTCCTTTTCCCAAAGGTAGTGTTTCTGGTGTTCTTTTAGCTTCCCTATTCTGAGCATTTCAAAATTCTCACAAACCCAGCATGCTCTGGGGAGAGGCCTGACCTTATCCAGAAGGTCTTACAGTGGCCTCAGTCCCAGGCTGGGGCCATCAGGGTTCCCCAGCCAGCCTGGGGCCATCAGGGTTCCCCAGCCAGCCTGGGGCCAAGAGGCAGGAGGTGAGAACTGCTCCTGGCCCTGCAGACACTCACTGTGTGGCCCCTAGGTTTGCCAGGTGCCTTTGGTGGGCTGGGGAAAGCTGTCCAGATCAGGAGGGCTATTAGCTTAGAGTATCCAGAAAACTTTTATCCGGACACCCTGACTGAGATATCAGTGGTACCTGCTCAAATCAGAGACCCACTATTGCTGAGCCACAGTGTGATTAAGAGAGTAATAGAAAACCAGTGTGAGAGGAGTCTAGAGCTAAGAGTACCTGGAGACGGGGAAGCCTCATTTGTGCTTCGTGTAGCATGCCACGGTGCCAGGGTTCTCTGAGTGTGGTCCTGGCCAGCAGCCACAGCAGCACTCGGGAACTTCACAGAAATAGAGATACTCAGGTCCATTCAGCCCTGCTGGATCAGAAACTCCAGGAGTGGATCCTACATCTGTGTTTTCGCCGCCCTTCTGGTGAGTTAGATGCACCTTGACATTTAAGAATCACTGCCCTTATGAAACAGAGGGTTCTGGTTCAGTGGGTGAGCTGCAGGGCCAAACCTTCGCCTCCAGGAGATTTGCGGTGCAGCTGGCTCTACTCCGTGCCCTGCCCCCGTGGGAGCGGGGACACAGAGGAAGAAGGGGTGCAGTCACCTGGGCCTGGCTTGTCTGGATTAGAACCCTTCATGGCCTGATGCAGGGTACAGGGCAGTGGAGACTCAGTTCTTGTTCTGGAATTCTTTACTCCAGGGGAGAAGGGTGGAGAGACATTTTAGCAATTTAACTAGCAAATAATTAAACACACCAGTGTTTACCGTAACATAAACTCAGGTATGTTATTTTGCAGACCATAAAAGTCTCATGAATTTTTTTTTTAAGGAGAAACAGGAATTCACAACCTTTTCCCACTTTTTATGAACTGACTGTGCTTCCCTGGGGCCAGCCAGGGTCAGGGTGACCCTCCTCTGCCCTCAGACAGGCCTCCTTGAAAAAGTTTGAGCAGCAGGGTATCTTCTTGGGCTAAATCCCCCTGACTGAGGACTAGGGGGTTCAAGCCCAGCCGGCCCAAGTGGGCTCTGGGATTCCCGACTCCAGCAGAAAAGTCACTATGGTGTCTGCCGTGTCTTCTGAGACTGTTGGCTATTCCAGCCGAGGCAGAATCACGGACTCACGCAGCTCCAAGGGGATCATGGGTCTTGTGAAACTGGCCGTGCCGGGAGGTGTGGGAACTGGTTTCCCTTCTCCCCATGGTCCCACCTTGGGCGGCTCTGGAAGGGCCTGGCCCGGGCCCCAGCCTGAGTTCCAGGCCCCTGGGCCTTCACAGATCCCTCCTCCCTAACAGACACTAACGCAGGTATTTGATGACTGTGTGGTGTAAGAGCAAACGTAATACAAGCTGGATTGTATTCTTTTTCTCTCCTGGTTTTAAAATATTTGCTTGGGCCTCTGGAGGTGTGAGCCCTCCCGCGCCAGCCTGCTGGGTCTCATGGAGAGTCAGCCCTGCAGGGCGTACCTCTGAGTGCTGCACTCAGAATAACCCAGCACTCTGCTTGTTTAGAAAATCGGCTGTGACGGCATCATCGGGTCTGCGGCCAAGGAAGACCGGTGTGGGGTCTGCAGCGGGGACGGCAAGACCTGCCGCGTGGTCAAGGGCGACTTCAGCCACGCTCGGGGCACAGGTGAGCTCGGGCCTCGGTAAAGGTGACCCCGGCCACTGAGAGCAGACAGGTGAGCACGGGCCCGAGGTGTTGCTGCAGCAACCGGACAGCCTGCAAGTGCTGTGCGTTTTATTGCCCCAAAGCCAATCTTAGTGGGTCCTCTCTTGCCCAGAGTCAATGATCGCTTGCCTTCCTTGCATCTTACATGTAAGGACTAGTTAATAATAGTTAGGGGGGCTTCCTAGGTGGCACAGCAGTAACGAATCTCCCTGCCATTGCAAGAGATGCAAGAGACGCAGGTTCAGTCCCTGGGTTGGGAAGATTCCCCTGGAGAAGGAAATGGCAACCCACTCCAGGATTCTTGCCTGGAGAATCCCCATGGACAGAGGAGCTTAGGAGCTTGGCGGGCTACAGTCCACGGAATTGCAAAGAACTGGACACAACTGAGTGACTGAGCATGCCCCCACAGTAGTATTTAGGGCACCCTGCACTTTAGTCTTAGGATTTCTGAAAGGCAGAGAAAAACATTATAGCCAGAATGACATATTTAGGTTCTTTGATGTGAATAGCCTGCCCCAGTGCTGTGGGTTGGCTCCCGAGGTCCTTTCTCATGCAGTGGCTCCCTGTCCCACCAGCCTCCCCCCACCCCCGCCCCCCTCAGCACGTGCCAGCTCGTCTGTCTGTCCCACATACAAAGGTGACGACAAAGACACTTGTCCACATCGTTTTTACCCACGTAAAATGATGAGGTTCTTTTCTGACTCTGAATTTTCCGTCAATAAAAGGATAACTTTTACACACATCCCTAAACATGCCTGAAGCCCCATGTTCCGGGAGGTCCGTGATGCGGCTGCTGGCTGGGGCTGCAGAGCCCCTGTGACTCCCGTGTCCCAGATGTAGCCCTGCCCCCGGCCCGGGCCTGGAGAAGTCGCAGGGTTCAGGTGATCAGCAGCACAGTCTTTCCGCTGGAACCGCTTTCACAGCCTGTGTGTGGGGGCTGCCTTGCCCAGAGGTGGGAGAGTTTCTGATCGCCTGCCTGGTGGCTGCCATCTTACAATGTCCAGGGAAGTAGCTGACACCCACTCAGCAAGAGGAGCACTAGGCGGGCAAGTCACCCGGAGGGCGAGTGAGTGTCCCTTCCCCTGACACCGCCAAGGATTACGGCACCAGGATAACTCGTTGAGTGGAGCTGAGCTGAGAAGCTTCTAATTCCCAGAGCTGCTTGGGATGGAGGTGTTTCAGGCACGTTCCCCTGGTACGGGGACAGGATCACAGTTCCCCGTCCCACCTGAGCGAGCAGAGAGGAGAATCCATGCACAGCCGCCTTTCTCTATTGGGACAGCAGCCCTGGCCTGGAGCAAAGGCTATTTCTAGACACCTCACAGAAAGGGCTCCTACTACACAGACACTCTGCAGAATCCTGACTGCCAAACCAGAGCCACACACAGGTGAGAATTACACTTCCGGCTCAGTGAGGACTGGTTTCTGGACTTGGAAGATGGGTGCCCAGGCTGTGGAACAGGCCTCTGGAGGGAACCTCTGCCTCCTGCCCGGCTCTGACGAAAGCCAAAGAAGCTGCCGCTGGAACGAGTCGGTGTGGGGGAGGCGCCCCCCAAAGCGGCACCATCCAGTGCAGTCGCCACAGGCCACCGACGTCCATTCAGATTTTCGATAGAATTAGTTTAAATGAAACCAAAACTTCAGTCCTCAGTCCCGTGAGCCACATTTCAGTGCCCCGTTGCCACGTGTGACAGGGGCTCCCACATTGACTGTCACAGCCGGAAGTGCTCCTTCCTTGCAGAAAGTTCATTCGGACAGCAGTGCTCTGCACCTTTGGGGACATCTGCTCTCTGTTTCGTCTGATGCCACTGTCCCTGTTTGGACTCCAGCTCCAGTTTGCCATGAGACTGACCTTGCCTCCTGCTTCACCTGAGCAGCAAGGCTGCTTAAGAACAGACCTCAGCTGCTGGCAAGTGTTTGTTACTGACTTTTTTTTTTTTAACTCAGCGTTAGAACCCTTTATGTTTATACACTGAATGTTGTGCTGAGCTCCAGTAAGCTGAACTGCAATTGCTCCATTCTGTGGAAGGCAGTCGAGCATAGCCGTGCCCACTTCTGCCCCCAGGCAGTTCTCAGAGCCCTAAGGAAGGTTCCACCATAGTCCTTCATAAACGACCACTGTGCACCACAGAGCTGCCAACCTCAAGAGCGCTTAGATCAGGACAGACGCACTGTCTTTCCCCACAGGCTCTAAGGCGCTTGTTGGCCTTTGGTCCTGGCTCGAGCACATCCATTCCTCCTATGACGGCAGCGTCCTTCTCTGCTCCCCGCATTCTCCACCCCAGCCTGTGCCTGGCTCTCTGCACACACACAGGGCAGGTGGACTGGAAGCCTCTGGAGGGGAGCGGTCCCCACCCTGACATGCGACTTAGTGCTCCTTCACTGGAGTCTTAGCAAACCTTCAGAGAAAGATAAGCTCAGTTAGCTTCACTCACCTCTAAAAGTTCTGTCCTGAATGCTTGCCAGATGTTACACCTTTGTTTTGAAGTCTAAAATTATCTTTAACAAATCCTAGGGACTGGGGTCTGTGAGCATCAGCTCATGTCAGTGTAGATTCTGTTTATTAAAGATGTGTGTAGAATGCTCGCTCACACATGGATGAGTCGCTAATTCAAGTTTCATCAGACACAAACCTCTAATCCAGTCCTGACATTCTGGAATGCACGTTCAAGAGATAATGCACACGGCCACCTGTGAGCCCACTCACCCTATGAACGCTTGTGTAGCACTGCCGCATTTTAAGCTTGAGTTGCAGAAATAAAACTGTCACTGAGTTGGTCACAGTCAAGGGAGGGGACCCTCGGGCAAACAGCTTGAGGCCACATGTGAGGTGGAGGGTGCTCTACTCAGCTCTAGGGGTACCATGGGGCCCTAAGTCCTGGTGGGGCTCCTCGCCCAGCCCTGCAGACAGATGAGGGTGGCCCCCACACCCTAAAGGATAAGTGGGAATTAAATGACAGTGGAGGTCTGGGAAGGACATTTCAGGCTGCAGGAAAAACCCAGCTTAGAAATGGCATAAAGCCCTCGGGTCGTGTAACATCTAGGTGACTCCAAGGGCAACTGGATGAAAGCAGAATCCTGTCAGTTTAGATACGAAGGTAACTTTCATCTCTGCCCAACTCTAAAGACAGGAGAGAGGAGGAATGCCTTATCACCCTGAGGGTGAATATCAAAGAAAATACCATACCCAAAAGATAAAGCAGAATCACATGCAGGATTTTTGCCCAATTATATGAAGTCCTGACCCTTGCCTGAACTCTTCTGGGTCCTTAACCCACATACTTGAGCTAAGGACCCCGAACTGACCTACACAGGGAGGGTGTCCACACCCCCAGGATGCCCCCCTCGGGTGTCCTGGAGAGGTCCCAGCGCAGTATCCTGAGCTGAGTGTTTGATTGCTCTCTGACCCCTTGCCTTCCTACTTTGAACAGATGCGGTCTTGGGCCACTTGGCTCTAGGGGAATCCACTTGAATTGGCTATCATATTACTTTTCTGATGGATGGGCTTCAGAATGCACAAGCCTTGGATTGAGTTGAAACAGCTGAGCTTCTTTTAATTTAGAAACTTGAAAATTCTTGATAGGATGCTTTCATTTCATTCATTAAATTGTCGTTTTCACATTATTGCGTGCTGCTCCTTGACACTTGAAAGGTGTCTGACGTCCATGGACACCCAGTCCAGGACATCTCTGGACTCAAGTCCCCACCAAGAGCTGGCCATGATGCCCCATGGGCTCCGAATCCCTTTGCACTGTGTCCTTGAAGAGAACCTTCTCAAACTATCAGTTCTTGAAAAGGAGAGTGATGTGATCTATCCCTATTGAATGTGGATAGATCCACATGTCACATGTTTGTTCAGTAATTACCTATAGAATCTGTACCTCATGCCAAGTTCTGAGCTCCAGTGTCTAGATGTGGGGCGTGGAGGTTCCATGGGGAATCTACCACTCTGTGATGGCGACAGAGCCACTTCCCTGTACTGACTGTGAACTATAGTATCAGTTACTTCAATATGCATGTAAACCAATTACCATGTCTTTCTTTTTCTCAGTCAGGAATAATCTTTGTACCAAAGTGTCCACATGTGTGATGGCAAAGGCCGTTCCCAGGTGTTTCTCATGTAAGATTCCAGCTATTCCGAGCAGAGCTAGTGGTGATATGCCTGGTGTGGGGCTCTTACCTCGCTTATGTGCCTGAATGTTTGCTAAGTAGAGTCAGTGGGAGGGAGTCATGTATGAAGCCGTGGATAAACACATATCGCTTATGTGTAATTTATGTGTAAGACTGATGACCTAAAGGAAAAGCTACAGAATAAAACCAATTCTAAGTCTATAAAAGATAAAGATTCATCAGATTAGGGGCCGTACAAAAACACATGTCAGTATGCCGGGGACACGTCTTCACTCTCCTCAGCCTCACCTGGCACTTTGGCAGAAAACGCTAAGATTTGCCAGAGAATGGAAGTTTCCGCATTACATGGCTGGGCTTTCCAAAAGGCAAAGGACACTTGACAAGACCCTCCTGGTCTTCGTGCTGGAGATAAAGGCCATGGCCTTGTCCAGCCCACCTGCACTGACCTCACATTCTGAGAACTGAGCCAGAATATTAGCCAGACTCCTGGGCTTCCCAAATCATTTTTGACTGGAACCAGAGAAACCATTAAGAATAAACATAAAGACAGTAATACTCTGACAAACAACTTTTGTAAATAGCAAAAACTAAAAACTTACACAAATGCCTCCCCATGCATTTTTAAAGATTATTACCCCTCTCCAAAGGGAAAAAAAAAAACCTTTTTTTTTTTTTCTTTTTGTACATGTTTGATACAATCGTTTAAAAGTGTCCCAGTCAGTGTAGCCAGGGTATTACCTATGTTCCATCATGGCACCTTATCAACTCAATGGTTTTCTTCCAAAGAAAGTTAATGCTGCTGAAACCTATAACAAGGGAAAAATATGATCTAAATAATCTACATGTAAAGTTCAGACAAAAGGTATTTTGCAGGGAAATGTGCTTATTGCCTTGTGATATTATTCAGAAAATTTGAGGCAGGTTGAAGATCAACATCATTTTAAGGTCAACATCATTTTGAAGTTCCTCCTGACTACTTGTCCTTATGGCAAAAATTACATGTTCTCCTAGAATAATGGCGACAGTATTAACTTTTATCCATGGCTTCCTCATGACACTAAATTGTGTCCCTCTAACTGGATTTCTCCTGCTTAATGGCAGAGACTAGAATGGAAATTTAAAAGGTAGTCTTGTGTCTTCCCTAAAGTGTGACTCTATCCTGTGAATTCCTGGGGTAAACTTCCCCCCTCCGTTTCACACCATCAAGAGAGTGATATCTGGCATCTGCAGAGGGGAGACATCTGGCATGAGGGATGGCAAGGTGCTTTGGGGCTTGGTGCTGGGACTCTTTCCCTGGCTGGCCACTCTTCATGCCAACCTTGGGCTGGGCTTTGGGCTCTGTCGGGGACAGTGCATGAGAGATGGTGTCCTTGGTTTGTGGACAGAGGCCCTGCTTTTCACTTCAGGGATTTTCTCTTTCGTTATTTCATCATTCCATGTCATGAGCAAAGAAGCTCATCTTAGAAGGAAAGGTTAGCAGAGCCCAAGCACAGCAATGCCCTGCCCCATTATTCAGGGATTACCTTTATTCAGACACAACTGCGCTGTGTGTCTGCCCTGAGCTCTTCACTGCCCATCAGCTTCTGTCCACCAGGGTACTTGAGAAAGGAAAGGAAACAGGTGCCTTTTCAGTGCTACTACATGTGCCAAATCTAAGCTTAAAAATAGGCCGATGAGCACACATCCAGTGCAGATGCCCCTTGCTGTGGAATGTAGAAAGTTAACTGGTTTGGACCTTAGCAAATACGTCTGTTGCCTTTGGTTCTGCTGGTGATGCTAACACCAAGATTTGTTAGGCACAGAATAGGAAAAGTCCATGTAACAGCAGCAATTTTCAGAGATCTTGTTACCAGGTCAGTTTAATGATTTAAATGGGAATTTCTCCAAAAAAGGTTTTAATCACCACCAACCCTGAACAATTTTGTGTTCATTTTTGATATTTCACTGTCTTCTATGCCTGGAATCCAATGAGTCTTCAAACTCCCCAAGAAGGAATACTTTTCTCTAAGAGAGATTTGTGATATAAAATCCATTGCTGTGATCCTCCAAGGTGTGTTTTTTTTTTTTTTTGCATTCCTGAAGCAAAAATTGTTTTTAATCAAAAAACCTTGCCTCACGCTATGAGGCTCAGTGGTAAAGGATGCAGGAGACGTGGGTTCGATCCCTGCATTGGGAAGATCTCCTGGGGAAAGAAATGGCAACCCACTCCAGTATTCTTGTCTGGGAAATCTCATGGACAGAGGAGCCTGGTTGTCTACAGTCTATGGGGTTGCAAAGAGTCAGACTCAACTTAGCAACTATACAACAACAGCACACTGAAAGGACTGGAAAGTGGAGGGGCTGTGCCTGCAAGTTGGTGCTGCTGCCCTTAAGTGAGAGGTGGTTGGAGGGGATCAACTGGAGGACCATACTCCCACCTGGTTCAAGAAGTCATCCTGCCTGCCTGGGAATCAGGGAGGATCAGGGCACAAGAAGTAGACAACTTATACCGAACTGTGTCAACATCTGTGAAGTCTTCCTAAGCATAAAACATTCATTTGTAGGCATCCAAGACTGGATCTTCAGTAACAATGCCAAAATATTTGCTATCAAGACTCAAGGACTCCGCTAAACTTTCCATCTGGGATGGCTGGTTGAACACAGGTGTTTATCTCCTTGGCTTCTCATGATCACCTTAAAATGAATGAGCAGGAACTTATTAAAAGGTCTAGGGAGAGTAAGCTCATATCAAGTGGATGTTCATATATTGTTTGAATGAGAATAAATAGATTTGGTTTAGATGTAGTAAATAAGCAAAGAAGCAAAACACACACTGCCACAGTTACCTTGGAGGAAAAAGGGAACACGGCGGAGCAGGTCCTAATACTCATACACACCACTGTCACTCACATTTTAAGGGTCAAAATAAGTTACATGGTCACATAATTTTAAGAGGTCAAGGAAAGGCATTCCTACCATGATTCCAGAGAGAGACCTGACAATATTTGGTGGCCAGCCCCATGACACAGCACCTCTAGCAAACTTCTCTGCCTTCTGGTATTTTGGTTGCCAACACGTGATATCATTCCCTAGCCCCTAACTGAAAGCCAGTCCTGATAAGCAGCAAACACCATCCATGTACAGTAGACTCCCTTATCCCTGGGGGGTATCTTTCATCACCCCCAGTGGATGACTGAAAGCATAAATGGTATGGGGCCCTATATATATTGGATTGGCCAAAAGGTTCCTTCAGGTTTCTACATAACGTCTTATGGAAAAACCCAAATGAATTTTTTGGTTATCCCAATACTATGCTTTTTTCCCTACAAATACACAACCTGAGATAAATATATATATTAGGCACAGTAAGAGATTAGTAATAACTAATAATAAAATAGAATGATTACAATACTATCCTGTAATACAAACTATGTAAACGTGGTCTTTCTCTCTCAAAATATCTTACTGTACAAATTTAATGCCTTTTCCATCTTAATTAAGCACTTAGCATGCACTGTGGCCGTAAACTTTTGCAGTTTGAGATGTGACAGCAAATTCCTTTTTACCTTGTGCACAGTTTTATAAATGGAAGATTCATTCTTATCATAGATCTTAGCAACCTAAGCATATGATTTTTTTTCCCCCTTTCTTTGTTAAGTCTAGAACTTTCACATTTTCACTTAAGGAAGAACTTTACAGCTTCTCTTTGGCATATGCAAATTCCAGCATCACTACTCTGGTGCCTTGGGGCCATTATAAAGTAAAATAAAGATCACTTGACTGTTGTGAAACCGCAAAAGTCAGTCTGATAAGAGATGGCTACTAAGTGACTAGTAGGCAGGTTATGGTTAACAAAGGGATAACTCACGTTCTGAGCAGGATGGAGTGGGACTGTGTGAGATTTCATCACGTTAGTCAAATGGCATGCAATTTTAAACTTATTGTTATTTCTGGAATCTTCCATTTAATATTTTTAGACTACAATTAACTGCAGGTAGCTAAAACTACAGAAAGTTACACTGCAGATGAGGTGACTGTATGTAGAGGCAACTCATCTGTGGCATCCTTCTCAGAAGAGTCTGCAACAAATGGGAGAGACCAAGATAACTGAAATGTGAAAAATAAGATAACTCAAATAATAGAAGTTCCAGATCTCTAACAACTATTCTTAGAAATGTTTGAGAAGTGATTTTACTCAAAAAACCAGTACAGAGTGCCATGAGAAGAAGCAATCAGAAAACAAAAAGGAGATCTCAATTATTAAAACTATGACTATCATATTAAAACCTTGGAATAAAAAGCACCATACATAAAGAAATGACAAATGACAGAAGAAAAATGAATGCAAGTCTAGTTAAGAGTTTCAGTCCAAAATATATTAAATACACATTAATAGATACAAAATAAATTTAATGGCTCTTACTTATCAAATAAAAACAATAAGCCAGTAGGAGAATGGACACCACTTGTGAATACGATACTTAACTGAAGAGAAAACACAAATGACCAATAAGTATATGCTAAGATGCAGAGCCACACTGATAATGAGAGAAATGCAAATTACATCTATAATATTATCATACTTTTTCACATCTTAGACCAGCAAATATCAAGAGGATTGATAATATCAATTATCTAAACATGTGGACCAACATGTATTCTCCTATAGAATTGGCTAACTTCTATATTAAGCCATTATGGAGAGCAATTTAATGTACATTTAACATTTAAACTGCATGTATATTTTTTCAGTAGACAGATTTATTATTGACCTCTGTGTCGAATAGAATGCAGGTGAGTCAAGACATTCTAGGTTTGGTTGTTTTTAGTTTTAGGCTAAAACTGTCAATATTTACACTTTCCCACTGTGGTAATGATGTCATCTTCACTCTAAAGTGCAATTAGAAAACAAGCTTCTTTCTCTAAAGCTGACTTCTTGGAAACAGTCCTAGGACTTAGCACAAAGCAGTAACTTTTACTTAAGAAATACTCAATTTGCATGTATGTTGAATGGAAACTCAATTTGCATGTATGTTGAACAGTTGAACAGTTCAGCAGTTCAATGAAGACCTACAAGACCTTCTAGAAATAACACCCCAAAAAGATGTCCTTTTCATTATAGGGGACTGGAATGCCAAAGTAGGAAGTCAAGACACACCTGGAGGAACAGGCAGATTTGGCCTTGGAGTACAGAATGAAGCAGAGCAAAGGCTAATAGAGTTTTGCCAAGAAAACACACGGGTCATAGCAAACACCATCTTCCAACAACACAAGAGAAGACTCTACACATGGACATCACCAGATGGTCAATACCAAAATCAGATTGATTACATTCTTTGCAGCCAAAGATGGAGAAGCTCTATACAGTCAGCAAAAACAAGACCGGGAGCTGACTGTGGCTCAGATCATGAACTCCTTATTGCCAAATTCAGACTGAAATTGAAGAAAGTAGGGAAAACCACTAGACCATTCAGGTATGACCTAAATCAAATCCCTTATGATTATACAGTGGAAGTGACAAATAGATTCAAGGGACTAGATCTGATAGACAGAGTGCCTGAAGAACTATGGACGGAGGTTTGTGACATTGTGCAGGAGGCCATGATGAAGACCATCCCCAAGAAAAAGAAATGCAAAAAGGCAAAATGGTTGTCTGAGGAGGACTTACAGATAGCTGAGAAAAGAGAAGTGAAAGGCAAAGGAGAAAAGGAAAGATATACCCATTTGAATGCAGAGTTCAAAAGAACAGCAAGGAGAGAGAAGAAAACCTTCCTCAGTGATCAATGCAAAGAAGTAGAGGAAAACAATAGAATGGGAAAAACTAGAGATCTCTTCAAAAAATTAGAGATACCAAGGGAAATTTTCATGCAAAGATAGGCACAATAAAGGACAGAAATAGTATGGACCTAACAGAAGCAGAAGATATTAAGAAGAGGTGGCAAGAATACACAGAAGAACTATACAAAAGAGATCTTCATGACCAAGATAATCACGATGGCGTGATCACTCACCTAGAGCCAGACCTTGAGAGGCATCACTACGAACAAAGCTAGTGGAGGTGATGAAATTCCAGTTAAGCTATTTCATATCCTAAAAGATGATGCTGTGGAAGTGCTGCACTCAATATGCCAGCAAATTTGGAAAACTCAGCAGTGGCCACAGGACTGGAAAAGGTCAGTTTTCATTCCAATCCCAAAGAAAGGCAATGCCAAAGAATGCTCAGACTACTGCACAATTGCACTCATCTCACATGCTAGCAAAGTCATGCTCAAAATTCTCCAAGCCAGGCTTCAGCAATACGTGAACCATGAACTTCCTGATGTTCAAGCTGGTTTTAGAAAAGGCAGAGGAACCAGAGATCAAATTGCCAACATCTGCTGGATCATGGAAAAAGCAAGAGAGTTCCAGAAAAACATCTATTTCTGCTTTATTGACTCTGCCAAAGCCTTTGACTGTGTGCATCACAATAAACTGTGGAAAATTCTGGAAGAGATAGGAATACCAGACCACCTGACCTGCCTCTTGAGAAACCTGTATGCAGGTCAGGAAGCAGCAGTTAGAACTGGACATGGAACAACA
Organism: Ovis canadensis; assembly: GCF_042477335.2. Taxonomy (NCBI): domain Eukaryota; kingdom Metazoa; phylum Chordata; class Mammalia; order Artiodactyla; family Bovidae; genus Ovis; species Ovis canadensis. Next base: position 19,109,316 of record NC_091262.1, read on the forward strand.
GACTGGTTCCAAGTAGGAAAAGGAGTACATCAAGGCTGTATATTGTCACCCTGCTTATTTAACTTCTATGCAGAGTACATCATGAGAAACGCTGGGCTGGAAGAAGCACAAGCTGAAATCAAGATTGCCGGGAGAAATATCAATAACCTCAGATATGTAGATGACACCACCCTTATGGCAGAAAGTGAAGAGGAACTAAAAAGCCTCTTGATGAAAGTGAGAGAGGAGAGTGAAAAAGTTGGCTTAAAACTCAACATTCAGAAAACGAAGATCATGACATCCGGTCCCATCACTTCATGGCAAATAGATAGGGACAAAGTGGAAACAGTGAGAGACTATTTTGGGGGCTCCAAAATCACTGCAGACAGTGACTACAGTCGTGAAATCAAAAGACACTTGCTCCTTTAAAGAAAAGTTATGACCAACCTAGACAGCTTATTAAAAAGCAGAGACATCACTTTGCCAACAAATGTCCATCTAGTCAAAGCTATGGTTTTTCCAGTAGTCATGTATGAATGTGAGAGTTGGACCGTAAAGAAAGCTGAGCACCAAAGAATTGATGCCTTTGAACTGTGGTGTTGGAGAAGACTGTGGTGTTGAGAGTCCCTTCGACTGCAAGGAGATCCAAACAGTCTATCCTAAAGGAAATCAGTCCTGAATATTCACTGGAAGGACTGATGCTGAAGCTGAAACTCCAATACTTTGGCCACTTGATGCAAAGAACTGAGTCATTTGAAAAGACCCTGATGCTGGGAAAGATTGAAGGCAGGAGGAGAAAGGGACGACAGAGGATGAGATGGTTGGATGGCATCACCGACTCAATAGACATGAATTTGAGTAAACTCCAGGAGTTGGTGATGGACAGGGAAGCCTGGCGTGCTGCTGTCCATGGGGTCGCAAAGAGTCGGACACGACTGAGTGACTGAGCTGAACTGAACTGCAGGTATGTTTGACCCAGCAATTCTCACAGCTGACATGTGTGACATTGTATATATGCATAGATAGACATGCAAAGCTGTCCATTGCAATTTATGATTTTTTAGCACTTTTGCAGAGGTTTAATTCACATACCATAAAACTCATCCATTTAAGGTGTACAATTCAAAGGGCTTTAGTAAATATACAGCATTCTTCAGCCATGACCACAGTCATCCCAGAAAGAAACCCCACACCGGTTAGCAGTCATTCCCCATCTCCCTCCTCCTACCCCAGCCCTAGGCAGCTACTTTTGTGTCTATGTGTCTGTTCTGGACATTTCCTATAAATGGTATCATACGATATGTGATCTTTGTGACTGGCCTTAGTAATTTAGTATAGCATTTTCAAGTTTCTTCCATATTGTATCATCTATCAGTGTTTCATACTTTATTTGCTAAATCATACCCATTGTAAAAATGGATTTCATATTTTTTAAATGTGAATGTAAAAATACATTCATTGCTTGGTGGACATTTGAGTTTTTTCTGCTTTGTTGGTTATAATGAATAATGCTGATATAAACATTTGTGTATAAGTTTTTATATGGACATATTTTTCATTCTTCTTGGGTATATAATACATAGGAGTAGAATTGGTAGGTTTTATGGTAATTTTATTTTTCCTGTTTTGAGGAGCTATCAAACTCTTCTCCAGTATTCCTGTACCATTTTACATTCCTACTAGCAGTAAGTGAGGGATTCAAATTCTCCACATCCTCTCCAGCACTTGTTATTGTTTATCATTTTTATTATAGGCATCCTAGTCAGTATGAAGTGTATCACATTGTTGTTTTGGTTTATATTTCTTTAATTTACTAATGATGCTGAGACTCTTTTCATGTGCCTTTTGGCCTTTCATGCATCTTCTTTGGAAAAATGTCTATTAAAATCCTTTGCCCATTTTTAAATTGGATTATTTGCCACTTTATTATTGAGTTGTAAGGTTTCTTTATAGACTCTATACATAGTTCTTTTATTAAAATGATTTGCAAATATTTTCTCCCAGTGTATGGGTTTGCCGTTTCACTTTCTTGATGGTATCCTTTGAAGCACAAAGTTTAAAATTTTAATATGATCCATTTTCTTTTTTTCCTTCTGTTGCTTGTGAGTTGCCAAAACTCAGCCTCTGTTCACCGGTGCTGAATAGAAATGCAGACCCAGAGTTTTGGATGAAGTAGAAAAGAGTGGATTTTATTGCTTTGCCAGGCAAAGGGGGCCACAGTGGGCTACTGCCCTCAAGACTGTATGACCCATGCTGGAGGGGATGATGAGAATTTTTTCAGTGTTCAAGGGCATGATCAGCTTGTGGACAATTCTTGGATTGGTTGCCATCAGGGTGAAGTTTCAAGCATCATCAGTTTTCTGGTCTCAACCAGTCTAGAGTCTGTGTTCTTGTTGATAAGCAGTTTTCATCTGGAGGGGTGTGTTTCCCAGACAACTTAGGAATGTGTGTCAAGCCTTTATCAATGTCATTCAGGGAAGTGGGAGTTCGGTGATTCTGATATGCGGCAGAATTACAGTCGGAATTGTTACCAGTTCCCTAGCCCAACAGCCATTCTTCATTTTCGCATCTTCACGTTTCCCAGTCATTAACTCTCGAGTCATCATTGTACTTCAAAAGACAAGAATACAGGCTCTTGTACAGTTTCACTTTTGCTATCTAAAAAACTAGTGCCTAATCCAAGGATACAATGATTTCTTTCAGTGTTTTCTTCTCGGAATTTTATAGTTTTAGCTCTAAGATTTAGGTCTATGACCAGTTTTAGTTAGGTTTTTATTACAGTTTGAGGTAAAAGTCCCTCTGCATTCCTTTGTATGTAAATATACAGTCATCCCAACACTGTTGAAACTAATGTTCTTTCTCCATTGAATATTCTTGGCATTTTTGTTTTAAGAAATCAATAAGGGACTTATTTCTAGAGTCTCAATTGTATTTCATTAATAGAAATATCTGTCCTTATGCTAGTACCACGTTGTCCTGATTATAGGAGCAGACTAGAACTTTGAAAGCAAGAATTGTCAGTCCTCCAACTTTATTCTTTTTAAATATTGTTTCAGCTAGTCTGGATCCCTTGCATTTGCATATGAATTTGAGAATCACCTTATCATTTTGGGGGGGAAAAAGCTGGAATTTTAGTAAGGATTTTGTTTAATCTGTAAATCAATTTCTAGGTATTCCCACCATGAACATGTAGCATCATTCTATTTATTTATATTTTCTTGAATATTTTTCACAAGGTTTCTGTAGTCTTTGGTGTAGATATCTTGTATATCTTTTATTAAAGTTATTCCTTTGTTTGTTTTTAATACTAAGTCAGATGTTTTTATTAATTTCATTTGGAAATGTTTAACCCTAATGAATACAAATGCAGTCAATTTTTGTATATTGATCTCATATCTTGCAACCTTGCTGAACCTGTTCTATCAGAGTTTAATGGCTTCCCTAGTATTTTTCTATATATAAAGTCTTGACATCTGCAGATAGAGATCATTTTACTTCTTCCTTTCCAATTTGAATGCCTTTTGAAAATCTTTTTCTTGCCTAATTGACAGAGAGAGAACTTTTAGTACAGTGTTGAATAGAACTGGCAAGAGCATTTCCTGAACATCCTTCTCCTCTTCCTGATCTTAAAAGTAAACCATTAAATATTTTACCATTAAGTTTGATGTTAGCTGTGGGGTTTTTATAAATGTTCTTTATCAGGCTGAGGAAGTTTCCTTTTATTCCTAGTTTGTTAAGTATTTTCATCATGGAATAGTATTAAGTTTGCCAAATGCTTTCTCTGTATCCATCGAAATGAAAAAGTGTTTTGTCCTTTTTCAGATAAATTACATTGGTTGATTTTTATATGTTGAACCAACCTTGAATTCCTAGGATAAATTATCTTTGACCATGGCATATAATCTCTTTTTATTTTGTTGAAATAGGTTGCTAGTATTTCATTGAGGTGTCTTGTGTGCATATTCATATATGATATAGCATATTTTCCAAAAGTGACAATTTTGAAATAACCTTAATGTCCTAATGACAGTTTTTAACTAACCTAAATCAGTAGGGAGTAGTTACATAAGCTACATTGCAATGTAAATGAAAAATAAGGAGAGCTATACATACACGGATAGAAGACATAACCTGCTTTTCTTAAAAAAAAAGTGGTATAATACAATACTCATAATGCTTTTCCTAACACATATAAAATATAGACAAAACATATGCTGTGTGATATTTTCATGTTTGTATTTGTGTAGACATCGGTATAAGCAGTGAAATATCTGAATGACTATACATCAGACTGATAGTGGCAGCTCCCACAGGGAATCGGAGTGGGATTTACCTGTATTAAAATTTTTATAATGGGGAAATGTACCTGTATATTTCTGTAAATTTAAAATACATAAATGTTTACAAACATAAAAATTAACTCATCGATACATGTAAACCCATGTCTTAACAAATTTTACTGTAAACTAAGGGAAACTTCTGTTAGCCCACAACACAGTCCTATTATTACCACACAAACATAGATGCAGTTGGTACAATTAAAACTGTGTCAGCTAACAATTGGTAATAAATTTAGAAAGAGAATTAGTATAGGATCAACACAGATATACTGCAATAGGAAAAGGAGGAAAGGGACAAGAACAAATGACCAGTTAAAGAAAACAAAAAACTCACCAGCAAAATATTACCGAGAAGCTGAAAATTATCATCAAACATTATTGCTATAAATTCCAAAAGTTGATTAAGTAATAGCCTCAATGAAAGAAGAACCCATTGGTAGGACACGAGAGCTCAAGGAGCAGCCAGTGAAGCAACAGAGGGAAGTGAAATGAGACTCAACTGAGGAAAAGGGCAGAGGAAGAGAATGAGTCCACTACAGAAAGTACGTCTGCATGGGTTCAAAGGACAGGGGCACTGCTGAGAACACACTGAGAAGCATGGAGGAGAGGACTGAGAAAAAGAGCAAAGCAAAATGGAAACAAAGAATCACAAGGGTAAGAAACTGAATGAGCATTATGGAAGAAAAAGGGTGTCAAACATAAATAATTTGGTATTCCTGAAGAAAGAGCGCTAACAAATTGATGAGATATATATATATATATATATATATATATATATATATATATATATATATAAATTATCAGTGGCAGAAGGCAATATATTTCCTTCTCCAAAGATCTTCACAACCCAGGAATCGAACCTGCATCTCCTGAATTTCAGGCAGACTCTACCAGTGAGCCAGCTGGACCATCCCATGGACAAAGGAGCCAGGCGGGCTGTAGTCCACAGGATCACAAAAGAGTTGGACATGACTTAGCAACTTAACAAAAACGTATATATACATATATATATGTATGTATTTATATATAGTGTATTTTACTATATTACAATTCAGAAGCTATAATTTTCTTTGAGTCCATCTCAAAGAGAACAAACTTGAGGCCAGCAAGAATTTATTGGAAAAACTGAAAAAAGGACACATAGTGAACACTAAATTAATTTTTAGGACTAAAGTAACTGCAGGAATTAGAGTGCAAAAGATAAACGTTGTAAATTAACAGTGTAGAAATGATTCAGTAAATCTTGAAGAGCAGTGTAAGAGGAGGAAGGGCAGTGTATTATGTTGATTTCCTCATCTTTTAATATCCAGAGATTAAACTAGTTTATAGCTGATAAGTCATGAATTAGAAGTGTAAATATAATTAAAGGTTCACAGGAAAACATCAGAATAAAAAGAGGTAACGGTGAACTAAAATGGATGGATGAGGGAAAAACAGAGCTAAGATACTGACCCACACACCATGTTAGCCATGAGAAGCGTGACTGCCATTAAACTGCTCGGAGATCTTTATGGTGTCTAGGAGAGAAACAGTATGATGATCTCAGTGGATGCAAAAAAGCACTTGATTAACTTCAATACCTCTTCATAACACAACTCTTAACAAACTAGGGAAAAAGAGGACTTCCCTAACCTGATGAATGATACCTATCACATTCTCACTGCTGGCATCATTTTCAGTGGGAAAATTCCCTTCCTCCAACTTCACGAATAAGACGAGGATGTCGCTATCTCATGTGGCTCACAATGTGGTTTTGTAAGTTCCAGCCAGAATGGCGAAAGGAGAAGAAATCCAAGGCATAAAGATCAGAAAGGAAGGAACAAAACTGTCGTTCGGTTACATCTCAGTTAGCAACATAGAAACCCAGCTAAAATACACACAGTATTATAAATGATAAGTGCTAGAAAGACAGCCAACTACAGAATATATTGAGTTGGCCAAAAAGTTCATTTGCATTTTTACGGGAGTCTTTGACCAACCCAATATCTTATAGTATCGATATACTTCCTACCGTATCCTTTTATAACTTTAAAATTTTGTACCTTGGGTATACACATTGCCAGACAAAACTCTTAGTTATTTTAAAGTTGTCCCTGATCTTTTAAAAACTATATACAATATTCTGTTGGCATAAAATGATGTGCATATGTTTCTATGCATTAAAAGTTGCTGAAAAGGCTGGTCATCAAAAATAAGGGTAATTTTCAATGTAGTACGGTTTGTTTGTAGTTTTTCCCCTTTTGTTGGTTTGAATTATCATGTACTATATTTATAATGAAAATTGAACCATGTTTACTACGAGAAAATGAGGAAATTAACTCCTCAAAATAGATATTTCCATAATCTTTATATACTTGGGCCAGAAATTTCTCATTTTAAAAACTCCCCTGCTGATTCTGATGATCACATTTGGAAACCACAGGGGTAGGAATTATCATCTAATTTGGGACCATCAGCTAAATTGCTGAAGCAAATATATATTACCTTTGTCTAAAACCCAAATGTAAACCAAAACCAAGTGATTACCAGCCTACATTTCAGAATCTCACCATTATGTTGGGCTCATTAATTGACACAGTTGCCCTGTTAACCAGGCTTTAGCCAGCCCCTGACTTCCTCCCTGGCAGCCTCAGTCATTTCCTTCCAGAACTTCACTAACTACCTGCCTTATTGGGCATGTGTGGGGTCAGAGCATGGGCCTGACCTCTGAGGGACCCCATTATACTTGGAAATACTCAGGGAAATGGACAAAAGTATACACTGCGGTGGTTTCAGAAAAGTCCAAAGGGCAGTGAAAGCAGGAAATGATACCTGGTGATAGGGCAGTGGTTCTGTCATAGGGTAAGTAGCCCGGTTTCTGCCGTCATCCCGTAGAACCAGGGACAAAGTACAGCAACGGGGGAAGGAGCCCAGCAGATGGGGTGGCCAGGGACATCTGGCACCCGTGCTCCAGGGCGGTGCTCTTCACACAGAACTCCAGGCTCGCAGTTCACTGGGGCTGCCGCAACCAAGCACCACAGGGAGGCATGAATAAACAGGAGACACACACTGTCCCAGTTTGGGGGCTAGTAGTCTGAGATCGATTGTTGGCAGTATTGGTTTCTCGTGCAGCTGAGAAAGAACCTGTCCCATGCCTCCCTCCTGCTTCTGGTGTTTTGCTAGCAGTCTTCGGCTTGTCAGAGGCGTCATCTTGATCTCCACCTCGTGATCACACAGAATTCTCCCTGTGTGCATGTCTGTCCAGTCTTCCTCATGTTATAACTGCATCCTATGGGACTGGGGGCCCACCTGCTCCAGTACGGCCTCATCTTAACTGATTACGTCTGCAACAGCCCGGTTTCCAAATAAGGTCACATTCTGAGGTCCTGGGGCTTAGGACTTCATCATATGGATTTGGGGGTGGGAGGGACCTAGTTCAACTCATAACGCAGGCAAATGGTGCTCTCCGGGATTTGGGCAGCCAGGATGCTCTGGCTATAGAAGAACGCTTCTTATTAGTGGACCAGCTTGATTTCTCAGAGCTCTGAAGTCACCTTGGGGGTGGAGCAGCGGGTTTTGGTGGGGGTTGCTGTGAGCCTCTAATGGTGGGTGGAGGTATGTTGGTTCACCTGTGTTTATCTGTCACTACAGGTTATATTGAAGCTGCCATCATTCCAGCCGGAGCTCGAAGGATTCGTGTGGTGGAGGATAAACCTGGCCACAGTTTTTTGGGTAAAACGAAAATGTTTGACTCATAGTTTATGTTCTGAATGTTGATTTGGACGATCGAGCTGCTAATTTGGGTCAGCAAAATGCTGACACAGTGCTCTCAGACCATTGATTTTAACTCATATTTTAGGCATAGTGAGCAATCAGCATGTACCAAGCAGTTCTGTCGTATTTGGCTAAAGTGCAGCCAACCCCCAGGTGGATGAGGGGAGGGGGTGAATAGGAACCACCAGCTTTGGACAGGAAGGCAGGTGATAGAAGATGAATGAAGGACGTTGTAAGGAATCGGGGTAGGCTGAGTCCCCCAAAGTAACTGCATGAGCACTCAGGCAGCCAGAGCCTGAGCAGCAAGGGTGCAGCACCCAACTTGTGGGAGCTCCTGTAGGATCTTTTTCTGGCTTCAAACTTAAGAATTAAGCTATTTTGGCTAAAATTAAGTTTACTCATGAAACGCTTTTATTTCAACCTTTATCACTGATTTTTAAAAAATGGCTTTGTCCACATTCCTTACTTTGTAGATAAAAGTATCTAAGTCTTTCTTTGAAATGGTCTCCAGTTGAAAAACCCAAAGTTTGATGAGATGGACACAGACCAAACCTCTAGTAGGCAAGTACGCAGAGAAGAGCACCATCCTATAGAGGAATTGCGAACCACTTACAGACACCGAGATAGCCCTCTCACACCTGACTTGGGAGTGGGCACAGGAGCTCCTGTTTCTAAGTGCCTACACCAGGCTCGTGGGCAAGCAGCCCCCGGGGGTCCCTACTGGGTCCCAGACAGCCCTGCCCCCTCCAACTCTCTCACTGCCGCCCATCCATCCACGTCCTGGAAGCCATAATGGGCATTGCTCTTCCTGCTGCCAGCCTGGGACCTGCTGTTCCTCAGGTTGGCATCCACACTGGTCTCCATCAGCCCTGTGGTTTTTCCCACGCTGGCCCGGTCCAGCCTGGCGCTCTTCTCTGCAGCCATCCAGCTGTTGCTTTACAAATAGAGTGACGCTCATAAATGCTTTCCAGAACAGGGCCTGCCCTGCTCTCCGCAACTCTTTCAAAGTGACAGCCTTTTTACCAAATTCTTGAAGAACACCAGCCCCTTCTTTCTGCCCATCTAAGGATATTTGGTCAACTTTATCAGCATTTGTTTTGGGGCCCCATCACCCAGTGTCATGCCAAAAGTTACCGTTTCCAACTGTTCCATTGGCCCTCGCCTACCTGGAGACGTTTCTGCTCCCCAGAAGCATCGGTCCTCTGTGGGAATCTGACATCACCTTTGACCTTTATCTTATTCAGAACTCATGATCCTGATATCTCAGGTGCTGGCACAATTCCAAGGTCAGTTTCCTTGTCCTTCCATAAAGCACCAGTAGGTACCCTGCAAGCTCTTCAGCTTCCTGTCCTGCCCTTAAGACTTCCCAGCACCATTCCACCAGCCCCAGGTATCTGGTAAAGGTGGGAACATGATCCTTGCATCTGCTTTTCTGTGTGATAGAATAGACAGAAGGTTGTCAGAATCCTTTAGATCCCTCGACAGCTAATTCCTGTAGTGAAGATGACTTTTCACTGGAACCTGTTAGGGCCAGCAAGTAACCCCTGGAGGATGCCACCGGAGGGAGCCAGCTTTTTCATGGTGGTCCCTCTCGGCCCCTGATGCCAAGGGCCACACCTTCCAGTAACAACACGGACACTGACATCGTGAGTCCCAGTCTCCGAGCTCTGCTCTGCTTTGAAGACCTGACCCCTGATCTCCAAATACCAGAGTATTGCTGTACCCAGTTCACTGAGGAGGAAACCAGGGCTCTGGGAGTTCAGCTGCTCATCCAAGCTTCTCTCCAGCTTGGCCTGCTGCAGCTCACAGAGGCGTCAGTCACAGCCAGAGATTGGATGGAGGCGATTTTTCACTGGAGAACGTGTTAAACCTGCCCATTGCTACTGCTTTGATGTGTGGGTTTCAGAGAAGCACATATCCATCTGAGGAGATAGGGTCAATGTCTCAGGACGAATTCTCAGCTCCCTAGAAGCATTGGACCTCCCTGGGAGGTTGGAGCCAGACTCTGACACCTTATCTGCAAATCATAGTTCCAGTGTCCCAGGGCCTGGTGTGTACACAAGGGAAATCCGAAGGCGGTCCATGCTCGATATGTTTCTAAAGTCAGTTCAAACAAGCCTCGTTTCCACCCAGGGCTGGGTGCTTTGGATATCAACCCTGTGTAACTGAATTGCTCTCCCATTTGCGGGAGCAGTTCCTGAAGAATTCACCCCACCTACCTTCAACCCACGCTGCCTGGCTTTCTGCTCTAAACCACCTGGAACAGGAAATGCCTCTGCAGTTTGCATCCATAGCTGAGAGCAGAGCTGGCAGAACTCCGAGTGGAAATAAAAGGAGCTGACTCCACGCCAGGATGAGAAGTAGGTTGAATGTGGGTCAAGTCTTCCAGTGGAATCCAGGAGGCAGAGAGACAGGAAGGAGCCCGGCTTCTTCACAGTGCTGGGCGAGAGGTGGGCATGCGGACAAGGTCTGCCTGTGTCTGCCTCAGGGCAGTCCAGAGAGGAGCCCGGCCATCCCGGCAGGAATGCCCCCTCTCTGCTCCCCAGAAAGGCTCAGGATCTCCCGTGGTGCCCAGAAGTCCAGGGACATCGTGTCAATGTCTGCAGAGAGGCAGGAGGGCCGGATGGAAACAGACGGTCCCCACGTGACCTCACACTTTGGGCTGTTTTGAGGAGGTTTGGCTCTGCCGTGGTAGCAGGGGAAGGCATGTACTCATCTTCATCCCGCAGAAGTCTCTTCAGCTGTTGAAAGGCTTCTAGTAGCTCCTGAGCAAAACACACAAAAGCAAGTACTGTTGCATTTGGGGCAGAGTTTAAACATCCGGCTTCTGACTGAGGCAGGACCAACAAGTGCAAATCTCCTCCCCAGTGAATCAGAACTTCTGACATTACTGATAGGATCACGTTGGTCTGGCATCCCCTTTGTTCTTAACTCCGTTATTTCTCTGTCAGAGCAGAGCATTTGGGGGAAGCCTGGTGTGCTGCAGTCCATGGGGTCACGAAGAGTCAGATACCACTGAGCGACTGAGCAACAACATAACAGCCCCTGTCGGGTTTCTCAGCCTAAAAATTCTAATTTCAAATACAAATTCATCTCAAAATGCTTACAGATGAAGGGGGCCTGCAAATCCCATTGATGCCAAGGACTGAGAGGAACAGGAATTTCTGGAGCCCAAAACTTGTTTAATTTTGGAGGGCTTCTTTAAGGAACAGAATGCATTTTGTATACAGCCTTGGAAAGGGTACCACGAGGGGCTCTGGAGCTTCAACTCCCCTGGGTCGTGCAAACCCTGCTCTGGGAAGCTCGCTCTGGGGGCTGCTGCAGACGGGCCAGGAGTGACCTGCACACCTGTTCTCTGGGGCTGACGTGCCCCACAGGGTGGTTTTCTCATCAGACTCCACACTGAACCTGTCCACCTGTCCACTGATGTTCAGATCTTGAGATTCGAGCAGACTTACTGAGGCTGCAGTCGTATTCTTTTGAAAGGATGTCAGGTGCTAACATCCAGTTTTAGCAGGAAGTTCAGAATTCCGGCATGGACCATAGCAGCCTGCAGATTTTGGATCCTGCTGCCTAAATGACTCACCCCAGAGTCAGCGGGCTTGCAGCAATCCCCATGATTCTTGGAACTGATGGCCTCCTACTTAGAATTCTGCCTCTGAGTTATCCTCCTGTGCAAAACGCATGAAGGATTGTCATCATGAGCCCACTGTCCCGAGGAAGGGTTGCCGTGTTCGGATGAGGGGGTCAGTGGCGGTGGTGAAACTGGTGCATGTTCTGCAAGCGTGCAGCTGCCGTGCAGACGGCCACAGCAGAGCTTGGACAGGCAGAGTTTCTTCTTTCTGGGGCCATGAGAGCCTGCCCCCCATACACACACCCCCTGAAGCTGTGACAGTGAGATTTTTCCAATTCAGCAGCCCAGGCCAGGACCTCCAAAGACCAGACAGGTGCCTTCAGAAGTCGCAAGAGTGCCCAGCAGCAGAGTGTGGATAGGAAGGCTGATGGTTTACGTCTCTTCCCAGCTCTGCATTCACAGAGCTCACGTGGCTCCCTGAAATCTGCCACGGGGGCGCGTTTACAGCTTGAGTAGTGACGAGCAGTGGAAGTCTAGGCTGCCTTCCCGCCCTGTCCCCAGCACTGTGCCGTCGGGTGTGTCCCTCCCCGTCCTGCTCCTTGCCTTTCTGGAATCGCCAGGGAGCCACTGCCTGTCTCTCTCGCTTCCCCTCCGTCTTTCCTGGCTCCGTTCACCCTTCTATGACCTCCCCCGCCCAGCCTGCGGACCGGCTATGGAAACGTCTCCTCCCCTCACCTCTACCACCCCACAGGACCCTGCCCTCGTGGTGAGAGGGTGGCACTTGCCCAGCACCCGCAGGCTCTGTTCCTGGGGGGACCCACAGCAGGCGCCTCTGCCCGCAGAAATGGGGCTTCCCCGGGCGGTCCCCACACCTCTGTGCGGCGTTTCTGTGGATGGGTTATAATTGGCTCCAGCTGTGCCCTCCTACACTTTTTCCAGTTCTTCCCACTCTTGACCTCCCCGATGCTTGCCTTTTGGCACGAGGGTGGCGTGGTTTTCAGTTCATAATCCAATAAGTCCTGTTAAAGCGCCTTGGAAACAAGGCCAAGTAAGAAAGAGCCACCTCACCCCAAACAAGTACCGGACAGGGCAGGGTCCCAGATAGGGTTTAAGGCCCGGATGGAGTGTGCCTTTCTGAGTCTCAGAGGGTACTAAGCTGACATCAGTAAGGATCCTAGGGTGACTTCTAGAAATCCATGCTCTGCCCTGCTTCTGTCATGGTTAATGTTTTTCAAAAACCAACCTCTAAATGTGACATGTGAAAGCTAAACCCAGTTCTCAGTTTCTGAGTATTGCCTTCAGGTACCACTGGGCCCAGGGGGATAAAACGGTGGGAAATGATGCCTGTATCCTGGCACTGCTGTCCTGCCTCAGTGCACTGTCACCTGAGGACCTCTTGCCACGTACTGGCAGACTCAGACTTAGATCGAGTCTCTGGGCAACGTTGGGAAAGAGAGCTGCTGCTTCCCAAGGTGAATGCAAATGTTGCAATCGACTCTTCCTGTCCCGAGCTGGGTGGTGGACCTGCTTCTGGAGCTGAGGAGGAGTTTAGGGTCAGCCTCCCATGACTGGGGAAGAACACGTCCCCAGAAGCTCCTTTGGGGGTTGTTACTTGCAGAAGGACAGAGAGATGTCAGGGAGAAACACTCAGTTCAGTTCAGTTCAGTCGCTCAGTTGTGTCCAACTCTTTGCGACCCCATGAACCGCAGCACACCAGGCCTCCCTGTCCATCACCAACTCCCGGAATCCACCCAAACCCATGTCCATTGAGTCAGTGATGCCATGCAACCATCTCATCCTCTGTCATCCCCTTCTCTTCCTGCCCTCAATCTTTCCCAGCATCAGGGTCTTTTCCAATGAGTCAGCTCTTCACATCAGGTGGCCAAAGTATTGGAGTTTCAGCTTCAACATCAGTCCTTCCAATGAACACCCAGGACCGATCTCCTTTAGGGTGGACTGGTTGGATCTCCTTGCAGTCCAAGGGACTCTCAAGAGTCTTCTCCAACCCCACAGTTCAAAAGCCCTAAAGTGGAGCAAGGCCAGGCCCGGCCGGGGGCGCTGAGTGCCAGAGTTGACTGGGGCGCGAGCGCGGGCTGAGACGGGAGGGGCGGGTCGCCCCAGTGTGCCCTGGTCTCTGTGAGGGAAAGGGGCTCTGGGGGTGGCCGCAGAGTGACAGTGGTCAGCAGCCAGCTTTACAGAGACTCACTCTGCTCATCTTGCTGATTCCAAGTTGCAGAGATTCTCAACCCGCTTGAGCATCCCCCGCCCAGTAACAATGACAGTAAGCCTGCCCTCTCCTTCTCCGCCTCTGCAGCCCCTCTCTGCCACCTCCTCTTGCTTCTCCTCATGGGCAGGGTGCCTCCCCCCACCCCGAACTCTGCACAGAAACTGAGCTTAACAAGGAGCCAGGGAGCAAGTCCAAGCTGCCAGGCACTCCAGCCGCCTCTGCTCCCTGCTTTTCCTGCCGTCTCAGCTCCTGGCCTCCCCTCAAGAAGGCCTTCCCCAGCGGGCCCAGTCTCTGCCCACACACACGTGAGCCCTGGACTGGCCTCTGGCTCAGGGCTTCTGCAAGTGTCTCACGTTTATCTGTCTTCTCGCCCACCTCGCTTTCAAACCCTGAGCTACCAAGGGCAGGAGCTGTGTCTTCAGCACCAGCTACAAAGCCCTTGGAAAGAGGTAAAAAAACAATTGTCCAAACCTTCAGAGGAAGTGAAAGAGCAGCGAACACCCATGCACCTGTTGCTAGATACCCCAATAGCTAATATGGCCGAAAGTACTTGTAGGTTGGTAGTTTACTGGAAGCTGTGGAAAACCACAAGCTTAGGTGTTTGTACAAGGATATGTAGAACATGAGGCATCACAGTGATCTGAGGTTGGAATGTGTTCTCTGGGAGAATATAACATTTGCATATTTCAGTGTCTGTCATAAAACTCTAGACTTGTAACCTAACGAATGTGGGACCTTGGTCTGTTTAGGTACCGGTCTCCACGTGGCAATAGCTGTGTGACTTCAGGCAGGATTCTGAACCTCCCTGTGCCCCCATTTCCTCATCTGTGAGAAAGAAGACAGTAATCCTTTACCTTAGAGCACTGTTGGGAAGGTCAAATGGGTAAAAACATACAGAGAAGCTAAACCAGAGAATGTACCCCTTAAATGGGGACTTGCAGGTGGTGGCTGAGGAAGAGAAAAAGGAGCAGAAATTGTGAGTATCCCAACAGACTCGCTTCCTTCCAGTAGCCAGGAGATCCCAAGAATGGGTAGAATTCTTTGAAGGGAAACATTGGGTTCTAAGTGGTGGAGTGTTCTCTTTTCAAAGCCGTTCCTAGAGTCCTGTAATCCGCAGCCACGCGCTGAGCAGCCACCCTCACTGAGTGTGGCCTCTCCTGGAAGCTGTCCAACTGGGAGGCAGCCCTACTCAGAGCCCTCGGTTTCTCCTGGTGGTTCCTGTAAATGTGGAGTGCTGAGCCTGCACCTCCCCCTCGGGGCAGGGGAGCCAGCCAGGACCACCGTGTCCTGCAGACCAGGAAGCAGATGGCAGCAGCCCCAGCTGCTTGTGGCCTGACCAGGATTGGAGCCATCAGGTCCTAACCCGGGCCAGGGCTCATGGGCTCAGGCTTAACTGAAACTACTCGTGGGTTTCAACTCTCATTATCCAAAACTGGTATTATATGTGGGCATGTTGTTTCTGACCTTATAAGCAAAGAGTAGGGAACATGATTTTATTGATTCTGGACTGAGCAGGGTTCAGGGGTGCTGGCAGAGAATGTGGCTTTGGGCTTGGGGTGCCACAGAGAATTTTATGTTTTGAGTGACATAAAGACTTGCTATTGACTATTTTCATTTACCACCTTCTCTTACATGTCAGAGTACGTTCTATAATCATTGTTTACTTTCCTGAATAACAAAGCAAAACAAACCAAGAAAGCCCAGAATTTCACTGTAGAATGCTCTCTCATGAGAACCACATGACACTAAAGCCTAAGTGAGGGAAAAAAACGAAGAAATGACGGGTGAGCAGTGGGGTGATAATAAATACATGGCTTGTGTGGAAAACCAAATCTTTGCTATGGCCAGTCAGCAGAATGTCAGTTCCGTGTCAGTTCCAACACACTGAGAGAGCAGAGGCCATGAAGCTGAGGCTGGGTGCGCCCCTGTCACTCCTGAGGCATCCGCTGACTTACTGCCACGTCTGTCTGCAAGCAGCTCAGGGTGGGAGACTCCCGTCTTTATGGGCACTTGCTTCTTGAAGGAGCATCTACTTCACTAATCTGGGGCTATCACATCCTTAAGGGACACTAGAGTTAGGCTGCCCTCTAAAAAGCCCCAGGTAGGTAAGAGTGAAATGAATGATGAATTTTGCTAAAGCTGCAAAACCTGTTTTGGAGACTTGGACATGTTGAAATAGAATCCATTCATCCGGCAGAAAACCCTCTACTCTGTAAGTCTAGTGAAATACGATAGGGCTGTGTGTGGCTGTCTGCATCCTCTGGCACTGCTCCCCACACCCACTCCGTGTGAGCTGGTTCTGAGACACCAGCCCGTGCTCTGAGGCGCAGGAGTCGAGGCAGCTCGTGCTCAGGGACCTGGGGTCAGGAGCCGTTCTCTGCCCGTGAGCCAGTCTTCTGTTCTCAGAGAAAGCTCCCTTTCTCTCAGGGCAGGCCTCCCTCCTCTCCCCTGTGGAGGCAGAACATGAGAGCTCTGACCCACCCCTCAAGACACCCCTCAAGATTCCCTTCAAAGACGGGCTGACTCCCCCAATTCTGTGGTGTTCCATTTTCTTTCTAGCTCTCAAAGACTCCAGTAAGAGATCCATCAACAGTGACTGGAAGATAGAGCTCCCTGGAGAGTTCCAGATTGCAGGCACAACCGTCCGCTATGTTCGAAGGGGCCTGTGGGAGAAAATTTCTGCCAAGGGACCGACCAAAATGCCGCTGCATCTGATGGTAATTTGCTGTGCTTTTGTATTTGTCCTGAGTTGGTTGGGTCCAAGAGGTCTACCAGTTGACTTCTTCCCCTGGGCCCTACGGGAGGAGATACACTTGGTTCCTGGTGGTTTACCTGGCCACCTGCTGCTCCAGTCTCTCTCTTGGTTTTTTCCTTGTATAATCCTTTTTGCCACATGCTTCAAAATGCTGCCCTCTCAAAATTCTGCCTTGGCTCTTTACTGGCAGAACTCCCATCTTTTTCAAAAGGAACCACCTCCAGGATGGAAATGCTTAGTCATGTGGCCGCCGAGGAGACCGGGCATTATTAAGCAGACAGTCCCACTCAGAGTCTGTTTTCCTATCAGGTGGCTTAGATTTGCCCCACACTTTGTGTAATTACATCAGAAACTACCTTTTGAAAACAAACTGTTGACTCTGTTTCCAAACCGACACCACTCAGGTTTTCCAGACTCAGCTTGCAACTAGCCTTCAGGAACTGAGACAGAAACAAATTCTGCTGGACTATTTACTCCCTAGATGGTCTCAAGAAATCTGTGGAGTTGGGCCAGATCAGGGCACTCAGGTCTTACATGTTGTCTCAGGAAGGACCACATGCAAACCACTGAAATGTTTGGTTATACTGCCTTTTAAGACTGTGAAAGATCTCCAGGGAAAAGAATGCCACCATTGCCTTCTCAGGGTTCAGGAGTTCTCGTGGCTAACTTTGGCTAGCTCATAATGACTAATTCCATGTCTCCTTCCAAAGAATGGGGATTGTGACAGCTTGTGTGTCTGTAATCAAAGCACAGTTTGTCCTCCACGGCACCCAAAGTCTCTACTTGGAAGTTCTTATCATCCCCATTAATTTGTGGTCTCTGGCAGCCAGCATCTGTTTAAGATTAGGTGATACCTGAGAGATTCCCAGGCCGCCTCTCAGTAAGAATCTCCTGAGGAGACGAGCTCTGAGAGTGAGCAGAGATGTCTCCCACGATGGCCCTAAGCCTGTTGCGGTTTCCAGTAAGAGCAAAGGGAGCTAGTTCCCATGGCTGACAGTGCGACAATCCACACCCTAAAGCTACTGCAGATACACGTTTGAAAGTTGATTTCTGGGGCCTAAGTACCTGTGCACACTTATGTGTTCAGTCGTGTCTGACTCTTGCGACTCCGTGGACTGTAGCCCAGCAGGCTCCTCTGTCCATGGGATTCTCCAGGCAAGAATACTGAAGTGGGTTGCCATTTCCTCCTCCAGAGGATCTTCCTGACCCAGGGATTGAATCCGCATCTGCTGTGTCTCCTGCATGGCAGGCAGATTCTTTACCGGCTGAGCCATTGGGAAAGCCTGTACCTAAGCCATTTCTCTGTGATTAGATTGTTTCCTAATCTAAGTCACTGGAACAAATCCTCCTGTCCTGAGTTAAAAGCAGTCATTCAGAGGGACTAAAAGAGGAAGTGAAAGACAAGATAAAACCCAAGATAGCAGTATCACCTGTTAGCACATGAGTTGCTTTTCTAGCACACACCAAGATGGGTCTATTTCCCTTCTTTCCCAAAAGCTTGCATAAACTGTGAGTGAATTGTCAGCCCATTAAACCAAATGCACAGCCTGGATTCATTCAGACCATGATAAACAAAACTCAGGGAATGCAACAACTGCCACAGCTGAAGTTCCTGCCTTCTTGAACATTAATCACTTTTCTTTCTTGAAATATGATTGCTAGTTACTTCCAGTTTCTAAACCTGGAAATGAGAGGAGCCCGTCTTCCTCTGAAGGGAAATCCATTGTCCCCTAACTGAGGTGTGCTCATTGCTTGCGAGGTCAGGAGTGCCCATAGAGCCATGGGGACCTGCATTTGAAACCAATTACGTACATGCACACACAAATTATATGTGGCTACAAAATTGCATAAAATTGGTTTCATATGGATTCTCAATTCACCAGTCTTATTCCCATACTGAGATAATAAAGATCTCTTTTAAAAAGTTTTTTTTTTTTCTTTTTTAACTGGAGGCATTTTTCCAAATGTATTACTGCAAGTCTATTTCTTGGAGAAGTAGATGTTTATTCAGTTTGGGCTGCTCTTAGCACCCCACCCCCACTCTGCAACTCCAGGAGGGCTGGGAGATACTTGGGCAGGAGAGCGACTCCTGTCATCTGGCACACAGTCTGCCTGGCCTCCCTCAGGTCAGATGGAGCACCTTCTGCCTCCAGCTCCCGCTGACCGGCTGTCCCAGAACTGCAGCCTGGAAGTGAAGTTGCTGGCTGCTTAGACCCAGGAGTGCCACCCGGTTCCAAGCCTGGGCTGAAGATGTACCACCAACAACCAGGCCATTCGAAGCTCCCACAAGAGAGCTTCTTTTCCTCCATTAAGTACACATAGAAAAATAACACCCATAGAGCACCTCTGTGCTTACAAGGCTTGTCAAATGCATTACCAAACTAAGAGAAGGCCCCTCCACCTGCCCACTTGCCAGGATTTCAGACCCCAGGGTCCGCAAGCTGCAGGATCATGGCTCCCCCGTGCCTCACTGCCAGCTTTAAGCCCGGTGCCAGGCCTGTGCCCCGCTGTGGGCACTGTCGTGATCCTAGCTCCCATGGTACAGGAAGGCTCCTGCTACAAGGAGGTTCCCTTGTAGTGGCTCTGTTTAACCTGGAGCCTGCCGTACACATGGCAGTGACTGGTGCTCAGGGAGTGAAGAGTGGCATTCATTTTCAAAGGAGTCACCCTACTTGTTCAGATGCCTGTTTAGAAAAAGCAGTATATTTGTGTCTTTCTCACCCACAAGGGCAGTTTCGTGGGTGATTACGTGGAGCAGGTCAAGTGTAGTTAGAGCACTCAGACTGGCTTATCCCCAAATCCCTCATCTAAACCAGTCCTCTCTCCAGTGGAAAAGAGTAGAGCTCCCTGCCAGTGGTTCACATATGCTCCCGCCCCTGCGCTGAGCGTCTGTGGAAACCAAACCTGAAATAAAGGAGTGCCCCTGGAATGAACCTGTTTTGAAACCCCCAGAAGAATGGGCTATCCCTGGTGGGAAGACAGCCGCAACACGGGTTGGCTTGCAGATTCAGCAATCCTGTGGGCTTTTGCTCTATTTCAAAGTGGCCTTTTATTTTGCTGCTGATGCAGGTGTTGTTATTTCATGACCAAAATTACGGAATTCATTATGAATACACCATTCCTGTAAACTACACCACTGAAAATCAAAGTGAACCAGAAAAACCCCAGGACTCCTTGTTCATCTGGACCCACAGCGGCTGGGAAGGGTGCAGTGTGCAGTGTGGCGGAGGTGAGCAGCAGGGTTGTGGGCTCACTGGGTGTGGGGTTTTACCAAGCAGAGGAGAAGTGAGTTCAGGGCACTCGGTGGCGGGTGCACGTTGCCTGGGAAAGTCTGGCCACATAAGTAACTTGTATTTCTGTGGAATGTAACTGCATCCTGCTGCAAATTTCTCTGGTCAGGGTCTTCTTCCAGACTCCTCCAGACCGAAGTAGCGTCCACATGGCTGCTTTGCCTACAGCCTTTGATGCTGATCGGAGTGGAGGTTTGACTAATGTGTAGCTGTGTTACAAGTGTGACAGGTGACCCTGGGAGCACACAGAACAGACTTTCATCTGTTATGCTTGGTAAAAGGGCACTGGAAGATGTTTCTGATCTTCAAATACCCTTTCCTTTTTGCCACAGTCACCAGTGGAAAAACGTGGAAACCAGTGGAATCAACAGTAATATAATGGAAGGAAAAGTCCTCCAACTCCAGTGAAACACTCTTGGACTGGGTTCTGGCTTCATGATTTGCCTCCATTTATTAGCAGATGACGTATTCTCTCTGTACCTAAATTTCCTCACCTCCAAAATAGGGTGATCAGCCCTCATGCCCACTGCAGGAGGAAACTCAAATACCATGAACATCAATATGAACAAAGAACATCATAGTCGTTATGTGTTGTTTAGGAGGAGTGAAGGGAAGCATCCTGAATTCTTAGCCAACAGCACCCTGACGGGACACAGAGCAGGGTCATGGGATGGAGACAAGTCAGGTAAATGTTGATGGACAGAGTTAGAACAGAGGTTGACCTGGACCCTGGAATGCCAACCCAGAGGGTGGGCTGGCAGGTAAGACGTGGGCATGGCACTGGTCCTGCAGGGCTGATGGCACCAAACTTCCCCCAGGCCAACTTGCTGCAAACTCAGCATGGCCCCAGTGCAAGAGTTAGCAGGCTTTACTGGCTGGGGGTAAGGGGTGCCGTTCTGCTGCCGCTATCACAACCTTTTACGGCGCCAGTGACTCCCAGCTCCCTGACCTGCAGCCCAATCCAAAATCTGGCTTGAGGCATCTCTGTGCTTTCTGTGCTCACTCAAGTTCAGGGCTGTACCATGACAAATTCCCCAGAAGACAGACTGATTGAGGAGCGTGGGATCCATATAGTTGTGCTTGCTGCTGCTGCTAAGTTGCTTCAGTCATGTCCGACCCTGTGCGACCCCATAGACGGCAGCCCACCAGGCTCCCCCATCCCTGGGATTCTCCAGGCAAGAACACTGGAGTGGGTTGCCATTTCCTTCTCCAATGCATGAAAGTGAAAAGTGAAAGTGAAGGCTGTCAGCCGTGTCCAACTCTTCGTGACCCCATGGACTGCAGCCTACCAGGCTCCTCCATCCATGGGATTTTCCAGGCAAGAGCACTGGAGTGGGTTGCCATTGTCTTCTCCGAGTTGTGCTTGACTTTCTGTTAGTCTTTTAGTATAATATAGCTAACATAAAGTATTAACCCCTACCAGGTTCTGTTCTAAGCACTTTATATATCAATTCATTTTAACCATCTCTAAAGCATCCTAAGGCATACGGAAGTTAAGTGAGCCAGCCCAGTGGAGCAAACCAATGCACAGAAACATGATGGCTAAGTATCAATCCTGTGCTCACTCTGCTAGCTAATAAACCAAGTGTGAACCCAGATAGCCTGGCTCCAGAGGCTGCCCTTCCATCTCCCAGTCATTCATCCCCACTCCTAACTAAGTCATGGCCAAGCAGGGTGCAGGGTGCTTGGGAAACATCCAAAAGAATGAATGTGTAGTCAGCTGGGGTTTGTGAGGCTTCCCAAGAGCAGGTGATGCTCGGGCATGAGCAGCAGTTGATGGAAAAATTTTCAGGTTGGTCTATGTCCTTCAGACAAGCCTTCCTGTTTCTCGCTTCTCTCCAGAAAGCAGGAATTCTGTAATAAGTGACTGTCATCTCTGGTGAGGGCTGTTGTACAGTTGTTTAATCAAGCCCAGATCTCCATAGACTTCAAACGAACAGATACAGAGACTGGTAAGCTTTGTAAGAAATCAGAGACCCAAATCAGAACTTTGGCCCCAATGAGCCCCAAGGTGTCCAAGAACACAGCTGATCTGAAGCGTCGCTTCTCTCTGATCCTGCTCTAGGGTCTTTCTCCTGCCCCTGCTACCCCTGCCCTATCTCACACACCCTCATCCCTAAGATTATGATCCCTCTCTGACAACGCACAGGCATTAGAAGAGTCAGTTTAAGTGATGAACTGATCACAAGATGCCCCTGAACCTTCCTCCACATGGTGAATAAGTGGCCTTTCCAGGCATGCGTTCTGTGGCCTCTCAGTTCTGTGCACTTTGGTTTCCAGGGGAACGCAGAAGCATCGTGTCCTGCACACGGATTGTTAACAAGACCACAACGCTAGTGAACGACAGTGACTGCCCTCAGGCCAGCCGCCCGGAGCCCCAGGTTCGAAGGTGCAACTTGCACCCCTGCCAGTCACGGTAAGGAGCTGTGTTCTCAAGCTTGGATCCTTCAAGGGCAGAGCAGCAGCACCCATGAGCAGGGTATGGTGATGCACAATTAATACCAGTCTTACTCTGTGTTCCATTGTTGATGCTGAGTGATTTTTGATTGTTCAAAATACTCAATTTCTGGCTACTAAGCCATAACTTTGAGAGCAGTATACAGTCCTCACTGGAAGGCATCTCATAGGGGACCATTAAGAACATCTCACAAATAAACAGCCATCTCCACACATTTTCTCCTGGCACATGTCACCTCCTCCAAGTTACTCTGTCTTAGAGAAAAAGGAACTCAGAGTGTGAGTACCTGTGAGTAGGTGTTAGTGATTCTGATTGGTTAGTGTTTGTGATTGATCTGATTTAGTGGCTGAAATTAACATCAGTAAGTGGTTATTGTTTGGGATCCATCAGAACTTCTATCTCCAACCCTAGCTTTCACGGCCATGTGCTCCAAAGTGCATTCTCTTGGGTTGTTAACTGAGATGAATTGTGTGGAATGTGTTCATCAGTTAAGCCTCCTTATTTCCATCTTAGTGGGACTTTGCATCTGATTCTGTTGTATCATGTAATATCATGCCTGGCCTCCCGTTCTGCCCAGCGTTGAACTATGTGGCTTTTGTTTTGTGGTTCTATGCATTAGGTTAAGGCATGTATGTATAGCTTTTGTAAAGAGGCTGGACTTTTTATTTATTTATTTATTTTTTATTGAAGGATAATTGCTTTAAGGCATATACCCTGCGGAAAGCAAAATTCAAAGAGGCTGGACTTTTAACCTGGCAGTTTTTTGGGTTTCTTAAGCTCAATTTTTACCACTCACCTGGTGAAAAGTATCACAAAGCATTTGGTTTTGTTTCTGACCCTCTTTTCTTTGTCAAACTGATAAAATGTGTGTGAACAAGAGAGGGAAGCCAGAAGGGGAAGCAAGGTGAGATGTGGTTTTATGTGGTCCTTGGAAAATTAAGAATGAAATTTTCTACCCTAATGGTGAAGGGCATGAGAAACAGCTCACTTCTAGAAGTCTTGAGAATTTGGGTGTGAACAGCCATCCTGCAAACCTGTCAGTCGATTGATCGGTTTGTCAGTCAATCAGTCACACACACACAGGGCTGAAGAAAGAAGAACTTGCCACTGTAAAGACGTAGGTATCAGAGAGGCCACAGCTTCTTTTCCTGAAGGTAGAGATAGCTGGCTCTTGTGATATGATTAGAAAGGAGAGTAAGTGACTCTAGAAGAGACATTAGCATAGGTTCAAAGGGATAATTGAGCAAGAATGATCCTAGGGACCCACTCAAGAATTATATTCTACAGTCATTTATGTTTTCACGCTATTTTAGTATCAAAATCTTTTTAAATTATGCACAGGAACGAAATACATGAAACATGAAATCAGAGTTGGTCTGAGTGACTTGAGATGCATATATAATTGGGAAGAGTGGTTCAGTGCACTTAGCCTTCCCCTCATCTCAGTTGGCCCACAGCACCTCTGTGAAATACCAAGGGGTAAAGTTCAAAAACTATCAGTCAAGGGTTCTCTTTCCCATCATGATGGAAGAGCTTATATTGGACAAACCCTCAGCATTCTCCTAGAATGATATTCTAGAGCTATGCTGATCAGTGCTTCCTTCCCTGGTGGCTCAGCAGTAAAGAACCTGCCCGCAAAGAAAGTTTGATCCCTGAGTTAGGAAGATCCCCTGGAGGAGGAAATGGCCACCCACTCCAGAATTCTTACCAGGAAAGTCCCATGGACAGGAGAGACTGGTGGGCTACAGTCCATGGGGTCACAAAGAGTCAGACACTACTGAGCATGCATGCACGCTGATTGATTGACATGGTAGCCACTAGCTAGTCCAAATCAAGATGTGTTATAAATGCAAAATACACACCTGACTTCAGAGAATTCGTCTGGAAAGAAATTATAAAATATCTTATTAATTTTTAATATCTATTACATGTTAAAATGATTACATTTTGAATGTGTATGTATGCAGTCGCTCAGTCATGTCCAACTCTTTGCAACCCCATAGACTGTAGCCCACCAGGCTTCTCTGTCCATGGGATTTTCCAGGCAAGAATACTGGAGTGGGTTGCCATGCCCTCAGCTCCAGGATATCTTCCCTACTCAAAGATCAAACCCATGTCTCCTGTGTCTCCTGCATTTGGGGAAGATTCTTTTCCTACTGAACCATCAGGGAAGCCTGTTGTATTTTGAAGACATTGGGTCAAAATGCAGTATATTAAAGTCACGTATTTCTTTACTTTTTTAATGTAGGTAATAGAAAATTAAAATTATGTGTGTGGCTTTTTCTTTTTTCTTTTTTTTTGTATTGGACAGCACTGCTATAATTAACATAACAAAATACAGTCCAAAATTACTAGACTTACAAAGAAACAGAAAAATGTGATCCATACTCATGAGAGAAGGCAATTAATAGAAATTGACTCCAAGATGACTTATATATTGGGATTAGCAGACAAGAATTTCAAAGCAGCTATTGTACTTTTTACATATGCATGTAACATTGAGCTTGTGTGTGTGGCTCCAGAATGCCCACAGAGCTTAGGCCTGCAGTCTTGCTGTGTTTGAACACAATTCAAGTCGAACACACTTTAGATTAAAAGTAACCTCACACCGGGTTGCTGGGAAAGATTAAAGGCAAACAGAGAAGGATAGAGCGGAGGATGAGATGGTTAGGTCGCATCACCGACTTAGTTCAGTTCAGTCGCTCAGTCGTGTCCAGTCCATGCCCAGTTCTAACTGTTGCTTCCTGACCTGCATACAGGTTTCTCAAGAGGCAGGTCAGGTGGTCTTGTATTCCCACCTCTTTCGGAATTTTCCACAGATTACTGTGATCCACACAGTCAAAGGCGTTGGCATAGTCCACAATGCAGAAGTAGATGTTTTTCTGGAACTCTCTTGCTTTTTTGATGATCCAGTGGATGTTGGCAATCTGATCTCTGGTTCCTCTGCTTTTTATAAAACCAGTTTGAACACTAACTCAATGGATGTGAATTTGAGCAAACTCCAAGAGGCAGTGGAGGACAGAGGAGCCTGGTGTGCTACAGTCCATGGGTTCACAAAGAGTTGGACACAATGACTGAACAACAGCAATTTCAGAAAGAAAGAAAAGAAAGTCAAGTTGCTCAGTCTTGTCTGACTCTTTGTGACCCCGTGAACTGTAGCCTACCAGGCTCCTCCATCCATGGGATTTTCTAGGCAAGAGTACTGTGGGGTGCCATTTCCTTCTCCAATCTTAGTGTCTCTTTAGAACAGGGTTAGAAAACTTTTTCTGTGAAAGGCTAGAGGGTAAATATTTTTGTTTTGTAGGCCGTGTATGATTTCTGCTGTCTGTTTTTTGTCTTGTTTTATAACCCTGTTAAACGTAAGAACCATTGTTAGCTCCTGGGCTGTACAATCTGCAGGCCAGCCTTGGCCCATGAATGACAGTTTGCCTTAAGTTATTGCCTACCCTTGTTTTTGCCCACTGAGATGATGGGATCACAGCCTCAGCTCTGAAGGCACCACCTCAGGGAATGTATTCTCTTATCATACAAGGGAGGGCACCTTGTTATACTGAGTTACTTTTCATTGCCCAGTTATTCAGTATGTGTGTTCACGAGCTTCAGTCAGTGTCCAACTCTCTGCGATCCTATGGCCTTGCAGCCCACCAGGCTCTTCTGTCCATGGGATTTCCCAGGCAAGAATATTGGAGTGAGCTGCCATGTCCTTCTCAGGGGATATTCCCAACCCAGGGATCAAACCCACGGGATATTCCCAACCCAGGGATCAAACCCAATGTGTTTCCTGCATTGGTTCTTTACCACTGAGCCATCAGGGAAGCCAGTACTCTCTTTATAACCATCCAGCATGCCCCTCAGCACACAGTATAGAGTCGGTGATTTCATTTATTCAATATATGTTTATTGAATAAATTCACTTGACTTTGCTTTTGGTACCAATGTATATAGAAGTGAAAGACAGGCCAAGTCTTTACTGTCAGCCAAACAGCAACAACAAACTTGATCAACATTAGGTTTCTCTTTCCCACCACTCTCCTTTTGGTCCCACCCCCTTTCATTCCCTTTCCAACTCTGTGAAGTCATATATACCAGACTGGAAGAATGAATTGAATTTGCAAAAACAGAGTAGGAAATAAAATTGATAAAAGAGAAGACAGCACCTGGAATTTGCCTCAGAGCCTAGAAAAGAAATTCCCGGATGCCTATCCTGCTGCTGCTGCTGCTAAGTCGCTTCAGTCGTGTCCGACTCTGTGCGACCCCATAGACGGCAGCCCACCAGGCTCCGCCGTGCCAGACTGCTTGTATTTGTTGGTTTGCTTGTTTGCTTATTTTGAACCATCTGACTTCATACTGTTTCTTAAAGTGGACACTTGAAAGTGAAGTATCATGACTCATCACAGAGTGCTTATTGTTTGGCTAAAGAAATGTGTGATCTGATAGATGTTAAAACTCTTGCAAATGCTGCTTTTATTTATTTATATACATACACACACATGCACAATATGCATATATATGTGTGTATTATGTACAGATATTTTATATATACACACACACATTTAGACAGTAAAACTTGAATTATTGCATGGCATGGTCTAGCTGTCATGAATCTTTCTTAAAAGTATAGAGTAATATGGATTCAGGCTAGTAAGTGAAGAGAAGTGAGGATCTTAGAAAATGAGTGCCAGATAGAGAGAGATAAAATCATAAATGAAAACTGAACTTAGGTCAGGGGGTGGGGTTTGGAGAAGTGTGCGGTCTGGAAAAAACAGGTGCTTCAGGGGGTTGGGAGTAAGCACGATTGGAAGTCAGAGCCTGTGGTTTTAAGAAGAACCCAGAACCCAATGGTGTAAACGTTATTTAAAAAGCCAAAATGTAGAGTGCTGTTGAATCTGGCAAGATGAAAGAGTCTTTCAGTATTATTGTTACTCTTTGACCTTTAAAACAACAGAGATGGTTGTCTTTTTCCCTTGGTTTTTTTTATTTCCCCTGACCCCCCTTTAATTTTCTTTTACCTTTTTTTTCCACTGAGTTCCCGACAGTTTCCTTTACCTTCCCAACTCACACCATTAACACCTCTTTATTCTAATCCTGCCCCTCGCTCTGTGGATCCTTCTCCCAAACCCTGCCATAACCCTGTGGAGTCTAAATCTGACATGCAGGGCAGACAGCCTCTCTCCAGTATCTTGCACAGCAGCACAAACACATCAGCAAACCTGGACCTGACATTGGCAGGAGAGGCAGAAATCACAGATCAGCTCAGCTGTTGTGACTGTGGCCAGCAGCCTTCACCTTGCCGACCACAGTCTGCAGGGAAGAGGCCCCGCCGTCATCTGGCATTCAGTGAGCAGCCCAAGCAGCCCTGTGTGCCAACTCCTTAAGACCCAGTTCCAGGTAGTCCTGGAGCAGGGGGGCCTATGACAGCAAGATGTGCTCAGTCTGGAACACATAGCCCATGTGTGACCGGATTTAATATTTTCGCAGTCTTTTAGAGCTTATTGGCTACTTGAAAAG
Source organism: Ovis canadensis (assembly GCF_042477335.2). Lineage (NCBI taxonomy): Eukaryota > Metazoa > Chordata > Mammalia > Artiodactyla > Bovidae > Ovis > Ovis canadensis. Next base: position 19,137,200 of record NC_091262.1, read on the forward strand.
GCCATTCTGAGCTATTGGATATTTCCCTATAGTATTTATGATTTGAATTTCTTCCCAGGCAGTACATACTGTACTGTACATTGAATTAGGGTGATTCAAGAAAGAATATTCAATATCTTACTGGTAACAGAATTGAATTGAATAGTTGTCTGCAAGGAAATGTATTTGGATTTTAAATTTGTCCTCTTTGCTCAATTATTTTATCCAGTTTGCTTCATTTTAGGCTAAAACTGAATGTAATTCCTCATGTTTTTATGAAAGCATGGTCTGTGTGTGTATGTGATCCTGATTTAAGAATGAAGCCTGTAACATGTGGCCCTAAGGTACTGCCAATATCTGAAAAGATACCATTGTTTAATCCATTTCTAGCTAGTCTAAAACTTAAAGCTTTTTTTGCTTTTCTGCTTTCCTCTAAAATAAAATACGTAAGTCTAATAGTCACTCCTCTGTTCACTGTGCCTTGAATGTAGGAGAGTGGAGGAGGCCGCCTGGGGCACTGCCATGTGGCCCGCTACTGGGGAGAGCTCTCAGATAGGGTGGGCGGGGCCTGCAGGCAGCAGTAAGAACCTCGGAATCACTGGAGTGCTGCTCCTGTCTTTCAGGCTCAGCCACTGTCCAGACACTTGAACAGGTGGTTAGAGGCTTGGAATGAGGGGTGCCCCACAGTCCCTGTGAAATAAAGGAAAATTGCCTGAGGGGGAAAAAGGAGAATAGCATCAGTGATCCATTGTATGCCTATTCAGTAGTATGTGAATGGTGAGGAAAAGTTTAGTTGAAAGAATTCCAAAACTTCTTTCTGACACTACCCAAATTCTAGAACCTCAGTTCAGTTCAGTTCAGTTCAGTTCAGTTCAGTTCATTTCAGTCGTGTCTGACTCTTTGCAACCCCGTGAACTGCCGCACGCCAGGCCTCCCTGTCCATCAACTCCGGGAGTCTACCCAAACCCATGTCCACTGAGTCAGTGATGCCATCCAACCATCTCATCCTCTGTTGTCCCCTTCTCCTCCTGCCCTCAATCTTTCCCAGCATCAGGGTCTTTTCAAATGAGTCAGCTCTTCACATCAGGTGGCCAAAGTATCTAGAACCTCACTTGTGTTTAAATTAAATAGTATTGTTTTGAAGCTTTTACTTATTTGTCTAAAGTAGGAAACATTGGAGAAAGAAAGGATTCCAAAGTCTTGTCTTAAAGCTTCTGTTTTCTTCCTTTCTTCCATACTTAAACTCTTTGACCATTTGAGTATCCCTCCCTTTGATCATCAGAGGGCAAGAGACTTCCCAGATACCAGTTTCACAGGTAACCAAATTCTGTTAACTAATGCTTTCCATGTGGTCCTGGGGCCTTTGAGGAGGGCCTTCTCTTTCCTGAGTTATTAAGTACTCAATATCTGCATCTGATTTTTATGTCACAATTACAGGAAAAAAATACAATTAGAATTCAACAACAGAAAGAAATTTTGGAAAGTCATAAATGCATAGAAATTAAACAAAACGCTTTCTAAATAACCAGTGAGTGAAAGGGAAATCATAGAAAATTTAGAAAATACTTTCAGATGAATGTAAAGGAAATCACACCATGCCAAAATTTAGGGAATGCAACGGAAGCAAACTTTAGGGAGAAATGTATTACAGTAAACACTATATTTAAAAAGAAGAGGAATCCCAGACAGTACAGTGATTAGGACCCCATGCTTCCACTGCAGGGAACACGGGTTTGATCCCTGGTCAGGGATCTAAAATCCCTCATGCCTCAAGGCAGGCCTTGCAGGAATAAAATAGATCTGTAAAGGAATGCTATGAACAATTGTATGCCAGTAAGCTGTACGTCAATAAATTAGATAATGAGCATGAAATAGGCAAACTGCTAGAAAGATGCAAGCTACCCAAACTGAATAAAGGATAGAAAGAATAGACCTATAATAAACAAAGAGATTAAACTACTGATCAAAACACTTTCTACAAAGAAAAGTCCAGGACTGCAAGTCTTCACTTATGAATTCTACCAAATATTTAAAGCAGAGTTAACACCAACCCTTCACAAACTCTTCCCAAAAGATGAATTAGTAGGGAACACATTCCAGTGCATTCTATGAGGGTAGTAAAACCCTGATACTGAAACCACACAAAGACATCACAAGGAAAAAGAATACTACAAACCAAATATTTCTCATGAATATTGATGCAAAAAAAAAAAAAAACAAGCAAACTGAATCCAGCAACATAATAAAAGGATGGTATACACCATAACCAATAGGGCTTATCCCAGGAATACAAGGTTGGTATATCATCTGAAAATTAATTAATGTAATATACTTTATCAATAAATCGTTTTTTAAACAAAATGATCATTTCTGTAGATGCGAAAACAGACTTTGACGAAATACATGACCGTTTCATGATTTAAAAAAAAAAAAACCACTGAACAAACTAGGATTGAAAGAGAACTTCCTAAGCCTGGTATCTACAAAATGTTCTGTATCTACAAATACATACAGATATCTACAAAATGTTCTGTATCTACAAAAACCCACAGCTAACATCATACTTTATGATGAAAGACTGAATGCTTTACGCCTAAGATCAAGAATAAGGTGCAAATGGAATATTACTCAGCCACAGAAAAAGGAATGAAGATGGGTCATTTGTAGTCATGTGGGTGAACCTAGAGTCTGTCATACAATGTGAAGTCAGATAAAGAAAAAACAAATATTGTATATTAATGCATATATGTGGAATCTGGGAAACTGGTACTGATAAACCTACCTGCCAGGCAGGAATAGGGATGCAGACACAGAAAATGGACATGCAGACACAGCAGAGGGAGGGGAGGATGGGGCAAACTGAGAAAGTATATGCACTACCGTGTGTGAAATAGAGAGCTAGCGGGAAGCTGCTGGATAGCGCAGGGAGCTCAGCTCTGTGTGCTGTGATGATGGAGAGGGGTGAGATGGGGTGGGTGGGAAGAAGGCTCAAGAAGGAGGGAATATATGTATACATACAGTTGATTCACTTTGTTGCACAGTGGAAACGAACAACACTGCAAAGCAATTATGTTGTTGTTGAGTTGTTAGGTGTTAGTCACTCAGTCAGGTCTGACTCTTTGCAATCCCATGGACTGTAGCCCAGCAGGCTCCTCTGTCCATGGAATTTTCCAGGCAAGAATACCAGAGTGGATTGCCATTCCCTTCTCCAGGGGATCTTCCTGACCCAGGGATCAAACTCGGGTCTTCCACATTGTAGGCAGACACTTTGCTGGCTGAGCCACTGGGGAGCTGAGTTGTTAAGTCATGTCCAACTCTTTTGTGACCCTGTGGACTGTAACCCACCAGGCTTCTCTATACATGGGATTCTCCAGGCAAGAATACTGGAATGGGTTGCCATTTCCTTCTCCAGGTGATTTTCCTGACCCAGGAATCAGACTCACTTCTCCTGCATTGGCGGGTGGATTCTTTACCACTGAGCCACCAGTGGGAAGCCCACTGAAATTATGCTCCATTTTCTCTTAAAAGGATATTGATGATATGTAGCTAAAAAAATAAAAATAAAAAGAATAAGATCGAATGTCTGTTCTTGCCACTGCAGGGCCCATGGAAAGTTTAGAGGGAGGCAGTTTCCTGTGGTTGTGCGGAAAGAGAAGTGCAGGTTACACAGAGACACGTGGGACTTATATGTCAGTCCCTCACTGATACACTTTTGATGTGCCACTGTGCTCTGTGAATCACTATGAGAATTGTGCTGTTTTCCCAGGAGAACTTTGATCTTGAAAACCACCCTTCCTAGAGCTTCTAGAGGCAGGTGCTCCAGCAGGAGACTCAAGGTATCCCTACCCAACAAGATGGACTGCTCAGGGTGCCATGTGTCTGCACCTGAAGAGTATACTCCATTGACCTCTTCCTCCCATTAAAGATGATCAAGTGGGGTGGGACTACCTGCTTCACTCAGGATGTGGCTGCAAAAGGAACTCCTGCTCCACCAGCCTCCCAAAATGAATGAGGCCACCAACTTCTAAATCTCACTGGACATTGTCTTTGGGAAAGCAAAGTGCTGGACTCAAGAACATCAAGGTTTTTGATCCCAGGCAACAGGAATTGAATCTAAAACTATACCAAAAAGACAAGCATATATAAATAGGATGTGGAAGAGCTCCCCAAATTGAAGCAATGGTGAAAAGCATTTTGGAGAGGGATTCTCAGAGGCAACTGCAGTGGAGCTGCTCCACTGAGAGTCCAGCTTCCTGGAGAAGATCCGATGGGCCTGGCTTGGCTCACATGCCCTCCAGTGGCATGATGTAGACACCCAAAGGAAAACTGAGGTGTTCTTATCAGAAAAAGGAAGGCGACACTGGGCAGGCAAAAGCAGCAGACGTGTCCTCCACCCCAAACACATAGAGACATGCTGACATCATGATCAAACCAAGACTAGGAACAACCATCCAGTGGACGCTGTCCAGCTAGGATGAGTGCCGGCAAGTCTATTAGCAGGAGGCTACTGTACTGGAAAATTCCTGTGTCCTGGTGAGAAAGGCAGCCTGTCGGGAATGTTACTCTTGGATGCGAACTTTCAACATCAGCAGCCATGTGATTCTCAAAGCATGAGAGTTTTTTTTCCAAACTCTGAGTCCCTGGGTGTGGTACAACCTGTTACCAAACCCAAGCTTCTCCTGGTTATTTTAACCCCCAAATCGTACCAACACAAACGCCAGTAATGGAGTGTAATCTGATCAGGTGTGATGGCTGAGAAGAAATGCTGCCAGGCTGTGATCTCATCAGCTGCTGGTTAAGCCCTATTCACTGTCCTTTTGCTTTCCTACTGCGAATTCAGTTTGTTCCTATAAATCCCAGAGAAATGGTTTTTTCTCTCAAAAGAATATTTGAGAACAAATTTATTGTAGAAACAGAGAATCTTGAAACTGAGGACCTGTGTTCTTCTTGCTAAGATGTAAATTATGAAGGTGGCAGAAATCCAGGGTAGGGTAGGAGTGAGCCAGTCTGTCCCTGCCTGTCAGTAGCAAGGAGAGATGGTGGGGAGTGGCTGGGAAGTTGGGGTTGTCACCCCATCTTACAGATGAAGATTTCAAGACACTTGGTGGTTGAGTAACTTACTCAGGGGTCATACCCATAGCAGGTAGAACTCAAACCAAGGTTTTTCTACTTTAAATCTTTCGTACTTTCTGCTATGTCATTTTCATTTTCAAAGTAATACAACTAACTTCTACCATGGCATGAAAAAAGAACCCTTTTTGACCAGGGCACCTGTAAGTAGATATTTTAAAGTGGAACAGGAGAGGTCAGCAGATGGCATTGTAGTGACCTTGGGTTCAGAGGGGGTTGTAGGGGAGCCATGGTGGTTCCCTTGTCTGGAAGTGAAACTCATGATTTTATTTTTTTTAACCTTTTTTAAGGAAGCAGTTTACTTATTTTAATTGGGAGGTAATTACTTTACAGTATTGTGATGGTTTTTGCCATACATCAACATGAATCAACCATGGATATACATGTGTCCCCCCCATGCTGAACCTATGCCACCTGCCTCCTCACCCTGTCCCTCTGGGTTGTCCCAGAGCACCTACTTTGGGTACTCTGCTTCATGAATCAAACTTGTGCTGACCATCTATTTTACATGTGGTAATGTACATAAAAGAAAGAAAGTGAAGTCGCTCAGTTATGTCCAACTCTTTGTGACCCCATGGACTGTAGCCTACCAGGCTCCTCCATCCATGGGATTTTCCAGGCAAGAATACTAGAGTGGGTTGCCATTTCCTTCTCCAGGAGATCTTCCTGACCCAGGGATTGAACCCAGGTCTCCCACATTGTAGGCAGATGCTTTACCGTCTGAGCCACCAGGGAAGTCCAGTAATGTACATATTTCAAAGCTAGTCTCTCAAATCATTTCACCCTTGCCTTCTCCCACTGAGTCCAAAAGCCTGTTCTTTACATCTGTGTCTCATTTGCTACCCTGCATGAAAGGTCATTGTAACTGTCTTTCTAAATTCCATGTATATGTGTTAATATGCCCTATTTGTCTTTCTCTTTCTGATTTACTTCACTCTGTATAATAGGCTCCAGTTTCATCCACCTCATTAGAACTGACTCAAATGCATAGCTGAGTAGTATTCCATTCCAGTTGAACTGTTTCAAATTCTAAAAGATGATGCTGTTAAAGTGCTGCACTCAGTATGCCAGCAAATTTGGAAAACTCAGCAGTGGCCACAGGACTGGAAAAGGTCAGTTTTCATCCCAATTCCAAAGAAAGGCAATGCCAAAAAATGTTCAAACTACCGCACAATTGCACTCATTTCACATACTAGGAAAGTAATGCTCAAAATTCTCCAAGTGAGGCCTCAACAGTACATGAACCGAGAACTTCCAGATGTTCAAGCTGGATTTAGAAATGCAGATTTTGATTTTTTTTTTTTTTGATTTTGAACTAGAGATCAAATTGCCAACATCCGTTGGATCATAGAAAAAGCAAGAGAGTTCCAGAAAAACATCTACTTCTGCTTTATTGACCACGCCAAAGCCTTTGACTGTGTGGATCACAACAAACTGTGGAAAATTCTGAAAGAGATGGGAATACCAGACTACCTTACCTGCCTCCTGAGAAATCTGTATTCAGGTCAAGAAGCAACAGTTAGAACTGGACATGGAACAATGAACTGGTTCCAAATTGGGAAAGGTGTACATCGATGCTGTATATTGTCACCCTGCTTATTTAACTTATATATAGAGTACATCATGTGAAATGCCAGGCTGGATGAAGCACAAACTGCAGTCAAGATTGTCGTGAGAAATGTCAGTAACCTCAGATATGCAGATGATGCCACCCTTATGGCAGAAAGTGAAGGGGAACTAAAGAGCCTCTTGATGAAAGTGAAAGGGGAGAGTGAAAAAGCTGCCACCAGAAAATTACTATGGTAATCAATAAATTAATAAATAAATTAGCATTATTTATTACTGTTAATCAATAAATTAGCATCATTTATAATGACCATGGAAGAACTGATGCTTTTGAACTGTGATATTGGAGAAGACTCTTGAGAGTCCCTTGGACTGCAAGGAAATCCAACCAGTCCATCTTAAAGGAGATCAGTCCTGAGTGTTCATTGGAAGGACTGATGTTGAAGCTAAAACTCCAATACTTTGGCCACCTGATGCAAAGAGCTGACTCGTTTGAAAAGACCCTGATGCTGGGAAAGATTGAAGGTGGGAGAAGGAGGGGATGACAGAGGATGAAATGGTTGGATGGCATCACCAACTCAAGGGACATGAGTTTGAGTGAACTCTGGGAGTTGGTGATGGACAGGGAGGCCTGGCGTGCTGCAGTCCATGGGGTTGCAAAGAGTCAGACACAGCTAAGCGACTGAACTGAACTGAACTGAATCAATAAATATAGTAATGTCACAGGATATAAAATTAATACACAGAAATCCCTTGCATTCCTATATACTAACAATGAAAAATCAGAAAGAGAAATTAAGGAAGCAATCCCATTCACCACTGCAAAGAAAAGAGTAAAATACTTAGGAATGAATTTACCTAAGGAAACAAAAGACCTGTGTACAGAAAACTATAAAACACTGATGAAAGAAATCAAAGATGACACAGATAGATTAATGTACCATGCTCTTGAATTGGAAGAATCAATATAGTAAAAATGAGTATACTACCCAAAGCAATCTGTATCAGACTACCAATGGTATTTTTCATAGAACTAGAACAAATAGTTTCACAATTTGTATGGAAACACAAAAGACCTTGAATAACCAAAGCAGTCTTGAGAAAGAAAAATGGAGCTGGAGGAATCAACCTTCCTGACTTTAGACTACACTATGAAACTTACAATTTTAAAATTAAACACTAGAGCAGTTATGCTAAATGCTATAGCTGCTTAATTTTCTGACTTGTTCTTATGGTTATCTGGACCCTTGCTAGATAAGAAACTAAAATTCAGGAATTTTGCTATCTAAGATGAGGGGTTCAGATGTGAAGGTGGCTTCCCAGGAAGCCTCTGTGTGTGTACAGTGTTGGGGTGCAGGTGTGGTGCTTGTAGGGGTGCTGTCCTGTGTATGCCCTACGGTTCCCTGTTGGCCCCCTGCTGCTGTCAAGTCGCTTCAGTCATGTCCGACTCCATGAGACCCCACAGACGGCAGCCCACCAGGCTCCCCCGTCCCTGGGATCTTCCAGGCAAGAACACTGGAGTGGGTTGCCATTTCCTTCTCCAGTGCATGAAAGTGAAAAGTGAAAGTGAAGTCGCTCAGTCGTGCCCAACTCTTAGTGACCTCATGGACTGCAGCCTACCAGGCTCCTCTGTCCATGGGATTTCCCAGGCAAGAGTACTGGAGTGGGGTGCCATTGCCTTCTCCTGTTGGCCCCCAGTCAGGTGATATAGGGCTCAGAGAGACTGGGAGGGACCCTCAGACTGGAGGGAGCAGTGGCATAAGTTAAAGGCACTGGACAGGTGAGAGGCCATCTGTGGCCCAGGTTCACAGTCTTTCTGGGTAAGAAGCTAAACCTGCCCATTGAGGGTTCAAACCCATAGCTGTGACTGGGGCTGAACAATGACCTCACCTAGCCAGGGTGCCATGAATGGGTGGTATACCTGTGTCAGCCCTTTGTTTACTGTTCCCCTTCTCTTTCTTCTCACAAGGGCAAGGTCCTTGTCAATGTCCCATTCATTCAAGAAACATTTGTAGAGCACCTGTCATGACTCAGGTGGGCACTGGAAACTTGGCTATGCTTCTCTCTCCCCTGTGCCCAACAGCACCCAGGGTTTAGGAGGGCTGGTGAGTCATTTGAACAGATGAATGGATTGTTTAGTACTGGTGGAGGGAAAGCACCTCAGTCGTCCAGAATCGTTCACCTTCATGGTCAGCAGCATTGTGTTGAAAACGAGGTTTCATTCCAAGACCGTGAGTATTTGCACACCAGTGCAGGTGCAGGGCACATGCTCCAGTGACAGAAGAGTGGAAGTCAGAGGCTGGTTTGGGACCCTGTGGTTAAATCCTTCACCTTCCTGCAGAACAGTCATCTTGGATTTATCCATGCTGTGTCCTGCCCCACTTAACATTGACTTGACCTTGACTTGACTCTGACTTTGACTCAACCCTGAACCTTCCCAGTAGCCCTTCTCATTCTGTTCTACTAGCATCAGTTCCTGCAGAAACCTCTTAAATCTTTCCTTCACCCATCATGCCTTACTGTGGCCTTTATTTAAATAGATTTGTTTTAAAGGTGGGGAAAAAAGAGCACTATATCCTTATTATGTGGAAGAACCAGGGCACCCAACTTATTAGGTTCAGGTGCTAAAGAATGACAAGCTCTCCCCATAATATCCCAGGTGGTCTCACGTGGGGGTTACTGAGGTCATGAACTTGGTCAAGGCAGGCACAGGTTCAGGTACCAGAGCCACCACTAGCTACAGGCAAACTTGTGGGCAGGTCACCTGATCTTAGCACCTATAAACTGGGAAATGAGAACCTCTCTCATAGAAGTCTTGAGACAATCAGGTGAAGTAATGCCTATGAATTCCTCCATCCCAAGTGAACACTAGCCAAAACCATCACGACTGCTCAGCTACAAAACTCTATTAGTGGTAAACATCAGCCAGTTGTTGGAGGCCAGCATTTATATGTTGTCCATCATTTCTGAAAATGCCACACACACGTGTGCACACAGACATAGTACAATGTGTAACTATACAATTTAAATAACCTATAGTGGTATTTTGCAGGTAATGAAGATTTGGGGGAAGGTCCTAGTATATGCTAACATTCCCCTTCCTATCAGAAGAAGTTTACATAATTTACATGTATTTTAGGATAAATTAAAACAGCAGAACTATGTTGAGTGGTTCATTTCTAACTTTATGAATGTCTCTGAGCTCTGAATTTGTGGACTTCAGATAATACTATCAGTAGGACAAGGGTAGAACTTGCGAAGGAAAAGGGGTTATGGAAGGGGTTTCAGCATCTTTCAGACCCCAAAGTTGGATTATGACTTGGTGCATGACTGGAAACTTCCATATGTGTCCCCCTCTGTGGCTCTAGTGCAAAGTGGGCTGGAGAGGTGGGTGGTGGGAGTGAGGGATGAGTTTCTGCTTGATGCGGATGGATGTGAAATGCTGGCTCCTGCCAGCACCTCTGCCTGCTAACCTGTGTTTGGATTTAAATACTGCTGAAGGAAGGAGCCTGGTGAAATATAAGTACATAATTTCTTGTGGCCCTGAGAGCAGAAATTAGCACTGCAGAGGTAATGAATGTGCTCTGGCCCACACCAAGCACGTGACTTGGGCATGTTTCCCTTTCATGACTCCTAATTCGTTTCCTGGGGAGCCAGCACTTCCTGGCCACTTTGAGTGAGCTTGACACTAAATCTTGAGAGCAGGGAGGGAAAATTTTCAGCTGCATCTGCCCAGTGAGTTGTCAGGGAGGACAGACGGTAACCTCAGGGCCAGCCATTCTCCAAGAGCTAGACAGGCTTGAACCTCAGGGGATGATCCTCAGGGCACGGGATCCCCCAGGGTCTTACTGACCTGCAGAATGTCTGGCCCACCACTATAGTTTCGGATTCAATGGATCTAGGGAGGGATCTGAGATTCTGCATTTCAAACAAATCTTCCAATAATGAGGTGCGGGTACCACACGATGAGCCCCTGGCATACGGTAACAAAGGTTACTTGAAATTTTAACTCAAGAAATATGATGAAAACAACCAAGACTGGTGAGCTGGGTTCTGTGACTTGAGCTTGACAGCAGACACAAAAATCACCCAGTAGAACAAGTATGTGGCTAATCTGGGAAGGAAAGATAGTTATCTTATCTTCTGGGGGCTGGAGGACTAGGAGGTCCAGAGGGCAGCTGGGGCCAGAGACCCTACCCAAGTCAAATGCAGGTGGAACCCTCTTGGAGGCTCCAGGCCTTGCACAGCAGAGACTCCATGACTGGAGATAGAGATGGGAGATCAGGCAGCTGGTCACCCAAGTTTAGAGACAAGGCACTCCCCACTTTCTCTTCTCTCAGAAGATAAAGGATGCTGTGCAAGTGTTCATCACTCTGACTTTAAATCTTACACCAGGATGGAGGAGTCATTGGAGAACAGTAACCAAACCCTGGGCAGCAATGACTGACTATCACTCTGCAGTTTGCCACAGTCAGGACAGGGAACTCTGAGCAAGGTTCAGCAAAGACCCCTCTGCTTTTAAAAAAGAGAATAAATAAAGGTCAGAGTAGAGTTAGTCCTGATCCCATAGCTAAAGAAGGTCAACACAGCTCAGCAGGTAGGGGAAATTCTGGAAGATTCTATTTAGATGCCATAATCATGGACAGGCCCAATCAGACAAAGGGGGAGGGGGACAGATGCAGAGCCAGGGGCCACCTGGCAGCCCTGGATGAGTTGGATGTAAAGACCTAAGAAGACAAGAGAAAGAGGCAGGTAGCAAGCACAAGTAGAAAACAGTTTGAAACCTCAGCAGATAGCTCAAGCCAGACAGGCAGAGGCCTGCAAGCTGATCCCTGTTTACAAAGTGTCTACAAAGATAGCTTTTTGTTTTTTATTAAATTAACCTTCAAAGTAAAAACTGGAAGATAAGCCCCAGTAAGACCAAAATCCTGCTGCTTTTCAACAAAAAGAATGGAATGAAAACTGGGACAGATAAAAGAAAGCACCAGAGCATGGCAGCCAGGAGTAGTACAGAGACGGTGGAGCTCGAGCCTCAGGAAACTGTGTGTCCAAGTTCAAGAATGAGGACTCAGCTGCTGGCCTGTCCCAGCTTCACAGTTGCTGCTGGGGACCTCAACCAGGCCACTTGCCTCCATAAACACGGAACATAGATAGCACCCATCTCATAAGGCTGTCATGAGAATTATGAGTTAATAGAAATAAATTGCTTAGGACAGTTCTTGGCACACAGTAAGTGATAAATATGTCATTTTTATGACCACTGTCATCATCACGATTTTTCAGAAGTATCCAAAAACCCCATTCCAGGAGGAAATTCAATCCAAGATGCTACAGAACTCTACAGATGTTATCTCCAAGACTCTGCCGACTGGTTCTCTGAAATCGTGGCTGATGAGAGAAGAGCCAAAAGTCTGAGGGTGGATTTCAATTTCCCAAATGCATAAATGGGCAAGTCCAAGGAATGTAGCCTCAGCCTTTTGTCAACCCCTGGCACAGCTAGAGGACAAATCAATGATTTAGACAGATGGTTTATGTGCATTTTAGAAAAGAAGGCTTGCGTGTATGCCCTAAATGAGGGAGGGTTTAATGAGAACACTCAGTGCCTGTCAGACAGTGTTAATGGGGTGGTGGGTCAGGTCAGCAGAACACTTAGCAAGTCTCCATGGTATCACTATGGATGAAGCAGGAAAACAGGTGGACTGATGGCTTGTCCCCATGGAGCTGCTGCTAGACCCAGGTCTCCTCTGTCTGTCCAGGGAGGCCCCTGGTGTATGTCTGCAGCGCTGCCTGCAGAGTTTGTCAGAGTCTTGTCATGTGACTCGTCTGGGCCAGGCTCTGTGGTGGGAGATGCTGTGTGATCAGGAGGCTCCACAGAAACTTGTGGCTGTTGAGTGGTAGGGCTCCTCTCAGAACCCAGCACCCAGTCTACTCCCCGTCAACTCCGTCCCCCACCCACTCCTTGTGGTTCCGGGGAATAGCATACAGACTCCCGGCTCTCAGTGATTCTAAGGACAGCAGACAGAGAGGAAGAATGTGCACTGAAGGTTTTATAGCTAGCAAAACTGTCCTTTGGGCGGAAGCTTAGGCTACTGTACCCATGAGCCCTTCTTAAGGACTCTACCAGGCCAAGACCCGGCGATTTTTTCCTATTAACTAAAGATATGAAATTTTTTAGCTCTCTAAGCCATGTGATCTCTGTCATTATTATTCAACTCTATCATGGTAGCGTCAAAACCGCCATGGACAATAGATATATAGGTAGGGCTATTTCCCAGTAAAACTTTATTTAAAAAACAAATGTCAGAAGGGATCAGGCCCTCAGGCCATAGTCTGCCAACTCCACTATGATAGGATGCTCTTCATTTAACTGAGAGGTTACTGGGGACACTTTGATAAAAGGGTTGATGGTGAACATTTTAAAATGTTTAATTGTAGAGGTAAAACTAAAACAAAGATGGAGACAGGCATATTGAACAATGAAGATATAACAGTAATGAATATTTATGTCCCAAATAACACAGCAACTACCTATGTAAAGCCTAAACCACAGGAAAGGCAAAGAAATATAGACAGAAATTTATTGCATATAGGTGACTATTAATATAAGACAGACTAAGTGGCAAGTAAATAAAAAATAAGAAAGGATATGAAAGATCTAAATAACATAATCAATAATATAAATCATATATACCAAGTAGTATACCCTGATAATAGAGAACACACCTTTTTCTCAAATGCACAAAGAGAACATCAGTAGGTTCCTAGAAATAGTACAGATAGTAGCCTCTGATCACAAATCAATGGAGTTGGAAATTAATGAAAAAAATTTTAAGAACAAAGGTCCCCTCTACCTGAAAATTAAAATTTATAGGATACAAAACCCACATTTGGCTCAAAAGGAAGTAACTCAAAAGTGCAGAGACCTGGAGATGTCCACTGACATTAAACTCAGCCTGGGCATTTAAAGCTGTTCCTTTGTTCACTCATTTAACAACCTTAACTGAGCACCAATTGAGGATAACATTTGGTGAAGAGTCTCCTCTCCACCTTTCAGAGCTTCCTCCGGGTGAGAAAAACTTACAGGGGCACAGGGCAGCCCTAGCCCTGATCCCTGTGGGAGAACATGTGACTAGGGGACGGGTCAGATGCCCAGCCAGGATCGGTGTGGACATGTTGAGGTAACAGAACTCGTCACTAGGGGATGGGTCAGATGCCCAGCCAACATCAGTGTGGATGCATCAGGGTAGCAGAGCTCCTGACTAGTGCATGGGTAAGATGCCCAGCCGAGATCAGTGTGGATGCATCAGGGTAGCAAAGCTCGTGACTAGGGCAGGGGTAAGATGCCCAGCCAAGATTTGTGTGGATGCATCAGGGTAGCAGGAAGCAGTAGCTGTACCACATCCCAGGGGACCTGGGTGGAGCCAGCTCATCTCTTACTGGCTGTGTAAGCCCGAGCAGGCCACTTCGCATGAGTCTCCCTTTCCTCCTCTTAGTAGGAACCGAGCAGAGACTAAAGCACATAGCATCTGCTTACAGAGGGGCCCAGTTAGTGTGTGTTTATTGCTTACTGACTTGAAGCTGCTCAGGTTATAACTGAAGAGTGTATTTGTTAAGGCCACATGCTAGGGCACGAGTTGGCTGGGATGGCCATGTCCACAGCAGGAGATGGCGGTCAAGGGTGAGAGGCCCAGACACTGCTGCCTCGTGAAGAACAACTGAAAGGCTATGTACATTAGTAAAAAAAAAGAAAACTAAAGGAATACCTGGAAGGATTTCAGAGTATCTGGAGGGATTTTCAGATACCTGGGAGGATTTGCCCCAGTGCCTTTGTGAACTTTGTGTCATCATCTAGAGAACAAGCACCCCTATTCTGGCGCTTCAGCAGGCTAGTGGGACAGACATCCTGGCCATAGTGGAATGAGCTCCCCATCATGCACAGATCCACACAGTCCCTGCCAGTCTTCAGAAGGCATCACTCATCACCTTGGATCCAGGACTTCAACTTTTGCCTTCTAGAAATCATCCAAATTATGGACACAATTGGCAACTACCCAGATGTCCAAGTATGCACTACCTAAATAAAATGGCTCGCTCTATACAATGGAGCATTATGCAAGCATTAAAAATCACTCGAGACAATATTTTTGATCACATAGGAATTGTTTCTCCTATCAAGAGAGAAATAGGCCAAATATTTACAGACTTGTTTATAATATGGTATCTTTAAAGAAAATATGTTTAGGAAAAGACTGGGACCATGTATGTTCTTCAGTTCTCTTGCTTTATGTTTTTATGTACCTTTCAGATTTTGAACAATGTACATAAATTATATTTGTCATTTCTGCTAAGTAAACAAAAAATATGACTCTAGAAGAGATTCCTAATATGACTGAAAGTGTAGACAAGAGATACCCTGGGGACCAACACAAAGATCATGTTAGGAAGCTCCTGATCACTTCTCAATTTTCTTTATTGACAATCATGGAATTCAATTAAATTCAAAAAACATTTGTTACACCCTTAATAAGCACAAGGCTCTGTGCTAGAAGCTTTCTCTCAGAAGAGCCAGAGACAAGAATCATCTACAGCAAAATGGGACCAGGCCTTTGAGAGCCAGAGGGAAGGGAGTCTGGACTCTGAGTGACCCCAAACATTTTGCCAAGGACTGGGACATTCTCTACAATTTTCTAAATAAAATTTTCTTCTGTTCGCCTAAAAGTTAAAATTGACAACATGCAACACTTGGAGGAGGGAGAAGATGTCATGGAACTCAGTCCAGCAAAATTTGCAGTAGAAGTCTCTTTTCTCTGGTTCTTGATGGCAGAGTAGAGTGTGGCCAGTCTCGTGTGCCTGTTGGTGGGATATCCTTAAAGCTCAATTAGATAGAGCTGCCTTTGCAGGACAGACACTTAGGAACCTGCTTTTACAAATCAAAGAGAAGGAGCAATATTCTAGTGAAAATAGATCATTCTGACACAGTACTTGCTGAATAAAAATCTCAAAAGTTCACAGGGGGATTTCATACCATTGACTTAATAATGCCAGAAATAAAATGAACCTCTTTACTTTCTACTTGGAGGGCTCAGGAACACAGTTTCTGTAGCTCATTAGCTATTAAAATTATTAACAAATTATTATTTTCAATTGAAAGTGGTTATGGTATTCATTATTTCCTCTCATGCCAAGATTCCCTACAGTCTACTCAGAACATGAATTGTCCAAAGCAATCCAAAGTTTCTAAATAGTTTTGGACCCGGTTCACTGACTTTGGCCCAGCAAACCACTCAGGGCTGAGTGGCTAAAGGAATCTGTTACATAATTTATTGAGAACTTAATTGAGACTAATCATTGTCTCTCATTCCCTTGACTGAAGAACATCTGCCCAGCATCTGCTGTGACTCCATTTGGTTGGGATGTTTGAATCTTTCTGTGAAGTGAAATAAAGGGCATGAATATTTTATTGTAGATTTATCCCACTGTAACTTTTTATAGGAAACTGCTGGTGGTTTTATTAGCCAGCAGCGTTAATACACAGTGTCTCTCCAGAGTGCTGGAGCCAAGGTTTAGGGTGTTCTCAGAACACACAGCCTTAATGAGATCCACCCTTGAGGAGAAGGTAGGCAGGACTGTGAGCAATGTGCTAAAGTAAGTGTATGGGATGGGAAATACAGATCCTGGACTATTCAATGATGAGCCCACTAAGACCCAGGTCCATCCAGAAGGGGGGCACAAGATGATAACAGGTTGACATGTGTGATCAAGTGCTGGCATGTCCACGTGAGAAATGAATAGGAGCCATTCACCCCATCACCCCATTTCACATGGTAAAGCAAAGGTGGGAAGTTCAGCAGCCAAAGTCATCAAACACTTAGCCAGTGAACCCAAACTAGAACCAAACCTCTTGCCTCCTAGGAGGTTCCCAGCCACAACAAGGTGAGGATATTCTTGGGGGAAAGAGTATCCTTCAGACTGGGAACCAGAGGCAGAAGAGGGCACATGTGGGACCTCTGGAAGAGCTCCTAGAGGGGCAGACTCTTGAAACTGGCCAACTGAGCAAGTGAGGAGGCTGTGCAGGCAGAGGGTTCAGTGCCCATGTCTCCAGGTCAGGGAATGTTAAACACAGGGAGGAGCACATGAGGCCAACCAAAGCCAGGGGGTAAGGCTAGTCCTGCTGCCTTGATCTGACCTAATTTTCATTTGTTTTAGAGCAGTGTCTTATTTTTGTTTGCCTGTTTATACTCATGAAAACATCTTCAGTCCCTAGTGGAATGATGGAGGAGCCTGGACTGAAGGAATGACTAAGTTATTGGGCTGGGCCTTGAGTGTGACTTCAGAATGTGAAAGATAGTAGGCCCTAGGGAGCCATTGAAGGTTTTAGAGTGAGGAAGTCACATAACTAATGCCATGGCAGAGGTGTGTAGATTACTTGGAAGAGAAAAGAGATTCCATGGTGGGAAGGCAAGTTAGGAGACTGTTACAATACCTCAGGCAAGGTGGCCATGGAAATGGAGAAGGGAGGCAGATCTGAGATCCCTCAAGGGGCTTGGCTTGGTGGCACTTAGCAGCTGCCCTCTAACCTTGCATGGCTGGTCTCTTGAAAAGAGTCTTGGCAGTGGGGCAAGGAGGTATGGTTTATGACCTTGCCCGTCCAGAACCAGAGGTGTGGGACCCCTGATGTCCTTCAGGCTGCCAGTCACGAAGTCCTGGAGTTTCCGAAGTGGAGAGCAGGGAGGTCTATGCATCATGATACATACAGGAATCATATCATGAGTTAGCTCTGGGAAAAGAAAAGAAAGGGAAGGGAAGGAAGGAGGGCCGTGGGAACAAAGGAGCCCAAGGCTGAACAAGGGTAGGACCGGCACTCCTTGGAAAACAGGGGAGGAGGAGGCTTCAGAGAAGTAGAAGGCAAGCAGCAGGAGCTCCCGGCATCTGAGAAGTCAAGGAGGAACCAGTACAAATCAGGCAGGGCAGTTGCCAGGGTCAGGAGTGTCGGAGCTGCCGTCTGCACTAAGGATTGGCATGACAAGGGATGCTCACTGAAGACCCTGCGTCATTTTAGTCAGTGCGGGAAGGAAGATGTTGCAGGATGCCAGCCACCAAGCAGGACTGGGGCACCACATTGCCAGCTGTCTCCACGTGGCTCTGGCCTGGATGTCTGTCTCCCCCGGGGAATCTCTTCCCAGGCTCAACGCAGACACCACCCTTTCCAAACCATCTCAGCAGGGCCACCACTTCTAACCCAGCAGCACATTAGGCGGTACCAGCAATTCAAAATAGACCAACAAAGAGTCACCATGGAGGCTGTTGTCCAGGGCCCTGGCCGGCTCCTGTCTGCTCTGGGGGAGTCGGGAAGCGCCTTTGGCAGGAGGGGCTCAGAGAGCAAATGGGAGGTTTGCAATTAAAGGGAGCTGTGGGTGGGGACATGGGCGGTGCTGTACATTCCCTCACTCATAAAGCCCCGGGCCAGAACCCTTGCAGGGCCAGCTCGGAGCCAGCGTCAGCCAGGTTTGCAGACTGGTCCTGTTGGAGCCCTGCCCCTGTCCCTCTGCACACAACGGCCTTTCCCCTCTGTGCCCCTTCCAGAAGACGCAGGGCTGTGACTCGCTCCAGCTCTGGAGAACTCCCCCAGAAACGTTTTCAGAGAGTCTTGTGAAATCCTGAGCGTTTTCCTAGCCAGTGTGAGGCAGCGGCGGGGCTGGAATGTCGGGGAGGCCTGCTTGCATGTTTGCACGTTGAATAATTTGGTGGGGCTGGGCCACTGGGCCAGCTGGGCAGGGGCTCCTGCTGGCGTCCATCAGGCCTCCGGCTATCTCTGCAGCCCCCTGGATTCAAGACTTTGGTGTTGGTTTCCGACTGGTACCGCTCAGACTGCTGTCTTGGGAAAACTGCATCACATCATAAATCTGGGGGAGTCTTGTTTCCCTCATCTTCTCAGGACAGAATTCTTGGGACACACATATTGAGCCAACCAAAAGACAAATTAGAGTGTGTGTGTAATAGGAATGTGGGGACAAAGCATTGCGGGAGGACCCATGTGGCAAGACAGAGGTGCAGAGTGGCCTCTCAGGCCAGAGCCACAGGAAGATGCGCATCCAGCCTTCCTGGTTTAGGTTCAGAACCACCAGAGCTGCCTCCTTGGAAAATTTAAGTGGGCAGTCCCAGACCAGAGGCAGAACTGAATTCCACAGCAGACATGGCTTGGCCTGCATAGGCGTCTTAAGGTTTTAGAGTTCATTTCCAATACTTTAAAAATCAAGAGATTGCAGTAAGACTCGGAGCTTTCAACATTATTTTTTAAAAGGAAAGATGTGGCAATACTTGACCCACATGGCAACAGTAGACTGGAGCCTGGCAGCTCCCGGGACAGACACCACGTTCATTCTCAGCTGACCACAGATGCCGCCACTCTCAGCAGTCAAGGTCAGTTAGTGCCTCTGACCTGGTTCTGGGTTGTGCAAGCATTTTTCTTATGAAAAATGTTCAGAAGTGTAGGAAAGTCTGAGATTAGCTAATAAACACCTATGCTGTGAACATCCTTGTCCAGTTTCCTTGGACACATGTGCAAGTTGTGTCCCTACAAGGGTGGCTACACAGTTGTAGGTCTGCACACCTCGAGCTTTTCTCCAAAGGCTTGCCTAGCATTACCCTGTCACTAGCACCATGACGGCTCTCATTGCTCCAGTTGTGAACAAATTTAGTTTAGTCACACTTTGTTGGAGAAAGCGATGGCACCCTACTCCAGTACTCTTGCCTGGCAAATCCCGTGGACGGAGGAGCCTGGTGGGCTGCAGTCCATGGGGTCGCTAGGAGTCGGACACGACTGAAGCAACTCAGCAGCAGCAGCAGCAGCAGCAGACTTTGTAGCATTGCCATCTGGTAGGGAGAAATTGGTGCCTCGTTGTTTGCTTTTTTTAAATTCCCCTGTGCTGTAGTGAGGTTGAGTGTTTTCACATGTTAAGAGGATATTTATATTTTTTCTGTGTTTTATCCTCCTGTTCTTTGCCCATTATCCTGTTGGGCTACTTATCTTTTACCAATTGATTATGAGCTTCCTCATACACCTTGGATTATATTTTCCCTTATTTGAGGCATCTCTCTTCACCTATGAGGTCTTTCAGTAGAAGCTTTCATCTTTAATTTAGTTAAATTGGTTAATTTTTAATTTAGGAATTGTCCTTCTTTTGTCTTGTTTCACAATCCCTTCCTGACCTTACAACTGCAAATATATTTTCCTATGTATTTTTTCAGAACTTTTAAGGATTGGCTTTTTTGTGCATATAAGAAGGCTTTAACTCATCCAGAGGATGAGATGGTTGGATGGCATCACTGACTCGATGGACATGAGTTTGAGTAAGCTCCAGGAGTTGGTGATGGACAGGGAGGCCTGGCGAGCCACAGTCCATGGGGTCGCAAAGAGTGGGACACGCCTGAGTGGCTGAACTGAACTGAACTGAACGCATCCAGAATTCCTTTTTCTGTATAGTCTGAGTTGAGACAATGAATTAATTTCTTCCATATGATAACCTATTGTTTCTGCATTATATCAAGGCTAGTTCACCCCATTCCCACTGATTGATAAGGCTGTATTTATGGTAACCAAGATAATAAAACACACTATTCTTTCTGGCCGTAGAAAATTACACTGGAAATAAGCAGTAAAAAGATAGTGACCTACTTTTTTCTATATTTTTAGAAATTAAAAAATATGTAGTTCATGAGTTTGGAGGAAATGATATTGGAAATTATAAGATATTCAGAACTAACAATTTTTCTTTTTTCTCCCTATTTTTGGGAAGCTGTGGATTATATTTATGTTCTTTTGATAGCTACTCTTAAATGTGACCCCTGTACCTTAACTATAAGCATTTCAGTAAAGTCCAAAGTATTTAGAATCACCAGCCTCTTCCTAAACAAGACAGCATCCTTAGTGTATGTGACCCTCAAACAGCCTCTACGTCTTCCCATTATTATCTGGACATTTTGCATTACTATACTGAAAACCTAAAAATGTTCTGGTGTAATGAAAAATTGTATTAATTAGATGAAACAGGCAAAATTCCTAGAAATACTACTTTAACTGACTCGAGAATAAATAGATAACCTGAGCACACCCATAACAAGTAAAGAGATTGAATTAATAATCAAAAACTTCCCACAGAAAAAAGCCCAGGATCAAATGGTTTTACTGGTGAATTTTACCAAACATCTAAGGAAGAATTTATATCAATTTTTAGTAGCCTCTTCCTAAAAGTAGAAAAGGAAGCACTTTGCAGTTCATTCTATGAGACCAGTATTACCCTGATGACAAAACCAGACAAAGATATAATAAGAAAAGAAACTACATGCCAATATCACTTATGAATATAGAACACAAAAATCTTCAAAACATATTAGTAAATGGAATCCAGCAATATGAGAAGGACTACATACCATGATCAAGTGGAAACTTATCTGAAAATCAAATAATGTAATATACCACATCAGTAGAATAAAAGACAAACCACATTATTGTCTCAATTAACACACACACACACACAAAGTATTTGACAAAATTCAATATTCTTTCATGATCAAAACTTTCAACAAACTATGAATAGGATAGAATTTTCTCAACCTCATGAAGGGCACCTAAGAAAAACCCACAGATATCATCACACTTAATAGTGAAAGACTAAATGCTTTCCCTTAAGAGAGGAATAAGACAAGAATCTGTTTTCACCACTTATATTCAACATTGTACTGGTGGTTCTAGCTGGGGAAATTAGTCAAAAAAAAAAAAAGCATCTAGATTAGAGAAGTAAAACCACATATATTTGCAGATGACGTGATCTTCTATATAGAAGATTCTAAAGAATCCAGTAAAAAAGCTACTAGAACTAATGTACATGCTGAAAAACAAAATTCAGCTTGGTTAATTCAAAGATCTAGTTGACTTTACTTAACAGTTCTTGAATCGGGCAGCATCTCAGCTAGTGACTAGAAGAGTGCTCCAAGGAGCCATACTAAGTAGAATGTATTTACTGGCAGGAAGAGGGTGGGGCAATGAAGTATTAACAAGTAGAGATGGCTTCCCTGGTGGCTCAGATGGTAAAGAGTCCGCCTGCAATGCAGGAGACATGGGTTCGATCCCTGGGTCAGGAAGATCCCCTGGAGAAGGGAATGGCAACCCACTCCAGTATTCTTGCCTGGAGAATTCTATGGACAGAGCAGCCTGGAAGTCCACAGTCCATGGGGTCACAAAGAGTTGGACGCAACTGCGTGACTAACACACACGAAGACTGGTTTAGTCCAGGCCATCTTCTTTTGGGGGAAGGGAAGGGCTTTATCATGCACATTACCTCACTAGTGTTGATCAGGAAACTTCAGATTGACTCTTTTAAAGGTCATATTTCTGGAAGGGATTGAAACTGCAATTAAGTCTTGGTTTGCTGTCATGGTGGTGGGTGTGGCAAATGATACAAGCCATTTGGGGCTTGTTATTTTTAACAAATGAGTTAACCAAGGTTATAGAATGTAAGATTGATGGACAAAAATCAATTCTCTTCCTATACCCTTGCAATGAATAGTCTGAAAAGGAAATGGAGAAAACAGTTCCATTTGCAGTAGCATCAAAAACAACAGAATACTTAGGAATGAATTTAACAAAAGAACTGCAAGACTTAAACACTGAAAATGACAAAACATTATTGAAAGAAGTTAATGAATATCTAAATGCATCCCAGTAGAAAGCCTGAAATTGGTAAGATGACTATACTCCACAAATTGATCTACTAACAAAGCATAATCCCTATCAAAATTCCAATTGTCTTTATTGCACAAATAAACAAGCTGATCCTACAATTTATGTGAAATTGCAAAGGGTTCTGAATAGTCAATACAATTTAAAAAAAAATAAAAACAAAGTTGGAGGACTTACGCCTCTCAGTTTAAAAAATTACTACAAAGCTAGAAAAATCAAGACAGTATGGTATTTGCATAAAGACAGACATATAGAACAATTAATATAAATGAGTATCTAGAAATAAACATTCTCTCATTTACTATCAGTTAGTTTTCAACATGGGATACCAGAACAACCCAATGGAAAAAGAACAGA
Organism: Ovis canadensis; assembly: GCF_042477335.2. Classification (NCBI taxonomy): domain Eukaryota; kingdom Metazoa; phylum Chordata; class Mammalia; order Artiodactyla; family Bovidae; genus Ovis; species Ovis canadensis. Next base: position 19,159,971 of record NC_091262.1, read on the forward strand.
CTTTTCTATAAATGGAACTGAGACTCTGAATGTCCACATCAAAAAACAGAAGTTGGATCCCTAGATCATACCATAGACAACAATGAACTCAAAATGGATCAGTCAACTAAATGTAAGTGCTAAAGCTATAAAACAAGGAAACATTAGGCGTAAATCTTCCTGACTCTAGATTAGGTGATGGTTTCTTAGGTATGAAAGTAAAAATGCAAGTTATGAAGAAAAAATAAACTAGGACATTATAAAAATTTAAAACTTTTGTTCTTCAAAGCCGTAAGAAAATGAAAAGATAACCAAAAGGAGAAAAGCATTTTCACAAATCATATATCTGAGAAGATCATTTTAACTTTCCTGGTAGCTCAGTTGGTAAAGTATCGACCTGCAATGCAGGAGACACCAGTTTGATTCCTGGGTCAGGAAGATCCGCTGGAGAAGGGATAAACTACCCACTCCAGTATTATTGGGCTTCCCTTGTGTCTCAGCTGGTAAAGAGTTTGCCTTCAGTGCAGGAAACCTGGGTTCAATCCCTGGGTTGGGAAGATCCCCTGGAGAAGGGAAAGGCTACTCACTCCAGTATTCTGGCCTGGAGAATTTCATGGACTGTATAGTCCATGGGGTCACAAAGAGTCGGGCATGACTGAGCAACTTTCACTTCAATTCACTTCATTTTAACTAGAATATATCAAGGACTCTTTGGGCTTCCCAGGTGGCACAGTGGTAAAGAATCTGCCTGCCAATGCAGGAGACCCAAGAAAAATGAGTTCAGTCCCTGGGTTGGGAAGATCTGCTAGAGTAGGAAATGATAACCCACACCAGTGTTCCTGCCTAGAAAATCCCATGGACAGAGGAGACTGGTGGCCTACAGTCCATGGGAGTTTCAAAAGAGTTGGACATGACTGAGTGATTGAAACAACACACATCCATGACTCTTCCAACTCAATAATAAAAAACCAATTTAAAAATGGGTAAATTATCTGAGTAGACATTCTCAGAAGAAGATATGCAAATGGCCAATAAGCACATGAGAAGATGCTCAACATCATCAGTCATCAAGGAGCTCAAAAATCAAAGCCATAATAAAGTTCAATAAATGGTATTGGGAAGAATGGATATCAAAATATAAAAGAATGAAGTTGGACCTTTACCTTATGTTTAGTCGCTCAGTTGTGTCCGACTCTTTGTGACCCCATGGACTGCAGCAAACCAGGCTTCCCTGTCCATCACCCACTCATGGGCCTTACTCAAACTGATGTCCAATGAGTTGGTAATGCCATCCAACCATCTCATCCTCTGTCATTCCCTTCTCCTCCCATCTTCAGTCTTTCCCAGCATCAGTGTCTTCCAGTCAGTCAGTTCTTCCCATCAGGTGGCCAAAGTATTGGAACTTCAGCTTCAGCATCAGTCCTTCCAATGAATATTCAGGACTGTTTTCCTTTAGGATTGACTGGTTTGATCCCCCTGCAGGCCAAGGGACTGTCAGGAGTCCTCCAACACTACAGTTCAAAGGCATCAATTCATCGGTGCTCAGCCTTCCTTATGGTCCAACTCTCACATCCATACCATGACTACTGGAAAAACCATAGCTTTGACTATAAGCACCTTTATCAGCAAAGTAGCATTTCTTCTTTTTAATATGACATCTAGGTTTGTCATAGTTTTCTTCCAGGGAGTATGCATCTTAATTTCATGGCTGCAGTCACCATCTGCAGTAATTTTGGAGCCCAAGAAAATAAAGTCTGTCACTGTTTCCATTGTTTCCCATCTATCTGCCATGAAGTGATGGGACCAGATCCCATGATCATTATTTTTTGAATGTTGAGTTTTAAGCCAGCTTTTTTACTCTCCTCTTTCACCTTCATCAAGAGGCTCTTCAGTTCCTCTTCGCTTTCTGCTATAAGAGTGGTGACATCTGCACATCTGAGGTTACTGATATTTCTCCCACCAATCTTTACCTTATACTATATACAAAAATAAACTCAAAATGGGTCAAAGACCTAAACATAAGAGTTAAAGTTAAAACTCTTGGAATAAAATATAGGAAAAAAGCTTCGTACATTGGATTTGGTAATGATTTCTTAGATATGACAGAAAGCATGGACAACAGAAGGGAAAATAGACAAATCGGACATCATCAAATTTGAAAACTGAGCATCAAGGAACCTCATCAACAAAGTGAAAAGGCAACCCAAAGAATAGGAGAAAATATTTGCAAGTCATATATTTAATAAAGAAGTAATATCCAGAATATCTAAAGAACTCCTATAACTAAACAACAAATGGTACCCAATTAAGAAATAGGCAAAGAAAATGTTCACTCATTTCTCCAAAGGAGATATACACATGGCTAGTAAGTACTTGAAAAAATGCTCATTATCACTAATCATTAGGGAAATGCCAATCAAACCACAATGAGGACCACTTTGTACCCCTGTAGATAGCTTATATATGTGTGTGTGTATATATATATATATAAACAGCAAATAAGTGTTGGTGAGGATATGGGGAAATTGGAACCCTCTACCTTAGAAGAAAAGTTATAACAAACCTAGATAGTATATTCAAAAGCAGAGACATTACTTTTTCGACTAAGGTCCGTCTAGTCAGTTCAGTTCAGTTCAGTCGCTCAGTCGTGTCCGACTCTTTGTGACCCCATGAATCGCAGCACGCCAGGCCTCCCTGTCCATCACCATCTCCCGGAGTTCACTCAGACTCACATCCATCGAGTCCATGATGCCATCCAGCCATCTCATCCTGGGCCGTCCCCTTCTCCTCCTGCCCCCAATACCTCCCAGCATCAGAGTCTTTTCCAATGAGTCAACTCTTCTCATGAGGTGGCCAAAGTACTGGAGTTTCAGCTTTAGCATCATTCCTTCCAAAGAAGTCAAGGCTATGGTTTTTCCTATGGTCATGTATGGATGTGAGAATTGGACTATGAAGAAAGCTGCACACTGAAGAATTGATGCTTTTGAACTGTGGTGTTGGAGAAGACTCTTGAGAGTCCCTTGGACTGCAAGGAGATCCAACCAGTCCATTCTGAAGGAGATCAGCCCTGGGATTTCTTTGGAAGGAATGATGCTAAAGCTGAAACTCCAGTCCTTTGGCAACCTCATGCGAAGAGTTGACTCACTGGAAAAGACTCTGATGCTGGGAGGGATTGGGGGCAGGAGGAGAAGGGGATGACCCAGGATGAGATGGCTGGATGGCATCACTGACTCCATGGACGTGAGTCTGGGTGAATTCCAGGAGTTGGTGATGGACAGGGAGGCCTGGTGTGCTGCAATTCATGGGGTCACAAAGAGTTGGACATGACTGAGCGACTGGACTGAACTGAACACTGTTGATTGAAATGTCAAATAGTGCAGCCACTGTGGGAAACAGTACAGTGACTCCTTAAAAACTTAAACACAGAATTACCATATGATCCAGCAATTCTACTTCTGGGTATATACCCAAAAGAATTAAAAAAAAAAAAAGAACTCAAACAAAAATTTGTACAGCTATCTTCATAGCATCATTATTCACAATAGTCAAAGGGCGGAAGCAGCACAAGTGTTCCTCTCTGGACAAACAGACAAATGAAACGTGTTACACACATGTACAATGGAGTATTATTCACCCTTCAACAGGAAGGGAGTTCTGACAGATGCTGTAACCTGGATGAACCTTGAGGACATTATACTTAGTGAACTGAGACGGTTACAAAACAACAAACATTGTGTGGCTCCGCTAGTATGAGGTACCTGAGCAGACAAAGCCATAGAGACAGGAAGGTTGATGGTGGTTGCCGGGAGCAGGGGGAAAATAGAGGAGCCGGGGAATAGAGGTTATTGTTTTTTGAATCTAATTAATTCAGTTTGGGAAGGTGAAAAATTTTGGAGATAATGATGAGGGTTGGACAACAATGTGAATGTATTTAATACTACTGAAATGTATGCTGCAAAGTGTTACAAGTGGTAAATTTTGTACATATTTTACCACAGTACATGAAATTAATGGCATACCACTGCACACCCACGAAGATGGCTGTGATCAAAATGAGAGATAATAGCAAAAATGTATGGGAATGTAGCTTCCCTGGTGGCTCAGATGGTAAAAAAAATCTTCCTGGAATGCAGGAGACCTAGGTTTGATCCCCAAGTGGGGAAGATCCCCTGGAGAAGGAAATGGCAACCCACTCCAGTATTCTTGCCTGGAGAATCCCATGGACATAGAAGCCCAATGGGCTATGCAAAGAGTCAGACATGACTGAGCAACTAACACACACACATGTTAGTGTGGAGAATTTAGATTTTCACATGCTACTATAGAAATGCAAAATGGTGCAGCTGCTTTGGAAACAGTCTGGAATTTCTTAAATTGTTAAACATAGAGTTAGCATATGATCCAGCAGTTCCACTCCTTGGTAAATAGTCAAAAGAAGTGAGAACACATGTCCATACAAAAGCTATCCACTGATCTTCACTGTAGCATTATTCGTAATAGCTGAAATGTGGAAAGAACCCAAATATCCCTCAATTGATACACTGATAAATAAATATGGTATATCCATACAATCGAATATTATTCAATAATAAAAAGGAATGAAATACCGATAGGTGCTCTCATGTGGATGAGCCTTGGAAACATCATGCTCAGTGAAAGAATCCAGGCACAAAGAACCGCATGTTATGTGTCCATTTATATGAAATGTCCAGAAGAGGCAAGTCTATAGAGACGAAAAGTAGGGTAGTGATTGCTTAGGGCGGAGAGGGGTGGGAGGGGGTATGTATTGGGAGATGACAGCTAAGAGTTGTAGACTTTCTTTGGAGGGTAATGAAAATGTGCTAAAATCGATTATGGTGGTGATTTCACAACTCAGAATATTATTGTTCTCTTTATGTGGATGAATTGTAGAGTATGTGAATTAGGTCTCAATGGAACTGTTAAAATCATGCTTCTGCTTGCTAATGTATGACCTTGGGCAAGCCACTTAAGCTCTCCGTGCCTTGATTTCCTCATCTGTAGAATGGCTCTCTGTAGGATTGTTACAGGGATCAAATGATTCTAATCATGTTAAGTGCTCAGAACATTGCCTGGTACATAGGAAGCTCCCAAAATGGTTAGCTGGTACAATATCTAGAGAAACCACTCTTGGAACATGTTCCCTTAAGTTGTATTTTAGCAAAGCCTTCCTTCCCTGGCCCCTCCCTCCCTCCCCCCTTCCCTGCCCCCTCCCTCCCCCCTTCCCTGCCCCCTCCCTCCCTTCCTTCCTTGCCCCTCCCTCCCTCCCTCCCCCCTTCCCTGCCCCCCCTTCCCTGCCTCCTCCCTCCCCCCTTCCCTGCCCCCCCTCCTTCCTTGCCCCTCCCTCCCTCCCCCCTTTCCTGCCTCCTCCCTCCCCCCTTCCCTGCCCCCTCCCTCCCTTCCTTCCTTGCCCCTCCCTCCCTCCCTCCCCCCTTCCCTGCCCCCTCCCTCCCTTCCTTCCTTGCCCCTCCCTCCCTCCCTCCCCCCTTCCCTGACCCGCCCCCCTCCCTTCCTTGCCCCTTCCTCCCTCCCGCTGTCTTCCTCCTTCCTTTCTCTTCCTTTCCCTGGCACATGAGAACTAACCACACTGACTCGAGAACCTTTTCAGGGAAGCCTGGCAAGTTCTCAGACTGACCCAGCCTGGTTTTCAGGGAGGACTAATGTCCTCTAGCAGAAGCTCACGTGCACAGGCCCGGGTATTCTCTCCCAATCACCCACTGCAGGCTCTCATTTCCTCCTGTAAAACAACAAATATGTGGATAGTAATTCCTTTCCAAGGAAATATATACGAGAACCCATAATTCTCAAGTTTTAAATGGAGAAATGCTGCGTTGAAACTTCGTGTGCAGCTGTGAGGTGTCCCCCTCCATCCCTTGGGAGGACCTCGCAGCCCAGCCTGTTAAGTCCTGGTCGTGCTGCCCCTTCCAGCCCCGCTCCTCTCACGGACATCTGCTCAATAAAAGCAGCCACATATCTTCGGAGACTTTAAATGGCACATGTTAAAGGCATGTTTTGATTGTTCTCATAACAGAGCTGCTGGCTGTAGCCGGCCCTGAGCTGTGAGAGTGACCCGGGCCGACGCGGCGTCTGCCGCTGCTGCGTCCTCCGTGGTGTTTCTGGGATGAGGCCCAGAAGGTCCGGCTCCAGGCCAGCGGCCTCTGCCACGTCTGCTCAGCCCAGGCCGGTGGTGCACGTGGTGAGCACAGCCTGGGTGTCCTGGGAGAGCCGTCATCCGCGGAAGGCAGAACTCTGCTGGCCTGACCTCGGCCGGACACTCACAGTCCCGCATGCAGCAGCCCTGCCCCAGAGGGAGAGGGAGGAGATGTCCGTCCCTGGGGCTCTCCTGTGGGCATCCCCCTGGGGCCTTTACCTGCTGTGAGGTCAGCATCCAGTCCTGCTTTATGGATGAGAGCCAGGGGCTCAGAGCAGAGAGAAAACGCACACCGAGTTACAGGACTCAGCACTCAAGCAGGTTCTTCATATTCCTGTCATCTGAATCATACAGATTTATTGAAAATTTTCTAAAAATTCAAATGAGTTTGTTTTGGTTCCAAATGCCCACATAGACGAGCCATTCCAGAGGGCTTTGAGGAACAGCAGTTCCTCTGAATAAGACAGATGTCTAGACCGAGAATAATAGTTCTAGCAGTAATAGCAGCTGATATTTATCAGGCCCGCAGAGCGCCAGGCCTGGGCTGACCTCCTGGCAGAGGCTTGAGTACTGACTTGTCCAAGGTCACACAGCTGGCAAGCTGGTGGAAGGAATACTCAAGGCCAGGCCCGTCTGATCCCAGGATCCTGAACGTGACCTGCTGAGACTTTGAGAATGTCTGGCTCTAGTAAGTGGGCATCTTTCACCCTTGGGGCGTCCTGATGAAATCGGTCAGGTGTCCCCTAACCAGAGCCCGAGTGTGTAAATACAAAAAGGGAGTCCCTGGGTCGGGGCACAGAGGACTCACCCACTTAATAACTGGTGGGCTTTGGGCCAGTGTTGCTGTCTCTCTGAGTTGGTTCCTCCATCTGTGAAGCAAGCCCAGCAGGCCCTGAGCTGCCTTCCTCTGGGCATTCTGGTTGGTCGAAGGCAAGATGGCAGTGTAAATGGCCTGGGCAGGGCTTCCCGGGTGGCTCCATGACAAAGAATCTGCCTGCAATTCAGGAGACCCTGGTTCAATTCCTGGGTCAGGAAGATCCCCTAGAGAAGGGATAGGCTACCCATTCCAGTATTCTTGGACTTCCCTGGTGGCTCAGATGGTAAAGAATCCAGCTGCAGTGCAGGAGACCTGGGTTCAGTCCCTGGGTTGGGAAGATCCCCTGAAGAAGGGAAAGGCTACCCACTGCAGTATTCTGACCTGGAGAACTCTGTGGACTGTACAGTCCATGGGGTCGCAAATAGTTGGTCGTGACTGAGCAACTAAGTACAACACATTCTTATCTGGGAAGTCCTGTGGACAGAGGAGCCTGGTGGGCTACACAGTCTTCTCACGATGCTCTCCACACCAGGCCCTCCCCAGCTGGCCTCCAGCTTCTCAGACACGACCCAGGTCTCCAACAAGTCATCTGCTCTGCCGTTTGGCCCAGATGACTTTCCACGAGGCACTGCCAGTGGGCAGGGTGGCCCACAGGTCCAGACAGGTGGCTCCGTGAGCCACTGCTCACAGCCCTCGGCTGTTCTCAGCATCCCCTTCTCACGTAGGTGTCCCCTCTCACATCCTCACTCATCTTCTCGCCCATATACAGCTTGCTTGACCAGAGGCTCCCAAGTCATGGGACATCTTGCTGACCTCTAGGTCTAGTTTCCAAAGGTGGAGTGTCACCCCAGCATTGAGGGTTTGTGGATCCCACTCTGTAGGCATCAAACCAAATCTGCTAAGAGTGCCAGCATCTCCTCTTCACCCTCATCCATTCTGCACTTACGATGCTGGTGACTGGTCTCCCCAGTCCTCCCCCCAATCAGCTTTGCCGCCTCCTGGCTAAATCCAGGGATGCTCTTTAGCCTCATCCAGCCAGGCCCTTCTTGGTGCCTCTTGCACTGTCCACTTGCCCTCACTTGCCTTGCTCATCACCTCTTCTCCCACTCCTCAGAACCTTCCATGACTGAGTCCAACCCCAGGTGCTTGCACTCCCCAAGCCCTGCCCTCTGTTCTCCAGTGTAAGCTCCCCGGATGAGTCGTTAGTCGTTCTTACCCTTGCTGTATACCAGGACTTTATTGCCTTAGACTTCCAACCCTGTGTCTCCCATCAGATGGCACCCTTGACCTCCAGAACCACACCTGCAGACCCTTCCCAGCGCCACTGAGTGGCCTAGCGGCCACCTAAAACTAATAACCCCCTTCCGCCCCCAGGTCAACTCCCCTCCCTGTGTTCTTCCCTTGCAGTGGAGGCACCAGCAGCATCCTCTGGACCAGTCATAATCCTGAGCTTGACTCTTGCCTCCTTTCTCTCCATGACCCCATGTACCCACAGCCCTGTCAGCTCCACCCTTTCATAGGCTTGTATCAGCATGCCTGTTTCCCATTTCTCTGCTGCCTTGGTGAAACCCATCATCTTGCCCCAGGGTACACAATCACCGGAGACCCCCAAGGCAGCTTTCCTCCTGCCCACCCTGAAATATCCTTTAGGATTGGTCATCCCAAACTCACAGTTGCTCCTCAACGTTTCATGGGTAGGTGCTCGCTCTCAGAGCCCTGAGCCTTGTTTCTTTGCTTGACCAACTTCATTTTGACCTTCACGACCCAGCTCAAGCTCCATTTCGTCCACTGCACTTAGCAGATAGTGATGACACTGCCTGTTTTTATGTTTCCCTCCCTCCCAAGGACCACACGCTTGACTGAGCTTTGTGAAGGTGGGGACGCTGAGCTGAGTGCCTGGGCCCTTGGTTCAGGGATTGGCATGAAGTTGACACCCATGTGTCTGGAGGACAGAGGGGATGAGGTTGGACAAAGTAGCCATCCAGTAGCCAAAATCTCTTTAACCTCCCTGCAGCTTCCTGGAGCTTCGGAGCTGTTTCACATCCTTTTTATGCTGTGGTATTTTACCTGTAGGATATTTGATTCTGTGTTTGGAATTTGCATGTCTCTACAACAGATGCTCAGGCAAACACATACAGGCACCTTACCTCAATTAATTTAGCTATTGTAAAGAACTTTCCTGGCTCAGAGACAGGCACAGACTAGGTGCTCAGTCAATGCCAGATCCTTACTACTGACCCATTTTGGAGATGGATAAAACTGACCCCACAGACAAACCACTTGCTATCTTAAACGCTTGTTATGTTGAAATACAACAGCTCACACTTTTTCACACTTTGAAGTTGCTGAAAATGAATGACCCACAAATGTGTTCTTTTTGGTTATCCATGTTGGAGATTCACTTTATATTCAACCTAGAATAACTGTGTTAGTAGAATGTGACCCTGAAGATGCCATTGTTTCTTTGTGAGACAGTCACATTTCAGCAGATTGCATGAGATCTTTACCTAGTTTAAGTCTTAAGACTTGAATAGAAACTGAATTTTGAATAGAAGATAAATTTCTCAGAACTGTTAATGTGATGTATACTTAGTGACCATCAAAGATGTCTACATCCTAATCCCTGGAACTCATGAAAATGTTAGGTTACATGTCAAAGGAAAGTTAGGGCTGCAGGTAGAATTAGGTTGTTATAGGTCTCCCCCAAATAGAGTTACCAGAACCTGGGAGACAGGCATGGAACAGACTCCTCAGAATCCTCAGAAGGAAACCACCCTGCCATCACTTTAATTTTTTTATTTCCAGCCGCTAGAGCTGTAAGAATAAATTCTTGTTGTTTTAAGCCTTTCTTTGGGATTGAAATGAAAACTGAACTTTTCCAGTCCTGTGGCCACTGCTGAGTTTTCCAAATTTGCTGGCATATTGAGTGCAGCACTTTCACAGCGTCATCTTTTAGGATTTGAAATAGCTCAGCTGGAATTCAATCACCTCCACTAGCTTTGTTCATAGTGATGCTTCCTAAGGCCCACTTGACTTTGCATTCCAGGATGTCTGGCTCTAGGTGAGTGATCACACCATCATGGTTATCTTGGTCATGAAGATCTTTTTTTTGTAGAGTTCTTCTGTGTATTCTTGCCACCTCTTCTTAATATCTTCTGCTTCTGTTAGGTCCATACCGTTTCTGTCCTTTATCGAGCCCATCTTTGCATGAAATGTTCCCTTGGTATCTCTAATTTTCTTGAAGAAGATCTCTGGTCTTGCCCTTTCTATAGCTTTCCTCTATTCCTTTGCGTTGATGACTTAGGAAGGCTCTCTTATCTCTCTGTGCTTCTCTTTAGAACTCTACATTCAGATGGGTATATCTTTCCTTTTCTCCTTTGCCTTTCACTTCTCTTCTTTTCTCAGCTATTTGTAAGGCCTCTTCAGACAACCATTTTGCCTTTTTGCATTTCTTTTTCTTGGGAATAGTCTTGGTCACTGCTTCCTGTACAATGTCATGAACCTCAGTCCATAGTTTTTGAGGCACTCTGTCTGTCAAATCTAACCCATTGAATTTATTTTTGTCACTTCCACTGTATAATTATAAGGGATTTGATTTAGGTCATACCTGAATGTTCTAGTGGTTTTCCCTAATTTCTTCGATTTAAGTCTGTATTTCATGATCTGAGCCACAGTCAGCTCCCCGTCCTGTTTTTGCTTGACTGTATAGAGCATCTCCATTTTGGCTACAAAGAATAGAACCAATCTGATTTTGGTATTGACCATCTGGTGATGTCCATGTGTAGAGTCTTCTCTTGTGTTGTCGGAAGAGGGTGTTTACTATGACCAGTGCATTCTCTTGGCAAAACTCTAATAGCCTTTGCCCTGCTTCATTTTGTACTCCAAGGCCAAACTTGCCTGTTACTCCAGGTATCTCTTGACTTCCTAGATTTGCATTCCAGTCCCCTATGATGAAAAAGACATCTTTCTTTGGCGTTAGTTCTAGAAGGTCTTGTAGGTTCATTTAACCATTCAACTTCAGCTTCTTCAGCATTAGTGGATTGGAGCATAGACTTGGATTACTGTGATATTGAATGGTCTGCCTTAGAAATGAACAGAGATCATTCTGTCATTTTTGAGATTGCATCCAAGTACTGCATTTTGGACTCTTTTGTTGACTATGAGGGTTACTCCATTTTTTTCAAAGGGATTCTTGCCCACAGTAGATATAATGGTCATCTGAGTTAAATTCACCCATTCCAGTCCATTTTTGTTCACTGATTCCTAAAATGTCGATGTTCACTCTTGCCATCTCCTGTTTGGTCACTTCCAATTTACCTTGATTCATGGACCTAACATTCCAGGTTCCTATGCAATAGTGTTCTTTGCAGCATTGGACTTTACTTCCATCACCAGTCACATCCATAACTGGACGTTGTTTTCACTTTGGCTCCGTCTCTCCATTCTTTCTGGAGTTATTTCTCCACTGATTTCCAGTAGCATATTGGGCACGTACCAACCTGGGGTGTTCATCTTTCGGTGTCCTATCTTTTTGCCTTTTCATTCTGTTCATGGGATTCTCAAAGCAAGAATACTGAGGTGGTTCCATTCCCTTCTCCAGTGAACCATGTTTTTGTCAGAACTCTCCATTTTGATCCATCTGTCTTGGGTGGCCCTACATGGCACGGCTCATAGTTTCCTTGAGTTAGACAAGGCTGTGGTCCATGTGGTCATTTTGGTTACTTTTCTGTGCTTGTGATTTTCATTCTGTCTGCAGTGACCACAAGACTGGAAAAGGTCAGTTTTCATTCCAATCCTAAAGAAAGACAATGCCAAAGAATGTTCAAACTACCGCACAATTGCAGTCATCTCACATGCTAGCAAAGAAATGCTCAAAATTCTCCAAGCAAGGCTTCAACAGTACGTGAACTAAGAACTTCCAGATGTTCAAGCTGAATTTAGAAAAGGCAGAGGAACCAGAGATCAAATTTCCAACATTCATTGGGTAATAGAAAAAGCAAGAGAGTTTCAGAAAAACATCTACTTCTGCTTTATTGACTATGCCAAAGTCTTTGACTGTGTGGATCACAACAAACTGTGGAAGAGTTTGGGAATGCCAAACTTAAAGAAATGGGAATGCCAGACCACCGTACCTGCCTCCTGCAAAATCTGTATGCAGGTCAAGAAGCAACAGTTAGAACTGGACATGGAACAACAGACTGGTTCCAAATTGGGAAAGGAGTACATCAAGGCTGTATATTGTCACCCTGTTTATTTAACTTATATGAAAAATATATCATGAGAAATGCCAGGCTAGATGAAGCACAAGCTGGAATCAAGATTGCCACCAGGAGAAAAATCAATAACCTCAGATAGGCAGATGACACCACCCTTATGGCAGAAAGCAAAGAGGAAATGAAGAGCTTCTTGATGAAAGTGAAAGGGGAGAGTGAAAAGCTGGCTTAAAACTCAACATTCAGAAAACAAAGATGGCATCTGGGCCCATCACTTCATGGCAAATAAATGGGAAAACAATGGAAACAGTGAGAGACTTTATTTTGGGGGGCAATGGCACCCCACTCCAGTACTCTTGCCTGGAAAATCCCATGGACAGAAGAGCCTGGTAGGCTACGGTCCATGGGGTCGCTAAGAGTCAGACACGACTGAGCAACTTCACTTTGACTTTTCACTGTCATGCATTGGAGAAGGAAATGGCAACCCACTCCAGTGTTCTTGCCTGGAGAATCCCAGGGATGGGGCAGCCTGGTGGGCTGACGTTTATGGGGTCACACAGAGTCGGACATGACTGAAGCGACTCAACAGCAGTAGCAGCAGCAAAATCATCGCAGATGGTGACTGCAGCCGTGCTTGCTCCTTGGAAGAAAAGCTAGGACAAACCTAGACAGCATATTAAAAAACAGACATTACTTTGGTGACAAAGATCCGTCTAGTCAAAGCTATGGTTTTTCCAGCAGTCATGTGTGGATGTGAGAGTTGAACTATAAAGAAAGCTGAGTGCCAAATAATTGATTCTTTTGAACTGTGGTGTTGGAGAAGACTCTTGAGAGTCCCTTGGACTGCAAGGATATCCAACCCATCAATGCTAAAGGAAATCAGTCCTGAATATTCATTGGAAGGACTGATGCTGAAACTGAGGTTCCCATACTTTGGCCACCTGATGATAAGAACTGACTCATTGGAAAAGACCCTGATAGTGGGAAAGATAAAAGGCAGGAGGAGAAGGGGATGACAGAGGGAGAGATGGTTGGATGGCATCACCAACTCGATGGACATGAGTTTGAGCAAGCTCCCGGAGTCTGTGATGGACAGGGAGGCCTGGCGTGCTGCAGTCCATGGGGTCGCAAAAAGTCAGACACCACTGAGCGACTGAACTGAACTGTTTTAAGCCACCCAGCTTGTGTTACTTCTTCGCAGCAGCTCTAGCAAATTAATACAGGTTTCCAGTCAGCTTGTTTTTCCTGAATTATCTGAGTGGGTCCAGTGTAATCACAAGGGTCCTAAAACAGAAGAGGGATGCAGAAGAGAAGGTTGGAGTGACATAGTGCGAGAAGAGTTCTACCTGATTTGCTGGCTTTGAAGACGGAAGAAGGTGCCACCAGCCAGGGACTCAGGGCAGCATGTAGAAGCTGGGAAAGGCAAGGAAGCCCAGTCTTCCTCGAGTCTCCAGAAGGAACCAGCCATGCAGCACCTTGATTTTAGCCCCTTGAGATCCACATCAGTTTTTCTACCTGCAGAAGTGCAAGATAATCAGTCTGTATTTTGGGGTGCCCTTAAGTTTATAGCAGTTTGCGACAGCAGCAAAACAAAATAAAACAAAACAAAAAACAGGGTGTCAGGTAGTAACAGAGCTGTCCAAAATCTAGTAGTCCCCCCTCATCCATGGGCCATACACCCCAAGCCCTCAGTAGATGCCCGAAACCCAGGATAGTACTGAACCCTGCAGGTATTTGCATACTATGTATTTCCTGTACTAAGCGGCAGGGAGCCTATACAGTGTGGATAAGCTAGGCAAAGGAATGGTTCACATCCCAGGTGGGACTGATTGGGATGGTGGGAGATTTCATCCCACTGCTCAGAACAGCGCACAGTTTAAACTTATGATTTGTTTATTTCTGGAATTTTCCACTTAATGTCTTCAGATTGCAGTTGACTGCTAGTAAACTGGGGAAAGTGAAACCACAGATAAAGGTGGAAAACTACCTGATTAGAATGATTGAACTTGGCACTCGTACAAAGGAGATGTGTCTGTGTTGGCTGGACAGGAGAGGCTGACCTGACCCTGTGGGAATGGGGGAGGAACCTGAATTATGGAAGTAGTATGGTGGCTTCATCAAGAATTACAGTTTTATTGCTTTTAAGAAGAACTACTAACTCAAACTCGGCTAGTGAATGTCGCTGTTAAGATTTTTAGAGGATATGAGTGAAAAAAGCTCAGGTTTGCATTGTAATTGTGGTACATATTGTTGTGTGGAACTGTTGGCCCTTCTCCAGTTAATAGACTTGGAATCGATGGGACTTGACTGTGATGTCCAGGCATGTGATGTCATCTCCTGTCCCACGTGGGCCTCGTGCAGCTGAGCCCTTCAGCAGAAGTGGTTTCTTTCTGTCACCAAAAGCAAAGTCTTAGGGAGGCCACTTTTCATCCCCATTCCTCACCAAGGTATTTCTTAAGTTCAAGAGCAAGAAGGTCCAGCTGAAAAATAGTTCCAATAACCCTTAGCAGGTGTGCCCACGACACAGAGCCCTTCTGTCAGTGGCTTGGCACATGTTTCAGGCAGGGATGGATCTTAGGATTCTTCTGGAAAGAGGACAAGGGGTACATGAGCTCTTTTCCATCCTGTCATCCTTTTGAAAAGTACGAGCTTCTGGTGGCTCAGATGGTAAAGATTCTGATCAAACACTGACCTGGGTTCAGTCCCTGGGTGGGAAGATCCCCTGGAGGAGGGCATGGCAACCCACTCCAGTATTCTTGCCTGGAGAATCCCCATGGACAGAGGAGTCTGGTAGGAGTCCATGGGGTCACAAGAGTTGGACATGACTGAGCGACTAAGCATAGCACACAACAGACACCAGAGGTAAAGGAGAGAAAGACCTGAGGGGCTGGCAGTCCCTCCCAGCTCTACAGGAATCTGACCCCCACAGACCTGACTTTTGTAGCCAGTGGTGGGCTTGGACTGCTGAGCCCTGCTAGCAGTTCCCTGTCTCCTGGATGTGACCTTTGTGTGAACAGAGTTGGTACCCACATTCCCTAGAGCACATGCTCTGATTATGTGCCCAGAAGTGGAGAAGCTGGCACCCATGGCAGTGGCATGCATGCCGAGGGCAATGATAGCCCCATGAGTATGACACGGCAGTGTTTGCGTATCCCATGAGTATCCCACAGTGTGGATGTGTTGTGCTTCCCTGGGCTCAGCCCTGGGAAGCACAGCAAATACAAAAGGCAGCAGCAGGATTCTAAGCCATTTCACAGGTCAGCACAACAACGTGACCTCAACCTAAAACCTAGGTCTTCACCTAAAACCTAACATTTATATTTGCAAAGTTAATTGCAAAAGGTCAGGACGAAGGAGATTTGGCTGTGTACCAGGGCCCAGTCCCAGTTGGATCCAGGGTATCCGAAGCGTGGACAGTGAGGCGAGAGAGAGATATAGATATAGAGAGAGATAAAGAAAGAATGTTGCAGTTAAGAAAACAGAGGAGAGAAAGAGGCTGATATTCCTTGGTTTATGCAGAAAGCCAATAAAGCCTCAGACAAGAGACTTGCTCTGTTCACGTAGGCCACAGATGCCCTCTTGAATAGTGGAAGGTGCCCCGCCTTGGGCTCCCTCTCACGTGGGTCTTAGAAGCCCGGGCAGGAAAGTGAACTCAGAGGGCCCCTATGCTCCAGGGAGTCAGCCTGAAAATAAAGAGAAAGAAAGACACAGTGAGACCAAGCTTCAGTGAGCAAGGCCCCAAAACTTTATTTTCCAGGGGAGCTTACATACCTTGAGCTGCACATAGAGAATAATGGAAGATGCAGAGTCACAATCAGCAGTCCTGACCCTTATCGAGACCAGGCTTTCTTTCTGCATACCTTTCCATATGCAAAAGTTTTATGTGATTTACATCATCTTCTGGCCAGGAGGCCTAATAACATTTTATGACCCTTCTTTCTGATAAAGGTTAGTTAACCAGAAAACTTATTTTCTCTAAAGGTGATTCTTCTAAAGTCTAGCGCCACTCCCTGAAAGCACTGGATAAAGTTGCATTCCTATAGGGCAAAGGTGTGGTGCGCTATAACAAGGAAGGAATTTATTAACTCAAGGTTTAATATAAATATCAAGGCTGTTTACTTATATTTCTATATATCAACTATATTAATTAATGCACTCCCAGGTACACAACAAAAGATATGAAAACTTGGTGGCAAGTATTGGCTCAACAGTGAAACCCTTAACCAGTTCTATCCTAATAATTTTTAACTCCTCAAAAGGCTCTACATTCCTAGAGTGTTTTAAGGTCCCCATGCCTCTTGTGGTTGGGAGGCTGTAAACAATCACATGCGTAGTTGTAAGCATCTGGATAAACCTATCAGGCAAGTTAGAAAGCTATCAAAGGGGTTTGAATTGAAATACTCTTATCATGCCCAGGAGACTTATTAACTAGAGTTCTAAGTTGATTTCCTTCAGAGAAAGGTGGTCAGGGACAGCCCCCATTAATATCAGAAGAGTTTGGCAAAAAGCATAAGATAGTAAGACAGACAAATTCTGTTTTGGGGGTAGATGCTCGAGCAGGTCCAGGGGATCCCTCGAGTCCTAATCCACCTTGCCCGTCAGGTCTTTCCGCATGACCTTGTCATGGGTGGGATCTCCCGTGCTGGCTCCCGGGAGCTGAGAGTCAGTTCTTGAGAGAAAAACGTAATAGGTGCTAGCAGAGGTTAGTGTGGTTGCTTTAAGAAAGAAAGGAAATGGTGCAGAGTTGGGGTGCATTCATGAAAGCAAGTCCCCACTTAAAGAGAAAACCTGCACATTCTCTCGCCACTTTCAGGTCACATCTGGACCATTCTATCCGTGACATATCAATCATTTTAAGAACAGCAGTGACTGATTTGAGACTTACAACAGATTGAGAATCTGTACATTATTTTGATCAAGAGAAGAGAAAACTTAAAGGGGGAACCAAAGACCTATCTTCAGATATTTGAGGAGGAATTCTTATACTCTAAAGACCAGGACTAGGAGAAATGGGTAGAAGTTGGTTCATGTCTTTCAGAAGTGTTCAAGCAGTTGTCAGGCACTGAAATGGGAGCAAGGCTGCATGTCATCTGTGAAGTCTTCATCTCCCACCAAGGAGACACAGAATAATGACACTACTGGTTCCGTTATAAGGCAGTGTGCCAGGCACTGCCATAAGCAGTCTGCAGGGGGTGTGCTGCTTATCCTCACCCCCAAGCCTGGCACTGTGTCTCCATCTTCATAGCATGAGCAAGGGGTCTGATGAGAGGAGCATCACTGCAGTTAGTCCATGGGCTGCGAAGGACAGAGTGGTGAGCTCTGCCAAGGGGTCTGGAATGAGCTCTAGATGAGGTGGCCTGAGCTTGCCCTAAAGGATGAGGAGGAACCATGTCGGGATGGAACCGGGTAGTCCCATCTGCTCAAAACTTAGTCCAACACCCTCCAGCACCCCATCTGGTCCAGGCCACCCTTGTCTCCCACCTGGACCACTGCAGTGGCCTCCTCCATGCCCTCCCTGCAGCCTCCACCCACTGTAGGCTCACTGCCGCACGGAGCCAGGCTGGCCCTAGAGGGGCGTGCCCTCCTCTCTCTAAACACCCCCAGACTGCATCTTATTCAAGCAGGAGGCAGCAGCCCGCCAGGCTCGGCGTGACCTCCCCCTGCGGCCTCTCGGGTCCTGCCCTCTCCTTCTCACCCCCGCCCTGGCCATGCTTGCTCCTGGCTGCCCTCGGCCCTGCCAGCACATGCCGCCTCCAGGGCCTTTGCACCTGCAGTGTGCTCTGCCTACATCTTCTCCCAGAAAGCACAGGGCTCCTGCCTCACTTCCTCCCAGGTGCTACCCATGGCAGGCCATCCCCCACCTTGGATAATATAGTGCTAACCCTCGCCTTGCCCCATCCGCCCCATGCTGCTTTGCTTTCCTCTGAAGCACTTATTACGGCGTGGCACATTCTGTCTGTGTCTGTGGTATAGAACATGTTATACGGCAGGCCACAGTCCATGGGGTCGCAAAGAGTCCGACATGACTGAGCAGCCAACACTTTCACCTTCAATCAGCTTTCATTCGCTCTATTACATTATGTTGTATTCTGTTGTATGTTGCTCACCAGTTTACTTTCTATCCCCAAGATTCAGAGGCAGGCTTTGTTTCATTCTCTGACTCATCACCAGCACCTAGATGTTTCCAAGGGGGATGGCCTCATCAGGTGGGATCTGGGTCTGACTGTTGTGAGAACTGAGTGGTTATCAGCACTGATCCTCCAGGCAACGCTGCTTTGTCAAGCAATGAGCTCTTGGAACTGCCACTATTGGGGCCTCACAAGGGCTTTCCAGCTGGCACTGGTGGTGAAGAACCCACCTGCAATGGAGGAGATGTGGGTTCGATCCCTGGGTTGGGAAGATCCCCTGCAGGAGGAAATGGCAACCCACTCCAGTATTCTTGCCTGGAGAATCCCATGAACAGAGGAGCCTGGCAGGCTACAGTCCACAGAGTCAGAAAGAGTCAGACATGATGGAAGTGACTCGGCACACACGCATGCCAGGGACCACAGCACAGAGAGTCTCTTAAAGGACATTCAAAGCCCTGTTTGTGTCCTGAGAAATGATTCCTAAACTGCCTGGCTCCTTTCCAGCACTGTAAGGGCAGCAGAGACCTGACAGAGTTGGGATCATTGAAATGTTAGGCATGTGGAAAAAGTCATAGTTGAGCACTTTCAGCTGGTGGCCTCAGCAGCTTAGCCACTCTAGAGAGACTTTGGCCATCCTGAGTTGCCTCCTCAAGAGGGCCTGCCACCCTTTGGAAAGTGGGGAGGCCTGTTGTATTTGAGCTGGGGCTAGGGCATCCTCTGTCGAGGGCTCTGCCGGTCACCTTTTGCTGCAGTGATGAACAACCCCAGAATCTCAGTGGCATACCGCAGCATCATGTATGACAGAGCCCAGTGGTGGGGCAGCCCCTGTATTGGACATGCTGTTCTCACAGAGAACAGAGAGAGAAAGAGAGAGCAGAAAGAGAGAGAGACACACAGCCACAGAGTCACCAAAAGCTTCTGCTGGGTTGTGGCCTGCTTCGTGTCCATCACACCTGAACAAAGATGGCCTAAGACAGCAGGATGGAGACGTAGGGACAGTAACAGTCTGACATGGGGAGTGGGGTCAGAAGGGTTTCTGTGCTGAGAAGACCACTGAACCACTCAGACAGCTCTGATAGTCTGGAATTGTCACCAAATACAACTGCAAAGCTGCGTCTGCCTCCTTCCCTCCCACAGCAGGCCCGCGATCCCGTGATCTGTCTGGAAGGCCCTTTGTCCTCTCACTGTCTTGTCTTTCTCTGGGCAGGTGGGTGGCAGGCCCATGGAGCCCCTGCTCAGCAACCTGCGAGAAGGGCATCCAGCACCGGGAAGTGACCTGCGTGTACCAGCTGCAGAACGGCACACACGTTGCCACCCGGCCCCTCTACTGCCCCGTGCCCCGGCCATCACCAGTGCAGAGCTGCGAGGGCCAGGACTGCCTGTCCATCTGGGAAGCATCAGAGTGGTCACAGGTGGGTGCCTGGGCTGCCCTCAGTGCTGAGACCATCACCAAGGCCCCAGAGCCTTATCTGCAGGGACCCCAGAATGGCCCCTTTCCCTCCGTGCTATTTGTGACACATCCTGAGGAATATCCTCACCAGACCCTGGAGCAGCTCAAAGCTTTGTTCTGGGTCACATACTGTCAAATTCCATCTGATGTTTCAACATGGCCAAAAAACCATGGATAGTGTATTTTTTATAACATATATCACAGTACTGTTTGGTTTGTTTGCTGTGAGAATTCTCTTGTAAATATAGATGGAAGGATGGATAGTTGGATGGATAGGAGATAGGTAGGTGGGTAGACAAATAGATACCTTTTCATCTCTTTTGCGCACTCTGTAACTATAGGGTGGTTAGGTTGGGAAAGTGCTTTCAAAGACTTCCCTTCAGCTCCACAGCAGTCTTGGTGGAGTTACCTTTGCAAGAGGCAGGTGGATGCTGGGAGAGACAGCTTTTAGTGTGTGAGTTGGAGTCACGGATCTCATGCCATGTAACATTTTGGAAAGAGGTTCAATTAAGCCTTAAGTTTTAACTTTGAAGACTGATCCTGGAAATATCTTATCTTTGGTAATATCATCCTTCAAGGCTTTGCAGTGAACTTGCAGTAATGATTTTGATTGTTTGGCTATAAAACAAACAAACCAAAAAAATAGCTGAATAAAGGGCATGCTTCCCTGAGGTCTTCCATCAGACGTGTTCTAGGAAAGTCAGAAGGGCTAAATCCAAGACACTCTTCAGTGTGGAAAGTATTTTTAAAGTTCCTTTTTATTGCCAAACAGTTGGAATTATTTTGAATAAGAAAGTATTCAGCCCATTTTTAATGAAGGAAAAGTCTGCCCTTGGGTGACTGAGTTTACTTTTTAGGCAGATCCTGACATGTACCTGTTCAAAGAGGGGAGGTTTTTGCCTACCCTTTAAGATATTTTAGGGAAAGAACAGAGTTTAAATTTTTTTTAATTTTTTCTCTTTACATGTACCTAGGTTAAGAAGTTTAACATTCAGTGGGCTTTTAGGGAGGGTAATTGGAAAGCTAGGGGCAGTGTGTAGTCTCCCTTGCCATGAGCTTAGGACCTTGATCACCTGCTTCTTGATCCGAATAAGATTTATGTTTTAATCAGACCAAAACCGTAAATTTTCCACCTATAGGACTCTTACAAGGAAAAGAAAAAAATGCCTCTAACCAAAATAAACATGCCTGATATAATCAACTATCATTATAGTATTGAAGAGGTCTATTTTGGAAAGTGTAAGACAGTTGGAGCAAGATTTAAAGAAATTTCTCCATCTCTGTTTCTGTATCTGTGTGTTGCCTGATGCTAATCCTGAAATAGTATCCACACCCATCAGTCTAATTCTGCCTCAGCCAAGGCTCAAAATGCTTCTTTCTAAACATTTGATGCACAATCAAGTCTTCCTCCCTGAGATGCTCACAAAATTGGTATCCTTACCACTTTCCCACATATGGAAGTCCCTCTAACACTTCTTCTGGAAACAAATGGGTTTAAATTTCTAGTGGGTGAGTTTTTATTGCTGGGCTTGCTTGTATTCAGCTGGCAGTGTTGACCACTGGCACCAGGAGTCCCCAACTTCTTCCCCACTGCATCAGAATAAGGAACAAATATTAAAAGGAAGCAAAAGGTAGCAACTGTCTCCTGTCTTTGACTTCTGATTTCGCACCCCTGGGTCAGAAACCAAGAGAGAAACTGAACATCACCCTCCCAGGTCCCTTTGCAGGGTGACCCCAGCCTGCAGCAGTGCCCTCCCTAAAGGCTTTTCCACCAACAGGCTGCTGGTCAAAAGGGGCCAGACCAGGATTTGGTCAAGAAGTGGGCTTGGTGTTGAGTGTTTGAAATTCAAGGGACGAGGCAAGGAACGCAGAGTAGAGAGAGACAAAGCAGGAACTCAGGCAGAAGTGGTGAGTAGGCCCCTAGTTGCAGAAGGAGCCGATGGTGTGGGTGCTGGTACCAGGGAACTGCCCATGAGGCAGATCGTGAGAATGGAGTTGCTGAATTGGTCGGAAGGCGAGCCCTTTAACACAATAACCCAGGGTCCCTGGCCCCACGCCTCCTGCCCCAGGAGGCCTGTGTGTAAAGCCTGCCAGGGACTGACTCCTTGCATCCGAAGTCCCTTTAAAACCCACACGCAAGATCAAATGCAAGTGCTCTTCCAACCCCCTGCCCCTCAATGATACCATAATGACCTGTGAAACGTGTATTTCTTCTAAAACAAACCAGTTTAAATTCGTTTCAAAAAAGTAAATAAAGAAAACAAGAATAAGACCTTTAGATGGAGAGCTAGGTTGAATTCATAGGAAAAATAAAACTAGATAACATTTTGAGATAAATATTAATAACAAATATAAAGAACAACATTTGTCCTTTATGTGTATTTTTCCAGTGGACGTAGTGGAACTTGTGAAAAGTCAAGTTTGTTGTAGCTCAAGAAAAACCACTACGTACCCTCTCAATCACGCAAGTGTGAGAACCGAAGTTAGAGTTGTTGGGGCTCCACTCGTGCGTCTGCAGCTGGTGGGAGCCCCACCCAGCTGTTGGGAGGGAGTCCCCTCCAGATCTCCCAGGTCTCTTCGTGTCTGTGCATTGGACAGAACCCGGCCTTTGGCCACCATCTCTGCCGGCTGTTTTTGTCTCCGTGGTGGGGACTGGGCTTCCCCACACGGTGACCAGAGGGTGGGCTCCCCAGGTTCCCCGACCAGGTCACCTCTGCTTGCTGATCAAGTCAGTTGTGTCTCCCAGGGTCAAGGGTCCTCTCTTCCTCGTGCTTTGTGGTTTGTTTTTTTCTTCCCCAAACTCGTTTATTTTTAACTGGAGGAGAATTGCTTCACAATATAGCGTTGGCCTCTGGCGTCCGTCCACCTGAGTCAGCCACGGGTATACATGTATCCCTCCCTCTTCAACCTCCCCACCACCTCCCACCCCTCCCACCCCTCCAGGTAGTTACAGAGCCAGGGTTTGAGTTCCCTCATGCTTTGTTTTGAGATGAGTAAGAATTCACTCGTGTCAGCCAGGCACCAGCCAATCTCCAGCCCAGAGGGCAGGGCTGGGAATCTCCCAACTGGGCTCCAGACCACCCCCCCCACCCCAGGTCTGCCTCGTCTGTGCCTTGTCGCCTCTCCAGCTCTGTTCCTGTTTCCATGGATCTTGCTGCCTAGGGGTGTGGGAAACTCTGAGGATTCACACGGCACTCCTCTGTTTGGGTCCTCTGCCCACACCATCTCTTCCTATTTCCCAGGAAGTGAAATAGCACAAGGAGCATGACCCTGTTACCATTCTTGGCGTTCACATGAAACCCAGGGGCTTGCAGGCACCTGTGAGAGTCACTGGGGGCTTTGCTTTCCATCTCCTCCCCTCCCCCGCCACCCCTGAACTGGTGCCTTTACTCCCGAATGGCTCAGGCCAAGCACAGGACCTGGAGGCCAGCTGGGAGGAGCAGAGTAGGACCGTGTGCATAAGACTCAAAAAGGCCAGGAGCTTTTCAAGGACAGAAAATAGCATCCTCATCCTTGTATCCTCAGTGCTGGGGCTGGCACCTGGTAGGCACTTAACAGGTGTGGATGGACCTGACTGGATTGGACTGGATTTAGTCTCCGAGTGGTGTCTTGCAGTGTTCTTCCAGCTGTGGCAAAGGCACACAGAAACGGACTGTGACGTGCACCAACTCCCAAGGAAAATGCGATGCGTCCACTAGGCCGAGAGCCGAGGAGCCCTGTGAGGACTACTCCGGCTGCTACGAGTGGAAAACTGGGAGCTGGTCCAAGGTGAGTACAGTGCCTGCGTGTCCATCCTGCCCAGGAAGTGGAGGTGACTCAAGGGGCTCAGCCCTCTCACCATGGGCCCCAGTTCAACCAGATGGTCCCAGTCTCACCAGCTGAATTCACTTTCTCTCCCAACTCCACACCTGCTGGTGAACCCATACAGGGTCCATTTAGAAGGGCCCGAGAACCCCCAAAGCAGGGAAGAATGCCAAGGGGACCCATGCATCCTGCAGTGGGCTTGGTCACCAGCCATTGAGAGAGCCTCCTCAGCGGTTGGGAGTCTGTCCCCAGGCAGACACAGAGGCGCTGTGGGCAGACAGAGCATCATTGTCCCCAGGGCCCTTGGGCGAGGGCTGGACGACGCTTGAGGGGAAAGCAACGGCCCTGGGTTGAGGAAAGGAGGCCATCTCCCAGAGCCTCGGGGCAGGGGAGTTCAACAGCATTCAAGTGAATGAAAGTTCCCTGCTAGCTATTCCCTTATTCATTCATCTGATATCCTTGACCCATACTCAAGGTGGATACCATTGTCACCCCCTGAGAACCTTCCATGAGTGTTCTAGAACCTTCTTCCAAATGCTGTAAGGTTTCTCCTGTCTGATTTTCTGATGAAAATTTCCAGTGAGAACCTGGAGCGTGTTTGTTTCCTTTTGGTCTCAGTAACTGGAAGCTCCTCCTTTGCTTCCATTGATATCTATGCTCAAAGGCCGTACGCTGGTGGGAACAGTCTAGAATTGATTGCTGCTGCTGCTAAGTCACTTCAGAGGTGTCCAACTCTGTGTGACCCCATAGACGGCAGCCCACCAGGCTCCCCCATCCCTGGGATTCTCCAGGCAAGAACACTGGAGTGGGTTGCCATTTCCTTCTCCAGTGCATGAAAGTGAAAAGTGAAAGGGAAGTCGCTCAGTCATGTCAGACTCTTAGCAACCCCATGGACTGCAGCCCACCAGGCTCCTCTATCCATGGGGTTTTCCAGGCAAGAGTACTGGAGTGGGGTGCCATTGCCTTGTCTAAGAATTGATTGCTAACAGTTAAAAAATGGGAAATTTCACCTGGCAATCTGGATTTGGGCCTTTCTACGGAAATCTCCAACCTCGCCTCCATCTGCACATGGCCTTCGTGACCTGGGGCCTAGCAGGGGCCGTTGTGTCTCCCCAGGCTCCCCTAGGCACTTTGGGATTTAATTTATCTGTCTGGCCAGGCAGAATAGCATTGTCTGGACTCCATATGTCCAGGTGTGAATTAGAATAAAGCTGTCGTTATTCGAAGGGTCCTTGTGGTCACATCCTGAATGCAGCCTGTACCGCTAAAGGGCAACACCTGTGGTCACGGGTGTCCCCGGGCAGGAGGAGAGGTGAGGAGGGATCGGCTGGGCCTTGGGGGTCTGGGGCCCCAGCCTTGGTTCCTCTGTGCAGTGTCCCCTGCGCCAGCAGCCCTCTCCCGTGCTGATCCCTGCATAACAGAAGAAGGGGCAGAGGTGCAGAGAGGTTAAGCGACTCGGCCCCGGCTCTCTGACAGAGTCCAGGCTCCTGAGCCCCAGTTCAGAGCTCCGTTACCGGGTGGACACACGGTGGGGTCCTGAGTCCCCATGGCAGCCATGCTGTGTGGATGCCTTGCCAGAGCTTCTGATCACTCTGGATTTGAGGACCAGATGGATGTTTTGTTTTCCTGAGTGCTATAAGCTCCCCAGGAGCAGCAAGAGTGTCCAAAGATGGATGTGAAGAATGCTAAGGAGCTCAGCTCAGCACTTGGCCCCTCCTTGGCCGAGGACGTGGGCGCACATTCTGGCAAACTGCCCCCACACAGCCCACTGTGCATGGCTTCCAGGGAAGTAGAGCCTTTAGCTGGCCTTCACCTTCCTAGCCAGGCCATAAAGCATAACACCTCCTGGCCTTCTGGACACTAAGATATTAGAAGGCTGCAGTGCCTACTTTCTGCCACAGCCAGCTTGATCAGCTGGGCAGTGAGAACAAGAGAGACTAAGGGGATGTACAGGGCCTCTGCCCACGGCTGGCATCCAGTGGCTTCGGATTGGTGTGCATCCAGCCTTTGGGGCAAGCCCTGGACTGGTGCCAGCCACTCCCTCCCCAGCAGGTCTGGCCAGAGCCAGGGCTCAGGGCAGGCTCGTTCTTCCAAGCTGAGAACTATAGGGACGCTGACTTGGAAGGTAGCGTGTGTGTGTTTGTGCATGCCCATGTGTGTGCACACTGGAAACAAGGGTTGGTGGGGATGGAGACCGCATAGACCTGAACCGTGTGTGTGTGTGTGTGTGTGTGTGTGTGTGTGTGTGCGCACACTGGAAACAAGGGTTGGTGGGGATAGTGACCGCATAGAACTGAACCAAGAGACTCCCACCCCAACTGTTTGCTCACCCCTACCCACTTCTGCAGCTGCCACCTCTGAGTGCTCTGGCACACGCCTCCCCCATCCTTCCCAGCACAGGAGAAGAGATCCACCTATTGCTTCCCTGTGTCTGCTCTGGAGACGTGGGAGGGATACAAGTCCCATGAGGCCCTCATTCTCACTCACTGGGTGACCACGCTGATGGAAGCAGATTCCAGGGGATGATGGTCCCCTAACATTTTCACTTGTTCAGCCTGGATTTGCTTTTTGATTGATAGGTTATTTTTGAAGTGAAGTTGCTCAGTCATGTCTGACTCTTTGTGACCCCATGGACTGTAGCCTACCAGATTCCTCAACCCATGAGATATTTCTAGGCAAGAGTACTGGAGTGGGTTGCCCTTTCCTTCTCCAGGGGATCGTCCCAACCTAGGGGTTGAACCCAGGTCTCCTGCACTGCAGGCAGATGCTTTACCATCTAAGCTGTCCCACAATTGGAGTCTGATGCGCTTTCAATCCAGTCATTGTGGGTAACCCTCCTCTAACCGGCATCCAGACCTCCCACGTGCCAGACTTTGAAGGCAGCAAACAAGTTCCCCAGAAGGAAAGTGGAAAGAAGTCCGAGCACTGTTAGACCCCCGGTGCAGTGTATCTGGATGCTTTGACATCTTCCTTCCAAGCAGCCTCCCATCACTTGACCCAGAGGTGCTGCTGAGAAAGATGAGCCTGTCTCCAGGGAGGTGATGGATGGGCCAGCCCAAGGACAAGCCGCAGGTACCATCCTGGACTTCCTGAAGTGAGCAGGACCAAGCATCCATTCCTCCAGCTGGGTGAGGGGGCCTGAGAGCCGCAGCCAGAGCCTGGCTGAGGCAGGGCAGGCTTGGAGGACATTTGGGGCCCCTTCCCCTCCCCCACCCTCAGCAAACAACTGAACCCTAACTAGAGACCTATCCAAAAACCTGCTTCACTTTCCCAGCCCTGCGGAGGGCATTAGTACCACTCTGCTCTGTGTGGAAACTGCCTTGCAGCTGCCTGCCCTCCTGGGATGTAAGCTATTTCCAGATCTGTGGGAATCATTGTTTTCTCCCACTAAATGCTGGGCCTACATCTTCAACCTGGTGGTAGAATGAACGAGGGGTGGGGAGTTGGGAGTGTGGAAGAGAGGGCTCCTGAAACCGGGAAAGGAGGAAATCACATTTCTTTCTAGAGCAGTGTGACTTTTAATCAAAAGTTGAGATGTTACAGTTTCAAGACCAGAGGCATTAATCACCACTGAAATAATTAGAAGCAAATTATTCTGGAGGGATTATAATGGATGGTGTTTTAATGAAGACCACTGAGACAATGGCATCCCACTCCAGTACTCTTGCCTGGAAAATCCCATGGATGGAGGAGCCTGGTAGGCTGCAGTCCATGGGGTCGCTGAGTCAGACAGGACTAAGCAACTTCACTTTCACTTTTCACTTTCATGCATTGGAGAAGGAAATGGCAACCCACTCCAGTGTTCTTGCTTGGAGAATCCCAGGGATGGGGGAGCCTGGTGGGCTGCCGTCTACGGGGTCACACAGAGTCGGACATGACTGAAGTGACTTAGCTTAGCAGCAACTGACTCTAAGAGTATGTCCCCTTTTACCAAAAAGATCAAAGTGGCCATTGACTTCCTGGTGCCGGCGGAGGTGCCCTGGAAGGGGGCTGGCCTGACCTGAGGCCTTGGTGGTGCCCCAGGTGTGCTGCTCACACCTGAGCCCCAGCACGTCCCAGAGGCCGTAGGAGACCGAATGAAGCTGTAAAAACGCACGTGCCTGCAGTCGCAGAGCCCCGGGAAGAAGTCAGGGAGAGCGTCTCATTCAAACAGGGCCATGTCAGTGCCCTCCCAGAATAGCAGGAAGATACCTTCTGGGGTTGTGGGCAGAGGGATGGGAGCTCGAGTTCCATGGCCTTAGAAACAGACAGACCTTGTGTCATGAAGGGGCTTGTTCCAGAGAGCTTTTCACCACTTCTGAAGCCCGCAATTCCTGTGCTGGGGCGTGACGGCTCCCCCAGCCCTGCAAGGCTGGCCTGCGGGGCCAGTAGGGACACCCACTTGCTGTAGGCCTGTAGCCAAGTTCAGTGTGGTTCAGCCAGCTCCTGTTGTGTGCCAGTCTGTGCTGGGCACTGAGGGGACGAGATGGACAGTGCCCAGGAGATCCAGGAGACAGAGAGCCAGCTACAGATGCTAGGCCTCACGGAGCCCCCTGGCAGGTATGAACACAGCCCCTGCCGGCGGGCGGCCCTGAATGGAGTGCTAGTGGAGAGCGATGCTGCTTCTGCTGGGACCATTGACCGTGGTCCTGACATTCACCAGGTCTCTAGAATTTGCAAAGCATTTGCACTCACATTCTCTCATTTGACCCTATCCCCATTTTACAGGTAAAGAAACTGAGGCTCAGAGTAGTGATGTGCGATTTTTTTCTGGAGGTCACATAATGGTCACATAATAGAAAATGGCAGGACTAAGAGTCCGGTCCTTGCCTTCTGGCTCTTAATCTGCCTTTCCTTTAAATGCATAATAACATCAGAGGCTCGGGTTTTTAATTTGAAATGGGAAGGAAATGAACTATTATATGCCTCAGATCTAACCAGCATAGTCTTAAGCTTGTTGTAAAGCCAAGTATTTATCCACTCTCTCTCCAACTCATCAATCAAAACCTGCTCTCCCCAGGGTTTTGTATTAGTCATTTACACTGTAGTATAAATCTATTGTCTCTACAGACGATCATGCATGTCGTCTTCCTTTATCTGTAAAATAAGCAGTTGAGTCCTAATTAAAAGAAACTTGAGCATCCAAGAGCAGGCATGAGAGGCACTGGAGACACCAGGGCCCTTTTCTGGGATGTGTGAAACTGTATAACACAGACAGCCAGCACTTTGCAAGCGGGTGAAAGTGAAAGAGTTGCTCAGTCATGTGTGACTCTTTGCGACCCCATGGACCATAGCCCACCAGGCTTCTCTGTCCTTGGGATTCTCCAGGCAAGAATACTGGAGTGTCCTCCTCCAGGGGAGCTTCTCAACCCAGGGATCGAACTTGAGTCCCTTAACATCTCCTGCATTGGCAGGAGGGTTCTTTACCACTAGCACCATCTGGGAAACCCACAAAAGGTAGTTGCTCAGTCATATCAGACTCTTGGCGACCCCAGGACTATAGATCATAAAGCTCTTCTGTCCGTGGAATTCTCCATGCAAGGCTACTGGAGGGGGTAGCCATTCCCTTCTCCAGGGGATCTTCCCAACCTAGGGATCGAACCCAGGTCGCCTGCATTGTAGGCGGGTTCTTTACCATTTGAGCCACCAGGGAAACCCTGCAGACAGGGATCAGGAAGTCCTCCATCCCACACTGCTCTCAGGAGTGTAGGCAGCAGCAGAAGGAGAGTCACCAGGCGTCAGTGCTTTTTTGAGTGGGCAGGAGGGAGCTCCCCTTTGGTCTGGAGCATTTTGTCAGGGGGAGCAGAGCTGGCCACTGGGTCATGAAGTTAAAGAAAAGTCCACGGCCCACACCTGCTCAGGTGAGAGAGAAGAACTTGTGTAGGGCAGCAGGGTCCCTGGAATTGCCAGGTGAGGCGCCTGCATGGGAGTGAGCTGAATGCAACTGACCCTTGTTCAGTGCTGGTCTGAACTGCAGGGTCCGCATATACCCAGATATTTTCCAACAGTCAATACTGCAGTGTACGTGGTCCAGGTGGCATCCTCGGCTCAGGAACTGATGACTTGGGGGAATAACCCACGTTGTTCAAGGGTCAGCTGTAGTCTGAAGGCCTCTGCCTTTGCCCCCTCTGTCCCCTTGCTGTCCTTAGTTCACCTTTGTGCTTCCTCAGATCAGCCTCCTTTGTGTGGAATCAGAGGTCAGAGAGTGGGGGGCGCCTGCCTCACATGCCAGCCTAGGTTTTAACCATAGACCTGGCCACTGAATCAGAGAAGCTGCCATCCCTAAAAAACACTTCAGTTTTGACACACGCTGTCAGCGACCTCAGAGCAGGGCACCTCTGCAGGACAACACAGGGGCACATCCCTGCTGTCCCGATGCCATACCCTTGAAGCAGAGTCATCCTTTGTCAGATGGCATCAGAGGTGCCCACCTCCTAGAGCATCCATATAAGGCACCTAAGACACTGCCTGGCTTTGGCATTTTTATCATCATCATCTTCACCAGCATTATCCCAGATACCCAGGGCTCTCATCTCTGGTCCGAATCATGTGTCTTGTAAACTATTTATGCCTTAGGAGATGAGTTCTTTGAATGTGGTTTGAACCCCATGAAACAGCGTGTGCTCTGTCTGACCTGAGGCTCTGCATGAGGACAGCGTGGCTTGGGGCAGGAGACAGCTGTGCAGCATTTGCTGGGCACCTGGGCCATCCTCTGTAGGAGGGGTGGACGGCCTTTCTAACAGTCGCTGAGGAGCTGGGAGAGCTCTGTCACCACACTGGTGGCAGCTTCTGCCCAGGGGGGGGACAGTGAGCCAGCCCCTGCAGCCCACTCTGTGCTCACAGCGCCCGTCTGGAGCAAGAAGCAAGAGCTCTTGGGACAACCCGTCCTTGCAGGTCACGGGGGTGACCTTGGCCTTCTGGGTCCCATAGTGTCCCAAACAGAACCTGTAGGTCAGCAGGCTGCAAATTCAGAGACGGGGGAACCCAAAGTTAAGGCTGAGGTTAGGATTCAAGCATTCGAGGATTTCAGAAACAGTTTGAAAGAGGAACGTGTGTGTGTGTGTGTGTGAAAGCATTTCTAGTTTCAAGGCAGGAGCAAAGATGGTGGGGATTTTCATCATTGTTTAAACGTGCTGTTTCAGGTTTCAACAGCTTCTGAGGTTTTTATGGTTCATGCCAAGTCTGGGGGGAAATCTGTCAAAACATCTTTTGACATTTTACCATCCCAGGGCCTTTTAGACACAAGCAGAAAATGGAGTTCCTGTAAGAGGACTCCTTCCACAGCCCTTTCACTGTCCTGCCCTTCAGAGGATGGCTCAGTGGTGCGGGCACACCGTGACGTGAGGGTTCATCCTTGCACTAGTGCACACTCGCCCCATCTCCTGCTCACCCCAGAGCCTGTGTCAGGAGCCCCTGCCCGTCCCCCGCTCCGTAGGATCCAGTGCTCCTGTATGCGCGCGTTTTCCTCTTCCCTGGATGTTTACAACTTCCTTTAGCTGATTCTCATAACATCGCTTTCTGATCTGGTGTCATGTATAGTCTTGATGTCACAGCTGGGAGGAGTGGAGAGGAGCTCGCCCTGGTGAAGGTGTCCTGGAGCCAGGCCCCTGGTGGTGAGAGGCCTGGTCCCGCCCTGCGGGGAGGAGTGTCCGGGAGGTGTGCCAGCAGCTGGGTGGGGGCCTGGGGCTGCATCGCAGGAGGATGTGGATGCTCTGAGCCTTGCGCTCTGCCTCCCTGAAGGGAGTACTGTGCCCTGCGGACCCCATTCCTGCAGGGAAATGGTGATTCTGCACCTGCTGTGTTCTGAGCGCCTCCCCACCCCTACTGGCCATTAGCATGAAGATTAAGGAGGACTCACGAGAATGGGTATGAGCCTCACGCCCAGCACCGGCAGGCGGGTGGGCAGAGTGGGCCCTGCCGCTCTTCTGCTGCCAACCCCACCAGCATCATCGTCATCGCCACCCGCAGGATGGATGGCAGGCCCCCTGGCCTTGTGTGTGGTGGGCCGCTGCAGGCACTGCTGGAGACGGGGCCTGGGGGTCTGCACACACTCAGGCCATCCGGAAGGAGCTCTCCCGGGGGGTTTATTCCTGCTCCTCTTCTGTCTTGGTTTCCCGAGGCTTGGGGAGCCACATTAAATGTTAATGTCAAGAGTGGCTTGAAACGACTACCCAACAGTGACAGAGTGCCTCACAAAAGGCCAGATCTGCTTTTTATAGACCTGTTTGCTTAGTTTTTAAAAGCCTAAAAAATGGCTTCACAGTGATGCCTGGGGCTAATTCAGTGCTATCAGGAGACACTGCTATCTCCTCGCTGTTTACTTAAAACAGTGGCTGAGCAGAGGCTGACAGAGACGAGAGTCATCATCTGTGCCTGTTACCCTTAATGTCACGAGCTCAGGTTACAGAGGGATGCAGCCCTGCAGCCTCTCTGGAATCACGTGTGTCTTCGGGGCCAAGTCACCCTCTAACTGTACTCCTGCACGCCATGTGGCCGCGCTGCCCGATCATTGCCGAGAGCCAGGCAAGTGTGGATGTCTGCACCTGCTAAGCAGGCCAGTGGCTCAGGGCACCTTCCTCGACTCCAGGGACCCCTGGCCAGCTCTCTCTGCTTTTAGACCTGTGCTTGCTGTTGTTAACAATAGTAGCAGCATTTGTCCATCCGAGACTCCCTGCCAGGCACCTGTTCTAAGCTGTCTTTAACCCTGGAAATCATCCTACAAGAAAGGTTTTATTATCCTCAAGCTACAAATAAAGAAGCCAGGGCCCATATAGGTGAAGTAATTTGTCCAAGGTCTGACTGCTAATAAGGGGGGATGCAGCTTGCTGACAGGCCTGTCCTGCCCGCACTGACCATCCCTGCTGAAACTCCTGCCAAGGAGTGGGTAGATATGCGTGGATTTTAGGTCAGGGCCATTTGAGGCACTCCCCTGGCCCAGATGAAAATGCAACAGGCCTGGAAGGTGGCAGCTGCACCAGAGCGTCCTTAGTGGAATTCTACATTTTTGTGTTTAATTATGTAGGTGATTCCATCTTGGTTGGAAAGACAGAAGAAAAAACTAGCCCCACAAACCAGGTGATGACATGTAAACTTTTTCAATGGTTTGTCTTCCGAACTTTTATATGCGTACATACGCTCCCATAGATACTGAACAAAAATGGGATGGTTTCTGTACGGGTTACTCTGTAACCTGTCTGTCTCCTCACCTGAGGCTTGAAACAGCCTCTGCGGGGCTGGATCAGCCCCCGTTCCCAGGAGGCTATGTAGACACCTGACGTTCTCAAATGTTCTTCTGAGTGAGAACAAATCTTGCATAACCCAAAGTGAAAGTCGCTCAGTCGTGTCTGATTCTTTGTGACCCCATGGACTATACAGTCCATGGAATTCTCCAAGCCAGAATGCTGGAGTGGGTAGCCTTTCCCTTCTCCAGGGGATCTTCCCAACCCAGGGATTGAACCCAGGTCTCCCACATTGCAGGAGGATTCTTTACCAGCTGAGCCACAAGGGAAGCCCAAGAATACTGGAGTGGGTAGCCTATCCCTTCTCCAGTGGATCTTTCTGACCCAGGAATTGAACCAGGGTCTCCTGCATCACAGGCAGATTGTTTACCAGCTGAGATATCAGTTCAGTTCAGTTCAGTTCAGTTGCTCAATCGTGTCCGACTCTTTGCGACCCCATGAATCGCAGCATGCCAGGCCTCCCTGTTCATCACCAACTCCCGGAGTTCACTCAAATTCACATCCATCAAGTCGGTGATGCCATCCAGCCATCTCATCCTCTGTCGTCTCCTTCTCCTCCTGACCCCAATCCCTCCCAGCATCAGAGTCTTTTCCAATTTTCCTCATTCTTTGCATGAGGTGACCAAAGTACTGGAGTTTCAGCTTTAGCATCATTCCTTCCAAAGAACACCCAGGGCTGTTCTCCTTTAGAATGGACTGGTTGGATCTCCTTGCAGTCCAAGGGACTCTCAAGAGTCTTCTCCAACACCACAGTTCAAAAGCATCAATTCTTTGGCGCTCAGCTTTCTTCACAGTCCAACTCTCACATCCATACATGACCACTGGAAAAACCTTAGCCTTGACTAGACGGACCTTTGTTGGCAAAGTAATGTCACTGCTTTTCAATATGCTATCTAGCCTCGAGTCAGATCCCTATGAGGAGTGGCATCTGCAGGATCTCAGCAGGCCCCACAGCAACTGAGCATCAGGCCTGGCCCTGCCTCATGGAGGTGCTGAAAGCCGTGAGAACAGATGCTGGAGCCTGTGCAGAACTTTGGAGACACCCTCTGAGATCTCATAGGGCAGTGCTTTTTACAGACTGGGAAAAACATCAGTGACTGAGCTAGGAAAAATAACAGAGAAATGGTGGATCTGGGCAATCACCTGTTTTTCTGATTCCTGGCCCCCCATAGAAGCTCCATCCAGTACAATCTCTAATGCATACAGGAAGATGAAATTCGGTCCGTGGAATGGGGCAGCTGGAGCCCTGTCCCTCCTTTCCCACTCACTACCTGTAACCTTGGGCAAGACTCTGACAGCCGTCTATCTCAGTGGATGGTTGTAAAATGTTCCACACTGTGGTGGAATCCTACAGGTGAGCCCACAGACAGAACAAGCTGCGTACACAGGCAGGAGGTGTCCCGAGTGCTTTGCCCCAGCCCAGCCCCAGAGCATGTTAATAAACAAGACTAAGAACTCTCAGAGGGGAGATTAGTCTTCCAGGTTGCCCCAGGCTCTTGATTTTTACAACGGTCATTGGTCCTTTCACACCAGAAGCCTTGTGAGTTCTGCATGTGATTTTAGTAGGTCCAGAGGATTGAGCCCTTGCCCTGATTGCACATAAATAATAATGACACCTGCAAACAGCATTGGGCAGGAAGTGCCCGTCTGCATACCTAGCAGTCAGGGGGCCCATGAATGTGAGACCAGAGTCCCAGGTCCTTCTCTGTTAGCCTGTGTGTTTCCTGGGGACCCAGAAAACCCACCACGGCCTACCCACCTCTTTCTCCAGGGAGCACCAGGACACCCCGTGCTTCCTCTTGCTGTGTCTCCCACAGCAGGTGGCACCGGTGAGCCAGGTCAAGACGCCACAAGGCCCAGTGGTCCGTCCAATAGCACACATGAACCCCTCTTCCCCAAGTACCCAGTAGTCACAGAAATGAGGCTTCACACACATGCTTTCCCAGGAAGCAGGGCTTTAAAAAATTTATGAGCAATTTAAATATAAAAGCCTTTAATGGTGTAGGTGGACTAGTCAAATACCTACTTAAAATATGTAACTTAGTCATGTAATTATATGTTCATATTTAAAGTTTATATGTTATGTTTTAATTTAGAAATACGGCTATTCTCTGTCTTTATTGTATTATGAAGTTGAACCTGATAAAATTGCTATTTCCTATGGAGTCGAAAACAGTTGAATCTAAGCAGTTTTGTGAAGTGCATCCTAGTATTTGCAGCATCTGTCTTCTTCATCACTCACTCTACCTTCTGATCCCTTGTTCAGTTTGCCAGTGTGCAGGGCACTGCCGTCCCCGTCCACTGAGATGCCGCCTATTTTGGATGTACTCTTTTCATTGGATATTCCCTCACAAGGTTGGCATGGCCTTGCTCTGCTTTGGGTAACCTTGCTCCGTGTTGGCATGACTTCGAACAGTCAATGCTTTGCTCTCATTCATAGGACTTTGCACTGTGTTAGGACCCTGAACCAGGCTCCCCTGGTGGCTCAGACAGTAAAGAATCTGGCTGCAATGCAGGAGACCTAGGTTCAATCCCTGGGTTGGGAAGATCCCTTGGAGTAGGAAATGGCACCCCACTCCAGGATTCATGCCTGGAGAATCCTATGCACAGAGGAGCCTGTGGGCTACATACAGTCCATGGTGTCTCAAAGAGTCAGGCACGACTGAGCAACTAAGCACGCAAGACCCTGGGCCGTCTCCTTCACTTACCCTGTTGGTGTGGACTTCCAGTCTCTGTGGATAGCCACTTCCCAGATTACTTTCAAGTTATTTTTAAACATTTTTACACCACCCTCCCTCATAATTTAACTGATTATAATGTCCTACTTCGAGGAGAAAAAAGCTAAATTACTTTGCCTCTCTTTTTCTTTGAACCCCCAGCTGATCTTGCTACAAATAATTGAGGGCACCCCTTACCCCCTGTCTTGAACTGTGAGAGGTTTTGTTGTTACTTAGGCAATTTATTCTTTTCCAAGAATAATTTTGAATGAAAGGCTTCACTTCTAGTATTTGAGCACACCTCTTACCTGTCTGGGCTTCCCAGGTAGCACTGGTGATAAAGAACATGCCTGCCAGTGCAGGAAATATGACAGACATGGGTTTGATCCCTAGGTTAGGAAGATCCCCTGGAGGAGGGCTACAGTGCATAGGGTCCCAAAGAGTTGGATACAACTGAAGTGCCTTAGCATGCGCACATCACCTCTATATAAACTTAATATTTGGGACTGCAGGTGGATGTCTGTTCTTGCTTAATTATACATCTGTGCTAAGTCACGTCAGTTGTATATGACTCTTTGTGACCCCACAGACTGTAGCCAGCCAGGCTCCCCTGTCCATAGGATTCTCCAGGCAAGAATACTGGAGTGAGTTGCCATTCCCTTCTCCAAAGGATTTTCCTGACCCAGGGATCAAACCCGTGCCTCTTAAACATCTCCCGCATTGGCAGGCAGGTTCTTTACCACTGGTGCCACCTAGGAAGCTTAATTATACATCAGTTCAGTTCAGTTCAGTCACTCAGTCGTGTCTTACTCTTTGTGACCCCATGAACTGCAGCACGCCAGGCCTCCCTGTCCATCACCAGCTCCCAGAGTTCACTCAAACACACGTCCATCGAGTCAGTGATGCCATCCAGCCATCTCATCCTCATTCTGATTTGAACGTGCCAGGACCCTCAGCAGAGGAGGTGGGGGAAGAGGGCATTGTGGTTTTCCTATGTCGTTTATGGTTTGGAAAGACTGTGGCCCATCAGGGCGCTGTGCCCTCTGAGCCTTTCATCTTTCTAAAGTGAAAAAAACATTGTGATCTTGCTTGTTAGACTAGAAAGCAGAAGAATTCACCTGGGGCACAAAAGCCCCTTTGGGAGCACAGATGATGGCCGCTTCTCATAGATGAAGGGCTCCACACTGAGCCTGTGCAGGAGGGCTCCTCCCAGGCCCTGGAGAAGCCCCTTCCTCCAGCACAGGCCAGGGGCGACCAAGGGGAGAAATGGGGAGACACGTGATGCAGATAGCGCCTGGCATCCTCACTGCGTGTGGGATTCAGAGAGGCCTTGCTCCCCTCTCTCACCTCTAGGTGCCCATGTCCACCCCGACTGGGCTGCTGCACCTGTGGTCTTTGCTTTAGTCAAGTTATGTAGAGTGCTCTCAGAACCCTGTAAACCATAGGTTGTGTGCATGTGAGTGGACCTCAGATGAAGAAAGTGTGTGTGGGGACCAGGCTCTCTGGCCAGGAGCTGAACAACTTAATGGAGAGACGGTTCTAGGGGCTCCCAGGAAAGCAAGTGAGGGCAAGGAGCTGGCAAGCAGGACTGGGGGAGGGAATCCTGATGCTGGATACCCGGCAGGTTCCCTGTAAAACACTTTAAAGGAGCACAAGGGGGAACCAGAAGAAGGGCAGGAGACAGAACACATAGTCTTACAAGGCCTCTCTATGGGAGGGCGGGATGCTCTGCCAAACGACACTGGGGATTTTCAGTTCAGTTCAGTTCAGTTGCTCAGTCATGTCCGACTCTTTGCGACCCCACAAATTGCAGCATGCCAGGCCTCCCTGTCTATCACCAGCTCCCAGAGTTCACTCAGACTCACGTCCATCGAGTCAGTGATGCCATCCAGCCATCTCATCCTCTGTCGTCCCCTTCTCCTCCTGCCCCCAATCCCTCCCAGCATCAGAGTCTTTTCCAGTGAGTCAACTCTTCGCATGACGTGGCCGAAGTATTGGAGTTTCAGCTTTAGCATCATTCCTTCCAAAGAAATCCCAGGGCTGATCTCCTTCAGAATGGACTGGCTGGATTTCCTTGCAGTCCAAGGGACTCTCAAGAGTCTTCTCCAACACCACAGTTCAAGAGCATCAATTCTTTGGCGCTCAGCTTTCTTCACAGTCCAACTCTCACATCCATACATGACCACAGGAAAAACCATAGCCTTGACTAGATGGACCTCTATTGGCAAAGTAATGTCTCTGCTTTTGAATATGCTGTCTAGGCTGGTCATAACTTTCTTTCCAAGGAGTAAGTGTCTTTTAATTTCATGGCTGCAATCACTATCTGCAGTGATTTGGGAGCCCAGAAAAATAAAGTCTGACACTATTTCCACTGTTTCCCCATCTATTTCCCGTTAAGTGATGGGACCAGAGGCCATGATCTTCGTTTTCTGAATGTTGAGCTTTAAGCCAACTTTTTCACTCTCCTC
Organism: Ovis canadensis; assembly: GCF_042477335.2. Classification (NCBI taxonomy): domain Eukaryota; kingdom Metazoa; phylum Chordata; class Mammalia; order Artiodactyla; family Bovidae; genus Ovis; species Ovis canadensis. Next base: position 19,197,934 of record NC_091262.1, read on the forward strand.
TTTCACTTTCATCAAGAGGCTTTTCAGTTCCTCTTCACTTTCTGCCATAAGGGTGGTGTCATCTGCATATCTGAGGTGATTGATATTTCTCCCGGCAATCTTGATTCCAGCTTGTGCTTCTTCCAGCCCAGCTTTCTCATGATGTATTCTGCACAGAAGTTAAATAAGCAGGGTGACAGTATACAGCCTTGACGTACTCCTTTTCCTATTTGGAACCAGTCTGTTGTTCCATGTCCAGTTCTAACTGTTGCTTCCTGACCTGCATATAAATTTCTCACGAGGCAGGTCAGGTGGCCTGGTATTCCCATCTCTTGAAGAATTTTCCACAATTTATTGTGATCTACACAAAGGCTTTGGCATAGTCAATAAAGCAGACATAGATGTTTTTCTGGAACTCTGTTGCTTTTTCGATGATCCAGTGGATGTTGGCAATTTGATCTCTGGTTCCTCTGCCTTTTCTAAAACCAGCTTGAAGCCTGGCTTGGAGAATTTTGAGCATTACTTAACTCAATGCATGTGAGATGAGTGCAATTGTGCGGTAGTTTGAGCATTCTTTGACATTGCCTTTCTTTGGCATTGGAATGAAACCTGAGCTTTCCCAGTCCTGTGGCCGCTGCTGAGTTTTCCAAATTTGCTGGCATATTGAGTGCAGCACTTTCACAGCATCATCTTTCAGGATTTGAAATAGCTCAACTGGAATTCCATCACCTCCACTAGCTTTGTTTGTAGTGATGCTTTCTAAGGTCCACTTGACTTCACATTCCAGGATGTCTGGCTCTAGCTGAGTGACCATACCATTGTGATTATCTGCAAATGCTGGAAATGCCAAGAACTAGGGACTGGGTGTCTAAATTGAAACTGTTAGCCCCCGTATTAGTCCATGAGTCCATCATGCAAGAAAGGTTGCACTTCTTCTTTTCCTGTATCTTTACTTAATTCTGAGCCCCACCCTTCCAGCCTTGTGGAAATTCAACCCCATGATTATTGGGTTCCTCCCTACACCCAGGGCTGGGCAAATACTTGGGAGCCTTGTGTGGCACAAAGTGCCAGGGACATCCCTGTGGTCATCAGGTTCAGTCCCTTCCTGGGTGCCAGCACGCCACCCTGCTCACTATCTGGAGAATTTTAAAGCCCAGCTGGTTCTCCAGAACAGGAGTGAGAGGGTGAGAGGTGAGGTGCGATGAGCATAAATCAATATTTCAGCAATGTGTCTTAGTCAGCTCAGGCTGCTGTCAAGAAGTACTGCAGTCTGGGTGACTTGTATAACAAGACATTTATTTCTCGTGGTTCTGGAGGCTAAGTCCGAGGTCAAGGTGCTTAGGATATTTGGCTTTTAGTGAGTGACCACTTCCTGGCTTGCAAACAGGCGCCTTCTCATGTGTCCTCACATGGTGGAAAAAAAGAACCCTGATTGCTCTCCCTCTTCTTATAAGGACACTAATCTTATCATGGCGGCCCCACCCTCATGACCTCATTTAAACCCAGTTACCTCCCAAAGGACCTACTTTCAAATACCATCCCACTGGGGGTTAGGGCTTCCCAGGTCACCTGCACAGTAAAGAATCTGCCTGCAATGGGGGAGACCCAGGTTTAATCCCTGGGTTGGGAAGATCCCCTGGAGAAGGAAATGGCAACCCAGTCCAGTTTTCTTGCCTGGAGAACCCCATGGATGGAGGAGCCTGGTGGGCTACAGTCCATGGGGTTGCAAAGAATTGGACACAACTGAGCAACTAACACACACACAGGGGCATTAGGGCTTCAACATGTAAATATTTGGAGGTGGAGGGGACCCTGACATGCAGTCTGTAACATCTTGAAACAGTTTTCCATCAGGCTACTGGTAAGCAGCCAAGCCCTCTTGTACAACGATTATTTCAAGCACTTAGGAATGAGGTGCAGGGGCCAGACCCAGGAGTGGCATCGTCAAAGCCACTCAGCTCCTAGCCCGGCTGCCCCAGCCCGCGCCTCCCTGTCTCCGGCAGTGCTCGTCGACCTGCGGGAGGGGCCTGCAGTCCCGGGTGGTGCAGTGCATGCACAGGGTCACCGGGCGCCACGGCAGCGAGTGCCCCGCCCTCTCCAAGCCAGCTGCCTACAGACAGTGCCACCAGGGAGTCTGCAATGACAAGATCAACGTGAACACCATCACCTCCCCTCGCCTCGGTGAGTGCTTCTGCTGAGCCCCCGCTCCTGGGGCTGCTGCACCCCCTGGCCAGTGAGTCCTCACTGGCGGTGGGAATTCTGTAAGCCAGAAAGTGTGCTCCTTGGGCTTTAGTTGAGCTCTGGCGAGGCCAACAGGTGGCAGTTCTGGAGAGGATCTGAGGTTTCAGAGATGGAATTTCATTCCTTGTCATGAAAAAGATGCCTCAAACCCGTGAGCCCCTCTCCCAACAAAGGGCAACATGAGAGAATGCTCCTCAAATGTTTTGGGATTCTCTGCATGAAGAAGGCAAAGGGAGGTGCTTACTCAGGAAATGAAGGATCCGGGGGTGTCATTTATGAAATCTGGGTGATACATACATGGAATGCTCCTGAAGCTGATGCTCAAGAAGAAAGCAGAGGTGTTGACAGATTGGAGCCTTTAATTCAGCAGGGAGCTTTGGTGTGAGCAGTTTGGCCCTGAGTGCTCCAAACCCAGCCCTTTACCTGGCCACATCCCCAGCCAGTGGTGGCCCCAAAAGAAGAATGTCTAGCGCTGATCTGATGATTCCACTAAAAGAGTTTCTGCTTTTCCAAATAGAAATCCTTCCGGAACAGTTTCCCACCCAGAGCCCCTTTCCCTAATGCTGGGGTGCCACCAATGTGAAGGGGTTTCCAAACAAGCTTCACTGGGGGTCTTCAAGCTTGCCGAGGTGTTCGCCAGGCTTTGGCCTGCACAGCCCTCCTTGGTATCCTCCAGAGGCCTCGCTCAGGCAGGAGTGTCTCTCTGCGTGACCGAGAGCAGGCAGATTCAGGCCACTTGTTTGTGCTGTGACCGTGTGCTTTTGTGGGCCCTTGGATGTCCACTCGCTGTGCCCTTCTGATTTATAAATGCCAACAGATGGCGTCCTCTCCTGTAAAATGACTGTGGATGCCATTTAGCTCGGAAGCAGGGGGGCAGTGCCCTCGCACTGCGGAGGCAGCCGGAGCACTGAACCCCGAAATGGTCAGGTTGGACCCAGAGTGTCCCTTGTGAAAGCTACAGCCCTGGCAGGGGCGTGGTCCCCCCAGTCTGCGGAGGGCTCCCGCATCCACGTGGGGGAGGGCGGCCCGGGAGTGTCATCCGCAGGCACCCGTAACCCCTGGGCTTTCTCTCTCCACCGTCCCCTTAGCTGCCCTGACCTACAAATGCACGCGGGACCAATGGACAGTGTACTGCAGGGTCATCCGAGAGAAGAACCTCTGCCAGGACATGCGGTGGTACCAGCGCTGCTGCCAGACGTGCAGGGACTTCTATGCGAACAAGATGCGCCAGCCGCCCAAGCCGCCGAGCTCCTGACAGGCGGCCCGCTGGTCCTGCGATGCTCCAGTGCGAGGTCTGCGTCCCGACTCCACGGCTAGATGAAAGCCCACCCACCTGAGAGCCCGCCGGTCCTGCGGCCGGGACCCACCGAGGCACACCGCGGCTCACCCAGGAGGCTGTCCCGAGAATCCGACTGCATAGAACTTGAGAGCGGACTTGACGTTTGCTTAGTGCTTTTATACTTAATATATTGTTAACAGCCACTGGATGGCTTTCTACGTTAAGGAAAAAAAAATAGGCATGAGTCACAAAATAATTGTAATTTCTAAGTTCCACGTACCTCAAAGGGAACACCTCTGACAGACGGTCGTCAAGAGAGACGTCACGGGCGCCCCTGTCTTGACTTTTCCTCTGACGTTTGAATTCCCAGTGCTCGATGTACCGCGAGGTGGGGGTGGGGGCGGGGGGAGGATATCCCCAAAAATGAGATGCTTTCCTTTAAAAACAGGCTTTATTCTCAAAGCCAGTGATGCTCTGGATGGGAGGAGGCTTCTCTGGAGAGGGGGTGCTGCCCGAGCTCCCCGGACACCACCAGGACGCCACGTGGCCCTGCGCCAGGTCAGGGAACATGCTCTCTAGGTCCTGGGTCTCTCCTCAGAGGTCTTGTCCCTGGGAGGCTGAGTGTTGTGAACCACCAAGGATGCCAGGCCTATGTAGCTCTGCACAGCAGCCACATGGGGGAGAATGTTCCAGTGGTGTCCGGGTTAGAGGACGCAGCTAGTTTTTCAGATCTCTGCGGTCCCCCACACAGGGGGACAGAAGAGCCGCTCCTCAAGGTGCTGTGCGCGGAGGCACGAGCCGGTCTAGCCTTGGGCTTGCTGCCTGCACAGAGGTGAGCTCAGCGCAGCTTTGTGAGCATAAGGTGCTCCCTCTCTGCTCCCAGGGACCTCTGCCCTAGCCAGAGGTCAGGAAGCTTTGCACCCGCTAGAGAAGGCTTCGTGCTGACCCTGGCCATCTATCTGAAGTTGATTCTTCTTGGAAGCACTGACTCAGGCTCAGACCTGGTGCTTCACCCTGACACGGGGCGGGTTTCCTCCAGGACCACCCAGCCTGGCAGAGGAGTGCCCCCTGCCCAGGATGGCTGTGCGCTCGTCCCGCTCTCCTGTGGTCCAGACCATGCAGTGATCGTCACTGTCATGCTGTCGTTACTGACCCACGTTAGTGGGGCAAGGATGACAGAAAAGCCTGCAGAAGGCGTTTGCCTCCTACGGTCACCTTACCCCTCAAAACATGGTTGGGCCCTCTTCTGAACGCAGGAAGATGACAGGAGTGTGTGAAAGCGCAAAAGATGGTAGGACCCTGCCCGCCGGGGAAGCTGGGGGAGGGGACCCAACATGCTGGGAGGTCTGGTCTGCTGGCCAGCCCGGTGGGTATTTGATGGGTGCTTCTATTCAAGGACTTTATCATGAAAAACCCACCCTCTCCTCCCTTATTTCAGAGGGGATCTTACTTAGGCTAATCTCCACGGGATCATCTCCAAGTGCTTCTTGATTTACTGGTGCTGTGTTTATGTATCTGTGTTTGTGTTTTTGACGTCACAACTTTGGAGTCAGCTTAAATCAGAAAGAAAGAGACACTCTGCCCTGTCCAGCCTGCCCTGCGGGCTTGTTTTGCTTTCTGATTGTTACTACCCCGGAGACAGAGAAGTGGTCAGATGGCCGGGCATCTGTTCAGTTCCACTTGAATCTGTGAGAAGTGTCGAGAAATCTCCTTAGGTGCTCTTTGGAAAGACCCCGGAGGGTGCCAGGCTGGGGCAGCCCATCTGCAGGGTGAGCTCCTGCGGCTGCCCAGGGCCTGTGTAGCAACGCTGTCCTCCCTGCTCCGGCTTGGCCGTCAGCAGGCTCCCCCAAGGCCCTCAAAGCCTTGGGGAGCTAGGGCTTAGTTTTCCCCCAGCCCCAGATGAGCTGTGCTTTACCATGGATGGACGGAAAGCTCTCAGCCTCGGGGGCTGAGGAGCAGAATCAGGGCAGCCAGCCAAGAAGTCAGGGCAGCCTTGCGTGCTGTCTGTATGGGAACCAGGGGCCCACCCGAGCTGGGCAGGCCTGTGCATGGCCCAGAGGTGAGCCCTTTTCCTGGTGCTTCTCAGTCTCCCATTGGCCACCCTGGCCGTATCAACTGGACACCCCTGGCAAGGGCCCCACACCCTCAGAATGCAAGTGATTGATCCAGTTATCATTAAACATCCCTTTGGTTCCCCAAAGTTCGGGTTTTTCTGAGCTCTTGTAGCTCTTGCTGGCACTGTCACTCTGAAATTCACCAGCCCGCCTTCTGTTCACGGCACAAGCAATGGTTGATCTCGGTGAAGCCGTCACGGCATTCTTGCTCCACTTTGTACAGAAGACAATGAAACCCTGTCATTGCAACAGCGATGTTTCTTTAGTAACAATACCCCGTACTGTCACTCAAGTACTGTACCTTTTTGGTTGCACAAATGTGTTACTAACTACAGACTCTCACAATCTTATGGTGCTATTTCATTGGTGCAAATGAAACCGTCTTGGTTGACCATGGCTTGATATTATCAGAACACAGGGAAAGATCCTCAATGGCAATAATATCATTGCTTTGTTCTCTTTTCTTCATTTCAGAGTCAAATGTATATATTTTCCATTAGTTAACGTACGTACTGTACCCATGGTATTTTTGTTTTACTTTTTGGTGCTGGTTTGAAAGGAAAAAAAAGAACAGAAGACAAACATTGGACACCACTGTAAATGAAAAATTAATCATTTCATTGGAAGTTAGTTGAATATGTTTAATAAAATGTTCTTCCATAACAATGTTAATCTGTCTGTGAAGTAAAAGACAAAAACCAGTCCTCGAGGGCTGGCGGAGGGAGGCTGTGTCCTTTCCTTCTGCGGCGGTCACCTTGCTTGCCTGGGATTGGCTGCAAGGAACCACAACCTGCTGACCACAGCTGTGGGCACTGTCAGAGGTCGCTGGTAAAGGCAGTTCTGGTGGGTGGCTGTGTCTCCCCCAGGGAGCGATAGCAAACCATTCAGTCCTGGGCCTCCCCTGTGCACCTCCAGAACCCTGGGTGGAGACACGAAGGTCTGACAGCTGCACCGTGAATCTGAGAGTCAGACACAGAGCAGCCCCCTCGCTGGCGGATTCGCCCAGGCTCCATGGGGGCTCAGGGACCCCTCTGCAGGGGCCCCCGTCACACCAAAATGGGTGCCTGCTCCCCACAACCTTGCCCTTTCAACCCTTAGCCCCCCTCCTAATCCTGCTGACGGCTCCCCTCCCGAGGGTGTGAGGCAGACCTGGCCCTTCTGACCTCCCAGGCTGCAGGCTCAGCACGGGCACCACGCCGTCAGCAGGGACCTCTGGAGCCTCGCTGGGCCTGACAGGGAGCGGGGCTGTCACAGCACCTGCCCCTGGGGGAACTGGCTCCTCCTGGCATCAAGGGGAAAGAACTCCCCCAGGGCTTCATTAGACAGAATGCCTCTTTTTAATGTTGGAGCAACACCCAGAAGTTTCACAAAATAAAGACCATTTGTTTAATCCCCATAGTTCCCCCATCACCAAGAAACCTATAGTTTGTATTAACTCCCACGAACCATCAGCCACCTGCCTCCAGGACCTGTTAGAACCCTCTCCTTGCCCTGAGAGTTCTGATCTCTCTGGTGGGTTAACGTCTAACAGCTCTGATGCTATATAATTTCTTTATAAGCTGCTTAGATTCCAGTCTGTTAGAATGAAACTGACAAGCAAGCAATCAGCAAGTGTTGGGTGAGCTTCCACTAGGAATCAAGCACTTCCTAGAGCCACCGAGAATACAAATGGACCAAAGACCTGCTCTGGTGCCCCCAGCCCCTCAGACAAGCCTGGAGTCCTGGACAAGAGAGAACGAGAGAGAGCCGCAGGAACTCCGAGAAGGAAAGGTCAGGACTTCCCTTGTGGGTCTACTGATTGCCCTCTGGACACAGGCTAGAAGGCTTGGCACTGAAATCCTTTCCAGTGGCACTCGCCATCTGCAAAGACTTTTGGAAAAGCCCTTATGTTTCTACTTCTAGACCCAAATCTGCCTGCATCTGAAGCCTCCTCCTCTGACAGCTGACCTAGTCCTCACGGAAGGCCAGCCCTCATACCTGCAACTGAGCTCCCACTGCCTCTCCGCACTCCCTCTCCGCACTCCCTCTCTACCTCCAGACTTTGATTCTTTCTCCAGACCTCTCCCCTGGCTTTTGCCCCCTGCACGGACTCTGTTCTTGACAGGTCCCCAGTGACCTTCTGGGCATGACCTGCAGACATCTTCAGCAACCCTCTCCTTTGGGATGCCCCCCTCTCCTGACTTCCCCTCCTCTGTTCCCTAGCTCCTCTTCCTCCAGCAGCTCTCTAGATGACGGTGCTCCAGAGCTCAGTCCTAAACCTCGTTCTTTCTCTCTCCTTTCTCCCTGAGTCATGTCACCCACTCAAGGCTTTTACAACCACTGACATTCTGGTGTCTCCCAAATTAGTCTCTTCCTTCCTGGCCTCTCTCTCAGCCTCCTCATGCCTTCTGCGCATGCACAGGCAATTCCACGGGAAGCCCCAGGGCTGGGATGGCCCCTCAGAGGGGTTCCAGTCCGGAGAGTCAGTGGGATGGCTCACCTCTGCTCCATGTGGCATCGTGTGGGGAGGCTCCGAGGACAAGTAGAGCCTGGGACTACCGGAAGACTCAGGCACTTTCAAATTTGGCCGCTGATGCCAGCCTTAAGAGCTTCAGCTAGGACTGCTAACAAGAACACCTATAAGCGGCCTTGCCAAGGGGCTGCTTAGCAACCCTGAAGTATGATGGCAGAGTCTCAGCGGCAAACATCCTGAGCAACGGGGATGCTCATGAGAACTATGTCCCCTTATATGATGACTCAAAAGTTACACAGCCTCACTTCCACCATCCTCACAAAGGCCCACTAACTTCAAGGGGAGGGTCAAAGGGTCCACCTCTTGCTCAGAGAATGGAAAGGTTCTGGACAAGTGCATAAGATGGGAAAGATTGCTGTGGCCATTTGAGGGAATAGTCACACACACACACCCCCCATCCTTATGCCAGATGCATTCATCCCTCCGCCACCCTCCCCACAAAGCCTCATCTTATTTCAGCTTCATGTTCAGGCTCCCAGTCCAGGATCGCCTCATCCAAGTTAAGTGCAGGTGAGACCCACCAGGATCCTCAGGTACAGCTTCTGAAGCAGTTTCTCTCTCAACTGTAAGAGCAGTGAACTCAAAAGAGAGATTATCTCCACCCATTTCTCAACACCCAAGAGAAAATGGTGGGATGGCCTGGGAGCACAACTCTAGATACCCCCTATTTAAAACGGACGGGAAGGGGAAGCACGTTGCAGTCACTGTCCAGCTCAGCTCTGAGTGACTCTGCAGTCACTGTCAGGCTCCAGCCTGGCTCATGTGGCCAGTCCCATTAGACTCAGCCCTGCTCCCAGTGAATGATTCTCCCTGGGCTGCCTCCAGCCCCAAAGAGGCTCGCTGCTTGTTGTAATCCACTCTTAATGGAAAGGGAAGCAAGGTTCTGTCAAGCGCCCTTTTCCTTGAAGAGGGATGTTCTAACATAGCCCAGACCACTGGACTCCTGAAAACTTCACTGATGTGATGTCTGCTTGATTCTCCCTGGGGCTTATCTCATACTCTCTAGAGGGCAGATGCTGTACTAAGGCCTCTTCTTCTTTACCTGGTCTGATTAACTTAATGTCATGGGCACAATGGGTCAACGTGGATTCTGTGGAAGGTGGGTACAGTCCAGGCCTTTCGGGGCTATTCTGTATCAGAGTGTGGGAGAGTTAACATAGCCCCGGGAAAGACTGAGCATAAGTGGGTACTGGTGTCTCACACGTGAATGTGAACTGGGTCTCCTTTCTAACAGGATGGGAAAGAGTGCACTCCCCAGCTCAACAGGCATGCGTCTTGTGTCTGAGCCTTGTTAACGTGTACAGCAGTGAGTTAGGGGGTCGTTCTTGGTTTTGATTGCGGTAGTCCACTGTCACGTGACAGGACCCAACCCCAGACTGACTTACAGGGGGATATGACAAGGTCTTTAAGTGTTTCACTAAAATATTCCTGTCTCGCCAGGTCACAATATTGTCGTGGACTTCCTGTCTTGCCTGGGGAGAGGGAGACAGTTTCACAATATAACCTGTCCTCCCATAACAATTCTCTCTCCCACAGTCCAAGGACCAGGTTTCATCCTTTCCAAGTGTATATTCAGGGACAGGAAATGATCACTGGGTGACCTCAAGGGCCCACTGGGCCCACTGTGAACCAAACTCGAACCAGGACTCCATTTATTTCATGAACCCCATCCCCCTTCACTCTAAAAGGGGGACCAGAAGAACATCTGGGCCCCAGCAGCAATGTCAACTTGGATCCCATGTGCAGCAGGTAAATTAACGATTAATCACTCTCAGCATATTTGTTGTCTTTCTCCAGCACATCCATTATGCTGAGCAACAGTCACTGAATTTCTTTGCTTTACAATTTCTATTTCCCTGTTTCTCTCAGATGACCAAGATGTTGCACCACCAGTCAATGTTTTAATCATAACCCTTCTCAGATGCCAAGGGCATGGCGTCCTTATAGCTGGCAGGTGATGAAGCTCTAAAATCCCATAGGATTTTAAATTCCTAGAATTTCTGGTTCCTGGAACTAACTGTCTTAGTTTGGGTTCTTGGGAACTAAGATGTGTGGACGTGTGTAGGCAGAATATTCATGGCAGGTGCCCCTGGGCACATGAGGGACTGAGAGAAGCTGGGCTGGGCACAGGGACATGAGGAACTCTCCAGTGATCATAACAGGGGCTCAGTTGGTCCCACAGAGAGCCTTGAACTGCACAAAAGTCAGTTCCCCTACATGAAGGGTGAGGCCGGGATGGGCTCAGCTGGGAGTCGGCCGACACTTCTGGAAGCTGGGGGTAGGCGGTCCATAAGGGGCGTCCATGGCACACCGCAGCGCCCACTGCAGGCCTCAGACCTGGACGCTGCAGTCTCCTTCTTCTCACACGGTCTTCTTACTCTGGAGGCTTCCCCATCTCAGTGTCAGACACTGTCCAATAGGATCAGACACTGTCCATCAATAGCTCAGGGTCATCCCTTGTCTCCTCAGTTTTGCTTCCATCCCCAGTTAACACAACCACAAATACCATTTGTTCTGCCTCCAGGTTAAGTCTCTGATCTGTCTGCTGCCTCCTGTCTCGCTGTCACCACTGTGACCTCGCCCCGCGACCCCACCAAAGCTTCCTGACGACTTCCCTCCCGCCTGACTCCAGTACATTCTCACACCCTAGTCAGAGTAAGACTTCAGAAACATAAATCCTGGCCTTCCCCACTGAAAACCCTTCACTAGCTACTCGCCCCTGGAATTTTCGCATTTCAAGCCCAGTGTGATCAGGGCCCCTGCTGTCCTCCTCTCCCACCCGCGTCCACACATACACACACATGCACACCAGCCCACAGTCCCCTTTCTGTCGGGCTCCTCTACCCTCGTCACCACCCCTGAGCCTTTGCAGGTGTCTTTCCCTCCCTTTGCAGCGTTCCCACCCGCCCCCAGATATTCCCATGGCTGATCATTGTCACCCTCTGTGTGGCAGCTGAAATATCATCCAGCAGACAGCTGCTCCCGGCACTCCATCTCAGGTGGGCTCCCTGGCCCAACAGCCGTCTTCCCTCCCTCCTCGATACTTGTCCCAACCTATCGCTAGTTTGTAAACTTTCAAACTTACATCGTGCCTGTTTTCCCATCTAGAAAGTGAATTTCATCAGGCCAGAAAACAGGTCCTCTTGTGTATGGCTGGACCCCTGGTTTCCAGCACAGGCATGCCCCTAGTGAGTGTGCTTCTTCTCTGTTGGTTATGTCTTGGTTCTTTTCAGATCCGTTCAGGACTGTACCAGAAGATGTTTATACTGGACAAGAATAGTGCACTCTGAATTCAATGAGTCTTTTGCATGTGGCTTAAATGATACAAATATTTGGACAACTAGCTGTAAGTCATGAGAACAAGATGTTGGCTGTTTTTCAAACTCTCCCCCTTGTCAACCACCCCTTGCCAACAGAGACAGGTGTTTTCAGGTGGTTTCCATGGTGATCTGGAAGCTGTTTTCTTTCGTTTTCATCTTTCAAAGAGGAGAGTTGACGGACTCAGGAGGAAGAGAAAGTCCCTGGTTTGCTGAGGATTTTGCAAAGCTTGTTGTGGTGCCACCATCTGGTGTTTCTGGAATAAAAGTTTAACTCAATGAGGTTCATGGACTCAGCCCGGACAAGGCCCATGCCTGGCCGGGTTCTTGCGCGACAGGAGTGCTCCCCGTGGGGCTCTGGGAACAGGCCCACTCTAATCACGCGCCCCCCACCCCCGCCCCGTGCACCATGGCACTGGCATTCCCTTGGCTCTGAAGCCTTCTCAAAAATAACCGCTTTCAGATCCTGAGCAGCTTCAGCATTACAGGGTATAACATTCAAAAATGACCAGAAGATTAGAAAGTTTCCTCCTGGAATTTCTTAGAACACTGAGATTTCCCTTGGAAAAGACTAGATACTCAGCTCCTAGGAACCCATACCACTCTAAGAAGTAAATGACCCAGTGAATCAAAGGGCCCCTTGGCAGATAGAGCCCAGGCGAGCCGAAGAAAATCCCCTTTCTGATAGAGCAATGAGAAGGCCCAGCACACTAGCAGGGCTGCCTGGGGACCCGCCCAGTACTGCAGCCCAGTACACCGCGCATGCGCACAGACATGGCAGTTGGCTTAAGTGAGGCTCGGGGGAAACGGGAGCGTCCTTCCAGCTTCCAGCGGGCTCCTTCCTGCTTCTTCCATGATGTTTCGCCTTCCCTCTCTCTCTTATTCATGCTTTCCATCTTGTTACCTCGCTTTCTGTCTCCTTCTTGGGCTGGCATTTACTTATTTATTCTCCCTATATGCATCTCTCCTTTCCTCTTCCTTCTCTTTCCACTGCCTGAATTTTCCCCACTCTTTCCAATTTCAAATGACTTTCTACTTCTGACTCTGTGTCCCTGTAAGAACTTCCACCAAGGGCCCAAGGAATGATAAACTTCTCTAGGGACTGAATTTTCACAGAGCCTTTAGATGACCAAGTACCCTTTAAAATTTTACTCTCAAACCACTTATCCAGGATCCTCGCAAACTAACTGCTCTTTAGAAGTTTTAGAGGTCTCTGGGGTCTCATTTGTAGCTCAACTCTATATGTGCCAATCACACCTTCAGCAATCCTTTGGCTAATGATATATCTCCAGCTATTGGTTTTCTCACCATGGAGGTTAGATTTAAGGTGTCAGTTGATAGTTATAAAACAGCATTTCTGCAAGTTCTGTCCAAAGATTGCTATGTATTAACACATCATTAAAAGAATATATTGCAAAGTCAACATATGATTATAATTGTTGACCTATCAAATACTGAAAGATTTGGAAACCTCACTGGAAGCCAAATGCCATTTTATTAAATTGGGATGCAGTAAAGGGAACTCTGTATAGCACAACTGATTGGTTCAAGACTGAGAAAGGAGTACAACCAGGCTGTCTGTTGTCACCCTGTTTGTTTAACCTATATGTTGAGCACATCATATTAAAAAGCAGAGACATTACTTTGCCAACAAAGGTCTGTCTAGTCAAAGTTATGGTTTTTCCAGTAGTCATGTATGGATGTGAAATTTGGACCATGAAGAAAGCTGAACACTGAAGAATTGATGCTTTTGAACTGTGGTGTTGGAAAAGACTCTTAAGAGTCCCTAGGACTGCAAAGAGATCCAACCAGTCCATCCTAAAAGAAATCAGTCCTGAATATTCATTGGAAGGACTGATGCTGAAGCTGAAGCTCCAATACTTTGGCCACCTGATGTGAAGAGCTGACTCACTGGAAAAGACCCTGATGCCAGAAAGATTGAAGGCAGGAGGAAAAGGGGACAACAGAGGATGAGATAATTGGATGGCATCACTGACTCAATGGACATGAGTTTGAGCAAGTTCCGGGAGTTGGTCATAGACAGGGAAGCCTGGCGTGCTGCAGTCCATGGGGTCACGAAGAGTTGGACACAACTGAAGGACTGAACTAAACTGAGCACATCATGAGAAATGGCAAGCTGGATGAGTTACAAACTGGAATCAAGATAGGTGGGAGAAACATCAGATAGGCAGATAATACTGCTATAATGGCAGAAAGCAAAGAGGAACTAAAGGGCCTCTTAATGAGGGTGAAGAGGAGAGTGAAAGAGCCAGCTTAAGACTAAATATTTATAAAAAAAACCAAGATCATGCCATCTGTCCCCATTACTTCATGCAAATAGAAGGGGGAAAGGTGAAAGTAGTGACAGATTTTCTCTTCTTGGGCTCTAAAAGCACTGTGGATGGTGACTGCAGCCAGGAAGTTAGAAAATGTTTGCCTCTTGCCTGGAAAGCTATGACAAACCTAGACAGTGTGTTGAAGAGCAGAAACATTACCCTGCTGACAAAGGTCCGTATAGTCAAAGCTATGGTCTTCCCACTGGAAACCTCAGTGGAAGCCAAATGCCATTTTATTAAATTGGGATGCAGTAAAGGGAACTCTGTATAGAGCAACTGATTGGTTCAAGATTGAGAAAGGAGTACAACCAGGCTGTCTGTTGTCACCCTGTTTGTTTAACTTATATGTTAACATATCATTGTGAGAGCTGAGCTATAAAGAAGGCAAAACACCAAAGAATTGATGCTTTCAATTCTCTTTGCTGGAGAAGAATCCTGAAAATCCTCTGGGCAGCAAGGAGATTGAATCATTCTTAATGGAAATCAACCCTGAAAACTCACTGGGAGGACTGAAGCTGAAGCTCCAATATTTTGGTCACCTGATGCAAACACCCAACTCATTGGAAAAGTCCCTAATGCTGGAAAAGATTGAGGGCAGAAGGAGAAGAGGGCATCAGAGGATGAGATGGCTGGATGGCATCACCAATGCAATGGACATTAAGTTGAGCAAACTTCAGGAGATGGTGAGGGACAGGGAGGCCTGGCGTGCTGCAGTCCACAAGGTCGCAGAGAATCAGACATGACTGGGTGACTGAAAACAACAAACGGAAGAGAGCCTGTTGTAAGTGTTGCAACAGTGTTGACTTGATGTTAATGATTTTTGCCGGTATTGCTTTTTACAAAATAAGCATGTAATATATCCATGCACATTATGATATATTCTGTTTTTATTCTATATATACCAAGTGGACAAACACACACATATAAAACACTGGCCTGAGAGTGATTCAGTCAGCAGCATCGCTGCTTCCATGCCGCTCAGTCAGGACAGAGGCTCCAAAGGCTGCTGCAACACCCATCTGAATGTGTATAAGTGCTGATATATAAAATGTATACCATGATTCATATGTTAAACCATCACTTTACAACATAAGCCACTAAATTATTGAGCAGTGCGGTCCAGGCAGGGTGAAGGAGAGATGAATGATGCACAGTCCCCTGTCCTCAGAGAATCACAACAATATGAAGTTGTACCTTCTTTTGGCAAACAGTGGCTCTGCCCAAATGTGGAAAAATATTTAAGTTGGTTCAAAGGTAATAGAGCCATTGGCTCTGAATTCAGGATAAACAAACTTCAGCCCAAGAAGAAATCAGATCCACTATCTTTCAGATGGGTCTAACTCAGCAAAGCCAAGTTCTCAAAACTGGCGTGCCTCCCTCATAAACACCCTCAAGTGCATTCTGTGCTTCTGACATCACAAAAGCCACTTCATGATGACATCATCTGGGCTTTCCCAGTGTGTTGAGGGGTCAGACCACACTGAACAGTCCTGGGTGGTTTTATCTGTGCAGACCAAGCTCCTTGGCTGTGATGGGTGGATATCTGTCTACACACAGCCAGTTGAAGATATAAGCTGGAACTTTACACAGCTATTTTGGGATTTTCAAACAGACAAATCAAAGAGTAACATACATTTTAAAGAAACAGTAAGTCGTGTGGCAAAATCAAATAGAAAAAAAAAACAACAAGAAAACTCAGAAATGATAAGCAAAGTCAAAAATGAAAATGAAAACTTCAAAACACTGGATAAACTCTGGAGATAAAGGAATCAAACAGAGGATTCATTAGTGGAAGGTAGGATTGAAGAATTTTAGCCCAGAACTAGTATAGGGAAGCAAAGGAATTTTTAAATGAAATTTTTGAAAATTGATGAAGAGCAATATACCTTGAAAGGTGTCCATTTTTTGTCTAACAGGGACTCCAGAGTAAAGAACAGAAGAAATAGCAGAGGAACCATATTGGAAGAGATAACAACTTAGAAGGTCCAAGCATTATGTAGAAAGACATGAGTCCTCATATCAAAAGGCATCACAAGTAGTGAACAATAGAAAGAAATCCATACCTCACAGTCACAGTGAAACTGCAAAAAAATCAAGAATGAAGAGGAAATCTTTCAGAAAGATGTTCCTGGGTTGGAAGAATCAATATTGTGAAAATAACTATACTACCAAATGCAATCTACAGATTCAGTGCAATCCATATCAAATTACCAATGGCATTTTCCACAAAACTAGAATGAAAAATTTCACAATTCGTATGGAAACACAGAAGACTCCAAAGAGCCAACGCAATCTTGAGAAAGAAGAATGAAGTTGAAAGAATCAACCTTCCTGACTTCAGACTATACTACAAAGCTAAAGTCATCAAGACAGTATGGTACTGGCACAAAAACAGAAATATAGACCAATGGAACAAGATAGAAAGCCCAGAGATAAACCCACATACCTATGGACACCTTATCTTTGACAAAGGAGGCAAGAATATACAACAGGGAAAAGGTAGTCTCTTCAATAAGTGGTGCTGGGAAAACTGAACAGCTACACATAAAAGATTGAAATTAGAATACTTCCTAAAACCATAGACAAAGATAAACTCAAAGTGGATTAAAGATTTAATGTAAGACCAGAAACCATAAAACTCTGAGAGGAAAACAAAGGCAAAACACTCTATGACATAAATGACAGCAAGATCCTCTATGACATACCTCCTAGAATTATGGAAATAAAAATAAGCAAGTGGGACCTAATTAAACTTAAAAGCTTTTTTACAGCAAAGGAAACTATAAACAAGGTGAAAAGATAGCACTCAGAATGGGAGAAAATCATAGCAAATGAAACAACTGAAAATGATTAATTTCCAAAATATACAAGTAGCTCATGCAACTCAATAACAGAAAGACAAACAACCCAATCAAAAAAAGGGAAAAAGACCTAGACAGACATTTTTCCAAAGAAGACACATAAAGATAGCTAATAAACACATGAAAAGATGTTCAACATTGCTCATTGTTAGAGAAATGTAAATCTAAATTACAATGAGATATCACCTCACACCAGTCAGAATGGCCATTAATATATATATATATATATAAAACTACAACCAATAAGTGCTGGAGAAGGTGTGAAGGAAAGGGAACCCTCTTGCACTGTTGGTGGGAATGTAAACTGATACAGGCATTATGGAAGACAGTATGGAGGTTTCTTAAAAACCTAGGAATAAAACCACCATGCTGCTGCTGCTAAGTCGCTTCAGTCGTGTCCAACTCTGTGCAACCCCATAGACGGCAGCCCACCGGGCTCCCCCATCCCTGGGATTCTCCAGGCAAGAGCACTGGAGTGGGGTGCCATCGCCTTCTCTGATAAAACAACCATATGACCCAACAATCCCACTACCGGCCATATACCTTGAGAAAACCATAACTGAAAAAGACACATGTACCCCAACGTTCATTGCAGCACTATTCACAGTAGCTAGGACATGAACTGATGCTGAGACTGAAGCTCCAATACTTTGGCCACCTCATGTGAAGAGCCAACTCATTTGAAAAGAATCTGATGCTGGGAAAGGTTGAAGGCAGGAGGAGAAGGGGGTGGCAGAGGATGAGATGGTCGGATGGCATCACCAACTCAATGGACGTGAGTTTGAGCAAGCTCTGGGAGTTGATGATGGAAAGGGAAGCCGACTGGCTGCAGTCCATGTTGTTGCAAAGAGTCAGACACGACTGAGCGACTGAACAACAACAAGGACGTGGCAGCAACCTAGATGTCCATCAACACATGAATGGATAAAGCAGCTGTGGTACATATATACAATGGAATATTACTCAGTCATAAAAAGGAACGCATTTGAGTCAGTGCTAATGAGGTGGATCAACCTAGATCCTATTATACAGAGTGAAGTAAGTCAGAAAGAGAAAAACAAATATAGTATATTAACACACAATACGGAATCTAGAAAGATGTTACTGATGAAGCTATTTGCAGGACAGCAATGGAGATGCAGACATAGAGAACGGTTACGGATATGGGACAGGGCAGAAGGAGAGGGTATGATGAATGGAGAGAGTAGCATGGAAACATATACATTACCATATGTAAAACACATAGCCAGTGTGGATTTCCTGTATGACTCACAGAATTCAAATTGGGGCTCTCTGACAACCTGGGTGGGGGGAGGGGGGGTCAGAGGTGGGAAGGAGGTTCAAGAGGGAGGGGACATGTGTATACCTATGGCTGATCCATGTTCATGTAAGGCAGAAACCAGAAACCAGCACAATATTGTAAAGCAATTATTCTATTACAAATAAATAATTTTTTAAAGATAGGTTAAAAGGAAGCCAGCACTGTCCTCCAGAGTCTCCCATAATTGACAGGCTCCATCTGCATGTTTGTGGCCCCATGATCCATCCATTCATACAAAAGCCAGAAACCTGAGAATCAGCCCAAGGCTGTCACTTTCTGTCTTTAAACTCTCTTCTGTCTGCCCCTCTTCCCCACCCTCAGGGTCACTGTTCTGCTTCAGGCCCATTGCAGCAGCCACCGGCTGCCACACCAATGCTAAGATGACCTTTGGAAGACTGCTATCTAGTAAGTCCTCCCTTTACTGCTTCCCTGCTCAAAGGCATCCCTGGCTCACCAGCCCCTCTGTCCCTCTCTTGAACACTGCCCAGGCCTGCCTGTGAGCCCCCAACTCTCCAAGCCAGGAGTCTGTGTGCAGGCACTTTCTTTACCATCTGCGCTACCAGGGCTCCTAAAGTGAAAGTGACCCCATGGGCTGTAGCCCACCAGGCTCCTCTGTCCATGGAATTCTCCAGGCAAGAATACTGGAGTGGGTTGCCATTTCCTCCTCCAGGGGATCTTCTCGACACAGGGATTGAACAGGTCTCCCACTTTGTAAGCAGATTTTCTGTCTGAGCCATTAGGGAAGCCCAACTATGGCCCACCAGCCAGTCCGTTCCCACTGGCTGTCATTATAATGAAAGTTTACTTGGAATAAGCCACGTATACCTCTTAGTCTGTCTCTTGCAATTGCTCGTGCACAGCAATGACAGAGCCCAGGAGGAGGACTGTACAGTCTGCAAAACCTAAAATGCATAACATGTGACTCTGCAGAAAATATTTGCTAGCCCTGCTCTAAGCACTCTAAGATCTCTAGCCTATCCACAGCTGTACCCTCGACCTAAACTTCCTCTCCCTGCACCCTCTGATGTGCATTGGCCACTCTGACTCAGATCCTAGCATTTGATCCAGCGGCCACTTGTCTCCCTGTGAGGCCAAGAGCTATTGTAGGCAGGACCTGGACCTCCCCAGGCTCAGTCTCAGGCCCAGCAGAACACTGGCTGGGCAAGAGCCCACTGGCAGAGGAGAGGCTGCACGAGGGAGGACAGTCCTTCCCGGGATGGACTGCCAGTACCAGTTCACCGTGGCACTGTAAGCTCAGTGTTCAGGCAGGCACTGAGCCCATCTCTGCCAGGCGGGTCTCTGCTCACTGCCACTGGCTAAAACACTCGGGCCCTCTGGGCCCCTGGGTCAGCAATGGTGCCCCTTTCCTCTGCTTGTTCTCAATGACACAGTGGG
The DNA here is from genome assembly GCF_042477335.2 of Ovis canadensis. Classification (NCBI taxonomy): domain Eukaryota; kingdom Metazoa; phylum Chordata; class Mammalia; order Artiodactyla; family Bovidae; genus Ovis; species Ovis canadensis. The sequence continues at coordinate 19,217,289 of NC_091262.1, forward strand.
AAGTGTGTCTGAGCCTGGAGTATGAGGGTCACCAGTCTGAGGCTGGCTCTATAGATTACAGTTTTCTGCCCCAATAACACCTTGTCCTTGCACACTCCAGTGGAGGCAGTTTCCTGTCGTTCTTTGAGATGTGAGAAATGGAATACTTCCTGCCTTATCAGTTAACAAAGATGTCATAGTCACCAGCAATTGCAGCCACCATGGATGGTGAGCTTGTGAGCCCAGAGGGAACTCAGAAAGGGAAGAAAACCTGCCATCTAGCGGCCATCAGACTGCAGCCACTCCCAAAGGTGAGCCCCAAGGAAAGTAAGTTCAAGATATGAAAAGTATACTGCCTCGACAGCTGAGGTACATATCAAAGGAATGATTTCAGTGAGCCCAGACTCTTGCATCTTTCCATTTATAAAATAGTGCTAAATTCCTTAACGTGGGATATCTGGTTTTCTTTAATGAACAATAATTTTTGATGTTCAGACCACCTGCCCTTTGCTGCAAAACCTCTGAATAACCTGAATCCTCCGTCTCCTCCTAGAAGCAGTTCTCTCAGGGTTACCTGAGATACTGTCTCCCAGGCCTGAAGTCCTAAAAACTCCCACCAAATCAGATGTGGCTCTCAACTTTTAGGTTGTGAATATTTAAGCCCACAGATGCGACATGGTTAAAGATAGTTAACGAAACTAACAAAACTTGTTCTCTTGCAGATCCTGCTCTATTTCCTTTTCTTCTGGCCTGTCTGGACAACACTTCGGCCCAGCCTCTGGCCATGGGGTGGGGCCCAGCAACGCCACATCAGTCTTCTCAGCACAATCTTATAGGTAACTCCAGGTACAATTCTTTGAATTACGCTGGCTCCTAAGAATCTCATGTTATCTACTTTCACCTTCACCTGAGTTGCTCTCTTTCATGTGGCACAGTAATCCCAGGCAGGGACACCACTTCTCACCTGTGCCCTTGAATGCCGCCCCCTCCCTCCTGTCCCTGCACCCACACACACCCCTGCCCTGGGTCCTCCTCCCGACAGCTCCTCCTCATGGCCCTCAGGGCCCCACGACCTCTCCCTTCTGTCTCCCGGAGTCTCCCAAAGCCCATGGCCTGAGCATTGTTGGGGTATGGTCCCAGGTCCCCCACTCAAGGCACAGCTGGGGAGTGACATGGGGGCTGTGCCTGTCTGTGAAGGATGTCCAGGCCACCAGTGCTGGAGTGCACACCCGCAAAGGCCAGAGAGCCATGTGCTTCAGGGTGAGACGTGTATCAGCCGTGTCTTTTCTGTTTTCTGGTCCTTTGACATCTGGGGTCCCGCTGACTCTGAAAGGAATGCCCCTCCCAAGGTTAGCCAATTCCTGACAGCGTGCTCCTCACACGAAAACCAACCGGTCCACAGACCACATTCCCAGCCACCTCCTCCATCAGGTTCTCACACTCTGGGCCACTCTCCAGCTGCCTGAGCACCCCAGGGTCAGGTGCTGGATAATGAGGGAGAGCCCTTAGGCTTCCCTGGTGGCTCAGATGGTAAAGAACCTGCCTGCAATGCAGCAGATCTGGATTCAGTCCCCAGGCTGGGAAGATCCCCTGGAGGAGGGCATGGCACCCCACTCCAGTACTCTTGCCTGGAGAATCCCCATGGACAGAGGAGCCTGGTGGGCTACAGTCCATGAGGTCACAAAGAGTCAGACATGACTGAGCAACTAAGCACATCACAGTCCTAGACCCCTCTGCAGCTGAAATCATTTTAACCAGGCAATCCTAAGGCAGTCTACCCTGCCTCGCCTATTTCTTCCAATAGAAACCTCAGTAAAGGCTTTTGCCGAAAAAAGGAAAAAACCTTTCCCCATATCTGCCCCCCACACTTTCTGACTCCTGACGGGCCCCAGGGCTTCCCGTACAGCCCTGAGTGGCTTGGCCTGCTCCCCTCTCCTGGGAACTGTGAGTCACAAACCCTCTTGTCACTTGCAGTCATCTCCTGGTCAGTCAGTCTTGCTGTACGTCATGTATTCTAGGAGTACATTGTATTTTACAATAGGACGAGAAGAGGAAAATGGTCCTGACTCTCAGGAGGATGCAGGCAGCACCCACAGGTGGACACTCTGGGGTCTGTGTGCCACGGAAGGGAAGCAGAAAGGTCAAAGGCTTGTGTCCAAGCAAGTCGTCAGTGGCCATCTCCCGCGCTCAGCCAGCCTGCCCTCAGCTGACCCGTGGCCTACACTTCCTTCCAGGGTGAGAAATGCACCTGATACTTGGTGGCTCTCCTTAGAAAAACACTAGGAAATCAAACACCAAACTATTTACTCTATCTCATTTCCTGGCCCTTCGGACCTCCTGTCTCCTACTCTAGACTCTTACAGGTTCCTGTAAGCCACAATGCACGTTACCTTATCAGAATTCAAAACCACCCCCAAGAGGCCTGAAGGAATTCTGGCTGCAGAATCTAGGTCTGGAGACAGCTTTTGGGGTGAAAGAACCTCAAAATGAAGTCTTATCAGCTTTGAGTAATGAAGAGACATTACTGTCTTCATTCTTCATTACCCAAATGAAGAGTAATGACAGTGAGGGGTATCCATCACTCTACAGATGGACGTCACTGTACAGACAGAGGCGACGCAGTCACCTTCACAGCAGGAATGCCCCAGCCAGGGAGGTACTCTTATCGTTACCTCTCACAAAATAACAAGAACAGAGAGTGACACTGAAGGAAAGTAAGGATTTGGCAGGCATAGGAGAGGAAAGGGCATTCTGAGCAGGAGGGACAGGCTGTGCAGGGGAACAGAGATGGGTAGAAAGTTGCTGGAACTCAGACTATAGTGTTGTGGGCATAATGGGAGTTGAACCCAGAGATGCAAAGACCAGTATGTTCCTAGTTCTGCATTCCAGGCCCACTGAGCCTGGTGAAGATTAATGGCTCAATAAAGACTTCTCAATAAGTGAATGAGGACAAGAGGTGGTTGTGGTCAGACACAGGGGACCCTGAATGCCTGATCAACAGCATTTTGCCATCTGCATGGAGCTGGCTAGCTGGTTTCCAGGCAGGAAAGGACACCTAATTAGGCTTTGTTGCTTCTGAGAGCCCATGCCAGGATTGCCGGGGGTTTCCTGGGCTGAGCGAGAGGAGTTGGTTAGGCCATTCTCCTAAAATAAATAGTTTGAACTGTTTGTCCCTCAAGGACAAAATACAGTTATGGAGCCTGTCTCATTATTCCTTGCAACATACATATGCAAAGCATTAGCTAGCAGACTCCCACTCCCCAGCTTGTTTAGAGAGTACAGATATTTGCCAAGGTCACACAGCACACTAGGGGTGAAAGTGAAAGCAGCAAAGACCTCCGGCCCCTCTCCTAACTGTGCTTCTCTTGGTTTTTCCCCTTCTGCCTCAGCCAAGGGCCAAGGCTGATCTACAAACCATGGCTGAGGCCCTGACGTCTAGGCCCGGGACAGAGGCTCGCTCCTCCAGGCAGCCAACGCCAGCCTGCTCACAGCAGTGTGCTTCTGTCCTCTGAGATTTTCTCCTAGAAGACATGGCTCATGTATGCTTGGGAAAAAGCAGGGCAAGAGGTGAGCTGGACCCAGGTGGCCCCGGGCCCGTCCAGCCTTGTGGTAAATGTGCAGGTGGTAACTTTTCCCAGCTGTGTCCCATGGAGGTTCCCTTCACAAACACCTCCCTGGACCCTCCAGAAGACTCTGGCATCTTTATGTGATTCCCAGTCCCTCATTCTGGTCCTGGCGAGCTGGCTGTCGAGATTCATTCAACTTTAACAAATATTCATTGATTACTTGTTGTGTGCCAGGCACCATGCTAGCTGACATCACCTGCACAGTAGTGTAGGCTCTGTGCCAAGCGTGTCAGGAGTCGAAATGTGAAAGGCACAGTCCTGCCTCATGAGCTTGCGGTCTGGAATCTTGCCATTCAGGGATCAGTGCAATATAATTGTGGAAAGATCACATCTTAAAGAGACCTGGATTCAAGACACAGGTCTAGCTTCTTGTGGCTATTTATAATACAGCATTACAGTGGGAATTTGTGTCACTAGAAAGATCAAATGCCTGGCCCAAACTGTCAAATCTAGAGTCAAAACATGTCTCTTAAACCACTAACTCACTTACATCTGAAAGCACTAACAACTAAAGGAATTCTTTGGAGAGGGTTGTTGGTATGTTGTGAGACAAAGAAAGAAGGAAAGAAGAGGGAAAGAGAGAGATGGAGGGAGGAAGGGTGTTAATAAGTACTCTGTCTCTTATCTTATAATGACACTAATCCTATTAGATCAGGCCCCATCTTAAGGCCTCCTTCAGTTCAGTTTAGTTGCTCAGTCATGTCTGACTCTTTGTGACCCAATGGACTGCAGCACACCAGGCCTCTCTGTCCATCACCAACTCCCAGAGTTTACTCAAACTCATGTCCATTGACTCAGTGATGCCATCCAACCATCTCATCCTCTGTCGTCCCCTTCTCCCCCTGCCTTCAATCTTTCCCAGCCTCAGGGTCTTTTCCAATGAGCCAGTTCTTTGCATCAGGTGGTCAAAGTATTGGAGTTTCAGCTTCAACAATAGTCCTTCCAATGAACATTCAGGACTGATCTCCTTTAGGATGGACTGGTTGGATCTCCTTGCAGCCCAAGGGACTCTCAAGAGTCTTCTCCAACACCACAGTTCAAAACCATCGGTTCTTCTGTGTTCAGCTTTCTTTCTAGTCCAACTCTCATATCCATACATGACTACTGGAAAAACCATAGCCTTGACTAGATGGACCTTTGTTGGCAAAGTAATGTCTCTTCTTTTTAATATGCTATCTAGGTTGGTCATAACTTTCCTTCCAAGGAGGAAGTGTCTTTTAATTTCATGGCTGCAGTCACCATCTGCAGTGATTTTGGAGCCCCCAAAAATAAAATCTGCCACCGTTTCCACTGTTTTCCCATCTGTTTGCCATGAAGTGATGGGACCAGATGACATGATCTTCGTTTTCTGAATGTTGAGTTTTAAGCCAACTTTTTCACTCTCCTCTTTCACTTTCATTAAGAGGCTCTTTAGTTCTTCTTTACTTTCTGCTATAAGGGTGGTGTCATCTGCATATCTGAGGTTATTGATATTTCTCTTGGCAATCTTGATTCCAGCTTGTGCTTCATCTAGCCCAGTGTTTCTCATGATGTACTCTGCATATAAGTTAAATAAGCAGGGTGACAATATACAGCCTTGACGTACTCCTTTTCCTATTTGGAACCAGTCTGTTGTTCCATGTCCAGTTCTAACTGTTGCTTCCTGACCTGCATATAGGTTTCTTAAGAGGCAGGTCAGGTGGTCTGGTATTCCCATTTCTTTCAGAATCCTCCACAGTTTATTTTGATCCACACAGTCAAAGGCTTTGGTATAGTCAATAAAGCAGAAATAGATGTTTTTCTGGAACTCTCTTGCTTTTTTCGATAATCCAGCAGATGTTGACAGTTTGATCTCTGGTTCCTCTGCCTTTTCTAAAACCAGCTTGAACATCTGGAATTTCACAGTTCATGTACTGTTGCAGCCTGGCTTGGAGAATTTTGAGCATTACTTTACTAGTATCCTTAATTACCTCCTTGTAGGCCCCATCTCCAAAAACAGTCATACTGGGGCTTAGGACTTCAACATTTGAATGGGGCAGGGGAACACAATTCAGTTCCTAGCAGCCTGCCTAGCTGTTCTGATGGCAGAGCAAATGAGAGGTAACTGCAGTAGGATCAGCCTGACTTTCCAGAGTGTGTCAGAATGTGTGGGCTTTAAATGAAACAGGGCCAGGGTAGGGGCCCTGGGTTCTATTCAAGAAGACTGTCTGGTTTGAGGGGACCACAACAACTGTGACCTGTCAACATCCCAGGAACCGAAGAACAAATGTGAGCCACAAGGGAAAAGGGTAGGTCTCCCACACAGCAGGATGTAGGTGAAAGATCCCAGCAGATGATGGAGTGATGTGTGTATGCGTATCTCCAAACAACCTGTGAATATGCTGTAGGAGAAAGGTCAAGGCTCAAAGGATGTTTCAACCCCATAGCTGCATCAGTGGATGCCGGGAGCCAGCGTGGGGAACTCTGCCCATGGCAAAAGTCATGAGGAAGGAGGCTTCGGCATACGCAAAGGTGGGATCATGCTTCAGGAAACCCCCTGTTCCCGAGCATCTACCCCCAAAACCAGAGTCTGCCTACTTTATTGTTTTATGCTCTCACCTACACCTCTGACTTTATGGGGGGCTCTCCCCCATCACCTCTCTCGGAGAAGGAGTTAACCTACAGCTCCAGTTAATAAAAATTCCTGACGCGTGACAAGAGTGTTTCAACTTACGAACTCCTCTGAAGGTTATCTAGCCTACCTGTACAGGTTTGTCCGGCCACATGTGATTGTTTACAGCCTCCCAACCGTGAGAGGCAAGAGATGTTTTAGACTTTCTAAAGGCAAATTCTTTTAGGAAGTTAGAAATTATTAGTATAGTGGGTTGATTAGGAATTATATTGGTGAAGGGTTTTTCATTTGTTGGGCCAATATTTGCTGCTAAGTCTCCATATTCCCTGCCCTTATAATGAATATAACTAGTATATAGAAGAAATAAGTACTAACCTTTAAGATTAATCATGTTAACCTTAGGCTAAGTAAATTCCTTTCTTAATTGTAACCCACTACACCCTCACCCTGTAGGAATGCAACTTTATCTAGTACCTTCGGAGGGTGGTACCTGGTTTAAGAAAAATCACCCCTGGAAAATAAGTTTCTGGTTGACTAACAGTTATCAGAAAGAAAGGATCATAAAATGTTAGTAGGCCCCCTGGCCAGAAGATGATGTAAAACCCCTAAGACCTTTTTGTATACATTTATATGAAGCACCTGATTTTGATAAAGGTCAGGACTGCTGACCCCTGTGTGACTTTAAAATTTCCATTTGTCTCTTTGTGTAACAAAAGGTATATAAGCAAACCTGAAAATAAAGAAAACGGATCAGTTTCTGGAAAGACTGAGTCCCCCATGTTGTTCTTTCTTGTTCTCTGTTTTTCTGGCTGAATTCCCATCTGGAGCATGGGTGCTCACCAAGCCTGCTAATTTTGCCCTGGCTTTTAAGATCCACATGAGAGGGAGCCCAAGGAGGGGCACCCCCCGCTATTCAAGTGGGTGCCGGTGGCCTATGTAGGTGGTGCAAGCTTCTTGTCCCGAAGCTTTATTGGTATCCCATGTAAACCAAGTTATTCAGCCTCTTTTTCTCCATTAATTTTCCTACTACACTATTCCTTTCTAATCTCTCTTTATAGTTCTAATTAAATAGCTTTTTCCTAGGGTGCCAACTCTGTCTCCACTTCGAATTACCCTGGATCCACCGGGGCTGGACCCCGGCAAGTGGCAGGGAGACCCTGCCAAGTGGCGGGCAAGTGGCCCAAACTTTTCTGCTTCCCTTTCCTCTCCATCCTCCCCATTCCCACAGAAGAAGAATAAGGCCCAGGTGGGGAAAGCTCAAAGAGATTTATCATGGACCCAAGCAGGTTTGCAGCCCAAGCCACAGGAGAAGGAGTCATTTCAACTTTAAATAAGTTCAGAGTTTGGATTATTAAGTGAACTAGATATTTTTATTACTGAATTGAGACTATATTTCACACCTTAAATTGACTTAAGAAAGTGACCAGAGAACTGCTTTTATTACCTAGAAGAGATCAGAAAATTCATGGGCCAAAATTTTCATCCAGGGTCAGGAGAAGAATCAGCATCTCAGAGTGGATTTACAGGAATAAGAAGAGGCAGCAATAAGATGCTTCATGATCATTCCACCCATGGAATTTTTGTGTGTTTAATACCACAGATATGTGCGGTGCATGGTCTTCTCATCTTAAAGTGGGGATAATACAACCTAATGAAGTCCATGGGGTCACAAAGAGTCAGACACGACTGAGCGACTGAACTGAAATGAACACAACCTACCATGAAAGATTGCTCTGAAGTTAAACTATATATGTTGATGTCTATAAAAGCCTGGTACAGCAAGGTCAAAAGCCTACGACAGAGTCTGGTACACAGTAGATCCAAATAAATGGTAGTTGGCATTATTGTTCAAGATAATAATAGTAGCTGGACAAGCAGCATTAAAAAGTGCCTGAGCAGTATGCAAATCCAAGCTCGCTTTGTGTTTTGCTGCTCCAAAGTTTCCGGTCCTTTTGGGCTCTGAGGAATTAAGTCCCAAACTGCAAGGAAATCTGGCCCTTCTCTCCAGCCTAATACAACTTTTGGATTTTATGTGGAAATCTTAAACCTCTCCTTCTCACTTAGTCTCCATTTAGAGCTTTTGAAAATACAAGATGTGCTGTGTATGGTTTCTCCCCAGACTTATGTTGAATACTAATCACTATTTTCCAGAAAACTCAGCATCTGGGCAGCTATCTAGCCCCTGGGATCACCAATGGAATTGGACTAATACCAAGGACTGGTTACCACAATACGTCATCCACTCATGAATATTATTAAATGAGCTTTGTTTCAAGAAACCTTAAACCTTCGACTTTTAGCTCATTTTAGTCTTTTCTGAGCACTCTGGAACATGATTAATGGTGACACCATGCCATGAATAAGTTGTGTGTGGCTCAAACTCTGACTCACAATTGATTAGTTCTTTAACAATGGCCCTGAATAATGTGGTGCTAATGGCCAGCTCTGGTGGTCTGCTCCTACCAGAAACCCATTACTAAGCCTACTCTGTGTTTTACAGCATCCCTGCTGGAGCCTAATAACCACTCAAGGGGACAAATGCTTTATTTAATGGTTACTAACTATGTGAAATTGGCTGGCATAGTACAGTCTTCTAGAGACAACATGGTAAATATTGTATTTGTAAGTCAGTTTTCCCTCAAGTGGGTTATGTTCCTACAGCTTGAGAAATAGATGTCTACACATTGCATCTGGGATGAGGGCAGGGACAGAAGGCAGCCTTGGAAGGCAGCAGAGGTCAGTGGTTGCACAGATAGGAAGTGAAGCACTTAGAGGCCCATAGGATGAAAAAAACATTGCCTGAAGTTGTGGATAAAGAAGATGAATTAGTGATGAGAAATGAACAGAAAGCAAAAAAAGGCACATGGCAAAGAAATGTGAATCCACATAAAGAAGTAAGCACTGGTAAAGGTAACTACATCAGTTCAGTTCAGTTCAGTTCAGCCGCTCAGTCATGTCCAACTCTGCAACCCCATGAACTGCAGCACTCCAGGCCTCCCTGTCCATCACCAATGCCTGGAGTCCACCCAAACCCATATCCGTTGAGTCAGTGATGCCATCCAACCATCTCATCCTCTGTTGTCCCCTTCTCCTCCTTCCCTCAATCTTTCCCAGCATTAGGGTCTTTACAAATGAGCCAGCTCTATGCATCAGGTGGCCAAAGTATTGGAATTTCAGCTTCAACATCAGTCCTTCCAATGAACACCCAGGACTGATCTCCTTTAGGATGGACTGGTTGGATCTCTTTGCAGTCCAAGGGACTCTCAAGAGTCTTCTCCAACACCACAATTAAGAAGCATCGATTCTTCTGCCCTCAGCTTTCTTTATAGTCCAACTCTCACATCCATACATGACCACTGGAAAAAATATAGCCTTGACTAGATGAACCATTGTAGACAAAGTAATGTCTCTTCTTTTTAATATGCTGTCTAAGTTGGTCAAAACTTTCCTTCCAAGGAGTAAGCATCTTTAAATTTCATGGCTGCAATCACCATCTGCAGTGATTACATAGATAAATATAAAAGGCAGTTGCTATGAAATGGAAATTTGTTTGCTTGGTTCAGGGGTAAAGAATCTACCTACAATGCTGGAGATTACAGGTTCGAGCCCTGGGTCAGGAAGATTCCCTGGATAAGGAAATGGCAACCCACTCCAGTATTCTCACCTGGGAAATCTCATGGACAGAGGAGCCTGGCAGGCTATAATCCATGGGGTTGTAAACAGTCAGACACAACTTAGTGACAAAAGAACAACAACAAATCACCCAGCATTCATATGTAAAGCCCTAATCCCCAGTGGGGTGGAATCATAATTGGAGATGGGGCTTTTGGAGGTAATTAGCTTTAGTTTAGGTCATGAGCTTGAGTCCTTTGTGATGGCCCTCCCATCACTTCATGGGAAATAGATGGGGAAACAGTGAAAACAGTGTCAGACTTTATTTTGGGGGGCTTCAAAATCACTGCAAATGGTGATTGCAGCCATGAAATTAAAAGACGCTTACTCCTTGGAAGGAAAGTTATAACCAACCTAGATAGCATATTCAAAAGCAGAGACATTACCAACAAAGGTCCGTCTAGTCAAGGCTATGGTTTTTCCAGTGGTCATGTATGGATGTGAGAGTTGGACTGTGAAGAAAGCTGAGCACAGAAGAATTGATGCTTTTGAACTATGGTCTTGGAGAAGACTCTTGAGAGTCCCTTGGACTGCAAAGAGATCCAACCAGTCCATTCTAAAGGAGATCAGCCCTGGGTGTTCATTGGAAGGAATGATGCTAAAGCTGAAACTCCAGTCCTTTGGCCACCTCATGCGAAGAGTTGACTCACTGGAAAAAACTCTGATGCTGGGAGGGATTGGGGGCAGGAGGAAAAGGGGACAACAGAGGATGAGATGGCTAGATGGCATCACCAACTCGATGGACGTGAGTTTGAGTGAACTCCGGGGGTGGTGATGGACAGGGAGGCCTGGCGTGCTGCGATTCATGGGGTCACAGAGAGTTGAACACGACTGAGCAACTGAACTAAACTGAACAAAAAAGAAGAGACAGGAGATCTCTTCACCCTGTTGAGGATACAGCTAGAAAGTGCCCATCTACAAGCCAGAAAGAAGGTCCCCACCAAAACTCAACCATCCCAGCACCCTGACGTGGACTTCTCAACCTGAAGAACTGGGAGAAATGAATGTTATTTCAGCCACTCAGTCTATGTCATTTTGTTACAGTAGCCTACACTGACTTGTGTTAGTCTTATATTGTTGTCTTCCAATATAATTTGATTGTTTTGTTTGTAACTTTCTTCTCATTTATAATTTAAAAGGCAATTGCATGAAACAGTAATTTTAAGTCTGTGTTGATAGGTGCATATTGTATAGAGGTGTAATTTGTGACAATTAGAGCATAAAGAAAGGAAGAGTGGAATGAGCTATGCAGAAGCAAAGTTTTTGTATACTTTTACAATTAAATTGGTACTATTCCAAACTAGAATAACAGAAATGCAAGAAGGCAAAGTGGTTGTCTGAGGAGGCCTTACTGAGAAAAGATGAGAAGCAAAAGACAAAGGACAAAGGGAAAGAAATACCCATCTCAATGCAGAGTTCCAGAGAAATGCAAGAAAAGATAAGAAAGCCTTCTTAAGTGAATGATGGAAAGAAATAGAGGATATAACAGAATGGGAAAGACTAGAGATCTCTTCAAGAAAATTCAAGACACCAAGGAAACATTTCATGCAATGATGGGCACAATAAGGGCAGAAAGAGTAAGCACCTAATAGACACAGAAGAGATTAAGAAGAGGTGGCAAGAATACGCAGAAGAACTATCCAAAAAAGATTTTAAGGACTCAGATAACCATGATGGTGCAGTCGCTCACCTAGAGCCAGACATCTTGGAGTGTGAAGTCAAGTGGACCTTAGGAAGGATCACTACCAACAAAGCTAGTGGAGTTGATGGGATTCCAGCTGAACTATTTCAAATCTTAAAATATGATGCAGTTAAAGCACTGCACTCAATATTCCAGCAAATTTGGAAAACTCAGCAGTGGCCACGGAACTGGAAAAGATCAGTTTTCATTCCAGTTCCAAAGAAAGGCAAGGACAAAGAATGTTCAAACTATTGGACAATTGCATTCATTTCTCATGCTAGTAAGGCTATGCTCAACAATATGTGAACTGAGAACTGCCATATGTACAAGCAGGATTTAGAAAAGGCGGAGGAACCAAAGATCAAATTGCCAACATTCACTGAATCACAGAGAAACAAAGGGAATTCAAGAAAAACATCTGCTTCATTGACTACGCTAAAGCCTGTGAGTGTGTGGATCACAACACACTGTGGAAAATTCTTAAAGAGATGGGAATACCAGACCACCTTACCTTTCTCCTGAGAAACCTGTATTCAAGACAAGAAGCAACAGAACTGGATATGAAACTGGTTCAAAATCGGGAAAGGAATACATCAAGGCTGTATATTGTTACCCCTGCTTATCTAACTTATATGCAGAGTACATCATGCAAAATGCCAGACTAGATGAACAGAAGTTGGACTCAAGATTGCTGGAGGAAATATTAACAACCTCAGATATACCACCTAATGGCAGAAATCAAGGAAGAACTAAAGAACCTCTGCTAAAAAGCAGAGACAATGTTTTGCCAACAAAGGTCCATCTAGTCAAAGCTGTGGTTTTTCCAGTAGTCATGTGTGGATGTGAGAGTTGGATCATAAAGAAAGCTGAGCCCTGAAGAACTGATACTTTTGAACTATGGTGTTGAAGACTCTTGAGAGTCCCTTGGACTGAAAGGAGATCAAACCTATCAATTTTAAAGGAAATCAACTCTGAATATTCATTGGAAGGACTGATGCTGAAGTGGAAACTCCGATACTTTGGCCACCTAATGCAAAGAATTGACTCATTTGAAAAGACCCTGATGCTTGGAAAGATTGAAGGTGGGAGGAGAAGGAAACAACAGAGGATGATGGCATGGTTGGATGGTATCACCGACTCAATGGACAAGAGTTTGAGTAAATTCTGGGAGTTGGTAATGGACAGGAAAGCCTGGTGTGCTGCAGTCCATGGCGTCGCAGAGTCAGACATGACTGAGTGAGTGAACTGACTGACTGACTGAAAGAACTTCTTGATGAGGGTAAAAGAGGAGAGTGAAAAAGCTGGCTTGAAACTCAACATTCAGTAAACTAAGATCATGGCATCTGGTCCCAGCATTTCATGGCAAATAGATGGGGAAATAATGGAAACAGTGACAGACTATTTTCTTGGGCTCCAAAATCACCATGGATGGTGACTGCAGCCATGAAATTAAAAGACACTTGCTCCTTGGCAGAAAATCTATGACAAAACTAGACAGCATATTAAACAGCAGAGACATCACTTTGCTGACAAAGGTCAAAGCTATGGTTTTTTCCACTAGTCATGTATGGGTGTGAAAGTTGGACCATAAAGAAGTCAGAGTGTGGAAGAATTGACTCTTTCAAACCATGGTGCTGGAGAAAACCCCTGAGGGTCCCTTCGACAGCAAGGAGATCCAACCAGTCCATCCTAAAGGAGATCAGTCCTGAGTATTCTTTGAAAGGACTGATGCTGAAGCTGAAGCTCCAATATTTTGGCCACCTGATGTGAAGAGTCAACTCATTGGAAAAGACCCTGATGCTGCAAAAGACTGAGGGCAAGAGGAGGAGTGGGTGGCTTCGAATAAGATAGTTAGATACCATCACTGATGCAATGGACATGAGTTTGAGCAAATTCTAGGAGACAGAGAAGGACAGAGACACCTGGCATGCTGCAGCTGATGGAATCGCATAGAGTCAGACACAACTTAGTGACTGAACAATTCCAAACAAATTTGTTATAAATTATGATGTTAATGGTAACTCCTAGGGTAACCACTAAGAAAATAAACTCCAACTATATATAATAAAAAAAAAAAGATAAGGGACTTAAAATGGTACACCGGACAATCCTATTTTTTTGAGCAAGTATAAAACATTTTTACTGAAGTATAGTTAACTTTACTTCCCTTAGTTAACTGGGCTTGTGGCTCAGCTGGTACAGAATCCGCCTGCAATTTGAGAGACCTGGGTTCAATCTCTGGGTTGGGAAGATCTCCTGGAGAAGGGAAAGGCTACCCACTCCAGTGTTCTGGCCTGGAGAATTCCATGGACTGTATCCATGGGGTCACAAAGAGTCGGACACGACTGAGCGACTTTCACTTTCACTTTCTTTCATAGTTAACGTTGGTGCTAGTAGTAAAGAACCTGTGTAACAATGCAGGAGATGTAAGACCCAGCTTCAGTCCCTGGGTCAGGAAGATCCTCTGAAGGAGGACATGGCAACCCACTGCAGTATCCTTGCCTGGAGAATTCCATGGACGGAGGAGCCTGGTGGGCTACGTAGTCAGAAACGACTGAGTGACTTTCACTTTCATTTCTTATATATATTCTTTTCATTTGGTTTAGATACAGAATATAGTTCTTTGTGCTCCTGATCCTGTTATTTATCCATTCCCTATATAATAGCTTACATCTGCTAACCGCAACTTCCCACTCATCTTTCCCCCAGTACCCTCACCCTTGGCAACCAACAGTCTGGTCTCTATTCTCTAAGTCTGTTTCCATTTCACAGATAGGTTCATTTGTGTCGTATTTTAAATTCCTCATATAAGTGATATCATATGGTATTTTCCTTTCTTTCTGACATATTTCACTTAGTATGATAATCTCCAGTTGCACCCATGTTTCTACAAATGGCATTATTTTGTCATTATTTTATAGCTGAGCAGTATTCTATTGCATGTCTGTAGCACATCTTCCTTATCCATTCATCTGTCAATGGACAATTTAGTTTGTTTCTATGTCTTGGCCATTGTAAATAGTGCTGCTATGCACAGAGGTGTGCATGTATCTTTCTGGACTAGAATTTTGTCTGGATATATGCTCAGGAGTGGAATTGCTGAATAATATGGTAATTCTGAATTAAATTCACCCATTCCCATCCATTTTAGTTCACTGATTCCTAAGATGTCAAAGTTCACTCTTGCCATCTCCTGTTTGACCACGGCCAATTTACCTTGATTCATGGACCTAACATTCCAGGTTCCTACACTGGAACTGTAAAGAATACTGTTCTTTACAGCATAGGATTTTACTTTCATCATCAGACATATCCACAACTGAGCACCATTTCAACTTTGGCCTAGCCAATTCATTCTTCCCGGAGTTATTAGCAGTTAATCTCCTCCACTCTTCCCCAGTAGCATATGGGACACCCTCCGACCTGGGGACTCATCTTTCAGTGTCATATCTTTTTGCCCTTTTATACAATGGGCAAGAATCCCATAGAAGAAATGGAGTAGCCCTCATTATCAACAAAAGGGTCCAAAATGCAGTAGTTGGGTATAAACTCAAAAGCAATAGAATAATCTCAGCTCATTTCCAAGCCAAACCATTCAACATCACAGAAATTCAAGTCTATGCCCCAACCACCAATGCCAATGAAGCTGAAGTTGATCAGTTCTATGAAGACCTAGAAGACTTCCTAGAACTAACACCAAAAAAAGATGTCCTATTCATGATAGTGGATTGGAATGTAAAAGTAGAAAGTCAAGAGATACCTGGAATAACTGGCAAGTTTGGCCTACGAGTACAAAATAAAGCAGGGTGATAGCTAACAGAATTCTGCCAAGAGAATGCACTGGTCATAGCAAACACCCTTTTTTAACAACACAAAAGACGACTTTACACATGGACATCACCAGGTGGTCAATACCGAAATCAGATTTATTACAATATTTGCAGCTGAAGATAAAGAAGCTGTATACAGTCAGCAAAAAAAAGACCTGGAGCTGACTGGGGCTCAGATCATCAGCTTCTCATAACAAAATTCAGGCTTAAACTAAAGAAAGCATGGAAAACCACTAAGCCAGCCAGGTATGACTTAATCAAATCCCCTATGAATATACAGTGGAGGTGATGAATAGATTCAATGGATTAGATCTAGTAAACAGAGTGCTTGAAGAACTATGGACAGAGGCCTGTAATACTGTACAGGAGACAGTGAACAAAACCATTCCAAAGAAAAAGAAAATCAAGAAGGCAAAATGGTTGTCTGAGGAGGCTTTACAAATAGCCAAAGAAAGAAGAGAAGTGAAAAGCAAGGGAGAAAGGGAAACGTACACCCAATTAAACACAGAGTTTCAGAGACTAGCAGGGAGAGACAAGAAGGCCTTCTTCAGTGAACAATGCAAAGAAATAAGAGGAAAACAACAGAAGGGAAAAGACTAGAGATCTCTAACAAAATTGGAAATAGTAAAGGAACATTTCATCCAAAGATAGAGATAATAAAGGACAAAAATGATAAAGATATAATAGAAGCAGAAGAGACCAAGAAGAGATGAAAAGAATAAGAATACACAGAAGAACTGTACAAAAAAGATCTTAATGACCCAGATAACCTTGATGGTGTGGCCACTCGCCCAGAGCCAGACATTCTGGAGTGTGAAGTCAAGTGGTCCTTAGGAAGCACTGCTGTCAATAAAGCTAGTGAATGCAATGGAATTCCAGAAGAACTATTTAAAATCTTAAAAGATTATGTTATCCAAGTGCTGCACTCAATATGTCAGCAAATTTGGAAAACCCAGCAGTAGCCACAGGACTAGAAAAGGTCGATACACTTCCCAATTTCCAGGAAGGGCAGTACTAAAGAATGTTCAAGCCACAGGACAATTGCAGTCATCTCCCATGCTAGTAAGGTTATGTTCAAAATTCTGCATGCTAGGCTTCAGTATTACATGAATCAAGAACTTCCAGCTGTCCAAGCTGAGTTTTAAAAAGGCAGAGGAACCAGAGCTCAAATTGCCAACCTTCGATGGACCATAGAGAAAGCAAGGGAATTCCAGAAAAACATCTACCTGTGTTTCATTGACTATGCTAAAACCTTTGACTGTGTGGATCATATCAAACTGTGGAAAACTCTTAGAGATGAGAATACTAGACCATCTTACCTGTCTCCTGAGAAACCTGTATGCTGATCAAGAAGCAAAAGTTGGAACCCTGTATGGAACAACTGATTGGTTTAGGGATTGAGAAAGGAGTTCAACAAGGCTGTTTATTGTTATTCTGTTTATTAAACTTATATGCAAAGCATATCATGAGAAATACTGGGCTGGCTGTGTTACAAGCTGTCATCAAGATTGCTGAGAGAAATATTAGCAACCTCAGATATGTGAATGATATCACTGTAATGGCAGAAAGGGAAGAGGAACTAAAGACCCTCTTGAAGGTAAAAGAGGAGACTGAAAGAGCTGGCTTAAAACTAAATATTAAAAAAACTAAAATCATGGCATATGGTCCCATTACTTCATGCCAAATAGAAGGGGAAAAGGTGGAAGCAGTGACAGATATCCTCTTGGTCTCTAATATCACTGTGGATGGTGACTGCAGCCATGAAGTTGGAAGACAATTACTTCTTGGCAGGAAAGCTATGACAAACCTAGACCATGTATTAAAAAGCAGAGACATTCTTTTGTGGACGAAGGTCCGTATAGTCATGGCTGTGGTCTTTCCAGTAGTCACATTTGGTTGTGAGAGCTGGACCATAAAGAAGGCAGACTGCCAAAGATTTGATGTGGTGCTGGAGAAGACTCTTGAGAGTCCCTTGGACTGCAAGATCAAACCAGTCAATTTTAAAGGAAATCAACCCTGAATATTCATTGGAAGGACTGATGCTGAAGCTAAAGCTCCGATACTTTGGTCAACTGATGCAAAGAGCCAACTCATTCGAAAACACCCTGATGCTGGGAAAGATTGAAGGCAGAAGGAGAAGAGGACAACGGAGGATGAGATGCTTGGATGGCATCATCGACACCATGGACATAAGTTTGAGCAAGCTCCAGGAGTTGGTGAAAGACAGGGAAGCCTGGCATGCTGCAGTCCATGTGGTCACAAAGAGTTAGACATGACTGAGTGACTGAACAAGAAATACTTAGGGATGTTGAGCATCTTTTCATGTGTTTATTGGCCATTTGCATTTCTTCTTTGAAGAAATGTCTATTTAGGGCATCTGCTCATTTTTCAATTGAGCTGTTTGTTTTTTTATTGTTCTTGAGCTGTATGAGGTGTCTGTGTATTTTGGAAATTAATCCCTTTCAGTCACACTGTTTGCAAATATTTGCTCCCATTCTGTAAATTATCTTTTATTTTGTTTATGGTTTCTTTCGCTGTGCCAAAGCTTGTAAGTTTGATTAGGTCCCATTTGTTTGCTTTTGGTTTTATCTCTATTGCCTTGGGAGATTGACCTAAGAAAACATTGGTATTGATTTATGTCAGAGAATGTTTTGCATATGATCTCACCAAACATAAAAATAAACTTACAATGGATTAAGGACTTAAACATGATACATGACACCATAAAACTCCTAGAAGACAATATCTTGTTAACACAAAAGACAGTAATGGAGGAATAGAAGAATAATAAGACATAAAACATATAGGAAACAAATAGCAAAACAGAAGATGTAAATCCTACCCTATTAGTAATTACATCAAATATAAATGGATTAAACTCTTCAATTAAAAGTCAACGATTGTCAGAATGAATTAAAAGAAAAAAGATGACCCAACTATATCCTGAAGTTATAGCATGTCAGTCTTCAGTTCAGTCACTCAGTCATGTCCGACTCTTTGCGACCCCATGGACTGCAGCACACCAGGCCTCCCTGTCCATCACCAACTCCCAGAGTTTACTCAGACTCATGTCCATTGAGTTGGTGTTGCCACCCAACCATCTTATCCTCTATCAAGCCCTTCTCCTCCCACCTACAATCTTTCCCAACATCAGGGTCTTTTCAAATGAGTCAGCTCTTCACATCTGGTGGCCAAAGTATTGGAGCTTCAGCTTCAACATCAGTCCTTCCAATGAATATTCAGGACTGATGTCCTTTAGGATGGACTGGTTGGAGCTTCTTTCAGTTCAAGGGACTCTGAAGAGTCTTCTCCAACTACAGTTCAAAAGCATCAATTCTTTGGCAGTCAGCTTTCTTTATAGTCCAACTCTCACATCCATACATAACTACTGCAAAAACCATAGCCTTGACTAGACGGATTTTTGTTGGTAAAGTAATATCTCTGCTTTTTAATATGCTGTCTAGTTTGGTCATAACTTTCCTTCCAAGGAGGAAGCATCTTTTAATTTCATGGCTGCAGTCACCATCTGCAGTGATTTTGGAGCCCAAAAAAATAAAGTCTGTCACTGTTTCCCCATTTGTTTGCCATGAAGTGATGGGACCAGATGCCATGATCTTAGTTTTCTGAATATTGATTTTTAAGCCAACTGTTTCACTCTCCTCTTTCACTTTTATCAAGGCTCTTTAGTTCTTCTTCACTTTCTGCCATAAGGGTGGTATCATCTGCATATCTGAGGCTCAGATATCAATAACCTCAGATATCAGTCTTGCAAGAAATTTAGAGTCAAAGACACAAATAGGTTGAAAGCAAAAGAGTAGCAAAATATATACCATGAAAAATTAACCATAAGATAGCTGGAGTGGCTATACTAGTATCAGACAAAATTGATTTTAAAACAAAAGTTGTTATTAGACTCAAAGAATAAATTTTATAATGATAAAAGTGGCAATTCAATAAGAATATCTAACAGTTATATCCATACCTAACAAGAGTCCCAACATACATGAAGCAGAACCGGCAGAATATAAGGTAAAACTAGAAACTTCAACAATATTAATTGGAGATTTAAATGCTCCATTTCCAATAATGGATAGACCAACTAGATATAAAACCAATAAGGAAACAGAAGACTTGAACAACACTATAAATCAACTAAATCTAACAAATTCTATAGGATATTCCATCCAATTCAGTTACACATTGTCCTCAAGTACATAGAGAAGAAATGATGCTTTTGAACTGTGGTTCTGGAGAAGACTCTTGAGAGTCCTTTGGATAGCAAGGAGATCAAACCAATAAATCCTAAAGGAAATCAACCCCAAATATTCATTGGAAGGATTGATGCTGAAGCTGTATCTCCACTACTTTGGGCACCTGATGCAAAGAGCCAACTCTCTGCATCTTTGCAAAGAGCCAACTCTTTGCATTTGAAAAGCCCCTGATGCTCGGAAAGATTAAAGGGAAGAGGAGAAGGGGATGACAGAGGATGAGATGGTTGGATGATATCATCGATTCAATGGACATGAGTTTGAGCAAACACCAGGAGATGGTGAGGGACAGGGAAGCCTGGCATGCTGCAGTCCATGGGGTCACAAAAGTTCAGACAGGACTGAGTGACTGAACAACAATGTGTGGAACACTTGTATACATTGGCAAGACCATATATAGGCCAGTAAAAAAGTCTAACTACATTTTATAAAGATTCAAATCATAAGAGACATCTTTTCGTACCACAGTGAAATGAAATTAGAGATCAATAACAGAAATTTAGGGAATCAACAAATATGTAAAAATTAAATACACTCCTATGTAACCAATGAGTTAAGAAGAAATCACAACGGAAATTGGAGCATACTTTGATGATAAAATTGCCCCTTTTATCATTATTTGAGATGAATGAATATGAAAACTCAACATTCCAAAACTTATGAGATGCAGTTAAGTAGTGCCCAGAGAGAAATCCATAGCTACAAATGTCTATGTCAAAAAAGAAGAAAGATCTCAAATCAATACCCTATCCTCCAATGTCAAGAAACTAGAAAGGAGGGAATTCCCTGTTAGTCCAGGTGCTAGAACTCCATGCTATAACTGACAAGGGTTCAATCGATGCTCAGGGAATTAAGATCCTACATCTCACAAGCCATGCAACATGGCCAAAAAATGAACAAAACTAGAAAGGAAGACTAAACTAAACGGAAGCAATCATATGTAAGGTAATATAAAATGAAAGTGAAAATAAACAAAGCAAAGAACTGAAAAGCAAGAGCAAAATGTATTTTAAAATTTCTTAAAAGTTTCAGTTCAGTTCAGTCACTCAGTCATGTCTGACTTTTTGCAACCCCATGAATCGCAGCACACCAGGCCTCCCTGTCCATCACCAACTCCCAGAGTCTACCCAGACCCATATCCATCGAGTCAGTAATGCCATCTAGCCATCTCTGTCATCCCCTTCTCTGCCTGCCCCCAATCTTTCCCAGCATCAGGGTCTTTTCCAGTAAGTCAACTCTTTGCATGAGGTGGCCAAAGTATTGGAGTTTCAGCTTCAACATCAGTCCCTCCAATGAACACCCAGGACTGATGTCCTTTAGGATGGACTGGTTGGATCTCCTTGCAGTCCAAGGGACTCTCAAGAGTCTTCTCCAACACCACAGTTCAAAAGCATCAATTTTTCAGTGCTCAACTTTCTTCACTGTCCAACTCTCACATCCATACATGACTGCTGGAAAAACCATAGCCTTGACTAGATGAATCTTTGTTGGCCAAGTAATGTCTCTGCTTTTCAATATGCTATCTAGGTTGGTCATAACTTTCCTTCCAAGGAGTAAGCGTCTTTTAATTTCATGGCTGCAATCACCATCTGCAGTGATTTTGGAACCCCCAAAAAATAATGTCTGACACTGTTTCCTCTGTTTTCCCATCTATTTCTTATGAAGTGATGGGACAGATGCCATGATCTTAGTTTTCTGAATGTTGAGCTTTAAGCCAACATTTTCACTCTCCTCCTTCAATTTCATCAAGACGCTCTTCACTTTCTGCCATAAGGGTGGTGTCATCTGCATATCTGATGTTATTGATATTTCTCCCAGCAAACTTGATTCCAACTTGTGCTTCTTCCAGCCCAGCATTTCTCATGATGTACTCTGCATAGAAGTTAAATAAGCAGGGTGACAATATACAGCCTTGACGTACTCCTTTTCCTATTTGGAACCAGTCTGTTGTTCCGTGTCCAGTTCTAACTGTTGCTTCCTGACCTGCATATAGGTTTCTCAAGAGGCAGGTCAGGTGGTCTGGTATACTCATCTCTTTCAGAATTTCCACAGTTTATTGTGATCCACACAGTCAAAGGCTTTGGCATAGCCAATAAAGCAGAAGTAGATGTTTTTCTGAAACTCTCTTACTTTTTTGATGACCCAGCAGATGTTGGCAATTTGATCTCTGGTTCCTCTGCCTTTTCTAAAACCAGCTGGAACATCTGGAAGTTCACAGTTCATGTACTGCTGAAGCCTGGTTTGGAGAATTTTGAGCATTACTTTACTAGCGTGTGAGATGAGTGCAATTGTGAGGCAGTTTGAGCATTCTTTGGCATTGCCTTTCTTTGGGATTGGAATGAAAACTGACCTTTTCCAGTCCTGTGGCCACTGCTGTTTTCCAAATTTGCTGGCATATTGAGTGCAGCACTTTCATAGCATCATCTTTCAGGATTTGAAATAGCTCAACTGGAATTCCATCACCTCCACTAGCATTTTTTGTAGTGATGCTTTCTAAGGCCCACTTGACTTTGCATTCCAGAATGTCTGGCTCTAGGTGACTGATCACACCATCATGATTATCTTGGTCATGAAGATCTCTTTTGTATAGTTCTTCTGTGTATTCTTGCCACCTCTTCTTAATATCTTCTGCTTCTGTTAGGTCCATACCATTTCTATCCTTTATTGAATCCATATTTGCATGAAATGTTCCCTTGGTATCTCTAATTTTCTTGAAGAGAGCTCTAGTCTTTCCTATTATGTATTTTTTCCTCTATTTCTTTGCATTGATCACTGAAGAAAGTTTGTTGTTTTTTTTTTTAATCTCTTCTTGCTATTCTTTGGAACTCTGCATTCAGATACTTATATCTTTACTTTTATCCCTTGTTTTTTGCTTCTCTTCTCTTGACAGCTATTTGTAAGGCCTCCTCAGACAGCCATTTTGCTTTTTTTTGAATTTTTTTTCCATGGGGATGGTCTTAATCCTTGTCTCCTGTACAATGTCACGAATCCCCATCCATAGCTCATCAGGCACTCTATCAGATCTAGTCCCTTAAATCTATTTCTCACTTCCACTGCATAATCATAAGGGATTTGATTTAGGTCATACAATGATCTAGTGGTTTTCCCTACTTTCTTCAATTTAAGTCTGAAGTTGGCAATAAGGAGTTCATGATCTGAGCCACAGTCAGCTCCCGGTCCTGTTTTTGAGACTATATAGAGCTTCACCATCTTTGGCTGAAAAGAATATAATCAATCTGATTTTGGTGTTGACCATCTGGTGATGTCCATGTGTAGAGTCTTCTCTTGTGTTGTTGGAAGAGGGTGTTTGCTATGACCAGTGCATTCTCTTGGCAAAACTCTATTAGCCTTTGCCCTGCTTCATTCTGTACTCCAAGGCCAAATTTTCCCGTTACTTCAGGTGTTTCCTGACTTCCTACTTTTGCATTCCAGTCCCCTATAATGAAAAGGACATTTTTTGGCTGTTAGTTCTAAAATGTCTTGCAGGTCTTCATAGAACTGTTCAACCTCAGCTTCTTCAGCGTTACTGGTTGGGACATGGATTACCATGATATTGAATGGTTTGCCTTGGAAACGAACAGAGATCATTCTGTCATTTTTGAGATTATATCCAAGTACTGCATTTTGGACTCTTTTGTTGACCATGATGGCTACTCCCTTTCTTCTAAGGGATTCCTGCCCACAGTAGTAGATATAATGGTCATCTGAGTTAAATTCACCCATTCCAGTCCATCTTGGTTCGCTGATTCCTAGAATGTTGACGTTCACTCTTGCCATCTCCTGTTTGACCGCTTCCAATTTGCCTTGACTCATGGACCTAACATTCCAGGTTCCTATGCAATATTGCTCTTTACAGCATTGGACCTTGCTTCTATCACCAGTCACATCCACACCTGGGTGGTTGTTTTTTTGTTTGTTTTTTTTGCTTTAGCTCCATCCCTTCATTCTTTCTGGAGTTATTTCTCCACTGATCCTTAGTTGGCTTAACGCTCAACGTCCAGGAATCTAAGATCATGGCATCTGGTCCCATCACCTCATGGGAAATAGATGGGGAAACAAACAGTGGAAACAGCATCAGTCTTTATTTGGGGGGGGGGGCCAAAATCACTGCAGATGGTGACTGCAGCTATGAGATTAAAAGATGCTTACTCCTTGGAAGGAAAGTTATGAGCAACCTAGATAGCATATTAAAAAGCAAAGACATTACTTTGCCAGCAAAGGTCCATCTAGTCAGGCTATGGTTTTTCCAGTGGTCACGTATGAATGTGAGAGTTGGACTGTGAAGAAAGCTGAGCACTGAAGAATTGATGCTTTTGAACTATGGTGTTGGAGAAGACTCTTGAGAGTCCCTTGAACAGCAAGGAGATTCCAACCAGTCCATCCCAAAGGACATCAGTTTGGGGTGTTCATTGGAAGGACTGATGCTAAAGCTGAAACTCCAGTCCTTTGGCCACCTCATGAGAAGAGTTGACTCATTGGAAAAGACCCTGATGCTGGGAAGGAGTGGGGGCAGGAGGAGAAGGGGATGACAGAGGATGAGATGGCTGGATGGCATCACTGACTCGATGCACATGAGTCTGAGTGAACTCCGGGAGTTGGTGATGGACAGGGAGGCCTGGTGTGCTGCGATTCATGGGGTCGCAAAGAGTCGGACACGACTGAGCAACTGAACTGAACTGAACTGATCTCCAGTAGCATATTGGGCACCTACCGACGTGGGGAGTTCATCTTTCAGTGCGACTGACCACGCAGAAGTGCAGCCGAGATGAGTTACCCTATGCCCAAGGTCAGGGGAGGCTGCCGAGAGGAGCTACCATACGCCCAAGGTCGAGGCAGTGGCCGAGAGTAGCAACTCTAGGCACAAGGAGCTGCGGTTGCACCGGCGTAAGAGGGCTAAGAGGAGCTACTCACGTTCAAGGTCAGGAGGGGCGGCAGTGAGGCAATACCCCTCGTCCAAGGTAAGGAGCAGCGGCTGCGCTTTGCTGGAGCAGCCGTGAAGAGATACCCCACGTCCAAGGTAAGAGAAACCCAAGTAAGACGGTATTTGTTGCAAGAGGGTATCAGAGGGCAGACACACTGAAACCATAATCACAGAAAACTAGCCAATCTGATCACACGGACCACAACCTTGTCTCTCAGTGAAACTAAGACATGCCGTTGGGGCCACCCAAGATGGACAGGTCATGGTGGAGAGGTCTGACAGAACGTGGTCCACTGGAGAAGGGAATGGGAAACCACTTCAGTATTCTTGCCTTGAGAACTGCACGAACAGTATTCTTTAAAAAGAGTTACAAAATTAACAAGTTTTAGCTAGAATGACCAGAAAATAGGCAAACAGAAGACTCAAATGACTAAAACAAGAAAAGAAGTGGCTTTATCACCAAACTTATAGAAATATCAAGGATTAGAAGTGGATATTATGAATAATTGAATACCAAAAATTAGATAATATAGATGAAATGGAGAAAATTTTGGACAGGCACAAACTACTAACACTAATTCAAGACAAAGTAGATAATCTAAATAGATCCACAAGAGATTGAGCCAATAATCAAAAACTTTCAACAAAGAAAAGTCCAGGACCTTCGCTGAAGACTTCTCCCAGATGTTTCAGAAAAATTAGCACTAATCTTTCACACACTTTTCCAAAATGATAGAAAACGAAATTTTTCTTAATTCATTCTATGAACCCAGACATATTACCTTGACCTTAAACCATATGAAGACATCACATGTAGAGAAAAACTATAGATCAATATTCCCTGTGAATATATACACAAAAGTCCTCAGCAAAATACTAGCAGATTTCAGCAGTGTATTAAAAGATGGCACACCATGACCAAGTGAGATTTATCCCAGGAATGCAAGCTTGGTTCAACACACAACAATTTGTTGGTGTTAACTGTATCAGTTCCTATTGCTGCTATAACAAATCACCACAAACTTACTAGCTTAAAAACAACACAAATCGTAAGGATCTTCAAATATCTCTCTCTCCCTCTGTTCAGCATCACACCACCTTCTCTGACTCTGATCCTCCTGTGCTGTGCTGTGCTTAGTTGCTCAGTCATGTCTGACTCTTTGCAATCCTATGGACTGTGGCCTGCCAGGCTCCTCTGTCCACGGGGATTCTCCAGGCAAGAATACTGGAGTGCGTTGCCATGCCCTTCTCCAGGGGGTGTTT
This sequence comes from Ovis canadensis, assembly GCF_042477335.2. NCBI lineage: Eukaryota > Metazoa > Chordata > Mammalia > Artiodactyla > Bovidae > Ovis > Ovis canadensis. The sequence continues at coordinate 19,243,119 of NC_091262.1, forward strand.
CCAATCCAGGAGTCAAACCAGTGTCTCCTGCAGTGCAGGTGGCTTCTTTACCAGCTGAACTCCCAGGGAAGTCCCTGATCCTCCTACTCTGCTTTTATAAGGACCTCTGAGATTACATTAATTTCACCCAGATAATCTAGGAAAATACCCCACCTCAAAATCCTTAACTGAATCACATTTGCAAATTCCCCTTTATCACATAAAATAACATATTCACAGGCCCAGAAACTAGGACCTGGACATCTTTGAGGTGTCATTTTTTAGCATACCACATACCAATAGAATGTTATTAGATATTGATAGAATTCATGGAATTAAATATTAATAGAATAAAAGGAAAAAACATATGATAATCTCAATAAATTTAAAATAAACACTTTATAATGCCCTTTCATGATGAAAACACTTAATAATATAGGGAGACAAGGGAACTTTCTCAACCTGATAAAGGACCTCTGTGTCCTGTCTGCCAAACTCTTATGCAACTGCCACACCATTTCACTTTTCCAGCAGCATTGTATGAACATTCCAGTTTCTCCACATACTTGCCGGCACTTTTTTTATAGCTATCCCAAAGAGTGTGAAGTGATGTTATTGTGGTTTTGACTTACATTTCCTAATGGTTAATGATGTTGAGACTCTTTTATGTGCTTATTGGTAATTTCTATGTTGTCTTTGGAGGAATGTTTCTTCAAACCCTTTGTCCATTTTTAAGTTGTTTGTACAGTGTTTTTAGTTTGTATGAAATCCAATTTATTTTTACTTTGATTGCTTGTGCTTTTAGTGTTATATCTAAGAAAACTTTGCCTAATCCAAAGTCACAAATCTTCTACCTATATTGTATTCTAATAATTTTATAGTTTTAGCTCTTAAATTAAATTTTTGGCTCGTTGTTAATTTTTGTGTATGGTGTGCAGTAGAGATGCAAATGATTTTTTTTTGCTGTGGATATCCGCTGTCCCATTTGTGGAAAAGGCTATTATTTTGTCTATTGAATGGCCCTGACACCCTTATAAAAAAATCAATTGACCTGTAATGTGAAGATTTTCCTAGACTATCAGTTCTATTCCATTGATCTATAAGTTTATTCTTAGGCTAATTTTGATTTGTACAGTAAGTTTGTAGTAAGTTTTTGAAAATGAAATTATAAGTCTACCAATCTCTTCTTGGTTTTCAATATTATTTTGGCTATTATGGTCTCATGAATTTCTGCATGAATTATAAAATCAGCTTGTCTATACTTATAATAAAAAAGACAAGTGAAATTTTGAGAAAGACTGCATTAAATCCATAAATCAAGTTGGAGAGAATTGCCACCTTAAAAGTATTCTGTTGTTAAATGTATGAACATGAGATGCTTTCCATCTGTCTAGGTCCTTTTTGGTTCTGTGTTTTTCGTGTACAAGTCTTGCACTTCTTTTGTTAAATTTCTTCTGAAGTATTTTATTCTTTCAAATATATTATAAATGTAATTGTTTTTTAATATTACTTTTTAAATGCTCATTGCAACCACATAGAAACACAACTGAGTTTTATATATTGGCCTTGTATTGTGTAACCTTGCTTAATTCACTCCTTAGTTCTTAATTCACTCCTTAGTTTATTCACGGATTGAAGGGGGTGGTTCCTATCCACAAAATCATGTCATCTGCAAATAGAGATTGTTTTATTTCTTTAATTCTAGCCTAAATGCATTTTATTTCACTTTCCTGCCTAGTTGTCCTAGATAGAACCTCCACAACAATGTTGAATAGAAGTGGCAGGAGCAGATATTCTTGTCCAGTCCCTGATTTTAAATGGTAAGCTTTCAGTCTTTCATTAATAATCATGGTGTTAGATACAGGGTTCCCACAGATGCCATTTTATAGTATTGAGGAAGTTCCCATCTATTCATTGTTTGTTGAAAGTGTTTCTCATTAAAAAGTGTTGAATTTTATCAAATGTTTTTTCTGTGTCTATTGAAATAATCATGTGAGTTTTCTCCTTTCTTAATATGTGTATTACATTGATTGATTTTCATATGTTGAGTCAACCTTTTATATGTTGATTCTTGGGACAAATCCAACTGTATTATGGTTTATAATCCTTTTTATAACCTTTTAGATTCGGTTTCCTGGTATTTTGTTGAGGAATTTTACATCAATCACAAGTGTCACTGGTTTGTAGTTTTCTTGTGAAGTCTTTGTCTGGTTTTGGTATCAGAGTAACACTAACCTCATTCCAATCCCCAAAGAAAGGCAGTGCCAAAGAATGCTCAAAGTACTGCACAATTGCACTCATCTCACACACTAGCAAAGTAATGCTCAAAACTCTCCAAGTCAGGCTTCAACAGTACGTGAACCATGAACTATGAACTTCCAGATGTTCCAGCTGGATTGACAGAGGAACCAGAGATCAAATTGCCGACATCCGTTGGATCATCAAAAAAGCAAGAGAGTTTCAGAAAAACATCTACATCTGCTTTATTGACTATGCCAAAGCCTCTGACTGTGTGAACCACAACAAACTCTGGAAAATTCTTAGCGATGGGAATACCTGACCACCTGAGCTGCTCCTTGAGAAATCTGTATGCAGGTCAGGAAACAACAGTTAGAAGTGGACATGGAACAGCAGACTGGTTCCAAATAGGAAAAGGAGTACATCAAGCCTGTATATTGTCACTCTGCTTATTTAGCTTATATGAAGAGTATATCATAAGAAATGCTGAACTGGGATGAAGCACAAGCTGGGATCAAGATTGCCGGGAGAAATATCAATAACCTCAGATATGCAGATGACACCACCCTTATGACAGAAAATGAAGAATTAAAATGCCTCTTGATGAAAGTGAAAGAGGAGAGTGAAAAAGTTGGGTTAAAATTCAACGTTCAGAAAACTAAGATCATGGTATCTGGTCCCATCACTTCATGGCAAATAGACGGGGAAACAGTGACAGACTTTACTTTGGGGGGCTCCAAAATCACTGCAGATGGTGACTGCAGCCATGAAATTAAAAGACACTTACTCCTTGGAAGTAAAGTTATGACCAACCTAGATAGCATATTAAAAAGCAGAGACATTACTTTGTCAACAAATGTCCGTCTAGTAAAGGCTATGGTTTTTCCAGTGGCCATGTATGGATGTGAGAGTTGGACTATAAAGAAAGCTGAGCATTGAAGAATTGGTGTTTTTGAACTGTGGTGTTGGAGAAAACTCTTGAGAGTGCCTTGGACTGCAAGGAGATCCAACCAGTCCATCCTAAAGGAAATCAATCCTAAATATTCATTGAAAGAACTGATGCTGAAGCTTCAATACTTTGGCTACCTGATGCGAAGAACTGACTCATTTGAAAAGACCCTGATACTGGGAAAGATTGAAGGCAGGAGGAGAAGGGGATGACAGAGGATGAGATGCTTGGATGGCATCACCGATTCAATGGACATGGTTTTGAGTAAACTCAGAGCTGGTGATGGACAGGGAGGCCTGGCATGCTGCAGTCCATGTGGTCAAAAGGAGTCAGACACAACTGAGTGACTGAACTGAACTGACTTCATAGAATGACTTGAGAAGGGCTCCCTTCTCTATTTTCTGGTAGAGTCTATAAAAGATTTACATTATATATTCTTTAAACATATGATAGAACTCACTCACCAGTGAAGCCACCTGGCCTTGGATTTTTGTTGTTATTTTGGAAGCTTCACTTGTTACAGATCTTTTCAGTTTTCTATTTCTTCTTCTCAAAAGTTCATGTCTTTTTAGAAATTTGTCCATTTTGTCTAGCTAATGTAATTTATTAACATATAATTGTGTTATTCCCTTCTAATCTTTTTTATTTTTGAAGGTTGGCAGTCAAATCACCTATGTAATTCCTGATTTTAGTCATTTGAATTGTCTCTTTTTCTCTCTTGGTCAGCCTAGCTTGTTTGGTCATTTTTTGATCATTTCAAAGAACCAACTTTTTATTTCATCAATTTTCTCTATCATTCTTCTATTTTCTCTCTTTTTTTTTCTGCTCCAATATTTATTGTTTCTAGGCATTTACATCAAGGCAGACAAAAGGTAAAAAGGAAATCCAGGATGAGGGAATGGCATGAGCTAAGAGGGTATGTAGATATATGGAAGGGCATGACACTTTCATAGAACGGTGGGAAATTCTGTGTGATAGTTTCCAGAAAGAAAGTGGGAAAATGAAGATGAAAAAGTGGATCTGTAAGAGCTTTGTAGTCTGTGCCAAGGAAAAATCTGGATTTTGTCCAGTAGACAGTGCAAAACCAATGGTGGGGGATTGGGAGTACAAATGAATTATATTTTAGGAAGACCATTTCATTGGATGTGTAGAAAGGTATGGGAGGCAGGTGCGAAAGAAATAAGTAGTACGGGACATCTTGCAGTGTTGGTGAGAAGGAATGGCTATGATGGGGATTTAGAGGCCCAGTTGGCAGAGTTGATACACCATTGACCCTGGGCAAGGGAAGTTGGAGAGGGTGGTAATGACTGGATTTTCTGAGTAATGGGGCTTGTGGTGGTGCCATTAGTTGTGTGAAGGGAAAGGAAGAAGAGGGGTTTGATTTGGGACAAGTTATGCGGTCAAATAAGATGAGACTGCCAGTGCCCACTGGATTTGGCAATGAAGCATGAGTCACTCTCTCAAGGACAAGGCCAGAGGCAGAAGACTGAGGGGAGGGTGTTGAGGAAATGGATGAGCAAGGGAAAGCAACCTTTCTAGAAGTTTGATGAGAACCAAGAGAAGAAAGGGAAAGTGGCCAGCAGGAAGCCATGATTGGGGAAAAGTTTCGGTTTCTGCTTAGTTGTTTTGAGGATGTGATGGTTAATTTTTTGTGTCAATTTGACTGGGCCACAGGGTACTCAAACATTCGGTCAACGCTTTTCTAAATATGTGCTTTAGGATTTTTGGATCAGATTAACTTTTAAATCAGTAGACTGAGTAAAGCAGATTGCCCTCCCCAAGGCAGGTGGGCCTCATCCAACTATTGAGGGTGTCAATAGAACAAAAAAGCTGATATTCCCCTGAGTAAGAGGGAATTCCTCCTACCTACCTACTGCCTTCAAACTGGGATATTGGAGCTTTTGATCTGAAACATTGGCTCTTCCTGGGTCTCAGGCCTACTGGCCTTACAACTGGAGCCAAACCGTCAAATGCCCTTTTGCTAACTCCTGATTTGGAGATGTCAACCTCTATAACTGTGTAAGCCAATTCCTTATCATGTGTGTGTATGTCTGTGTGTGTGTGTGTGTGTGTATGTCTGTGTGTGTGAGTGAGTGTGTGTCTGTTCTATTTCTCTGAAAGTTCCTGATGAATACATGTGGTCCTAGGGAATGGTAGTGGCAGGAAGATAAAGCCTTTATTCAGGCTGAAAGAAAGGGCTCTGTGGACAGGTGAAGAGTTGAGCAGGAGTGGGTGGGAAGGGCCCAGAGGAAGGGACATGGCTCTGAAGGTCAGAGCTATTTACTGATCCAGTTTCAGGACCCTCAGTCCTCATCCACCATTTCGTGCTCAACACAGGTCAACAAGGCCATGCAGTTGAGGCATAGTTTATCCATGAAATGGCCTATTTCCTCCAGCATCAGCCACCAACTGCAGAGCCCCCTGTTCCCCACTGGGTAGCAGTTCCTTAAGATGTTGTTGGGGAGCTATAACTGTTCAACCTCCTTTAGTCACTCATTTTAAGGATTACGACTCAGTCCTGTCGGTTTGTTACGTCTTTACTCTCAAATTCCCATTTAAAACTCCTCTCCACTCCAGGGGTCCCAAAGCTTCTGTTCCTCTGCCCAAGTTCCTCCATGAGGAGCTCTTCTGCTCCCTCTGAGGGCTTAGAGTCCTGGCCTGAGTGAGGTCCCTATTTCTTCCCAGACATATCACACCCCCATTTTCAGCCTTGAGGGCTTGACTTCTTCTAGGGAACCTCCCTCCAAAACCCTTGAGACCAAAGAGGGCTCAAGGCTCCTTATCCCTGGACCCATTCAGGGCACACATGTCTGCCCATCCCTTGTCCCCAGGAGAGCAGGAAATGGGTTCTCCTCACACTCACATGGTCCCCACCGCCAAGGCCCCTTCTCTCCCACTCTCTGAGTCATTGCTTGGGGAGGGAGGGGTCTGCAAAGGACAGTGAATTAGGGCATGCCCGAGGCAACAGCAAGCGAAGCAGAAAAGCACTCCTGAGAGTGACCCAGAGAGGCACTGGGGGTGCTGACTCAGGACAGAGCCAGCACAGGGGCCGGTCTGACCAAGGCCATAGTGCCTGGGTACCAGTAGGAGAGCAAGGCTCCTCAGCTAGAGTTGAGGTGCACACCCTGGGTGTTAAGATGCAGATTCTGGCTCAGTGTTCTTGAGGGTGGGCCTTGAGGGTCTGCATTTCTAACCCCCTGGGGTTCCCAGAGATGTTGGCTCCAGAACTGTCCTTGGAGGGAATCTCCCATTTCAGAGGCTCCAAAGAAGCTGTTGAAATCTCCTCTCGAGATTTCACCTACAAAACCTCTCCTGTGCCCTCCCCTCACACACGCTCTCTTGTTTCTTTTCATTTTCTATGAAAATGTCATGAACAGAGAGCATACAGTGGCTCTCACACAGAGAAGACCTACAGCATATCACACACTGCAATTTCATACTTAATCCTCTTAACAATCCTCCATTGCTCAGGTAGGGAAACTGAGGCCCAGAGAAGTTCCATGACCAATTCAAGGGCATATAACTAGAAGTGTCAGAGCCAGGGTTTGACCCGGTGCAGTTCTGACTCCAGAACCCACGGGCAGCCAAGTGTGCGCTCAGTCTCTCAAGTTCTAGCCTTTCAGGAAAATTCCAGAAGCTGCAAAAGGACATGAGCAGAGAACCACTCCTCTGCTGAATTAGCAGTAAACATAGCAGGACCCCCAGGGTTTCTCCAGTGGCTCAGCAGTAAAGAGTTCACCTGCAATGCAGGAGCTGCAGGAGATGGCTGCTTGATCCCAGGGTCGGGATTTCCTGGAGGAGGGCATGGCAACCCCTCCAGTATTCTTGCCTGAAGAATCTCATGGACAGAGGAGCCAGGAGGGCTACAGTCCATGGGGTTGCAGAGAGTCAGACATGACTGAAGCAGCTTAGCATGCACACATGCACAGCAGGGTGCCCACATCCAGCAGGGGTGGGAGCCAAGGAAACTTGGACAGCTCACTTCTCCTCCAGGCCTCGGTTTCTCCCCTATCCTCAATCACCCTGATGTCTCAGGCACCTGAAGAGCAGAAAGGGGACAGGTGTCTGCACCTCCTCTGCATCCCTCGACCTACAGCATGGGGGTCCCTCCTCCTTGGAATCATCACCAGCCTAGTTCCTTCTCATCTTCTCATGCCTTCTGCCCATGTAAGCCATCCTTCTCCTCCTTTATGTAAGAAAAACAACAACCTCTTATTCCTAGGAGCCTGTATTCTGTCTTCCCAGAGCAGCTCACCATCCATCATGTTTACTTTATCTCTTGTCTTCTCCTTTAGTCCGTGAGCCCCATGAGGATAAGTGGTGTCTCTCGTGCTGTTGAGTCCCTGGGCTTAATGGGGTGTCCGGCAAGGGGCAGGTTCTCAGGAGATGCTGGTGGGTCTGAGGGTAGGTAGGGTGCACTGTGATGATACCACGCAAAATCATGGCCAGTTCTTTGGACATTTTTAAATAGAAGGGCGCTGACTGACACCTCTGCAGACACTCAAGACAGGTACATGTTTGGTGATATGTTTGACCTTCTCCAAATGGAGGATGAAGGGGTCTATGTGATGCTCCACACACCCAGAGTTCTTTATCTTTCACTGAGCCTAGCCTCCTTGGAGCCTCTTTTGATGCACTAAGTTACTTCATTCGTGTCCAACTCTGTGAGACCGGATGGAACGCACCCCACCAGGCTTCTCTGTCCATGGGATTCTCCAGGCAAGAATACTGGAGTGGGTCGCCACGCGCTCCTCCAGGGGAGCTTCCTGACCCAGGGATCAAGCCCAGGTCTCCACCTGCATTGGCAGGTGGGTTCTGTTACCACTAGTGCCACCTGGGAAGCCCCGGACCGCTTGTCACCGTGTGCTCTAGAGAAAATCCCAGACTGCCATATAACAAGGAAAGTTGCTGCACCTCCCAACTTATTCTAGAAACAACTTTTTCTCAACAAGCTGTGTGCCCATCATTCTTAAGTGTTTTTCCCTTTTTTTTAAAAAAAAAAGTGAGATATAATTAGCATTTAACACTGTATTAGTTTCAGGTGTACAATATAACAATTGATATATGTACACATTGTAGTGTGGTCACACAATAAGTCTAGCTAACATCCATCACTTCATATAGCTGCAAATTATTTTCTTGTGATTATAGCTTTTATTTCCTCTCTTATCAACTTTTAAATATACAATACAGTATTGACTATAGACACTGTACATTATGTCTTGTACACTACATACCTAGGACTTATATTCCTTATATCTGAAAGTTGATATCTTTTGACCACCTTCACTCATTCCACTTACCCCTCACCTCTAGCAACCACCAATCTATTCTATCTATGAGTTTTGCTGTTTTAGATTCTGCATATATGTGAGATCATATAGTATTTATCTTTGTCTGACTTATTTCATTTAACATAATACCTTCAAAGTCCATCCATATTGTCACAAATAGCAAGACTTCCTTCTTTTTACTGGCCAAATAATATTATTTATATATATATATATATATATACACACACACACACATATATATATATATATACACACACCACAGGCTTCCCTGGTGGCTCAGCAGTAAAGAATCTGCTTTCAGTGCAGGAGACAAAGGTTCATTCACTGGGTCAAGAAGATCCCTTAGGGAAGGAAATGCAACCCCCTCCAGTATTCTTGCCTGGGAAATCTCACGGACAGAGGAGCCTTGCCTGCTACAGACCATGTGGCTGCAAAGAGTTGGACACAACTTAGCAGCTAAACAACAACAATATTTATATATACCACATCTGCTTTATCCATTCATCTGTTAAGTTCTTTCATTATTAGAATTTTAATAGGTAATACATGCATATGCTTCAAAAATGATATAAAAAAGAATACAGTGAGCAATCTTGCTCTAGTCCTAGCCTTCTTAATCCCACTCCTACTTTCTACCCTGACCGCAGTAGTTTAACATAGGTAACGCCTGTATTTGAAGTAGAAAATGGAAACCCACTCCAGTATTCTTGCCTGGAAAATCCCATGGACAGAGGAGACTGGCAGGCCATAGTCCATGGGGTCACAGAGCTGGACATGACTCAGCATGCATGCCCAGTGCCTGTATTGGTCAGGGTTCTACAGAGAAACACAAAAAAGTGAGGGAGAGAAAGAGAGTGGAGAGAAGAGAGATTTTTAGGAATTGGCTTATGCAGTTGTGAGGGAACGGCAAGTCCAAATTGTGTGAGATAGACCAGTAGGCTAGAGGCCAACTCTAGGAAAGAGCTGATTTTACACCTTGAATCCAAAGTCAGTCTGGAAGCAGAATTCTCTCTTTCATGGGGGACCTCAGTCTTTGTACCCACATTAAGAAGTATAATCTGCTTTGTTCAAAATCTGTGGGTTTTATGTTAATCTCATCTAAAAAATGCCGTCACACCAGCTTCTAAACTAATGTTTGACTAAATAACTAGGTACCATGGGTAGGCTTCCCTGATGGTTCAGCAAGTAAAGAATCTGCCTGCAGAGCAGGAGACACAGGAGAAGCAGATTTGATCCCTGGGTGAAGAAGATCCCCTGGAGAAGGAAATGGCAACCCACTCCAGTACTCTTGCCTGAAAAATCCCAAGGACAGAAGAGTCTGTCCAGCTACAGTCCAAAGGGTCGCAAAGAGTTGGACATGACTGAGCAAATAAACACGCACATGGGTACCATCGTATAGCCAAGTTGACACATAAAATTAATCTTCATAATGCCTTTCATTAATTTTCAACTTGGCCTTTCACTATTTCTTTATGCAAATAGAAGGAAATACAAATTTATACTTGAACACCCCCCCCCCACTGTCTTCCTTATACAAGTTGTAACATACTCTATTCTGCGCCCTGTTTCTTCATTTAACAATACCTTGGGTGATTTGCTCACCTGCTCCTAAAACGCTTCTTCACTTCTTAAGCTATTTTGCATGGATGTGCAGTTTGTTAAACCAAGCCCTGGTGAGGGACACTAACCAGTAGCTCCTTGTGCGTGTCATTTCTTACAGTGCCTATGGGATGGATCCTCTAGATCTGACAGCTGGGGGACCTTGTGGTTTTCATGTTGCTAATTCAAAAGGATTCTCAGCCATAGGGACATCTTTTAAAGCATCTAACTGGAATGTATGACATTCTCTGAAAGTGCTTCTGTTAGAAGGGAAGAGGGCACCTCTCAGCCCCTCCTGCTATTGTGGGGTGCCAAGGGGGCCTTGCTGCACACTGAAGCTGCTGAACAGTTGTTTGGAAAGGGAGGGCCTGGAAACTTCCTCAGGATAATCAACATGACACAAGGACCCTGAGGTTCAAGAAGCCATACTTTCAACAGCAAGGAAAGCATTTATATAATATGCTGAGCTTCCCTAAACACAGAGATTAATGAGCCTTGGGAGAGGGCCAAGTTTGTTTTTTGGGAAAAGATGAAGAGGGAAAGTCAGCCGTAGCAGACAGGAGGCAATGGCAGTGGAGGCAATAGCAGCCCAGAAGGCCTTGTCAGCACCTCTGGGAAGCAATATGGTGTTTCCTGGGTCCCCATCAGAGAAACTCCATGCAGGGAGCCTGAGGGTCTGCTGGGCCCATGGAGTGTGTGATAAGATTATTATCCACTTCCTAGGGCCACTGGAACAGGTACCCCACACTGAGTGGCTTCAACAAGAAAGATCTATTCTCTCAAGGTGCTGGCGGCTGGAAGTTTGAGAACAAGGTGTTGGCAGGTTGATTCTTTCTGATGCCGTGAGGGAGACTGCCGACAGCCTTCCACAGCCCTTATCTTGCACAGGCATCCCCTCACGAAGAAGCCTCTGCCTTCGCGTTCACACGGTGTTCTCTGTCCATGTCTGTCTCTGGGGCCAAATTTCCCCTTTTCATCAGGACAACAGTCATTTTGGATTTGGGGCCACCCCACTCTAGTATGACCTGACTGGTTACATCTGCAATGATCCTTTCTCCAGGTACAGCCACATTCTAAGGGTTGGGGAGAGTTAGGATTTCAACGTATGCATTGTTAGGGGACACAGTTCAACCCCTCACAGCGAAGGAAAGATCTGGACAGCCCCTCCCCTAGGGGAACCTGGATCTGAGACTGATAAATTTTTTGACATAAAAACCACTTTTCCACAACCACTGACCCAAGCAAGAGTTAGAGAAAGTGTTAAAACCTGGAGATCTATATCAAATGGCTTTTCTCTGGGAAATCCCCAGTCAAAGAAAAACATTAGGATGTTTACAAAGCATTTTGTGGGGCGGTCTCCAAGTCTTCCACAAGTCACAGAAGACACTGCCCTTTCTTTCTCTGAGACCTCAGCTTATAGGGCTGAGACACATTTATGGATGGACTGAGCTGGAACAAGCCTCCGAGCTTCTGTTTCTTCATCTGTAAACTGGGGAGGATCATGCTGGCCTCCCTTGCAGCATAAAGCACTCATGTAGCGGACCCCTACCCCCTGGCACAGGTAAGGGCTCAGTGACCTGGTCAAGGGGGTGGTGCCTACCCCCTGCTGCCCCGCCAGGTCCTCTGAGGGTGGTCCTCATGTGGTGCTCCCTTCGGGGGAACTCCTCCACAGGGCCAGGCGCTGTGCTCGCCTTGGCCTGCTTCCTTCCCTTACGTACCACCCCTTCCCCTGGCTCGAGTCCCACGGTCCCCCTTGCCCCTCCTGCCCTGCTGCCTCTGCAGACCTTAGCATCTGTTCCTGACTCCCTCACAAACAGCATGCCATCCAATCCCTCCACAAAGGCTCCTCTCCCAGTGAGAAGATGCCATTCCAATAGAGTCACAGATGCCCCTGAGTGCCACAAGCGACCCTTGGGAGGAAAGGAAGCCTCTTATCCCATCAGCAGTAGGACCTGCATCGGGAAAGCCATGTACAGCAGGATAATATCTGCTGAGGAGCTACTGGGGCCAGACTCTCCTTTTAACAGCCCCCAAGGGGCTGTTAAGCAGCTCTTCTCTTGCCCATCCAAGCCATAACCTGGTGATAGCCACAGGAGGCAACCTACAGGAAGTAAAAAATGTCTCCATAATTTCACAACGTGGCACGGCTGCAGGCAGGTGGTCCATTACCACATCCCAGACAGACACAGACTTCCTCAGCCACGGAGGGCTTAGGGTCCAGAGAGACAGAGCAGGCCATCCTCCAACAGTTCTCTGTTGAAGTTGCTTTTCCTGATGAAAATTTCCTGAGGCAACAGGAAGCTTTGAAACTTTTCATTCACTCAGTCAGTCAATAAACCTTTGCTATGCTTGTCATCGAGGCACCAGGCTGGGCCTTAGAAATGCAGAAAGGGAAGCTGTGGATTGTGCTTTGTGTGAATATAGATGGTCTTTGTGACAGCTGTAGCCATCACAGAGGCACAGGACAGACTCCCGGATGGGAACACTAACTAAGGGCTAGCAGCCTAGCCCAGGTGCCATCAGTCATGACATCTAGAATCTTTAACCTGGGTTTTGTGCAGATGCCAAAGGGAGTGTTGAGAATTTCAAGAACGACTCTGAAATGGGGCCACCCTCCTCCTGACTGGAAGGAGGTGTGGGGTTCCTGCATCTACATCAGCTCCAGGTGAGGAGGGACAGGGGAGGACGTGCTCTTCCAGGCCATGCCTCCTCCCACGACTATGAGACCACCATCCCTGGGCATGATCTGAGTGCCCTGGGCTGTCCAGCCCTCTCTGTGGAGGGCTGTGCTTCCTCCTCCATGTCTGCACAGGGTCATGCAGGGCCAGCAGATGGGGCAGCTCTGTCCCCTGGAATCCTGGTCCATCCATCCCACTGCTCTGAGCTGTGTCATCACCCCTGGAGGCCACACAGCCAAAATCTCCCCCAGCGACAGCAGCCATGGGCAGTTTTGCGTCACAGCCTCCTCCTGCCCCCTCCCTGTGGCCCACCCACTGTGAGCCAGAGCAGGGGTGTGAACTCTTTCTGGAGAGTTCAGGGATCTTCTGAACTCTTTCTGGAGAGTTCAGGGATCTTTTCAGAGAACATCATAGTTGAGTCTTGAGAAGGAAATCAGAACTCCTCCAGCAGACTAAAGGAAAAGGGTGTTCCAGGTAGAACCAAGGGGAGATGTACAAGGACATGAGATGATCCGGCTGGAACAGGAATGAGAGCCTGGCAGAGGAGGACTCGCAGGCAGGACGGATGAGGTCAGCGCCCTACCTGAGGGAGGCCAAGGGACAAGGAAGTTAGGGGGGACACCCAGGGCCTGGGCTAGCCAGTAAAATCTGTGTCTGCCCCCCAAGTGCAACTCTCAAGAAAGGGAAGTTTGCCATAATATTCAATATCATCATCTGATTAGGCTCATTTGGTATAATAAGATGCATACATTTCTGTTAACACAGCTAAACTCTGATTTCCATTTACTTATAAATGAGTTTTCAAATACACTTGAGAAGGTAGCCACCTCCATAGATTAATTTGCAGGGTGCTCACTGAAGCCATGAAATTAAAAGACGCTTGCTCCTTGGAAGAAAAGCTATGACCAACCCAGACAGCATATTAAAAAGCAGAGACATTACTTTGCTGACAAAGTCCGTCTAGTCAAAGCTATGGTTTTTCCAGTTGGACCATAAAGAAGGCTGAACACTGAAGAATTGATGCTTTTGAACTGTGGTGTTGGAGAAGACTCTTGAGAGTCCCTTGGACTGCAAGGAGATCAAACCTGTCCATCCCAAAAGAAATCAGTCCTGAATATTCATTGGAAGGACTGATGCTGAAGCTGAAGCTCCAATACTTTGACAACCTGATGCAAAGAGCCAACTCATTAGAAAGACCCTGGTGCTGGGAAAGATTGAAAGCAACAGGAGAAGAGGATGACAGAGGATGAGATGGTTGGATGGCATCACCAACTTAATGGATGTGAGTTTGAACAAGCTCCACGAGATGGTGAAGGACAGGGATCCCTGGCATACTACAGTCCATGGGGTCACAAAGAGTCAGACATGACTGAGCAGCTGAACAACAAAGCTGTGCTGCTCATCCCTAGCTGCTGACATTTCACCCTTTGGATCTTGTCCACAGCTAGTTACCATTAAAATGCAGGCATCTTGTGCCAGTGACACTGACCGGCTTTGAAATTTGAGGGTTTACCAGGTGTGGAGAATATTCAAGCAAGGGGTGAGGACTAGCCTCAGGGTTCATTGAACAGCTTCCTGAATCAGCTCCAGAAGGTCCTGGGGCAATTCAGGGGTTTGCAAATAGCAGAAGTTACTTGCCTCAGTGCTGGGAGGAAGTTCTCTGCATTTATTGTCAGGGCAGCAGCCCAAGTAGAAGGTTGAACCTTTGGGATCTAACTTAATAGAGATCAACCCTGCCTTTTCTAACAGAAGTAAGGGCCTCAGGCATCCTGACAGGAGGCCTGGGAACCCGACCTTTACCAGGCTTTGCTGGTAACTCAGATGGTAAAGAATCTGCCTGCAATGCAGGAGACCAGGATTCAAGCCCTGGGTCAGGGATAGCTCCTGCATAAGGGAATGACAACCTACTCCAGTAGTCTTGCCTGGAGAATTCCATGGACAGAGGATCTTGGCCGGTTACAGTCTATGGGATCCCAAAGAGTTGGACATGACTGAGTGACGGACACACACACAGAAGCCTCAGGCATCCTCACAGGGGGACTGGGAACCTGACCTTTGCCAGACTGAGAAAGAGGTCCAAGTAGAAATCCAGGGATGTGCTTCCAAACTGGCAACATATCCACTTGTTTATTGTTATGTGTGTATTTGTTTATAAATACCCAGGGTTTTTTTGCTTTTAACGAACATGAAGCAACTCACAAAATTGACATAGATAAATAGGTAAATAAAATTAAAAAGTGAAAAACTATGAGAGTTAAGTTAGTCTTTGGGGTAAGCTTTTGATTTTGCTTGAACTTTCTGACAGCTTGAGCAACAAGGGACATCCGCATTTTATAATTCTCATTATGATAACACCTCACAGACTCTCCGACACCTCCACCACCACACCTCGCCCCGCCTCTCTCCTTGTTCCTAACATCCTCAAACCTTCACAGAGCGCTGCTGTGTGCCGTACCCAGGGCCAGTCACAGAGGGCCCCGTCCTCAGAGGGCTCCCAGTCAAGGGCACTGTTTTCCGAACTGTTGCAAATATGTCCATTTCTGTGAAGTTGACTGGGCCATGAAGGTCAGAGCTGGCATCTTACAAAATGGCAAAAGGTGAGCTGGGAAAGAGCGAAGGGCACTGTCAATGTGCTATGGGGGAGGACTGGTTTCTTTAAAACAGATCTCAGGTGTAGATGTGGAGATGAGTCCTGTGTCAAAAGGATGGTGTGGGTCATGGACATAATAGTTTAGAAAAGACTATTTCCAACTGGGATACTGCAGGCATGTGCTTGGGAGTCCCCCACTCCCCCCACCGCCCCACCCCTCCGTGAAAGCCCATAGGTTTCTACTTGACTCCACCATTGCTTTAGGTTTCTAAAGCAAGGTCATCAAGATTGTAGCAGGCGAGAGCAGGAGTGGGTCAGGAAGGTGGAAGATGTCAAAAACGTTCTACTCAGCCCCAATTATTGCCATATTGTACTTTAGCAATAATCTTGCCAATTCTGGCATCCAGATCTTAAAAAAATAATCATAAATGGAGACAACACAGAGGATGGTTTGATTGAGAGCAGTCATGAACCACTTGCATGCACCCAGGGGAGGATGTAAGCTCTTCCATCCCACAGAGGGCATGACCAGAGGAGGAGCAACTCTTGGTAGGGGAGCTGGAGCCAGGGTTACGCTCCCATATGGATTACAGGTCTACTCACTCTTTTCACTGCCACTGTCCCCAGCAGAGCCACAAAAGAAAAGTCCTATAGAGTGAGGGGATTTTAAGTTTCTGAAAAGTCCAAGCAGTGGTATAAGTAAATAATACGTGGCCTTTGAGCAAAGCAAATGACCCAAGCTTGGCGGTGGGAACACCATCCATCTGTAATCCAGGGATGGAAGCCAGAGTCTGGGAAGTATGTTTCAAAAAGGTGGGGGCTGCCTAAGGCTGCCTGGGGCTCCCACAGCACAGAATTACAGGTTGCTGAGCCCTGAGCCCTCGGGCCTGGCTGGTTCTTCCTGGGAGGACAGAGATCCCCCAGAAGCCAGCCATATGAGAAGCCTGCAACCTGACCCCCACATGCAACAAAGGCAGAGCACTCACTCTTAGCTGGGAGGGACTCAGGGGACGTCTTCCAGCCAGAGATGGGTCTATCACCAACTGTGCCATTGCAAAGGCAGCAAGTCACAAATGAGGACAAACCTAGTACTCTGGGCCAGATGGCTGAGTGAATCTCGATTTGGGCCTTAGCTCTGTGACCCTGGGCGAGTTATTTCACCTCTCTGCATCTGTTTGCTCATCTGTAAAATAACTGTGATAATACAGGTCAACAATTTCAAAACACAAAAAGGTCTCCAAAAAATGAAAAAAAAAAGTTTAATAAACTGGGGACAAGACCTCACTACATTGAGCTGAGGACATTTATATCCTTCATTTAATCCCACTTGGTAGATCTATTCATATATTTGCTGCAAAAATAAAAATGTGCTTGTTAACAAGATGTTCCTCTGTATCCTAGCAGGGTTTTATATAATAAAAGCTTCTAAAACCATGTCTAAAATCAAAATTTTGGAGTTCTAAAGTAAATCTGACTCCAAGACTTCAGAGGTGGTCTTGAAAGTCAGCGGCGGAAGGGCCAAGAGGAGCTACAGCATGTTCAAGGTCAGGCGGGGTGACCATGCGGAGATACACCTTGTCCAAGGTAAGGAGCAGTGGCTGCACTATGCTGGAGTAGCCGTGAAGAGATACCCCACGTCCATGATGAGAGAAACCCAAGTAAGACAGTAGGTGTTGCACGAGGGCAGGCACACTGAAACCATAATCACAGAAAACTAGCCAATCTGATCACACGGACCACAGCCTTGTCTAACTCAATACAATGAAGCCATGCCATGTGGGGCCACCCAAACAGATGGGTCATGGTGGAGATGTCTGATGGAATGTGGTCCACTGGAGAAGGGAATCGCAAACCACTTCAGTTTTCTTGCCTTGAGAACCCGATGAACAGTAGGAAAAGCCAAAATGATAGGATACTGAAAGAGGAACTCTCCAGGTCGGTAGGTGCCCAATATGCCACTGGAGATCAGTGGAGAAATAACTCCAGAGAGAATGAAGCGGTAAAGCCAAAGCGAAAACAATACCCAGTTGTGGATGTGACTGGTGATAGAAGCAAGGTCCGATGCTGTAAAGAGTAATATTGCATAGGAACCTGGAATGTCAGGTCCATGAATCAAGGCAAATTGGAAGTGGTCAAACAGGAGAGGACAAGAATGAACGTCAACATTCTAGGAATCAGTGAAATAAAATGGACTGGAATGGGTGAATTTAGATATATGGGACATTATATCTACTACTGTGGGCAGAAATCCCTCAGAAGAAATGGAGTAGCCATCATGGTCAACAAAAGAGTCCAAAATGCAGTACTTGGATGCAATCTCAAAAATGACAGAATAATCTCTGTTTGTTTCCAAGGCAAACCACTCAATATGACAGTAATCCAAGCCTATGCCCCAACCAGTAATGCTGAAGAAGCTGAAGCTGAAGACCTTCAAGACCTTTCAGAACTAACACCCACAAAAGATGTCCTTTTCATTATACGGGACTGGAATGCAAAACTAGGAAGTCAAGAGATACCTGAAAAGTGAAAGAGAAAGTGAAGTCGCTCAGTCGTGTCTGACTCTTTGTGACCCCATGGACTGTAGCCTACCAGGCTCCTCCATTCATGGGATTTTCCAGGCAAGAATACTGGAGTGGGTTGCCATTTCCTTCTCCAGGGGATCTTCCGATCCCAGGGATCGAACCCAGGTCTCCCGCATTGTAGCCAGACGCTTTACTGTGTGAGCCACCAGGGAAGTCAAGAGATACCTGAGGTAACAGGCAAATTTGGCCTTGATATACGGAATGAAGCAGGGCAAAGGCTAATAGAGTTTGCCAAGAGAACACACTGGTCATAGCAAACACCCTCTTCCAAAAACACAAGAGAAGACTCTACACATGGACATCACCAGATGATCAACACCAAAATCAGATTGATTATATTCTTGGCAGCCAAAGATGGAGAAGCTCTATACAGTCAGCAAAAACAAGACTGGGAGCTGACTGTGGCTCAGATCATGAACACATTATTGCCAAATTCAGACTTAAATTTAAGAAAGGGAAAACCACTAGACCATTCAGGTATGACCTAAATCAAATCCCTATGATTATACAGTGGAAGTGAGAAATAGATTTAAGGGACTAGATCTGATAGATAGAGTGCCTGATGAACTATGGAATGAGGTTCATAACATTGTACAGGAGACAGGGATCAAGACCATCCCCATGGAAAAGAAATGCAAAAAAGCAAAATGGCTGTCTGGGGTGGCCTTACAAATAGCTGTGAAAAGCAGAGAAGTGAAAAGCAAAGGAGAAAAGGAAAGATATAAGCATCTGAATACAGAGTTCCAAAGAATAGCAAGAAGAGATAAGAAAGCCTTCCTCAGCAATCAATGAAAAGAAATAGAGGAAAACAATAGAATGGGAAAGACTAGAGATCTCTTCAAGAAAATTAGAGATACCAAGGGAACATTTCATGCAAAGATGGGCTCGATAAAGGACAGAAATGCTATGGACCTAACGGAAGCAGAAGATAAGAAGAGGTGGCAGGAATACACAAAAGAACTGTACAAAAAAGATCTTCACGACCCAGATAATCACGATGGTGTGATCACTCACCTAGAACTAGACATGCTGGAATGCGAAGTCAAGTGGGCCTTAGAAAGCATCACTACAAAGCATCACTAAGCTAGTGGAGGTAATGGAATTCCCATTGAGCTATTTCAAATCCTGAAAGATGATGCTGTGAAAGTGCTGCACTCAATATGCCAGCAAATTTGGAGAACTCAGCAGTGACCACAGGACTGGAAAAGGTCAGTTTTCATTCCAATCCCAAAGAAAGGCAATGCAAAAGAATGCTCAAACTACTGCACAATTGCACTCGTCTCACACACTAGTAAAATAGTGCTCAAAATTCTCCAAGCCAGGCTTCAGCAGTTCATGAACCGTGAAATTCCAATTGTTCAAGTTGGTTTTAGAAAAGGCAGAGGAACCAGAGATCAAATTGCCTACATCCGCTGGATTATGGAAAAAGCAAGAGAGTTCCAGAAAGACATCTACTTCTGCTTTACTGACTATGACAGAGCCTTTGACTGTGTGGATCACAATAAACTGTGGACAATTCTGAGAGAGTTGGGAATACCAGACCATCTGACCTGCCTCTTGAGAAACTTATATGCAGGTCAGGAAGCAACAGTTAGAACTGGACATGAAACAACAGACTGGTTCCAAACAGGAAAAGGAGTACGTCAAGGCTGTATATATCACCCTGCTTCTTTAACTTATATGCACAGTACATCATGAGAAACGCTGGGCTGGAAGAAGCACAAGCTGGAATCAAGATTGCCAGGAGAAATATCAATCACCTCAGATATGCAGGTGACACCACCCTTATGGCAGAAAGTGAAGAGGAACTCAAATGCCTCTTGATGAAAGTGAAAGAGGAGAGTGAAAATGTTGGCTTAAAGCTCAACATTCAGAAAACGAAGATCATGGCATCTGGTCCCATCACTTCACGGGAAATAGGTAGTGAAACAGTGGAAACAGTGTCAGACTTTATTTTTGGGGCTCCAAAATCACTGCAGATGGTGATTGCAGCCATGAAATTAAAAGACGATTACTCCTTGGAAGGAAAGTTATGACCAACCTAGATAGCATATTTAGAAGCAGAGACATTACTTTGCCAACAAAGGTCCATCTAGTCAAGGCTATGGTTTTTTCAGTGGTCATGTATGGATGTGAGAGTTGGACTGTGAAGAAAGCTGAGTGCTGAAGAATTGATGCTTTTGAACTGTGGTGTTGGAGAAGACTCTTGAGAGTCCCTTGGACTGCAAAGAGATCCAACTGGTCCATTCAAAAGGAGGTCAGTCTTGGGTGTTCATTGGAAGGACAGATGCTAAAGGTGAAACTCCAATACTT
This sequence comes from Ovis canadensis, assembly GCF_042477335.2. Classification (NCBI taxonomy): domain Eukaryota; kingdom Metazoa; phylum Chordata; class Mammalia; order Artiodactyla; family Bovidae; genus Ovis; species Ovis canadensis. The sequence goes on from NC_091262.1 coordinate 19,263,341, forward strand.
TGGCCATGTCATGTGAAGAGTTGACTGATTGGAAAAGACTCTGATGCTGGGAGGGATTGGGGGCAGGAGGAGAAGGGGACGACCGAGGATGAGATGGCTGGATGGCATCACTGACTCGATGGACATGAGTCTGAGTGAACTCCAGGAGTTGGTGATGAACAGGGAGGCCTGGCGTGCTGCAATTCATTCAGTTGCAAAGAGTCGGACACGACTGAGCGACTTAGCAGCAGCAGCAGCAGCAGCAAAGGGTTGGACATGACTGAGAGAGTGAACTGAACTGAACTAATGAGATGATGCCATTCCAGTCACACCAACATTGAGGTAGAACACTTTCATGACCAAGGTGGCATTACTGATCATTTTAGCTAAAGTCAGTGGCAAATACTGCACCACCCCTTCTTTGGTGTATACTTTGTACATGGAAAACTGCCTGCAGGCTCTACTTGAATAACCATCAAGGAAGCTTCCCTCAGAAACCTAGGGTCATCTCACTGGATAAAGATCTCTGAAGTCACTGGAGGGCCACGAGATCTACTGGTGGTGTTTCCTTGAGGTCTTGTATGGACAGCTCTAGGGTGCAAGTGCCTGTGTTTGGGGAAGAGATACAAGTCAATGCCTCCCTTCCACATAAGAAGTGGGATTCCGAGGCATGCATCGTGTCCTTAAAGAGAAAATATGTTTACAACTGTTACCAACAATTCTAGTGAAACCTCTGTCAGTCGGGGTACAGGGGGCAGAGCCTCCAACCTGTCCTCCAGGTCCAAGCTGCATTTGAATAACTGAGTGATCCCTTGTTTTGGAGGGATTACTGGCCACAGGCCATATGTTTTATGTGTCCTATTTGTCCACACACCAGCTGGTTGGCATTTGTCTACTCCACCAAATGAGTATTTAGTGAAGATATCCAGACGTGGTTAGTGTGGAGTATTGAGCCAGGTTGTCCTCAAAACCACCCTCAATTTCAATGATTAGCTAGATGGACTCACAGGACTCAGAAAAGCTGTGATAGTTACAATTTTTTTTTTTAAGCAAAGGGGTATAGATTATACTCAGCAAAGGAAAAGGTACATAAGGTAGAGCCGAGGAGAAACCAGGCATAAACTTCACCATGGCAGTGAAGTCAGTCTTCCCCCAGTAGAATCACATGGACAGTGCTTAATTCTCCCTGGCAATGAAAAGCAACAAGAGGTGGAAAGTATTGTCAACCAGGGAAGTTCACCTGAACCATGGTGTCTAGGTTTTTCTTATTGAGGGCCAGTTACATAGGTATGGAGTGTCAGTGTGCCTGACCTTAGTCACTCATCTCCGACCTGCCAGAGGTCAAACTGATACAACATGGCCCAAGCCCCCACCATAAATCACACTGCTAACTCTGCCACATGTGGCCCCAGGTCCCTGGTAACCAAAGACACTCTTTTCAGGTAGGATATTGAAGGATCTGAGAGGTTACCCCCAAGAGCTGGTCAAGGGCCAATTCTGAAGACCTTTGGAATGTGCAGAGTTTGGGCAACCCAGGCCTGCTGAGTTAACCTATGACTGCCCGGAAATGCAGTACCTGGGCCATCATTCACTGTTAACGTAGACAAAGGGGACCAAGGTGAAGAGGAACATCCATCAAATCATGGTTAGGGCTGTCTGGCAAGGGATGCCACCTCCCTTCAGTTAAATTTAAGGCAGTTGGCAGAGCCACGCCAGGGCAGTCACTTTCCTCAATGAGGAAGACTCCAAATCCCATCAGTGGAATATGTGCACCTCCTTACCCCGCAAAACAGGTATGATAACCTGAGCATCTTTATCCCATAGAGCCATAAAACTTTGACTTCCTCTCTCCTCTGAAGCTCCCCAGAATACTCAGCTTTTTCTTTAAAGTGGCTGAGGTCAGAATGGAGAGGATGAGAGGTGTTGGGGGCAGAAAGGGACAGAGAAATCTGTATCAGTTCAGTTCAGTTCAGTCAGTCAGTCATGTCCGATTCTCTGCAACCCCATGAATCACAGCACGCCAGGCCTCTCTGTCCATCACCAACTCCCGGAGTTCACTCAGACTCACGTCCATCGAGTCAGTGATGCCATCCAGCCATCTCATCCTCTGTCGTCCCCTTCTCCTCCTGCCCACAATCCCTCCCAGCATCAGAGTCTTTTCCAATGAGTCAACTCTTCGCATGAGGTGGCCTTCCAAAGAACACCCAGGACTGATCTCCTTCAGAATGGACTGGTTGGATCTCCTTGCAGTCCAAGGGACTCTCAAGAGTCTTCTCCAACACCACGGTTCAGAAGCATCAATTCTTTGGTGCTCAGCCTTCTTCACAGCCCAACTCTCACATCCATACATGACCAATGGAAAAACCACAGCCTTGACTAGATGGACCTTAGTCAGCAAAGTAATGTCTCTGCTTTTGAATATGCTATCTAAGTTGGTCATAACTTTCCTTCCAAGGAGTAATCGTCTTTTAATTTCATGGCTGCAATCACCATCTGCAGTGATTTTGGAGCCCAAAAAATAAAGTCTGACACTGTTTCCACTATTTCCCCATCTATTTCCCATAAAGTGATGGGACCGGATGCCATGATCTTAGTTTTCTGAATGGTGAGCTTTAAGCCAACTTTTTCACTCTCCTCTTTCACTTTCATCAAGAGGCTTTTTAGCTCCTCTTCACTTTCTGCCATAAGGGTGGTGTCATCTGCATATCTGAGGTTATTGATATTTCTCCCAGCAATCTTGATTCCAGCTTGTGCTTCTTGCAGTCCAGCGTTTCTCATGATGTACTCTACATATAAGTTAAATAAGTAGGGTGACAATATACAGCCTTGATATACTCCTTTTCCTGTTATTCCATGTCCAGTTCTAACTGTTGTTTCCTGACCTACATACAGATTTCTCAAGAGGCAGGTCAGGTGGTCTGGTATACCCATCTCTCTCAGAATTGTCCACAGTTTATTGTGATCCACACAGTCAAAGGCCTTGGCATAGTCAATAAAGCAGAAAGAGATGTTTTTCTGGAATTCTCTTGCATTTTCCATGATCCAGCAGATGTTGGCAATTTGATCTCTGGTTCCTCTGCCTTTTCTAAATATCAGGAAGTTCACGGTTCACGTATTGCTGAAGCCTGGCTTGGAGAATTTTGAACATTACTTTACCAGCATGTGAGATGAGTGCAGTTGTGCAGTAGATTGAGCATTCTTTTGCATTGCCTTTCTTTGGGAGGCATATTGAGTGCAGCACTTTCACAGCATTATCTTTCAGGATTTGAAATAGCTCAACTGGAATTCCATCACCTCCACTAGCTTTGTTCGTAGTGATGCTTTCTAAGGCCCACTTGACTTCACATTCCAGGATGTCTGGCTCTAGATGAGTGATCACACCATCGTGATTATCTGCATAGTTAACAAGTTTTGCATTTACTTTGAGGTTCAAGTGGCCAATACAGGGCTAGGATCAGCTAAAGGAACTTGTTTTGAGTCCACCCAAAGCTCAATACTGAATAGCAAGTTCCCTCTTATTGCACTCAGTTTTGCAGACTCCTTGACTCAGCAGTCATAACCACACTGATGTGGGGCTGGAGCTGCTCCGTGTGGTGATCACCCCCCATCCTCCTCGCTCCCAGAGGAGAGTCAGCAACATGCAGAGCGCCATTCCAGCTGCTCCTTCCTCTCCTACCCCTCATTGCTCAGCCTCTAAACATTTATCAACAGGTAGAACAGTGGGGGCCCTTACTCCCTCATCCCTCACCCATTTGGAGGAAAGCATACACCAGGCCCCAGGGAGCCTCCGCATGTCCCCTCACCCAGCCCTCAGAAGCCTTGGTCCTCTGTCTTCAGAGAGCTCTGTCTCTTCCATCATCCCATCCTCACTAGCAAAAACTGTCCAGATGTAAAAAGGATCTGAGATTTCACCCTACTTGCAAGCTAACAAGCAGACTGCCACAGATACTTAGATGCTCCCCGAAGACACAAGCCTGGATCAGAGGAAAGGGGCTGTGCTGCTCACAGTGCAGCAGCACCATAAGCTCTTTGTCAGCACCATTTCCTCTTGCCCTCCTGTGTTGGTTTCCCAGGGCTGCCCCAACAAATCACCACCAATTTTGTGGCTTAGAACAACAAATTAGTTCTCTCACAGTTCTGGAGCCACAGGTCCAAAATCAAGAGGTCAGCAGGGTTGAGCCCTGCTGGAGGCTCTGAGGGATAATCTGCTCCGTGCCTGCATCCTAGCATCTGGAGTTCACTGGCTACTCCTTGGCTTGGAGTGGCGTCACACCAATTTCCGTCTCTATCTTCACATGGCTTTCTTCCTTTGCATCTCCTCCGTGGCTCTTCTCATATGGACACCAGTCATTGGAATTAGGGCCCACCCTAATCCCGTATGACCCCATTTTAAATTGACCACATCTACAAAGATCCTATTTCCAAATAAGGTCACATTCACAGGTACTGGGGGTTAGGACTTGAATATGTCTTTTGCGGGGACGTGATTCAACCCACTGTACTCACAAATTCCATGAGATGATGCCAAGGCAGGTATAGTTGACTTCTTTGCATCTGGTGGATTTGTGTCACAGCTGAGGGCTTCTGCAGTGGCTCAGATGGTAAAGAATCTACCTGCAAAACTGAACCAGGAAGAAATAGAAAATCTTAACAGACCCATCACAAGCACGGAAATTGAAACTGTAATCAGAAATCTTCCAGCAAACAAAAGCCCAGGTCCAGACGGCTTCACAGCTGAATTCTACCAAAAATTTCGAGAAGAGCTAACACCTATCCTCCTCAAACTCTCCCAGAAAATTGCAGAGGAAGGTAAACTTCCAAACTCATTCTATGAGGCCACCATCACCCTAATACCAAAACCTGACAAAGATACTACAAAAAAAGAAAACTACAGGCCAATATCACTGATGAACATAGATGCAAAACTCCTCAACAAAATTCTAGCAATCAGAATCCAACAACACATTAAAAAGATCATACACCATGACCAAGTGGGCTTTATCCCAGGGATGCAAGGATTCTTCAATATCCGCAAATCAATCAATGTAATTCACCACATTAACAAATTGAAAAATAAAAGCCATATGATTATCTCAATAGATGCAGAGAAGGCCTTTGACAAAATTCAACATCCATTTATGATAAAAACTCTCCAGAAAGCAGGAATAGAAGGAACATACCTCAACATAATAAAAGAAAGTCAGGAACAAGACAAGGGTGTCCACTTTCACCGCTATTATTCAACATAGTTCTGGAAGTTATGGCCACAGCAATCAGAGCAGAAAAAGAAATAAAAGGAATCCAAATTGGAAAAGAAGAAGTAAAACTCTCACTGTTTGCAGATGACATGATCCTCTACATGGAAAACCCTAAAGACTCCACCAGAAAATTACTAGAGCTAATCAATGAATATAGTAAAGTTGCAGGATATAAAATCAACACACAGAAATCCCTTGCATTCCTATACACTAATAATGAGAAAGTAGAAAAAGAAATTAAGGAAACAATTCCATTCACCATTGCCACAAAAAGAATAAAATACTTAGGAATATATCTACCTAAAGAAACTAAAGACCTATACATAGAAAACTATAAAACACTGGTGAAAGAAATCAAAGAGGACACTAATAGATGGAGAAATATACCATGTTCATGGATCGGAAGAATCAATATAGTGAAAATGAGTATACTACCCAATGCAATTTACAAATTCAATGCAATCCCTATTAAGTTACCAGCCATATTTTTCACAGAACTAAAACAAATAATTTCAAGATTTGTATGGAAATACAAAAAACCTCAAATAGCCAAAGCAATCTTGAGAAAGAAGAATGGAACTGGAGGAATCAACTTGCCTGACTTCAGGCTCTACTACAAAGCCACAGTCATCAAGACAGTATGGTACTGGCACAAAGACAGACATATAGATCAATGGAACAAAATAGAAAGCCCAGAGATAAATCCACACACATATGGACACCTTATCTTTGACAAAGGAGGCAAGAATATACAATGGAGTAAAGACAATCTCTTTAACAAGTGGTGCTGGGAAAACTGGTCAACCACTTGTAAAAGAATGAAACTAGATCACTTTCTAACACCATACACAAAAATAAACTCAAAATGGATTAAAGATCTAAATGTAAGACCAGAAACTATAAAAGTCCTAGAGGAGAATATAGGCAAAACACTCTCCGACATAAATCACAGCAGGATCCTCTATGATCCACCTCCCAGAATACTGGAAATAAAAGCAAAAATAAACAAATGGGATCTAATTAAAATTAAAAGCTTCTGCACAACAAAGGAAAATATAAGCAAAGTGAAAAGACAGCCTTCTGAATGGGAGAAAATAATAGCAAGTGAAGCAACTGACAAACAACTAATCTCAAAAATATACAAGCAATTTATGCAGCTCAATTCCAGAAAAATAAACGACCCAATCAAAAAATGGGCCAAAGAACTAAATAGACATTTCTCCAAAGAAGACATACGGATGGCTAACAAACACATGAAAAGATGCTCAACATCACTCATTATTAGAGAAATGCAAATCAAAACCACAATGAGATACCACTTCACACCAGTCAGAATGGCTGCGATCCAAAAATCTGAAAGCAATAAATGCTGGAGAGGGTGTGGAGAAAAGGGAACCCTCCTACACTGTTGGTGGGAATGCAAACTAGTACAGCCACTATGGAAAACAGTGTGGAGATTCCTTTAAAAATTGCAAATAGAACTACCTTATGACCCAGCAATCCCCCTGCTGGGCATACACACTGAGGAAACCAGAATTGAAAGAGACACATGTACCCCAATGTTCATCACAGCACTGTTTATAATAGCCAGGACATGGAAACAACCTAGATGTCCATCAGCAGATGAATGGATAAGAAAGCTGTGGTACATATACACAATGGAGTATTACTCAGTCGTTAAAAAGAATACATTTGAATCAGTTCTGATGAGATGGATGAAACTGGAGCCGATTATACAGAGTGAAGTAAGCCAGAAAGAAAAACACCAATACAGTATACTAACACATATATATGGAATTTAGAAAGATGGCAATGACGACCTTGTATGCAAGACAGCAAAAAAGACACAGATGTGTATAACAGACTTTTGGACTCAGAGGGAGAGGGAGAGGGTGGGATGATTTGGGAGAATGGCATTGTAACATGTATAGTATCATGTAAGAATCGAATCGCCAGTCTATGTCCGACACAGGATACAGAATGCTTGGGGCTGGTGCACGGTGATGACCCAGAGAGATGTTATGAGGAGGCAGGTGGGAGGGGGGTTCATGTTTGGGAACACATGTACACCCGTGGTGGATTCATGTCAATGTATGGCAAAACCAATACAGTATTGTAAAGTAAAATAAAGTAAAAATAATAATAATAATAATAAAATAAAAATAAATAAATAAATACAACAAGAAGAGAGAGAGAGAAAAAAAGAATCTACCTGCAATGCAGGAGACCCAGGTTCAATCCCTGGGTCAGGAAGATCCCCTGGAGAAGGAAATGGCAACCCCCTCCAGTATTCTTGCCTGAAGGGCTACCATCCACGGGGGTCATAAAGAGTTGGACACAACTGAGTGACTAACACTTTTGAAGAACCTCGAGTTCAGCAATCCTCATTCTTTTAAAATGACTTCAAGCAATCCTGCCCAGAACGAGAAATCATCTCTGTGGTACCAGACAGCACGTCTACTCTTGCTCGATAGAGAAAAACACGAGGTCCATCCTCCAAGACTGTTCACTATATACACATCTCTGAAAAGACAGTCCAGAGTCAAAGACTATGGGTGCCCCTGCTCACAAGATGTGCAACATTGGGAGGGCCCCTAAGCGTCTTTGGGGAGCACATGGCAGAGTGGCTTCTCAGCAAAGGAACAAGAGCAGGTGGTCTGATGCTCTGGAGCCCAGGACATCCAGGCCACCATCTTCCCACACATGATGCCGGCCTGAGCTAAGCGTATCCATGGGCACCTACCTGGGTCCTGCCCTAGTTGGATCCAAGGTATCCTCAGGGGGACAGCGTCAGTGACCTAGACAAATGATTTATTTAGAGATATAGAAAGAGATGAAGGAATATAGCAGTTAGGAAAACAGATGAGAGAAAGAGGCTTATATTCCTTGGTTTACACAGAAAATCAATAAAGTCTCGAGACAAGAGACTTGCACCATTTACGTAGGCCGCAGGTGCCCTCCCAGTCTCCCAAGGGAGTGAAGACGCAGGGCGCCTTCCCATTCAGGTCTTAGAAGCCCAGGCAAAGAAACACGGAGGACCTCTGTACTCCAGATGGGAATTAACCTGAAAAGGAGAGTAAGAAAGAAAAGACGACACGGGGGAACTAGGCTTTCGTGGAACTGGTCTTGGTCCTGATCCTGGTCCGTCGCTTTATTTTTCAGGGAAGCTTTTATACTTTAAGTTGTACATAGAGATAAATGTAAGAAGCAGAGTCACGCAGGGTCAGCTGCTCTGACCCTTATCTAAAGACAGAGTGTTCTTTACATATCTTTGTTCTTACAAGGGTCTTACTTTTGTTTACAATATCTTCTGGTCTGGAGACCGATTAACATTTTATGGGCCCATCTTTCTTTCTATTGATAAAGGTTAGTCAATCAGAAAACTTGTTTTCCCTTAAGATCTACTTAGTCTTAAGATAGTGATAAAGTTACATTCTTACATAGCAAGGATACAACAGTTTATAACAAAGAAAGAGGAGTGCAGTGATTTATAACAGAGAGAAAATTCATTAACTCAAAAGTCTAGTATTGCTAACATCAAAACTACTATATTTCTTTTTCTACATTCCAATTACATTGATTAACATATTCCCAGGTGCCTAAGGATATGGAGACCTGGCAGCAATCATTAACTCAGCAATGAAACCCTTCACCAAAGTGATTTTTATCTTTAGAGAAACCCTATGCTAAGACTTTCAAAATACTCCAAACTCTCTGTGCTGTCTATGGTTGAGAGCTTGTAAACAATCATGTGTGCAGTAGCAGGAGTGTGGATAATCCTGTCACACAAGCTAGTCTGCCAGCAGAGAGGTTTGACCTGAGACACTCCTTTTATATGCAGGACACTAGTAACTGGAGCTCTAAGTTAATTTTCCAGAGAAAGGTGGTTGGGGATAGCCCCTGTTAATGTCAGAAGAGTGTAGTATAACAGACAGATTTTGGTTTCAGGGGTAGATGCTCGAGCAGATCTAGGGGACCTCTTGAGTCTTGATCTGCCTCTCCAGCATGACCTTGTCATGGGTGGGTTGGGGAGTCCCTCAAGTCTTGACCCTCCTTTGCCCATCAGGGCTCTTCCACATGACCTTTGCCATGGGTGGGATCTCCCATGCTGGCTCCCGGCAGGCACCATTTCTTTTCCTCTCCCACTTCTCTTCCACACCACAGAGCAGATGGAAGAAGCCAGGTCAATGTCTCCTTCAGGGCCATGTAACCCTTCTGGCCCTTCTTTTGCCACACAGCAGCCTTACCTGAGTTCAGACCAGGGCCTGGGTCCCTGCTGTCTGTCTGTGAGTAGGCAAAACAGGCATGACATTAACTGCCCAGGCTCTGTGGTTAGACATCCAGTTCTGCCTCTGAGTGATCCAAAGTCTCAGTTTCCTCAACTGTAAAATGGAGATCATACCAACAGAGCCTGTCTCAGGTGGCTGTGCGGAGGGTGGAAGAAGCTGGTGCTCATGACCATTGCTGCAGTTTAGGCAGCACTCTACATACTGACAAGATCCATGTACCCTTTAACAGTGGAGCCCCAGGTGGCTGCTGGGGTGCATTGCAAGGAAGCTAGAGTGTGGTTCACTTGAATGTGAATCAATGGGCCATTCATTACACAAACTGATGTTGGCCTGTTGCAAAACTATCTATGACACAGGCCAAGGATTTAAATCAGGTTATGAAAAAAGAAAGACATGGATGACTTAAGAAGCTGGCCACTTGCCTTGTATTTGACCTTCTCCAGAACATCACCAGTCACACACCAGCCACCTTTGAAGAGGCAGAAAGGGCGGGCAGGAAGCTCATTTGTTTCAAATAAGTCATAAAGTTTAAAAGTTCATGTTACCGAAAACATTTCCAAATAGATCCCATTGTGCATATGCCTTTAATGTTCACCAGAGATGGTATTTCAACCCAGCAGGAAAAGGATGAGCTGCTTATTAAATGGTTCTGGCACAGTTGGCCATCCAGATGAAGACTATCAAATTGGACCTTATTTTACATCATACACAAAAATTAATTCCAGAACAATGAAAGATTTAACTGTAAAAGAGAAAGTAATACAATGCAAATCTTAGAAGAAAATACAGGACATTAAATGTACATGAACATTTATCTGCCAAAACAGGCAACCCAGAAGCTACAACAAAGTCACATCTGATGATACAGAAATTTAAAACTTTTGATTGGCAAAAAGAACCATAAACACATCCGGTATACAAATTATCAACTGTGGCAAAAAAAGTTTTGCCATGTTAAAAAGACAAAGGGTTCATATCTACTAAGGTGAATCATATGAACTTGCTGTTTTCATTGGTCAAAACAGAAAAATATTAACAAATTTCATATAGTTCAACCTAATATAGTATTGACAAGAAAAAAAGGCAAAAGGACAGATGGAAAAGTATTGGCAAAAGAAGGCAATTACAGCAGACACTTCTAGTTGCTTACTCCAATTACCGTTTCCTCAATCTCCATCTTTCTCAGTAATGAAATTCTGATTTTATTCAAGGTGGTAACTCGAAAACTAAATTTCCCAACCTTCCTTGCAACAAAGTGTAGCCACTGGACTGAGTTCTGAATCAATATATGCAAACAGGAGAATTGTGTGTTATATCCAGGAAATCTCCTTAAAGGGAGGGTATGTGTCCTCTTTCGTGCCTGCCTCTCTCCTGCTGCTTAGAATGAGAATATGAATGTTTGGTGCATCAGCAGCTATTTTGGAACAGGGGCTGAAGACCACAGCCATTGTGGAGAGAGCAAAACAGAGCCCTGGGAGATACTGAAAATTTAGCAAAGCCATGATACCAACCCTGTACTTCCAACTTCCAGAATCCTTCTACAGGAGACACATAAGCTTCCATCCAGTTTAAGCTTCTGTTATTTGGGGAGGTTTTCTGCTGTAAGTGGCTGAAACTAACCCAACCAACACAGCAATTTATAGAGGAACAAATTTAAATGACCAACGTTAAAAGGTACACGGGACTTCCCTGGTAGTCCAGTGCTTAAGAATCTGCCTTCCAATGCAGGGAACACAGGCTTGATCCCTGGGCAGGAAACTAAGATCCCACATGCTGCAAGGCAACTAAGCCCACACACTGAAACTACTGGGCCCGTGTGCCACAATGGAGAGATCTTGCATGATGCAAGGGCCCCATGTGCTGCAACTGAGACCCACTGCAGCCAAATAAATTGCTTTTTAAAATATTTGCTTTTTAAAAAGTGCTCAAACTTGTAATTAGTAAATGTAGTAATTATAAAAATAGATGAAATAATATTTCACTTTATAACCATCAGATTGATTTTAAAAATAAGTGTTATTGTGTATCGTGGGCAAAGATGCAGGGAAAGTGTTTCTCTGAAGGTTGTTGCTGAAATGTGAATGGTTGTGGCATTTTTGCGAAGCAATCTGGTAATACCTAGTAAAATTAAATTGATATATGCTCTTTAATCCAGCAATCCCATTCCTGCCAATCAAACTCGGAGTGATAAAAGAATACATATGTACATAGAACTATATTTACAAGATTTTAACTGTGTATTGGAAAAATAGGAGACAAAGTGAATGCCATTGACAGGGAGATGGTTGGATGAATTATGGTTCATTCACACCTTAAATAGCATTATCTCAGTTTGATTCCCTGGGAAATAGACTCTGTTGCTGAGACTGGTGAAATGCCCTTGGGAACTACCTCATGAGGGAAGCCACTGACAAGCACAAAGGGCTGGAGCTAGATAGGCTTTTTAGTGTTGCCTAGAATTGAGCTCAGGAAACAGGCCTTTGTACCTCTGTTACTGGCCAGGATTCTTGACCTCCTTCATCAAAATGAATTGATAGGTGGCCAGACCACAAATTCAGGTAAGGCTTTACTGGGACTCATGTGCAGCAATATGTTCCCTTGCTTGCCCACTGAGCGGGGCAAGCAGGTTCTTTACCTGGGGTGAGTGTAGGGGTGGACCACAGGTTGGGCCAGAGGGGTGGCTTAGGTAATCTGCCTGTCCCCTTGGGGGTGCTCTGCGCAGGGGCATGCACAGTACCTGCTTTTCCTCCTGGCTCCTCAGAAGTGGTAGCTGTGGTTTTGGTATTTTTGTATCTTGTTCATAATTTGCCCCAATTGTGCATGCACATAGTTATGTTAAGTCCTTTACATTTGTTGGATCATGGAGAAAGCAAGGGAGTTCCAGAAAAACATCTACTTCTGCTTCATTGACTACACTAAAGCCTTTGACTGTGCGAATCACAACAAACTGTGGGAAATTCTTAAGGAGATGGGAATACCAGACCACCTTGCCTGTCTCCTGGGAAACCTGTATTCAAGTCAAGAAGCAACAGTTAGAACTGGATATAGAGCAACTGACTGGTTCAGAAATGGGGAAGGAGTACAACAAGGTGGCACATTGTCACTCTGCTCATTTAACTTCTATGCAGAGTACATCATGCAAAATGCTAGGCTTGATGAGTCACAAGCTAGAGTCAAGATTGTCAGGATGACATCACTCTAATGGCAGAAAGTGAAGAGGAGCTAAAGAGTCTCTTGAAGGTGAAAATAGGAGAGTGGAAAAGTTGGCTTAAAACTCAACATTCAAAAAAATAAGATCATGCCATCCAGCCCCATCATTTCATGGCAAATAGGAAAGCTATGACCAACTTAGATGATGTATTAAAAAGCAGAGACATCATTTTGCCAACAAAGGTCCATATAGCCAAAGCTATGGTTTTTGTAGTAGTCATGTATGGATATAAGAGTTGGATCATAAAGAAGGCTGAGTGCTGAAGAATTGATGCTTTCAAATTGCGGTGCTGAAGAAGACTCGATAGTCCCTTGGCCTGCAAGGAGATCAAACCAGTCAACCCTGGAAGGACTGATGCTGAAGCTGAATCTCCAATACATTGGCCACCTGATATAAAGAGCTGACTCATTGGAAAAGACCCTGATCCTGGGAGAGATTGAAGGCAAAAGGAGAAGTGGACGACAGAGGATGAGATGGTTGGATGGCATCACTGACTCAATGGACATTAGTCTGAGAAAACTCCAGGAGACAGTAAAGGACAGAGAGGTTTGGGGTGCTGCAGTCTGTGGGGTTGCGAAGAGTCAGACATGACCGAACAGCAATAACAAGTAGTTTTATTTTGTTGTTGCTTGAGGAGATGTTTGTCCTGGTGCAAACACTACAGCAGAGGGTTCCAGGACCCAGGTCCCCAGGTCCCAGCCTGTCTTACCCCTATGCTAACCAGTCACCTGGATTCCCCTAGGATGGGACTTAACCTTCAGTAATTCCCAAAGTGAAACTCAGCTGTGAGCCACCCTGACCAGGGGACCATAGCATCCACTACTGTCTATGCATTCCTTGTGCCACTTGGGCTCACTGGATTTGTGTGGTAAGTTCATATCCTCTGGGAACAACTCCTTCAAGATTTTGGTGAGTCTCTTTTCCTGGAATTTTGGAGCTGGGTCACCTGCTGGCCAGCAAGGAAGACCCCATCACCGGTGGGAGCTGAAGCACTAGTAACCTCTGGCGCGCTGCCATGATGCAATGGGCAACTGTCATGGGGCAGGTCCTGGGGTAGTAATATTAGCTCAGACTGCTGTAACAAAAATACCATAGGCTGGGAGGTTTCAACAACTGACATCTGGACCCAAAGGCAGATGTACACAGAAGGAAGATGATGTGAAGAGATGCAGGGAGAAAACAAACCATGGAGAGGGGCCTGGAACAGATCCCTCAAGGTCCCTTGAAGTCCTGGGGGCTGGGGAGTCCAAGTTCAGTTCCTGATGAGAGCACTCTTTCCAGTGTGCAGGCAGATGTCTTCTTGCTGTTGTCCTCACATGGCAGAGAGAGATCCTCTTTCTCCAGTCTCTCCTTCTAAGGACACTAATTCCATTCATGAAAGCTTCACTTCATGGCCTAATCACCTCCCAAAGGCCCTGTCTCTGAATACCGTCATATCAGGGATTAAGGTTCTGCGTATGAATTTGGGGGCAACACAATCGTTCAGTCTGCAGCAACTTCCCAGTTCAGAAGATGAGAAATACTTGTACTCGTATCGTGCATCAGTTTCCTGGGGCTGCTGTAATAAAGCACTACATACCAGCTGGTTGAAACAACAGAAGTTCATTTCCCCATAGTTCTAGAGGCTACAGTTCTCAGGTCAGCAGGGCTGTTTCTTTCTGAGGGCCATGAGTGAAGAGTCTGTTTCAGGCCCATCCCTGTGGTTTGTGTTGGCTGTTTACTCCCTGTGTCTCTTCATGTCACCTTCCTTCTGTGTGTCACAGATGGCAGTTGAGTTTGTGCAATGTAGAGGGGGGTGCTCTGTGCCCCACTATACCACAGAGACCCTCCTCGTCTACCTGCCAGGCAGATCAGCCCACTTCTTACAACTGAGTCATGCCATATAACACTCTAAATTTTGCATCTTGCCCTAGTTTCTGTGGGTTGTTCAGAATCGTAATTGTTGGATTTTTCGAACATCTATTTAGTTGTCTATTTTTTTTAAATAAACTGATCCCCTCTCCCACTCTCAATACATTCAGATTTATCTGCCTTCCTTTGATCCAGAGTGGGTGGCACCCTACCTGCTCACCTCACGCACACCTTCACCACTGCCCTTCCTTCTGTGATGCAGTCTCTGTTTTATAGATGCCTTTTCACCACTTTCTTGTTTTTACTCCTCTGTTTTTAGAGTAAAAGATCCTTCAGTGGCATCTTAAGAAATGGTATATGGGAGGTTAACTCTGAGTGATCCTATATATTCAGAAATACTTCTACTTCATCTTCTCAGTTCACTGATAGTTTTGCTGAGTCTAAACATTCTAGATTGAAAACAATTTCTCTTTGAAATTTTGAGGATATTGTTCCACTCACCCTCATTGCTTCATAAGGTAGCAATTTCATCTCTTCCAAGGTTCTGGCTCCCACTGAGTAAGGACCTGTGGTTTCCTGGGCTCCCGTGACAGCACTTCTTCACAATGGCCCCCAGGAAAGGGGGATGGTGGCTCCACCATGGTGGCTAATGTCCCTAGCTTGTATATCCATCACCAATGACCCCAATCCCTGCATGCAGGTCCCTCCAGCATTAATACTCTGAGTCGCTTCTTGGTTAAATCCTGATGATACAGAGGCCCATTGTTCCTGAAAGGATGTGAGGCTGGAAATGATGCTGAAACAGTTCAAGATGCAGCAGAAGATAGGGTTCAGGAGCATTAGCCAAGTACCTATTCAAGTCCGTTACATAGAAGTTTTCTGAGCCCCCCGGCTTCTAATTCTGGGGTTAAGATGTTTACAACCTGGTTTTAAGCACTTACTTTGTACATACAGGGTGCATTAGCTTGAAGTCTGTTTGGAGGCAACAAGAACACTGCTGAGGGGCCTGACACACTCATGCACGTAATCAAAGCTTTTGTAGCCCACGAGTCCCAGCAGAGTGGCATTGCCAGAGGTGCCTGAAATTTCACAGGTTTGTGCCCTGACCTGCAGTAACAGAGAACCTCAGCCAAAAAGTCCCTCCAGGCAGAAAAGCCTGGTGGCCTCCCCTGGGCACCGTGAGGAATCTTCTGGGCAGGATGCTGGGCTGAGGAGCCCAGGGCCCTCCTTCACCTGTCGTGGAGACCCTGGGCCCCTGTTCCTTTTGGGTGGCCCATTCTTACTCTACTGTCTGAAATATCACTGAGTGCACCTTCCTCCTGGAGCTTCCCTTGGCACCGCTCCCCTGAGTCTTCATCTGAGAGACCTCCTACCTTCTAGCTAGCCTTGCTGCTCCCAGCCCACCACCTGTATGGGACTTCAGGTTAAAGGGTCCTGGTTGAGTGCCTGGGGAGGAAGGGAACAATGCCTGCCTTCCTTCATCCCTCCCCTGCTGTTGACATTCTGACCAAGATTGGACTTGACTCAAATGGTCAGGACTGGTGTGCACGCATGCTTAGTCATGGCCGACTCTTTGTGACCCCCATGGACTGTAGCCCACCAGGCTCCTCTGTCCATGGGATTCTCCAGGCAAGAATACTGGAGTGGGGTGCCATTTCCTCCTCCAGGGAATCTTCTTAACCCAGGGATCAAACCCACATCTCCTGCATTGGCAGGTGGATTCTTTACTGCTGAACCACCGGGAAGCCTCAGATGGTCAGGACACCTGCATGTTATGGTCAGGACACCTGCATGTTAACTGGGGTCCTTTAGAGAACATAGAGGCCTGCAGACAAAGGCACGGCTCTAAACACTGGATTTCAGGCACTGCAGACAGCACTGGCCAGTAAGAATATAAGGTGAGCTGGGTGCCGTTTTAAATTTTCTAGTAGTCGCATTAAGAAAAATAGCTAAAAGGTGAAGTTGATTTTAATGTTTCCTCTAACTTAATGTATCTAATGTAGTATGATTTTGCCATGTAAGTCATATAAAAATTACAAAGGAGGTCTGTCTCCCATCCAATCCCAGGGGACCGGGAGGAGACAGGGACCATAGAAGTGTTAAATAGGCCCTCTGACCCTGGGCATAACTCCCAGGAACACCCCGGGGAGTCCGAGCTGAGTTTAAAGGTTGGCACCAGAAAAAGCAGGCAGATTGGAAAATGGTGGGGGTGGAGGGGTACTGGGGTTTTGCTCCTGAGAAGTGTTAAGATGTGTCTATGAAATTTTAAACACCCTACTGTATACACTGAGGTCTTGTGGGTGTTGTTCTTCTGGGAAACTAAAACTGGAGAGTGAATTCCCTGCCAAGCTGGAGCTGACGGAGCGGCCCCAAGGAGAAGCCAGCCTGGGGTAACCGGAGAGCTTGGGCTAGGTGTGGCCTTTGCAGGCGGGGTGCTCCCGAGTCTGAGATCACTGACCCTGATGACACTGCCTGCGACAGCCTGCCTGGCTCATCAGGCTCCAGTGTGTAGCCTAATACTTCCTGGTGGCTCCAACGGGAAAGAATCCACCTACAACGCGGGAGACCTGGGTTCGAGCTCTAGGTTGGGAAGATCCCCTGGAGAAGGGAAAGGCTACCTACTCCAGTTTACTTTCCTGGAGAATTCCATGGACATAGGAGCCCAGCAGGCACAGCCCACGGGGTCGCAAAGAGTCGGACACAACCGAGTGACTTTCACTTTCACTTGCCCCACACCCTGGCCCCCAGGGACAATCAAATCTGACACAAATAAAGCTGTTGACAAACAGACTTAAACTCACCTAAAAACACCTATCCCCAGATCAAAGCAGATCTGAGCCTCACAAACCACCTCCAGCTACCTAAGTTAGAGTGAATGGGAATGCATTTTTTAATGAAAAACTACTTTTATGCCTTTATGGTTTCCCCCTTGGTAACAATGAAAACCACATTTATGGAATGCTTACTGTATGCCAGGCACCTGGAGAACAGCAAGGTCTGTCTTAGATCCTATTTATTTTATTTTGGAACATTATTGACTTACAATGTTGTGTTACCTTGAGGTGTACAGTAAAGTGATTTCATTTTATATATATATATATATGTGTGTGTGTGTGTATATATATACATATGTATATGCATATATTCTTTTTCAGATCTCATTGTATACATAAGAAAGCTGAGGCTTGTGGAGGTCACAGAATTTTCCAACAAATCCAAAGGGATGGCTATAGATTCAAAGTTAGGCAACTGATTTGAGCTCCTGTGGCTTCAACCACTATTCGGCAGGTCCACCACCTCCTCATTACAGGAGCAAATGTGTGGAGCAGAGGCAAGTTTAAACATGCAAATGCACAATAATAAGACAATGTCACCTAGGAAGAACTACAGGAACATTCTGCTTTACAACCTCAGATGGATGTAGGGTGATGCTGTGCGAATTTGTCCCTTACTTTGTTTTATAGAGAATTTTATTCATAACCACACTTCCATGTCTTTAACTATGATTCTATGAGAGTATTTTAAATGCTTGTACATACTTTATTCCATTTCATAAATGAGCTAAATGAATTCAACCTAATCCTCTTCTATTGGACTTTTTTGGGCCACCCTCCCATTTCTCACCACTAAGAACAGTTGTACATCAAATCTTTTTACATGTCATAATTATTTCCTCAGTAAATTATAGGAGGCAGAATCGAGGAATATGAACATATTAAAAAAAAATGCTACAAATGTCCTATGTTACATCCTTGGGTCAGGAAGACCTGCTGGAGAAGGAAATGGCAACCCACTCCAGTATTCTTGCCTGGAGAATTCCATGGACAGAGGAATCTGGCAGGCTACAGTCCATGGGTCACAAAGAGTCCAACACAACTAAGCAACTAACACCTTCATTTTAACAAATGTCCCAATGGATATTCCTACCAGCAGGGCCTGCCTGAGAGTCCACTATCCCTGCCTGTGCAACTACACACCACAGAAGCCTTTGAGGTTTGAGTTTTTCAGGGTGTTGCAACTATTTGAGTTTCCATTGATTGACTCTTTGTAAAGTGCCTTGTCTAACTCAATGAAACTAAGTCATGCCCATGAAGCCACCCAAGACAGGCGGGTCATGGTGGAGAGGTCTGACAATGTGGTCCACTGGAGAAGGGAACAGCAAACCACTTCAGTTTTCTTGCCTTGAGAACCCCATGAACACTAGGATAAGGCAAAATGATAGGATACTGAAAGAGGAACTCCTCAGGTCAGTAGGTGCCCAATAAACTACTGGAGATCAGTGGAGAAATAACTCCAGAAAGAATGAAGAGAAGGAGCCAAAGCAAAAACGATACCCAGTTGTGGATGTGACTGGTGATAGAAGCAAGGTCCGATGATGTAAAGAGCAATATTGCATAGGAACCTGGAATGTCAGGTCCATGAATCAAGGCAAATTGGAAGTGGTCAAACAAGAGATGGCAAGAGTGAACATCAACATTCTAGGAATCAGCGAACTAAAATGGACTGGAATGGGTGAATTTAACTCAGATGACCATTATATCTACTACTGCGGGCAGGAATCCCTCAGAAGAAATGGAGTAGCCATCATGGTCAACAAAAGAGTCCAAAATGCAGTACTTGGATACAATCTCAAAAATGACAGAATGATCTCTGTTCATTTCCAATGCAAACCATTCAATATCACAGTAATCCAAGTCTATGCCCCAACCAGTAATGCTGAAGAAGCTGAAGTTGAATGGTTCTACGAAGATTTACAAGACCTTTTAGAACTAACACCCACAAAAGTTGTCCTTTTCATTATAGGGGACTGGAATGCAAAAGTAGGAAGTCAAGAAACACCTGGAGTAACAGGCAAATTTGGCCTTGGAATGCGGAATGAAGCAGGGAAAAGGCTAATAGAATTTCGCCAAGAAAATGCACTGGTCATAGTAAACACCCTCTTCCAACAACACAAGAGAAGACTCTACACATGGACATCACCAGATGGTCAACACCGAAATCACATTGATTATATTCTTTGCAGCCAAAGATGGAGAAGCTCTATACAGTCAACAAAAACAAGACCAGGAGCTGACTGTGGCTCAGATCATGAACTCCTTATTACCAAATTCAGACTGAACTTGAAGAAAGTGGGGAAAACTGCTAGACCATTCAGTTCTGACCTAAATCAAATCCCTTATGATTATACAGTGGAAGTGAGGAATAGATTTAAGGGCCTAGATCTGATAGAGTGCCTGATGAACTATGGAACGAGGTTCCTGACATTGTACAGGAGACAGGGATCAAGACCATCCCCATGGAAAAGAAATGCAAAAAAGCAAAATGGCTATCTGGGGAGGCCTTACAAATAGCTGTGAAAAGAAGAGAGGTGAAAAAACAAAGGAGGAAAGGAAAGATATAAGCATCTAAATACAGAGTTCCAAAGAATAGCAAGAAGAGATAAGAAAGCCTTCCTCAATGATCAATGCAAAGAAATAGAGGAAAAGAACAGAATGGGAGAGACCAGAGATCTCTTCAAGAAAATTCGAGATGCCAAGGGAATATTTCATGCAAAGATGGGCTCGATAAAGGACAGAAATGGTATGGACCTAACAGAAGCAAAAGATATTAAGAAGAAGTGGCAAGAATACACAGAAGAACTCTACAAAAAAGATCTTCACAGCCCAGAAAATCATGATGGTGTGATCACTTGCCTAGAGCCAGACATCCTGGAATGTGAAGTCAAGTGGGCCTTAGAAAGCATCTCTATAAACAAAGCTAGTGGAGGTGATGGAATTCCAGTTGAGCTATTTCAAATCCTGAAAGATGATGCTGTGAAAGTGCCAGCAAATTTGGAAAACTCAGCAGTGGCCACAAGACTGGAAAAGGTCAGTTTTCATTCCAATCCCAAAGAAAGGCAATGCAAAAGAATGCTCACACCACCGCACAACTGCACTCATCTCATATGTTAGTAAAGTAGTGCTCAAAATTCTCCAAGCCAGGCTTCAGCAATATGTGAACCATGAACTTCCAGATGTTCAAGCTGGTTTAGATAAGGCAGAGGAACCAGAGATCAAATTGCCAACATCTGCTGGATCATGGACAAAGCAAGAGAGTTCCAGAAAAACATCTATTTCTGCTTTATTGACTACGCCAAAGCCTTTGACTGTGTGGATCATAATAAACTGTGGAAAATTCTGAGAGAGATGGGAATACCAGACCACCTGACCTGCCTTTTGAGAAACCTGTATGCAGGTCAGGAAGCAACAGTTAGAACTGGACATGGAACAACAGACTGGTTCCAAATAGGAAAAGGAGTACATCAATATATAAGGCTGTATATTGTCACCCTGCTTACTTAACTTATACGCAGAGTACATCATGAGATATGCTGGGCTGGAATTAGCACAAGCTGGAATCAAGATTGCTGGGAGAAATATCAATAACCTCAGATATGCAGATGATATCACCCTTATGGCAGAAAGTGAAGAGGAACTAAAAAGCCTCTTGATGAAAGTGAAAGAGGAGAGTGAAAAAGTTGGCTTAAAGCTCAACATTCAGAAAACCAAGATCATGGCATCTGGTCCCATCACTTCATGGTAAATAAATGGGGAACCAGTAGAAACAGTGTCAGACTTTATTTTGGGGGGCTCCAAAATCACTGCAGATGGTGATTGCAGCCATGGAATTAAAGACGCTTACTCCTTGGAAGGAAAGTTATGACCATGTAGATAGCATATTCAAAAGCAGAGACATTACTTTGCCGACTAAGGTCGATCTAGTCAAGGCTATGGTTTTTCCTGTGGTCACGTATGGATGTGAGAGTTGGACTGTGAAGAAAGCTGAGCGCCAATGAATTGATGCTTCTGAACTGTGGTGTTGGAGAAGACTCTTGAGAGTCCCTTGGACTGCAAGGAGATCCAACCAGTCCATTTTGAAGGAGATCAGTCCTGGGTGTTCTTTGAAGGAATGATGCTAAAGCTGAAACTCCAGTCCTTTGGCCACCTCATGCGAAGAGTTGACTCATTGGAAAAGACTCATGCTGGGAGGGATTGGGGGCAGGAAGAGAAGGGGATGACAGAGGATGAGATGGCTGGATGGCATCACCAACTCGATGGACATAAGTCTGAGTTAACTCTGGGAGTTTGTGATGGACAGTGAGGGCTGGCATGCTGCAATTCATGGGGTCGGCGAGAGTCGGACACGACTGAGCGACTTAACAGAACTGAATAAACGTTTCCTCCTTCTTGAAACTCCCTCCCAGCTCCCACCATTTCCCACCCCTGTAAGTTGCTGCAGAACCTTGCATTGAGTTCCCTTCAGCTCAGTTGCTCAGTCGTATCGACTCTTTCCGACCCCATGAATCACAGCAGGCCTGGCCTCCCTGTCCATCACCAACTCCCGGAGTTCACTCAAACTCATGTCCATCGAGTCAGTGATGCCATCCAGCTATCTCATCCTTTGTCGTCCCCTTCTCCTCCTTCCCCCAATCCCTCCCAGCATCGGGGTCTTTTCCAATGAGTCAACTCTTCGCACGAGGTGGCCAAAATATTGGAGTTTCAGTTTCAGAAACAGTCCTTCCAATGAACACCCAGGACTGATCTCCTTTAGAATGGACTGGTTGGATCTCCTTGCAGTCCAAGGGACTCTCAAGAATCTTCTCCAACAGCACAGTTCAAAAGCATCAATTCTTTGGTGCTCAGCTTTCTTCACAGTCCAACTCTTAGTCATACTGTAAACTTCCATTGGCTATTTACATAAGGTGGTGTATATGCTTTCCTGCTACTCTCTCCATTCATCTCACCCTCTCCTTCTTCCCTTCCCACCCATGTCCATAAGTTTGTTCTCTATGTCTGCAACTCCATTGCTGCTCTGCAAATAGGTTCATCTATACCATCTTTCTAGATTCCATATATATGTGTATGTTTGTGTGTCGGTGTTAATATATATTTGTTTCTTTCTAACTTACTTCACTCTGTATAGTAGGCTCTAGGTTCATCCACCTCATTAGCACTGACTCAAATGTGTTCCTTTTTATGACTGAATAATATTCCATTGTATATATGTGCCACAGGTTCTTTATCCATTAATCTGTCAACGGATATCTAGGTTGCTTCCATGTCCTAGGTATTATAAATAGTGCTGCAATGAACCTTGGGGTACATGTACCTTTTCAGTTTTGGTTTCCTCAGGGTATATCCCTAGAAGTGGTAATGCTGGGTCATATGGTAGTTTTATTCTTAGTTTTTAAAGGAATCTCCATACTGTCTTCCATGGTGGCTGTATCAATTCACATTCCCACAAGAAGTGAAAGATTTCTTTTTCTCCACACTCTCTCCAGCACTTGTTGTTTGTGGGTCGTTTAATGATGGTTATTCTGACCAGTGTTAGGTGGTATCTCACTGTAGTTTTGATTTCCGTTTCTCTAATAATGAGAGATGCTGAGCATCTTTTTATGTTTTTATTAGGCATCTGTAAGTCTTCTTTGCAGAAATGTCTTTTTAGGTCTTTTCCACATTTTTTGATTGGGTTGTTTTTCTGGTATTGGCTTGTATGAGTTCTTTGTATATTTTGGAAATTGAACTTTTCTCAGTTGTTTCATTTGCTATTATTTTCTCTCATTTTGAGTGATGTCTTTTCACCTTGTTTATAGTTTCCTTTGCTTTGCATAGGATAAGTTTAACTAGATCCCACTTGTTTATTTTTGTGCTTATTTCCATTATTCTAGGAGCTGGATCATAGAGGATCTTTCTAGGATTATGTCATACAGTGTTCTGCCTATGTTTTCTTCTAAGAATTCTATGATTTCTGACCTTATACTTAGGTCTTTAATCCATTTTATCTTTTTGTATGGTGTTAGGAAGTGTTCTAATATCATTCTTTTACACATAGTTCTCCCAGCGACATTTATTGAAGAGACTATCTTTTCCCCATTATATACTCTTGCCTTCTTTGTCAAAGATAAGCTGCCCACAGATGGGGTTATCACTGGGCTTTCTATCTTGTTCCATTCATCTATATTACTGCTTTTGTGCCAGCCTTTGTAATACAGTCTGAAATCAGGTAAGTCGATTCCTCTAGCTCCATTCTTCTTTCTCAAGATTCCTTTGGCTATTTGGGGTTTTTTGTGTTTCCATACGAACTGTGAAATTTTTTGTTCTAGTTCTCTGAAAAATGCCATTGGTAATGTGATGCTGCTGCTGCTGCTAAGTTGCTTCAGTGTGTCCAACTCTGTGTGACCCCATAGATGGCAGCCTACCAGGCTCCGCCGTCCCTGGGATTCTCCAGGCAAGAACACTGGAGTGGGTTGCCATTTCCTTCTCCAATGCATGAAAGTGAAAAGTGATAGGGACTGCATTAAATCTATAGATTGCATGTGGTAGTATACTCATTTTCACAATATTGATTCTTACAACCCAGGGTCATGTAATATCTATTATGTCAACTTTGATTTCTTTCATCAGTGTCTTGTACAGCTCTTTTTGTCTCCTTCAGTTCATTAGTGACCCCATGGACTGCAGCACGCCAGGCCTCCCTGTCCATCACCAACTCCCAAGCTAAACTCATGTCCATCGAGTCAGTGATGCCATCCAACCATCTCATCCTCTGTCATCTGCTTCTCCTCCCGCTTTCAGTCTTTCCCAGGATCAGGGTCTTTTCCAATGAGTCAGTTCTTCAAATCCGGTGGCCAAACTATTGGAGTTTCAGTTTCAGCATCAGTCCTTCTGATGACTATTCAGGACTGATTTCCTTTAGGATTGAGTGGTTTGATCTCCTTGAAGTCCAGGGGACTCAAGAGTCTTCTCCAACACCACAGTTCAAAAGCATCAATTCTTTGGCGCTCAGCTTTCGTTATAGTCCAACTCTCACATTCATACATGACTACTGGAAAAACTATAGCTTTAACTAGATGGACCTTGGTCAGCAAAGTAATGTCTCTGTTTTTTAACATGCTGTCTAGGTTGGTCATAAGCTTTTCTTCCAAAGAGCAGGCATCTTTTAATTTCATGGCTGCAGTCATCATCTGGTCTGCAGTGATTTTGGAGCCCCCCAAAATAAAGTCTGACACTGTTTACATTGTATCCCCATCTATTTACCATGAAGTGATGTGACCAGATGCCATCTTAGTTCTCTGAATGTTGAGTTTTAAGCAAACTTTTTCACTCTCCTCTTTCACTATCATCGAGACTCTTTAGTTCTTCTTCACTTTCTGTCATCTGTGTATCTGAGGTTACTGATATTTCTCCCAGCAATCTTGATTCCAGCTTTGCTTCATTCAGCCCAGCATTTTGCATAAGTTAAATAAGCAGGGTGACAATATACAGCCTTGACGTACTCCTTTCCTGATTTGGAACCAGTCTGTTGTTCCATGTCCAGTTCTAACTGTTGCTTCCTGACCTGCATACAGATTTGTCAAGAGGCAGGTCAGGTAGTCTGGTATTCCCATCTCTTTCAGAATTTTCCACGGTTTGTTGTGATCTACACAGTCAAGGCTTTGGCATAGTCAATAAAGCAGAAGTAGATGTTTTTCTGGAATGCTCTTGCTTTTTCAATGACCCAACATGTGTTGGAAATTTTATTTCTGGTTTCCCTGCCTATTCTAAATCCAGCTTGAACATCTGGAAGTTCACGGTTCACATACTGTTGAAGACTGACTTGAAGAATTTTGAGCATTACTTTGCTAGCATGTGAGATGAGTGCAACTGTGTGATAGTTTGAACATTCTTTGAGATTGGAATGAAAACTGACCTTTTCCAGTCCTGTGGCCACTGCTGAGTTTTCCAAATTTGCTGGCATATTGAGTGCAGCACTTTAACAGCATCACCTTTTAGGGTTTGAAATAGCTCAACTGGAATTCTATCACCTCCACTAGCTTTGTTTGTGGTGGTGTTTCCTAAGGTCCACTTGACTTCAGACTCCAGGGTGTCTGGCTCTAGGTGAGTGATCACACCATCATGGTTATCTGGGTCATGAAGATCTTTTTTGTATAGTTCTTCTGTGTATTCTTACCACCTCTTCTTAATATCTTCTGCTTCTGTTAGGTCCATACCATTTCTGTCCTTTATTGTGCCCATTTTTGCATGAAATATTCCCTTGGTATCTCTAAATTTTCTTGAAAAGATCTCTAGTCTTTCCCATTCTATTGTTTTCCTGTATTTCCTTGCATTGATCACTGAGGAAGGCTTTCTGATCTCTCCTTGCTATTCTTTGGAACTCTGCATTCACATGGGTATCTTTCCTTTTCTCCTTTGCCTTTCACTTCTCTTCTTTTTTCAGCTATTTGTAAGGCCTCCTCAGATAACCATTTTGCCTTTTTGCAGTTGTTCTTCTTGAGGATGGTCTTGATCCCTGCCTCCTGTACAATGTCACAAACCTCTGTCCATAGTTCTTCAGGCGCTCTATCAGATCTAATCCCTTATCTATTTGTCCCTTCTCCTGTATAACCATAAGGGATTAGATATAGGTCATACCTGAATGGTTTAGTGGTTTTCCCTACTTCTGCAATTTAAGTCTGATTTTGGCAGTAAGGAGTTCATGATCTGAGACACAGTCAGTTCCTGGTCTTGTTTTTGCTGACTGTACAGAGCTTCTCCATCTTTGGCTGCAAAGAATATAATCAATCTGGTTTCAGTATTGACCATCTGGTGACGTCCATGTGTAGTCTTCTCTTGTGTTGTTGGAAGAGAGTGTCTACTATGGCCAGTGTGTTCTCTTGGCAAAACTCTGTTGGCCTTTGCCCTGTTTCATTTTGTATTCCAAGGCCAAATTTGCCTGTTACTCCAGGTGTTTCTTGACTTCCTACTTTTGCATTCCAGTCCCCTATGATGAAAAGGACATCTTTTTAGGGTGTTAGTCCTAGAAGGTTTTGCATGTCTTCATAAAACCATTCAACTTGCTCTTCAGCATTACTGCTTGGGCATAGACTTGGATTACTATGATATTGAATGGTTTACCTTGGAAATGAATAGAGATCATCTTGTCATTTTTGAGATTGCAAGCAAGAACTGTATTTCAGACTCTTTTTTTGACTATGAGGGCTACCCCATTTCTTCTAAGGGATTCTTGCCCACAGTTGTAGATATAATGGTCGTCTGAGTTAATTCGCCCATTCCAGTCCATTTTAATTCACTGAGTCCTAAAATGTCCATTTTCACTCTTGCCATCTACTGTTTGACCACTTCCAACTTACCTTGATTGATGGACCTAACATTCCAGGTTCTTATGCGATATTGTTCTTTAGAGCATCTTTACATGTCTCCTTAGGTAAGTTTATTCCTAGATATTCAATTCTTTTTGTTGCAATAGTAAGTAGGATTGATTCCTTAATTTCTCTGATTTTTCACTTTTAGTGTATAGGAATGCAAGCGATTTCTGTGTACTGATTTTGCATCCTGCAATGCTACTAAATTCGCTGATTAGCTCTAGTAATTTTCTGATAGTATCTTTAGAGTTTTCTGTTTACAGTATCTGCAAAACAGCCATCTATTTGAATCTGTCATCTGCAAATAGTGAGAGTTTTACTTCTTTTTTCCAATCTGGATTCCACTTATTCTTTTTCTTCTCTGATTGCTGTAGTCAGGATTTCCAAAATTATGTTGAGTAATAATGGTGAGAGTGGGTACCCTTGTCTTGTTTCTGATTTCAGAGGGAATGCTTTCACTTTTTCACTGTTTAGAATAAGGTTTGCTGTGTTTGTTTTATATGACCTTTATTATGTTAAAGTAGGTTCCTTCTGTACCCATTTTTTGAGGAGTTTTTTTTTTTATCATAAATGGGGTTGAATTGTGTCAAAAGCTTTTTCTGAATATATTGAGATTATCATATGGTTAGCTTTAAATTTGTTTACATGGTGTATCACATTGATTGATTTGCATATACGGAAGAATTATTGCATTCCTGGGACAAATCTGACTTGATCATGGCATATGATCTTTTTAAAGAGAGACAGAAAAGTTTCTTGATACAAACCAAAGTGAAAATACAACATATCAAAATGTATGGGATGCAGAGAAAGCAGATCTAAGAGGAAAACGCACATCAATAGACACCTACATTAAGAAATAAGAAAGATTTCAAATAAACCACCTAACTTTACACCTCAAAGAACTACAGAAAGAAGAATAAATTAAGTTCAAAGTTAGTTGAAGAAAGGAAAGAAAGATTAGAGGAGAAAAAAATGAAATAGAGACTAAAAAGATAAGAAACTAAAAACTGGTTCTTTGAAAAGATAAACAAAATTAGACAAATCTTTGGCTAGACTAGCCAAGGAAAAAAGAAAGGACCCAAATCAAAAAAATTACAAATGAAAAAAGACATTACAACTGATTCAAAGATATATAAAGACTCCATGGAGCTACTACAAACAACTATAGGCTAGCAAACTGGACAATCTAGAAGAAATGGAAAAATTCTTAGAAACAGACAACCTATAAAGGCTGAATCAGAAAGAAATAGAAAATCTGCAGACCAACTACAAGTGAGAAGACTGAATTAGTAATAAAAAATCTTCCAACAGAGAAAAGCCCACAGCCAGACAGCTTCACTGGTGAATTTTACCAAACAGTTAAAGGAGAATTAATGCCAATCCTACTCAAACTATTCTCAAAAATCAAAGCAGGAAAACTCCCAAATTTATTTTACATGGCCAGCATTATCTATTCTAAAAAAGACACTATAAGAAAAAAAAATTATAGGTCAGTATTCCTGATGTAAAAATTCTCAATAAAATATCAGCATTCTAAATTCAATAGTACATTAAAAGGATCATTTCCTATGACTAAGTGTGATTTATTCCACAGACGCAGAGATGTTCCAACATTTGCAAATAAATCAGTGTGATACACCTCATTAACAGAATGGATAAAAATCATATGATCATCTCAACAGATGCTGAAAAAGAATCTAACAAAATAAAACATCTGTTCCTGATTTTTAAAAAATAACTCTTAACAAATTAGGTATAGAAACAACGTATCTCAACATAACAAAGGCCATAAATATGACAAGTCCACAGCTAATATCATGATCAATGGTGAAAGGCTGAAAGTTTTTCCCATAAGATCAGAAACAAGACAAGGGGGCCCACTCTCAAAACTTCTATTCAATATAGTTCTGGAAGTCCTACACAGAGCAATCAGAAGTGGAATCAAGGAAAAAAAAAAAAGTACCAGAAGTAGAAAAGAAGAAATAGAAATGTCAACATTTGCAGTTGACATGATATTAGATATTCAAAATCCTAAAGGCTTTACCAAAAAAAAGTTAGATTTAATTAACAAATTCAGTGAAGTTCCAGGATACAAAAGAAACAATAGTGTTTCTATATGCTAACAATGAGTTATCTGAAAAAGAAATAAAATGATGCCACTTAAAAGCATCAAAAACGATGAAATATTTATGAATAAATTTAACGAAAGAAATGAAATATCTCTACACTGAAAACTACAAGCTATAGATGAAAGAAAACGAAGGAGATATAAATAAAGGGAAAGTTATCCTGTACTCATGGATTGAAGATTTTCTATTATTTAAAGCTATCTATTTAAAGCGGTGGCTGCACGGGCGCAGGAGGGCCTAGAGGAGCTACTGCATGTTCAAGGTCAGGAGGGGTAGAGGTGAGGAGATACCCCTCGTCCAAGGTAAGGAGTAGTGGCTGCACTTTGCTGGAGCAGCCGTGGAGAGATACCCCACGTCCAGGGTAAGAGACCCAAGTAAGAGGGTAGGTGTTGCAAGAGGGCAGCAGAGGGCAGACACACTGAAACCATAATCACAGAAAACTAGTCAATCTAATCACACTAGGATCACAACCTTGTCTAACTCAATGAAACTAAGCCATGCCGTGGAGGGCCACCCAAGACAGGTGGGTCATGGTGAAGTCTGACAGAATGTGGTCCACTGGAAGAGGGAATGGCAAACCACTTCTCAAACCACTTGCCTTGAGAACCCCATGAACAGTGTGAAAAGGCAAAATGATAGGATACCAAAAGAGGAACTCCCCAGGTTGGGGGCTGCCCAATATGCTACTGGAGATCAGTGGAGAAAACTCCAGAAAGAATGAAGGGATGGAGCCAAAGCAAAAACGACACCCAGCTGAGGATGTGACTGGTGATAGAAGCAAGGTCCGATGCTGTAAAGAGCAATATTGCATAGGAACCTGGAATGTCAGGTCCATGAATCGAGACAAATTAGAAGTGGTCAAACAGGAGATGGCAAGAGTGAACATCAACATTCTAGGAATCAGCGAACTAAAATGGACTGGAATGGGTGAATTTAACTCAGATGACCATTATATCTACTACTGCGGGCAGGAATCCCTCAGAAGAAATGGAGTAGCCATCATGGTCAACAAAAGAGTCTGAATGCAGTACTTGGATGCAGTCTCAAAAATGACAGAATGATCTCTGTTTGTTTCCAAGGCAAACCATTCAATATCACAGTAATCCGAGTCTATGCCCCAACCAGTAACACTGAAGAAGCTGAAGTTGAATGGCTCTATGAAGACCTATAAGACCTTTTAGAACTAACACCCACAAAAGATGTCCTTTTCATCATAGGGGACTGGAATGCAAAAGTAGGAAGTCAAGAAACACCTGGAGTAACAGGCAAATTTGGCCTTGGAATACAGAATGAAGCAGGGGAAAGGCTAATAGAATTTCACCAAGAAAATGCACTGGTCATAGTAAACACCCTCTTCCAACAACACAAGAGAAGACTCTACACATGGACATCACCAGATGGTCAACACCGAAATCACATTGATTATATTCTTTGCAGCCAAAGATGGAGAAGCTCTATACAGTCAACAAAAACAAGACCAGGAGCTGACTGTGGCTCAGATCATGAACTCCTTATTACCAAATTCAGACTGAACTTGAAGAAAGTGGGGAAAACCACTAGACCATTCAGGTATGACCTAAATCAAATCCCTTATGATCATACAGTGGAAGTGAGAAATAGATTTAAGGGACTAGATCTGATAGAGTGCCTGATGAACTATGGAATGAGGTTCGTGACATTGTACAGGAGACAGGGATCAAGACCATCCACATGGAAAAGAAATGCAAAAAAGCAAAACAGCTGTCTGAGGAGGCCTTACAAATAGCTGTGAAAAAAAGAGAAGCGAAAAGCAAATGAGAAAAGGAAAGATATAAGCATCTGAATGCAGAGTTCCAAAGAATAGCAAGAAGAGATAAGATAGCCTTCCTCACTGATCAATGCAAAGAAATAGAGGAAAACAACAGAATGGGAAAGACTAGAGATCTCTTCAAGAAAATTAGAGATACCAAAGGAACATTTCATACAAAGATGGGCTCGATAAAGGTCAGAAATGGTATGGACCTAACAGAAGCAGAAGATATTAAGAAAAGGAGGCAAGAATACACAGAAGAACTATACAAAAAAGATCTTCACAACCCGGATAAACATGATGGTGTGATCACTCACCTAGAGCCAGACATCCTGGAATGTGAAGTCAAGTGGACCTTAGAAAGCATCACTACAAACAAAGCTAGTGGAGGTGATGGAATTCCAGTTGAGCTATTTCAAATCCTGAAAGATGATGCTGTGAGAGTGCTGCACTCAATATGCCAGCAAATTTGGAAAACTCAGCAGTGGCCACAAGACTGGAAAAGGTCAGTTTTCATTCCAATCCCAAAGAAAGGCAATGCCAAAGAATGCTCAAACTACTACACAATTGCACTCATCTCACACACTAGTAAAGTAATGCTCAAAATTCTCCAAGCCAGGCTTCAGCAATATGTGAACTGTGAACTTCCAGATGTTCAAGCTTGTTTTAGGAACCAGAGATCAAATTGCCAACATCCGCTGGATCATAGAAAAAGCAAGAGAGTTCCAGAAAAACATCTATTTCTGCTTTACTGACTATGCCAAAGCCTTTGACTGTGTGGATCACAATAAACTGTGGAAAATTCTGAGAGAGATGGGTATACCAGACCACCTGACCTGCCTCTTGAGAAACCTATATGCTTCAGGAAGCAACAGTTAGAACTGGACATGGAACAACAGACTGGTTCCAAATAGGAAAAGGAGTACATCAATATACAAGGCTGTATATTTTCACCCTGCTTATTTAACTTATATGTAGAGTACATCACAAGAAACACTGGGCTGGAAGAAGCACAAGCTGCAATCAAGATTGCCAGGAAAATATTAATAACCTCAGATATGCAGATGACACCACCCTTATGGCAGAAAGTGAAGAGGAACTAAAAAGCCTCTTGATGAAAGTGAAAGAGGAGTGAAAAAGTTGGCTTAAAGCTCAACATTCAGAAAATGAAGATCATGGCACCTGGTCCCATCACTTCATGGGAAATAGATGGGGAAACAGTGGACAGTGTCAGACTTTATTTTGGGGGGCTCCAAAATCACTGCAGATGGTGATTGCAGCCATGAAATTAAAAGACGCGTACTCCTTGGAAGGAAAGTTATGACCAACCCAGAGAGCATATTTAGAAGCAGAGACATTACTTTGCCAACAAAGGTCCATCTAGTCAAGGCTATAGTTTTTCCAGTGGTCATGTATGGATATGAGAGTTGGACTGTGAAGAAGGCTGAGTGCCGAAGAATTGATGCTTTTGAACTGTGGTGTTGGAGAAGACTCTTGAGAGTCCCTTGGACTGCAAGGAGATCCAACCAGTCCATTCTGAAGGAGTTCAGCCCTGGGTGTTCTTTGGAAGGAATAATGCTAAAGCTGAAACTCCAGTCCTTTGGCCACCTCATGCGAAGAGTTGACTCACTGGAAAAGACTCTGATGCTGGGAGGGTTTGGGGGCAGGTGGAGAAGGGGATGAAAGAGGATGAGATGGTTGGATGGCATCACTGACTCGATGGATGTGAGTTTGAGTGTACTCCAGGAGATAGTGATGGACAGGGAGGCCCAGCGTGCTGGGGTTCAAAGAGTCGGACACGACTGAGCGACTGATCTGAACTGAAAGCTATCTATAGATTCAATGCAGTCTCTATCACAATTTTAATGGCACTTTTCACAGAATTAGAGAAAAACTATACAGTACTAAAAATTATACAGAGCCACAAAAGACTCTGAAGAACCAAAGCAATCCTGAGTAAGAAAGAAATACAAAGTAGGCAGCATCACATTTTCTGATTACAAGCTATGTAGCTATAGTTATCAAAACAGTATGGCAATGACATTAAAACTACACACCATGGAACAGAATCAAGAGCCCAGAAATAAACCCATTCATATAGAGTCAAGCAATATTTCACAAGGGAGCCAAGAATAATCAATGGAGAAAAAACAGTCTTTTTGAATCATGGCTGGGGAAATTGGATATTCACATCCAAAGAATGAAAGTAGATGCCTATCTTACTCCACTCACAAATATTAACTTGAAATCAATTAAAGACTTGACTCAAAGACTAGAAACCGTAAAACTACTAGAAAATAACAGGCGGTAAACTCCATGACATCAGTGTTTGCATTTTTTTTTTTTTTGGATATGACACTTAAAGCACAAACAACAAAATAAAAAGATAAATGGGACTACATCAAAGTAAAAAGCTTCTGCACAGCAAAAGAATCCATTAACAAAATGAAAAGATAACCTATGGAATGGGAGAAAAATATTTGCAAACCATGTATCTGATAAGGGGTTAATATCTAAAATGTATAAAGAACTTGTAACTCAACAGCAAAAAAAAAAAAAAAAATCTAATTTATAATGGGCAAAGAACCTGAATAGACATTTCTCCAATGAAGAGAGATATGAAAGGTCAACACATACATGAAAACCTATCTCCATCACTAACCATCAGGGTAGTACAAGTCAAAGCCACAATGATACCACCTCACACCAGTTAGAATGTCTATCGTCAAAAAGACAAGAGATAATAAATGCTGACAAGGTTGTGGAGAAAAGGGAACCCCTGTGTACTATTGTTGAGATTATAGATTGGTACAGCCACTATGGAAAACAATACAGACGTTCTTCAAAAATTAAAAAATGGAACTACAACATGATCCAGCAATTCCACTTCTGGGAATATATCTGAAGAAAATCAAAACACTGTCAAAGAGGTATCTGCACCGCCATGTTCAGAGCAGCATTCATTTACAATAGCCAAGACATGGAAACAACCTAAGTGTCTACTGAGGGATGAACGGATAAAGAAATTGTGAAACATAAACGTACACTGGAATGCTTTTCAGCTATTAAAAAGATGGAAATCCTGCCATTTGGACACAGATGGATCTTAACAGCATTACATTAAGTGGAATAAGTCAGAGAAAGACAAATGCTGTATGATCTCACTTACACATGAAATCTAAAAAAAAAAAAAAACCGGCAAAGAAAAAAACCGAAACTCATAGAAAGAGATCAGGTTTGTAGCTACCAAGGCAGAGAGTGAGGTCAGGGAGGAAATTGGAAGACATGGTCAAAATGTATAAACTTCCAGTTATGAGAAGCATTACAAAAGTAATAAGGTACAACTTGATGACTATAGTTGACACCTGTTATATGGTATATGCCAAACTTGTTAAGGAAATAAATCCTGAGTTCTCATCACAAGAGGAAAAAAAACATGTTTTTTTTTCCTTTCTTTTTTTGTATCTACACGAGATGATGGATGTTAACTAAACTTGTAATCATTTCACAACATATCTATCAAATCATTATGCTGTACATCTCAAGCTCATATACTGCTGTATGTCAATTATATCTCAATGAAACTGGGAAAAAATGTTAAAATCCCCTCTATGAGCCATCATCTTAGGGCCCATATTATTCTCCCTTATTTAGGTATTCACAGAGGCAAAGTAAAGAACTAAATTCCTGAGGAGGGTCTGTGTCATGGCTGTGACCAGGTAGACCTGCTCTGGTGACCCTAAGGTGTCTGCTTCATCTTTGCATCCTTGCCTTCCCAGATGGGAGTATCCTTTGTCTGATGACAGATTCCCTAGACTTCTGCAATATTAAGCACAACAGTTCAATCAAAAGGATTGGAGATTACCCAACAAGTCTACTTATTTCTTTACAACATAACTCCCAAAACACACTACAAATGCAGAAAACATACAGAAAGTGAGCTCGACAGTATCTCTTCAGTTCAGTCGCTCAGTCGTGTCCAACTCTTTGCGACCCCATGAATCGCAGCATGCCAGGCCTCCCTGTCTATCACCAACTCCTGGAGTTCACTCAGACTCACGTCCATCGAGTCTGTGATGCCATCCAGCCATCTCATCCTGTGTCATCCCCTTCTTCTCCTGCCCCGAATCCCTCTCAGCATCAGAGTCTTTTCCAATGGGTCAACTCTTTGCATGAGGTGGCCAAAGGACTGGAGTTTCAGCTTTAGCACCAGTCCTTCCAAAGAAATCCCAGGGTTGATCTCCTTCAGAATGGACTGGTTGGATCTCCTTGCAGTCCAAGGGACTCTCAAGAGTCTTCTCCAACACCACAGTTCAAAAGCATCAATTCTTCGGCACTCAGCCTTCTTCACAGTCCAACTCTCACATCCATACATGATCACAGGAAAAACCATAGCCTTGACTAGACGGACCTTAGTCGGCAAAGTAATGTCTCTGCTTTTTAATACGCTATCTAGGTTGGTCGTGACTTTTCTTCCAAGGAGTAAGCGTCTTTTAATTTCATGGCTGCAATCACCATCTGCAGTGATTTTGGAGCCCAAAAAAATAAAGTCTGACACTATTTCCCCATCTCCTATGTATACCTAAAACAATTTTAAAGCATGTCATGTGGCCAATCAGTGAGACTGTGTTTGTTAACACTTGTTCTTCACCTATTGGGGTAACCATGGGTGTAAACCTTGGGCAGGCCTCACCTCTTGGACACAGACAACTCCATTTTCTCCAGCATCATCCCACATCTTATAATTCTGAATTACCAATTCCCAAATTAAAAGGGAGGAATCAATTTTCCTTCACAGAAGAAATTATTTTATTCCATTTGAAAAAAGTATACATTTCTTTGCCTGGCAAAAGTCATTTTCTCATGAGTCTGCATCCTGCCTTTTGAAATTAATGGTGACAAAATGCTAGAGAAACTTGTGGTCCTTGGGCACAGCACACAAACATTTGACTAGAAAGGCATTTATATGATCAAAACATTTCCTGTAGCAATGATTCACAAGTTCACTTAAGACCAGTTTGACTTTGAAGAAAACATTTAGTTTTATGATTTAAATCTGCTAATTGAACCTAGGACAAAAGAGTTTTTCACATGATTGAGAGGGGAAACTGAAAACCCATCTCAAGTACTCATCCACAACATTCCCCTTTTCTTACATAAGCTCTTTTAAACTGATCTCTAGGCCAAAGGTGTCAAATGCCTTAAATCTGCCCAAAGCTCAGCATTTGAGCATGTTTTTCTCCCTGGAGGCAGACCTGTCCAAGGCTCAGCCACCCTGGCCAATCTCCACTCCTCCATAGGACCGAGGCAGGCTCCTACCCTCACCCCAATCACGCTTGCTACAACAGCAAGGCCTCAGAGGCCAACCAGGCATTCCACGAGCTTCCAAACTTAACACCACTGTTGCCTTGTAAGAGAAGAAGATGGGCAAACCTCAAGCATCTCTTTTTATGGTCTTCCACAGCAAGAGTCACCTCTAGGCTCTACATTAAGTGTTTGGTATTTTAACATAAATAAGCTACATTGTATTCACCCAAAGAAAGGTGACTGAGTCCTAATCCTGTTGTACAACTCTAGAAGTCCTAAGAACGGGATCAAGGAAGCAGAGCAAGTACATTCATTTTCCCTGCACCACTTTGCCAGGAGCATACTGGGGCCAGCAGATACTGGGCTGGTGACTGCTCAGCTTTAGAAATGTCATGTGTTGGGACCTGGGTGATAAGGCACTCATCTTTCTCCCTATACCTACCCCACTCAACACAGATTAGAAAGAGCTCCTTCCAAGGATGCTGACTTGGGGAATCCAGTTAGCAATCACTATGGAAAACGTCCTCAGGTGAAACTGGGCTATGGCCTTCAAATGTTCTGGCCAGCAAGTGCTGGCTACACCACGAAAAGCTTAAAATGTGCCTGTGTGTCAGATTAAGGAGCTCTAAAATTATGAGGAACAGAACTGCTATTTACTCAATATTACAGCAGTTTCGATTTAGGGCTTTCAAAATTCTAGATATGACATAAAAAAAGCTACCTGGGTGTAAATGTGAAGCAGGGCTTGTTACAACTGTAATGTATCACGCACTGAAACAGGGTGGCATCTCATTATTGCACACCGTCTTTGCTGGGGAGATACAAAACATCATTTCTCAGAGCCAGTCATCCCTCCACAGTAGGCAGGGGACAAAGCAACACACAAACAAAGCTGACACCAGGGTCTCCCATACGCAGGTCCATCCGCCAAGGCCATTCATCTCCCTCCAAGCATGTCCAACTTGAGGGCCTATAGTGCTATTGTGAAGACACACAAGTCCAGTCCACTAAATGCCTTCAAGGAGCAGCATTTGCCATGTGTAAAGGTCTCTCCTGTCGCTCTTCTCTGGATGTAAGAGGCTGAGAATGCTGATGTTTTGGCTCCCACAAGCTTGGGTGAGTCCACTCCCCATGATGAATGTGACTGAGAACATGATGGTAACTTCTGATATCTGTCCATATGTCACAGAAAAAAAAAAAATGCAGCATGCTAAGATATGGCCAACATCAGCAGAAGCCCAAGTGCTAAAGTTGGCCTGATTCCTTAGAAACAAGAGCTAGTTCCCCCCATGGGTGGTCTGACTGAACTGGCTGTCTGAAGAGGGGATGGTTGGCATTGGAATTGCTAATCTGGGGGCTTGCCCTGGAACTGCACTTCCTGCCATGGAGCCATTAGGAATAGCAGTTGTATTCAAGATACTAGGGGTCTCACTAGTAGCTTGTATTTTAAAATAAACCAAATAAAACACTGGTAAAACAACTCCAATTAGAAGCATGATAAAAACAGCATTCCACCACTGAATTCCACAGTCTGCACCATATGTCGGTATCTTTGGAGGAGCAGGAAGCAGTGGCTGACTGGAGGTCTCTATGGAGTAACTTTCACTCAAAAAGATTTCTGACTGAACTGCATGTTCAATATTCTGATCAATGCCCTTAAAGAAATCCATCAGTGAGCTAGATGAGGCGCTGGCATTGACAGCTGCTCTGTCTGGGTCTGGCTGTTCCTCGAAGGTCACTCTGGTCTCTGAGGATGAGTTCAGGAGGGGTCTAAGTTCTTTGCGGGTCTCTGTTAGGATGCCATGGTTTTTCACTGGAATCTTAATAGATTTTAAAGCATAGAAGTCTTGTTCTCTGATGAAGTTGTTGACTTTCTTGATATCAGCAACCTAGGAAAGCCATGAAGACAAACATCACAAAATATATAAAGCTGTTTAAAACTAATATCCAAAAAATGGCACCTAACCTTCCTGGGTGATGGTCCACACCCACATCACTTAAGAATCTGACGAACACTGGAAAACTGTTTAACTATACACAAAATTGAGTTCAGGCTGAATAACTGTTTTTTGGCTTTAACTCAGTCTTAATGTACAGCTTACTCATCCAATTTTTGTACAGACTTACAAATTGGAGCAACTCAAGATCCGTTTTGGAAAAGAATTTATTGTTTATTTGTCTAAAGTGTGCCTTCAATAAAAAGCCTTAAGGTGAAACACTTCATGGTAAAAGAAGGCTGTAGCCCTTTCTGCATTTAACTTTTTAGGCAACAGTGCCCCTGTCTGGCTGACTTCTCTCCTGCATCAGAATTTAATTTAGTAGCTGCAGTAGATATCAGCATTCAGCAAACACAAAGCCTTAGCCAGCTCTACCGACACTAGGACCTAGTTCATACGTAACAACTTCTTAAAAGGTGTGCTCTCATGATTCTACTACGTTTTCCTTTCCAGATGTACTATATGGCCTATAAACTTATTTTTAAAATAAAAGCAACCTAGAGTTAATTCAGTTTGAGGCTTTCAAAACACTTTCTATAACTAGAAACATGCACAGAGTATGCATCAAGTTGGAAACTACAGACTGACACCTTCCATTTCAATATTATGACTTGAGAAAGGAACATGACCTGAGTTTTAAAGACTCACAACAAAGTTTATGACAAAGTCATAACAAACTCCCCTCACACTCAAACTTCAAGATTTAAAAAGCAGGGGGAAATGTAAGTCAAAGACAGATCCTCCCTCAAGTGATTGTTTGAAAACTTACCAAAAGCATCAGAGATAGATTCTAAGGTTTTAACTCCTAAGTCCATTTAAACTAGAATGTAAATATAGTCAACAGACTTCATTCAAATCAATCATCTTCATTATTTTAATTATTTAGCAATTGCTTTTACCATTTAATTGTATTGGGGTACATCATGTAACTTAAGGTTCTTGAGATATTTTTGTCTTTGATCCTAATAAGCTAACATCAAACTTATTTACTTCAAATAGGAAAACTGATCACTTATTAGATAAATTATATAGTTCTTTTGGTTTTGTTAAACATCAGCATTTCAAGAAGCCCACTGCGTCTATTCAGGTCTTTGTAGGAAAGGACTCAATTTTTAGCCCTTGCTCTATAAACCATTTAGTATGCCTACAGAAGCTGATTATTAGGATCAAATAAAAATCTCAGTACGATTTAGAGACAATTATTAGTCCCAAGGGGCTTTCCAGGTGTCTCAGTGGTAAAGAATCCGCCTGCCAATGCAGGAGATACAGGTTCGATCCCTGGGTCAGGAAGATCTCTGGAGTAGGAAATGGCAACCCACTCTAGTACTCTTGCCTGGAGAATCCCATGGACAGAGGAGTCTACATGGCGACAGTCCACGGGGTCACAAAGAACTGGACATGACTTAGCAACTGAGCAGGCTTGCATGTGTCCCTGGAGACCAGTTTAATACCATGGGAAACAACAGTCCCACACAACATGTTGAGTCATTTGATCCCTGCCAGATAAATGAGAGACCCTTCAAGGATAAAAGGATTTTTTAAACAAGTAGCTTATACAGCCTTGGAGAGAGCCATAGAAAATAGCACAGTGCTAGCAAAATGAAATAGTTTGAATCTAGGAGAAAATGCAACAATTCAATAAATACCCTCCTACTTACTTTGCCATTGTTAATCACTCTGAATGCTAAAAACATAATTAAAGAGAGAAACAGGGTTATATAGGTACACAGCATACAAAGGATAGATCATGCAGTTCTGAAAGAGAGAAGGCAAAAATTTACCAATCAAATAAGCTACAATTAGCAAGAAAGGTTTAAAAACAGAAAAGTAGCGAAAAAAAAAAGGCAAGCACACCAAAGAAATCTTGGATAAACTCTGCCTGGCATCTCTGGCCCATTATGCGTTAAATAAAATGTACTCAAAAGACAAAAGAAGGTTTCAGAATTTCAGTTTGGAAGGACAAGGAAGACCAGAAGTACTGGGCAGAGAGGGAACTGTCCAATCACCTGAAACTCCTAATTCCCTCTCTCTGTGATGAACAGGTCATTCCACCTGCCCTCCATCTCTAGCTAGATAGGAGTGTCCTTTACTCTAGAACCGGCTTCTCCCAACCACTTCTGGGGGTCAGGAAGAGGTAGGAAGGGTCCCCAACCTTCAGTGAGTGCCTCTGTTCCTCTTAACACAGGGCCAAGGGGCAGGTGGTGCCTTCTCCTGTGGGGTTTCTTACTTTGCAGCCATACTGAAGAGCGAGCTTGTTGAGGCTGTCCCCCTGGGCCAGCTCCCGCTGCAGCAGCACCACGTCCCCTGCTCCTGGCCGGTGAGAGTGGTGGGCACCCTTCTTCTGGCCCTCCTTGCCCCGGGGCCGCAGGGCCATTCGGTGGGACTCTTCCTCAGAGGAGTCCTCGGAGTCCTCAACACCATTCTCAAACATGTAAACGTGGCTGGTCGGAGTCCTACAGACCACAGCTGGGCCTTGGAAGGTCTTGGTTATCACCTCCTTCTGCCTCATTTCCTTAACTGAAAACCAAACCCCAAGGTTAATTTCACACAAGACATATTCATTCCTCTGGGACTACAATGAAGATAAATGTCTTCTTCTTGTTAGAGATGACTTCTTTCCCTAAAATAAATACTCAACACATACTCATGACATGTGTTGAGTATTTTGTGCACAAAAAATATTCAAACGTATTTATGCTGGCTGAGATGAAGGGAGAGATAGGCAAATAAATACATTTTTTCTTAATTACATATTTTTGAGCAAAAAACAAGACTCCCCTTTCTTCTCCCTTTATTCCTCATCCATTGCTATGTCTCCCCAGAACCCACAGATGTACAGAAATAACTTCTCTTTTTGGTCCTGGAGTAATAAAGCAGCAGCTGGGATCACTGACGAGAGGTAAGGACTGCTCCCAACTTCTGTCCTTGCACTAAGACTCTTAAACTCAGAAACTCTTACAAAAAAATTCTTGCTCAACTCTTCAAGCATTCCAAAGTAGTTTTACTTAAGGTCAAGACTAAGAATATTTGCTTAGAAGAATTATGAGACTAAATACTCTGATCTTGAAACTGCTTGAATTATGTAACAAGTGAGGCAAGTTAAGGGGAAGATTTCTGTCAAACTAAGGAATTCGTCCGGTTTCTCACAGCTCCCTTGGCCTTCAGAACCTTCCCAAGTCTGGTTTTTATTTTCACTGCCAGACAAGTGCAGAAGCCACAATACAGCCTTTTCGCTCTCCAAGTGGCTCGAATGAACTTCCAGAAATGAAATCTCAAAACCGGGAACGACAGCCTGCAACAGTTGGCACTGGGTTTCTTGGGAACCAGAAGGGATGCGGCCCCCTAGGAACAGCGGGGCCGCGGAGCGACCCCTCCCTGGCCCCAGCCCCCTCCCCGCACTCGGAGCCCCCGCCGGCTCGCGGGGAGGGAGGTAAGAGGCGGCTCTCCGGATTTCCGAGGGTCACCCGCGGCGGCCGGAGCTCGAGCGGACCGTCCCGTCGGAGCTCAGTGCCTGCAAGAAGCCCCGGGGCCTCCGCTTCCCTCGGAGCTCCTTCCGCGAAAGGAAGGGGGACCCCCAAACAGGAGCTGTCTAAGAAAACCGGCGGAGTCCCAACGTTCCACAGAGGCACGACCTCCGACCTCCACCCCAGAAACCTCCGGCCAGCCCTCGACAGTCTGGGTCGCGGCACCTCCAGCTGCAAGAGGGTGACCTCAGAGTCGCAGGAGTGGCAGCTGGACACCCAAACTACAAGCGGGGCGACGCCACGGCCCCGAATTAGGACCGTCGCCCCCCTCCAGCAGGCCCGGTACCTCAGCATCCGGGATCCACCGAGACCCGCCGCCGCCGCGCCTGCCGATTGGCTGCGGAAATCACCTGGCGTCTGGGGGCGGGAACGGCGACGTAGCCAATGAAATCAGTGATGGGCGGCTCCGGCAGTGCGGAGAGGTCGGCACAGGACCTGCGAATCCCAGGGGCGGGGCCGAGGCCGGCGGCGGGGCGGGGCCCAGGCAGAACCCCTGGACCGAACCTCGGCACACCCGCCTGACTGGGTGCCGCGCCCCGTGGCCGGTCCTGGCTCCTGTCGCTCCCAGCTCTCCGCTGAGCCTCCGCTCTCTCACCCCCTCTCTGTCTGTGATATGTAACGACAGCTCGGGTACCTAGTAGAGGGTAGCTGAGGCCTCCGGCCAGGAAAGAGCCCCAGGGGATCTGCGTGGGAGGGTGAGGGGTCTCCGCAGCCGGGGTCTCCGCAGCCTGGGTCTTCTCTGGTCTGAACACGGGAGTTTGCTCCGCCGCGCCCCGCCCAAAAGGATAAAAAAGAAAAGTCCACCGGTGTAACCCGCGAACCGCGCAAACAATGACCAGAGAAACATAATTTATCAAGTATCACATGGTGGAGGGCTTTCTCCATGATACAGTGAATGTTGGCAATTTGATCTCTGGTTCTTCTGCCTTTTCTAAATCCAGCTTGAACATCTGGAGGTTCATGGTTCATGTACTGTTGAAGCCTGACTTGGAGAATTTTGAGGATTACTTTGCTAGCATGTGAGATGAGTGCAATTGTGCAGTAGTTTGAACATTCTTTGGCATTGCCTTTCTTTGGGATTGGAACGAAAACTGACCTTTTCCAATCCTGCGGCCACTGCCGAGTTTTCCAAATTTGCTGACTTATTGAGTGCAGCATTTTAACAGCATCATCTTTTAGGATTTGAAATAGCTCATTTGGAATTCCATCACCTCCACCAGCTTAGTTCATAGTAACGCTTCCTAAGGGAGACTCGCCCAAAGGTTCACAGTAGGTTAGCAGTAGCTTTGAGGCACTATGGAAAATGCATGGAAGCCTGCACCAGTTCTGCATTTACCAGCTGTGCAACCATAATCTTTCTGTAAGCTTTTTGGGCCTTGGTCCCCTCTTTCCTGATAGCAGGGCTTCCCTGATAGCTCAGTTGGTAAAGAATTTGCCTGCAATGCAGGAGACCCTTGTTTAATTTCTGGGCTGGGAAGATCTGCTGGAGAAGGGATAGGCTACCCACTCCAGTATTCTGACCTGGAGAATTCCATAAACTATACAGTCCATGAGGTCACAAAAAGTCGGACACAACTGAGCTACTTTAACTTAAATTACCCTCTTCTACTGTGTTGTTCCCGACGCCCAGGATGGCCATACATTCCTTCTGCCTGGAATAATTCCAGGTTATGCCTGTTGTCTCAACAGAATTATCATTAACACCCCTTCCCTTCTCACAGTGTCTAGACACACTCTCTGCCCCTGTGGCAGTTTTCAAGGCACATGCTCTCCACCTACCCCTGGAGGCCATTGCTAGTTCATCACAGAGGCCCAGACAGCTGTTAGGCATCAGCATAGAACATCCAGGACAGCCAGGACCAATAGAGCTATACTGTCAGAGGAGGTGAAGTTGGCTTGCCATCCCTACTTTGTGGAATTGGGTGTTCTTGATCTGGTTTCTTAGGCTGTGGTTTCTCTAGTGACACAAGAAAATCCATTGGTCGTTGTGGCTCAGTCTCCTATCCACAAACGGGAAAAATCAAAGCTTCTTGATTTTTTCCACATGTTGTAAAGTCATTTTTAGAAATGAAGCCCTTGGGAGAAACATGGCAATGAGTGTTAAAGCTCACACCTACAAAGATGTTGCCAACTTTAGGAATCCAGAAGAAAGTGGTAGAAAAAAGGCTTAAGAAATAGACTGCATTTGGTACAGCAAAAAAAATTATTAAAAAGTTAAAAGGCATGTGATGAATTGGGTAAAAAAATCTGTTGTCTTTGATATGTTAATATCTTGAATATATAAACGACATTCAGACCTTAATAAGAAAAAACACTTAATAAGAAAAACACTCAATGGAATAACGATGTAAACAATTTGCTAAAGAAATACATATAGAAAAAGGGGTGTCAGTTCAGTTCAGTTCAGTCGCTCAGTTGTGACCGACTCTTTGCGACCCCATGAATTGCAGCACGCCAGGCCTCCCTGTCCATCACCAACTCCTGGAGTTCACTCAGA
This sequence comes from Ovis canadensis, assembly GCF_042477335.2. Classification (NCBI taxonomy): domain Eukaryota; kingdom Metazoa; phylum Chordata; class Mammalia; order Artiodactyla; family Bovidae; genus Ovis; species Ovis canadensis. The sequence continues at coordinate 19,307,356 of NC_091262.1, forward strand.
CTCACGTCCATCAAGTTGGTAATGCCATCCACCCTTCCCATCATCTGTCGTCCCCTTCTCCTCCTGCCCCCAATCCCTCCCAGCATCAGGGTCTTTTCCAGTGAGTCAACTCTTCTCATGAGGTGGCCAAAGGACTGGAGTTTCAGCTTTAGCATCATTCCTTCCAAAGAAATCCCCGGGCTGATCTCCTTCAGGATGGACTGGTTGGCTCTTCTTGCAGTCCAAGGGACTCTCAAGAGTCTTCTCCAACACCACAGTTCAAAAGCATCAATTCTTCGGCACTCAGCTTTCTTCACGGTCCAACTCTCACATCCATACATGACCACAGGAAAAACCATAGCCTTGACTAGACAGACCTTTGTTGGCAAAGTAATATCTCTGCTTCTATATATGTTATCTAGGTTAGTCATAACGTTCCTTCCAAGGAGTAAGCGTCTTTTAATTTCATGGCTGCAATCACCATCTGCAGTGATTTTGGAGCCCCCAAAAATAAAGTCTGACAGTTTCCACTGTTTCCCCATCTATTTCCCATGAAGTGATGGGACCAGATGCCATGATCTTCGTTTTCTGAATGTTGAGCTTTAAGCCAACCTTTTCACTCTCCTCTTTCACTTTCATCAAGAGGCTCTTTAGTTCCTTTTCACTTTCTGCCATAAGGGTGGTGTCATCTGCATATCCGAGGTTATTGATATTTCTCCTGACAATCTTGATTCCAGCTTGTGCTTCTTCCAGCCCAGCATTTCTCATGATGTACTCTGCATAGAAGTTAAATAAGCAGGGTGACAATATACAGCCTTGACGCACTCCTTTTCCTATTTGGAACCAGTCTGTTGTTCCATGTCCAGTTCTAACTGTTGCTTCCTGACCTGCATATAGGTTTCTCAAGAGGCAGGTCAGGTGGTCTGGTATTTGCTGGGGTCCTGCCCTGGTGGATCCAGGGTAATTCAAAGGGAAGATGAGTAGGCAAGGAAAAACTTACTTATTTAGAAATGTACAAGAGAGATTAGAAAAGAATAGTATAGTGGGAAATTTAGTGGAGAAAAGAGGCTGAATAACTTGGTTTACACGGAAAACTAATAAAGTTCCAAGACAAGGAACTTGCACCATCTACATTAGGCCACCAGCGCCCACTTGAATAGCGGAAGGTGCCCCGCCTTAGGCTCCCTCTTCCATGGGTCTTAGAAGCCAGGGCAAGTAATTAGACTCAGAGAGCCTCCATGCCCCAGATGGGAATTCAGCCTGAAAAGGAGAGGAAGGGAGAGGGAGAGGGAGAGGGAGAGGGAGAGAGAGAGAGAGAGAGAGAGAGAGAGGGAGAGAGAGAGAGAGAGAGATTCAACACGGGGGGAGCCAGATTTCCAAGAAACCAGTTCAAGAAGCTGGTCAAAGAAACTGGTCCATCCTTTATTGTTTGTAAAGGCTTTTTATACCTTTTTTTGTCCATAGAGATCAATGGATAATATAAAATTATGCAGTGTCAACAGCCCTGACTCTTATTGAGACCAGGCTTTCTCTCTGCATACCTAGTTGTATACACAAGTCTTAGGTGATTTACATCATCTTCTGGCCGGAAGGCCAATTAGCATTTTACAGCCCTTTTCTGATAAGCGTAATAGTGTTGTTCTTCCCAAAGTCTGGTGCCACTCTCAGAAAGCACTAAATAAAGTTACATTCTTACACAGCAAGGACACAATAATTTATAACAAGGAAAAAGGAGTACAGTGATTTTTAACAAAGAGAAAATTGATTAACTCAAAAGTCTAGTGTTGGTAACATCAAAACTACTATATTCCTATTTCTGCATCCCGTTTACATTGATTAATATCCTCCCAGATGCCTAAAAGATGAAGGATATCGAGGCCTGGTGGCAAACATTAACTCAACAAACTCTTCACCAAACTAATTCTTAACTCTAAAAGACTCTATATCTTTAAGATGTTTTAAGCTTTGTGCCTCTTGCGTTTGGGGGGCTGTAAACAATCACAAGTTGTAAAAGTCCAGGAAGACCAGTCAGGTAAGTTAGAAAGCAATCAAAGGATTTTAAGCCAAGACATTCTTTTTATATGCAGGAGACTGTTAACTAGAGCTCTGAATTAACTCTTTTGGGGATAGACCTCTGTTATGTCAGAAGAGTATAGTATAGCAGACAGTAAACAGACAGATTTTGGTTTTGGGGTAGATGCTCAGACAGAGGACCCCTTGAGACCTGACTTGCCTTGCCCATCAGGTCTCTCTGCATGACCTTGTCATGGGTGGGATCTCCCGTCTGGGCTCCCGGCAGGTATTCCCATCTCTTGAAGAATTTTCCACAGTTTACTGTGATCCACACAGTCAAAGGCTTTGGCATAGTCAATAAAGCAGAAATAGATGTTTTTCTGGAACTCTCTTGCTTTTTCCATGATCCAGCAGATGTTGGCAATTTGATCTCTGGTTCCTCTGCCATTTCTAAAATCAGCTGGAACATCTGGAAGTTCATGGTTCACGTATTGCTGAAGCCTGGCTTGGAGAATTTTGAACATTACTTTACCAGCATGTGAGATGAGTGTAATTGTGTGGTAGTTTGAGCATTATTTGGCATTGCCTTTCTGTAGGATTGAAATGAAAACTGACCTTTTCCAGTCATGTGGCCACTGCTGAGTTTTCCAAATTTGCTGGCATATTGAGTGCAGCACTCTCACAGCATCATCTTTCAGGATTTGAAATAGCTCAACTGGAATTCCATCACCTCCACTAGCTTTGTTCGTAGTGATGATTTCTAAGGCCCACTTGACTTCACATTCCAGGATGTCTGGCTCTAGATGAGTGATCACACCATCGTGATTATCCGGGTTGTGAAGATCTTTTTTGTACAGTTCTTTTGTGTATTCCTGCCACCTCTTTTTATCTTCTGCTTCCGTTAGGTCCATACCATTTCTGTCCTTTATCAAGCCCATCTTTGCATGAAATATTCCCTTGGTATCTCTAATTTTCTTGAAGAGATCTCTAGTCTTTCCCATTCTGTTGTTTTCCTCTATTTCTTTGCACTGATTGCTGAAGAAGGCATTCTTATCTCTTCTTGCTATTCTTTGGAACTCTGCATTCAGATGCTTTTATCTTTCCTTTTCTCCTTTGCTTTTCGCTTCTGTTCTTTTCACAGCTATTTGTAAGGCCTCCCCAGACAGCCATTTTGCTTTTTTGCATTTCTTTTCCATGGGGATGGTCTTGATCCCTGTCTCCTGTACAATGTCAGGAACCTCGTTCCATAGTTCATCAGGCACTCTATCAGATCTAGGCCCTTAAATCTATTCCTCACTTCCACTGTATAATCATAAGGGATTTGATTTAGGTCAGAACTGAATGGTCTAGCAGTTTTCCCCACTTTCTTCAAGTTCAGTCTGAATTTGGTAATAAGGAGTTCATGATCTGAGCCACAGTCAGCTCCTGGTCTTGTTTTTGTTGACTGTATAGAGCTTCTCCATCTTTGGCTGCAAAGAATATAATCAATGTGATTTCGGTGTTGACCATCTGGTGATGTCCATGTGTAGAGTCTTCTCTTGTGTTGTTGGAAGAGGGTGTTTACTATGACCAGTGCATTTTCTTGGCGAAATTCTATTAGCCTTTTCCCTGCTTCATTCCGCATTCCAAGGCCAAATTTGCCTGTTACTCCAGGTGTTTCTTGACTTCCTACTTTTGCATTCCAGTCCCCTATAATGAAAAGGACAACTTTTGTGGGTGTTAGTTCTAAAAGGTCTTGTAGGTCTTCATAGAGCCATTCAACTTCAGCTTCTTCAGCGTTACTGGTTGGGGCATAGACTTGGATTACTGTGATATTGAATGGTTTGCATTGGAAATGAACAGAGATCATTCTGTCATTTTTGAGATTGTATCCAAGTACTGCATTTTGGACTCTTTTGTTGACCATGATGGCTACTCCATTTCTTCTGAGGGATTCCTGCCCGCAGTAGTAGATATAATGGTCATCTGAGTTAAATTCACCCATTCCAGTCCATTTTAGTTCGCTGATTCCTAGAATGTTGATGTTCACTCTTGCCATCTCTTGTTTGACCACTTCCAATTTGCCTTGATTCATGGACCTGACATTCCAGGTTCCTATGCAATATTGCTCTTTACATCATCGGACCTTGCTTCTATCACCAGTCACATCCACAACTGGGTATCGTTTTTGCTTTGGCTCCTTCTCTTCATTCTTTCTGGAGTTATTTCTCCACTGATCTCCAGTAGTTTATTGGGCACCTACTGACCTGAGGAGTTCCTCTTTCAGTATCCTATCATTTTGCCTTATCCTAGTGTTCATGGGGTTCTCAAGGCAAGAAAACTGAAGTGGTTTGCTGTTCCCTTCTCCAGTGGACCACATTGTCAGACCTCTCCACCATGACCCGCCTGTCTTGGGTGGCTTCATGGGCATGACTTAGTTTCATTGAGTTAGACAAGGCACTTTACAAAGAGTCAATCAATGGAAACTCAAATAGTTGCAACACCCTGAAAAACTCAAACCTCAAAGGCTTCTGTGGTGTGTAGTTGCACAGGCAGGGATAGTGGACTCTCAGGCAGGCCCTGCTGGTAGGAATATCCATTGGGACATTTGTTAAAATGAAGGTGTTAGTTGCTTAGTTGTGTTGGACTCTTTGTGACCCATGGACTGTAGCCTGCCAGATTCCTCTGTCCATGGAATTCTCCAGGCAAGAATACTGGAGTGGGTTGCCATTCCCTTCTCCAGCAGGTCTTCCTGACCCAAGGATGTAACATAGGACATTTGTAGCATTTTTTTTAATATGTTCATATTCCTCGATTCTGCCTCCTATAATTTACCGAGGAAATAATTATGACATGTAAAAAGATTTGATGTACAACTGTTCTTAGTGGTGAGAAATGGGAGGGTGGCCCAAAAAAGTCCAATAGAAGAGGATTAGGTTGAATTCATTTAGCTCATTTATGGAATTATTTGTTGTTCTTCTCGTGAGGGTGGAGTGAAGTCAAGCATGACTTATGCTGCCCTCTTAGTGATATCATGCATTTAACACTTTTCATCAAGTCTAAGTCCTTAATTTATTGTTGGGTTGCCCATCACAGTTTTTTTTTTATTATGGTAAAATATACATAACATAAAGTTTACTATTTTAACCATTTTAAGTGTGCAATTCCATGCTATTAACATGGAACTGAAAATCATAAATTTGTGAATTTACAATTAACATGTTATATGAACATGTGAGTCCAGCACTCACAGTGTTGTGCAATCGTCACCACTGTCTATTTCCAGAACTTTGATTTTCCTAAACAGAAACTCCATTAAAGAAAACTCCTTCTCCCCTTTCCTTAGCCCCTGGTCGACTTTCCATATCTATAAATTTGACTACTGTAGTAGTACCCAATTCCATGTAAGTGAAGTCATACAGTATTTGCCCTTTTGTGTCTGGCTCACTTAGCATATAGTTTGCAAATTTCATCATGTTTTAGCACGTGGAATAATATTCCATTGTATGTATGCACCACATTTTGTTTATCCGTTCATTCACCACTTGGGTTGCTTCCACGAACATAGTTTTCAAGGGATCCATTTAAGTAAATTTGCAGTGTCTCTTATGCCATTGATCAGAAGAGAATCAGAAACCTTACGTTTGACTAGTATTTTTGGTAGAAAAAATTTATAATTTCCAACAACTGTTGTCTTTTTTCTTCTCTTCCTCTTTACTAAAACAAACTTCCTCACTGATTCATAAAATCTAACTGTTAATACATGTCTAGCTCTGTTGGGGATACAGCTGTGGGTAGTGTCCCTCCTCTGGTAAAGTTAATCTTCCCAATAGACAGTAAACAAGCACAGTCATTTCAGGTGTGAAAAGTGCTGTGCAGATGCCATAAGGGAACGTGGTAGGGCATACCTGTATGGGGACAGAAGTGGGAGGGCACTTTTGATCTGAACTGCATCTACGTGCAGGATCCTGAAAGATCCCACTAAATGGTCCTTACTCACTTTGTTTGCACTCTGAAGCCTTTGGGAGAAAGAATGTGTTTAAAGTTTCAATGGGCAAGGGATATAAATATATACACACACATATGGAATACTTAAGAGGCATAAGTGGGGAAAGCCAGTCAGATATACATAGTCCATATTCACCTCAAGAAAGAGAAAAAAGGAAGAAACAGTGTTAACTGTTTAAAATGTAGCGTGGTACAGAGGAGCTTTGTCCAGACTTCCAACTGCAGACTTCCTATTTAAGCCTGGTCTGAGGTGGTTTGGTGGCCTGAGTATCATCTGGTCCAGAGAACAAATAATCAGCACTGGAGACAGTTGTTAGTTTCTTTTGACTGCATTTATTTGGCTGCATCAGGTCTTATTTGAGCCCACAGGATCTTCATTAGATCATGTGGGATCTGGCATTGGAGCACACAGAATCTCTAGTGCTGGTGCCTGGGCTTAGTTGCTCCCTGGCACGCATGCAGTTGTGTCTGACTTTGTGACCCCAGGGACTGTAGCCTGCTAGGCTCCTTTGTCTTTGGGATTCTTCAGGCAAGAATACTGGAGTGGTAGCCATTACCTTTTCCAGGGGATCTTCCTGACCCAGGAATTGAACCTGGGTCTCCTGTACTGCAGGTAGATTCTTCACCATCTGAGCCATGGGATCCTAATTCCCTGACCAGGGATCGAACGCCTGTCCCCGGCATTGCCAGGTGGATTCTTAACTGCTGGACCACCAGGGAAGTCCCTGGAGACAGTTTTTAAGAGAACAGGTAAAGCAGCAGATTTCTGGATAAGCTTAGTGTTTGGAGTCGGGTGGTGCTGGAATTTCAGTTCCCCTGTCACTTGGCTACTGTTAAAATGCTGTCATTTCAGGGCAGCGTTTGCAACCCTGTCAATATGAAGCTTCTATCAGAGAGTTTGCTACTTGTAGCTATTGTTCAGGAGCAGTGCTGGCCTGTTCTTTCTGGGTTTTTTGTCCAGCTACAACTCGTGCTTTGATACTAGTTTTCTAATGAGCAAAGAATAGCTGCCACTTCTTTCCCCAGGCTTTTTTTTTCCCAGTCATTACTTGGCAGTGTTCTTCTGACGCAAGCCAGGAGCTCCTTCATTATGGACATCTTTGACTAAAGAGTTGAAACTGTATGTAAGATGGAGTTTTAAAATGTTTACTCTCCCTGGCAGGAGCATGAAAGATATTGGTATCTGTGGTCTGGCAGGTTCACCAACACCCTCATGTCTGGTGCCCTGGAGGGAGTGTCAGAGAAGGCAGTGGAATGGACTAATTTATCTATTTATATAAGTGACACACAGAGCACTACCTCTGTGCTAGGTTCTCGCTGGGGTGACCCACAGAGGTGAGGAAGGTGTGGCCGGGAAGTTATCACCTGGGAACAGTCAAGGCTCTGTGCAAGGCCTGGAGTGCAGTGGGAGGGAGAGGTGGCAGGAGACATCTAAACCCACTGAACTGAGAGATTAGCCACTAGGGTTGATGGGGGAAGGAGGCTGAGCTCTACTGTAAAAAGTACCCAAACAGATGTGCAGATTTCATTTTGGGAAAATACTAAGATGCAGCCCTAAGAGTGAAAACAATTGTTGTTAATCCATTACACACATCAGATGCCAGATAATGCTCTAGGAGCTTTATGCACACTCATTTCATCCTCACAATGTCCTTGTGAGGTTGGCACTTACTGTTCCTATTTTACAGATGGAAAAACTAAGCCAAGAGTACATAGCTAGTAAATGGGGGTACTGGGAGTCCAGCCCAGGCTGACAGGCTTAGGAGCTGTTGCCCTTAATCCCTTTGCTCAGGACCTTGCTGCTCTGCTAGCTGGGTGACTGTCCACGGTGGGCCTGGGGAGGGAACTGACCACATGACCAGGGCTCACAGACCATGGTGGGCATTTGGACCTTAACTGCCCTGGGCTCGTGGCCTCACATGGTGGGGTTTGGGGAGGGGGCAGCAGAGTGAATAATTAAGAAAATTTACTGGTTCACATGGGGCATCGGCCATGCAGTGACAAGAAAAGTCAGGGCTACGGCCTGAACCATAGGAGAAATATAGACTCAGCATTTTACCTCCCTGTCTTCTTGGTCGTGTCCCTGAGCAAATGAGCCAGACTCCTTGGCTGAGAAAGAAACCTCATTTGTGTCAGTAAAGTAGTCTCCTTTAGCCATTTCCCCGCCAAGACCCAACGCCTGGTGACAGGACTCCTCCAAGCTTATTTCCAGAGAGGATATCTGGCTGTCTTTCCCAAGCTGACCAGGGACACAGGGGACAGAATCCATTTTTGTCCATTCTCCAGGAACTGAGTACAGACTCTTTGCCTTCCTACACAGCCAATTAGGCCCCATGGCCCTTGGAAGGACTGGCGTGGTGGCCAGGTACAGCTCCAATCTGTGACCTCTGCCCTCTCCCATCTGTACTCAAAACTGTGCAGGGCCCTTGAGGGATTGCCACAGCAGTGCTTTTTTAATCACACACTCAGGGAGACTTTCTCAGATCTTCAGAAAACACCATGATTTTTAAAGCCCATTCACTGTCCCTGAATAAGGAACACATGCTGTCGTGTCCATTGGTTCATTCATAATCTTCCAAAGCACAAGTTATCTGTCAGATCACTAGATATAAGTGATAACAAATACGATCTCTGCCTCTAAGGTATGTGTAAGTCTAATGGGAAAGACAAAGCCTGTGTAAAAGTGGTAATATGTCAGAGCATGCTGGGTCCAGGAGAGGGCAAAGGGTTTGATGACACTCAGTTGGTAAAATAAGAAAGATTTTCTAGAGAAGTTGATATTTCCTTCGCTGGCGCCTGGAGGGTGGGTGGAATTTTGTAAGATGATCATGGATGGCTCTCCCAATGTTCTAGCAATGGACAAAGATCTAGAGGCTGGAAACCAGGAGGATCATGTGAACAGGGAACTATGAGCAGCCTAGTGGTCTGGAGTGAAGGAGGTGTGAATGGAATTGTGGAAAATGCTGCAATAATAGTTAGGGGCCAGCTTATAGACAACCTTGAATTCTATACATAAATGATTTGGACATTATTTGATGCACATTGGCAAGGTATGGAAAGTCTTTAAACAGTAGAGAGTGTGGGTGGGCACTGACTTTAAGAATAGTGATCCCACAGTTTTGGAGGAGAGAAACCTTGAAAAGGTGATGTAGGTCAGTATTAGCAATTTGTGTGTTTTTCGGTTTTTTGTTTTTGCAGGTGGTGACTGGAGATACTTTATTTTTCATTTACTTGTTAAAAATTGAGGTATAGGGACTTCCCTGGTGGTACAGTGAATAAGAATCCACCTGCCAATGCAGGGAACACAGATTTGATCTCTGGTCCAGGAAGCTTCTAAGCTCCTGCACCACAGCTGTTGAGCCCACTCTCTTCTACAAGCCACAGCCTCTGAGCCTGAGCAACCTATTGAGCCCTTGAGCTGCAATTACTGAAGCCTGTGCACCCAGAACCTGTGTTCCGCAGCAAGAGACAACATCGCGACTAGAAGAGAGAAGTCCTTGTTCTCGGCAACTAGAGAAAAGCCCACGCAGCAACGAAGACCCAGCGCAACCAGAATTAAAATAAATAAGTGAACTTTTTAAAATAAAATGTAAAAATTGAGGTATAGCTGATATACAATAGTATATATGTTTCAAGTGGCCAATATCATGATTTACACTTTTTAAAAGTTATACTGCATTCATAGTTATTTTAAATGATTGGCTATATTCCCTGTGTTGTCTAATAAATCTTTGTAGCTTATTTTATGCATAGTAGATTGTGCCTCTTAATTCTCTACCCCCATTACTCCTCTCCCCATTTCTGTCTCCACATTGGTAACCGCTAGTTTGTTCTGTGAATCTATTTCTGTTTTGTTATATGCATTCTTTTTCTTTTTTTAATAGATTCCACATGTAAGTGATGACATGTAGTGTTTGTCTTTTTCTATCTGACTTATTTCACAAGCATAATACCCTCCAGGTCCATCCATGTTGTTACAAATGGCAAAATTTCATTCTTTTTTATGGCCAAGTAGTATCCAGTTGTGTGTATATATATGTGTCTATCACATTTTTGTACACGTCCATCAGTTGATGGACACTTCCATATCTTGGCAATTGTAGACAATGCTGCTATGAACATTGGCATGCACGTATCTTTTTCAATTAGTGTTTCTTTTTTTCTTTCAGATAGATACCCAGGTAGTGGAATTTATGAGTCATATTGTAGTTTTATTTTGAGACACCTCCATAATGTTTTCCTCAATGGCTGCAACAGTTTACTTCATACCAACGCTGTACTAAAGTTCTCTTTTCTTCACATCCTCACCATTTGTTCTTTTTGATAATAGCCATTCTAACAGATGTGAGGGGAAAACCGTAGTTTTTAATTTGTGTTTTTCTTTTCTCCCCCAAGACTTACTTTATGTTTTTTAATTTTTTTTAATTGGAGGAAAGTTGCTTTACAATGATGCGTTGGTTTCTGCCATACAGCAATGCCAATCAGCCATAATTATGCATATATCAGCTCCCTCCTGAGTCTCCCTCCCCTCTCCTATCCCACCTTACCCCTCTAGGTCATTACAGAGTGCCAGGCTGGGCTCCCTGTGTTATATAGTGACTCCTAACTAGCTATCTATTTTATACACGTATAGATGTCAATGCTACTTTCTCTGTTCATCCCACTCTTACCTTTCCTCACTGTGTCCAGGAGTCCACTCTCTACATCTGTGTCTCCATTCCTTCCCTGCAAATAGGTTCATCAATACCATATTTCTAGATTCCATACACACGCATTAATATACTGTATTTTTCTCTTTCTGACGTCACTCTGTATAAGAGGCTCTAGGCTCACCTGCATTTTTCCTATGACTCACAGTGTTGTTTACGGTTTCTTAGGCCTATTTGCTATCTGTGTGTCCTCTTTGGAAAAGAGATCTTCACGTCTATTCAAGTCTTCTCTCATTTTTTAAATTGGGTTATCAGCGTTCTTCATGCTGAGTTGTATGAGCTGTTTATATATTTTGGATATTAATCCCTTATTGGTCATATAATCTGCAAATATTTTCTCCCATTCAGTAGTTTTTTTCATTTTGTTGCTAGTTTCCTTTGCTGTGCAAAATCTTAATTAGGTCCCACTTGGTTATTTTTGCTTTTATGTGTTTTAGAGACAGATCTGAAAAAACTATTGCTATGATTTACGTCAGAATGTTCGGCCTGCTTTCTTCTAGAAGTTTTATGGTTTCCTGTCTTACACTGAAGCCTTTAATCCATTTTGAATTTATTTTTGTATATGATATTAGGACATGTTCTAATTTCACTCTTTCACATGTAGCTGTGAGTTTTCCTGTGCCACTTATTGAAGAGACTGTCTTTTCTCCATTATACATTCCTGCCTCCTTTGTCAGAGCTTAATTGACCATAAGTGTGTGGATTTGTTTCTGGTCTCTCGGTTTTGTTCCCCTGATTGACGTGTCTGCTTTTGTGCCAGTATCATATTGTTTGGTTACTGTAGCTGAAATCAGGGGTGAGTGATTCATCCAGCTCTGTTCTTCCTCAAGATTATTTTGGCTATCCCAGGACCTTTTGTGTTTCCACACAAATTTTAAAATTATTTACTCTAGTTCTGTGAAAAATGCCTTTGGTATTTTGATAGAAATTACATTGAATCTGTATATTTCTTGGATAATATGGTCATTTTAGCAATATTATTTCTTCCAGTCCATGAACATGGTATATATTTCCATTTGTTTGTGTTTTCTTCAGCTTTTTTCATCAGTGTCTTATAGTTTTCCAAATATAGGTCTTTTACCTTCTTAGGTAGGTTTAATCCTAGGTATTTTATTCTTTTTGATGTGATTGTAAATGGTATTGTTTCCTTAATTTCTCTTTCTGATATTCATTAGTGTATAGAAATGCAACAAATTTCTGTATATTAATCTTGCATCTTGCAGCTTTGCCAAATGCATTGATGAGCTGTAGTGTTTTTCTGGTGGCATCTTTAGGATTTTCTATGTATAGCATCATGTTGTTTGCAAATAGTGGTAGCTTCATGTCTTCCTTTCCAGTTTGGATTCCTTTTATTTCCTGTTCTTATCTGATGGTTGTGGCTAGGCCTTCCAATTCTATTTTGAATAAACATGGCAAAAATGAGCCTCCTTGGCTTCTGATTTTAGAGGAAATGCTTTCAGCTTTTCACCATTGAATATGATTTTAGCTGTGGGCTTGGCATATATGTGATCGTTTTAAGGTGCTGATCTCTTAATTTAAAGTGCATTTTAACAACTCTGCATTTGTAATCTCCTCACTTCAGTTTACTGTGTTTGATATCATGTTTACATCTAATTGCTTTGTGTATCCTTAAACTGATTATCGTGGGTATAGACAATTGTTCTACTTTTGCCTTTCATGTCATTCCTCCATGCGTCTGCTTCTAGACTCCCTGAGTTTGAGTGTGGTATCTCACCTGAATCATTGGAAAGGAAGGACAGCTCATGTGCTAGTAGTCCGGGCTGTGGCAGTGTTATCTATATTCCTTTTTGCTGCTTTGAGATAACTGTTCCACCCTGTTCTCTAAATCCTTTTGCTCTGTTGAAGTATATGTTACCAGCACATGCATCATCTATAGATCTGCAGGTCTATCCCTCTCATCCACTGAAGACTTGAGCACTTGTTCTTATTCTTGGTATCCATGTAGATCAGTGACTCCCCATCTTTTTCAGGTCATACCACATTTAGAAAATACATACAGAATCTTGAAGGAAACAGGTGTAGATTTGATTTTGTATGAGCTGTAGTGTTACAGATAGCCAGAGGAGGTAGGAGGTTAGAGAGTTTGTTCCTTCTGTTAGATGTTTTAAATGGGTGATCAAAAGGCATGCTTTTATGCCAGTAGGAAAGATCTAGAAGAGGAGAAATTAATGCTACCAGAGAGAGGATAGTTGCAGGAGTCAAGACCTTAAGAATCATAGATGTGATGAGCTCCAGTATAAATACAACATGGAAAGTTTGGCCTAAGATAAGAGCAGAGACCTCTATAACTCCTGGAGGGAAGGCAGAGCCTTCCAGGTGGAGAAAGATGCCTGGATTTTATGGTGGGACTACTAGGTGTGTGTTATTTGATTACATCTGTTTATCAGTGGAAAATATAAGACAGAGTGATCATCTGAGAAGAAGTGGTCTTAGAGGTTGGACTAGAGCTGAGAAAGTAAAATGGTGATGACAGAAAGTGAAGAAGTCTACATTCTAGAGAACTGTAGTCACATTTCTGGGCAATGTTAAGAGTCTTTTAAAATTTGTGGTCTTTGTGGAATAAAAATTGGAAAGTCCAGAATTAGACCCAGAATTATACATATAGAAACAGTATATGACAAAGATGACATTTTAAATAAATACATGGGATAAATATAAACTTTTAAATAAGTGGTTCCAGGACAATTAGCTAGCTATTTGAAAGGATATAAAACTAAATCTACATGTAAGAATTAACAGCAAATGGATTAAGGATCTAAATGTAAAACATAAAACTGTTCTAGCACAGGAAGAAAATGTGAGTGAGTTCCCCTCTGACCTGGGTGTAGGGAAAGGATTCTAACTTTGTATCAAAATCCACAGCCAATGAAAGAGAATATTGATAAATTTGAACACACAGAAATAATAAAATTTTCATGACAAAAGTGCCACAAGGTCAAAAATCAACTGACAAGTAAAGAGAATATTGATAAATTTGAACACACAAAAATAATAAAATTTTCATGACAAAAGTGCCACAAGGTCAAAAATCAACTGACAAGTGCTCCCATTTCATTTAGTTAATGTTTTCCTATTTCTCTCTTAGTTGTTGTTCTTTCTCAAGCCTTCAATCATAATAGAAAAGCTTTTGTATATACATATATACAGTATGTATAAATAATATAATATATTTTGGAAATTTTATGAATTTTTCCCAGGCTAGTTTGACTTAGTATAAATAGAATGCTAGATTTCTAATTTATATTCACTCAAAACTTTGATATAGTTCCATGCATTTTGGCATCTAGCGTTACTGCTAAAAGCTTAGACAATATTTTAGTGACTAAAAAATATTTGAATGAGGCTTGAAATTTCTAATCCAATTCTGAGAATATAAAGAAATACTATGTTGTTTAAAAAAAAGGAAAATTAACAATGATACAGTATTACTAACTGAAGTACAGATTTTATTCAAATTTCACAAAATTTTATGCTAGTGTCCATTCCTTGTTTTCATACCTTATTCAAGACTCCACATTGTATTTAATTTCACTGAACAGCTTAAGCTGCATGCAACAAATTCTGGTAAATTCTTTTTTCACTTTTATTCTACTACAAATATTTTCTAATTTTCCTTGTTATCATTTCTTAGATACACCCATCATTTAAAAGAGGACATTTAATTTCCAAATACATGGGATTTTATTTAGAGTATCTTTAATATTTTCTCATTTTGATACTAATTTCTCATTTTAATGATTTTTTCTCTGTAATCAACCTCTGTGTTTTTTTTCAGTCTAACTTTACTGACGCTTTTGATGGCTAAAGTCGATTATCTTTCTTGGTAAATATCACATTGCACTTGAAAATATATGGGTTATTTTCAAATATATTTTAATATTGACTTCTAACAAAATTCCACAGTGCTAAGAGAATGCATTTAGATCATGAAACTTTTACACCTTGTTTTATGTCCCTGGATATGTTCCAGTGTCTCCTAGTTTACAGTCTATGGAAACGTGGATAGAATTTGTACTTCCTGTCATATGAAAACTGTATACTCATATGAAAACTGTATACATTTTCATTATGTTGAATTGGCTCACAGTGCTTTTCAGGTCTACTATATCATTCTCCTCTCTGTATATTCATTCTATTAGTTTTTGAGAGTTTGACATTGAAACTACAACTAAAAATCTTAATTCATCTACTTAAAATTGTAATATATAGTGGAACTATATGTAGCCTTATTCTGTATTTTCCAAGTCTCCTGTAAATGTGTATTCATACTTTCGTAATTTAAACAAAATTAAAAATCAACAGATAAACTCGGAGAACATATTCATAGCATATATAACAAAGGACTAATTTCTGTAATATAAAAGAACTGAAAAGTTAAGGGTTAGACACCAAAAATCCATTTGATATGGGAAAAAGGCATATACAGACAATTGACACACACTAAAGATACTAACATAGCCCAAAAATATGAAAAAATTCAAATTCACTCATAATAAAGTCAAATTTAAACATTAAGAAATAATTTAAGATCAATCCAAGAAGAAGATATAACAATTATAAATATATATGCACCCAACATAGGAGTACCTCAATATGTAAGGCAAATGCTAATATGTATGAAAGGAAAAATTAACAGTAACACAATAATAGTGGGAGACTTTAATACCCAACTCACACCTATAGATAGATAACCAAACAGAAAATTAGCAAGGAAACACAAGCTTTAAATGATACAATGGACCAGTTAGACCTAATTGATATCTATAGGACATTTCACCACAAAACAATGAATTTCACCTTTTTCTCAAGTGGACACAGACATTCTCCAAGATAGATCACATCCTGGGCCATAAATCTAGCCTTGGTAAGTTCAAAAAATTGAAATCATTTCAAACATCTTTTCTGGTCACAATGTGGTAAGATTAGATGTCAACTACAGGAACAAAACTGTTAAAAATATAAACATATGGAGGCTAAACAACATGCTTCTGAATAACCAACAAATCATGGAGAAATCAAAAAGGAAATCAAAATATGCATAGAAACAAATGAAAATGAAAATACGACAGCCCCAAACCTATGGGATTAGTAAAAGCAATGCTAAGAGGAAGGTTCATAGCAATACAAGCATACCTCAAGAAACAAGAGAAACATCAAATAAATAACCTAACTTTACATCTAAAGCAACTACAAAAAGAAGAAATGAAGAACCCAAAGTTAGTAGAAGGAAAGAAATCATAAAAATCAGAGCAGATAAGTGAAAAAGAAATGAAACTATAGCAAAAATCAACAAAACTAAAAGCTGCTTCTTTGGGAAGATAAATAAAACAGACAAACCATTAGCCAGATTCATCAAGGAAAAAAATGAGAAGAATCAAATCAACAAAATTAGAAATGAAAATGGAGAAATCACAATAGACAACACAGAAATACAAAGGATCATAAAAGACTACTATCAGCAACTATATGCCAATAAAAAAGACAACTTGGAAGAAATGAACAAATTCTTAGAAAAGTATAACCTTCCAAAACTGAACCAGGAAGAAATAGAAAATCTTAACAGACCCATCACAAGCATGGGAATCAAAACTGTTAACAAAAATCTTCCAACAAACAAAAGCTCAACTCCAGATGGCTTCACAGTTGAATTCAACCAAAAAGTTAGAGAAGAGCTAACACCTATCCTACTCAAACTCTTCCAGAAAATTTCAGAGGAAGGTAAACTTCCAAACTCATTCTATGAGGCCACCATCACCCTAATACCAAAACCAGACAAAGATGCCACAAAAAAAGAAAACTACAGGCCAATATCACTGATGAACATAGATGGAAAAATCCTCAACAAAATTCTAGCAAATGGAATCCAACAACATATTAAAAAGGTATGCATCATGACCAAATGGGCTTTATCCCAGGGCTGCAGGGATTCTTCAATAGTCACAAATCAATTAACGTGATACACCACATTAACAAATTGAAAGATAAAAGCCACATGATTATCTCAATAGATGCAGAGAAAGCTTTTGACAAAATTTAACACCCATTTATGATGAGATGACCAAGTGGGCTTTAACCCTGGTCATCTTATCATAATAATTTATTTAACTTCTATGCAGAGTAAATCATGAGAAACGCTGGACTGGAAGAAACACAAACTGGAATCAAGATTGCTGGGAGAAATATCAGTAACCTCGGATATGCAGATGACACCACCCTTATGGCAGAAAGTGAAGAGGAACTAAAAAACCTCTTGATGAAAGTGAAAGTGGAGAGTGGAAAAGTTGGCTTAAAGCTCAGCATTCAGAAAACGAAGATCATGGCATCTGGTCCCATCACTTCATGGGAAATAGATGTGGAAACAGTGTCAGACTTTATTTTTGGGGGCTCCAAAATCACTGCGGATGGTGATTGCAGCCATGAAATTAAAAGACGCTTACTCCTTGGAAGGAAAGTTATGACCAACCTAGATAGCATATTCAAAAGCCAGAGACATTACTTTGCCAATAGAGGTCCATCTAGTCAAGGCTATGGTTTTTCCAGTGGTCATATATGGATATGAGAGTTGGACTGTGAAGAAGGCTGAGTGCCGAAGAATTGATGCTTTTGAACTGTGGTGTTGGATAAGACTCTTGAGAGTCCCTTGGACTGCAAGGAGAGCCAACCAGTCCATTCTGAAGGAGATCGGCCCTGGGATTTCTTTGGAAAGAATAATGCTAAAGCTGAAACTCCAGTCCTTTGGCCACGTCATGTGAAGAGTTGACTCATTGGAAAAGACTCTGATGCTGGGAGGGATTGGGGGCAGGAGGAGAAGGGGACGACCGAGGATGAGATGGTTAGATGGCATCACTGACTCAATGGATATGAGTTTGCTTGAACTCCAGGGGTTGGTGATGGACAGGGAGGCCTGGCGTGCTGCAATTCATGGGGTCGCAAAGAGTTGGACATGACTGAGCAACGGAACTGAACTAAACTGAAGCTTAAGATGTACAATATATGACTTGATACATTTATATATTGCAATATGATTACCAATGAAGCACTTAGCTAACACCTCTATCATATCACATAATAATTATTTCTTTTTTGTGGTGTGAATATCTAAGATCTAAACTTTTTGCAACTTTGACGTATAATACACTACTGTTGATGTAATTAAAATGCTGTACACTAGATCTCCAGAACTTATTCATCTTCCAACTCCAAGTATGTGCCCTTTGACCAACATCTTCCCACTTCCCACACCCCCCAGGCCATAGTATCAACTACCATTCCACTCTCTGTTTCTAGAAGTTCAGCCTTTTAAGATTCACATATAAATATCAAACAGTATTTTGTCTTTTTCCACCTGACTTTTCTCACTTAGCATAATTTGCTCAAGGTTCAACTGTGTTTTATGAGATGATAGAATTTCCCCTTTCTCATGGCTGAATAACATTCCATATATATGTATGCATATATATACATATTTGCATATGTACATACACAAATATATATATTTACAATATATATTTGTACATATACAAATATATATAAAGATATATATTTACAATAATATATATGTGTGTGTGTGTGTGCATACTAAGGTGCTTTTGCTGTGTCTGACTCTTTGTGACCCTATGGACTGTAGCCCACCAGGCTCCTCTGTCCACGGGATTCTCCAGGCAAGAATACTCGAGTGGGTTGACATTCCCTCTTCCAGGGGATCTTTTGCATCTACTGCATCTCCTGCACTGCAGGCAGATTCTTTACCACTGAGCCACTGGGGAGCCCATATATATCACATCTTTAAAAAAATTTTATTTTATATTGGGGTATAGTTGACTAACAATGTTGTCTTAGTTTACAGCAAAGTAAATCAACTATACATGTATCTATTCTTTTTCACATTCTTTTCCCATTTAGGTTATTATAGAATATTGAGAAGATTTCCCTGTGTTAAACAGTAGATCCTTGTTGGTTATCTATTTTACATATAGCAGTGTGTACATGTCAATCCCAGTGTCCCCTTTCCCCACCCTTCTCCCTGGTTCCTTCTCCATAAGTTCCTTCTCTAAGCCTGTGAGTCTGCTTCTGTTTTTTGGTTTTGTAAATAAGTTCATTTGTATCATTTTTTAGACTTCACATACAAGGGACATCATATGCTATTTGTCTTTCTCTGTCTGACTTACTTCACTTAGTATGATAATCTCCAGGTCCATCCATGTGGCTACAAATGGCATTATTTCACTCGTTTGATGACTAATATTCCACTGTATATATGTAGCACATCTTCTTTATCCATTCATCTTCTGATATACATTTAGGTTGTTTCCATGTATTGGCTGGGGCTGCCCATGTATTGCAGAATCCACCTGCAATGCAGTAGACCTGCGTTCAATCCCTGGGTTGGGAAGATCCCCTGGAAAAGGGAAAAGCCACCCACTCCAGTATTCTGGCCTGGAGAACTCCATGGACTGTGCAGTCCATGGGGTTGCAAAGAGTCGGACATGACTGAGTGACTTTCACCTCACTTCACTTCATGTCTTGGCTGTTATAAACAGCACTGCAATGAATATTGGGATGCATGTATTCTTTCAAACCATGTTTTTCTCTGGATATATGCCCAGGAGCAAGGTTGATGAGTCATACAGGAACTCTATTTTATTAAATTTTTGTTTTTACTTTATTTTACTGTACAATACTGTATTGGTTTTGCCATACATTGACATGAATCCACCGCGGGTGTATATGTGATCCCAAACATGAACCCCCCTCCCACCTCCCTCCCCACAACATCCCTCTGGGTCATCCCTGTGCACCAGCCCCAAGCATGCTGTATCTTGCATCAGACATAGACTGGCGATTCGATTCTTACATGATAGTATACATGTTTCAATGTCATTCTCCCAAATCATCCCACCCTCTCCCTCTCCCTCTGAGTCCAAAAGTCTGCTATACACATCTGTGTCTTTTTTGCTGTCTTGCATACAGGGTCATCATTGCCATCTTTCTAAATTCCATATATATGTGTTAGTATACTGTATTGGTGTTTTTCTTTCTGGCTTACTTCACTCTGTATAATCGGCTCCAGTTTCATCCATCTCATCAGAACCGATTCAAATGTATTCTTTTTAACAGCTGAGTAATACTCCATTGTGTATATGTACCACAGCTTTCTTATCCATTCATCTGCTGATGGACATCTAGGTTGTTTCCATGTCCTGGCTATTATAAACAGTGCTGCGATGAACATTGGGGTACATGTGTCTCTTTCAATTCTGGTTTCCTCGGTGTGTATGCCCAGCAGTGGGATTGCTGGGTCATATGGCAGTTCTATTTGCAATTTTTAAAGGAATCTCTACACTGTTTTCCATAGTGGTTGTACTAGTTTGCATTCCCACCAACAGTGTAGGAGGGTTCCCTTTTCTCCACACCCTCTCCAGCATTTATTGCTTTCAGATTTTTGGATCGCAGCCATTCTGACTGGTGTGAAGTGGTACCTCATTGTGGTTTTGATTTGCATTTCTCTAGTAATGAGTGATGTTGAGCATCTTTTCATGTGTTTGTTATCCATCCATATGTCTTCTTTGGAGAAATGTCTATTTAGTTCTTTGGCCCATTTTTTGATTGGGGCTCTATTTTAGCTTTTTAAAGAACCTCCGCATGTTCTCTGTAGTGGAGGTACCAATTTATATTCCCACCAACGCTGTAGGAGGGTTCCCTTTTCTACACAGCTTCTCCAACATTTTGGCCATTCTGACCAGTGTGAGATGGCACCTCATTGTCGTTTTGATTCACATTTCTCTAATAATTAGTGATGTTGAGCATTTTTTCACGTGCCTCTTGGACATCTGTATGTTTTCTTTGGAGAAATGTCTATTTAGATTTTCTTCCTATTTTGGATTGAATTGTTTGTTTTTATACTGAGCTGCATATTGTACATTTTGGAAATTAATCCCTTGTTGGATGCATCATTTGCAAATATTTTCTCCCATTCTCTGGTTTGTTTTTTGGTTTTGTTTATGGTTTCCTTTGCTATGCAAAAGATTTTGAGTTTAATTAAGTCCTATTTGTTTATTTTGTTTTTATTTCCATTATTCTAGGAGATGGATCAAAAAAGGTATTACTGTGGTTTATGTCAAATAGTGTTCTGCCTACGTTTTCCTTCTAAGTGTTTTATACTATCTGGTCTTATATGTAGATCTTTAAACCATTTTGAGTTTATTTTTGTGTATGGTGTTAAGGAATATTCTAATTTCATTGTTTTACATGAAGCTGTCCAATTTTCCTAGCACCATTTACTGAAGAGACTCTCTTTTCTCCAAAGTATAGTCTTGCCTCCTCTGTCATAGATTAATCGACCATAGATGTTTGGGTTTATTTCTTGGTTTTCTGTCCTGTTCCATTTTTATCTGTTTTTCTGTTTTTGTCCTAGGACCATACCGTTTTGATTCCAGTAGCTTTGTAATATAGTCTGACGACAGGGAGCCTGATTTCTCCAGCTCCATTTTTCTTTCTCAAGATTGTTTTGGATACTTGGGGTCTTTCGTATCTCCATACAAATCTTAAATTTTTTGTTCTAGTTCTGTGAAAAATGCCATTTGTAATTTGATAGATTGCATTGAATCTGGATAGTATAGTCATTTTGGCAACATTGATTCTTCCAATCTAAGAACTTGGTATATTTTTCCATTTGTTTGTGTAATCTTTTATTTCTTTCATCAGGGTCTTACAGCTTTTATATTATAGATCTTTTGCCTCCTTAGATAAGTTTATTCCTATGTATTGTATTCTTTTTGATGCAATGGTAAATGGGATAATTTATTTATCTTTCTAAGTTTTTATTGTTAGTGTATAGAAATTTATTTCTGTGTATTAATTTTGCATCCTGCAACTTCACCAAATTCACTGATAAGCTCTAAATGTTTTCTGGTAGCATCTTCAGTGTTTCCTTTGTATTGTATCATGTCATCTGCTAAGAGTGACAGTTTTAACATTTTCTTTTTTAAAATTTGTTTTTCTTCTGTTTGCTATGGCTAGGACTTTTGAAACTATATTGAGTAAAATTGGCGAGAGTGGACATCCTTGCCTTGTTTTTGATCTTGCTGTGTGCTGTGTTTCATCGCTCAATTGTGTCTGACTCTTTGCAACCCTATTGACTGCAGCCCACCAGGCTCCTCTGTCCATGGGGATTCTCCAGGTAAGAATACTGGAATGGGTTGCCATGCCCTTCTCCAAGAGATCTCCCCAACCCAGAGATCAAACCCAGGTCGCTTGCATTGCAGGTGGATTCTTTACTGTCTGAGCCACCAGGAAAGCCCAAGAATACTGGAGTGGGTAGCCTATCCCTTCTCCAGGGTATCTTCCTGACACAGGAATCAAACTGAGCTCTCCTGCATTGCAGGCAGATTCTTAACCAGCTGAGCTACCAGGGAAGCCCTTCTTGATCTTAGAGGAAATCATTTTAGCTTTTCCCCCACTGAGTATGATTCTAGTTGTAAGTTTTTCATATATGGCCTTTATTGTGTTGAGGCATGTTCCCTCTGTCCGATTTCCAGAGAGTTTTTGTTATAAATAGGTGTTGAATTTTGTCCAAAGCTTTTTCTGAATCTATTGAGATGATCATATGATGTTTTTCTTCAATTTGTTGATGTGATGTACCACACTAACTGATTTGCAAATATTGAAAAATCCTTGCTTCCCTAGGATAAGTCTCACTTGATCATGGTGTATGATTCTTTACTGTATTATTTGATTTGGTTTACTAGTAGCTCCTGAAAATTTTTTGCATCTATGTTCATCAGTGATTGACCTGTAATTTTGTTTTTTGTGCTAATTCTCTGGTTTGGTATCAGGGTGATAGTGGCTTCATAGAATGAGTTTGGGAGTGTTTCTTGCTCTGCAATTTTTGGGAAGAGATCCAGAAGGATTGGTGTTAATTCTTCTCTAAATATTTGATAGAACTTGCCTGTGATGCCCTCTGATCCTGGACATTTGTTTGTTGGGAGCTTTTTTATTTCCATTTTTAATTTCAGCATTCATGATTGGTCTGCTCATATTTTCCATTTCTTCCTGGTTCCAATTGGAAGATTGTGCCTTGTGAGTAATTTGTTCATTCCTTCTGAGTTATCCATTTTTGGGCATATAGTGCTTGTAGTAGTTTTTCATGATCATTAGTATTTCTTTGGTGTCCATTGTAGCTTCTCCTTTTTCATTTCTATTTTTATTGATTTGAGTCTTCTCTCTCTTCTTGATGAGTCTTCCTAAGGGTTTATGACAATTTTTTATCTTTTTTATCTTTTCAAAAAGCCAGCTTATTTTCATTGATCTTTTCTATGATTTTCTTCATCTCTATTTCATTTATTTCTGTTCTTATCTTTATGATTACTTTCTACTAACTTTGGATTTTGTTTGTTCTTCTTTTCTCTAGTTGCTTTAGGAGTAAGGTTAGGTTGTTTATTTGAGATTTTTCTTGTTTCCCGAGATAAGATTGTATTGCTATAATTTTCCCTTTTAGAACGGTTTTGCCTCATCCCATAGGTTTTGGATCATCATGCATTTGTTTTCACTTCTCTCTAGGCATTTTTGCTCATATGTTTCCTCTTTGATTTCTTCATTGACCCATTGGTTGTTTAGTAGTATATTGTTTAGCCTCCACGTGTTTGTGTTTTTTTAACTTTATTTTCATATGGTTGATTTCTATTCTCATAGTGTTGCGGTCAGAAAAGATGCTTGATATGATTTCAGTTTCCTTAAATTTACTGAGTTGCTTTGTGGCCCAGCATGTGATCAGTCCTGAAGAATGTTCTATCTGCACTTGAGGAGAATGTATATTCTGCTGCTTTTGGATGGAATGTTTTATAAATATCAATTAAGTCTATTTGGTCTAATGTGTCATTTAAGGCTGTGCTTCCACATTGATCTTCTGTCTGGATGATAAGTCCACTGATAATAGTAGGATGTTACAGTCCCACTGTTATTGTGTTTCTGTCGATTTCTACTTTTATGGCTGTTAGTATTTGCCTTACATATTGAGATGCTCCTATGTTTGATGCATATATATATTTGATTATTATATCTTCTTAGATTGATCCCTTGATCATTATGCAGTGTCCCTTGTCTCTTATAACAGTCTTTATTTTGAAGTCTGCTTTGTCTGATATGAGCATTGCTACTCTAGCTTTCTTTTGACTTCCATTTTCATGGAATACCTTTTTCTGTCCCCTCACTTTCAGCCTGTATGTGTTCCTAGATCTGAAATGGGTCCCTAGAAAGCAAAATATACATGGGTCTTGTTTTTGTATCCATTCAAGCAGTTTACATCTCAGGTTGGAACTTTTAACATGTTTATATTCAAGGTAATTTTCAATATGTATATTCTTACTAACATTTTGTTAATTGTTTGGATTTGCAGGTCCTTTTTTATTAATCCTTCCCCTCTTGTTCTCTTGTGATTTGATGACTCACTTTAGTGTTTTGTTTGGGTTGTTTTTTCTTTTTTCTGTATCTATTATATCCAAGCAAGGCTTCAACACTACGTGAACCATGAAATTCCAGATGTTCAAGTTGGATTTAGAAAAGGCAGAGAAACCAGAGATAAAATAGCCAACATCCACTGAATCATCAAAAAAAGCAAAAGAACACCAGAAAAACATCTATTTCTGCTTTATTGATTATGCCAGAGCCTTTAACTGTGTTGACCACAACAAACTATGGAAAATTCTTAGAGATGTGAATACCAGACCACCTTACCTACCTCCTAGGAATCTGTATGCAGGTCAAGAAGCAAAAGTTAGAAACATACGTGGAACAACAGACTGGTTCCAAATCAGGAAAGGAGTACATCAAGACTGTATATTGTCACCCTGCTTACTTAACATATGCAGAGTACATCATGTGAAATGCTGGGCTGGATAAAGCAAAAGCTGGAATCAAGATTTCCAGGAGAAATATTGATAACCTCAGATATGTAGATGACACCACCCTTATGGCAGAAAGCAAAGAGGAACTAAAAAGCCTCTTGATGAAAGTGAAAGAGGAGAGTGAAAAAGCTGGCTTAAAACTCAACATTCAGAAAACTAAGATCGTGGCATCTTGTCCCATCACTTCATGACAAACACATGGGGAAACAGTGAAAACAGTGACAGACTTTATTTTGAGGGGCTCCGAAATCACTGCAGATGGTGACTGCATGAAATTAAAAGATGCTTGCTCCTTGGAAGAAAAGTTATGACCAATCTAGACAGCACATTAAAAAGCAGAGACATTACTTTGCTGACCAAGGTCCATCTAGTCAAGGCTATGGTTTTTCTGGCAGTCATGTATGGATGTGAGAGTTGGACTATAAAAAAGCTGAGTGCTGGAGAGTTGATGCTTTTGAACTGTGGTTGCAGAAGACTCTTGAGATTCCCTTGGACTGCAAGGAGATCCAGCCAGTCCATCCTAAAGGAAATGAGTCCTGAATATTCATTGGAAGGACTGATGCTGAAGTTGAAGTTCCCATACTTTGGCCACTCAATAAGAGGAACTGACTCCTTGGAAAAGACCCAGATGCTGGGAAAGATTGAAGGCAGGAGGAGAAGGGGATAACAGAGGATGAGATGGTTGGATAGTATCACTGACTCAATGGACATGAGTTTGAGCAAGCCCTTGGGGTTGGTGATGGATAGGGAAGCCTGGCATGCTGCAGTCCATGGGGTCACAAAGAGTCGGACATGTCTGAGTGACTGAACAGTCTGATATCTACTATAGATTTTCAGTTTGTGATTATTATGGGATTTTGTTATAGCAGCCTCCATGTAAATTAGATTAAGTCGCTGGTATTTTAATTTCAAATGCATTTCCAATATTTTTAATTTGTACCCTCCTGACAATTGCTGGTTTTGATATCATATTTGTGTAGGGGTGATTTCCTACTTTTATTGTTTGTATTTTCTGGTAAGCTTTTCCATTTGTAACTTTGTTTATATTTTTGGACTTTCTTTTTTTGTCTACAGAATTTCATTTAACATTTGTTTCAAAGCTGGTCTGGTGGTTCTGAATTCTCTTAGCTTTTGCTTGTCTGTAAAGTTCTTGATTTCTCCATTGAATCTGAATGAGAGCCTTGCTGGGTAGGGTATTCTTGGTTGTAGATTCTTCCCTTTCATCACTTTAAATATATTGTGCCACTCCTTTCTGCCCTGCAGAGCTCCTGCTGAGAAATCAAGTGACAACCTTATGGGGATTTCCTTGTATTGTATTTGCTGCTTTTCCCCTGTCCCTTTTAGTATTTATTCTTTGTCTTTAATTTCTGTCCATTTGATTATTGTGTGTCTCGTTGTGTTCCTCCTTAGGTTTATCCTGCCCAGGACTCTCTGTGCTTCCTGGACTTCTGTTACTGTTTCCTTTCCCACGTTAGGGAAGTTTTCAGCTATGATCTCTTCAAATATTTTCTCAGGCCCTTTCTCTCTTCTTATTCTAGGACTCCTATAATTCAAAAGTTGGTGCATTTGATGTTGCCTCAAAGGTCTCTGTGGAGAAGGCAATGGCACCCCACTCCAGTACTTTTGCCTGGAGAATCCCAGGGACCGGGGAGCCTAGTGGGCTTCCATCTATGGGGTCGCACAGAGTTGGACACAACTGAACCGACTTAGCAGCAGCAGCAGCAGCAGCAGCAGCAAGGTCTCTGAGACTGTCCTCATTTCTTTTAATTGTTCTTTAAATTTATTTTGCTCCATGGCAGTGATTTCCACCATTCTGTTTTCCAACTCATCTGTTGTTCTGCTTCCTTTATTCTGCTCTTGATTCCTTATAGCGTACTTTTCATTCTAGGTATTTCATCTCTGTTTGTTCCTTGGTTCTTCTAGGTGTTTGTTAAACAATTCTTATATCTTATTGATCTGTGCCATTCTTTTCTCGGA
Source organism: Ovis canadensis (assembly GCF_042477335.2). Classification (NCBI taxonomy): domain Eukaryota; kingdom Metazoa; phylum Chordata; class Mammalia; order Artiodactyla; family Bovidae; genus Ovis; species Ovis canadensis. The sequence goes on from NC_091262.1 coordinate 19,333,943, forward strand.
GATCTTGGATCATTGTTAAATTATAACTCTGAATTCTGTTTCAAACTGGTTGCCTATCTCTACTTCACTTAACTGTTCCTCTGAGGTTTTATCTTGTTCCATCGTCTGGGTCATATTCCTTTGCTGTTTCATTTTGTCTGGCTTTCTGTGATTGTGACTTTTATTCTGCAGGCTGCAAGGTTATAGTTCTTGCTGGTGCTGTCTCCCAACTGGTTGATGAGGCTGTCTAAGAGGCTTCTGCAGGCTTCCTGGTAGTTAGGACTGGTTGCTGCCCATTGGTGGGTGGAACTGAACCTTGCCCCTTTGTCAAGCAGGACCACAACAGGGTTTCGGTTTAGCAGGCAGCCATGGGCTCCAGAAGACTTTAAGTAACCTGTCTGCTGATGAGTGTGGCTGTGCTCCTGTCCAGTTGGTTGTCTGGCCTGAGGTGTCCCAGCACTAGAGATGTTGGCCCCTTTCTCTTGGTGAGAAATCCTCCAGAAGGATTCACGCCAATGAGTACTCCTCAAAACCGCCACTGTCGGTGTTTTTGTGCTAACAGTGAGTTAACAGCCACCTCCTGCCTCTACACGAGACCCTCCAATTCTGCAGGTAGCTCTGGCCTTGACTCTTACAAGGTCACTGGTTTTTGTCCCAAGTCCAAGTGTGCATGAGAGCTTGCATGTCCCCTCCAAGAGTGGAGTTTCTGTTTTCCCCAATCTTGTGGAGTTCCTGTAATCAAACCACACTGACCCTCAAACCCAGATTGTCTGGGGTCTTATCCTCCTCTTGCTAGGCCCCCATGCATGTGAGCCTAGTATGGGGCTCAGAAGTTTCATTCCTATGAGAGAACTTCTTGGGTATGATATTTCCCAGTTTGTGGGTTACCCACCTGGTGGATACGGATTTTACTTAATTACAATTGCTCCCCTCTTGTTGTGGCCTCTTTGTCTTTGGCTGTAGGATATCTTCCAGCATTTGTTTTTTGTTTTTATTGTTGTTGATAGTTATACAACAGTACGTTGCAATTTTGGTGTTTTCATAACAAGTATTGAGTTCATGTTCTTCTACTCCATCATGTCTCAGTCCCCCCAAAATATTTTACTAAGATATTATTCATCGTGATTACTGAGATTTTTGGTACCCCTTAGACTTTGCACACATGGAAAGTGCCTCATTCATCCCTCTATTCCCAACCCTGCTGCTTAGACATAGATAAGCATATTTATAATGTTAGATTTTAGGTGCTAGGCTAGGGGTTGACACTCTCAGTGGAGACACAGGGTAACCTTATACTTCATCCCTTGATTGATTGATATATATTTCTTGTTGCTATACTTTATGGACAATGCTACAAGAAACATGGAAGTTCAGATTCCTTTTTGATATCTTGTTTTCATTTGTTGTTGCTGTCCATGTCTGACTCTTTGCGACCCCATGGACTGCAGCACACCAGGTTCCCCTGTCCTTCACTAGTCTTCTTTATAGTCTGACTCTTACACCCATACATAATCATATGGGCCTTTGTCAGCAAAGTGATGTCTCTGCTTTTTAATATGCTGTCCAGTTTGACATAGCCTTCTTTCCAAGAAGTAAGCGTATTCTAATTTCATGGCTGTATTCACTATTCACAGTGATTTTGGAGACCAGGAAGAGAAAATCTGTCACTGCTTCCACTTTTCCCCCTTCTATTTGCCATGGAGTGATGGGACCAGATGCCCTGATTTTAGTTTTATAATATTGAGTTTTAAACCAGCTTTTTTTACTCTCTTCCTTCACCATCATCAAGAGGCTCTTCAGTTTCTCTTCACTTTCTGCCAACACAGTAGTATCATCTGCATACTCAGGTTGCTGATATTTTTCCTAGCAATCTTGATTCCAGCTTGTAACTCATCCGGCCTGGCATTTCACATGATGTATTCTGCATAGAAGTTAAATGAACAGGGTGACAATATACAGTCTTGTCGTACTCCTTTCCCAATTTTGAACCAGTCAGTTGTTCCATGTAAGGTTCTAGTTGTTGCTTCTTGACCTGCATACAGGTTTCTAAGGAGACTGGTCAGATGATCTGGTATTCCCATCTCTTGAAGAATTTCCCACAGTTTGTTGTGATCCACACAGTCAAAGGCTTTTGTGTAGGCAGTGAAGCAGATGTAGATGTTTTTCGGGAATTCCCTTGCTTTCTCTATGATACAACAAATGTTGGCCAGTTGATCTCTGGTTCCTCTGCCTTTTCTAAATCCAACTTGTCCATCTGGAAGTTCTGGACTCAAGTACTGCTGAAGTCTAGCTTGAAGGATTTTGAGCATAAGTTTACTAGTACGTGAAACAGGCCCAACTGTATGGTAGTTGAAACAATTTTTGGCATTTACCTTCTTTGTAATGGGATGAAAGCTGAACTTTTCTAGTCCTGTGGCCACTGCTGAGTTTTCCAAATATGTTGCCATATTAAGTGCAGCAGTTTAACAGCATCATCTTTTAGGATTTTAAATAATTCAGCTGTAATTCCATCTCTACTAGCTTTGTTTGCAGTAAGGCCTAAGACCCACTTGACTTCATACTCCTGGATGTCTGCCTCTAGGTGATTGACCACACCATTGTGGTTATCCAGGCTATTAAGACTTTTTTTTGCATAGTTCTGTCTATTCTTGCCACCTCTTATAAGTCTCTTCTGCTTCCGTTTGGTCCTTAACCATTTCTGTCCTTTATGGAGCCCATCCTTGCATGAAATGTTCCTTTGATATCTCCAGTTTTCTTGAAGAGATCTCTAGTCTTTCCCATTCTATTGTTTTTTTATTGTTTCTTTCCATTGTTCATTTACAAAGGCCTTCTTATCTCTCCTTGCTATTCTTTGGAACTCTGCATTCAGTTGGGCATATCTTTCCCTTTCTCCCTTTCCTTTCACTTCTTTTCTTTTCTCAGCTATTTGTAAAGTCTACTCAGACATCCACTTTGCCTACTTGCACTTCTTTTTCTTTGGGATGGTTTTGGTCACTGCCCTCTGTACTATGTTATGAATCTCTGTCCATAGTTCTTCAGGTACTCTCTCTACCAGATCTAATCCCTTGAATCTATTCATCACCTCCACTGTATAAGCATAACGGATTTGATTTAGGTCATATCTGCAAGGTTTAGTGGCTTTCCCTATTTATTTTTGATTTAAACCTGAATTTTGTGATAAGGAGTTCATGATCTGAGTCACAGTCAGGTCCTAGTCTTGTTTTTGCTGACTGTATAGAGCTTTTCCATCTTTGGCTGCAAAGAATATAATCAATCCGATTTTGGTATTGACCATCTGGTGATATCCATGTGTAGAGTCATCTCTTGTGTTGTTGAATAGTGTTTGCTGTGACTAGTGTCTCCTCTTGACAAAACTCTGCAAGCCTTTGCCCTTTTTCATTTTGTACTCCAAGACCAAACTTGTTTGTTACTCAGGCATCTCTTGACTTCCTACTTTTGCATTCCAATTCCCTATGATGAAAAGGACATCTTTTTTTGGTGTTAGTTCTAGAAGGTTTTGTAAGTCTTCATAGAATCGTTTAACTTCAGCTTCATTGGCTTTAGTGGTTGGGACATAGACTTGGATTATTGTGATGTTGAATGGTTTGCCTTGGAAACAAATGGAGATTGTTTTGTAATTTCAGAAATTCCACCTAAGTACTGCATTTTGGACTCTTTTGTTAAATATGAGGGCTACTCCATTTCTTCTAAGGGATTCTTGCCCACAGTAGTAGATATAACAGTCATCTGAATTAAATTCACTCATTCCAGTCCATTTTAGTTCATTGATTCCTAAAATGTTGGTGTTCACTTTTGCCATCTCCTGTTTGACCACTTCCAAGTTACCTTGATTCATGGACCTAACAGTTTAGATTCCTATGCAATGTTGTTCTTTACAGCATTGGACTTTACTTTCATCACCAGACACATACACAACTGATTGTCATTCCCACGTTGTCCCAGCCGCTTCTTTCTTTCTGGAGCTACTAGTAATTTCCCTCCACTCTTCTGCTGTAGTCTATTTGACTCCTTCCCTCTTGGGGGCGCTCATCTTCCAGTGTCACATCTTTTTGCCTTTTTGCACTGTTCATTCACAGCAAGAATACTGGAATGGCTTGCTATTTCCTCCTCCAGTGGACCAACATTTTGTTAGAACACTTCACTATAACCCATCCATCTTGGGTGGTCCCGCATGGCATGGCTCATAGCTTCATTGAGTTTTGCAAGCTTCTTCACCACAACAAGGCTGTGATCCATGAAGGGGTGTTTTTGTTTATTTTGTCTATATACCAGAAGTGGGATTCCTGGGTCATCATTAGTTTCAAGAATTGGGAGGAGCCTCCGTACAGTTTCCATAGTGACTAGAGCAATTTAGCTTCTCTCCAATTGTGCATTGTGGTTCCCTTTACTTTACATCATTGTTAAGCTTATTATCTCACATTTTAGATGACAATCATTTTAACAGGTATGAAGTGACATCTCATTGTGGTTTTGATTTACATTTCCTTGATGATTCATGATATTGAGAATCTTTTCATGTTGCCTGTTGACCACCTGTATTTTTCCTTTAGGAGGGGGGAAATCTATTCAGATTCTCTGCCCATTTTAAAACTGGATTGTTTATTTTTGCTATTGAGTTGTGTTAGTTCTTTAATATATTTTGGTTATTAACCCCTTATTAGATAAATGGTTCACAAATATTTTCTCCTATTCTGTAGGCTTTCTATTTTGTTGATTGCTTCCTTTTCTCTGCAGAAACTCTTTAGTTTGATATAGTCCAAATTGTTTTTTATTTTCTTGCTTGTGCTTTTGGTGTCATATCCAAAATATCCTTGCTATGACCAATGTCAAGGAAATTTACCCTGTGTTTTCTTCTAGTTTTATGGTTTCTGGTCTTATATTTAAGTCTTTAATCCATTTTGAGTTATTTTTTGTGATTGGTGTAAGACAGGGCTCTGCTTTTACTCTTTTATGTATGAATATTCAGTTTTTTCAGCACCATTGACTGGAAAGAGACTATCAAATTTTCTCAGCACCATTTAAAGGAAAGAAGCTATCCTTTCGCTATTGAGCATTCTTCACTCCGTTGTCAATATTGGTTGACTATATATCCAAGGGTTATATTTGGACCCTTGCTTCTGTTCCATTGACTTGTGTCGATTTTATTTTGTCTGCACAGGGTGGGTTGCAGGATCTTAGTTCCATGACCAGGGATTGAACTATTGCCACCATAGTGAAAGTACCAAGCCCTAGCCCTGAACCACAAGGGAATTCCCTGTATGTCTATTTTTATATTATTACAACATTATTTTGATTACTGTAGCTTTGTAGTATTATTGTTTGAAATCAGAAAGTATGATGTGTCTTTCTTTGTTCTTCTGCCTAATAGTTTTGGCCATTTAGAGTCTTTTATAGCTCCTTACATATTAAAGGATTTTTTTTCTATTTTTCTGAAAATTGTCTTTGGAATTTTGATATGGGTTGCAGTGAATCCATAGATGGCTTTGGAGATGATGGACATTTTAACAATATTAATTTTTCCAGTCCATGAATACTAGTTATCATTTTGCTTGTATCATCTTCAGTTTCTTACATCACAGTTGTAGTTTTCAGGCAAAAGAAATTTTACCTCCTTAGCTATATGTATCCCTAAGTATTTTATTCTTTTATTTGCTATTATGAATAGGATTGTTTCGTTTCTTTTTCAGAAGTTTCATTGTTAGTGTATAGAAACACAACTGTTTTCTGTATGTTGATTTTGTATCCTGCAACTTTACTGAATTTATTAATTAGTTCTAGCAATTTTAGAATTATGTCTTTAGGATTTCATATACAGATATTAGATTATATCATCTGGAAACAAAGTCAATCTTACTTTCTTATTTGGAGGTGTCTGTTTTTCTCTTGCCAAATTTCTGTGGCTGATGTTCCCAGTATTATGAATTGCAGTGGTGAGTATGCACGTTTGTCATGTTCCTGGTACAGGGTAGAAGGTTTCAGCCTTTCAGCAGTTGAACATACCATTTGCTATAGGGTTGTCATGTATGACTTGTATTGAGGTATGTTCCTTCTATACCTCCTTTCTTGAGCATTTTTATCAGGAAAGGATGTATTTTGTCAAATGCTTTTTCTACATCTGTTGATCATATGATTTTTATCTTTCATTCTATTAAAGTGGTGTAGCATGTTGACTGATTTGCATAGGTTGAACTACCTTGTGTCCAAGGATAAATCTCTCTTGATCATGGTAAATGATCATTTCACTCAGCTAAATTTAGTTTGCTAATATTTTTTTGAAATTCTTTGCATCTATCTTCATTAGGGATAATGGCCTATAGTTCTCTTTTCTTGAAGTATCTGTTTTTGCTTTGGTATCAGGGTAATGGTACCTCGTAAATGAGTTTGGGTATATCCCTCCTCTTCAATTATTTTTTGGCAATAGTTTGAGAAGGATTTTCATTATTTCTTCTCTAGATGTTTGGTGGAATTCATCAGCAAAACCATGTGGGTTTTCTGTGTGGGGAGGTTTTTGATTACTGATTCAATCTTCTTACTCAATATTGGCTTGCTTAAATTTTTCTATATCTTCAGTCTAGGTAGATTCTGTGTTCCTAAGAAACTTCATTTTTTTCCTAGGGTATACAGTTTGTTAGTGTGTAGTCATTGCTCACGATCCTTTGTATTTCTATCATTTGTAATATTTTTTATTTCATTTTCTGATTCAGTCTAGCTGAAGATTTCTCAAGCTTATTATCTTTTTAAAACACCCAGTTCTTGGTTTCACTGATTTTTTTCCCTATTATTTTTCTGGTCTCTATTTCATTTATTTCTGCTCTGATCTTTTTATTTCCTTCTTTTTACTAAATTTAGGCTTTTTATGTTCTTTTTTCCCTCGTCCCTTGACTTGCAAGTGAGGTTGTTTGCTTGAGCTTTTTCTTTGTTAAAATAGGCAGACGTTTATCACTACAAACTTCTCTCTTAAGACTGCTTTTGTGGCATCTCATAGATTATGACATGTTGTGCTTCCATTTTCATTGGGTTTTAAGCTAACTCTTAATTTCTCTATTTCTTTTTTGACCCATTGATTATTCAGGAATATGTTGTCTAGTCTGCATATATATGGGGTTTTTCCAGCTTTCCTCCTGCTATTGATTTCTGGTTTCATACCACTTTGGTTAGAAAAGATACTTAGTATGAGTTCATTCTTAAATATGCTAAGACTTTTTGTGACCTCACACTTTAGCTTCCTGATCTATAACAGTTTAGTCTGATGGCATATAAAAGTTGTATCCATTTATTCCTCCTCCCCTTTTCGGTTTTTGATGATACCATTTACATATTTTATTGTGTGTTCGTTAACAAATTGTTGCTACTTAAGCTATGCTTCATACTTTTGCCATGGGGTCTTTATCTAGAGGTAACTAGTTTGCACATCACCATATTACTGTATTCAAAAACTTATTCTATCCTTTACCAGTGTGTTCTATATTTTCAAATGTTTTCAATCTATTAACTAGTGTTTTTTAAGCTTGAAGAATTCTTCTCAGCATTTCTTATAATGTAGGTTCAGTGGTAATGAGTCCCCTCAGATTTTGTTTATTAGGGGAAGATTTTATTTCACCTCTTTCTGAAGGACTTTACTGGGTAAGGTATTCTTAGATGGCAGTTGCTCTTAGCACTTTAAATATATCATGTCATTTTATCCTTGCCTAGTATCTGGTGAGAAATTGCTAATAGCTTTATGGAGTCTCCCTTGTAGAAGAGAATTTTTTCTCTTGCCATCAATCTTATCACTATGTTTTTTGGAAAATAATGTTTTGGATTGGTGACCTGTTAGCTTTATGAACTTGAATGTCCAATTCTCATGTCGGGAAATTCTGAGCCATTATTTCCTTAAATAAGCTTCTACACCTTTCCCCCTCTCTCCTCATTCTGGGACTCCAGTAATATGTACTTTATTTCTTTTGATTATGTATTAACTCCTGTAGGCTTTCTTTGTCCTTTTATTTTTTCTTCTTGCTTTTCGAACTGCACAGTTTTAATCAATGTCTTCTTGCCCACTGATTCTTCCCTCTGTTTGTTCAAATATGCTGTTGAAGGTCTTTGTTGAAGACTTCAGTTCAGTCATTGTATTCTTTGACTTCAAAATTTGTTTTTTTAATGTTCTCTGTCTCTTCATTGAGCTTCTCATTTTGTTCTTATTTTCCTTGTAGTATCAAATTGATGATCTGTGTTCTTTTATAGTTCTCTGAGCATCTGTAGAGCAATTATTTTTAATTATTTGTTGGGAAATTCCCAAATCTCCATTTGTTTGGTCTGGATATGAGAGGCTTACTGTATTCCTTTGGTGGAGACATGCTTTCCTGGTTCTTTGTAATCCCTGTAGACTTCTGTAGGCGTCTGAGAATTTGATGAGGCAGTCACCTCCACCAAACTTTGTGGGGACTGATCCTGGTAAAAGAAGCCTGTCACCTGTGGAAAGGGGAACACCATATTGTGTGGTGACCCCTGGTCTAGTGGCACAGGCTGCATGGTAGCACTGGATCCAATGGAGATGTGATGTGTGTCTCAAACGAGTCAGATCTGCAGTACTGACAACTGTATTCCTAGGTGAGCACTCACGGAGTCTGAAATAGCTGCAAGGGATATGGGCCTTCTAAGCTGTGCCTCCTGGATCAAGTAGCTAGTGATCAGGACAGACAGTAGTGGTGGCTGGAGCCAGTGGTGGGCCCATGCTGTGCTGCAGGGGCCACTGCTGGTGCTTATGTAGTGGCAGAGGTTATTTTCAGGCACACTTAAAGTGATGGGGGTCAAGCCTGGTAGCAAGATGTGGGTCAGTGGCATCTGTGGAGGACCTGCGGCTTCACACTCTCCCCCGGGGCATGCATCCTGCAGTGGGGGATAGTGACGGGGTTATGCCTGGGGGCATGCAGATCCTCAGCTGGAGGAACTAGCTACACGTGAGCATGGTGGTGCTGGCCAGCAACAGAAGACAGGGCCTCATCTGGACTCAGAAACAGCTGCTGGGGGCCCTGGACACTGGTGCTCTCTCCTATGTCTGTTTTCTCTCCCCCTAGCTATGCAGACTGCAGTGAAGGCCAGGGGTGGGGCTCAGGCTGGAGACATGAAGGGGCACTGTCGGAGGGGCTGGTTGCAGGTAAGTGTGGTGGTACTGGCCAGGGACAGAAGGCAGGGTCTGGTCCAGGCCTACAAGCAGCTGCAGGTGCCCCGGATGTCCATGTGCTACACTCTCCTCGGGCGTGTGTGCACTATAGTGAGGGCTGGTGACGAAAGTTGAGTTGTTGGCATGCTGGAGCAAAGCTGGAAGGGGGTCTTGATAGGCAAGCATCTTGTTGCTGCCAGTAAGGGAAGGCAGGGCCTGATCCTTGCCCAAAAGCAGCCTCTGGGGATTTTGGCTGTCAGGATGTCTGTCTGTGGCTGTACCCCCTCCTCTCTCTGTTTATGTGCTACAGTGGAGGCCAGTGACCAGCGTTAGGCTTGTGGCCAGGGTCAGGCTTGTGCATTCATGTGGGCATTTGGAGGGTCCAGTCCCTCACACAGAGCCAGTGGTGAGGGTCAGGTGAGGGCACAGAGGCTTGTGTCTTACATTCATGGAGCTCCTGAAGCCAGAGTTTGCTCCAGGTGTAGCTCCCAGGTTCTGGTGGAGATGAAGAGAGACTCAGGTGCCTGACCCCTTTGTGCAGCCACGGGGACCTTGGTGCACTACCTTCGTCAGCTCTAGGCTCTGACGGAAGGCAAGAGAGGGAGGGGAGGGTGGGGAAGCAGGGACTGGAGCGAAGTGCAGCTGGCTGGTTTTCGGAATGTAAATGGTGTGGCTGGCAAATAGGAGCAGCTGGCTGGTGACTTCAGTGGTAGAAGCTGCTGAGTTTTCCTGTAGGGCAAGTCTCCCACTCAGGGGACTCTTCCTAGCTGGGAAGTGCCTTCTTGCTGCTGAATATTGTGTTGGAGGATGGGATAATGCAGAGGCAAATGTAGTATTTGTCTTCGCTTCTTGTTCAGTTATTCTCAGTGTTTCGTTAGATTTTTTTTCCATGGTGTTGCTAAAATTTTGAGAGATCTCCTGGAGTGGTTTTTATTTGTCAATAGCTGCCTAATCACTGGGGAAGCTGGGATGTCCTACATACCCATTTCCCCCCCAGAATCTATTTTATTATCTTGCCAATTGCTCTGGCTAGGACTGCAAGTACGTTGACCGAGTGGAGAGTGGGTGTCCTTGTCTTGTTCCTGACGTTGAAAAGCTTTCAGCCTTTCACTGCTGCATGACTGGGTTGGATGGTTGTGGGTTTGCCATGTTGAGGTTTGCCCCTTCTATACTCACATCACTGAGGGTTTTTATCATGAAAGGATGTTTTGTCAAACCCTTTTTCTGCATCTATTGGAATGATCATATGATTTTCATCTTTCATTCATTAATGTGATTTATCACATGGTTTCACTTGTATATGTTGAACCACCCTTATATCCTAGGGATAAATTTCACTTGATCATATATTTTTAATGTGTGTTGCTAATATTTTGTTGAGAATTTTTGCATCTCTGTTCATCAGGGGTACTGTCTTGTAATTTTCCTTACATTGTCCTTATCTGGCTTTGGTATCAGTAAGTCCTGGCCTCATAAAATGAGTTTGGCAGTGTTCCCTCCCATTCAATTTTTTTGGAATAGTTTGAGGATTGGCAATTCTTTAACCAGTAGGACTCACCAGCAAAATATCTGACCCTGGGCTTTTTATGTGTTGGGAGGTTTTTGATTACAGATTTAATCCGTTATTGTCTAGTCAGATTTTCTGTTTCTTCCAGATTCAGTCTTGGTAGGTTGTACGTTTCTAGGAATTTATCCATTTCTATGTTGTTCAATTTGCTGGTATGTAAGTGTTCATAAAGTCTTATGATCCTATATATTTCTGTATTATCAGTTGTAATATAGCCTTTTTCATTTCTCATTGCATTCTCTCTTCTATTCTTAATTAGTCCAGCTAAAAGTTTGCCAAATTTTTTTCAAAATCAGCTCTTTGTTCTGAATCTTTTACATTTTTTTCTATGATCTATTTCATTTTCCCTCTGATCTGTTGTTTCCTTCTCTCTGCTTACCTTGGCTTAGTTAGTTCTAAGTTCCTTGAGATGTAGTTAGGTTTTTTATTTGGGATCTTTCTTTTTTATATATGTATATCTGGGCTTCCCTCATAGCTTAGTTGGTAAAGAATCCACTGCAATGCAGGAAACCTGGGTTCAATCCCTGGGTTGGGAAGATCCCCTGGAGAAGGGAATAGCTACCCACTCTAGTATTTTGGCCTGGAGAATTCCATGGACTGTATAGTTCATGGGGTCGCAGAGAGTCAGACATGACTGAGCGACTTTCACTTCACTTTATATATGCATTTATCACTATAAATTTCTCTTTATGAATCACTTTTGCGGCATCCCATTAGTTTTGGTATGTTTTGTCTCCACCTGCATTTGTTTCAGGATATTCCTTGATTTTTTTTTTTTTTTTGACCCATTAGTTGTTCAGGAGTGTGTAGTTTATATCCTGTTTATACCAGATACACTGGAAGGATTAAACCAGAAGCTAGAGATTAGTTATCAGTAGAGGGCTGGCAGGAGAATTCAGGGAGGAGTTGGGCAGCAGGGGTGAGAAAAGAGTGACAATACTCTTGAGTTATCTTTTGATAGCTCTGATTCTTCCAACATAGTGAAGGCAATGGCACCCCACTCCAGTACTCTTGCCTGGAAAATCCCATGGATGGAGGAGCCTGGTGGGCTGCAGTCCATGGGGTCGCTGAGTGTCGGAAACAACTGAGCGACTTCACTTTCACTTTTCATTTTCATGCATGGGAGAAGGAAATGGCAGCCACTCCAGTACTCCTGCCTGCTGCTGTCTATGGGGTCACACAGAGTCGGACATGACTGAAGTGACTTAGGAGCAGCAGCAGCAATGCTTCAGATACCATTCATTCATCTCCCCTCCAATAAAAAACAACTAGCATGAGAGGGAGTGCATGCGTGCTCAGTCGTCTAACTCTGCAAACCCATGGACTGTGACCTGCCAGACTTCTTTCCATGGATTATCCTGGCAAGAACACTGGAATAGGTTGCCATTTCCTTCTCCAGGGGATCTACCTGACCCAGGGATTGAACCTGCATCTCCAGCATTGGCAAGTGGATTCTTTACCAATGAGCTAGCCACCTGGGAAGCCCACGAAGGGAGGGTACCTGAAGTAAAAACATCAACAGATGATCCTAACTATATTGAATAACAACACGGAAAGTGGTTGGGAACTAAAACTATGGAAAACACTGCCCTCAACGGATAAATGTAAGGCCAGATGGGAAAGGAACTATTGAAATGCTCTAATCTGGTCAATAAATGTTTCTCACTTAGGTGTGGACTGGCAATTTTTTTTTGGCTGCAAGTCAGGCAGGATCTTAGTTCCTAGACCAGGGATCAAACCAGTGCTCCCTGCGGTGGAAACAGAGTCCTAACACTGGACCAACTAAGTCCCTGGAAGGGCAGTTCTAAAACTAATGTGTACACTAAAACTGAATAAGTAAAACAGACTGCAGACAGTAAAGTCAGGTTCTTACCTCAGGAGAAAGTTCACAAATAAGGAAAGGAGAGGCTAAAAGGAATTCTGTGAAGTCGAATTGAAATATAAAAGTATTACTACAAAACTTGTGTTTCCACATACATGTTTAGATAACTAGCTGCAAAATATGAATTTACGTCTGTTTTCAAGAGCATGCATGAATGCTAATCGTGTCCACCTCTGTGAAACCCCATCCACTGTAGCCTGCCAGGCTCCTCTGTCCATGTGATTATCCTGGCAAGAATACTGGACTGGGTTGCCATTTCCTCTTCCAGGGGATCTTCCCCACCCAGGGATGGAACCCACATCTCCTGCATTTGCAGGCAGATTCTTTACCACTGAGCCACCTGGGAAGCCCGTGAGTGAACATACCTACACTTATTTCCTAGCTTTGGCTGCAGAGAGGGCCAAAGAGCAGTAATACTCTAGTAGCAATGAGCAAATACAGTGCACTTACCTCGGTTTCTAAATGCCATTCTCCAATACATGGATCTAGGAATCTTAGAGAGGTGGTTATTCCAGTACCTGGAATGAGTGTCAGTGTTTAACATCTTGCCAGAAAGTAAAGAAACGCTTGAAAAATGGGAAGGAGCTTTTCCAAGAAACATCAGCATCTACCTGAAGCTCTTAATGACCAAAGCTGGAATAACTTCAGGAACAGAATGATAGCACTAGATTATAACCCAAAGGAAAAAAAAATCACGAATCCATTATAATATAATCAAATAAATCAGTGGGGAGAGGGACAGCTCCCAATTAATAAATGTAGAAGAAATCAGGCAAATACTTCAGAAATAATTATTGTGACCAAGAAGCTAAAATTAATAGGTATGTTTGAAAAATCTATATAGTTTCAAAGTATCTCCCCAAGATACTTATCAACAAGGAAAAGTTCTTCACAGTGGAGAAACCCAAAAGAAACCACTTAACCAAGTAGTCGTGGTCAACATCACCTGTGCAAACATACGACATCATGAAATGCATGATGCATTATGGGCACACTTCTGTGGTATTCCTGCCAAAATGCATGCTCATTATAATCGTAAGAAACATCAGACAAATCCACATCAAGGGAATACTATTCAGGATAACTGGTCAGTAGTCTTCAAAAGCACCTTGTCTTTTTAAAGACAAAAAAAGACTGGGGAACTATTACAGAGACATAACAACAAAATACAATGTGGGATCCTGGGTTGGATCCTGGAACAGAAATAGTGGATAAAGTGGTGAAATTCAAGTAAGGTGTTTAGTTACGAGTGCTCTATCGGTGTTAAGTTCTTCGTTCTGATAGTGGTACTGTGCTGTGCTTAGTTGCTCAATGGTGTCTGACTCTTTGAGATAGTGGTACTGCGGTTATGTAAATATTAACATTAGGGAAAGCTGAGAGAGGGACAATATGAACCTACTATTTTTTCAACTTTTCTGTAAGTTAAAAATTAATTCAAAACTAAAGTCTAAGAAGAAAGGTAGGAGAGGATAATATGGTGAAACCAGTTAGTATAACTGACGTTTTTCTTTCCCCAGCTACGTTCGGACACTTTGGTATTCACAGAGCAGCCCGCCTGTGGGGTCTAGGACACGTTCTCGAAGCTGGGTCTTCTGGAAGCAGACACTGAAGTGGAGGTGGGAATTCACTCTGGCAATGTGCAGTCCTGGGCTGGGGCCCAGCTCTCACACTGTCCAGGGGCACATGTCCACTCAGCCCCTGCCAGCCCCTCCCTGGAGTGCTTCAGGTGCCCGTGTGGAACCTCCCAACTCTTGCGTCAGCTGGAAGGAATACAGCTGTCTCCTCAGTTCTACAACCAAGGGGTACTTTGACTCCTTGTGAGAGACTGGACAGGCAGATGGGAGGTGGCAGGAGCCATCCTGCTGGCAGAAGACCATCACTGAAAAACCATTTTCTTGGCTGGTACCAGTCAGACACAGAATCAACTTAAAAACAAGACAGAGCCTAGAGGAAGGCAGGATGCATGGGAGCTAACTAGCAAGTCGCAGTGAATTGATTTCAAGTAGCTGCAGCTGTGATTATTTTTAGCCACAGGCTTCAACCAGCTTTCAAAACCGGCTAATCAGAGTTTCACAGTAGCTAGCAAGTAAAGGCAGCACAAAAATTTAGCTTTTAATTTAATTGACAGCAGGAATCTGCTTAGCTGGGAGATGGCTCGGAAGGCAAATCAGAGGAAAAAAACTTCACTGCAAGTGTAAGATAATTTTTCACATCTGTCACTTCTGAAAATAAAAATTTATTTAGTAAATCTGTTTCTGCCACTCCAGCTCAGTATTATGTATGCATTTTGGGTAAAACAAATCATTTTGCCACCTAAACGTGAAAGGAAAATAAACTGATGACAGTTAAGTTCTAACAAATGCCCCACATCCATCCCCACACTCCAGTAGCATATCCTGCAGGAAGCTGTTATCAGAGCCTGAATGGGTTTAATGTAGCCACACCAACAGGCACAGAACAGCCGGGCTGGCTGATGCCGGGACTAGACTGCTGGCTGCTTCCTGGAGGGTCCAGGGCCGCCCAGGAGGAGAGGCCTCAGGAGCCAATACGGGGGTGGGGGGTGGGGCGCTGTAACAATTTCCTCGACCACATCTCAAAGGAAGTAAAAGGGACCTGCAGGCGGAAGAGGTTTGGGAAAGAGAAGGGAATGGAAAAGAGGGCGACTGGTGGCAAATATGACAGAGTCTGGAGTACACAGGAAAAGCCAGTCCGTCTTTACTGTAGTGAGTGCAGGATACAAATAGTTTACAACAACCTCTAACATTTTCTTACCATTTGATAAAAAGTTCACTATAATATTTATTGTATAATGAAGGAAAAAAACAACACATTCAGGGAAAAATTGAGATTAACTTATTTTTTCTTAAAAGGTTCATCTCAAGGATGGCAACAAAGTCCAGCTTGTGCCGCCAAACGGTTTTACATGTTCAAACCGTGTACAGCTTCTTGTGTGAACTGTTGACTACAAACATTTACCAAATACATAAATCTCTTTTAAAAAAGCCATTTTAAATATAGCAAAGCAGTGTCTTCTTGCACAGCAAAGTGAAGAAAGTTTCTACAGAGAAATAAAAGTTTTACATTTGTAAAATCTTTTTCACATTCTAATCATCTAGCTTCTTATGATCCGATGCCAGGAGTTTTCTGGTTCCTTATTTACTATGTATTTCTTGTGCGCATGATGGTTAATACAGAAAATATGTTAATGCTTTATTAGCTGTCCTTACAGTAAAAGGAAATGGTAAAACATATATTGTTCTTTTAGAACAAACCCCTGATTTAGTCTCTTAACACAATGGACATAATTAGGGCTCAAAAGATGGAGTTTTGATTGGGACCATCTGTTAGACGTACAATGGTGACTTTCCCTTTCAATGTAGTACCAGGTAGACTGCTGAAGGAAGTACAGCTGCTGGAAACCGTACTTGAACCAGTGCAATTTACTCTAGCTTTTTTTGTTTTTGTCTTTTAGTAATAAAATACTTCATCTGCAGGGATAAAATTTCTTGCAATGGTGTCATACAAAACACAGGAGTCCAAAAAGGGTAAGAAAAGTAGGTTCTAAAGTAATGTGGTTCGTGTCTTCCCCACTCTGAGCTGGTTCCCACCAAGAGATGCGTGTGTGTAATGTGTTCGTACATGGGGTCTGGGCGAGGGTGCCTCTGTCAAGTCCATATGCTCTAAGTCACACTGGGCATATGAGAAAAGGGTTAACAGTCAAATACTCGGTTCCTGAAAATGGAATACATTGTTACTTGGTCAGTGTAATTGAAATACAAACTCCGAGCCTTGGTAATATTATTTTAGAAAACAGTAGTTGTACTGATTATAAACCTGCATAGAAAGAAAGACTATTGAGATACAGTCAGAAAAGCCATCTCGTAAGGCACACAAGAAAATAGACAGTAAATGTGAATGTGTTAACTCCTATCCCATGTACAGCAGAAGTTCATGAACATGCATAAATAACAACCAAAGCAGCACTGAACACTTTCGAAGCTGTAAATGGTTTACAAAGTGGTAAGGATTATCTTGGAAATTCAGTGCTGGGAAACTGCGTTGTTTCAACTAGGTGTGACCTCATGAAGAAATGTGCCTGTAAGTTGTTCAGTAAAATAAGTATATTTAAAACAAAACAAAACAAATCCATTCTGAATAAAAGCCAAATGTCTAAACTGATGAGAGGAGAGAGTGTATCACCCTCCCTTTTTTGGCCTCTATCGAAATTTACTACCCAAAATGTCATTAAAAACAGAATTCCACTTTGCAGCTGTGAATGCCACAAGTTTATCCTGTACCTAACTACCTATGTGTCAGCCAGGAAATCTGGCTGATGATTTGTCACAAACAGCATATGAGGAAAATGTCACAAGGAACGCAATTTAGGGGGGAAAAGCAAAAACATAAGTAAAAATTGTAGGTAGCTGCTTAATATTAAGTTTAAAATATAAAATAGCAGTAATTTTCAACCCTTATTTTGAGTTTCTCAAGAAAACGAGTATTTAAAAATCGACGATGAAAGATATACAGGACTTTGAATTTTGTCATGGCACAAGCCCAGGGAACTGCCAAACTTGCTGTCACCACTTAGCTGTCTTCCTGAGAGAGTAAGGCCTTGGTCAGCATCTCAGCTGAGGACATCAGGATGGCAAGAGTCATGCCAAGGATCTGCACCATGAGAGGACTTCTCCCCACACTGAAGTGCCATTCAATGCGCAGAGTGTCCAGAATGACAGTTATCTTGTAGCCAGCTGCATCAATCTCCTTTAGAGGGTCAAGAAACAAAGATCCCTTCCCCCACAAATATTCTTACCTAATCATTTACCACTTATAAAACCTTTGTGCTCATCTACTATTTTGCCATTTTCTCTAATATTAATTAAATTAGGTCAGTTTTTCTACTATATTTTTTCCTCACAAAAGGCAAGTTTTAAATAATGCCTTATAAAATCTGTTACAACACATTTTACATTTATGCAGGATGAACTTAACATCAATTTTTTTGCCACTTTGCTATTTATATACACATATAAAATATATAATAATGCTCAACCCATACGGCACAAAGATTACAATGTAACATCACACATTCACCACCAGTGAGGGGAGAAACCCCTTTATACAATCCTCTGAAAAGACTGGGCCAATAATTAAAATCCAAAGTACAGTATATTTAACAAAATAGTAAATATTAAACAGTGAATACTCTACTTAATAAGGATCTCGCCTTTCCCCCCTAAATTGGCGGCAATCCACAAAAATATACTTTTTAATCTGGTGACCATACAATACATAGGTACTTACATCAAAGGTGATAATATATTTAAGATGCTATATACACAAAGAGTTTGGCTCAACTTTTAATTTACATATAGAATAATAAGTGTTCATGGCTTTTTTTTTCCAAGGTTCTGCTTGCAAGATATTTTTGTTTGTTTTTTTCCCCCTCTCAAAATAAAACTAAAAAGTTAAAACAAGATAAAGCTATTCTCTAAAAAAAAAAAAAAGTTACAACATACAGCTTTGGCTTATATAAATAATTCATAGCAGAATGTGTTCAAAAGTAGTGAATATAATTTTATATATAGTCATCAATTTATAAGGGTGTTTTCTTTTATATAAAATATACATGAGCTAAAATCAGTTTCTTTAATTTTATGATATGAATGTAAAAAGAAACTTCTGACATATTCCAATTATAACTTAATATATTAATTTACTGTTAATGCTCTATATCTCTAGGCTAATATTTTCTGAATATCTCATGCGTGTTTTCTATTCTCTCTCTTTTTTATTAGCTAAAGATCACTTCTTTGACCCAATACATTTTTGCACGTGCAAAACAGTTATGTGTGGGGCTTTTTTGTTATGTTTTTTAATATCAACAGCCCTTTCCCATGCACCTCTTTGCAATAGAGACCCATGCCAGGTTGGGTGATTAATATAAATGACATTTTATGTACAGTATTGCTTTCTTGGTTCCTGCTTTTCTACTGCTCTGTTCTACAAAGCATTTTTCTTAAGTAACTACAGTCACTGCACAGTTAAATAAAACAAGTAGGGGCCCTCTAGGTTTCTGCAAGCTAGTGTGGGAGAATTATATATAGGGTACATGTTTCTCTGCAAAAACTGGTTATCTTATGAAACAAGTAGTCCAAGGAAGTGCCAGACTAGACTCTGCCTACAGGGTGCTCTGTTTGCCGTGGTACGCACACCTGCAGATCTACAAGAGTTAGCAGGTAAGTGCCTGATTCTGTGTACGCAACACACACCCACACATACACACACTCACACCCACATACATATATATGTAAAGGGATATATATGTATGTATGTACATATAAATATATTTAACTCATGTCCTTATTTACCGGTTTAGATATGTAGAGCAGTTCACTGCAGTAACACAAAGTACAAACACCTGCCTGGAAGCCTTAGGTCACCCACGCATCCATCCGCATCCGCTTTACGGAAGGGCTTTCTCTGTCCTCAGAGTTTGGGGGCCGGCCGAGCACAACGGGAGAGTGGAAGTCGCCCCGCGGATCCTCCCGGTCACTGCCGTCGTAGGAGCTGCTGGAGCTGCTCAGACTGTCCACAGGGGAGCGGCCCACTTCCTGCCGGGGCTGCGGCTGTGGGGCCTGCGGCGGTGGCGGCTGTGGCTGCTGCTGCTGCTGGAAGCCTGATGGGGTCATTCGATCCCGGGGAGGTGAAATTGGTTCTGACTTAATGTTGATGTTTTGGTTGGTATTAATGGATAAATTTGAACCCTGAGATAACTGCCCTCCAGCACTGAAGGAAAAAAACAAAGATCTGTTAGACAGCTGGTTTGTGAGTGCATCTGCATGAACGGGCTATTACAGATACCACCTGACTGACAAAGAGCCCAGGGTCTGAAACACTGCCAGAACTCCCCAAGACCAGTTTTGGTGTTTCCTGCAGTGCTTCACACAGAAAAAATAACATATCCCTGGTGAAAACAGAAATGAGTACAGTCAAGATGTCTAGTGGCTGGTTCTGTTACCCAAATCTTGGTACTTCTGTGGCTGAAATTTCCAAAACAGTGTCAGTGACTGATGTGCGGGGACCAAAGCGGCAGAGGGACAGTGGCACCCCGACCCCAACTCCCTCTCCCCTCTGCTCTGCCTCTGAGACAGCACCTGCCACCTACGCTCACAGCAGCTCTCAGAAGGTAGCCACGTCACCCCACTCTCCAGATGAGTCTCAGAAAGGCTAAGTGAGTGGCTCAGAGGAGGACACAGTAAAGTGTGCACACGCCTTTCCCTCAGTCTGAGTACCAAGCCTTTTGCACCTGCCTTTGCACGGCTATTTTTAGTGTACTCATTTAGGATGCTCTGCACACGCCCGAGGGCCAAACACCTGTGTAAGCAAAGAGACTTCCTTCAGATACCCTGGCCATTTCTCCATGACATAGTTCCCAAGTTGAGGACCAACGACAGTGTGTACTGTGGAGCTACCAGGATGCAGGGAGCCTCTCTGGGGACTTTTAGGCCAAGAGGCTGGGAGTCCCATGTCTCCTGACAGGAGTAACACAGCTAACCTGTTATGCTGTCCCCTCTTCTGGATTGTTCTCCTCCAGCTTCTCCTTGGGCTGACTATTCTAGTTTTACCAAAACACCATTCCTTCTCCTCCTGCTAGTGACGCCTGTCCTACCTGAGCACCACTGTAATCCCTTTCCATGCTGTCTGTAAGGAACATTTTTGCGAACCCTTCCTGGAGAGGTACAATGCGTGCAGTGGACTGGGGTCAACCACATGAATCCCCCGTAGTCTGACCCACACATAAGAAACCAAGCCCCTACCACCCTTCCCTACGATCCAGGGATAAAGCAACGGGTACAGCTTAATGTTGATGTTTTGGTTGGTATTAATGGATTTTCTTATTCTGTCTGTTGATGTTAACCAAAGCAAGGAAAGAGAAGGGTGGCAGGTAGGCCTGAATACCTTCA